>NC_134181.1:23006990-24206990 GCF_964188355.1 Buteo buteo
AGCACACGCTGCTGTCAAGTGGTCACCAAAACCTGCACTGCAAACAAGCTAACAAGACAACTGCTTCATGCTGGCTTCTGACTTGTTTTTACCTTAAAATACATGGGGAAGATGTTTCTGATCCATTTTCCTGTCAGACACTAGTTCTTTGAAATATTTCTATTATATTCAGGTTTCAAAGTTACTTTCCCCCCCCCAAGTATTTTTTTTAAATCAGATTTTGGAAGTCTCTAGATTTCAGCAGTGCATCTTCCCCAAGATACACACTCGTACCCCTATGAGGACAGGTCATGCAGATACCATTCTTGAAGAAGTTGCAAAGACCACCCCTGACCTGGGCAGGCAGAATTTTTAATATAAAGGAGTTTGTTCAGGATGTTAATTACATGCATCAGGACAAGCCCTTCCTGCCCTGCAGAACCTATGCAGGAAGCAAGGCTCACAACAGCTGCTTTCCATCCTATAAATGCACTTGGCCATACCACTGCTCAGAATTGTGTACGTGTCTCTATATATGTCTCCACTCTGTGTTCACCGACTGCTGCTGTTTGCAGTCCCATTGAAGACATCTGGACCATTAAAAACCATGAACAAGAAAGTCAATCTGGACACAGATGGCACCCAGGTATCACAAACATGAACAACAATGCCTCCTCACCCCCCATCCCCCTCAAAAATGACTCAATCTAACACATATGTATGGTGCTGGAGGCGGGGCATATCCCTTCACCTTCTATCATTTTTTGGAGTAGCTGTATTTTAAAATTCAGATGTCTGTTGTGGTAGACAAGTGACATGCTGTTAGCTTTTAAAAATAAATTAATCGAAGGTCCTCCTTTGCACTACATCTTTCATACAAGAGCAGCGTGCATTTCATGAGGCACCGGACATTGCTGTAGAAGTCTTGGCAAAATAGGTATTAATGTGGTATTGGGCAAGGACCTGATTCGGACAACACCACAGGCTGATGGTTTTAGGAGTCTTCACATTAACATAGCTGTTTTGTCTACTTTAGGAGGTTCCCGATTGATTTCAGAAAACTTTCTGTTTGGAGTGTCAACTCCAAAGGAGCAGGTTGGGGACAGCAACTATGAGACGTAACGTGCTGAACCAGCCTAGGACTGCGCCAAGGCTCCAGTCCCAAGGCTTGCACAGCCCCGGGCATCATTCAGCCCACAAGCAGTTGCAAAGAGGAGGTGATGAAAACCAACCAGTTCAAAAGGGCCGGAACAAAAAGTTTCCAATGAAAAGATGTAATGTGCTAAAGTCTGTGCAGGACAGATTCCCAAGCATTCAGCATTAATTTGTTGATGTGGGGAGGATGAATAAAGGAAGGATGAAAGAGGAAAATACAACAGCCCTTTAATAATCCACAGCATTATAAGTATGCACAGCCATCTGGTGCTGTGAACTTCTATAACCCAGCTTTTCGAATGGAAATAGCCAGCCGATTTTCCCTGTACAAGCACTGAGTATTCAGCTAGAATCACAAAGTTACAGCAGCTACAAAAAAAAATAAACACAAAGCTTTTCCCTACAGCCAGGGATAGTGCTTCTAACTGTAATGCCCAGGGAAATAACTGGTATGTTAAAATGGGGTAATACCACATTTTAGCTTGGATCGCTTCACATCCATCTCTTAAAAATGCGTCAGCAAGTTACAGTTAGACATAGGGGACTTTAACCACTACCTTGAGTGAAGAATTGTATATTGAAAAATCTCAAGGTCAAGAGACCTGGACTCAGAAGAATACAGGTGAAAAGATGAGATCATCAAGTACAGACTGCTGGAGACTGCCATCAAAAAGGCAAGCAGGGGAAAGAGTCAGAAATTTCCTAAGGTATTGCTATAGCACCAGTTCACAACAGTATTTGCAGTAACTAAACTGGGAAATACCTTTTCCAATCTGTTTGTAACATCTGGGTATCCTGACATCTTCAGTGCTTTTATTCTCAAAAAGAAAACTCGAATTTGATCTGAATGATGTTCTCTCATTCTGAATTACTATCTTAAGAGATGTATCAGGTGAGAACTGGAACTGAAGCTAATACACATTTACCAATTCAGAGTAACAGTTTAACTAAGAAATGGTGGTCCCTGATAGGGAGGAAAAATCTTCCCCAGGGAAAAAGATCTTTTATCATGCCGATTAGTGCAGCAGGGAGGGGGGGTGAACAGATAAGCCAAAGATAACCTTCCACACACACACCCCCTCCTGCAGGCTTCAAGCTGTTGATGCGCAAGCCCTGGGTGCTTACAAGAGAATGAACAAGGGGGAGTAAATCCTAAGATAGTCTTAGCTGCTAGTCCAACCATGCCCTGGCTCCCCGGCTGTCGGCAGAGCACGGAGGCTCCTTTAACCTCCTCAAGTTCAAGCATCAAATGCAGCATGCAGACGAGAAGCTGTGCTGAAAACATCAGCAGTGCCCAGGCTCCAGCAGAAGAGCAGCACCTGCCCCACTGCCTAGCTTGCCTTTCCTTTCTGCCTTAGAGTCACTCTTTCCATTTTAATCAGAATCCAACCCAGGCATGGGTCAGAGGAGGTGAAATGCCCCTTCTTCTGTTCAAGCATTTCCTGAAAGTCCAGGTTTAGGTATCTAAGCACTTCCCAAGTTAGGCCAGTATGGCCCAATCTAATGACACTCCTGTTTCTCTCCCAGAAAGCAGTTTTGGGTAGGCAAGGTGGATATAAATTATTGCCACTTTGAAAATTTTAAAGTGCACAGAACATCAGGAGACACTAAAGTAGATTTGCTTGGTTTATCACAGTTCAATCCTGGATGACTGGTTTACAGTTGTCTTTCCTGGAACTACTTGGGACGTTTTTGTTAGAATCCGGAGCAGGACAATTGTTCTGGATCCCACTCCGCCACGTTTCTCCTTATTATCTTGTCAGTCTCTTTCAACATCCAAACTATTCTTTTCAACATCCAAACTGCTGAACAACAAAGTATGTCATTGAAACCACACCAAACTGCATATCCACAAGAAGGAAAAATTAAAGTAGCAAGGACAACTCAAACATCCCTAGCTTACACATAACTAATTCTGCAGCTATAATCTTACACCAATGTGTTTGGGTTTTTTTCCTGTTATATCCTACCCTGTTCTTTCCCACACTGTTTTTTTGCTTTTGTTTTTGTTTTCAAAAATGAGATCAGAAGTTTTCAGTTTCCTATGTGGAATCATACTAACTACTGTCAAGCCTGGCCATCCCCCAGTTCAAGAAGGATGTGGAGAAGATCCAGGTGAGGGCTGCCAAGATGGCATGGGGTCTGTGGTACATGGTCTCCAAGAAGTGGTGGAAGGAGCTGGCCTTGTTCAGTCTGGCAAAGAGAAGTCTGAGAGCAATCTAATAGCAGATTACACTTATTTGAAAATAGTTACAAGGATTACAGAGCCACACAGCAGGTCCAAACAATACAAGGGACAACAGGGAGAAGCTGCACCTTGGAAGGTTCCCATCAGGAAATACCAGGGGAAGGGTGGTGCAGCCCTGGAAAAGGTCACCAGGGAGGTGGGGGATCTCCATCCTTGAAGCCTTTCAAGACTCAGGAAGACAAAATCACAGCCAACATGATCTAGTATTGGCAACAGTCCCATCTCAAACTGAATGGGATTAGAGACCTCCAAACCTCTCTTGTAACCAAGGTTTCTATGATTCTAGTGCTTCTCCTCCCTGTCCCCAGCCAGTACTGTCATCTCCCCTCCATAGCAGCAGCACATCCCTCCTTCCTATACGCACCACTTCCCAGGCTCCATCCCACATGCTTAAGAGGGTCAAGTGTGCCACAGATGGTTCAGAAATAAACATGTGCTGATCAGCTCTCTGGATAAGTTTGGACTGATATTTAATTACCTTTCCTGCAGCAAGGATGTGAATTTAGTTCTCTCTCCTATAGAGCCACTGACTTTTATAAAATTCACAGAAACTTCAGGCCTTTGAATTCTGCACATTGCTCAAATTGGGCTGAAACTGACCTTAGAAGTTAAATGGCATAGTTCCACAAACTTTGCTTCCTTAGGAAATCAGGGTAAAACCAGCGCTGCAATGGACATTCAGGGACCATCCAATCCATCCCATGGTCCCCAAAGGATCCACTGCAGATGCATCATTCCTGACAGATGACTGCCTAACTTGTTCTTCAAGACAGCTTCAGCAATCCTCTGGGTAAATTTTAAGGAGCAGGAGACACTAGTGTTGTAAAAGGTCTAATGTGAATCTTTCTAAATGCAATTTAAGGCTCCTGTTCGACATAATCTGGAAAAGAAATTATTCTTTTTCCTCTTTGAAGCAGCATATTTGCAAACTGCCAGGACAACACCTTCTTTAGGCCAAACAGCCAAAATGTTTCAATCTTCTGGAGACTGTGGTTTTTTGACTCATGATTGTTTTTGTTGATCTTCTGTCAAGTCTCTCTGCTGGCCCTGCGGTGTTTTTGAAGTCCGCTGCCCAGAGGTGTCAGAGCTTCAGCTTGGCATGCTGCATCAGCCACTAAATGCAGCAGCATTATACCACACGCAGCCTCTCTTTCTGTTCATACGCCTCAGTATGTTCGTCTTTTTCCACAAGCGTGATATTACTGTCTCACATAATAGTTTGTGATTCATAGACAGATCCTTTGCTGAGAAGCCAACACCTCCTAATCTTCTGTTCTTCACCTATTTTTGTGCACTAACTTACTCTTATCTTTAAAAAAATTTGCACCTGCTATTGAATTGCTCAAATTTGTGAGGGCCATCTGGAATTAAATGCACTTTGCAGCCCTTCCAATTCAATGTCATCTGCAAATATAATGAACATACCCTTCCTTCCCTCAGCTGGGTTGGCCAATAAACCCCCAAATACCACTGGACCTTTGGCAATTTCTAGAGAACCACAGTCACTACATATTCTACTTTGTTGATGAGCCACTGGTAAGTAAATGCCAAGTTAACAAAATAGGTTTGGGGAAATAAAAGATTTGGTCCCCACACTCTCCCTGCTTCACCTGTGACAGATTATGAAAGTGCCGTACAGCAGAATCTGCCTGCTGGCTTCTGTCCCCAGAAAGACGGGAGAACATTATTTTCCTAGCCTGTAGGCAAAGGAGCTTTGCTCAGCTTGAAGGGCAGACAAGGACAAAATGATTTGTAGCAGTAAGGTGAGAAGCACAGTTTTTCCTAGTGCCAAACCCCCTCTCCCACGTACTCCTTGCCCATTGACACAGAAGATACCAGCTGATGCAGAGGACACATGAGGCAATACTGCTTGCCCAAAGCCAGGGAGAGGAGAAGGCTCCCCACTTTCAGAAGGGGAACACTTCAAATCCCGCCTCTCCTTTGCCTGCAGACATAGGTAATTCACCATCTCTGTTTGTTAAGAATGGTTATTGCACTTACTCATCGGATTTACCCATATTGACTATTTGGGAGCTCCATGTGCCTGGCACACATTCAGCACACACAGAAGGTTTCCAAAGCAAGGCTATCAAGTGCTACAGTGCATTTCCAAACAGGGATTTTTCAGAGACCATGGAACACTTTCATGAAATAGCAAAAAGATCCCTCCAAGGTCAGATCTATCCTTGCCAAGCCCCTGTGCCAAACACTGGAGGTACGAGAACTCCTACGAATTTTGGAAAATGAGTATTCCATGAAATGATTTTACATTCTCATCCAAGAGCCGAGCTAGTTTTCCTTAATTTTGCACTATCAGCCTCTTGAGCGAAATGGTAGCTTAAGAATGCCACCAAGAATTCCTGAAGCTTGTAAAGCTAAAAGCAAATGAAAAAACATATGAAGGACTAAGTGGAAAGAGATAAGAAACTGCAACTGACATATTCCTATCAGCATCTGATATAACAGTATGAGTCATCCCAGCTATAACAAGAAACCTTTCTTATGTCTGAGCTACATAACTGTTCTCAAAATGATCAGACTGCAAAAGAATCCCTTAGAAATTATTCTTCAGACATGGACAAAGATAGAAAACATGCAAATATTTTCCTTTTCAGACAGCTCAATTCTACCTTTTGTTAGATATGAAATCAAACTCTTCAGTTAATCACTCAAAGTGCCTGAAAGGCTGGGTGCATTTGAAGCATAGGGTGTGTCGTGCTGATGGAAGTTCATGAGCTATAGACACACAGCCAGGCATACGTCCACACCAGAAGTTAGGTGTACGCTGCATTAACAGTGGGTATCTCTTAATAGCCACCACCAGAACGTTCTGCCTCTCCTCAACTTGTCTGTGTGGCTCCCATTTCACCAATCAACACTAATCTGGTGTATTAGTAAAAGCTCAGTTTTCAGGAAAATCCATAAAAGCATCCACTTAAAATAACAAACATATTGGAAAACACACCTGGGATTTATATCTTAACACTCACTCAGGGCAGCAGGAGGGTGAAGCAGCAGGGTGGTGAGAACCAAGAGAGCAGAAGAGCCAGCCCTGAAACTCACACTCCAAAACAGGGAACTCTGATGCACCGCTGTTGGCTTGAGCCACCCCTTCCAGCTCAAAATAACTAACCCAGTTCCCTTGTGTCTAGCAGCCTGAAAGCTTCAACTACATTCTTGTCAGATTTAGGGATTTCAGGGATCAGGTAAAGAGACTACCAAGAAAACTCCACGCTTAGGAAGCACCTTTTTAGCCCTCCAGCTCAGCACCAACGGAAGCTCCTCAAAACAGTTTTTGCAGCTTAAAAGAGATCTTAACTACCTGAAATCAAAATCTTGACTTCCTATCTGTGTCATGTATGCTGGTTAACTCCTCCTTTGTCTCATCCCAGGGCAAGAGCACACTGCAACTGCTAAGGAAGTCCCAAATTTTGGTCAGAGGAAATCTGAGACATCTTTCAACAGCAGATTGTTCCAATATATCAGGTCCAACTGCCTCTCTGTAAAGCAGGGTGAATTACAGGCCACAAAATTATTTGCAACAAGGTGCATGCTTACAGCCCTTCTTTGCAGAACTCAGTTTTGATTAATTAAAACTAGCTTTTAACCTGCAGCAGAGACAGCAGCTGGAACTACAGCCAGATGCCAGCTCTTCAAAACCTCAAGTCTGGCACTCTGTCCAGCAAGGACAGAACAAGATGAGTGCTTGCACCTTAAGCTTTACTCCAGGAGCAGCTGAACTTCAAACACAGCTTTGCTCAGAAGCACAGACTCCCACCCCATAGTGATCACCTCCAGCAAAGGGGAGGAGAGGACAGCTGTTGTATTTAGAACAGGCCAGGTTTGCAGAGATCACCTCGCAAAGCCCATACAGCTGCAGTAAGCGATTACTCTTTCTCCCTCCCACGGTCTTGTAGGAAACTCAACTCTTCTACCACATTCAGGGATGGAAATCCAAGGCAGCAGCAAAGTGTTATCAGTCCTCCTGCATCCTCAATGCAACGTAGCCCATTTACAAGCCAGTGTTTCAACACTGCATATAGATGAGCTAGCACGGTCAAGCATAAACCATCCTCTCAATGACCAAGAGTAGTTTCTTGCAGATCGCAGCTCTTTCCACTGAAGAATTAACAGATACTCTCACTCGCTGAACCTTGGTCCTAAGCAAATGGGCATGTAGCAGCATGCCTTGCCACTCAAAATATACCTCCACTAAGGTATCAGAAAAACAACATATCTGAGCCACAGGTAGAAAGCAAAGGATTAAATCAGCCAAAGGTAAAAGAAGAAACTGCCTAGTCTATTTTTAGGGAACTGTGAAGGAGTCAAAGACACCAATGGCAGTTGATAGTTCAAATCCTTTTGGTTAATACTGTATGTTCTGCACAGAGGCAGCTTAATATTCTTTTTCTACCCTACAAATGTCTCTTTATCCCTACAACCCTAATTCTGCAGAAATACTGTTCCACCATTAACAGGATTTTATAGGGCCCAGAGATGCAGGAATGAAAATATAATGTGTCAAATCACAGCATTATTGCAAGTCCTTTTCCCTCAGATGTGGCTCCTGCCTTCCTCCATCCTTACAATAATTATGTGCCATATACTGTGCACCACTTTCCCAAACCCAGTCATTCACCCAAAAATCTTAACCAAAATGCTCAGCTGCTGCCTTTCACCCTGCCTTGAACCCACAGGTGCTACTGGTATGGAGAGCAGCCCTAGGGACAAGGGGCTGTCAATGAAATTACCGGGGAAACCCACATTCCTCTCCTCCACAGATATTTACTCCCTGCTTGCTTTGTTTCTAGGGTCTTTGAGGCTTAGACAGAGTTTCCACCCTGGGTTCCTCTGCTCGACATACCAGAATAAATCCAAGCATTACAGTGCAAACAAGCCACCACAGTAAAGCACATGGTGTCTCCACCTCATTGTTTCAATAAATGCTTCCAGACACAGAAACTGCAAACTCAAACTAAGGGAAAGCCCAGCCAACTCACCTGCCACAAGGCACCGACTCGGAAAATTCACTGACTGATGACATGCATAATTCTGTGAAATATAAACTCTTAACAGGGTGTTGCAGACTGTAGCTGTATGGAAATGAAAGATGTATGCAGAGAAAGATCAGCCCTCTCCTCGCTTACCCTACCCTGGAATTTGGAGTTATCTTCACAACTGAGTTGCAACATGAGCTGAAGTACATAGTAAAAAGGCAAAAGGAATGATTTTGAGAAAGGTCCATGTGACACAATAATTCCACCGGAGGAAACAACCTTCAATAAAATCTCAAGAAGCAGCCAAAGTGAAGGGGGATTGATTTTTAAATGCATATATTGGTTTCAAAGACCTTTTACCAGAAAAGGTGTTTCTTCACCTGTAAATAAAGTGTTTTCCAATACAGCACGCCTAAAGTTTTGCAGAAGCATGGTCACTGACACATGCAGGAGGTTGGAGGATTTTCCAGGTTTTAATTGAGCTTATCATGTTTCAGAGAGCCTAAGATGTCCACTCCTGCAGCAGGAGAGATCTGGACAAACACTTCAGCTCTCAGATGCCTACAGAGCAACACAAGTCCACATATATTTGCACCCACTAAGCCAGCGCATTAAAAGAAAAGAAAGAACAGAAGCTAAGAGAAGTACATTTATACATCTGGCCTCCGTGTTTTGTGGCAGGCTAGGAGAGGCACACTTTCATCCTGTTCAAGTGTGTCAGCTCTTCAAAGCAGAGCATAGTGCCCTTTTCAACAGAGAGCCATCTGCATCTCGCCAACACTCTTGTTGCTCTACTTAAAAATCACCATGTTCTCACAGCTGTATGAAATGCAAAAGCACATTCCTCTGTAAATTGATTTTTTTCTTTTTCCAGGCAAAGGGCTCAGCAATTTATATAAAAAACAATTCTTCCTTACACAGAAAAAAAAATTCTCTAATTTTTTAGAAAAAAATGCATGCATTTAACTATAGGACTATTGTAAAACACTTCTACCATCTAATGTGGCTCACAGGAAAAAAACAGAGCAGCTACTGTAAGTAAAAAACTCTTCCTTCCCCCAAGAAGGCTAAAATACGGTCCCAGAGACTTGTATGATCATGCAAATAAGTATAGCAATTGTGGTTTAAAACGTTGCCTTCAGCTGCCCTGTCCCTGTTTTCCTAGTTATGCTATATTTCAACAGCTTGGGACACTCAAACTCCAGGGAAAAGACTGAAAAATCAGCCACCCTGCTGGTTTGAAACCTCTCCTCTCTTCTGGCATAAAGATCAGAGGCCAAGGTGACAACTGCATCTTGCAAAAGCCTCTAATGGGTCTAAACACTGGCAGGGAGCTGGAGTCCCTATGAGCGAGGGTTCCCCCTGCATCTGGACCCTCCCAGGCACTGAGCCAACAGAGAACTTCCAGAAGAATTAAGGTGGCTTTGCAAAGACCTCCTTTTAGAGCAAAGGGCAGCACAAGACACCCTGCAAAGGTAATTCGTCAATAAATGGGAGACACATACTACCTTTCCTGGTCTCTTGTAGATACATGACTTCATCTCCTGTATTAAAAAAAAAAAATTTAGGACCAATGGGAATGTTAGAGGGCAGTGGTGCTTCTCTGCTCCTGGCAATTTTTTAAATCTGCTTTGAATCTTTTCCAGAAGACATACTCTAGTCCAAACTCGGGGCAGCCAGGCTGCCTATTGCCCATCTTAAACAGGAGATGTACTTGGAGGAAATAACCAGGAGAGTTTTCCCCCTGTCAAGGCAGTTGCTACCCTATAACCAATTTAATTAGCATATAACATATTACACAAAGCTTTATGATACATAACAAAGCTATGGTTATGAACTGCAGGAAAAAACTTGGACAAATTTCTGGGGCAAACAAAGCATAAAATAGAAAATAAAACTAATACATTATAAAACACTTTATGTTTTTCTAAATTTTTTTTTTCCCCTGAAGTGGTTTACTTCTTGTCATCAAAACAACAAAAGGTGGATTTATTTTTTTTTTAAATTACATAGGCATATGTAATTAATTCTAAGTACCACAAGTGCAAACAGACAGGAGCCATTCCAGGACTGGCAGACAGTCAAGGATCACACCTGCTGCAGCATCAATGCAAAACTTACTGTTCTTTAAAAATCTACACCCAAAATTTGAGAATGTTTGTCCTATGCTGACTGAGCTCTCCTGCAAAGTGATAGGGATTGTGGAGAGATGTTTTCTGTGATATGCAAGTATAATTTTTTCCTCTCCTACAGGAAATTAGTTTCTACACTAAAATACAAGTATGCAAGATAGAAAGTTGGGTTGTTTTTCTTTCCTGTGGATCTCTCCCACTACACATTTCCATGTGCAACTTTTAGGGGAAGGAGTTTACCAAGAATAATTGCTGTTTCTTTTTATTGCTTGTGCCTTTTTTAGAACAAGTTTGTCATTTGACAGAAAATCCGACCACAGTCCTCATAATACAATCACTGATGTGTCCCTTTGGAGAAGAATAGACGATTCAGTAACCGGTTCCCAACCAAGTCAGAAGCAGCTTGGGTTCAAGCTCTAACCCATTCTCTCTCAGAAAGCCGAATAAATGCATGAAATTTAAGATTAAAAGTTGACAAGACTGTCATCTGTCTACTCCATTACGTGTCATGAGGGATTTGAGGGGTCACAAGTCCTCTGCAGTCTTTTAACCAGCCTCCACAATGAGAATAATTACAAGAATACTTTGGAAATGCTCTGCAGACATACCAACCAACATACTTGGGGTAAGAACTCATCCTGTAAGCATTCATCAGCTGGTTCGAAATTGCTTTTCATATTTTTATCTTGCTCTCTGCCAGGTAGCACCTAACAGCGCAGGCATACAGTTTGTTTGCTAATGCACTGCCACCACTCTTCATTCTTCCTGCTTCTGGTATCACCTGCAGGCAGGGAAAACTGTTTGGGGAGAAAGTGTTTTGCTTCTTTACTTATGTGGACCGAGTTAGTTATTATGGGAACACCATTCACGCTACTCCACTCATCTCCTACTAGGGTAACTTGTTTTTCATGTAATTAAGTGCATTCTTCCAGCCTGAATCTATCTATAGCAGTACCTGCAGAGTTTACTCAATACCTGCATTTAACTCCCAGCTTCCAACTCCAAGCTAGGATAGATGATTGTTAAGGTACTGAATGCTCAAGAAGAGAAACAGGAAACGCTATGCACATACAAATACCGCACATTAAGCCTCTCCTTTGGTTTGCTCTGAGGCCATCTGTGCTGCAAATTTCTTTTTAGCATTAAAACTTTTAGTACTTGCTTCTTGGTTGCCTTTGACCAAGATTTGGAGGAGTTGTTGATATGCAGGAAGGCAGAACTGCCATCCAGAAGAATCTCAGCTAGCTGGGATCTAACTGCATCTGCCAGTACTCTCAGGGCAGTTAGAGATGATGACACCACACCAGATGTCTCAGAGATGCTCAGTGGAAAAGCAAGCAGTGACTGTCAACCTGCAACCAGCTAAATTCTCACTGGATGGTAAGGAAAAGCACATTTCCCACGAGGTGAGGGCAGCCCCGGGACAGAGCCCAGAGAGCTGGTCCATCTATATCCTTGTAAACTTTCAAGGCTTGAGTGAACAAGGTGCTAAGCAACCTCATCTAGCTTTAAATTTAGCCCTGCTCTGAACAGGGGTTTGGACCAGAGTCTTGCTGAGGTCACTTTGTGCCTAAATCTTCCCATAATTTTAAGTTTAGTGGTATGCATTGCAACACTGTACTGCAGCAAGCCAGAGCAACTGTTTGTTGATGCAGTCTGGACTGGCGCTTGCCAGTCTGCTGCAAAATAAAAAGCAGAACTAATTCATGAATGCCATCAATTTCTTCATAAAAGTTATCACAAATAATGGCATATAGATTTAGAAATAGGCGCTTTATCTGACATAACCTCAATAGGTGCCATTGCTACAAAAAGTATTATAAAATTGCTACTTACATTATTTTTATGTGCATCTTGGTTATTTTTCCATATTATGACCCATGTAACCCATGTATATGAACAAGTCTCCAGTCTTGCTGGTTATCCTAGGAAGCTGCTATCTGTGCCAGGGACAGTCTAACAGACCACAGCACTCCCTTTCAGCATTACGATCTTTGCTAACAAACAGCCACAGACCAGGTGAACCTAGGTTGCAAAGGAGCCTAGGTAGAAAGCACAGGTAACCCAAATAAAGAGATGGAGAAGAAATCTGGGTGGATGTGGCCAAGGAAACGCGCTATGCAAGAAATGTGCAGCAGAGATCTGTGTGTGTGAGAACAGAGCAAGAGCATACTTGTCAAGTCAGAAGAAAGGGATGCTGCAAAGGTTCAGACTTAAAATGAGAGCCTGGCTGAAGGGTTTGCTGTTTAGATAGAGAGAAAAGGCCAGTTTTTAAATGAAGAATGAGCAAGCCTTAAAAATTAGACTTTGGTGAAGACCCGCAAGAATCCTCAGTTTGAAGGGGACATGTTTCTAAACATGCCTTCACATGAAAGGCACTCATGTTCCTGAAACTACAGAAGGGATTATATTCCATGTGAAGTCAGTGGGGAAAGGCACCACACACTCACGGGACCAATAAGAACCACTTAAACACTTAGACACAGGGCTATAGCAGCCATCCCCAAAATTGCTGTCACCCTTGCACATCTGACAGTAGAAGCAACAAGGAAGACAGCATCTTAGGATGTTGTTGGGAGTGCAAAGAAATTAAGTAAGCAGAACTCTAAACAGCAACACTAGCAAGCGGAGCTATCAAAGAATGAAGCGATCATATTAAGGGCACCAGGGAGCAAGCCAGCCAGGCAGGACGACTAGATAGGTTCTGTGTTCATGCTTCAAATCTGAATGAGTCACAAGCAGAATGCAACTCACACCACATTTTCCTTTATAGATGTATAATGTCAAGACAGACTCATTCCTCCCAAGGGGAAAAAAAACCCCAAACATTTCTGCAGGAGAAGGGGGAGTTAAACTAATTTTCTCGTCTGCAGTATGCACTTTTTATTACCACTTCGTCTGTATATGTTGCCTGCTTTTTCACCTACCTACAGAGGAACTCCAGCACCGGGTCGTAATTAAAGAGTTCAAGAACATTCCCATTTAAAAGGAAATGTTTACCGTCCTCACTTTTTACATGTCTAACCTTTCCAAAGGAGTATTATACAGCAAGCAAAATTAGCCCGTGGGAGTTGATAAGCCTTGGGATTGATTTTCGATTCTCAAACTCAGCTGAAATAATGCTGCGTCCAAACCACAAGTCAAAACCACATGAGACATGCAGTACCTGCTCCATCAATGTCCGATGGGACCGCTGAACACCCCCAGCACATAGGCAGGTGTCCCAAATGCTGCACCCATAACCTCAGAGCACTATCTGCTCTGCAGGCTGCCTATTACTTGGCTCAGTAACTCTTGGGAGTGGATGAAGCCCCCAACTGAGGAATGAAATGAGAGAAGGAAAGACTAGCACCTCTAACAGGACTGAAGGTTATGGGATCAAAGATCTAGTCAGTCCAGTATGGTGCCTTCAACATCAGCTGACAGCAGATACAGAGGGAGAGCCCAAGAAAACAGTCCCTCTGTTGCGATTAACACCCCCCGCCATGCTCTCAACCCTCAAAAATTTGTGTCTTAGGGACCTCTTTGTCCATACTTGAGACTTTTTAGCGTCACTCTCTCCATCGATTTGTCTTCCATGAATTTGTCCAGTTGCTCTTTGAACTTAGGCAAACTTCTAAGGTCCACAGCCCTCGTTTTCACCATCTGAGGAACTTGGTATCATCAGTGACTGTGCAGCTTCATTAGCAAACTCTGTCCTGATCACTTCTGGGCAGAAGGAAACAGATCCTTCAAACTTCACTGTTTTTTTCCTTCCCCGTGGAACTGACCACATATTTTAACTTTATGCTCATCTTCAGCGGATTGCTGATCCATGGAAAGGCCACTATTGCATTACAGCTGCAAAGTTCCCTCAAGAGCCTTTGGCGAGGAACTTCTATTAAACACCACTGGCAAATTTAAGCAAGCCACACAAAACCAGATCATCTCTCTGCATGGCTGCTAAGTCCCTTGCAGAGCTCCTACAGACTTGCATGCGCAGCTTCCTTCATATATCAAACACGTCTCTCCTTACATCACATTTATCAATGTATCCACTAGCACCATTATTTAGAACAAGCTTTTTGATTTTAAACTGATTAAGAAATGTTCCCACACCAGCACACACCAACCTTACCCATGGTGAACATACCACAAAAAGCTGATTCTGTTTTATGAATAGAAAAACAGACTACATGGGGAAATTATTTGCCCAGATCAGAAATCAAAACCAGAACAATCCATAAACCCTAGCTCAGTTTCCCAATTTAATCATAACATATATTATCTTCCACTTCTTCCAGCAAGTTTTCCAGGTGTGTAAAGCAACATAAAAGTATCAGCATTCAACAGAGGGACAAGCTTTGAAATAGAACCAGGGCAAGCCTGTCCTAGCAAGATAATGATGGTCCAATGTTCATTTCTGCACTTTCAAATTCAAAGGAAACTGTGAATGGAATTCCAGCTTTATTCCTCAGACAAATTTTTAAGCTACAAAGAGATCCCCAGAAATCAGTTTTATCCCCAAGATTTCAATTAAAATATTGCCAAATCTTTTTAGTGAGTTCTAACAAAACAAGTGAAAGAGAATGACTTTGTAGCAGGCTACATCAAATGCAGTCTCAATAGTCCATGTAGCCCACCTAACCCTTACTCAGAGATCCTCAGAAAAAAAGCATACCAAGTGACAAAGCCAGCTTTTCTTCATTCCTCACCCTACCCATTACTCCAAGCAGCTCGGAAAGTACAGAAGGAGATACAAGAGATAATCAGAGCAGTGATGTCAGCAGTACCTGAATAAGCTATTATGGGAGACCTCTCCTATTGATCTGCTAATAGCCTCCTCAAACAGACCTCACACTCCAGGAACAGGAGAGCTGTGGTAAGAGGGTCCCAGTCAGAAAGCAATTACACTAGCTGGACATGAGCTCACTTGTTTTTCAAGAAGATGGAGCTAATTCTCAGGTCAGCATGCATCTTGGCTTTTGTTCCTCTCTCAATACAGCTTTGTCCTCTCTGACCAGGTTTTGAGGGCAGACCTTTCAAAAAGTGGGACTTGGCACTGATTTTCAGCAAACTCACAGGTACTGCTGCTGTATGACATGGTATGCAATACAGTTCGGAAGATGGCTCCCTCCTCCTCTACTGAAACTTGTCTGAGCTGCACAGCTCTGGGCACTTTACTTCGCAGCCTTCTTTTAACATTTCCTCTTCCATTTCACATCATCAAAGTTCATATTACAGAGAACAAAAGCAGCCATTCCCATGAAAACTCCGCTTCCGCATCTATCCATGACAGACACTTTCTGCATCAGTCGAGTATTCTGCCCATTCTTGTTCCAAATAAATCAGAATTTATGGCTCCTGCCATTTCCATTAGTCTGACAAACTTATCAATCTGACATCTTCCCACTTCCCACACAAGAAAAGGAGAGCAATTTTTTGTGAACATCAGAATTTTGGAAGCATTTAAAAGTCCAGAAGATGGCCTTAAGAAAGCTGGCAACGTTGTGGGAAACATGCCAGGCACCTCTAAATCTCTGGTTCACTTTGTTTTCACCTAGAATTTATTCACAACGTGGACAGACTGTTACTGCATCTCCTGCCAATACCTGGCTACAGTCAAACATGCCTGCAATTTAGGGGCATAGGCTTAATTACATGGGTAAATTAAAGCATCCATTTTCCCTGGCTCTAGAAGAACAGAAAGCATCTGGGCAAAAGATACAGGCTACTGGCTGACACATATTTGCTTTCCAAGCAGTAAAACATCTACAGCTTTCCAAAATAACCACTCATGTCACACATAGTATCCGTAACAGCCTCCTAAAGTATGTAATTTGCACTGGGATGACAAGTAAAATGCTTCAGGCTTGTGCACTGACACTTTCAAAATATATAGTCTAATGCTTTCTCTGTGGCACATGCTACCTTTGTGTATACAACCTACAAGCATCCAGCGGCCCTAGTTGCAATGAATTCATAGAATTTCTTAAAATAATTCATTTCTGGCACAAGGACCAAAGATCATCAAATTGAATTACCCCAGGGAATGCCCAAAACAGTTACTCTCTATTCACTCTCCCTATTCTGCCTATGGCTGTACCAAGTTTGGTCAGAGGTCCCTCTCAAACATTTATTTTTCTGGAGGAAGGGCCCTAGTCTGTTTACTTGTTCTTCAAATGGAAGCCAGTCCATACCTTTGATTATTCATGGTGCTCTTCTTCATATGCTTTTCAATTCTGTACTTTTTTCCAGCAGAAGCAGAACTGCACTCAATATTCAAGTGCAGGTGCATGACAGACATGGCATAGCAAGGACACCTGCAATAGTAACACTAATTCCTAAGATCAATCGGCTTTTGATCATGAGTATCAAGATGATATTTAGAAGTGTTTAACTTCAAATTGTTTCTTCTGAAGAGCAAGAAGCACCTTCAGGGCCTACGATCATTTACAGAAAAGTCAAACTGCCCATCTTCCCATAGGACCAGTTCAAGTTTGTCTACACCAAACATCAGTCAATTTCATGCAGTCTCCCACTACTTCCTCAGCTTTGTTTTTAACCTCAACAGCACCACTTGTTGGATGTCAAACCTGTATCCCACCACTTGCTTCTAAGACTCCAGAATTACCACATTTCACAATAACGGGCAGAACCTGTCGTGGATAGCATGCTAAACTTAATTAAAAAATCTGCAAAAAGGTAAAAACAGCAAGTGACAAAGTTGAATGACAGTCATAAAATTCAATGTCACTAAACACAAGCTCTCACACTGAGGAGTGGAGACATTAGAGGGAATGCATCAAATTATGTAGACACGATGACCTCCCTGAATCAGCCATTAACACTCAGGAAACCTCTTGGGAGTCACAGCAGACCACTCTTTACATCATCAGCCAAATACTCAGAGGTGTCAAAGACACAGTATCAGAAACCCTATGGGAAGAAGTACTGAACAACCAGAGAGACCTTTCTGTGCCACGACACAAAGCCACGGTGCTCACGTATCGTCCCATCCTAAAGATTACAAGTAGCCTGGAGGAGGGTAACAGCAAAAAAACAAATATATATGGAATATATTCCATAGGAGGCACTAAACACAGATAGGTCTTCAACCTCAAAAAAAGCAGGAATCTAAAGCAGTATAAATATAACTGACAAGCGGACATGGAAAAGTTACTCACTAGTTTCTCAAGTAATGGGGATTAAGGAGATGTATGTAGAAAAATAGCAGTTAAACGAGCAGAGGCAAATAAAAACTAAGAGAAGGGAACACCTTTTCCATGTGTTTTTTAAATAAACTATGGAACTCATTATCACAGAATGTTACAGAGGTTAAAAAAAAAAAAAAAGGCAGATCCCCAAAGGGAAAAAGCAAATTCAGAGTCAATGGCCTCACTGGCCTTCTGACACCTTGAGGCACAGGGCCGACACAGAACTAGGGAAGCAAAATAAAAGGGAGAACTTACACACACACACAAAAAAAAAAAACCCAAACCCACCATGCTGCTTCTTCAAAATGAAAGAACTGGAAGGAGAGAAGAAAAACTAATGGCCAAGATGAACACAATGGAGTGAGCTAAAAAGGACCAAACCTGAGTTTGGCCAAGTAATCTAGAAAGCTTTGAACTCTGCTGTCTAAACCAGGCTGAACCAAACCAGCACCTACTGACTGCTTGAATGGGAGGTGCATGCACTTGAAATGCCTTTGTGAAAGACTGAAAGAGTTAACATCTCAAACATTGCAGTGGGGCAAGTTCTGCTTAACGACTAACAAACTGAAGCCCCACATGCGCAAGCCCACCGGAACTGGACCCCTCAGCTGACTGAACCAATGCTGGACCCAGGACCAGGGAAATCTTTCCCTTCTCTCTCTCTTTCCCTTTTCCTTTTCCATAATCCCTACACCTCATCCCTTTAGACATAAACTGTTGACCAAGTCTGGGACTAAGAGCCATTCCAGCTGCCTCTAGGCTCCTCTCTGAGAAGGAGTCTAGAAAGGAAGGGGGTCTGTTCTGAACCTCGTGACTCAACGGGAGAGCTCTCCTTTTTGTCTTCCCTGAAGTGATTCCCAGGTAAGCAAGGTCTGTACTTGGTGATGCATGGTTAGCACACGTTACACAGTTTACTGACAGTTTCATGCCAATTTTTGTTGTGAGCATACCAATTTTTGTGGTGAGCATGCCAATTCTTGTTGTGAGCGAATAAAAGTGGAGTATTGTGAGTTAAAGGATCCCTGGTGTCGTTCCACCTTAATTGTGACCTGGGAATCAGCAAACCTGAGTCGTCATCCTGAGAAACTGGGACATGACAGCCTTCTGCTACGCAACAAACAGGAGTGAACTGGCCTTTTGACATGAGAAAAAACATTTCTAACATACCTACTACCACTGGTTATAAGCTAATGAGGACTTTCCCTTTCAGTGTGACTCTGCAGACGTTAACATGCGGCTGGTAATTAATCTATTTCTGCATTAGGATAACCAGACTGCATTCTTAAAACTCTACAGCTGGTTAACAAATCATATTAACATGGCAAATTAACAAAAGAAACAAAGGCTGCCAAAGTCAGCTGAAGCTTGGAGTTCAAGGAAGCAGTTGATAGAATACTTTTGACAAGAAACTAATCAGTTTCTGAAGGAAGTAATACACTTGGTCCAGAAGGTGCCAAATTTGGGGGTTTATGATTCCTCACTTTTGTGCCTCCTCTGCATATCAGGACTTTCTGAGGAGTGCTCACAGGAAGAATTCACAAGATTCACAAAAGTGTCAAATCTGGGCTCTCCTCAGTGGCTTCCTATGCAAATGCCAATATTCCTCAGTTTCATTTAACTGGGATATTCCAACTTTTAACACAAGCTGGCCTGACAGCTTTAAAGTATAAAAGACTTACTGACACCTCTGAATGTCCTTCAGAGAGTGATTTATTATTTTTAAACACAATCCTAAAGCAGCTTAATGTGTTTAAAAACTTAACATGTTAGTCCTTCCATCCATCATTAAAATACCAACACACCTGTCACACCTAAAAATTTGAGATCATTAATTTATTCAGGTTTTTGACAGTTACTTTACCATGAGTTCAGAATCATAAACTTAGCTGCTCATTAATATTTTCCCAGTGGGCTTTATCTCACAAAGTCATGGCATTCAGTGAGGGATATAGGCAGAAATGCAACTTGCAAATTTGGATACCCCCACTTTCTGTAAGTGTGTTTCTTAGTGAGGGTATGCCTACACTTGGCAATTGTGCTGGTAAGGCAGCTGACTGGTAACTGAGATCTCCCACCAGGACTAGAAGCAAGTCAGCAGGAGCTGTGTCAGCCTGGCACCCAGCCATTCTGCAGAGTGATGGGACTCTGGGAGGGTCGGGGCACCCATCTTCTGCCTAAAATCTAACCCCCAAGCTTCCTCTTTTCGTAGTTATCTAAGAAAACTACCCTTTAATCCTCTACTTTGTCACATACTAAGCTCAGGAGACAATGCAGACCAATTTCAGAAATGCTCACATCTCCAGCTAGATTTAAGAAGCCTCTCTGTCTGCCATAACCTTACCTTTCAGCAAAGGTATTTTTCAGACTACACTTGGATTTGTATCAGAGATCAGACTAGTTATGTACATTTCAAACACTCACCCTGGCACAAGTTTCATCAGTGAAGCATCAAACAGCAGCTTACCACAGCTAAGGTCTCCCCAGCTAGAAACCCACAAGCATCCCAGTTCTGTCAATCCCTCCAGTTCTGCTCTACAGGAAGAGATCTCCTCTTTCTCTAGATACACAGTTTTTCAAAGGAGCTCACTATGCTGCACTGGGAGCAGTTTTGGAAAGCAGACAGAAAACAGGAAAGGATTTTAAAAGCTAGAATCACAGATTTTTTTTTTAACCCTGGTCATGTTATCACCCTGCACATGACAGCCAGCTTCTCGTCATCACGAAGAGCCATCTACGGAGAGCTTCTTGTTTGACTTCCCCTCACCATAACCTCAGCACACTCACCTCGCCTGAATAACTGTATTTTCCTTTCAGGATCTGGCGATATAAGCGCGTGCGGTTGTCATCTTCAAAGGGCATAGTGCCGCTCAGGAGAATGTACGAGATAACACCCAGTGCCCACATGTCCACAGAGTTCGTGTACGGCTTCCTGACCAGGATCTCGGGAGCAATGTACTCTGGGGTCCCACACGTGGTTTTCATCAGGCAGTCATCTCCCTTCTTCCGAGCACTTGCCAGTCCAAAGTCCGTTATCATGATTTTGGAATCTGTTCCTGGATGGTAGTACAGCAGATTCTCTGGTTTTAAGTCCCGGTGCGTGATACCCAGCGTATGCAAGTACTTCACACCATCTAACACCATCTGCAGCACACGCGTAGCATCTCTCTCGGTGAAGGAACCTTTAGCAATGATTCGATCAAACAGTTCTCCTCCGGTCGCCAATTCCATCACCATGTACACACGGTCCTGGGTCTCAAACACCTCAATAAGCTGGATGATATTGGTGTGCCGAACCCGCCGTAGCACACTAAGCTCCGACTCACACACTTCCCTTCCCTCACGGTATTTGGTCTCTATCATCTTGATTGCGTAGGGCTGCTTGGTAGCCTTGTGTTCCACCCGTACAACACGGCTAAAACTCCCTCTCCCGATCAGAGCTTTAATGTCATACTTGGCTGTCACTCTGGGGTCAAATTTGGCACGGTATTTAGCCACTTTGTTCTTGCGAGGTTCAGGCTGGTCCACGTGGGCAGGGAGGTGGTTCCCAGGATATGGACTAGTGTGACGCGGAGGTGAGGGAGAGCCAGCTTTGATGACAGTCCCACAGTCATCTTTGATGAAATGCCTGTATATGTCACTGTGGCCTGTGTAAGGTTCGACTTTTTTAACCAGGTCTAGCTGCACATCTTTGGGGGGCTCGGGAAGCACTTTGCTTGTCCCACAGCCCATCACTGAATGGTGTTAATTCTCTATCAAGGCATTTTCCCGGGGCAGCATCAGCAGCAACCACATCCAGGGCAACGCCCACATTTGAACCTTAGGAAATAACGAGAAGAAACAGAGAGACAGGAATCAGCGTAGCAAAGGTTCAAACAGGAACAAAATACAAGTGGTTCACATCTCAATGGAGCCATGCTACCACAAACTAAGAGTGTGGGATCTTCACTGTACTATACTACAGAGCATGCACAGTGTTCCGTTGCTTTCATCACAAGCTAGTGAAGATAGTGCCTATAAAAACACAGTCATGGTCAGAACAGAAGTCTGTGGAAATCACACAGTATCTCTTTATTGAACATAGTTTGTTTAATGCTCCCAGCTGAGCACTGAATCACAGAGTCGCAGAATGGCTGAGGTTGGAAGGAACCTCTGGAGGTCACCTCGTCCAGCCCCAATTACTTAATAAAAATCAAATTAAGGAAAGAGACGAGCACTTTCCTTAATTTTGTTTAATCTGCTCAACTTTGTAAGGCAGCAGCCACTCCAAATCTTATAGTTTTGAAATTTCTCACTAGAAACTCCACAAAGTATCTCAGCAACTTGTTCACTTAACAAATCTTCCTAAGATTTTCTTTATATTGAAGTTGTACCGGTGTCTTAAACCTCTCACTACTTTGCTCCTGGGGATCAATTAAACTGCGCAGGAGGCAGGGAATACAGAGGCAGGGAATACCTTACTGGTTTTAAGATGCATTTTACCAATTAACTCACTGCATCCCCTGCAAAAAGGCAGGCCTTACTTAACCAGAGCAGCTTCTAGCTAGCAATTCCCTCACCCTCCAAACCTTAAGAAATCAAGGTGGGCTTTGGCGTATTTTAACATCCTCACCCAGCTTTGCTTTCTCTTGCATCTTCGGGTACCAAGTGGCACTTCTGGTTTTTCATATGGAGCTGGGTGTAGGCAGTGGAAGTGGTATTTCTACCAGCTTTTCCAGACTAGAGCAAAAGGAGGTCTTGCTCATCATACTGTAGAGCAGCAGAACCAAATCAGCAGCACTTCAGCAAGCCTTTAGGGGCTGATTAAAACAGCATGACTGGCTAGGAGATGGAGACACTGCCTGGATGTGCTCTGGCAGTTAGCCAACAGTTTTAAATTTCTACTCTTTGGCTCGGAGCCCATCAATACAGTGCCTGAGCCTTCACAGGCAGCTACAGAAAAGCTGTTAGCCTTGAAATGTAATTGTACGCCTTACCATCACCAAGCGTATCTTCACTCATTCACCACCTCTCCAAGCAACTATTCAGCATGAACAGCAGAAAGGGAACCCCAGCTGGTCTTCCATCAGGAGAATTACGTGGAGAAACAAGACAGATTTTAGAGAGACACCCAGAAGAAGTTTAGACTCTACATCCAATCTGGAGAGAAAACAAGGCTTTAGTTAAGACTCAATTTTAAATCAGACATCATCAAAGTAACTTCTCATGGAATACCTCCTGGCAGCAGCGCAAAGTTAAGCACACCAACCATGCACAAACATGACTATACTAAGGTGCAAGCAGTAGAAATAAAAAACAACTTCATAGAAACCTTAACTGACTTTCACTAAGGGCTATCTTGTAACTGGATATACATTCAGATTAAAGTACCGTGACAAAAAGCAAGTAAAATACTATAGCTAGTCCTGAATAATGCCTCTCGTGGAGAGTTTTTCCCAGCATTATTCTTCCTTTACACATATTAAGTTCACAGAGAAATGGCATGAGAGCACCTGCAAACAGAGTAATTCCACACGCTGAGAAGCACTTGTGTAAAATGTCCCACCCATAAACAAAACCAATGAGAAGGATCAAACACTTGAAAACATCGTATATAAAACTGCTATTAACTGAGATCAGGCATGAACCACCAGTATGTCAACGGCTCTTCCCCGTACGTGTAAGGGTCTCAGTGAAGCCTATAGAAACCCAGAGCTGCATGCCACAGCCAGCAACAAAATGCTTAGCCCCATGTCAGAGCAGATGGCAACACTCCTGTGTAATAATCACCGAGAGTTTGGGAGAAGGAACTAACATGTTAGAGAAACAAGGCATTACAAGGCCCCTCTGAGCAGGAAATCACACACTCTGCGGGTGCCAAACTATTTGAGAGAGGACAGAACACCTGAGCTGGGGTTATAAGTAAGGAGGAGGAACATGGGGTTTATGCTTCAGTATCTACCCACTTCTCTCCTTGGACAACCCACATGTTACATCCTGCAGCTCAGCAGGGCAACACCTCAGCTCTTGCTGATTCAGAAGCTTCTCCACCTCTCCAAAAATAATCAGGGCCTGAATGGTTTAATACCTGAGGGTTTCCCTGTGGATAAGGGGTGTCAGCCACCCAAATAACCCACCTGAGGCCTAGCAGGCCTTCCACCACCAATTAATTATCTCACAACTTGAAGCTATTTAATTTCATTTTTCTATGAGATACCAGTAAGGAAATTTGAAGATACTAGCTGTTAACTGCATTAAGAAATGCTCACACACAGTAACCTTCAAATCACACCTATGCCAACACAGCATGTCTGAAAGCACCTTACCTTTAGTTTTACTAATAACTCTCAAACGTGCCTCTTACTGCCTGACACAAATCTGGTATTACCAGTCACCCGGCTGGCAGTGTAAGCCTTTAGTGGGTTTCTGTGGGGAAACTCAGGGCTGGGCTGCTACAGCACTGCAGGCAGCTGTGCCAGAGCCGGTGGCAGGCCAGAATCGGTCGAACCAACCGGCATTTCCAAAACTCGGGTCGTTTTTCATCGCTCGGCCCCAACTAGGCCGTTTTTTCCCTATCCTTTCCGGGGAGGGCACCCAGGGCCGGGCCGGGCCGGTGCCGGTAGCTGGTCCGGCGGCAGGCTCAGCTCCAGGCCTGGGAAGCACCGCGCCCGTCCCGGTGAGGGGACGCTCCGGGAGGCGGTCAGGGCTCCCTCCCCGGCCCGCCCGTAGCCGCGGCCCAGCGCCCCGGGCAGGGGCAGGGCTGAGGGGCCGGGGCCCGCCGCGCCCGCGCCTCCCGGGCCGCACCGCTGTCGCGCCGCGGGACGAGCCGCCAGCGCCCCGGCAGGGAGGAGAAGGGAGGGGCGGCCGGAGCCGGGGCGGCCGGAACCAGAGCTGCCGGGCCGGGCGGAGCGGGCGGTCCCGGGCGGCGGCCGCTCCCACACTCACCTCGGCCCGCTCCGGCCCGCGGTTCGGCGCCGCCTCCTGACGTCATCCCCGAGCGCCGGGGACGCCCGAAGGGGCGGGGACACGGCGCCCGTCGATTGGCGGAGGAGGCGGCGGCGGGCGGGGCCCCGGCGGGGAGGGGGGAAGGAGCGCTGTTCCGCCGTCCCGCTCTCTACCGCCCCCTGCCGGGGCCGCCGGGAACACGCCCCCTCCCACCTCCCGCCCCCCGCCCCCCGCCCCCCCGCCTCCGGACCCCCCTCAGTCCCACGGGGCCCGGGACCCCCCTCAGCTCTACGGGCCCCAGCAGCCCCACAGGGACCGGGACCCTCTTCGGCCCCACAGGGCCCTGGGACCCCCTCAGCCCCATGGGTCCCAGGGACCACCCCCCCCCCTCAGCCCCATGAGCTGCAGCACCCCGCTTGGCCCCACAAGGCCTGGGACCCCCCTCTTAGCCCCGTGGGTCCCAGGCCCCCCTCAGCCCCACGGGCGAAGCAGGAGGCCCCCTGGGCAGGCATGGTGTTCCCGCTCCCCACACTCCTGCCTCTGAGGGGCGGCCATGGTGACCCGCTGCCTGAGGAAGGATGGCTCCTCACCTCCTTTTGGGAGCCAAACCCAGCCCAAAGGGATCCCCAGCAGCGCCTGGGAGAGCTGCTCCCACCGAGGGCTCCCTGCTGGGCTGCGGAGCTCTGGAAAAACACTCCCTTTGCAAGAAAACCGCCCGGAAGCGTCGGTCCCTTTTCCTTGGCAGGGAAAACCAGGTCCCTGTGGGTTAGCTCTTGTGCACAACAGAATAACGAGGCACATTCCTTCCTCCTTTCTCTTGCCCAGCTACTAAGTGCCACAAAACCCACAAAGCTTGCTTGGTAACTGCTGGTGGACTTTCTTCCTAATACCCTTTCCCCTTCCTTAAACCAAACACTCCACGTTTCAGCCCTAGATGACCTGAAAGTAGCAGGGCGCAGGATGACACCTTCTTGCAGAGATGCTGACAGCACTTCTTGCTCTGGGGAAGGTACCATCGGGCTTGTTTTCTAGGCTGCTGTCGCGTCATTCCTGACACAGTTTGGGTGGAGAGGGGCTATTTTCACAGTCCTACCATGCTTTTAAATATAGCTGGTTTTATTTTAATGGTCCTGGGCTCTAGGCGTTTAAAATGCGTAGTAAGTCATACTGTAATAAAAGTTATACCTGCTGATGCACACTATTGTCATCAGCTTCTTTCCCATGTCATTCCAGAGACGGTATGGAAATGCATCACAGGTCTGAGAAGGGGCTGCTTGGGCTATGCTCGGTGGCTCTGGTGAGTTGTACAGTTTCCTGCAAGGGAAATTAGCTGGTTCTTGTTGTCCCACACAGTAATGGTGCTGCTGGTACTTTTTCAGCTCTATAACCTCCCAGTTTTCTTTCTGGAGATGTTTCCACAGCCACACATCCCCCACACTGTCCCTGGGAGGTGGCTTAGCCTGTGCCCGATGTAAAACCTTGCACGTGTCCCTATTAAAGCTGATACCCTTATTTTAGGCTGTTTCTCAAGGTCATCCCAGCTTGGTGCCACCAGCAAATTAAAAAGTGTGCGCCTCTCCTTGTCAGCTTGGCTGCTACAGATGGGCGTACAGCACCAGGCTGCCTCACCTTGGCCACAGCTGCTCGGACAGGGATAACCGCTCTGCAAGCATGGCTTTCCCTCAGGGTTTTGCATCTTCTGTTAGTCACTTCCTCACAGCTTTGTTTCCCAGACGGTTCATGAGAACATCAAATGAGGCAGTTACAGGTCCATCACCACCGCTAATTGTCAGGACAAAACTGTCAAAGAGCCAACACGAATCAAACTCTTGGGCCAGAAGCATGGACTTCTGAGAACTTCAATCAGAGCGGCTTTTGCTTGTATTATTTATGCCATGGTAGTTCTCCAAGACCCACTGGAGCCAAGAGAACGTCACACCAGACATCCGTGTGAAGCCAACATACCCACTCTGCAGACTACCCAGGGACGAGGCCAGAAGGACCCGTACCTCACTGCAGAAGGTCTGGGGGAAGTGTGAAACCTGTGATGGAGCTTGAGAGCAGGCAGGGATCTTGGGGAACTGTCCTCTCATCTATGTGATCCACTGCCTGCCGGTTTGGGCACCCATTTTGAGTTTGGGGCCAGTGTCAGTTGGGCTCTGAAACTTGTTAGTCAATCTAGAGGCATTTCTGCAGCTACAGCAACAAGTTTTATGACCAGGGTAAGCATCTTGCCGCAGAGGGCACTGGCTGCAGGCTGCAAAACCCCGACCGCTGTGGAGGCTCTACAGCCTCTTGCCCCGCTGTCCACGGGCTGTCATCTTCTTGTTTCTTGATTGACTTTCACCTGGTTCTGCCTCCTCCCTTCCAAGATGTTGCTCTCCCAAGAAAGGAGCCTCACCCTGCTCCTCCTTGCTTGCCCCTTCAGAAATCCCCTGCCACCTCTTACCCCCCCAAGACCCACAGCCTGCCTCTGGCACTGTGGGAGGGATTCAGCCCATCGAGGCAGAGATCTTTATGAAGAAGCAGCAGCAGAGGTGACCCCGCAGCCTGGCTGCTCCCTCCTGGGAACCACCATCCCTCTGCAAGGATGCATTCCCCTTAGAGTTTTGCATCTTCTGTCAGCGGCTTCCTCACAACTTCTCCTGTGGAAGCTGCTAAAGGCAAGCTGGGACCACGGGGGTGATGCCAGCTACCCAGAGAGGTGGAGAATCCTCCCTCCTTGGAGATGCACAGCTCCCCCGGAGACAGCCTTGAGCAGCCTGCTCCAGCGCCAGGGTAAACCCTGCTTGGAGCAGGAGCTCAGACAATAGACCTCTGGAGCTCCCTTTGCATCCAATCCCCACCTGCAGCGCTGCTGTCTGAATCCAGAGTCTCACGGGGGTGCAGAGTGATGGAAATGGCCAGCACCACCTCCAGCATCCCCCGGCACCCCCAAGCTGCCTGGGACATCGCTGCACGTCCAGGGCACAGGGCAATTCTGGGAGCCCGGGGCTCCCTGCTGTGCCAGGCCATAGGAAGCCAGAAGAGGAGAATGGGGTCCCCCATCTGCCATTGAATGGACATGCAGTGAAGCAGGAAACCTGGATTTCCTCTGAGCCGCATCCCAGCCCCATGCGGCAGTGAGCCCGTGCCTCAGCAGCCACGCCAGGCCAGAGCTCAAGGTTGTCCCAGCAAGGCTGAGCAGAGGTCGGAGAGGGAGGATGTTCAATTAAAGCTGCTTAAAAAAGAAATCCAACTTTCCATATGCCTCTCTGGAGAAAAAAAAGCCCCAAAGCTGAGCACAGGCTGGGGGTTGAGCACGACCCCAGCGGCAGAGGTGACTCCGGCTCAGCCGTTCCCACTGCGTCCGATCTGCGGGGATTGAGGTTGCCTTTTGGCATTTCTTTATGGAAAGTTGGACATTTGGCTCGGCAGAAATCCCTGCGCGAGCTCGGACGGCAGCCAGCCCTGCGACATAGTGTCCTCCAGGGTACGCACGGCTCTCGGCGCTCCCTCTCCCCCCGGTGCGCTGGGGTGCTGGTGATGCTGGAGACAGCTCTGACCGGCAAGGCTGGTGCCTGGGTGTGCTCCTGCATGGGGACATCAGACCGGGATGGTGGCACTGGGGAACGTTGGAGGGCAAGGAGCCATCCCACCTTCGCTGGTGGCCCCGGAACAGCTTCAGCCCATCCTGTTGGAGAAACCCAAGTGTGTCCCTGCAGATGAGGAGTCATTCCCTGACCAGCACCTTCATCAGGAGGAATTTCCCTGGGCAAAGGAGCAAAGGATTCAACCATTGCATGGCAGAGGTGGCGGGCGGCATGGCTGGGAAGTTGGCCCTCGTGTTGTCATGCCACGTGTGCCGTCCCACTCACGCAGCTGCCCAGAATAGTGTCACCATCTGGTTTCAGCTGCCCAGGGACACGGGGGCGTCCCCGGCCCCTTCTGTGATTACAAAAAGTGAATTCAAACATCAACTCAACCTAACTCGGCCTTCCTTTATCCCCCCCCTTTTTTTTAATAATTCAGGTTTGTCTCTTAGAAAAGAGAGAGGGAGATAATGTCTGCAGAGCATTTAATCTTCTGCCCAAAGAATAGCAGAGAGCAAATTAGGATCTACTCCAATTAATTTGCCTTGATGGGCAAAATCTGGAGAGCAGCCATATCTGGGAATTAAGAACAAAAGCGGGGAGTGTAAAGTAGGTCGCTGGAGTTTCATAACCACAGCAATGGGTTTTCACAGCACGCTGGGTGCTCAGAGGCGCCCAGTGCCGGGGGCCACCAGTCCCCTTCCCCCCCCATCCAGCAACCACAGGTTTCACCCTGGGCAGTTGCTTTAAGATGCTGGCCAGCGTGCAGGGAACCAGCTGTTTAGTTTGGGGGGCAGAAACGAGGATGTTGTCCCTTCCCACGGCAGGATACGGCCACAGGGCTGTCCCAAACCCTTGAACCCAAGGGGAGGATGGACAGTGGCTGCTTGTCCCAATTTCGGAGCACCCGGCAAGCTTTCCTGGGGGTCGGCATGCCCATCCTTGCTGTCACACTGCCACTCTCGGCCTTGAGGATGCTTCCCTGAAGGAGGACTAGGGGTGACATGGTGACAGCAGGTTTAGGGCAGTGCTCTGCTATGGAACATTGCACTGTGGTGTGTCACCAACCCCCAATGACCCAGAGGCCCATCCTAGCCCAGCATCCCCAAATCCCAGCCCCAGCTCCCTGGAGCCATCAGTGCCTGCAGGCTGTGCGGTGACATACTCTGGTGTCACGTATGGGGACGCCTTCCAGCTGTAGGACACACGTGGTAGCATAGCCAAGGGTGCGGGCCATGCGTGGTGACATGCTGATGTGCAGGACATGTGGTGACATAACCAAGGGTGTGGGACACATCTGGTGACATCTTCGAGGGCATGAGATGTGTGCAGCACATCTTTCTGCGTGCAGGATCAAACACCCAACACATTTGGTGGCTGTTTGTAGATCTTCCTAAACACCCACAAGCTCCCGGCTGGATCAAAGTGGCGCAGTTTGGTGTATGCCAGTGTCACCACCGCAGTGACGGCCTGGCAGAGCACCACTTCAGTGGCCCTCCAGCTCCCCGGCCACCTCCCACCACCCCACTGCAGGATGATGGGGAGAAGCCAGCGGCGGCGAGCCCACCGCTCCTGGTCCCGCGGAGGTGCTGGCGGGGTGACAGGCACTGCGCGGTGCATCGTCGGCGCCCGTCCGGCGTTTATCCTCTTAGCCACCCTGCAGGGATCCAGCACTAATTCACCCTTAAACACAGGATTGTCAGGAACTGGAAAGGAAAGAATCGACAGATTATCCCCCCGGCGCCAGCGTTAAACACGGGGAGTGGCAGCTGCCGGCCGAGGAGAGCCAGGACAGCATTTTGCCCCATGTCCCGTGGGGCACTGGGCCCTGGGGTCAGTGCCATATCCCGGCAAAGGCTGCTGGCAGCCCGTCCCCGCTCCTCCCCATGTGACGTTTTGTGTCCCCCCACAAGCCGGGTCCGGGTTGGTTAATAAAAGAAATAGCATGAAATAAATATGGGGTTCCTCCGTAAAGCTGAGGGATCGGCAGCGACTTCTTAGCCCCCTGGGATGCACCATGGCACAACAATCCAGGTGGCATTTCCTGGCCCTGGATCCTGGCAGGGTACTGGGGCAGCTGGGGTGATATCCCAGAATTCAGGGATCACACGTTTAAGTGACTGGACCTCGCAGGAAGAGGTATTGCAGTGAAACGAGCAATAATTTTCCCTGGCTCAATGAGGACAGTGATAATTGAGCTTCTCGCTCGCACGCTAAAGGCTTTCAGACGCAGGCCAGTGTGCAAAGGCTTCCCCAGACCAAAACCATGACCGTGCCCCATGACTGGCCACAGGAATGTTTTTGGGACAGCCTTGAAGTCACCCTGGGAATCAAAGAAACTGCAGCAACTCACTACTCACAGCATGTAGCTGCTTTTCTCATTGCTCCTGCTTGCCACTGAGCCTCACATAGTCCACGGCGTGGTGGCACTTGTGTCAGCCAGAGGATTTTGACGGTCAGAGTGCTGTTGCCTTTACTGAGCAGGATGGTTTCCCACATGCTGGCCAGATCTACCTGCTGGGCCAGCCAGGAGCCATTGATCTGTGCAATTGATGGGGTAGCCCATTTGCAATTTTAATGTCCCTTTTGGTGACAGGTGGGGGGAGATGGCTGTTCCCTGAAGAGCAGGGAGGTCGCTTTGCCAACCCACATCTAGGGGAACTAGTTTGCCGTGATGGGGTTTAGTATGCTAGGAAAAAAAATCTGAAGTTTGCAGCATAACAGCAACAGCGATGGGAATAACAGCGTCTTCCACTGACAGACACAAGTTTAACCAAGTTAAACTCCAGCACATCATCTTGGCTTAACTTCAACAAGTCCCACTTGGACCTGGATGAGAGCTTCAGTTCCCTGGTTTTCTTCACCTATATCATCTTGGCTGAAAAAACCCTCCTCTCCTCCCTGCAAACCCCAATTTCCTTGATGACCGTTAATAGGACCAAATATAGCAGGACCAAAATAAAAGGGATGGAAAATGGGATTTCTTTCAGCAAATTGTCTGATGCCACTGGAGTTGCCTATCAGAGGACAAGCTATGGGTGTTTTCCTAAGATGCCCCTTAAAATAAAGTAACTATTTGACCCATCACTAAAGGGAATATCCTCTATGCCTAGCCCTGAAAAGCAGCTGTCAGGGAACAGCAGGGTGGTGGGAATCCTCAGTACAGCCCTCTCCGGGCCATCATGGTCCCGTGGGCTGCCCACTGTGGCTGCAGGTGATGCACCGGGGGGACAGAACCACAGATCCCCCCGGGGACCCTCCCTGGGGGCTGGTGCAGGGACGGTCTCCTCTCCAATCCCCAGAGCAAACCCAGAGCTTAGGAAGGGCATGAGGGGCATCCCATGGCAGAGAGACGAGAGAAATGTAAAAGTGTCTTTTAATATAAATATAAATCCATCTGAAGGGCTGCAAGAGAGGACCGTGCCCCCCGAGGGATGCCTGGGGACGGGGAGGTGGGCTCGGTGGGACTGCGGGCACCTGTGCCCCGCCAGTGCTGGGGGACCAACCCGGGGCATTGGCCGGACCCCCCATGGGCGGGCAGGGCTAGAGCCGGGGCATCAGCAGCGGCAGGGCCAGCAGGGCCAGGAGATGGGGATGCGGGGGGGTGGCCGAGCCCCGCAGCGTGGCCTGGTTGGTCTCGGCGGCCGGCGAGCCATGGGCACTGGCCACGCGTCCCCGGGCACTGCACAGCTCCTGCAGGTTCCCCTGGAACTGGATCTTGCGGGACTCCTGGCGCAGCGATTCCCAGATGGCGGCCGCTTCCTCGGGGCAGTTTGACAGCACCTCGGTGGCACAGGCGTGGAAGTCGTCCCAGGACCTGGGGAGATGGGCAGGAGTCAGGGGCAGCGCAGGTGGCAGGTCACCCGGCCGTCCCAGCAGCTCCCACGGGGATGGGGACACTCACTTGCAAATGGTGTCAAGCTCCTGCGCCTCCTCGCTGCCCTCCTCCCTCTGCCGCCGGACGCTCTGGGCCATGCTGTCCCCCAGGCTGAGGAGGCAGCCAGCGAAGCCCTTGTAGATGGTGTCACACTTCCCCGCCATGCTGACGGGCTCCTGGCTCGTGGCTGCGGGGGAGAGGAAGATGGAGCTGAGCCCTCGCAGAACCCCCTGATGGCTGTCACCCGCCTGGCTCAGGGGCGCATGGCGTGAGGGTGTCACCAGGTGGGGTGACACCAGGTTCTGAAACGTGGCGAGGGGCTGGCACCCCCCTTCCGCATCCCGCCAGATCCCTGGCATCCTCTCCCCAGGTGCTCGGAGTGAACCTGCGCTCCTGGCCCGGGAGCCCGATGTGGCACAATGTGATGACCCCGCAAGCGATGCTGCCATTAGCCGCAGGGGAAGAGCGGTGTGCCGGCCACTTCGCCTTGGGCCTCCCGGGCTCTTCCCAGAGCCATCTGTCCCAGCTTTTATCCCCTAACAGAAAAGATTAATTTGTGACTACAACAGAAAAAAACCCCAAACAAACAAAAGCAAAGGCTCAGCAAGCTGGAGTGCCTGCTCTTACTGCAGTGGGAGGGAAAGGGAATAGGGGAAGGGGAAAAGGGGGAGATGATAGGGGGAAGGGGGAAGATGAAGGGGGAAGATGAAGGGGAAAGAGGAAGGAAAAGGGGAAGAGGAAAGGGGGAAGTTGAAGGGGAAAGGGAAGGGGGAAGGGGAAAGAGGAAAAGGTAAGGGAAAAGGGAGAAGATGAAGGTGGAAGGGGAAAGAGGAAGGAAAAGGGGAAGAGGAAAGGGGAAGATGAAGGGGAAAGGAAAAAGGGAAGAGGAAAAGGGAAAGATGAAGGGGAAAGGGGAAGAGGGAAGGAAAAGGGGAAAGATGAAGGGGGAAGGGGAAAGAGGAAGGAAAAGCACAAAAGAAAGAGGCACAAGTACAACTCTGGCTCCTTCACCCTGGGAAGCCCCAATTCCCTGTTCTGCTCTGCAAGGGATCAACCACTGGGACCACTGGTGAACCACCACTGGCCAAGCCCCAGTGCCAGCCACAGGATGATGGGTGACAGAGTGTGTTGGGGATGACCACAAGTGCCATCCACAGCCAGGGGGAAGCCCCAAAAGAGCCAGTGTGTGGCTGGGTCACAGGGAAACGCTGTACGGTCGGCTTGGCTCTGCCCTGGGGGTCCGGCAGGGCGAGATAGATGTGGGTTCCCCAGGCCAAGTCATGGGAGACGCAGTACTTTCGAAGTGCCGTGAGTCTCCACCTGGGAGATTTCTAAGCTGAGGATGCTAAAAAGGCATGAGGACAGTCCCGGAGGGCTCCCCTGCAGGAAAGTGACCCCAGAAGCCTCTGAAAATTGCCCGGCGGCTGCCAAAACAGCCCGTGCTGCTGGCACCCCATGCCTGTGCCCCTGGAACAATGCCCCGAGCAAAGTGTCTGTGGCCAAGACTAACAGCAGGTGAGCCTGAAACCTCAGCCCGTCACGGAGCACGGCGGGTGTTTGTGATGAGAAACGCCCCGAGCACATCACCGAGGAAAGTCTCGGATTGACGCCAGCCACGAGGGTCACAAATATCGCAGGTATCGGTAGAGAAAGTGGGATCCATTGCTCCTTTTTCGACCCAGCCGGGCAACAAGCGTGTCTCCCACCAGCCCAGGGACACAAGGGCTGGTAGGGCCAGCAGATGCCTTCCCTCGGCCGGCTGGTCCCTGTTGCAGGCTGGGTTTTGTCCTCCTGGGCTCTAATGCCTGCCACAAGCTCTCTCCTCCACCCAGCTCCCTCAGCAGGGCAGGCGAGGAAGGAGAAACCAGGAGGGCAAATCTCTGCTATTCCGCTGCAAAACCATGGGGGAAAAACCTGCCCCCCCCCCCCCCCCCCCCGCCCCGGCTCCAGCAGGGAGAGAGCCCCGAGGGAAACGCACGGAGGGAGTTTCCCAGGGTGCTGCGGAGCATCGCTGGCTCCCAGGCGATGTGCGGACACGGCTGTAATGCTTCTAGGGAAGGGCCTGAATCATTCACCCCCGAGCCCGAAAACCACCCCAGGCTTGGTAGTCCCCATCCTCCCCGCTCTGCACAGCACTAGACCAGGGCAGGGATGCTGCTGGGTACCGCTGTGCCTGGAGCCAGTCGGTGTCTTCCCTCGGTTCTGGGAGGAGTGGGAGAGCGTGGAGGCGGGATGAGGTGCAGGATCGGCGGGGTGAAGTGCAGGATCTGCCGGATGACCGTTCCCCAGCGGGCAGGATGACCTCCAAGCCCCGGGTGTAGGAGGGCAGGCGGGGAAAGCCAGCAGGAGCATGGGGTCGGCCGACAGGGCTGGCTTAGGGCACCGCTCCGGGCTGGAGAGCCGGAGCCTGGGGACTGTCCCTGCCTGAGCAGAGGGACCCCGGGCAGCGCCGCGAAGCCGCTTTCCTCCTTGCCCGGCAGCAGATGGAGCCACGGTGGCTCGCTGAGCCGGGGGGCAACCGGGCACCTCGCTCCCCGCAGCTAGAGACGGTACGGGCGGCGCAGGGGCAACGAAGCCGGAGACGGCCGGGGGTCCCCGCTCCCGCCCGCCAGCCTCCCCGAGGAGAGACCCCGGGGATGTCCCATCCGCGGCCACCGGCGAGCTCCGCAGCCCGGGGCACGGAGCAGCTCCCGGTTCTCGGCCCCTCCCCATCCCGGCGGCACTCACCGAGCTGGAGGAGCAGCGGGCAGACGACCCCCAGCAGCCGCCAGCAGCCGCAGCCCATGGTGCGGACCCCACCGCCGCCGCCGCCACCGTGTGCTCCGCGCTCCGCCGCCACCGGCATCCCCGGCCCCGCCGCCCCGCCCCCGCCCCCCCCGGCCCCGGGCTGAGCCCTCCCCGCCGGCCCCCGCAGCTGAGCGGAGGAGCGCCCCGGAGCTGGAGCCCGGAGAATGTAATCCCGGGAGGGAAGAGGGGCAGGAGACGGTTTTGCTGTGAAAAGGGGAATTAGCGTCTCCTTCCCGCGGCCAGCTGAGCACCACCGGCCATAACACAACCTCCCGGCTCTCGCCCGGGAAGGAAAGACAGATGGCACCAGCTGGACTTGCCCGGGAAAACTCAAGCAGAGGCTGGAGGGGAGATCTGGGAAAAGAAAGGGGAGCCCAGCCCCTCACCTGGGCTCCCACCTGGAGATCATTTCCCATGGCTCAGGACTGGTTCCAAAGGCCATGCAGCCTTTCCTCCACAGCATAAGAGAAGCAGGTCCCCACTTTTTTTTTTTCTCAAAAAGTTGTTTATTGAATTGTTCTTAATGTTATTTCAAAAAAAAAAAATTCAAAATTTAGATAAAAAGAAAAACCCTGGTGTAAAATGAAAACTAATGTCTGAACCATGAACATGCTCCAATACACAACAGAAGTGAGGGCCCCCAAGGGCTCACGCAGCTTGCCGCTGCCTGACCATCCCGACCCAGAGCACCTCCTCAGGTCACTCCAGAGGCATGCACGTACAGCCCCCCTGCCCAAATCTGCCTGCACCACCTAGGATGGGCTAGGCACCCCACTACAGGGGCAGTGGGCATCTGGAGTTAAACAAACCCCCCTTCCTGCTCAGCTGATATCCTCCCAGCTACTCACCCCAGCAGGGAGGAGTTTGAGTCCTTGACTAAGATACCAGTACTAGTTTCTGGTCAACGAGGAGCACATGTGCCCTGCAGCCCCCTTACTTGGGGCTCAGCACAAACCTCCCTTCTCTGCTCACGGCAGCAGACTCCAAACTAAAGGGGTAAGAAATCCACTGGCTTCTGCTGAATGCAACTTGGTCTGCCAGCCAGGCCTCAGGGACGGATGGGCAGGTGAAGAGACTTAACTCTCTCAAAAAGAGGCTAGAAAAAATTCCTATTTAGGAAAAATAAGCCAAGTGAGCGTTCAGTGACTATTTGGGACTATACATAGAAGGCGTTTGCCTTAGAGACATCACACACATGTTGATAGATTTCCTGGCAAGAGCTCTTAACACAAGCCATACGTGGTTAGTAACTACTGGATCTGCTGGGTGGGCTTCCATGGAGCAGCCCACAAGGTAGCCAGGTCCTCCTAGGTCATGCCAGGGGTGACCAGGCCCTGGAGCATGATCATGAGGCGACGAGCAGGCTTGCTCAGCGTGTTGTGGGGTTCCACCTGGAGGAACTGGAAGAGCTTCTGCCGCACCTGATTCATGACTGACCCCATGTGGTCTCGGGTGATGGGGTCACTGTGGTCCAGGTGCATCACCGCTTCCTCCAAGTAACTGAAGGGGATAGACCAAAGTTAGAACCAAACTCGACATCCGATTCCAATCTGATTCAGTTCATTTTAGCACTGAAGATGAGCAATGCTGCTCCCCCCACCCACCCAAACTCAGTGCGGTATGTTCAGCCGTCAGAACATAAATGTTACTGACTCACAGCAGAGTCCACCTATCCCTTCTTCCACATGTAAGGGCAGCCTACAGCTTCCAGCCTGCAGTATGGGCAATACAACCTGGCTGCCTGAACCAAAGCAGGCACAACAGCAAGCTAGAACTCCCTGCAGTGCTGCAGGTGGCACTTGGCCCCAGGCCATGCCTGGTCACAGCTCTGTAGATATTTTCTTTGATGCCTTTTTAGCATAAGCAGAATTAGTCACTTACTAGACAGTAAAAATCCTCAGCAGTGAGGCTGATTTCACGTAGGGATATATTTAAGGTCTTCTTTCAATATGTCTGTCCAGGAAGGGTTGGGGGAAGAGCAAGAATTTTACCAACAAGCCATTCTGAAATTCAGATGAGCCATAAACTTTCAAACCACAGCCTGAGAGTAAGGCAATGTGGTCACTGGAAAAGGTTTTCATTAACAGACCAGCCTCAACTTAACAGCAGCAACTTTAACTCTGATTACCAGCTCATCTGTAACTTTAAGCTCTTTTTCAGTTTTCCTAGCTTGCTTTATCCCTATTGTTAACTTGAGTTAAAAACTCTATTTAAGCCATTTTCCATACAAGCCATGGCCAAAACCTGCAGGTACCTTATCGGGTTAGTTTTTTAGGGCAGGTAACAGGGTTTTGACTCACTCAAAACGTTCATGGCAAGTATCAGCACAGTCACTATTTTGTCACATGAGCTTTGCTTAGAACATCTAACAGACATTACTTCCAGTAGCTCCTGCTGCCACCTCCCACTGAACCTGTCTGGCAGTCACGATGAGAAACAGCCAACAGAAAGTCCAGCGATGGGTTAAGAATTGAGGACAGAGCAAAGCTGCTCTGGATATTGAGCTATCCAGGAAACATAGAACTATCCCTCCTTTTCCCTCCACAGGGGAATTGTTCCTTGGTTAAAGGAGATCACTGCACAGACAGCAAATATTTACAGACTACAATCCAGGAGGTAACAGCACCTACAGCTTGGTATCCCTCTTGCTACTACCTCTGGGCAGCAAAGCTTTCCACGGCAATGCCTACATCTTTTTCCAAGTTACTACCAGTTGTTCACATGCCAGGAACAGGCTACAGAGGCTCCAACCTTCGTCAAAGCACCACCTTCCAGGCAGTGAATTTAAAGCCAGAGCCAGAAACAGGTCTGCATAGGTTCAGATCTGGTGCTCTGATCTTACTCACTTCAGCTTCAGTTCTGTACGAGTACCCAAATCCGAGGAGAGCTGCTGAATGAGAGAGAGCAGCACCGGCTGGGACAGCGGGCATGGATGCTGTCCAAATACTTGCTGAGTATCCACAGTCTCACAGACATAGAGAACCAGGTTGAGATCAGCTGCTGTAAGAGCCTGCAAAGAAGACACAGCTAGAAATCCAGAGGAAACAACAGGCAGGTGAGGGACACAGGACAGAGCACAAGGCAGCCCTCTGCCTTGGAGCAGCTCAATGGCTTGCCAGCCTCCTCTGGGAGTGGAATTCTCTGGAAACCCTGCTGTACATGTAAGCAGGACCATGTTCAGGCTTTCAGTCTGTACTCAGAGGACATCCGTGTCTGTTCCAAGCAAAACAGACCACAACAAGACAGAGGGGAGCAAGTTACAGTTAGCAGCATGGAGCAGGACCATGTTTGCATCCCCTGCCAGCCCACCAGCACAGCATTGCTATTATTCCCAGAGCAGTTAGCCTGCAGCAGCTCAAACAGATCTGCCTACATATGCAAAGGCAAAGGCAAGGTCAGGCCCCACCTGGTAGATCTGCCTGGAGAGGCTTATGAAGCTGTTGCTCTTCAGGGGTGCACCACGTGCCACCGCTGATAGCAAAACACTGTGGCTTACTGGAGCACTGACACTGTCCTGACAGGGCACGGGCATGGAAGAAGGAACTTAACTGCCATCAAACCATGTAACTTGCACTGCTCTGGCCAAACCTGCTTGAGAGCACAACTGCACCCCTCAAGCAGTCTGCTGCCACAGGTCTTTTCAGTCAACTCCTGTATAAGTTGTTGTGGGATTATGTCCTGACCTCAGGGAGCCCTTTTTCCCCCCCACTGTATCCCCCAACAAGCAGCGATGCCCACTGCCAGGAAGCCTAGGTACCTGCTGGAAAGCTTGGTTGAGGTGTCCCTGCTGGAGTAGCTGAAGGATGTGAGTTTGCTGAGACTGGAAATCCAAGTGAGCAGAGGGGATTGGAGTCCCAGCCGCCGAGCGCATTGCCTGGACAATACTCGAGGTGACAGCTGCTTGCTGCTCCTTCATAGCCAGGCTCACTTCGCCTTTAATGACTCTCTGCACCTGGGCCAAAATAGACTCCTGCATGCTAAAAAAAAAAAAGCCCCAAAACAAAAACCAAACAGGCATCTCTGAAAATTAAGAGCTGAGGGACTCCATTGCATAAAGCTTGTGCTAGAGAGAAAGCAGAGCCTTGCTTGCTTATTGTAGCATGACTCCCAAAGGGTTAATACAAATTGCTCTGAGGGACAGGCATCGGAAACATGCTGTGCAAGGTAGCTCTGTGGCCAACAACACAATGTCCCAGGGTGCATGGAGAAGATGCTGGGATTCTGTGTGGCAAAGTGATGTTTCAGGGAACTAAGTCTCTCATTATATAGCGTTTTAAATCTTTAATGTCTCTGGCTTACAAGCAAGGCTGCTAAGCTGTAGGTTCATCCCCAAACAGGCCCAGCTTTCTACATCCAATCTGTTAGATGCAGTTTCCCAGTCTGCAGATGTCACCTTTAGAATGGGAACACACCTTCACTGAGCCTGGGAGTTGTCCACAGAAGACCAGTTCACAGCACAGGCTCCGCTTTACCCCCAAGGGGTGGATTCTCCCCTCAAGCATCAAACCTGCTCTACCACAGGTAGAATAGCAGGACTTCCCTGGGAGCAAGGACAGCCCATGTAACAAAATCAGAATTTAGTCTGGTAGCCTTCCTGGCAAGTCTGGTCTGCAAAGACCCGAATGCGCTCTGACATATGTTCTAGTGGCTTAAAATAGACAGGGGCATTCTGCCCTGCAGGTGACCACTGGCCAGTCTTAATGCCTGGCAACCTGCCACCAGCTTCAAGGCATGAATGTGCTAAAGGCACCACCAGGATCACATATTGCAACTAGGATGGCCAAGCACAAATTGCTGCAGAGCAGCTGGGAGGACAGAGTAGCATGCAGAAACTGTTAGTATGCCTGAGGACACAGAGTTAAGATGAAAATCCTTCAAAAGACCAGAAGAACATTTCAGAACAGGAAGGCTAGTCAGAATTGAGTGTACTTTTGGGCTGCCTTAGGTCCTCCTGTCCTCCACCATGCACATGGGACCCTGTGAAAAGCAGGCCCTGGGCTCCCAGATGCAGCAGTGATACAGTTAGTCGTTAGAAACCTGTGGTCTTTGTTTTGTGCCCTACAGGGCAACAGTTACACCAGCCCACACGCTTTGTCATACTGTACACAGAGCCAACCAGCAGTTCTACAGTAGCAAATGGCTTGTTCCACAGCTAGCAGGGAGAGGTTTTTGTTACGCACATGCGTACCTCTCACTGACATCTCTCTCCACAAGCCCAGCTGCTAACTTACTTGCCCACGATAACATGCAGCTGATGCTGCACCTCAGCATGGACGCTGGCTGCGACAGTGGAAGCCAGCTGCTCGGTGGTGCTCTGGAAGGTGCTGATGAGCTGTCGAAGCTGATTCAGCAGCGGGTCCCGGGCCTCCTGTTCTCGTACCTTCTTGTTCTTCAAGTGAGTCTCAAGCTGCTGGATATCTGCAACAAGCAGAGAGGAAGAATGTTTGTGCCATCGGTATCTGTGGCGATGGTCAGGGCAGAAATCCAGCTGCCAGACTCTATATGTTCCCCAGCAGAAACAATTACTGAGTGAGTGCACGAGCACAGGAGAGAGGGGAGAATGCACAACCCTTGTTTTGGGCTGCGTTACACTAACCTAGAAACCCTGCTTCCAGCCTCCCCACCATGCAGGATTACATGATACAGCAACAAAGCCATGAGTTCTCTTGCAACAGACCTTTACAGGCACTGTTTGTTCAGGGAAAGATAAAGGTGGGAGCGAGGGTATTTTATTTCATACAGAGCATGAGTTGTGATCTGCATTAGTGGTGGAGTTCAATGCCAATGAAGAAAGAGGAGGAACATTTCTGATTAAAAAAAAAAAATCACATCTGCAGAGATCAAAAAGCTGTATTTTAAAATATTTTATGAACTGGTCTGATCAAAAAGGAGAAGAATGTAAGCTCTATGTACTTGTGGGAGACTTGTGAGGAAGAGGATGGGTGCGGAATAAACAGTAGCTGGAGACGCTCTGCAGATCTGTGGACAACAGAAGTTGCTGTGCTAGCACTAGCCAACTTCAGGCCCCCTCAGGAACCAGCTCTACAGCATAATAGCTGCCTGGCCTCCCAGAAGGCCAAGGAACTGGATCCCAAGCCTGCAAACAGGAAAGATCTCCAGTGTGTCAGTATACAATTTTCCTTACTTAAGGGCATACTTTTATTTTTTCCAGCCTGACCATGCCTACACTCTGTTCAGCCACTGATCATCCCCATACCCTTCTCTTAAATCTTCCCCAATCTATTACGCCTCTGAGATGAGGACCTAGCTGCAGACCTGCTACCCTCTCCATCGGTCATCTTCCTGATGTCAGGATAGGGTAATCCTACAGCTGGGCTTTAGTACTCAATAGATGAAGTCACAGATTCACAGAATGAGGCCAAGTGTTTCGCTGCATGGGCTACAAAGACCAGAGGTGAATCTCTCTTCTTATAGCACCACCCACAAAAACCTCCTCACTTCTCTTTCCATTTCCCAAGTGTGAAGTGAAGCATGCAGATGGGCTAAGAGGTTGAACAGTTACCAGTGATACTCTGAAAGGCAAAGACATAAGGCCAACTTGTTGTCAGCCACTAACGCAAATAAGCTATGCAGAGAAAACTCAGAGAAGAAAACCTACTCACATTCCTGTGTGCCCTGCTTGAAGGTGTCATTGATTTGCTGGAACATGGACTGGCAGCTTTTCTCGAAGGCTGGCAACACAACGCTCTGAAATGCTTCCCTGTAAGCTGACTGGATTGGCCCCTGCAAGGTATCGGCTGTTGCCCTCACGACGGTATCTGTAAGGTTCTTACAAGCACACACGGAAGAGATTCCAGAAAATTAAAAACAGCCTGCTGCAGAACAAAGTCATGAACAAACCCTGTAGGTCCCTGCAACACACCCACACGAGATAAGGACAGCCCAGTGTCAGAAGCGTGTATTCCCTCAGCTCTTTCCACTGACTAGGTTGCACCATGACTACAGCAGGCAAAGCATCCACTTGCTGAGGGGCTGCCCAAGAACATCACAATTTCCCTGTAGTGCAGCTGTAGAGCAAGGGAAGGTGGCACAGTCAGGCATGGCTCCTTTCCCCTTCCCCTGCTTCCCTCCCACAATCTACCGCTCCCTGCCAAGGTAAGTAGCAAGCTTCTACTCCCTAAATAATGTAGAAATGAAGAACAGAGCAGAGAGCAGAAGAGCCAGTTTTGACTGGCTTTCACCACTTGGCTGATTGAGATGGGCCTAAAAGCACTGCTGTAGTGAGAATTCTCTGCTTTAATAGAAAATGAACAACTTGGTAAATGAAAGAAAGGGCTAATGAGGCAAAGTGGGCAGGGGAGTACACAAGCAGCTCACTCACTGGATGAGACCAGGAAAGAGCTTTGACCACTGGCAGCTAAACTGACCTTACCTGGAGATATAGGTGAGGGGAAGAGGTATGAGGAGTCACTACCCAGGCAGGTGACAACTCAATGTCCCCAAAAGAAGCTACAGTCTGGTTTTCCTTACCTTTGATTTCACTAGCTTGGTAATACTCTCTTTCAATGTCCCCTCAACAGCGGTGAGCTTGGTGGCAATAGTGTTACTTAGCTGGCCAGTGATAGGGTCCATGCTCTTGGAAACACCTAGGCATAACACAAACACGTCAAAGTTGCAGCTTTAAGCCTAGAGTCACACTTCAAAACTCAAAAAAGAAAACGGAGTCAAACTCTTCTTGGATACGACACAGTGAGGGGCAATGATAACAAGCCTTAGCAATGATGGGGTTGGACATTAGGAGAAACTTTTTGCGAGGAAGGTGGCACAGCTCTGGAAGTCACCAGAGAGACTGTTGAATCTCCAGCCTTGAAGGTTTTCAAGACTTCCCCCGACAAAGTCACAGCAGATCTAGAATAGTGTGTAGCCCTGCTTCAAGCAGAGTAGTGGACACTAATGGCTGCAGAAGGGTTTCCCGCCAGCGTTTCTTTGAACATTTCCTTACATGGATGGTGTAAGTGCATCAAGGAAGGGCAAAGACAAGTTTAAGCTTCCTGTAGTCAAGTCTCAGCATTTCCAAACTCACTAGCCTCTTTTGCCTTCCTCCACCAAACAGACTCCAGAAACTTTATGGATTATAATGGAAGGTCTGACCATGCTCTCTGGAAAGGCATCCCCTCTGGGAGCCTCATACTCCTTCCAAACCACAACCCCTCTTCTCAGATTACAGTAGGGCCTGCACCAGTTTAAAGTGCAATGACTAGTCTTCACATAACGTAACTCCTACTTCATATAGTGCCAGCACTTTTACGCAGCATGCTTTCAATCCCTATGGGGCTAACTGCAGGGATCCACCTTCAAAACCTAGGCAGCAATACTCACACTGGGGTACGGTCTTCTTCATCTCCTCACGAATGGTCCTCTCCAGACGGTTACACACAGCAGTAGAAAGGGACTGAGAGAGCTGCTGAGTCAGATGCTCCTGCAGCTGCCCATTGCGCTGCTGTCCTTCCGTCAGCGCTCGGTCTAGTCTTCTCTCTGATGAGAATGCATGTTAAGGAGCACGAACAACAGACTTCCTCATTACCCTCGACACTCCTGTCCACAAAGATGGACACTACCCTCGCTTTCAGAGACTCAGTGAGAGCAAATTTGCAGCTCTGGTGAAAGAGGGGTCTAATAACATTGCTGATGTTGTAATGTTGTAATTGCTGATGCTGTAAACAACAGGGTGCTCTTCAAAAAAGGATCAGTGTGAGAGAAGAGCTCTGGAAGGTGTGGAAGAAAAGCCAAACAGCTAAAAGAAGCTCAACACCAGCACTCCCTATGTATTGTGGGTTAACTTGGCTGCCCCTGTAGGCAGCTCAGCCCCACACAGCTACTCACTCACTCTGCATCGGGATGGGGGAGAGAACAGGAAAGGTAGAAGTCAGAAAGCTCACAGGTTGAGATAAAGACAGTTTGATAGGTAATGCAAAAGCTGCACATGCGAGCCAAGCAAAACAAGGAATTAATTTACTGCTTCCCATTGGCAGGCAGGTGTTCAGCAATCCTCAGGAAAGCGGGGCTCCGTCACACGTAACAAAGACTTGGGAAGATGAATGTCATCATTCTGAATGTCCCCTCTTCCTCCTCCTTTCCCCCAGCTTTTCCTCTGAGCACAGCGTCATACGGTATGGGACATCCCTTTGGTCAGTTGGGGTCAGCTGTCCCAGCTGTGTCCCCTCCCTACTTCTTGTCCACCCCCAGCCTGCTCACTGGTGGAGCAGTGTGAGAAACAAGAGGCAGCCTTGACAGGGTTTAGCAGTAGCAAAAACATCAGTGTGTTATCAACATTGTTTTGGTCACAAATCCAAAACATACCACCATACCAGCTGCTATGAAGAAAATTAACTCCATCCCAGCCAAAACCACTACAGAAATAAGAAGCCCAATATCCATAAAAAGCAGATTGGTAGTTTCTACAGGATGGAATCGATGGACATAAGTGATACAGTGCATGGCAGCAAACCCAGGCTTAATAAAAGCTAGTCATACCTCATGAAGCAACCAAGTTCTCTGAAGAAACCAACACACTGAGATGCATGTGCATCTTAAAAAACAAAACCAGAAACAAACAAAAAACACCCAACAAAACAAACAGTGAAAGGACAATTCAGCTGCTGACAAAATTCAGTGCAGATATGAAGTTGTGCAGATAGGTAAAAAATATTCTAATATTACAGTATAGCTCTAGACTGTGAACTTCAGTAGAAAGTTATCTGAATTATCTTTGAAAATATCATTCTGATGGTCAAAAAGAAAAATCCAAGACTAATTAATAGAGAAAACAGAAATTCTTGTCATATCATAGAAGTTAAGAGAGGTTTCAGACATGAAACCAGGCTAGAGCTGCTCAGTTTGGGGAACATGACCAAATTCAGTGCAGCAAAAGATGTGCAGGAACTGACTACTCACACTACAATAAAAATAATTGGATACCAAGTTTGAAAATACCAAAGGAAAGTACTTTTCAGACAACGCATAAGGGACCTGTGGACCACCAGATGTATATATGGGTAGAAACAAGATAATTCTATATTCAGCTATGCAGTATGGCAGTCAGATATGATTTCTGGTGCAAGTACTGACTTGCCTTAAGGAGGAAAGGATCATCCTATAATTACTCCTGTGCAACTGGCCACTGCCTGACGTAGGATAATGCATTAGGTGCATCTCTAGTCTACTCCAGCATTGCAGCACTTATGGTCTTAATGGGTAACTAGAAGATTCAGTGGCACAGAGAAAGTATCAGTTCTTCTCCATCCTATTTCTGAGTTTCTTGCCCTTAGAAAGGGACTGAGAGGAACTGAACTAGTTATACTTCAGCCAGGCAATTCTACTGCACCTACAGCCCACACTACCAAGATCCTTGAACTTTCTCAGCTTTCCTCATGTCTCTAGTCTGCCTTGCAGCCTTCCCCTCCTTAACTGCCACAGAGCATTTGCAAACAAGGATACGCTCCTGCTCCTGCTGGGAGTCAATCACCCTCTCCATGTGACCCATAAGGGAACTCTGAATGGCATCAAGGTGATCTGTGAGTCTCTGTAGCAGCTCCATCTGGTTCTGACGCAGCTCAGAGAGCTCCCGCTGTTGGCTCCTCAATATGCACATCAGCTCATCCTGGAACTCTGGTGTCACCTATGCGTGGAGAGGACAAACATTCATTTCTAACAGGATCAGAGGTCAGTCAAGCTTGCTGCTAGGTATTACATCAACACCTGTGCCTAGGACTGAAGCGTAACATGCAAAGCAGAAAAACAGGGCCAGCTCAATGCCTATTTCTAAGACTTTTGTCCCAAGAAATAAACTGATAAAAGTATATGAAGTTCCCACATGGAATTCATAAATGGTTGCTTAGAATATCCTCAAGTGTTTAGATTCAAGACTCTCTTCAAAGCTCTGGCATCTAAAAGAAAACAGAAGAAAACAGATCCTATTCACTTTTGGCCAGTTACTCAGAGTGTTTACACCTCTGAATGTAAATAATGACCTCAAACGCTTATGAAAAGAGCTGTGCAATGAGTAGAGTAAGAAGGAAGTGTCCCAGAGCACTTTTTCAGCTCTTTCACTTACTTACGAATAAATGAACAACTGGAGAAATATGCATTTATAGTTCATTGTCTCTCGACCTGCTCAAAATATCTAAAGGAGGAATACACATTTGGGCAGTTTAAAAAGTGTACACAACTCAGCTGAGAGCATTTTCTGCCAGATATGAAGGTACTATCAACAGGGATAAGAAATTCCAACAGGCCAGTCCCACTGTGACTCTTTGCTGGGAACAGCTTATCCTGCTGCTCATGCATGTGAGTCGGCTCAGCAGGGGAGGAAATGAGTGGTAGCATCTTAGATTATATAGAGTTTGTGAGAACACAGAAATGCACATTGATATGCAAAGGTGAGAAGGAAGCCATCAGTCTGGAGTAGCTCCTTCTCTGCTGTGCAAGTCAGAGAACAGCGCAATGCCAAGTCCAAGCGCAGCCCCATCTCAGCATGCTCGGGCACAGCAGGGGCCTACAGTACTTCAAGGAACTGGGATGAACCTTCTCTCAGGTCTTTAGTAAGACAGTAAATAGAGCTGAAGCATCATGCCCTTGGGATGGACTGCAGAGCAACTCTGACTCACCTGGTTATTAGATGATCTTGGCGACTGGTTCACATCCCTGGAAATGAAAAGAGAAAGGGTAGTAATCCAATTATGTCCATTAACTACTCTTATTATCCAAGCCTTCTGCCAAAACAGATGACACATTTTACAGTTGCTTTAGATTTTACACTCCAGCTCATACTTCTGTTTTGCCTAGTATAACACAAAGAGCAATGGGAAGGTGATGAAATCCCAGTCCTTACAGCACTGACTCCATCATTTGCACCATCCACAGGCCCTGAAGTTCCTTACAGACTGATCCCTTTGCAGGGAGGAAATTTGAACCAAGTCTTAATGAGGACTGTTATGAAGAACGATGCGCACTGATTGTTCAGTTTTGTCCAAATTCAAAGTCAGGGAAGGCTTTGCCAAACAGCTTTTGAAGGTCTCCTGATATTTTACAAAGAAAAACCAAGTAGCCATTTGTTAAATACAGAATTAATGAGCTTCAAATCATCTGGAACAATTCCAGCTCTCAAGGTGAAGAAACTAGTGATGCGCTCCAGCACATACAACAGAATAGAAAATAACACCAAACTGATGCACTAATATTGCATGTCTCCATCAAAGTCACAAATCTATGAATATTCAAACACTACCAGAAGGAAAGTAAGCATTTGTTATTCCCAGACAGCATCCATTCAGCAACTTTAAAAGGACTAAGGCAGGAAAAATGAAAGGCATTTCTGAGGCTAAGAGCTTCTGGGTGTCACAGTACAGGACCACAGCCAGAAACTTAATGCCATAGCTCATCTTTATTGTAATCTGCACAGCCAGAGATCCAAATCACAGAGCTATGGGAACACAAGAAAAGGAGAGAGACCCATGCAGAAGCTGTGCTGCTCTCCTCACGTTAATGCAGATAGGCTGATCTAATTTGCCATGGGCAGACCTTTCCAGTCATCAATTTTCACTTACAAGACATTCATACGGGCACGTTTAGAAACACACAAAAGCAGCAAGCAGGTAACAAATGAAGGATATTGTTGAACGAGGGCACTGTGCAAGCATTCAAAAGCCAACCAGAAGTGGAGGCCACATTAAGCTACACTCACAGTGTCACAGTTCCAATGAAGCCTTCACTGAAACCAGGAAATGGATCCAGTGTCCCCCCACAACATGCAATTTACCTCCCACACGTTCTTCTGAAGCCCAGGCTATATTCTGGATTTTGAGTCCCAGCTGGAAAGGTAGTGCAGAACCTACTCCCACACCCCTGAGTGGCAGTCAGTGCCTGAGTAACCAGCAACACTTTCTGCGGGGTTACTGCCATTTGCAAAATGGGGTGAGGGCTGGGAGCACTTGGCCACTGCCCAGCCTCAGACCCTAGACTCACTGTGAATGGCTATACCAGACTGTGGCCCAGCACAGCTGGTCCCACAGCCACCTGTATTCTGGCAAGCCCAGCATACCCGTCATCTTTCTTGCCCTTCCGCTTTAGCTTTGGGGAAGCCCGGGGGGATGCCTTGGCTTTCCAGTCCTTCACAGGCAGCCTCTGCGTAGATGCTTTGGCACCAAATCCACCTGATGTAGAAGCCAAGCTTGCAACTTCATCATCATGGTCACTATGAAGGAACAGCAGGGGAGAGGACATCACTTGCAATACTGGACAGCATTAGCCTTCACTAAGGGGAGGGGATTCACACTCTGCTCTTCATCCACACATGGCCAGAGTCGTGCAGCTAAGGACACCTACCACGTTGGTCTTTAACAGAGAGACCTCTACAGAGCTCAGCACGTGCTGCTCCATTTTGATCCAGGTACGCTCAGGTTGAGCTCGAGCGCTGCATAACAAGACTTGAAGGGTCTCTGCATTAGGGACAACTGTGGTTCAGGCAGCATGGCAGAATGATGCCTATTCTTGCTGCACATACACACTAGCATATAAGCCCTCAGGTGTGACACTGACCCAGCAGGGAACCCAAGCACAGCATGTCCTTAAGAGCTTTACAGACAGAAAACACTTAACACAGCAAGTATTGCGGGAACAGAGGAGAATCAGCTTAGGAAGTATGTGATCCTCAGTACTTTGGAGTGTTTCTGTTACTGACCAGCCACACAATACAGGCTACATGTTTCAGTCTGAATTTAAGTGTGGATTATGAATGAACCTTCAGCTGTCAAACAGGGCTGAGCTTGCCAGGCGCACAGAATGTGCCCATGGAGCTTTAGGGTGGCTCCTGAGGGAGCAAATATGTCAAAAGCAAGAAACTAACTCCTGAGATACCCTTGCTACCTTATCTAAGGCACAGTATCTGGAAACTGATCCCTTAATAGGTTTTCACTGGTAATTAAACCAAGCTTGGACCATGCTCTTAGGAGCAGTCCAGTCAAACCTTTCCCTACAGAGAATAAATTGGACAACGCCCAGAGGCCAATCTCGTGATCAGCTGAAGTCATCAGAACATTGTGGAAGCTGGACTGCATACGCACATTAAGTCAGGAGACAAAGCAAAGACATTCACCCCACACGTGAAGGCTTGCTGGGGACAGAAGCACAAATGCAGCCTGAACTGAGTCCATGCAGGGCGAGAGAGGGGGCTGAGCACTCTGGTACCTTTGTTCTGCACTAGCATCCTGGCTGTCATGCTGCAGCAGATGGTAACTGTGTCGATGATAGGAAGAGCTCTTGTGCTTTTCTTCAACCTCATCCCTTGGGCTGGGGGAGGAAAAGAAAGAAAATACCATTATGGAAGTCTCTTTCAGCTTGGATATTTGTTCACTCTACTTCTCATGACAGATCCTGATAGAACGTCTAAAACAAACAAAAACCCCACACCTATCTGCACAGATCCAGAAAGTGGCAGGTGTTGTTTAGAGGCACTAAACACTCAAAATTCTCTATGCATTTTTCTGGGAGCCTTAAGAAGGGAGAAGCAACTCAGCTATGCTTCAGGCACTAACCAAGAACAATCTCCCAACAGACATTCATGCAAGACAGGTAAGCCACTGCTCAAAATAGGGAGTATAGAGTACTTCAGTGAATAGCATCATCTTGGGTTTGTTTTTCCTCAAGTAATACTGATCACTGGGGCAAAACCCATCAGTGCTTCTCAGTTCTTTCAGGTGTCTGAGGAAGTATGTGAATTTGATGGGGTAGCTCTACCAGCCAGAACAGAATTGTAACAGTGAATCCAGTCTGAGTTTCACAAAGATTTTGAAAGCAAATTGCACGTGCTTCTAAGCTGTAAACTACATCTATCTGAATTCAGCTTGCAAGAAGATCTTTAGACAGAGGTGAGCACTTGTTACTTTCACATGGGCTGATGGCTTGACTGAGCTGCAGTGTGAAAAAAAAAAACCCACCAAACTCTTGGATCCAGAGATATCTGATCTGATATTCTGATATGAGAAGTCCTGAAGATTTCAAAGACAGAGTGGGATTGAGGGGAGTTGCAAATTCCTATAGCAAATTATGAGCAAAAGCAAAAACACTACATAGAGACACAGCCTCAGTGCCCTTCCCAGAGCCATCAGAATTGAGACCATTTCCTGAAGCAGCATCCTCAGGTGTGGAGGCACAAGGTGCAGCCTTTCTCTTGCAATTCTGATGGGAGGGAACAGCCCTCAATAGTTTGGGGGACAACACTGACACTCTCAGCCTCCTAGTTCTGTTGAAAAGGAAGGTGTTTGCAGGCTCTCATGGTGCATGCAGCCCTGGCCTAGACAGACTCTGGAGGTGACAGATGCATCTCACTGTTCCTGTCCCACTACAAGACAGAGATACTAATTCTGTGATGCATCCTAGCACTGCTCCAGTATAATAGTTTGCTCCTGGTAAGCAGGCGTATGTGATGTTGCCCCATTCTGCATGCCCGCTCCACAGGGACATTGCCATTAATTTTCTGATTTTTAAAGTACTTTATTTATAATGCTAGCTGCAGAGCCACTCCTAGAAGAGAGATATACAATTAACCTATAATCAAATCTGTCAATTATGTGCTAATTGATTCCTTTCAACAAAAGCATGCAGGAACGCATCACCTGGGGCAGAACTTAGCTTGTACTGGTTTTATTTCTAGAGCACACAAAAAAAATATCTCATCTCAAGTCTCCACTCCCAGGTGAACATGAAGGCCAATAAAGTAGACTTTTCACCTTCTTAACAGAGATCCTTTATGCTGCAAGGGGTATTAGAGAGCACAAATTGTTAGAGCTGGCCTAGGAAGTTCAGGACACAGATACACAGACCAAGCACACAAGAAGGTTGAATCATAAGATCCTTTAAGGAAAGGCAGGATGGTGAACTGCTCTGGTTTAATCACAACATAAGAGCTTTTCACCAAGCTAGCAATTTGGCAAGTGCAAAAAAACTGCCCTAAGCAAGACAAACCCAAGCGATTACCTGTCTGCCATGCTGTTCCTGGTTTCCCTGGTTATGTCAGGAGCTGCTGGCCATGGCTGACTCACAACACTGTCAGAAGATGCATTTTCCTGAGTTAAAGCAGTCTCCAGTAACGATGGAGCATTCAGTCTGTCTACCTCCACTGGAGGCATGTCCAAAGAGTGGTGGCTGTGCTCTGAATTGTGCCGGTTCCTCGGAGACAGCAAATGCAAGGCTGAGGCAGCGGATGCCATACTGTCTGCGTGATGACTGGGCTCCAGCACCTCCGCAGGGAGCCCAGATGGAGCTCCCGCAAAGCTGCGTTGCAAGGTCTCAGAAGCAATCTCTGGGATATCTTGGGACATGGCTGTGGAAGCAGAGGAAATGACGTCTGGCGAGCGCTCACGGGTGGGAGAAGCCTGGGGCACCACCAAGGGCTCCACCTCCTGCAGTTCCAGTGCTAGAGAGGGGTTTCCTGGTGTGACCTGAATTAAAAAAAATCAAATAAGAGCCTTCAGGGTAAAGTGGAGACACCCCAAGAACCCCTGGTACTTTACACCAACCACCTCTGGAAACAGCCAGCTGTATCTTTTCCTCATGTGATCCCTGTGCTCCCACTCTTCAGCAGATGGAGAAGGGCCCCAAAACTTCTAATGGACTCTCAAGTGGGCTAACAACACACTTAAGCCAATGCTAATTTGAACACACTTTCAAAAGAATATCTAACACCAGTTCTCCCTCCCTGCTCTGCTCCAAGATCCCTTCTCTTTGAGGGAAAAAGTTAGAACTAACATTGAATATCTCCTGGACTGAAAGCTTATTTCAGTTGCAAGCTTTGGTCATAATCTGTTTTACATCACACCTGGAAAGAAATATTTAGGAATAGGATATGATTGTTTCAGACCTGTCAGACCAACAAGGAGGAAGAAACCTTTCCAGGTAGCACTGTCTCCTAACACAAAGGCTGACCATGTCTAACCATTGCGATAGTGACAGCACAAGCTAGAGCTGTCGCTAGTTTTCAGAGACATGCTGTTTCACATGAGGCCAAGTACCATTAACACGGGTAAACCTGGCTGCAGATCTGTGCCAGCAGTTGTGTTTTCCAAAGGGCAGAGGCTGGCCCTGTTAATATTCAAGTAAGTCTAATTTCAGCTTGTATAGGCCCATAGAGAGAGGGCCCTTGGCCATGAGGAGAAGGAAGGGAGCAGCATTTGGAGCCTTACTGGAACAGGTGCCTTTGGTGTTAGCTTGTCAGGCAGGCCTGGGATAAGAACTGAATGGCTCCTAGGACTAGTCTGGAGACTGCTGCTACTGCTACTCAGTGTGAGACTGGTGTCCAGCTGCATCTTGGGGCTCACAGTCAAGTCTTCTGATGGCCTGCAGAAAGCAGAGACACAAACAAATCAAGCAGGTCAATCTAATGACACAGGTCTGCATCAAACACTCGGGGTGAGGAGACGGGCTCCACAGGTCAACGGAGAAGCCCAACCCAAACTTCACTAGTATTCTCCAAGTCCTTGGTCTTTCCACCGTGGTCAGCTACCCCCTGTCAACTAGCACCTGCATCTCCTAGTCCCCGTACAGCGCAAACAGATACCAGGTGGAAACAAAACAAAACAAAAAACCCCAAACAAACAAAAAAGAGGGGCATTGCAATCTCTTAGAATTTGAGGGGTCAACTCTGTTCACACTGTACAGAGTTTAGGGAGAAACAGGACACTACAGGGTAGGTCTTTGTCCTTTTCCCAGCCCACAGAAATGAAGTTTTTGCCTGTTATGCAGCCTAACCCACTGCAACACTAGTAAAGTTTTCCTAACAGTCCCAATTATCTCCCTGTCCTTGGTGGCTGCAGTGTTCTCTTACCTGTAAACAACAACAGCCCTTTGGGAGAAGCATGTAAAGCAACAAAACTGAGATGCAATAAGAGAATCCCTAGGAGGCACAAATGAAACACTATTGTTGGCCCCTTGGATGACAACAGGCATGCTCCAAGCTGCATTAGAGATGCAAACAGTTGCCCATATAGGGACACTGGGACTCAGGCCGGTTTCTAACTCTGGTTACAATCTCCTCTCCTACAAGATACACTACAGCTCTGCACCACCCTGAAGGACCATATCAGTTCAGCTGCAGATATATTATTTAATACATGCGCTATTTACCTGGGCATAGAGGCATCTGTGACAGAAGTGCTACTCATGGCTGTGACTGCAGTCAGGGAACTGACACTGCTGCCTGGAGATACAGCGATCTGTAAGAAAAATATACAGCAGTCAGGATGTGACAGAAGAGTCCAACAGCAGAGCTTGACCTGAGAACTCTGGCTTCAGAATTCCTAGAGGTTTTGGCAGAGAGGGAACAGAATAAAAAAATAGGTTGAATTGTACTGCTAGGGTGCTCAGGTGCTGGTCAAAGGCAAGCCCCAATATGTCCTCATGACATGAACCACGACTGCTTTTATCAAGCAATTGCTCTCCCAAAATAAAGTGGCATTCTGCAGGGGTCCGTACCAGATCCCCATTTTCTTCTTTGAGCTAGACTGCTCTTGTAAAGGCCTGTTGCCGCTAGCGAGGCCAGAGTCCGTACGGATTTTAGGTCCTGCACTGCTGATATGCAGAAGTAGAATACTCCAATGCACAAGAAGAGGTATTGCTCATCTAGCTAGCTGGCTAGCAGTGAAGAGCACAGGGGGATATGCTGGCCCCCACTGCTGCTTCTGGCTACCAAGAAACACCTACACAGACCACCAACATAAGCACACAAGTACTCAGCTGGGAAAGCCGGTGTGGCCAAGCTTCTTACGCTTGACAGTGCTTATGGTGGAGAGCAGAGATTGAGCTAAACTCAAGGCTCTGTCCACCCTACAGTACTCCTAGGTGCTGGTGCCAGCAGGAAAAAGCCTGCCATAAAACAGGTTGCAGTAAAAAGCCAGATTTAAACCGAACAGTAACACTGTTTAAACTGAAGAGTGAGCTGCTCCTTGCAGCAAACAGTATGTGCAACCACCACCTCATCAACAACTTCTCTCTGCTCCCTTAGGACATCTTTGCATTGGGAAGGCTACCTACCCTCAGGCACAAAATTAATTTCTGCACTCAGCAACTTTGCCAGCAACATCAAAACCTTTAGGAGGAGTTTAATTTATTCTTTGCTCCCCAGGTTGTCGCCAGGGTGGCTCTCTCTCATTAGTCAACTCAGCACAATCTCCATTTCTGGTCATCTCCATGTGCTGTCCATCCTCATCCAGGCTCCTCCAGTACAGGTTCAAGCTGTGGTGACAACCACGCGTTCCTCCCTTGGAGGGAGAAGCCCTGCCTTAGGATGTGTATGTGGAGCGCTGCTCACAAGCACTCTCTTCCTTGCCTGTAAGAACTGTATCATCACAGCAAATAACTGCTGACTGTTCATTTCTCATGGGAATGCAGACACAAACAGCACAGCTTCTCACCAGTGGAATCCACACCTTGTAATTAAGTTGCAGATCACTTTCCTTAAAGGATGCACCTTAAAAAATACTTTTTAATTTACGTGTACTCCCATTCTAAAAGGACATAGAGAAAACTACACAGCCACAAATTCAGTACAGAGATTCAGTACAAATTCAGTACAGAGGCAGGCTATAAAGCAAGAATATCTGAGTGGGTTTAAGACAAACTAACATGACACTTGGATGCAGAGTGGCCAAGCAACAGTGAGCTCCTGCACTTCTGCTTGTTGGCATGAACAACAAGGGGCAGCAGAAACCTGTGCTGAGTCAGACAGATGCACACTGTCAGTGCTAGACAGCCCCTAGAAATGCCCAGCAGGACCCAATGGTGGGTGTCGCAGCACTGCTGGCCATGCACATGTGACAGAACATCAAGAGGAATTCTGTATTTTCTGACTGGTCCATTAGAGCTCCACTGAGGAGTAAATGCTTGCTTATGGCTCTTCACCAAGACACTTTGCTATCCTTTGCAGACATCACCAAATCCCAAGGAATACTTGGCATGCTTCCTGATACCAAAAATCCCTGGTGCAAGCACAGATGACTTGCCTTCTGCACAAGTTAAGGCCTGTTGTATTAGGTTCAAAAAACCCCACCAAGCTACTGGATCGATGATTTGCAGATCTCATGCAGAAGATGTTATGGTCCCATCTACCTACCTGATCATTTCAGACATGCATCCCACAGGATCCCACAAGACAGGATGTGCAGAGATGGCATATTTTCTTCCATTATAGTTATATCACAACCCCAAACAACATGTGTAAACCAGTAAGAGCAGTCTTCCAGCTTAGGTACAGTTATTTAGCAAACCCGTATTCCTACACAACACAGCCAAATCAGCAGTTTTGCAGCTAAACACAGCACTCGCAACACAAGCTTAGGCCAGCTTAGCATTTTAGATGCGCCAACATGTCTTTACTCAGCTTCGCTACCTGCACAGTTTCCTGCGTGCTCTGCAGTCCGCTACTTTAGCCTATCAGAGTCATTACTGCCTAGAAAAAGTTCCCAAAAGTATCAAAACCCAAACCCACCCTTTGTACCCCAAAACAGTGCTGCTTTCTGGTTACCTGTTGAAGAGATGTACTTGGTGTCATGAATGCATCTGGAGTCATCAGCTTAGGTTTGGCATCATTAGAGAGAGAAAGGAAGTCTGCTGGTACAGGCAGATCAGCAATACGCCGCAGGTCTGGTTGAGAGCCATGCACCGATCCTTTTCTAGATCCCAGCCCTTCTGTACTTAGATCAGCCATGTGGTCTGGAAAGGCTTCCAAGGGAGAAATACAAATCAATTTGCAGGAACTTCCCCCAAAAGCTAAAGCTTTAATTCCACAAAGTATGAACTTATGCCATTGCTAGCCATACAAGCAAAGAACAAGCAAAAACTCTGCAACACTGTAGTCAAAGCTTAGGGCAAGGCAAATCCTGTGTTATGCTTACTCTTCATATGCTAAAGAGTGGATGTTATCAGGCTTTGACAATAAGAGATCCAAGCTTCCTTTCTTCCCTAAACTTAAGGCCAGTTTAACAGCCACATCCCAGAATGGCAAATGAACTGAAAGAACACACTACTCTCAGCCCCTCTACTCCCAAAGCTCTGGTGTCACTCTAATCTCTTCTGCCTGACAAGAGAAAAATGTCAAGTTTCTGGCACAAGTGCTAAATCACCTAGCAAGGTGAACTCAAGCATGCACAAAGCATTAGCGCTCCCAGCCTAACATGTCTCCCTGCTCCATACTCACACCAGTGTCTAATCAAGTGGCCTGCTTCACAGGTAGTCCATGTTCAGAATCCTTTACACGATGACACCATTCTGTTACAAAGACACACCTAAAGCTGCCCTCCTGCTGTCCCCCATCAACAACCTTTAAAGGCTCAGCAATGCTGAAGATCGTCTGAATACAAACGCTCACCAAATTCTTCATGAGAGCCATGGGAAGGCATGGATGCACTCATGTCAGGACTATGAAGAGGCTGGAATCTAATCTGCACATCCTGTAGGGCCCTGAAAAAAGAAAAAGGGCATCTCTGATTAGTTTATGAATCACCCCGAAAAATCTAATGCTTAGAAGATTCCTCTTCATAGAGCTGATTCCCTTGGAATATGCTTTAGTGTCTTCTGTGACAGAAGCAGCAGAAGCTGATCCTCACTCAGCTGTGTCACCCAGTTCTGGCACCCAGAGCATTCGAGAGATGCTTCCCAGCACTTACACATGAGCACAACTCTTAAGTCACTGCGTACTCATGGTGACGAAAATACTAGCTTGCCACAGCACCACACAGGGCTACTTCCTGGTAAGGCCATACTGAACACAGGACAGCTAGAAGTTTCTATGGGTTCAAACAGTTTTTGTTATGAGCAAAAGGAATTGCTAAATCAAATTTCTACAGGTCAGTGCAGGATTAGGACAACCACAGACAGCTGCCCATGGCAGCTGCTACACATACTCACTTGGTGTGCACACAGAAGAGTTTTATCAGCACGCCTGCTGCTGATTCAACAGCCCCAGCTCCCTGAGCACCTTCTGGAAGCAAGACAAAAGTAAGACATGAAGTTGGATGGAAACTGCAAACAAAATACTAAAAAATCACCATAGCAGATGAACCAGCAGCAGAGAACCACCATGATATAGCTTCATCACCTCTCCACTTTGGAGGTGGATTCACCCTGTTAAGGGAAAGTATATCCTACACTCCCTTTACTTTTCAAAGTGAGAGCAATCAAATTTGCTCTAATCCAGCCAAATATACCTCAAGGAAGAGAAAAAAAAGATAAAAAGAAAAAAAGGTAAAGAGGAGGAAGCTGAGGTCTGGAACTGCCAGCGATTTGTTCTTGCTTTTGAAATGACTGGTTGCATGTATTTTAAGAGACACACACTAGCTTATGTTGTACAGACGTTCAGACCAGGGCTCAACCATCCTTCCTGGCTGTAAATAACTACAGTTATGAAGAGCTCTGCAATAACTTCCCATCAGCCAGTGCTGACAACATTCACCCATGACCTGTATCAGTCTCACTGCTAAGAAAGCTAAGGAGGCTGAGTAGAAAAGATAAACCTAACTCCCCACTGAAAAAAAAAAGTATTAGGCATTCCTATGCAAATTGTCCGTCCCGGTCTGCTCCTGACTTGCTACATGTATCAGTCATTTCTACTTCTGCATTTCAGAGCAATATGCCACAAATATTGACAACAACATGAATTAACTATTATTACGTACAATAATAGGCATAGGGAAGCACACCATACAGCTGTACTGATAAGCCCAGGAATCTTTCTAACAGTAAACACGCTGATATTATTCAAAGCATCTTTCCAAATTTTACTAACAGAAAGGTGGGAGATCAGGAGCAAGCCAACAGCTGAAGAGAGGCAGTGATCAAGGAATGCTTGCATGGAACAGTTCTCCACAGGATTCACTATCATACTCATTGTAGTAACAGCCAGAGAAGACATCTCAGGTGTCTCTCCTCTGTAAGAGAGTTACTTGTTAATTTCTTCTACAAGAAGCTTTGTGGCTTGGCACTATGCCTTCCAGACACTATGGAGAACTGCCACACCTTTTCCTTCAACTCAGACTGTGTACTGTCCTCACATCTGTCAGGCTCAGGGAACACAATTCAGAAGCAACCAATTGGTTTCTCAGACCATATGCTCACATCTCTGATGTTAAACTACACAGAGTTTACTCAGACAAGCAGTCACAGAAATATATCCTGCCATTTCTTCCAGGAGCTCTTCTGCTCCTGTGAACTTGCATCAAACTGTGCTGGAGAGGGACTCAGGCCTACGCTGCCAGAAGTCCCCTGTGTTCTGCTGGGGGCAATGATGCTATGCAATCTCAAAAGCATCATGGCTCAGATACCAAGCAGCTCATCTTGTACCTTCACCAAAGCGTCACTTGCAGTCACTTCAACCTGCACGGCCCTGGAATCCTTTTTAATAACAGAAACACCTCAGCAGAGTTTCTGTGTAGTAAGGGGCAATGGCTACAATCTGGGTTGGGAGGTCCAGGTTGGATATTAGGAATACATTTTCTTTAGGAAATGATGCAGCCGTGGGATAGGGCACCAGAGCAGAGCCAGAAATGTCATGTTTAGGGGCCTTCAACTCACAACTAGATGAAGCCATAGGTAACCCAATATACCACCAGCAATAGTCCTGCTTCAAGCAGCAGGTTGGACCAGAGACTTCCAGAGGTCCTTTGTATCCAACTCCACTGTGCCTCTCTGAAGCACTCTAGCTGCACAGGATGTATTTCATACAGACTAAGAGGAGAGAGACAGCCTTTCATGAGAAAGCCAGTCAAGAAAGGCATCCTGATCTCACAGCAGGCAAATTCTCTTCATCACCTACCTACACTCAAGTTGTCATTTTCCTCTTCTGCTGGGAGCACTTCGGTGTGCCTTAACCGACAGCGGCTCACTGCCTGGATACCAAAGCTTAGGACTGGGTGGGTAAGGAGGAACTCTGAGATGGAGCTGAAGTAAGCTTTACCCTCCTCTTGGTTCTGCATCAGCTCCATCACATACAAGACCTGGAAGAATCAGAAACAGTAAGTCACTGGGCTTTCAGAGCAGACCACGCATACGTGTGTGTGGACTACAAAGCCTAGCTCCTGAAAGAGATTTGGAACAATGGGAATAACGTGAAGAATAAAGCCTGGGGCTTTTAAATTTGAAACCAAACACCCAAGGGAACCACAATAAGCACACTCCTATCTGAGTCAACGCTGATCAGGAACTCAATCCTACTGTGTCAGACACAGGTTCCTCCAAATGAACGCTTTACTTTAGGGTGAGAAGTACTACTTAAGGCTCCCATTCGTCATCTTATGGTGAAGTAGCTGAGGTCCACCTCTGCATTTTTAGCTATTAACGTGCAAATCCTAGACCTAGGCAGCAGAATCAGTCACACAGATGGCCACTTCTCCTTCTGCCACTATTACCCACACAGCCAGCAATAAAATGAACCACCTACTTTTCTCTGCACATCACTCAGTATCAGATATTCAGCAGAGAGGTCCAGGCAGACTTTCAGGCTGGGAAGAATACTCATGGAGCTGAAGATGTCAGGAGAGAAGCTGGATCCACAAATAAGAGGTGGGGGAGGGGGGGATGCAGAAAGCAACGTAAATTAGCACAACCAGAACGACTGCTATGAAACTGCATAAGTTTAAAAAAAACAACAACAAAACAAAACACAAAACCAAAAAACCCACCACCTTAAGGAGTTTACAGGCATATTACAGTGCAACCACCCACTAGAACAAAAACATCACTGCAGAAATCAGTGCTGACTTCAGCTAAGAGACTTCATCAGGGACATCACACAATAGGATCTAGATTCTGAACCTTTAAAGGAAAGATGACAGTTTGTCGTTACTTAACATGGTCCACATTCATAGAAGGACAAGAGCCAATGCTACAGATTTAAAAACAAAAATCCACCAAACCAATAACCCTTCTATAGGTTTTGGACCTTCTGTAGTATGAGGTAGAAAAAGCAGCACTTGGCTGTATGCCATATTCTTCTCACTTTAAGAGGACAATTCAGAAGTGGCCTTACATGTGCATGTGATCAGAGAGGCCACAATTCAACAGCAGTAAAGTAAAATCAGGGAACATAAACTGAATGAAGGGATGGACTAAAGCAGAATTTCAACTTCTGGACCTATGTGGCTCAGCAAATAAGCCTTGTATAATTGCTTATGCTCTGTCAACATAGCAGCTTCTCATTATTTATATCACAAAAAGCAGTAATAGGAAAAGATCTTAGATTGGTTATTGAATATCTAGTAATTTTACAGAAGAAAGCACTCAAGGAGTGCAATTTTGGAATGCCTCTCCTCATGCTACAGGTATGTCTATGCTCTTACAGACCAAAGCAAAGACAACAGGTCTTGGTAACACCAAGGAGACTGTGTAAAAGGATCAACCTCCCCGCCCTTGCCAAAGCTTGACCTGACAGTCACCTGACAGGCCACAGCCCTGATAGTTTTCAACAGATAGGTCAGACTGGCAAAGGAGGAGGCTCTAGCTGGGGCTAGAGTAGACTCCATCAGAGACCAAGGATTACCTTTGCAAAGTAAATATACCTGGAAATTGAGAGCTTTGTTACAATCCACTGCTCAAAGTAAATCCAACCCTTCAGGGGAGTCGGCGTATCAACACCTACCGGACAGTTTGCAGACAGGTCCAAGACACAGTGCACCACATCTTCAGTTCTCTATTCTGATCTGCTCCTGTGATGAGAAATCTCCAGAATGGAACCCTGCAGGCACAACAGAATTAAGTTGTCTTAAAGTAAGATCTGGTTCTTCCCATAAAAACATTTCACAGGAAAGTTCCTCAAAAGCTGCCCATAGCTGATTTTGCCCAACCATGTCTTAAAGTTCCTAGAAAATCTCTGCTTTTGAGGCAGATTAGAAACCACTGTAGCTTTCAAAAACCTTAAGGCCACAACTGACTGAAGAAAGACTAAAAATTTAAAAAAAAAAAAAACAAAAGAAAACACAAAACAAAACAAAACTGTTACTTTTTAATCGGCTGCAGTAAAAATTTGAAAGCTAACAGGCCAGTCAAAACTGACCATAGCACAAACCAGAAAGGACTCATCAATTTAGAATTTTCATTGCTTTCATGGAATTGACACTGGGATTGATGTCACTTTAGGCTATGCTCCAGAGCCTTATTTATTTCCTCATCACTAGAAAACTGACTACAAAGAGGACAGGACTTGCTCCTGCCACAACACTAAATTTTTACAAGTACAACGCAGTTACAAGGAACCCTCCAAAGGTAGAGTTAGAAGACACTACTAAACTTTGATACTCTGAGTACAGGATTAGGGACTTACTCTGGGTCTTGTTTTTTATGGTTGTCACAGAAGAGCAGGCAGGAAAGAGGCCTACCATCATGGGGTTTCCACTCATGAAGACACCTAGGAAAGAATCAGAAACGACCGAGTGTGCAGTAAGTAGTAAATAAGGAATATATAAGGTGGGTGCTGAACATATTATCCCTTGTCCAAAGACAGCATTAAGCCAGCAGCCACCAAGTGTTATCAGCTTGTAGCTTTTACAGGCTTATATAAAATAAGGAGATCACAGCCCATGCAGCCATAGATTGTGACACCCAGGAACAGCTCAGAGAAGCTTACTGCATTTACAGGGACAGTGCAAAAGTTTGACAACAGTCTGTGCAAAGCACAGAACTTCTGCTTCCAGACACAGCGCTCTGCTTTTTTTCCCAAGGTTAGCAAACCTTGAGCATATGTGATATTCAGTGATACAACTCTTCAGCAACAAATTACTTTACAAACATACACTCTATTTCTTTGTAACATCCTGAGAATGACCATCACAGGTAATTCTGTAACAAGTAAATTCTCACAGAGAAAATGCTGGTCTCTGTTCCAAGATCCTTCATTTTCTAATTCTCCAGTTACCTTGGCTCGTCTTGCCCCTCAATATAGATCTGCCAGAATTTGACAAAACCATCATGGCTTGCTGTGGCCAACACAGTTCCATCTGGAGAAAGTGCTCCCTCACTCAGGTACTACATAGAGGGGAGAGAAAAAGAGACACAGAAGTCATTTTATAGCTTTTTTTATTTCACAGGAAGAAAGAGTACTCTCTTCAAACAGGAATTTGACTAACAGTCTGATAGTACAGGAGGTCAGAGTAATTTCTATCAGAAGTACAGCCCAGGTTGTCGAACAGGCCCTTGGAAATACAGGTGAGTTTTTTCAAGAGCCATTTTCAAAGCAAATGACTACACATTCACCTTGGCTCTTTAAGCAAAAGTTATTTACTCACAGTGTGTGTACATAGCCAGCAGCTTGTGGGTGATGATATGGATGAGTAGAAAACTGGGGTTTTTTTACAGCCCACTGTCCTAAGAACTGCAGCGCCTAAGACACTATAACCCAAAGAAAACCTACACAATCTGTAGCAATCACCTATGTGACAGCAGTAAAGAAAACAAAATAGGTTTATACCGTGCTGTGGCCTTTCACTACTATGAAGCCTTCTTTGATGCTAGGGACTTCCACTGGCCAGGAGCTGTGGTTCGTTCGGATAATGTCCAAATCCCACACCTCTGCCTGGAAAACAAACATGTAGGCACACAGGTTTATATCTACAACTACTGGTCTGATGCAGTAGAGAATTTCTTATATACTTATTGTATATCCTGACATACCAGCCCAATGGCCAGCATGTGACATAAACCTTCCCATTTCCACCCGATATAGCCATTAGATGCTTTTCTGGCACCCAGCTGTACAAAAGTATGCGGAACTGCTCTTGGCAGTTGTAGTTGCTGCTCACCAAGCCCCCTCCCCTAGGTACTGGCTCAGCCTGAACAGACAAGTGATGCCTCTGGCCCTCCACACTATTTCTAGTGATCCTCGCTATTTGATGGCGAGCAGAAGTTACCACTTTCCATCCTCCTGAGGCCCAGAAAAGGATCAGTATGGCCTCTCCTCAGAAGAGAGGAATCCCACATCTCATATTACAGGAGGATCCCCAACATGGACTAGACAGGAGTCTTTACAACTCTAACCGTATCAGCTCTTTCCTTCATTAGATTCTCCCCCTCTAATGATAACAAGGGACAATGTTTCAAAAGTAGGGTTTCCTTACCCTGTCCTCATGTAACAACGCCAACGTTTGACTTCCCTCTTCACCACTCTCCTCATTATCATCTGGGATGAAAGGGCACCAGATGATTCTTCGAGAGGTGTTCAACGGGGTATTGTCAGGTCTCTTGATGTTAACCAAGATTTCCTCTCTGATCACCATGGTTAAGAAATGTAACATTCTGGCTGTGTTACTAATGCTCAGCAATAACCTATTCAGGCTTGGTCCTCTGTTAAATACTATTAAACCTCAAGGTTTTTTGAATCACTGTGATTCAAAAAGAAAACAGGTAAAAGGATTCTGCTAAGAAAGCACACAAGCTAGCATTTCTTCACTAGCAGAAGAGATTAAGCTTACTAAAGTTAATAGATTCTCAGAATTTTCTCTTGCAGGCTGCAGGTAGGGACAGGATAAGCACGAGAGGGGCACACAGCCACATCTGAATGTGCAATCCATGTGACTGCTGATGGACAGATTAAATTATTTCAGCTAGCATTGCAACGCTACCATGGAAGGACAAAAAAGCTACCATGTTGCCTCAGGCTGAGTGCTCTAGTCCACCCCTACAAATCAGATCTTAAACAACTACAACCACCTTTGCTCCAGTTGCTTTTGAAATGATGGTATACAATTAAAATGAAGATGCCACAACCTAAGACGACATATCCCACAGACTAACATGCTTCCCAAAAGCACTAAGCAGTCACTCCTAGCAACTAAAAGGAAAAGATTTAGGGTAATGAGTCAAACACTGGAATTAAATTTCAGGACTACCAAAAGAAGGATGACAGGTTTGGAAGGAAGATAGCGAGCGGGAGGGATGTATTACATCTTCCTCCCCAGAGAAGTAATGGAGGAAAAGAGCTAGAACTAGACAACCATGAGTAGAAAACTCCGTCACATGGTCGAGGTGACACTGCCCATGTGTAAGGCCAGCTAGTACAGACTGACACTTCTCACTGACTACTTTTGCCTGAACCAGAAGGAGCACTGAGGCGTCACTGCTAGAATTTAAAGTTACATGCAATTTCAAGTAATAATTGTGCTGAATACAGGCACAGGTTGACTGATTTGATACTCTGGAAGGGGTAGAACTATCAACCTTCCCCCTGCAAGCTGCTGTTCTGGAAAGGCTACAAAATAAGTTGCAATGTTGAGGTTGCATTCACATCAAGCCACTACACAAAGACTGATATGAGGCATATTTTGACAAGATACTGGATTTTTTCTTTATCCATGGCCAGGCGCCAGACAAAAAGGTTGCCAGCCTCATCCAGGCATGCCAGCTGGTTGGAGTTGAGATGAGCAAAAGCCAGGTCTGCCACACCGCCTGTGAATCCCTTCAGCAAGGTCCGCTCAGCAGTACTGACGCTCAACACTCGCACCATAGCAGAGCCATTACTGGCAGCTGGAGGAAAGACAGAGGGAGAAGTCACCATTTATCTGTGCAGTTTTTCCACAGGACTGCCTTTGTTTCCAGTCATCGGCTTGTCATTTCCAGCACCCGTCCTGCCATCAGCTGTGACTGGCAGCACACTGAAAACTCATATCAATAGATACCATGTTAACAAGCCCTTGCAAGACCCAGGGTACATGCACAAATATTCACTGCACTTTTCAGCTTTGGCACAGAAGATTGGAATGGCAGCATCAAGAAGGACTTTGCCTGGGGCAAGCTTAATTCCCTGTATCTTGTTTTTGAACACCGCAAATTCTAAGTTGTTCTACTTAAAAAGAAGGCAACAGAAGTTGACTTCTCATAATTCCCAGGATTATTCTCATGAAGATGCCTTCATTAAATGCAAGACCTAAATCTTTATCCTGAGCTTATGATAAAGCTACCAAACTTCCAACAATGACCTCCAGCTATAGTGAATTAATTTTAATTGCAATTTCACTGAGAGGCAGGTAGCTCAAATGCATGTTCTACAAGGGGAATGTAAAAAGCATAAACATTCACCTGGCAAAGAGCACTGCTTTTTGGCTTGTGTGACTGAAAAGGACATGCTTTAGAGCATGCACATACCAAGCAAAGTTTCCAGCTTCCCCACTTCAGACAAACATAATGCAGGCAGTCTTATGAAGACCATCTTGCTTCCACTTCTTAATGCCCAAGCCAGCCCTAGCAGACCACTCAGCTTTCCATAGTGTTACTCACCCAAGCTTTAATATTTTAAAAAAGGGTGAGACACCCTAAAGCTGCCCTAAAAGAACCTCAGCTAGGAAATCACACAGAAGCAGAGTAGTAGATTTCATAAAAGGCCAGACAAACTGACAGGTGCTAGAACTAAGAAGAAAGGGAAGAGCTGATGGAGGCCCAGACACTGAATGCTTGTATGAGAGCAGAAAGAGACATTGCAGAAGATCAAGTGTTCATTTGTTTCATGTATGTTGTAAAACAATCTTTCCCTGCGCTGTTCTGCTTTTCTCTTCCTTCCTACTGCAAAATACACTGCATCTGCATTGCTCTTTGGCTCCTCTAAATCAAGCCTTAAACACAACTCTAAATTTATGCAAGCAAATCCATCACAAACATTTATCTGCTCAAATTACCACAGGGCTGTTTCTGTGCTTAGCTACACAGAAGCTTGTCTGCTGTAGAAATATTTAATTAGAAGACTAATCTGAACATCAGCTTACTGTCCAGTGAAACCAATGCAGTCCTTCAACTTTTCCTCCATCCTCACTGAGTCCTTCTCTTTCTTTTATTTCTAACTTCAGAAAAGCTTTCTTTCTCAGTGGAAACTCTCCTACACAACCAACTCTTCTCTCCCCCATAGCTCCAGCTTCACTTACATTCCCACTACAACACCAGCTTGATGAGGGTATTGCAAAATGTGTTTCAATTATTGCCCCTTGTCCAAAGACAGCATTAAGCCAGCAGCCACCAAGTGTTATCAGCTTGTAGCTGATAGAATACAAATCACATGCAAGACAAGAAGGTATCTCACCTCTAATGGCATAAGCCAGGTAAGAGTTTGAAACAGCTATCAGATTGCCGTAATAGTATTTCTGCTCCCAGTCATACCTAGCAACAGGCTGTATTTTCACCTGCTCGGGAGAAAAAACAAAACATGAGAAATGTCTGGAATTAACTTCTTCCTGGAACAAACCTGCCAAATATACAATTTCCTCTAGGGAAGATCTGTAATGCTTGATAGGAAACTGTTAGAAGCAGCAGTTGGTAAGAAGAATTGCACATTGAATGCCAAGTAGCAGAGCCCTGAACATTCAGAGTTCTGGAGGTTGAGGAATATTTCCTTGCATTGCAAGAAGGAATGCAACTCACTGAATCTGTCATGCTGCATAACAACACTTGACCCTGCAACTGCAGCAAAGCAGCCTTTATCTCTTTATTAGCACTGTGTCTGTTTTCCCAGTTCTTGGAAACTTCTTTGAAATATAGAAAACACATTTGCTGCATGGGCACTTGCTTTTTAGTTTTAATACTGCTTTCCAAGAAAGTGAGAGTCCTGGTCTTATTTGATAAGCATTACCTCTGTGAGCAAAGAATACGGAAATTATGGCAGTGATCCTCCCTTTCATTTTTATCTTCAGTATTATCTATGAAAAACAATGATAACATGGCACAGTATTCATTTACTATCTCTGCAGTCCCTTAATTCACTGCACATTAAGAAACAAAATTATATAATATGGAAAAGGGCCGAGACGATCAAGACCAGAGTTCTCTCTCCTATTACTAGCATTTGCTCTAAGTATGTCTTGGTACTCTGCCACAGCACTAGTTCGAATCTCAGCATCTTGATTCTTCTGCAGCTCTGATCTGTTGGGTAGAGCCCTCAGCAGGACTGAGGCTAGCGAACTATCAAGAGCAACTCTCCCTCCATAGTGAAGACCTTTCAGTGAAGAAACATTCAGCAGAAAAAGCTTGTTTGTGAAGGAAGGCCACTTTCCCAGGAACCTACAACTTAGATCATGGACTTATTCCCCAAAATTGGAGGATAACTTGGCCAGACTCTGCAATAACAGTAACAATCAGCTACAAGATACCGCTCCAATTTTCCCCCCACTTGTTAAGCTTTTTGACAAACTGCTACCTAATTAAAATCTCCTATAACACAGGAAAGGAGATCATAATTTCTGTTTAAAATAGTCAAGCACGAGCTGATGTGACAAAAAAAAAAAAAAAAAAAAAAAAAAGAGACAGAACTATGCTTTCTCTTGCTCCTTACCTTGTTACTCCCTCTGGCCTTACTAGTGATGCTGGAATCACTGCTGGCCACTATCTCCACATCCTTTGCCGATATCACCACACAAGTGGAGCTGTCATCACCAGAAAGGCAGCTTTTAAGAAAAACAAAGGGGAAAAAAAATTCAGACAGGATTCACAGGAAGAGAACAGAGGTCAGATATTTGTTATTTATAATTTTAACAGCACTGCAGAAGGAGTATCTGAGCATCTATGAGGTTTGAGCTGAACAACTGAAAATAGAAACTACTTTCAGTTAAGTCTCCCTTCCTCACATGTTACAGGTTTGACAGCACCAAACAGCTGATTTGTTCAGCTTAAGAACCTCCAGCCTATTTGACTTGAGCACAGACTTACATTTGGTTAAAGTAGCCTTGACTACTATCCAACATTGGAAAGTGCAAAGAGACCAAAGCCAACCAGCTGAACCTCATCAACAACAGTGCACGCTGCTCACAGTTCTCACAGCATCCTCTCTCAAAACTAGGACCAGAGAACCTGAACAAAAGCTATTTACACAAGCTCTAATGTTAAGACTCAGCACATGAAGCCAAGCATTACGCTAAATAGACTGATGTGAATTTGTAGTTGTGGATTTACATTATTACTCCCGTGACAAATCCAAAGTATTCTATATGCATACGTTCTCTTGCATATAAGCAGTAAAAACATATGTACTATCCAAAACACTCCGATGTACACGTACAACTCAGCAAGGAGTTAGGTAGAAATCTAGCTCAGGATCATTTGTCCTGTTTTAAGTTATGTGGAGACAAATACTTTGACAAGTGCAAGGTCTACCATACTGCAAACTGGTATAAGTTACCCCTCACGTAACTTGGGTCCCTGAAGGAGTCCAGATGGAGGTCTACATGAGAACACTAAGTTTCACCCAGAGCCCTGCTAATTTACCTCCATCCTGACTTGCAATGTCCATCACACCCCCAGTCATGTTCCCCTTCTCTCTAAACAACTAATATTCTTCAGTTCCTGAGCAGCAAGGATGGCAGGCTCCATGTATCAGCCTCACAAAAGCTACAAAACCTCTGACCAACAGCATGGACTCACAACTGTCACCTGAACTCAATGTAAAACTCATTGTCAGATTCCCAGCATGCTTGTTCAGGCTCAGCAGAACTAATTTTTAACAGTTTTCTATTTACTCTTAGCCTTTTTTCGACAAAACTTACATGACTTGCTTCTCCTGCAGGGCTCCCAAAGAAATGCTGCGATGCACTGGCTTAGCCAAAGAAGGTCCATCTCCGGCCACGATGGGATCAGGCACCAGGAGTCCATTCAGGTCTCCGTTATATGAATTTGATGGTCTCTGGTTCTCATTCACTGAACCTAGGGAAAAGCATGACCAACTGTGTGCAATATCCATTTAAAAGAAACAGCAATATGTAAAATACACTACCTCCAGAAGTTTTCTGTCAGGTTCTACTGGTCTATCAGATAGAATATGATGAATTGGTTGGGAAAAGTTTTCTTTTCCAAAAAGGATGTGTAAGAGACCTCCTGTGTAAGAAACTTATCTCCACAAAAATGAGTGAAGCCATAGCTCTTTTCTTAAACAAGCAATCCCAGCAGACCAGAAAAACCACCAAAGAACAGGTACAAGGAACTTACCAGGTTCAAGGAGCAAATAGTCCTGGATCAGAAAGACTAAGCTGGTAACTCAGATTTACTGAATCAAGTGCCAGACCAAAGGGTTCTTGAAGGGTCATTTCCAACCCTCATGCCTGCAGAGAGATCTCTGAAGTCCAGCAATACAGTGGTTAGCTGCAACATTTGGGGTTGGGTGGAAGTAATACATTTGTTACTTTCCAAAAACAGCTTCTAACTGAGACCTGACCTCAAAGTCCAGGTGTTTGAGTAACTGAGCTATGAAACTGTGCAGCTGTGCCTATGGGATTCCCATACTTTTCCCTTGGTTGACTAATCACACAGAAGTTTCCAGCACCCAAGTTTTGCGTAAAGCAACCAAGTGTTCAGAGCTTCAGCTGTGCTTTGAGGAGTGCGTTTGCCCTGACTTCATATATTTGGCCTAACACAAGTTGCCTGGTGGCCTCCATGCCTTCTGAAGGCTTTTAGAAGGGGACAGATGTAACAGGGGGTGAAGGAGACTCTTCTATTTCACTAGCAAGGTAAATAGTTGCTGGTCCCCATTGGAGAGCAAGCCCACTCCATCTGCACTTACACATCAGTACACCGAAGTCAAAGCCTCCTGTCTCAGCAAAATCCTCACTTGAAATTTTCACTGGTTTTGAAAACTGAAATTTCGTATACTGTTGCCAGGTAACAACTGCTGCTGAGCTCTTGCAAAATGGCTGCTCACAGGACCAGAAGCTCCACTGTTACTGGCACATATAACAAACCTAAACATAACTGTGGGTGAGAGGCATGTCCTTTGAAAGTAAGGCAAGCTTTCAGTTACCAAATAGGCTAACATATCAGGATGAGTGCTTCTGCCTACAGAAATAAATGCAAATATTATTCATTTGCCAGAAGAATATTTAAAGCTTGCCTGTTTATGAACAGAGTAATTAAATCAGCAACTACGCTATAGACACAAAAACCCTGTGCAGCAACAGGGTATCCCGATGCAGAGACCATTTGGGCACTCACCTCAATTTACCTGCACTGCATGAAGAAAACAGCAGTGGCACTCACACAGCACAAGGAAATTGCAGGCCAGGGAATGCAATCCTGTAACCACCTAACACATTTGTGCTGTGCTTGCTGGTGCAAGATTAAGATGCACTCCTTATTCCTACAGCATATAGTGGGTGCTATGCCAGTTGCAGCTACTTGCATCAACTGCAATTTATCCTTTGCAACCAAAAGCAGGAAGATATTCACTACAGAAAAAGCACTGAGGCTGCCAGAGAAAGACAATACATTCTTTGCTCTCTTTGCAGCAACAGGAATGCCTAACGTAAGTATCTCTGCTCTTTTATGGACAGCAGGACAGCGACATTTGCTCCATGGGAAAGGGAAGGAGGAAACACTCCCCAGAGGCTGACAGGCACAACAACAGTACACCAAAGTTTAGAAACGGGCTTAGGCCATCACTCTGTCTTAATGGGAGACAGACTAGCACAGGTGCTGCCTGCACACAGTCCTGAAGGCACAAAAGAAGGGAAGAGGCTCAGTGTTTAGTAGGTACATGAACAAAACCAAAACGTTAACCTAGACTAGTAGATCTAGGCCTTCAATGGTAAAGAACTGCGGTCGTATTCATTACCTTTTCAAAGAGCAGGAAAGCAGGAGCAATCAGAGCTGTGATACTGAACTCTTCTTGCTCCCACCTCCCCACCCCCACATCAGGGACTCTGTACTAAACAGCGACTTCCCTGATCAACGCCATGCGGGTAGGGTGAGCCCACGTAACACCTGGTTATCAGCAGTGATTTCAGCACAGACTAAAGGATCCTGCCCACCACCCCAGCTGGGACTCTCCTCCATAGCACACCAGCATTAATGGCCTGTCTACATGCCCCAGCTGGGGGGGTCCATGGTTTGATATGCAGCTCCCCTGTGCTGAGTGCATGGCATCAAAAAAAGGCAAAGGGCTACTGAAGCAATGGATGAAGTTTGCCAAAACTGGGAGAAAACTGTGTCAAGAGAGACTTCAGTGGTGGATCGTGTTTTCACAATCACCAAACCCAGCAGAGCTAATAAAGTATTGTGACAGTTGTAAACTCTAAAGAGTGGGGAATGTTTCTTGTCACCTGCCTGGACAGCACCCAGAATAACATAACGCTGCTCATAGCTAAGTGCACCTAGTACTGCAAAACTTGCTTCATGACAATAACCTTGGAAAGCAGCTACACTAGTCTCTGCTGGCTATTAAAATCTGTAAGTGAAACCCAGGGTATAAAATAAACTAGAACTAGAGAGGGCCTTGACCACAGCAGCTTTATGCCAGACAAGACTAGCCCTACACATGCAATTCATGAGGCTGCTTCTGTTCCCTTTCAAAAGCCTTGAAGGATCCCCCAGTTTCCCTTTCCTCTGACATCCTAAGAGGACTTTCAGAGGCCTTCACTTAACAAACATGTACTCTTGCTCTTCACTTTACTATGTCCAGTTCTTTCAAGTCTATTTGCTATAACCGAGGCAGTGATTTCTGCTGAGAACCACAGGTTCCTTACTGCTTGACTTACTGTCCATTTGCTCTTTTTCCTCTCAACTCCTTCTTGCACACTAGAGTTGACAGAGAAGGTATAAAGAGAATGAACAGGAAAGAAGAAAAATGAAAAGAAATAAGCCATACTTAGTAAATAACTCCTTTGCTTCGACCAGCAAGAGAAGCTGCTTCAGGGGGAAAGTCAAGTCACCTTGAGAGAACAGAAACAACTCCAACCATTTCCCAACCATGACACATCCTTTCAGTTCAGAAATTGCTTGTGAAACAAGTGTTCCCCATGCCCACACTGAGTTCTCCTTTCAGTCTTTCAAGTAGAGAGTGCTGCACTGTGAAGAAAAAATGTACTTTCTTCTAAGATTTATAATCTTGGAGCACCAAAGTGCTCCAGAAACAAGAGAAACTACTTCAAGTAATGAGAAGTTTCTCTATCGGTAGTAAAACTAACAAAGCTGGCTTCCTTGTAGGTTCGCTCCATCACCCTATGTGCCTCTACACCCCTCCCACAACAATCCTGCATTCAACCTCTCATCCTTTTGGCCAAGCAAAAGGAGCACACATGGCCATGCACATTCTGCACTCTCAGGACACTTAAAAGCTATGTTATTCCTGCCTTTCCCTCAAGAGGAGCATAACACGGGCATAAATTCCCAGAAGCTAAGTTTTTTTTGCAAAAGATTCATGGTCTCTGCCTCTTTCAGACCTTTACCTTACCAGGCTTGACTGAAACACCACGGTAGGTTCAGAAAGCTATGAGGGTGGTTGAGAGAGATGCTAGGCTACAGTGGGAGCGGGAAGATGTTTTGCACAGCTGACTCCTAAGCCTGCTGCTGTTCGCCACTGATATTTTTACAGGCAGAAGGGAGTCCACTGAACTCTGAGCACAGAAGTATAATGGCTCAAAGCAAAGGCAAAAGACTCACAACTGCTTCAAGAGAGATATTTGTGATCCCATTTCACATTTAAACAAGGAGAGCAAAAAGTCTGTGGAAAGGGCGAAAACGGCACTGCTTGCAGAGAGGCCTGATAGCCCCTTCCACTGAACCCAGTGAGACACTTGGGAAAAACTCAAAGGATTCTTAGTAAAGGAAGGAGACTTGGGTGGAGGAGGTCAGTGCTGTTCAGTTCTCAGCAGCGATACCTCTCAGACAGCAAGAGCCCAGAGACCCGCAGCTGCAGCGAGCTTTGGGTCTGAACCGCTCCCGCTCTGCTCAGCCACCAGAATCCTCTCCCATAAGCGAGAGTGCTCAAGCTGGGTCGCTGGCTCTTCTCCTTACCCGGCTGGTACACGCCTCCCCGCTGGCTCCCGGGCTCCTCGGGGAGAGAGGCAGGGGCGAGCGGGAACCCCTCTCGCCCTGGGCGGGACGGAGCCAGCGGAGGGCGATGCCGCCGGCGCCCCGAGGGGAGACGGGGCCGCCTGACGGACGGCGGAGCCCCGGCACGCCGGCTGAGGAGGGTCCCGCAGCCCCGGCCCCGGCCAGGGCAGCGCGGCCGCCGGCCCTGGGCGACGGCCCCACCCCGGCCAGGCCCACCGGCGGCGGCCTCCCGCGCCCCCTCAGTCCCGGCCCCTCACCTCCCGGCCGGTCCAGCTTGAGGATGTCCCGCAGGTGCTGGGTCGCGTCCTCAATGTCGATGCTGGAGGAGGAGGCCATGGGGCCCGGCCCGCTTCCCGCCGCCCGCACAACCGCCACCGCGCTGCCCCGGCCCGGCCCGGCCCGCCGCCCACGCTTCCGCCTCCGGTCCGGGCCCTGGTGCGCCGGGCGGAAACCGTCGCCGGGACGGAGGGTTCCGGGCGCGGCGGGGGGCGGAGCCAGTCCGGCCCCGGCGTAGGGGGGCGGGCGGCAGAGCCAGCCGGCGGCCCCGGCCCCCTCCCGCGGCTGGAGCTCTCCTCCGCCTACCCCCTTCCTCCTCCCCGCGGCGCCGGGGCTCCGCTGGCCCCGCCAGGGCAGCCGGGCTGGCCGCTGCCGCCAGCCCGGGCGCTGAGGGGGAGCCGGTTGCCGCAGGCCTCAAGGGCCTACGGCGGCTCAGGCCCCCTCGGAGCACGTCGTCGGTGCCGCGGGTGTTAGGGCTAGTGTGATTTCCTGCTACGTGCAATAGCATGAGGGGATACCTAAAGTCTCGCTCATAAAGGGTTGAGGCAGGTCGTTTAGGGCGTAGAAATAATCCCACAGGCAGCTTTGGCCATCTCTCCACACAGGCTGTTGGGAGGAGGCTGTTGGCGTTCAGCCTAATACTTGCGCTAAACACGGGTACAAGAAACGAGAGTTAAGAGACGGCAAACGTATTGGGCCTCAAAAGTGACCTGCAGGTGTCAAAAACACTAAGCGATACTGATTTTGATTTAGCCTGTAGGAAGAGAGGAAAAAAGTTTAAAAAGCTCTTTCCTGAGAAATATATTCCCAAACCTCATGATAAGACAACTTAAAAGCTAACATTAGCAGTGATGTCACATGCAGTAAGAAGCATAGTACCTCAAGAGACACTAATACAACCAGAAGTCCTGTTCCAAGGTGCCTTGCAAACGCCTAGGGCCCAATGACACAGAAATCCTGCAACAGCATCTGAAGCTGGCATTTTCTGGAAGACTTGCAGACATCTCATTCCAGCAGCTTCACAACACTGATAAGAGCATGCCTGCCTCAGTGTTGAATCACATATTTTCTTTGGGCCTTGCTCAGGAAAGAGGCATAAACACTGGTGTTGGTCTCTTCCCAGTAAGGAGCCAGGAGTGAATGACTGTGTGGTGAAAGGCAGAAAAAAGAGCCCCCGAAAGATCTACATGACCAATTTCGGGGGAAAACTGCTTTGAACTTCTAATGGTCTAAAAGAATCTAATTTTATATAGTTTTTAAACTGACACCTACCACATGGATCGTTCCTTGAACCTGACTTTAAACCAAGCTCTCTCCTGGCTCACTGAGGTTGTTATGCAAAGGACTGCCCTGACTTCGCAGACCAGTTCCTTCTGCAGGGCAAGGTTCATAAGCCAGACCTATTCTTAGATCCTCCCTCCCCTGCCAGGCTTCATTTAGATCTGGAGCTACAACATAAGGACCCTTGCTGAGCAGTGACCATACAAAATGCCTCCTTCTACTGAAAGAGCTAATCTCTTCAAGTGATTAATCTTGAGCATGACTTTCATAGCATAGCAGTAGCGACAGGAGAACAGTCCTGCATTTGAAACAGGGAATATATGAGAACGCTGCAATAGTGAACAGGAGGGCCCTAACACCAGCTTCCAAAAAAGCTCTGTTCCAATTCAGAGGCCAAAGCAGCCAGATTTGAGAAATGACCCAGCCTGAGCACACCCCATCCCAGGCTTTCTTGACAAGTCTCAAAAAGGCAAATGCCAAGTTCATATACTTTTTAAAAGCAAGCTCAGCAAGGCATGCTAATCCCCTGAAAACTGAGGCCTAATAGCTTGGTGACATCTGAAGGTAAAGTAAATGTGATTCTGCTCCTGTGCCATCTCATATGCTGGAAAGATTAATTTACTAAATCCCTTCACTGCTAGAATACCACCACCTCCAGGGTGGAGGACACATGACAGCCAACCATGCTGTAAAAAACTGCACAGCAAACGCACTACTCAAATTATAATGAGGGGATACTAGAAAGACAGCACAGAGCACCAATCTGGCCAGGGCTTTAGAGCTGGACACAAACTCCAGGAGGGCAGTGCCAGACTGACATCCTGTGTGTCTGCCTATGAAGGCAACACAGCCGTCCTGTTTAGCTCTGAAGGTGACCTTAATAGATGTCACGAAGATTAACCACAGGCTACCGTGACTGTTGTCATCCTTGTGTACTATTTGAGGCATTTGCCTTGGTAAAACACAACAGCTGAGAACTAACCTGTTGATGTTAAAATCTGAACTAGAAGTCTCTGTTACAAAACCTACTGAGAGGGAGGGAAAAAGAAGTTGCATGGCCAAGGGTGTACCTGAACTGCCTTCATTGGTAAAACTATCAAGTGCTCTTCAGTTTTAAGTTTACGTTTGCAAGCATTTCCCCACCAGGCAGATATGAGATAGCCAAAGCAAGCGATATCATATACTCCATATCCAACTCATTAAAACAATTTAAACTGTTAAGAAAATCTCATGGTTTTATTGTGTAATGTAGCATTGAAACATCTGAACAAATCAATATCTGGGCTGTACAGGCTGCTGTTCTTTCATTTCTTTGGGTTATAGAGCATCTTGTCAGTACATAAACAACAACCTTTTGCATTATAAATTCTTTCCGAGGCATGCTGGTACAACACAAATTTCTCTTGTCAAATGCAGCTAAGTCTAACTTCCAAACATCATGCACAAGAAACTCATCTAGTGACAATGTAAACTCAGCAGAAGGGCAGGTCACAGGTCTTGCTTGCTCACGCTCTGCAGTGCTGCAGGTTTGTGTATGATATTTGGAATGTTCCGTGAGTGTGAATAATACCAGTAAGAGGAGAGGAGGAAAAAAAAAAAGCACAGGTGCCTCGGGGTTGCCAGCTCAGCCAAAGTTGTGCAATGCTAGCCTGAACATGTCATTGGTGCAAACCCAGGCATCATTGATGTTCTTTAATAGAAATATCTGGTGGAATCCCATGATAGGATCTTCATCAGCCTGTAGGAAGAGAGGAAAAAAGTTTAAAAAGCTCTTTCTTGAGAAATATATTCCCAAACCTCATGATAAGACAACTTAAAAGCTAACATTAGCAGTGATGTCACATGCAGTAAGAAGCATAGTACCTCAAGAGACACTAATACAACCAGAAGTCCTGTTCCAAGGTGCCTTGCAAACACCTAGGGCCCAATGACACAGAAATCCTGCAACAGCATCTGAAGCTGGCATTTTCTGGAAGACTTGCAGACATCTCATTCCAGCAGCTTCACAACACTGATAAGAGCATGCCTGCCTCAGTGTTGAATCACATATTTTCTTTGGGCCTTGCTCAGGAAAGAAGCATAAAACAAGGTGTTTCAAAATTAGTTTTTAGTTGCTGTACTTTGGATTGATGACAGAAGGGAGTTTCTGTAGAAGTCGGTATCAAAATATTGCCTGAATGATCTAGGTAGTGATCTAGGCTTTTGAAAGCTTTCCCAGAGCAGGTACAGCTGGCCAGCAATGTAGTACTTCCCGCTTCCACTGTCCAGGAACAGCTCGAAGGGAGCAAAACGTTTGCTATAGCTGCAATGAGATGTTCTCAGCACAGGGAATCTTTGCAGTAGTGCCTCAACTCCTGCCTTTGACAATTCATCTAGGTGCACTAGTATAGTGCCTGCACTGTATTTACTGTATTACTACAAAGGTAGAAAATAGTATTAGAGGGAGACCAGTTCTCCCGCCTAATGTTCACCGGTCTCCTCAGAGACATCATGCAGGAATTAAAGCCTCAAAGTAACATAAATGATTCCCAAATCAGCTTGGAAAAAAAAATAAATCACACAACAGGATTTAATCTGAGCAGCACACAGGACCAAGCTACAAAACAGTCTTCTGATTACTGACCATAGTGTATTGAATTCAGCATTTTTGGAGGATTTTAAGCTCTATTCTTTCAGCACATGATTATTTAGCTTCCGAAATGGGGGGAAATGCATAAAAAAAAAACCCAAACACACTGAAAAGCAGCAGCCAGAGTAGCACATGAAACAGATTGTCAAAGTGCTGAATGTTTATTCGCGATGTTCTGCTGCTGTCCACCAAGAACAGCAAATGAAAAGATGATGAGCAAAGCAGACTACAAAATAAAAAAAAAAACTTTACTTAAAATAGTAACATTCACGTAAGTGGTAAGTTGACTGTGAAACAAGTCAGCTTCAAGGAGCAACTTGCTAAGGACATCAGTTTTATCAGAAAACAGCAAGTCTGCCAGAGCACTGGTAGGATCGAGGGCATGTAAAAGCAGCATTCAAATCTAAAACCACTGCAAGGATTTCACAGTGACAACTGTCTAGTAAATAAAATGGTATAGACAAAGTGCAGTTTCAGTAAGTATATGCTAATCCACAGAGGAAAAGCAAAAAGGGCCCTAGATTAGCTATGGCCTCTCAGGAAAGTGATACTGAAATCATGATGGACAATTTTTTATTTATTTTTTTAAAACCAGCTGAGAGCTCAAAAGATGTCAAGGCAAGCACAGTGTTAGCAGTTATTGGGAAAGGAACACAGAACCAAAACCTGTAAGTAAGCAACTGCATAAATGCACAGAGAGCACCCACATATCAAATCCTGCATGCATTTCTTATTTAAAGAAATTAAAATGATACAGTAAGGAAAGGCCAGAGAAGGACAAGAAAGATGATCCAGCTACAGGGCAGTTTCCTACTCAAGAAAGTAAATTGAGTATGACTCTCTAGCTTGCAAAAGTGTGATCAGGGTGGGGAGAACAGGTGAGATAAATTACTATAAAACCATGAAGGACAAAGTGAATGAGGAAACTACTACAGCCAGAAATTACGAAGACAACAAGTCCAGAATTATGAGCACGTCCAAGTGTTCAGTGGACAAATGAATGAAAGAAAAATCCTCAAGCAAGGTAAGTGCCGATAAAGTCACTTCAACAGGCTTCACTGTTGATAAAGTTCATCAACAGGCTGATGAACCAGGCAGCTTTTTTGTCACATCGATATACACCTTCTTTTGCATTAGGCAAAGGCTCCTTAACAATTGGCACAATGTGAACACAAGGAATTATGCTGATTAGACCAGCCACCCATCTAGTTCATTAGCACATATGACAGCAGTCATGCCAATTATTTCAGGGGAAGCATTATCATTATTAGATCTGTCCAGAAAAGATGCTTGCATATCCACCCTGAAGAGGTGGCCTGTGAGCTGAAACCCATGAGTTTATGCCTCTTCTAGCTTTTCCTAGGTATCAAATATAACACTTACATCCTAGTATAGTCTACTACTGCTTGATAGTTGGCAGGTTCCTGGGCATGAAGGAATCTTTAAGAAAATTGAGTAGCATCAGAGCGCTGTACATTAAAGGTTGACACACGACTTTGTAAAGCATCTTAATGTTATCCCTTTTGACTAAGTTGGAATGAATTCATATTTCTGTCAGCTCCTTTCTAATGCCTTAGTTTAAACCAGCCAGGCAGACTCATTTCAGCTTGAACCACTTCTAATCACAACCAGTAATAAGCATTTAGTACACTCTCAGTTGCCCTATGGTCTCCTCTTCTTAGGTCACTGAGGCATCTATTACAAGTTGCATAAGTAGTTTTCACACCAAATTTGAGCATGTCATTACTGACCTGAGTACACTTTAAAAACGTAACTCTGGTAAAAAAAACGTATCACCACCAGACTAGTTTTACTGCAGGTTTCCTCAATTTCTGATAAGCCTAGCTGCACTGCAGCTCTTAATCCTTTGGCTTGAAGAGAATTCCCTCCTTTCATATGCAATTCAGGACTGGACACATGAAAAAAGATTAAAAGGGAATTCTTCCCCAAACACTTGCTGTTGTACATATGGCAAATTCCACAATGAAGTCACACATTATTGCTTTCTTTATTCCTTTCATGTTATGTCTTCACAGCATAGAGGAACAGTATACCTTAAAACAAAGGAAAAATCCTAGACTATATTTAAGGCAAATGAAATAATTTATAGACCACTCACAAAATTCTGAATATGTCCTATTAAGATATAGCAAAAACTCATAGTTGAGTGACTTGAGATGCTCTAGAAGGCATAGACTAATGCTATCCCATTTTAATTTGAATCTTCATCACAGCTCAGGTAACCTCACTGAAAATCTTTACTCTTTCCACTCCCAATTTAGCTATGTCCAACTCAAAATTTGCATTCCAGATGTGAGCCCAGGCTTGAAACACAGGGGCTTTATTTTTGTACGAAGCTTTCCTTTATGCAGTTCAAATTGTTTCATGACATCCCTGAATTAAAATAAAAATTTAAAAAGTCACAGAATCAGATTGGAAGGATCCTCTGGTTTCCAGTCTAGCCTCATGCTCATAGCAGGACTACCAGCAGCATTGCATCAGCCACAGCTTTACGGTCTTCCAAGACTCCAAGAATGGAGGTTTCACAATGTGTCCAGGCAACATTTCCCAGGGCTTCAACCTTCTTGGGGGGGGGGGGGGGGGGGCAGCGGGGGGGAAACAACACAAACAACCCCCCAAAACCAACCAAACTTTCCCTTGTGTCCAATCTGAACCTCCCAATTTATGGTTTGCAACCACTGTCCCTTGTTAACACTGTCTAGCACCACCAAGAAGAGTTTGCTTTCAGGTTGTTGGAAGTAGTCAACTACTTTCCACCTCCATTTCAGGCAGATTGCCCTCATTCACCTCCTCTGCCAGCTCAATAAGCTCAAACACTGGCAAACTTGGCAGTTTTTGACCTCTTCCAGTTTTTCTACATCCCTTCTGACCGGGAGACTCATAACTGTAGAAACTCCTCAGTTCACAGAACCATGGGTCATGTCAGAGTATTAGATGCAACACTACCTTGTAATCAAAGTTTAGCTGCAAAACTTAGTAGGAAAACATGACTCTTCTCGTCTTGTCTGGTGAGAGGCAGTCTTGCTCTTTCACCAGCCCCCCCCCAGCAACTGTCAATTGAACTGCAGGCTTGCAGCTATCCTTATCTCAAAGGAAAGGCTAATTACTTAAGATAGCAGGTTCTTTCAGACGTTAAGCCTCATTTAACAGGCTTTAAGCAATGCTTTAAGTGTTCAGCATGCATTACAAAAACATCTAGTGATTTTAATTGCAAATTTCCTTTCCCTTTTAAGACTAGGCAACACTGCATAACAATTAGTTATTCACAATTAATTCTGCAACAATCACTTCAAAATTCACACTCTCCGGGAGAGCCACAGATCTGCCACATTGCTCTGAGAACACACAAGCCACAGCCATGCTTCTCAGCGGAGCTCAACTGACAGAAGAGCGAGAAGAAAGCACTCCTTACTCAACCAGGACAGCGAGGACTGCATGGAAGAGAGGTAAGGTAGAGGGTTAAACGTTGTGGAGGGCTAGCCTGAAGACTTCATTGGTGCACACCCAGGCACCTTGAAAACTTTTCAACAAAAAGGTTTGGTGGAAGCCTAGAACCTGGTCATCATCTGCCTAAGCATGACAGGAGAAATATGTTACTAGGCGAAGCACACTGAAAATACTGGGTGACATTCTGGATGAACATTGGCAAAGTAGTATCACACCAAATGAAACTCACTTCTAAAAGCTTACACTGATGCTTACTCTTCCTAGATGAAGCAAGCAAGCATGTACCCAGACAGTGAATAGCAATAAAAACTGATAACAGAATTAGAATAACTGGAGGTATACTTATTATACCTCTGCAAAAGGATTAAAAAACAAACCCAAAAAACATTACTACCTATCCCAACATCCATTAAAGAGGATCTTTCATACGTTTACTTGTAAATATGCTTTTTCAATGAAAGCGATTACTGTACTGCTTCTGCCAGCAAGTTAGATCCTCACTAGTGACATTCACCCTACTTAGATGCTCTATTACTCTCTAACATCTTCTCCAAGAAGCTGTTGTGTCTGGTCCCCTCAGTGCAGGTGATTATTCTGCTCCAAAAAGATGTTGCTTTTTTTATTTATTTACCATATCGGTACTAGCATGCCAGGCTGTAGACTGGAGCAGCATAGAGGCAGATACACATCCTGACCTTGTCACAGGGCAGTAATGATTTCAACTGACCCCAGTTAAATCCCCCTCCAGCAGGATAGGCCAAAGGCTTAAAACAACCCAAACCTGCAGGTTCACTGAAGGCACAATACTCTGGTAAAGGAAATACAGAGTTTGACAGTACTAGTCCTTGGCCCCATTACTTCTTCAGAACTCTCTTCTACAGTTAAGAAGAGAGCTGAGGCTTTGTGACAATTTGTTAACAGTTCACCCCACAGTATATGCAGGGAGAGTAGAAGGTTTTTCTGCTTTGGTTTGTTTTTTTTCCCCCCTAAAATCAAACAATATCAAAATATAATGGTTTAAGTTAGAAATACAAGATGTGCCCAGGTCACTTAAAATGAGTTTCCACTGAACTTTTGAGACCAGCAATTCAAGCAACTAAGGCCTCAGGAAATCCATTTAAATATCATGGCAAGAATGACTTCTTAGAAAGGGCATGTTACAGGTATTTTAGCATTATTTTCTTGGATTACTCTATTGAAAGCATTATACATGCTCCTTCATTACATAAAACAACACAAGTTTTGAAAAACTGCAGAGAATTCAAAAGCATATGCATTAATTGCACTAGGCTTTGAAGAATTTGGCTCACAGTCCCATAAAAAGGATGGCTTTTCCCTTCAAACCCTGCTACTGATGGTCTCGAAAGTGCCCTTCCTTTTGCAAATTTCTCTACAGTTTTCCTCAAGACCAACAGATACGAGCTGAACAGCCACACCATTAAGGCAACCTTTAAATAAAACTAAGTATGCAGCTCCATGTTTGCGTGTTAAAGTGTACCCCATTCAACTGGAGCTATAGATGAGCCACTTGTTAAAATGCACTAACTGAACCCAGTTGTTCTCAGTTACTGTACTGTACCAAGAACAGCATTGAGATGCATTAAAATGGCTGTCAACATGTATGTATTAGCACAAGAAGTATTCTCTACATATGTCAGGCAGGTTCATGTACTGGCAGAAATGGTTACTGTATGTGTCATGCTACAGACTGTTACTGATTATTTCATTTGTCCACCTGTGTAAGTATCACACTAGGCAGAAGCAAGAAGTCAAGTTCCAAGCCGACTTTGACTTTCTGGACACTTTCTCAGTGAGGAGCAGCATTCTCAGGCATTAAAATGTGATTTTTAAAGCTAAGATTGGAGATGCACACACGTGAAGAGTGGAAAAATGTTGTCTCTCCTACTAAAAATTCAGAAACAAGTTGGATTTGATCATGCCAATAGGCATACTTTAACCCAATATGCTAGTTCCAAGTACCTAGATGCACTAGCACGTGATCCCTGAATTACTCTGAGTAATTCCAGCTTGCTGAATATTCAGAGGATAAAAACAGCACAGTAAGAAATACTACTCCAAGCCACAGTATTTATGGAAAGCTCCCAGAATGCATCTACAACCCTAATGACCATACTAAAGGAGAAAACCCAAAAGGCTTACAGAATCTTTAAGAACTTTGTATCTTGCCACAGGATTCAACACAATCACTGTTGCAAGCTGTGATCTGCTTACCGATTGTGCAATAACCTTAAAAACATGACTGTGCAAAACCAGGTGCCGATGTGACTGGCCCAAGAGAGTCAAAAAGTCCCAGTGACATCATTGAGTTCTGTGCATGTCCAAGAGTAAGACAGATGAGATCAGCATGTCTGACTTCATACCTGTCCTGCAATTCAGTGCTTTCTGTGGCCACATGTGGCTGTCTTTTCTCAACAGTGTGTACAGGTGGGATTGAGCAACAAGAAAGCTGGAATCCAACTTGCAGCTAGGAAGCAGGAGCAACTTTGATGAGAGCCAAAGCTATCCATGTTAGACTTAGAAATGGACACAATACACTGGGAACTGCTCTTAACTGCTCAGCCCAAAACAATTAAGGAGAATAGCTAAGCAAGCAGATTCAAACATTCAGTCCTATGTTTGCTTAGTTAACAGTACAGTCAGTGGAAGTTTGAATGTTTTGATACCAGAGGTGCCATTGAGAGTTAACAGGAAAAGGAAACCTAAACAGCTTTTTTAAAAGAAACTGGGTTCAAGTAACTCTAAAGACTGGATGGCTTTAGAGTCCTGACTTGACTGTATAGTTGGACCAAACCCTGACAAAACTAACTCATAATTTTAAGTGTTGCTGTGTAATTTCACACTTTTCAGATAAACACTGCCCACTGCGAGCAAGTTCTGCCTACAGCTGACTTTAAATTCAGGATATTTTCTGCAGATTCCAGGACAACTTCTTTCATTAATAAGTAGTCTCATTAATTTACAAGTCTGTGGCCCTGGTATATTTAGATGCAACATTTCCTCAAAGGAACAGGAGACTAGGTAAGTTTACACAGTTCAGTAGTATAACTTAAACAGCAATGTAATCATAGTACAGCTGAAAAATAATCTGACTTCTTCATAAGAATGAGCTGTTTCAACAGTGTTTGAGCTCAGAGGCAATACTCCAATTGCTGAACCAGTTTTGACTACAGAGGTACTGGACTGCATTAACACCAGGACTGTATTCTTGTGTCCTGTGACAGCAAAGAAAAAACATGGTCTTACTGAAGGGTTGTCGCTAACAAAAAAGCCTGCTAAATCATAGCTTAATGCATACATGACATCAAAAAGCACATTAAACTAGATGTGCTTATGTTGCCCAAGAATGCTGTAATGATGCTTTTAAGTGCAACATAAGAAAGGAAGTATTGACGCTTCTAGAGCCCATATGATATTTGTACACACAGTAAAAACCATGGTACTTTGCTTGGCAGGAACATATGATTGTCAAATTAAAGGTATTTTACCTAGTGCTAAATATCTGAAGGGATGAGCAGTTTCTTGACAGTCTTGAGCAGTAGAAGGATGACATCCCAATGCAAGCTTACCAGCGTTCCTTCCCCACCCAAGAGAGCATTTTAATGTTTTCAGATATCGGATGATTTAGAATCCTGCAAAAATCTAAGACATAAGCATTTGTTAACCTGTAATGGAAAGAGTTTACCTTAAGCTGTCCCACTACCATACTGAGTATACAGCTGTCAGGTGTAGGTTGGTGGTCTTGTGCTGTGATGCTGTGTTGTATTTTTTGGAAAGGGAGGCTCTGCAATGGAAAGAAAGCAAAATAAGGAAATGTACAGTCATTGCATTATTTAACTTGGAAAACAAAGATTGAGCAAATCCAACATTATGAGGCATCAGACTATTTTGGTAGTACTGCACGGAGAGTTTTTGCAATGGCACTACTCAGGTTGGGTTGATCATAGCAGTTGTTTCTCAAGGACCAAGACATTAAATATGTCACCATATATGTTAAGCAGTACCTTTTCCTAGTCTACCGACACTGCCTGAAGAGCTTCAGTTCATCTACAAGCTGCAAGTTCATATGATGAAGGCACAAAGCTTCTCTGCTCCTAAGAGTGTTAAAAGATTGTTTACCAGACAACTCCAAATTTGCTTCTTTGTTATAGGGGCTATGAATAGAAAGGAGAGGTGGTTGACCAAGAACCAGTGTTCAGGACTTGAAATCCACATATCCACATTTCCACTTTTTTCCTTCCTTGGTAACAGCACCTGAGGGGGACCAACACAGCAACAGGTACCATCTTTGCCATGTACCAGGCCGGAACAGGGGAAAAGGAGGAGGAAGGAGGTAGAGATCAAAAGCACACATATTGAAAAGAAAAAAGCTTTCCATGCTCATGTAGCAGATGCAAGTATGTCTGGAGTTAAGTGTGCAAGGAACACATTTTAAGAAACACCAGACATTGGGGAGTAATTTCTCTTTCAACTTAGACCACATTCACATTCCAACCATGGATGACTCCACGAGGTGAACGTCAAATATCTAGGGGATCTCAGAGTCCTGTCACAGAAATAGAATTTTGGCACTGTTCTATCAAAAGCTGCATTAATGCTAGATGCTTTAGAAGTGGCGGTTCAGCATGGATAGAGCTCTGAGTGACCACACGGCTGATGGCTAGAGTCCATGCACTGCACAGACAGCAGCATGTGGTCATTTAAACCTCAGGTTGTACTTTGATGCCTTTGCTTCATTTCCCTGGTTTGTTAACAGGTTGAGGCAGACCCAAACATGTAATTTGACAAGTTCTGCATTTCACTGTAGTGGAAGGAGCCTGAACAACTTCCTGGAAGGCCTAAGTACAAGAACAGGAGACCAGAAACCTACTGTCAAGGATGTGAAGTACAGTCTTGGCTCCACAAGCATAAAGCTCTAGGAAGAATACCAGGAAGCTAAATCCTTAGATAATAGAGAACACAGAAACTGTGGAAGGATCAGGACTTGGGGAAGCAAAGGAAGTGTATGGAACAGCCCTCTAATCAGAGGGATGCTATTCAAGAACACTCTCTAATAAAGCTTGCAGTGTTTCCTCTTGGCTGGGAGAACAATCCCAACCTACTATGAACTGCGAAGTGAGCCAACTGGTTTGTAATATGGAATAGACACTTAGTTAACCAAAAAAAATAAATAATCCAGAGCAGTCTTTTCTGAACTACCAGCAGAGTATTCTCCAGGGTCACCAACCCAAACTTGAAAGTGCAAAGTGCCCGCACAGCCTGCACAAGCATAGGCTGGGACATTACACACCCTTCCTTTGACAGAAGAGTACTATGAAGCCTGGTCCCACCTCAGTACAACAACTTCTTGTTGAACAACTCCTGCAAGAAGAGTCTCTTGAAAAGGTAGAGGGACAAAGGGAAATGAGTGTGGTTGTATCCAGAACTCAGCTTTCAGAGTGACAAGATACCAATGAGAGGTGAGACTGGGGAGAGAAGACAGGGAGGAAGGAAAGGCTTCAGAGTCAAGAGGTCTGCAAAATGGTGAGAAGGAACCAAAGACAAGGCTGGGTAAGACAGTGCCTGTTTCAAGCACCTGCTTGTCCCCTTCAGAGAACAGGACCACAATGGTTGGCCAGCCAAATGAGCTACTCATGTGATGCAGTGGGGGAAATCCCTCTGGAAAGATTAGGGTCAGCCGATAGGAAAGATCACTGATTTTTAAGATGGACAGAAGCTACCCCAAAAGGATGGTTGCTTATGGACATCCATCTGTACTGGAGACAAGCATTTCTTGATATGAAGAGCACAATAAAAGTGACTAGCAAGTGAGAAGTCACACAACAACCAAGGCTTAGTGTTCTCTGACACTAAAACTTCTCTGGACTTTCACTACCAAAATGGTGGAATCCACCCTGAAGTCAGGTGAGTGAAATTCTGCAAGAATATAGTTGAGTAGCTTTAACTCACTCCTGGCAACAACACTACCTGTCCCAGCCTCCTCCTTGATCCAGGAGATTTGTAGAACTACAGGATTATCTCAAATGTTCAATGTAAATCACACTGCCCCCTTGATTAGGGCAGGCACTCTATTTGAAACAACTCCTAAGCCCAGCACCAATCAAGACAGAAGGAACAAGTGTCAAGTCCCACTCTGTAAAAAGGTACAGGTGCACCAGTGCTGGGAAAGCAATGTCTTTACAACCTTAGCCTACTGTATTAGCATCATCTGACAGAGTAGGTTGAAAAGGTGCCATAGTGTTGCTGCAACACACCAGAGAACTCGCTGTAAAAGAAAATCCTCCCTCTTGGTGCTTACATTGATTAACTAGCCAGGCATTGAAGAACACAAGACTATAGAAGTGCAAAAGAATTTCAGTGTCAAACTTTCAGTGATCTGCTCAACTGACTAAGAAGCTCCAGAAGCACAGAGTAGGTGAGCACATTAAATTGGAACAGCAAACAGAGCCCAAGTAGCTCAGCGCTGACAGAGGTATGCTGAAAGACATTAGAGTCACAGTAAGTTGATACAACCCTGTAATAAGCCATGGCAGTGGAAGGGCATGGAATAATTTTACTGCATTTCTTCCTTACTTTAAGCAGATGGATGGATACAAGTCAGAAGGAGTTACCCGTGAGGCAATATAGCATGCCTTCACGCACCAAGCAAGACTGTGCAGCAGACACATGAATCCAGAAAGTCCAACTTGCACCACAGACAGGGAAGGTAAAGATGAGTAATGCTCTGGTGGGAAAGGGGCCGATCTGCACTGGGCCAGATCCAAGGCAGCAGTCTGAGACACTGTGGCCAAGCAAATGCTTAGCTGGTTGGGTATCTAAATGGCTGCTAGCCCAGAAGTATAAAGAACACTGAGTACACAGACAACCAACTCTGGAGCTTGAGTATCTCCTCATCTAGAAGCGAGCAGTTGCAACCTCTGCTATTTCTGAGGCATTTGGCCTTCTCGAAGGCAACGCAGGCACCTAAAACACAGATCCAAGGGCAAACCTCAGCCTTCGCAATTAAAGATGTCCTGGATGAAAGCAGTGATTCCAAAACACAGGAACAGTAGCTGTGCAACAAGACAAGCATCCAAGTTACAAAGATTTTTCTCCTCGATGTGTAACAAAAATGGTCTATCTGCCTGATATATCATGCTCTGAGCAGAATGCCCGAGGACCTAAAGCACACCCTCCACATATCTTGCAAGTGAAACAAACTTTCTAGTCTGATGACAGCTTGTAAGTACACCCAGTTTTATAACAGAAGCATGAATTTACTAAAAAAGAGATAAAACTTCTCCAAGTTTAACTAAATGAACATGGAGTTCCAGTCTCTATGTGGTAAGAAATGCTTTCCTCTCACTGCTGTAGAGGAAACACTGGTTTCAAAGTTCCGAACCATAACCGCTGATATCTGAACAGCTAACAAATGCCGCATTGAGGATAAGTCAGGTTCTCCACTGTAGAACTTATTTGCAGTTTATGTATCAGAAAACAAATTGTTCCTTGCAATAACGTGTTTAGCCTCTGTGACAGGCAGATCCAAGTAACTGGTTTGCTATTGCTACTTCCTTGGCTTGCTTTAAAAGAATAAAAATACACCTTTCATTCCTCTAGATCCTGGGATCAGCTTATGAACTATACTTTAAAAAAAAAAAAATCAATAATGTCAAACACAATTGCAGTCACAAAATAACCTTGCAAACTAACAGAGTCAATTAACGTTCCACCATTAGAGCCACTAATGGAACACTCCACTACATAGAATTAAATCACAAGTAACATTCTTCTGATGACGAAAAGTTGGAAGCACAAGTCCCATGTTCAAGAGTTTTAAACTACTGAAGTCTAACTCAAATTTTCAGAAGCAACTAATATATAGTCTTCAGAACTGTTTCCCAAAACATACAGTAAGGATTGCAGACTTACAGATAGTTTTTCAACAATAGCTGCTTTGCCCTGGAACTGCTGTCCTTCCCACGTAAGGCATGAGGCATCAATCTGAGGGGAAAAGAAAAAAAAAAAATCATCAACCTGCTTAGGTAACCCTTAAGCAACCCTGGTAAGAGACTTTGTTTACTTGGCATATATCTTCAGAATCCAGCTATTTAGAAACTACCTTAAAGGGAGATGGAAAAAAACCCACAAAACAAAGAGCAACTGAAAAGTTTGGAATAATCAACTAGAAATTAAATAGACTAAATTTCATTATCATGATTCTACCAGCAAAAAAAGTTCCTGCCTTTGGATCAAAGTTCGCTTTCACAAGCGAATCTAAAGGATACAAAAAAGAAATCCTATGGACGCAAAGTCAAGCATGGAGAGAGACAAAAGTATATGAAGAAATCTGACAAAATGAGTTGCACCACCAGTTTTTTTTCCTCTCGGGTACTGATTTGCATATCCTACTCACACCCAGAAAAACAGAATGTGCCTCTGAAGGTTTTCTAACAGACTGCCCTGTGTGGCATGAAATGATTGAGGCTCTTCAGCCTACAAGCACTTCCAGTTTACAAGGGAGGACATTCTTACCATGCTGTGTCAGGTGCAACAGCAACAAGCAAGAAACTGTCTATTCAACTTACGATACTCTGTTTAAACCAGAGTCACAATATCCTATTGTTGACATAGCTCTGCCTTTTCAAATCCAGTTTTAAACCTTGGCAAATTTATTTAAGTTAGTTCCCACTGAGCTCAAATTCTGCCTGCTGCCACCTCCAAATAGTACCCTTGCCCTATACCTAATAGCTCAAGTTCTTGTGCGTCCTATCACAGATGGCTATTCCTTCCACCTTTTTGAGTTTAAATACTTCCAGGAACATGATTCCCAGCTCTTTCCCATCCAGTCTTCAACTCTCACTGAAGCTCTGAATGTCTCAGCAGAAAATGGCAGATTCCAAAGAACTCCATTTGTATGCTCTCTGGTAGATTTTCCAGGCCGTTTTTGACCCACACCATATCAAAAAGCCGCCCCTTTCAGCCACGCATGCTGTGCTGAACCTGTGACTGTACAACAGTCACAGCCACTCTAAAAAAGCTTCTGGTCCTCCATATATCATCAGAAGGAACTATAGTGCAGCAAGAGCCAAAAGAACAAAGAAGGGGACCAGGGCCAACAGCACAAAGCATTGCAGGGTCACAGATGCAACTGAAAGCAGTATGAAAAGCCTCTGAATACAGTCTCCTGAGTTCAGACATGTTCCTTTTAGGATGAAATAGACTTAGATTGTGTAATCTAAAGTCACATAGCAAGTCATCTGACCAACACCACTTGCATCATACATGACAGCAGCCCCTAACACTGATAATTTGAGAAGCCAGGTGATGGTACCAGGGAATGAGGCTATCCTGTCAGGCAATCAAATTACAGCCTTCAAGTACAGAAAGCCACAAAAGCAGAGGGGACCCAGAACCTTCCTTACCAAATCCACTTCAGCAATCAGCAGGTGAGCACAGTGGTGCAGGACCACCCTGATGTTTCAAAAAGCAGCACAGGACAGATTAAGTTGGTGAGGAAATATGCTCTTCCTGAAACACACCACAACTTCCCATTGTACCCAATTAGTGTCCACCTGACTCTCTGCTATAGGTTACCTCCATAGCCATTTGCTGTAACAACAATCTGGGAGCAACTGCTTCAAGAACAAAAAGCAACCTCTCCTCTATCTCAAAAGCCCTACAGATAAGAAAACAGCATAAAAATAAGAAAATATTTCGTTATAAGTAGTCACACACCCAAAGCAGAGGAAAAGTAGCAGCTACAGCATTTTCCTCCAAAACAACCGCAGGAGGACAACTGTAAAACAAGTCTTTGACTTAGTGCTCCAACTCATGTAACTCAAGCAATTCATAGCAAAAGTGACTGGCCCAGATCCCTACCTGGAATAGGTGACAAAAGCTCAATTGACTCGGATTACAGCACTAAAGGAGGAAACTGAACCTTGTGGTGGAAGTAGCCATACAGGAATGCAAAACAAATCCAAGAGCTCCCTGCTGCGTTCCTGCATGCTGTAAAATGCGTTTGCTCCCATGGGGTCTCGGAAGGCAAAAAGCTCATCAGTAAAAGCGCATTTCTGCAGAACCTCCTCTAATTAGGCAAGTTGTGACCTTGGTGCATTTTAGCCACAAAAAACAAGGTCCCTTCCTCCATAGTTTAGGAACTCCACAAAACAATACACATCGGTGACCTGCATAACAGTTCTCCTGACTGCATTTGCATAGGTATCTCTATTGAATGATGAAAGGCAGAAAGACCCTACGGGTGGAAAAAATCCCAGGAGTTGATTGTGTGGAAGGCCATGGTTCCAGGAATTTAAATTAGCCTGTACTTATCAGTCTTTTGAGGACTGAATTTGTTTTGGTAATTAAATGACAGAAACTGCTAAGAACCTTCCTATTTAGAGCTGTGGATTGAACACAGGCTACTTGTTTTTCTTGCTTTATAGGCTCTCTGTACACAGCTTCTTTGCCAAAATAAGGCAAAAATCTAGCAGATAGCAAATACACAACAATCCAAAGAGTAAATGCTATCAGTGCTGGAGGATACTGCTGAGGTATAAGGAGGGGTGTGGGGTGTCAGATGGCGTTCATGCAACAGTTTCAATCCTCAAGAGCTTGATGAAGCTTCATACAACTCACCCAGCAGATGAAAAACAGGATATGCTGCTAGACAGCTTGTAAGACTTGAGTGTCTTGCTGAAACGCCTCAGCCACCCAGCAGGATTCCTCACCACCAGTAATCAACTCCACAGGCAGAGCACTTTGCATATTCTGGAGCAGTCTTCCCCCAAAACTCAAAGCTGAGTTCCTTGAGTTTGTTAGTTACAGTCTTTAATTTTGGAAACCAAATCTATTTTGCCTCAAATAAGGAGCAAAAATAAAAACCTAATTTTTGAAGAAATTTAAACTGAATTTACATTTATTTAACAAAGTCTAAATATTTAAACTGGATTAAAAATTTGAAATCTATTTTAGTGTTCTAAGGATTAATACAGCATGAGATCCAAGAAACACCTGCAAGAACTGCTAAACACAGAGTAGGACTTAATGACATCCCACTTCAGGAAAGATCCAAGCAAGTCCACGCCTGTACATTAATGGCAAACTAAGGCTAGCATATTTGTTTTTACAGAGAATTTCATCACAGGATTATCATCAGCCTTCTCCACTACAAGCTACTGCCTACAGTCAACCGGGGCTTTTATGAGTCTGACTGTCTATAAGGCAAACAAAGCTCAAAATAGAAGTGAAATGTAAAAGAAATGCAATAAATAAAAGTTGAGTAACTGTGATTGCACTGACTGACATTCTGGAGTCAGGATAAAACCCACTGTCCCACTCTGTGTATCCCCACACTTCAAAATAGAGAAACCTAGACAGATAATGGGAGAGCGCCCCGGTCCCCTTTTTGTAGATACTTACATATATTGCTCCTAACTGAGTCCTGTCTGCATCAAAAAGCTGGTAGTAATGCTGTACGAAGCTGGACCCAATCTGCTCCCAGATAGGCTTGTCTCCCATTCTGAATCCTCACCTAAAGCTGTAAAACAAACAAACAAAACCCCCCCAAAATCAAAGAACAATCACATAAATAAGCATAGCACTTGGCTTGTGTATTAAGCACCAGTAAACACAGATCCTGTCAGCTGGCCAAAATTTTTCTTTGGAAGAAGTAGGACAAATCTCACCTCTGTATCCTAGACTTTTGTGAAATAAAAATCTTGGATACCAAATGGTTTAATTCCTTATTATAGCATTTGGTAATTTCTAGAGCTATTTCAGTGTGAGGTCACAACTCACGTACAAAAGTGGAGAATGAGAGCAAAAATGAGTGTTACCACCTTATATTCACATATTTCAAAAATTATACCATCTGAAAAAGTTGGCAAGCACTTGCTATTTCAACTTGAACTCATTTACTATAAACAAATGACATGTTAATATGGATCGTCTGCAAGTGGCTTACCCCAACTGATTTATCTATTCAGCTCCTTAGGTATGTCACCTCCCACAGGCCATTCTAAGGAAGAGTGTCCTTTCAATGCTACACAACAGAGGTAATTCACTAGTTCTCTGCTTAACGCAAGCTTACTTTCCTCTTCTACCCTGTCACTAAGGCTGACGTATCGTATATTCGACATTTATCTTGGAACCTGTAGTAATTTCAAGATACAAACCATGATTTTTCAGAGTGGTGAGAATCTGCAGTTCCCAGTGAAGGTACTGGAAGCTCAGAAGCATCACACACTTCTGAACATGAGTCCCTCTATTGTAGAGAGATTATACAGCATGTGCAGCAGCTCAGACAGGCCCAGTCTAGAAACTATCGTGCACTATCAGTACAGATGATCACTTTACCATGCCATTAAGCTTTTCAAGAAAGCAAATTCATTTTTTCTTTATCTTGATCTCTCTCTGAAAGACTGAAGAATTAAGCTAAAAGTCAAAACACAACAATGCTGCACTCAAAACCCACTATGCTGCTTTTTAAGATCTGAGTTTACTTCAAGCAAACTAAATTATACTTGCTAAATGTCAAGATCCGACAGCCACCAGTCCCTCTTTGCAATCTCTGACCAAGAACCCTTGAGCTACAGGTCTGTATTGCACTGCGAGTCTGGAAAGGCATGAAATTCTGTTTTAGGACACAGGAAGTGACAGTTATTTTGGCTTCCTTTAGAGGTCAATTACTCACACACCTGTTTAAGGTTTGACAAATTTCTAAGAGAAGCAAGAAACATACTCCTAAGATCTCCACAGCAAGTATTACTAGGCCTAGCTTTCTGTGCACAGTACAACAAGAAAGCTCTTTTCATATTTTAGGCTTTTGGCTGTTTGAGCTTTATGCATACAAATAGGAATTGAAATATGTTCAAACCCTAGGCCCGAAGTTTTAAGGTTACACAAATATGGCCAGACTTACAGAAGAGCAAATATCTTTTATTAGATCAATGGCATAACAGGAGGTAGCATACAAGTTTTCAGGGCAGCAAATTAAACTACCAAAGTAAAATACAAACCAAGAACAACTGCTAAGCTTAGACACCCAAACTACTTGAGGGAAAAAATTTTTGGCATCTGTGGAGCAGAGAATGTGGCAGCATGAAGAGCTGGCAAGGTGGTTCTCCCTGCTGAGAAAAGGACATTTTGTAGCCTGTGAAAAGAGGAGAGGTTCAGTAGGAGGAGCTTTGGTTGTGACAACATGCCACAAAAGCATGCCACAGACTCCACGGTTTTTGACACCCAACTGATGTTGGCTGCATGCTAGTTCTTAAGTGCACATTAGAAATTTATTTTAGTCAAGGATGAGGTAAAAAATGAACTTAAGATAGAAACATACCTATCCCATTTTTAAACATCCTTATTTCAATATCAACCACCTAGGCAATACGGTCAACATCAAATCTATCCCATTTTTAAACATCCTTATTTCAATATCAACCACCTAGGCAATATGGTCAACATCAAACTCAGTAACCCTACACACTAACATAGACTAACAATTCAAAGACTTGTTGCCACATAACTAATATTTGAACTGCTCCAAAAAGATATAAAATCTGGCATCAGTCACCATCATGTGTGCTCCACTAACACTTGCAATACAGGACCAAGTCTGAAGGAGTTTTACCCAGTGTGGTCACTCCTCTAGGAAAACAGATCACAAAACAAAACCCCATCCAAGTACAACAGGTTTAAAAAACCAAAACACATGCACATCCCGAACAACTTAAACCTACTTCTTCACAAAAGTTGTATTGATTGCACATCCACAATTGCCACATACCAGCGTAACCTGGAGCAGATGTAGAAATCAAACAACTTCAGACTGTATTAAATGATTTTATGTTGAAAGAAAACCACCCTAAAACCATCACACCAACTCCCTGGAAACTTTACTGAGGGCTGCCTACCCTGCTGTTTGGGAGGACTCTCATGTCTTGTTTGGAAAACCAGAAGTACTAGTATTTAGTTTTGAAGTCTGCTGTTTCCATTCCAGACGTGCAGGTACCTAGAGGTGTGTGGTTTGGGATAGCTGTGATGGAGCCAACAATCAGTTCAAGTGAAAATCACTTCCATTCACTTTTTATGGATTGTCATAGGTTCAATCCCAACCCATGAACTCACATCACTATCAGATATCCTTCCTAAACATTCAAGTGCAAATCTAGTTGACAGTATCAATGTTAAACAGCCACACATCTAACACTGAGATGAAGCAGTGAACAGCAAAAACCCACCAGATTATTCTCCTGAAGCTAAAGTATGTTAGCTACTGCTAAATGAAATCTTCCCACACACACAATGTGTATTTACCCTTAGCAGCTCACTGTACCATACCTATCCAAGATCAAGCTGTATGCTAGCACTGCACCTTGTTCAGACCCAGAGGCTTTCAGCTCCTCAAGGCACAACAGCCTCACTCAAGCACCAAATGCCTTCTGTTCAATCCTGACACTGTGAGAAAGCCTTTGAGACTGCAAGAAATTAAGGAATTCTTATTTTAAACACAGAACGCAGTATTATGGTTTCTAAAACTAAAAATTAGTATGCTAGCTTACTATTTCCTTCTAAAAAAAATAATTTGTATTTTGGCAGGTAAAATACCATTAAATAATAATAAAAAAACAGTATAAATTTGACCAGTTACAATGTTGATTTTGCCCGAAGTGAGAACCAAACTAAAAAAAAAAGCGCTGCTGAAATTAATGATCCTTGATTATTTTTTTGTTTTGTTCTGTCACAACCTTGCTCTTTTTCCTGTGCCATTCATATATGGTTTTGCTGAACACTCTCACTGGAAAGGTTTTTTATTTTCCTTTTCTGATTTGGCACCTTTTCCTCCATGCTGTCTTAGGTTTTCTGCCTGTCATCACAGATGTAAGAAGCTTAGGAGATGTACCTAAAGAAAGAACAAGATAGGAATGATCTTCTGTGTCATGAAGCCCAGTCCCGTTCAATGAGATATAATCCATATAAGATTGTATTGATACATTTATCAGGCTGTTTTAATGAGGTAAATGTAATATAAAAGGCTTTTAAGATCTATTCCAAAGCTAAGAGCAATGCATGTGTTCTGATGTCATCAAACATTAGGACGACACAGATGTACCTCAGAGCCATCCAGCCAAATCTATCCATGGTTCACTCAAAGTTGGGGTTACAGAGGCAAGAATATTCAGTTAATATTAAGCCAGATAAAAGAAGTTTCAATAAGCTAGAAAGCATGTAAGATGTGGCACACCTGTCCTTTTAAAGGAATCTGCTGAAAATTACCACTGTATAATACTGGATATTCCACCTTAATTCCCCCATGGAAAAGGAGACAGTTTCCTTTAGCTAATTAATTTTCTTTCCTTTGTCACTTCAAACCAAACGTACCTCATCACATGCACTTAAAAACATCACAGTCCATTTGATTAACAGCTTCTTTGCAGAAGCACAGGACAAAGCTGAGCTACCAACACAGAGTATAATACTTTTACTCACATTACTCACTCAATTTCTTGGAATCTGCTCATATTAGAGAATTACCCCTACCTCAAATACCACCCAGCAGCCAGTGTTCAAGCTGAAACCCAATACAGTGCACAAAAGCTGCAGCTGCCAGCAACGCTCTCTTCAACAGGTATATGCTGACACTGCAGAACTGGGATCATGGCTCCACATGGGACTTTTCCAGTGACATCTAAACCAAATTTTCCAATGCCTTTGCCAGGCCGCACACCGACACATCCTCAAGTGTAAACTCCGGCCCTCTACATGTCTCACCACCCTTCCTACAAATCTCATCCTACAAGGTACCATGGTATCCCCACTATCTTCATCCCATGTTCATCCCTTGGCCTGGCACTGCCACTGCTGCACAACACCTTGGGGTACACAGTGTCCCTGAATGCACAGCAAAGCTCCCATGCTCAACATCCCACAGCACAGGAGAGGGAGTTCATACCCCAAACCATGCAGAACTTCCCAGTTCCCCACACCACCAGGCGTTCCTACATGCAGTCACAGACTCCCAACATCAGCAGGACTTCCACAGGGCCCCACAATCCCAGCAGCCTAGCCCGCACAGTCCCTACTGCCCAGTGCTTCTGTTACTCCTCAACCTTGCAAAATCATCCAAGGGTACACTACACCCCAAAGCCTCTCTCCCCTGTTTCCCACAGGTTCCTCCAGCTTGTTGTGTCCTGTGCCACCAGCCATGCTGGCCCAGGAGGGAGACAGCTGCCTGAATTAAGCTCCCCCCTCATCTGCTTTGGCACATGGCACATGGCACCAGTATCATGCGAAGCTGCATGACCCAGGGAGCAGTAGCACCAAAAAGGAAGATGCATCAAGCTACGAGACAGAGGACAACTGGAAAAGAACAGAGCCTTCACATTGGCCATGAGTGACCTTGAATTAAACTAGGCTTACACTGGCCTCAGGCAACAGGTTTTCTGTCCACAAAATCCAGAAACACAGAATCTTTCCCATTGCCTGTCACTGCTTAGGTGTTCCTATCTACATTCAACCCTGTTCCTTCTCTGCCTTAACTCTGGGCATGAGAAAGCAGCACAAACACATCAAGACTGCCTGTAGCTCCCAAGGGGAACACAGTCCTTAAGAGACCCATTTCTGCAGAAGGTCTGGGTGAAACCTCTTCCCATTGCTTCCTTCGACAAAGAAGAAGCCACGAAACAACCTGAAGACAATTCTTTGTCAGCATGTTGCAGCACAAAGTCCATCCTTCTGCTCAAGTGGCATCACCAGAGCTACTCAGAGTTGTAACTTGAGGAAAAGCCACCTTTTTACTTGGCAGAAGCAGAGTCACCTGCTGACAGACAAATAAACAGATTGCTTTCCCTGAAACATATAAGCACCAGTGACATTTGGAGCAGGTGAGGTGTTGTCACATCTCTGCAGTATGGAGAAAGACCAAATAATTGTTTCAACCAGCAGTTATGTTTACTGCATTATCAGACCTAGACATATGTAAGTTTACTGCTAACCATTAAAAAAAAAATCTTTTTGAATTCAAGGATGGCAGACCTGCACTTCTATAAGAATCCTACGTTTTCTGAAAACATCAATAAAAACTAGTATGAGCAATAGTAAAGTATAACATAAATTGCTAAAGAAAACAAAGGTGGTCTCCCAGGGATTGCCACATTTAAAAAGCTGTATTCAAAGAATCAATGAACAACCATCACAGGCAAATAAACTCAGTAAAGACTTTCTACAGAACATCAAGAAAGAAAACACAGAATTTAAGAGGAAAAAACCTCCAACCAATACATTCTAACATGCTACTGGAGAAAAAGAATGCCATCTACTATCAAGTTACGACTACGCTTATTCCGAAAGTAATCAGACCATAAATAAACCGTGCTCTCTGGATATTAGAGCTGGCCCCACACACCACAGCACCAAAGTTAAACTCTTAAGATTGCATTCAAGCTTGTTTTCTGGAAGGCTTGAAAAATCAGTGTAACAAGAGAGCACCAATGCTCCTTTTAAATTGGTGCTATTGGTCCAGGGGTACATGTGAATCCATGGCAAACATGATTTAGACCAACGGTTGCTGCACCCTTCACTACTGATTAACAAGAGTAAATAAGGACAACGAAAGAGCTCTCAGTTGTTTCAGTTCCTGTTATTTATGCAATTTCTACCATGCATGTATTTTTGATAGCTCAGATTAAAAAGAGTGAGCACTTTAGACTGCAGTAAAAAAAGACAAAGTAAAGCAGCAAACCATTTTTAGACTGTTTTTCCTTTATTCTCTTTACTATTGCCACTAAAACTTACGAAGATAGGAGCGTCTCCTGTGCACACTTTCTAGGAATATAATGGAACCAGCATCACCAGACCAGTTCTCTCAAACAGATCATCTATTCAACTAAAAGGATCACTTGATAACAGGTCATCATCTTCCTTAGCAAAGGCATACACTCTCAACAAAAGAAAACATGCAAATTATCACAGAATAATTCAGGTTGTAAGGGACCTCCCTCCAGCTCAAAGCAGGGTCATCTAGGAGATCAGACCAGGTTGCCCACGCCTTTATCCACTTTGACCCCACAAAGCTCTGATGATGGAGGCTACATAACCTCTGTGGGCAAACTGTTCCAATGCTTGACCATCCTCATGCAGAGGGCAGGTCTCCCGCATCCAACCAGAATCCCTTCTGGTCCAATTCATGCTCCTTGTCTCCTGTCCTCCCACCAAGTACCCCTGTGAAAAAGCCTGGCTCCATTTTCCTGATAATGGCCTGACAGATATCGGAGGCTACGATTAAGCCCCGCTCAAGCCTTCTCTTCTCTAGGCTAAACAAGCCCAGGCCAGGCAGAACGCACATGAACACAGGGATGATGAAATACTAGAACTTACTTGGGGATCATACATCATCAGTCATTTATCTTAAACACACTGTACCTCTTTCTGATAAATTCCAATTTAGTGGTCCATTTTTCTCCATTTGAAAACCTATTAAATTTCCAGTTGAGGAGCAAATTTGTGCATTCAAAGACCGAAAGAAAGAAGTGCTTCTCTTAGGTATCTCCGCAGTAGCTGACTGATCCATGGAGGTTAACAATCTGAAAATTACTGCTCCAGGCCAATCAGAAATTATTGATTTCAACAGAGACCTTCACCTAGTAATTGCTATGGGCTGTGCTGTGCCAGAAATTACATTATTCTAAATACGCTTTCAGATCTAAAAATAATTAAGTCTAGGTATGTGAACAGTGGAAGGATGGAAAGGGAGAAAGGGGAAGACTGACAAGGTGCAGACTGTTTCTTTCTGAAAAACATGGAAAATAAATTGACTTTCCCCTTCTCAGTCTTTTCATTCATTAATGAAATTAATTTCAAATTAATGCAGGGATTATGCCAACCTGAAGTATATTTTTTTGGTTACAGATGTCAGCAAGTACAAGGCCACTAATAAACAAAACATATGGGGAGGACTCTGGAAAAGCTTTCACTGTGCCTACAGCTTGATGCTTATCCTATCTGCAACCTGCCAACCCAACAGAGTCACAAAGAGTCAGTCGAGATGACTTTCAAATATACAGACACATAATATAGTACATATAATTGGAGAGGAAGACATAATGTTTTGTTGTTCAGCAATAGCCACAATGCTACACATCTGCCATTTTTTCCACAGTATTCTTTATGCAAGCCAAAAACTGAATTCAAGTTTACAAGGCTGAAGTCACATTTCTTTTCCCAGGATGAACCCAAGACAGCTCAGTTTTAAAGTAACAGAGGAGGCACTGGGGAACTGGAGGGGAGAACTACTTCCAACGCATTTTTCTTTACCTTATAGTAACATTTAATCTCCAAGAAACAGCAGAATATAAGATATTTCTACCCATCTGTCTCTGACTATCATGACAACTGTTTCAGGTTAAGAGAAAATTAGGAGCTGATTTTTAAGTTACAGAAGCAAAGACACCATACTTTAATCTGTTCTTCTCTATCAAATCATTACTTAAAACTTAACCAGGTTCATTCACAAACTCAGTAGCAAAATAACATTCAGTATTAATTTTTATTCTAAATAGAACTTCTACCAACAACTGCAATTTGACCATTGCAAGTTTTCTTGTGGTTCACAACTGAAGTTTGGCACATTCGAAAACAATCACTGTAGTATGTTTGTCAAAGTGGCCAGTTGTGTAAATAACAGCCCTGAATTAGCACAAAGGTAGTCACCCCTAAAAACGTAACTCTAGGTACCTTGGTGCAGTGCTAAATGCAAGAGGGCCAAGATAACATTGCTATTTTGCAATATATTACCCCATAATTTTATGTTTAGCCACAGCATTCCTCTATTATTGACGGGCAGCATTCAAAATATGGAACATTTTCTCTGACATGCTCCACGATCTACAAGCTTTTCATGTGTGCAAGCAAGGCTTGTTATACCTCACCTCCACACAATTGGTATCAAGTCTTTGGTTAAGCTCCAAATTTCCAAGATACACCTGGAAAAAACAAAACCACAAAAACTTTTCCTACAGTATCTACCTATCTTACACTTCTAAATCCGCACATTTTTCCTGCTGCTACTTCCTTTTTTCCCCGCTTAAACACACAATAGTTCTGCTTCCAGAAACATGGTATGTAAGCACACAGATTGGTCATACGCAAATATGAATATCAAAACTGTCTGTGAAGCCACAATATCTACGAGTTTTAAAACAACTGAAAGAAATCATACTTACAATGTTACCAGCTATTTGTATATATTGCTATCCTTACACAAAACATACTCCATGCCATCACTAACTAGACAACCCTATTATTAGTAACAGAGACAAAAGAAATCCCAGCAGAGAACTGCAGAAAGTTGTTACCATTTGCATTTTTCTAAAGAACTGAACAAATACAGATGTTAAAGCAAATATATTTCAAATCATCTACCAAATAACTTGCAATCTTTTAGAGAAGAACATGAAATAATAATTAGGACCCCAATGGGAAAACAGTTAAATAGTCCAAAAGTAGCCAAAATATCACTGCACTTTAAATCAGATGATGTGTTTCACTGATAATGATACTAAATACAGTAATTTCTCTACTTCTATGTGGAGATCTGTGAAATGCCTTTTTTTTTTTGTTGCTGCTAAAAGAAAACTTAAAAGTCACTACACACAAACACAGAAAGCACTGCTTGAACACAATTCCCCCCAGAAAAAGAGAACTCACAGGAGTATCAACTTGAGAAGGCGGCTGATTAAGGAATCAGATTTAACTTTCAAGCAACAGTTCTGCAACCGATTTCTCTTCAAGCATTTACCTGGGCTTTGTTCCAGTTCGACTGCAATACAATGCGTATGCCACAAATCCAACTCTAAAAAGACACATTTACACTGGAAATGATGGACCTCAAATGAGAACGAACAGTTAAAGTATTATTACAGCCTGCCTTAGACAGGTAGTTAAATTTGAATTGCAAGAACAGCATCTTTGGGACTTAATATCTTCAGAGAGCCATCTCATATTAACAAAATGCAACATACACTCCTTGCTACTGTAAATTTGTGCAGGTTTTGATTGGTTTTGAAGCTAAATATGACAACAGCTATGCAGGCAGATGGAAAAAAATCATCCCTTGTAGAATTACACTGGAAACCGGCAACTCAAAGGAAAAAAAATAGACGGCTACAGCAGATCGCCGAGCACGTGCACTTTTGCTAGTTTTACTCCAAGGAAACGTGAATCTTTCGTTTTCTATATGACAAAGTGATTCAACCAGGTCAGATTAATTTCAGCCCTCGCACAACCTTCTGGCAAGGCAGTAATACAGTAAGAACATCAAAAACACTCGAAGCAGAAAGCATACTCAGGGGCACCTTTCACGCTGCACAAACCATCTCCTCGCGGCTCCAAGAGTTCAGCCCGTCTACCTCTCCTCCCTGAGATACCAAACCATTGCAAACCAAGGCAGAGGCACGACGGGGCGCCGGGCTCGGTACCGAGAAGTCCCGGTGCCTCAGACCGTGACGGCGGCAAAGCCTTGAGCACCCGACAGCATTCGGCAGGGACAGCACTCCCGGGAAGAGCCGGCTGCTGCCGCAGGCTGGCTACGCCGGTGCTCCGGCGAGGCTGAGGAGCAGCAGCCTTCACCTCCCGACTACCTACCGGCCAAGGGATCTGCTCCCTAAGCCTGTGGCCCGGGCTCACCCCGGCCGAGGCCCCCCGCTCTCCCCAGCCGCCCGGAGGAGCTGGGCCGGGGACCTTCCATTCCCCCTCCGCCTACACGCGGGGCCCCGCCGAGCCGAGCCGAGCCGCGCCCGGCCTCCACACACCACACCCCCCCCAGCCCCGGGCAGAGCCGCCGGCGGCAGCGGCGGCTCGGCTCCCTCAGCCGGTAACCGCGGGCGCCGGGCCCCGGCCGCCGCCCCTCGGGGACCGCGCTGCCGGCGCCTCAAAGACGGGGAAGGTCAGGGCGGCTACGGCCACCGGCTCCCGCCCAGCCCGGCCCGGCCCGCGGCTGCCGGCAGCGCCCCGCGGCGGGGCCGGGGCCGGACCACGGGGCCGGGGCCGGGGCCGGGGCCGGGGCCGCGGCCGGAGCCGGGGCCGCGGCCGGCGAACGTGGGAGCGGGGGGGGGGGGGAGGGCGGCGCCATAGGCCGGCCCGCCGGCGACCCGGGCCCGGGCCCGGGCCCGCTCCCGCCGCCCCGCCGGGGACCCGCCGCTACCGCCCCGCCCCCCCGCACTCACCCCGCAGCTCCCACTATGGCGGCGGCGGCACCGTACGCGGCGCGAACCCCCTCAGCCTCTGTCGCCCGCGCTCCCCGCCCCGCCCCACCCCGCCGGCCCCGCCCCGCGGCACGCCGGGACAGCGAGTCCCGCTGGCCGCTGGAGCGCGCACTGGGAGGGGTGTGGAGGACTACAACTCCCGACGTGCACCGCGCCGCCGCCCGCGGTGGCTCATTTGAATGAAGGGAAGGGGACCGTGCATCGTCGGCCCCGCAGGCGGTGCCCCGGAGCACTGTGGGATAGTGGCGGAGCGTGGAGGGGCGGGGGAGGGGAAGGGAAGGTGAGCCCCCTCTCCCGCCTCAGCGCGGCTCTCCCGCCCCGAGGCCGCCGTCCGGTGTTTCCAGTCAGGGCCCCGCGGCCCTTCCCTGACAACCCCAGCGTCCCCGCCTGTCCTGGGGCCACCCAAGGCGTCCCCGGGCGGGAGGCCTTGTCTCATGGGGAGGCTCTGCCGGGCCCTGTTAGCCCCGCGGGCCGGCGGCAGGAGAGCAGTCGCGGCCCTGTGAAATGGAACTGGTGGGTGAGGGGACCCTAAGGCCGCCCCGGGCCTGGGCTCTCGCTGCAGTTGTCCCTGGGTTGTAACGGTGACAGGATTTCACCCCAAAGAGGCAGGCGAGAAGGATTTCCACCCTCAGAGGGTGATGGACCCCGAGCAAGGAAGTGGGCAATGAGCTGCAGCCAGAACTGCAGATACTGGAATTCATTTTTAACTCCCTTAACAACAGCTATACAATGAAAAATCTTCTTAAAAAAAAAAAAAGGAATTGCTCAGCTTGCTTGCAGCGAAAGAAGTTATCACTGAAGGTGTGGGGTGGTAGAAAAAACCCTTTGAATAAATACTTGCAAACAGGTAAGTGGCCTAAAAAGCATGGATTCGGTCTTGCTGGAGGACCGCACCACATTCACTCAAGCAGCAGCAGGAAGGGCTTAAAAAGTTCAGAAGCCTTTGTTACTGGCTAGTTTAGATCATAGAACTGAGCCTGAAAGAGAGCTCAGCGATTGTCCCGTAGTAAGTACAGCATTTTGGCCCAGCTCTGAAGGTTCTGGGTCTCTGCTGGCAAACCTAAGCATTAGCTGTCTGCTTTTAGAGAGACATGGCATTGCACAACCCTGGAAAGAGATGACTCCACAAAGTGTTTGCGTGGGCTTGCTGCTGAAGGCAGCACTAGGAAAGGAGATGGAGGTGGGTGACATTGAGCCTCTTTCCTAGACCCTAATGTTGCACTAAGAATATCTTCCAACAGGTTTCTTCTATTTGAAAAGGGCAAACCTGAGTGCCAACACTGTGTCGGTCACTCTCGTGGCTTCTTACCCTGCGTGGCCTGGAAATGGAGACTGCAGGCAGCCGATACTCCACTGAGTCCAGGTGAAGAGTAACTGAACAATAAATAGGTGATTCCCCTCCCCCTTGTTTTCTGACTGGGTGCTGGTTCATGCCTGGGAGAAAATGACGAGCTTTTTTGTTGCCTTTATCGTGATGTTCTCAGATGTCCAGCTGGCAGCCTGAGATATGTTTATGTGCTCTGCGCCTTGTGGTCCCTACTGATGTCTCTCCCCCCAGGGGAAAGATGTCAGTGGAACGACTGGCACCATCCTGACCACAGTTCTTTGTGGACTCAAGTTAAGGATTTGTGTCATGAACAAAACCTATCTTTTAAATCGTGGAGCCTGTGACACTCTTACATGGTTAAACAGTTTGTGCACAGCAAGCCTGACCCATCAGATTTTATCTAGGAAGATCTAGGAACTGGGTTGTTTACATACCAATGCAAAGCTGTGAATATACAGAAAAAGCTATTTCTCCTTTGCTCTTTGTATGGAAAGACAAAGGAGAAGGATTTGCATGATATGGCCCACCTGGGGTCCCTTGTTCTAGCTGATGTGTTGTGGAGACGTTTCCAAACATAGGATCCAAGCCTGGAACTTGCAGGCTTTAGGATAAAATGCTGTTGGTTTTCCTTCTGCTGTTCCTGTAGTAGCCACTATAGTGGGATAAGTATCTTTTAGGATATGACTACCCAGCTATAGTAGCCCCTTTCTGCTCTGTGCGGTGTAGTTTTTAGATTTTGTGAGGGAGAATTGCTACATGAGTTGGGGGGGAAAAGTAGAAATGAGATGGTGAGGGCTGAATGGAGCATCCTGAGAAGGAGGTAGCTAGTTTTTAGGGATGTTTTGCTTGTGTGAGAGCCGTTCCTAAATCATATTCCATCAGAAAGGACATACCCAGAGAGAAGTGAAGGTCTATCAGCAGATGGTAACGTCACCACCCACAGGAGCACACGATTTTTGTTCTTTGCCTGCGTGATTCCCAGAGGAGTTGTGGGACCAGCACAGGTGTGGCCAGTACCTTGCAGTTGCCAGTCTAGTCTCTGGGGCTGTCCCAGCATGCCTGTCTGAACTGTAATATTTCTGCAGGGAAGCGATCAACCCTTTGAAGTGACAACTGACTGGGCAGAAGCTGAATGATGGTGATTCTTTATTTCTTAGCAAAAGTTAAGAAGGGTATCAGCCTAGGCAGCATCAAAGCCCTGCTTTGCTGGGCATTATGCGCAAGTGGACAGGAGAGGCCATTTTTACCCTAGAAAAAGTGCCATCTAAAGACCATAGAATAATCAAGGCATTGAAGACGGGACTGTGCTATGAAGCACATGACAAAAGTGCACACTTGGCTTGGTAGTATCTACCCTGACCAGAAGTGAGCAAATTTTCCTAGGCTGCTTCTCACCCAGCCAGTTTGCGATGCTGGGACCCTGGGAGTGCTCCTGTGTTCTGCTCAGGAGGAAAGTGAAAGCTTTGGGTGCTTCCTCCTTGCCATTGGTCCTGGGAGGCTGCTGCGGCTTTCTGGATCTGGGAATGATATGAGGAGCCTGTCAGACTACCTGGACTCTGACAGAGAATAGCAAGGGGAGCCAGGCCCAAGATTGGGCCTCAACACCCCTCATCATGAGAGTAAAAAGAGGGCATGTGGTGAGATGCAGGGAAGGAAGAGAAGGGCAAGGAGCAGAAGGTTGGGGTTGTTGGCAGCGTCTCTCTCAATTTATCCCTGATCTAGCCCAGAATTTCAGCATTTCTGCTGTCTGTATAGAGAGCAGGGAAGTCTGAGACTGTATCAGAGATATCCACCATCCAGCCTATATTGGTCTGTGCTTTCTAGCACACTAGTTCCCAGAGGAGTCTCTAGCCTCTGCATAATGACACTCACTGGCACGGTAACTTCTGCCCTGTCAGGAGGTAGTTTCTGAAGCTGGAGGCAGGACACGAGACAAGGAAACAGAGGTGGGAGTTGGCATGGGAACACACTGACTTCCAACATAACGGCTTCCAACAATGGAAGAGAACTTCAGATAAAGAGTTTGGGCAGAACACTGGAGAATATTCCTTGTGGAGGAACCCACCCTGTGAAAGCTGCTGTGTTAGAGGTCATGAAAACAGTCATCTGCCCAATAATTTAATGGGAGCAATACTGATCTCTAAAATAACAGTGAACTGAGCAAGCCTTGTGCATGTGCAGAAAAATCGGTTAGGGTTTCATCTACAGAAGAGGGAGCTTTGCATTGGAGAGAAGCTTCTCTGTCTCTCTCCTGTTTGGTTCTGCTTGTTAACTTTCCTTGTCACATCAGAGCTCCTGTGTCCCTTCCCATCTTTATCTGATCATGAAGAACTCAACATAGAGCTCAGGCTACAGGTCACCACCTTGCACTCACAGGGGCTCCAGCCGAAGCTCTTTTTATACTCCCTTCTCACAAAGTCTGATTTTACTTCATTAACATTGAAAAACCTTAGTCCTTGGAAATGCAAACACTTCGGGTAGAGCCAAGTGATTAGGCATGCCACCTTCAGAAGAACACCTTTTTCATTTAATCCAGAGGTGTGAATTGTGTGGCTTTTACAGATGCATAGAACCATTAGGTAAAGGCTACGTATATTAGAATGCTGTTTTCACTCAGTCTAGCCTGAGCTTCAACCAGTCATGGTGTGATTTTTCAGCTAGTTTGGGAAACCGGGTAAGGACAAACCAGAAACTCTACAGATACCGAAAACCCCATCAGCCAGCTGATAGCCTGACTAGCAGCTCTCCCTGTTACAGGCAGGCTGTGTTACCCTCATCCATGTTGCCAGGATTTTAGGATTACATGGCCAAATGTGCCATAGATGGAGTTAGATTTCTAGATTTCTTGTGTAACTGGAAGGTTGAACTGGTAGGTGAACTTGTACCACAACGCTGGATATAGACTACTCAGGGAATACATGACTAGTTTAGTGCTCGAGCTCTACAGCTTGAGGATGCTGAGCAAGAATGCTATCATCAAATCATTAACCCTCTGGGTTAAAGACTATCATATTACTACAGAAAAACTTAAAAATAGGTACAGAACCCAGAAAGGGAGTTACCCTTAATCTCTAGGGGTGATTGTTATGAAGATGAAATTAAGATTTTCCCTTAGAACAATAAAAGCCATTTTAAATAAACATTGTTCAAGTCCCCTTCTAAGGATAATGTTTGATAATATACACACACAGGAATGTGGCAACCACAGAGAGTCAATGCTGGTATAAGAAAAATATAGCAAGGGTACAGGCTAGGTTAGAATACAGCATGCAGAAAGGTGAGGAGTTGAAATGGAAGAAAAAAGCATTTGCACTGAGCAATAACACAATTTATTTGTTAACATATTAAGGTACCTCCCTACGGAATTAGCCTCTTAATTCACTGCCAGTACCATTGCTCACTTACCTCAATTTAGCAGCAAATGGGGGAAAGCATGCATGAGAAAAAGCATTCGCTTTTGTCATGCAGCTTCATTTAACATTCCCAGTTCAACCCAAAAATGTGATGTTTGAGGCACAGCTGGAGTTTTTTGCCACTTACAGTTGTTTGAGACTAATAGCTCTAAACCAATCTGAAATTAGGAACTTTGGGAAGTGGGATTACAAATTCAAAGATACTATAGGCTAGCTCTTCCCTGCACTAGGCTGGTTCATGGGAGGCCATGCTTTCTCCTTCCTCCACCATGTGTAACACAGGAGACCAGGGCTGTCCCTCCAGCAGAAGCCCTGTGTGGGAAGTCTAGCTCTCGCTGCTCAAATCGCTCCTGGCTATTTAAAGAGCACCCCTGTCCTAACAGCCGTTTGCTCATCAAAACAGCTCTAACCTCTGTGTAAGCAGGCATGTAATACACTGAACAGACCTCAAACTCCTCTTCCTCACCCTACACGAGTGTCAAGATATTCATGCTGTTGCAGCCATGGAGTTCCTAAGAATAAAAAAATGTTGCAAAAGAGAAGACGCACTACAGCCACCAACCTTTCAGAAATATATATATACACGGCATGGAAACAGGAAACATAACAAAACAAAATATACTTTATTAAAATTAAGCATGTTAGCACCTCAGTGTAACCTGGAGAAGTTGAAGAGTCCAGCAGTTAACCAGTCCAGCAGGCCAAATGGCTGAACATCCTGAAGTGCATTCCAATGGTAGAAAAAATACCACGACTGTTACGACACACACGTTCTCAAGAAGCTAGGACACACAACCGGTCTCATTTGTAAGGAGAGACATTGTGCTGCCTATTGTCTTGATGGGAGCATATAGATCTGCTGGACCAATTACATATGTTAAATCAGATGGTGTAGCAGGTGTCTGCTTTCCCTAAAAAAACAAACAAACAAACAAAAAAAACCAAAACCAAACCAACCAACCAAAAAAATCGCTGCTTACTTGACTTGCAGGAAAATCAGCATATCACGGAGCTGAAGTTAAGAGCTATGTATCAGATTGGAGAAAATAAATTAAAATGAAATAATGGGAAATACTTAGTACATGAATAGACCTGTAGTATCCTTATGGTCGACCACCCAACTCAGTACACACGTTAATAGAAAAATGACCCATGCATCACATAGCAGGCTGTGACAACCAATGCCTTTAGCTGAACAGGCTACATGATCAATAGATAAACCTCCAGCTACCAAATCCCACTGTGCCCCTTTGTTTGGTCATACAGAGTATTGAAACCGACAGTTGTAAAGCTAAGTTAGCCAGTGTTACAAAGATTACAATGTTTTCAAACTAAAGATACTTTTTACATTTAGAAAATACTTCTATAAAACTTAGTAAAACTGACATCCCGATCTACCGAGTGTAACGCACTCTGATTACAGGAGGAAGATCTCACAGACCCAGAAAACACGTGGGCGTTCCTCCCTCGGATGTAATTATGGGCACACTGTGGTGAACTGCCTTTTGTTTCCAACATCCATCGCTATCGAAGCCGTACCCCCTAAGTACACATCGCCATAGAGCTATGCAGGTGCACCAGATACCCTCCTCGTCCTCCTCAGCGCTGAGGTATCTATTCCACCGGGCTAACCTAGAAGTACACATTCGAGCCTTGCTACCCTCACTCCACCCTCCTTCTAGCCAACGTTGATTTGGTTTCCTGTTGCTGAAAGCGAGGGGACTAATGCTGGCTAGAAACAGAAACTACACAATCATTCCACATAGTTTTGTTACAATACTCTTAAATCTCGGTTTAGAATACGCAAGCACGTTTCAGTAAGGTCTTGCCTAATGTACAGATTATTAGTCATGCCAACTAGTTGAGGATTAGACAGCAAGGGTTTGCAACCACTGCAGATAGATAAACTCACTTCGCTTCTGTCTCATCCCAGTTCTCCTGAACGAAAGCCAAGGACTTAAATGCCGATGTGTTACAAAGGCTCCGTTTCATTAGAGGGAGTTCTTAAGCCAATGAGATAAACTACAGCCGTCAAATGCCACCGGGTTCTTTGTACCAGATCGTAATCCTTACTAGTGTTGAGAGCATCAAGACATCTGTAACAAATACGTATGTACTGTGGAGAAAGCAGAAACTACATAGTACAAGAGCACTCTTTAATCTGGGGATTCTTTCACGCTAGAAACAGCAGTCTTTTATGGCATCAGTAATTTACTGAAGAAACACATCACCCTGAGAGGGTTTCTAAAGCTTTCCTCGTGCCTCTGCTAAGCAAGGCCACACGCGACATCGTTGTTCGTTCCTATGAAGGGTACAGTGCCACTCATGCTTTCAGGCACGCCTTCTCCAGGGGGTAGTGTTGCTGCTACCTCACTTAACACACGGCGAGTTTATTTGCTGAAAACTGATACCCTACGTCCACTTCGTGGTGACACGGGTCCCATCTACACTGCAAGAAGTGCTTTCCGCCGCTGCCGGCATAGGGAGGGTGCTGATGGGCCCGGAGTAGATGGGACGCCGGCAGGCGCCCGCAGTGCTAGCTCTGGGGTAACGCTGGATCAATAACGGGGGTCGGCAGTGGGTTGAGAGCGGCCGCCCCATCTAAGCAGGGGAATCCGATGGCGCGGGCTTGCCCGGGGCCGGGGGCTGCTTCGGCGGGGGCGGGAGGCACCGGGCAGCGAGAGCCGAGGAGAGGCTGTGGGGACGCAGCCCGTCCTGTCTCCACTCTGTCTGGGAACCTCACCGAGGGTGGCGGAGGTGCCGGGGTGGAGAGCCCCGGGCCGGGCCGGGCCGGGCACCCCCCCGCCCCGGGCCGGACCCCGGCCTCAGAGGCCGTGACGCTTGCGGGTCCCGGCGCTGGCGGCGTGGAGCAGCCGGTCCTTCTCGCGGATCTCCTCACGGAGCTGGGCCTCGGCCAGGCGCAGGCGGCGGATGCTGCCCTTCATCTCCTTCATCTTCACCTCCAGCAGCGCGATGATGTCGCGCTGCTCGTTCAGCTTCCTCAGCAGCTCCTCCGACGTGGTGCCCGACGACAGCGAGTACGAGTGGTCCGGGGGTCCGCCCTCCACCGGGCCCTCTTCCCCCGCCGCCGCCGGTAGCCTGCCAGGGCCGGGCCCAGCGGGCGCCCCGGCCCCCAGCTCCACCTGCACCGTCAGGTCGATGGGCTTCACGTCCTCGGCCGCGCCCCCTGCCGGGGCCTCGGCGGCGGCGGCACCGGAGCCCTGCGCGGCGGCGGCGGCGGCGGCGGCGGCGGCGGCGGCGGAGGCGGCGGCGGCGGGGCGGGGGCGGCGGGCGGCCCGCTGCGCCTTGCGCTCGTTGACGCCGCGGAGCGGGAAGATGGTAGGGACCCGCACCAGGTAGGACTTGCGACCGCCCTGGAAGTGCTCGCTGCAGACGCGGTGGCCCGTGGTGGGCTGGAAGGTGCTGAAGCAGCCGCTGACGCCCGCCCGGGAGACGTTCTTCAGCCAGAGGCGCCGCAGCTCCTCGTCCTTGGGGAAGGTGTAGAAGTGCAGCGCCTTGTCGCGGTGCGAGTTGTTGTAGCAGCCCGGCACGCAGCAGGTGAAGCCCGGCATGGCGGGGCGACCTCCCGGGGAGGGGGGGGGGTACCCCTGGGCGGCCCCGGCGGCGGGGAGAGCGGGCGCGGGGGAGTCCCGCCGAACTACAGATCCCACAAGGCCAACGGCGGCCTCTCGCCGCCCGCCAACGCCGCCCGTCGCGGCCGCACCGGAACTACGCGGACCACAATGCACCGCGGCGGCGGCGCCGCGCCGGAACTACCCGCCCCACACTGCGCTGCGCCCCCGCCCCCGCCGACTGCGGCCGCCACCCCCCGCGCCCCGCCCTCGGCAGGCTCCGCCCTCCGCTCCCGTGGGGCGCCGCGCGGCGGTCTCGCGAGAGGCGGCTGGGCGGGAAGGTGGCGGGGCCGTTACTCCGCCATGGCCGACAGCTGGCCGCGGGTCCGCCGCGGGGCCAGGCGTAGCGGCCGCTACCCAACGCGGGCCGCTGTGAAGGTGGCGGAGTGGGGTCCGGCCGGCCCCGCCGCGGGCTGTGCGGGGGGGGGGGAAGGGGAAGGTCGCGTCGCTGTCGGCACCAGCCGTCCCGCGGGGGTCGCGGGGCGCTGCCCGCCCGTACCTGCTCGGTGTGAGGGAGCAGCGAGGTCCTTGGAGCAGGGACCGGGGGGCAAAGCACGCTCCCTTGCCCTTGTTTGCCTTTAACAGGGAAAAATGGGTCGAAACTCATGAATTTCGTGCTCACCGAATAGCCGGGGCTGGCACAGCCTTCCACCTCTATGTTTTTCTTCTGTTTCCCCTTTTTGGGTTATTTTAGGTGAGGGCTGTGAGGGACGAAGGGCTGCGGGCCGTGCTTTCAAGTCCCCCAGGCTGTTGCCCACGATAAGAGCTGTGCATTGAAACCCACCTCGATCTGGCGTTGCGAATTGTCTTCTGCCCAAAAATGAAGCGCCAGCTTTGTTGAGACGCAAATGCACACGATTTCTTTTGGGGAATTTGGAAAATGTTTCATGTTGGCTAGCTTAGCTTTTCATTAGAAGTCAGATGATGAATGCTTTTGATGCTAAGATTCATCTTTAATGACGAAAATACCATTTTTGAATTGCATGTCTCTGTTTTCTCTCTTTAGACCTTATCCGATTCAGGGACAAATTCTGATAGAAGCACCTTGGTGAAGCAGAGACCAACTGTGTTCCCTGATCTTGACAATGACACACCACGGATTATGCTCAAGAGAATCATCCAGACCCGTAAGTATCTTTTTTTTCAGGAAAACGGAGAACAGAAGGACAGTGCTTTGGTGGAGTTGAGAACAGGAGGTGTTCTTTTGTAGTCTATTATTCTTACCCTGTTATGCGGAACAGAAATCCAGACCCTTGTAGTGACTGATTTATGTAAAAGAGGAATCACTGCTGTGACAGCTGAACAAAGTCATGTGATACAACTCTGTCTCAAAGACCAGGTCTTGGATTGGTGAAATCATATTCTCTTCACTCAGTGTTCTTATGCTGGTGAGCAAGCCTGTAATCTTTGTGCTGCCTTTAGCTGTAGCATCGTGTGTTAATTATAGAGGCATGCGCTGTTGCAGGCTTCACCTCAGCTCTGCTGCAGTACGTGGAACCCCCATGCTGCCATTTGTCACTGTTGGCTTTGTTGCTGTATGTGGCAGCCTTCCCAGGAGTAGAACCCAAATATTTTTCACCAGGTCTTTATTTTAAACCGTTAATATATGTCATTTACAGAATGTAGTATGGATTTGTTGCTCTGCTGCATTTTGGCATTCTTGCTGGATTGAATGTTGGAAAGGAAATGTTTTGGGTTTTTTGGCAGAACCACAAGTTTCACCTCTAGCACCTCAGATATCTAAACATGAAGAAACAGAAGAAGCTCCACCAGAACTCCCATCTAAGAGGGTGTCCAGCATGTAAGTGATATTTTAATTTTTACTTTTATTTTTTACACAACCAGTTATAGCTGCGGTTCCTGTGATGGCATTGGAGAGTAGGATTTCTCTTACTTCTGTTTCAGTGATCAGAATTGCATTGTCAGGTTGGATTTTCAGAAATACCTCTCCAGCTTCAAAAGTTGCATAGGAGTCACTGGGACTGAGGGACTGAATAGTAAATGCTGCATGTTTGTGCTTAGTCCTGCTTCTTAAATGCAGATTTTTAGTATCTTTTTGCAGTGGAAGTGCTGGTTACAATAAGGGTCATGATGGAAGCCTACTTTTCGTCGTTGTCTGACAGACACTAAAATAGAAGTTCTTGGATCTCTCCAAGGCTACAGGCCATGTGCTGATGATGCTGGGGTATAATGAGTTACTGCTGTGTCTTGTATTCAGAATGCAGGCTGCTGTAGCTTTTTACAGTGTTACTGCTCCTTGGTTGCCCTTGTTTTGGGCTGCTATGGGTAACTTCCTTCCTGTAGAGTGGTTTGGAGGTGAGGTTTGCCTGAGGCTCAGCCACTTATTCATGTTTAGCTTCTGTTAATATTTTAAGTTAATAGGCCTGACTGAATTGGAGAGGCTGAATTGTGGTTCATTTACTTCCACTTTGTTATGAAATAGAAGAAAGCCAGTAGTGGTAGTAGGTCTTAATTTGCTTTAGCTAGTTTTGTCACAAAACTTGTGTGTGTTTTTGCTTACTGCAAAATAGACTGTTCTAAATAATGTGATTACTTTTGTCTTTATAGCTAAACTTTTTGCATTGACCATAAGCAACCTTAAACAGGTCATGTAAAATATTAAGCAAGCTTCTATCTTTCTGATTTTTTAATAGAGGAGGAAACATCTGAGTTTTCTGTAAGTGTAACCACTTGTTTTTTTTAAAATCAAGAAAGATGAGCAATATTATTTTTGTTCCTTCTTGATTTTGCTTGTTGTAGCTCTTGAACGTCTTTGAATGTGCTTCTCATCAGCCTTTCTTAAGCAAAAAGACAAGCTGGTTGGACATTTGCAGGGGTTTATGTTCCATGTTAGTTAGTTCTTGAACAGAAACAGGTATAGACTTTTTGTTTTTAAATCCTTCCTCACAACCTTTGTTTAGTTGATGGACGTGAACTTTCCTGAATTTGGGAAGGCACTGCTTTCCCTAGTTTTAATAGCATGTTCCAGGATAGATGCAAAAAAATGAGAAATCTTTTTTTCCCTACTACTTTACATTTCTTCCCTGTTACAAGCCAGTTAATTCTAATGCTTAGGCTTACATTAGGCTCATAATAAGAAATGAAACTTAGCTACATTTCTGGGTGGTAGAGAATGTATTTTGTAGGGGGAAAAGACCTGTAAACATGATCACCTTACCTTTCTTGCTATATTGAAGCCACGTTTGTTGCAGCAAAGGATACAGAAGGATACATCTGCTGAATGTGGGCCCTTGGCTGGGAGGGATGCTCTGCTCTAGTACTGCAGGACATGGTGTGGAGTGCTGGCAGCAACTCGCTGCCTGAATGTGACCTTCCTGAGAGGGGATTCTTGGAACTTCCCAGTACAGGGGGAAAACAACTCAGAAACATACTTTCTGATCCTGATCCAGTGCTTGACTGGGATGTTATGTGTCAATTCCAAGCACCAGTGAGCTTTGCGATACCTAATGTTGTTTCATGATGATGGCTTTTTCATTTATGCTGTAATAGTTGACAAACCTAATTGCTCTTGTGTGCTGTTAGGAGGGGAGAGTTATGGAGCTTGTTGGAAGTCCAAGCTTTTACTCTAGTCTGACCTTTCTCAGCCCTGTCGTTTTGCATATATATATACTCAAGTTTTGATTCTCTTTGTGAAGTTTACTTTGATTTAGTAGGAGGGAATGACATGTTCCCTCATTTGCTGAGCTAATCGCCCATTAGTTCCTTACTTCTGCTGCAGCAAGGACAAATAATTTTAATTTGCTTTTCAGTGACATTACAGGGACCTTCCTAGGGTAGCCAAGTGATAATGTTATCCTTTGTTAAAGGCTTGGTTTGTATTGGTAGGGTGGAAATGCAACTGCCAGACCTTGTTCCTGAGGAGACATCTATTGCCACGTTCCGTATGACTAAGAAGAGAAAGAAACTCAGCATTTCTGAATTTGAGAGAGCAGCAGACAAAAGACTTCCCCAGAACCAAGGTAAGGCCGCAGTTGAAAATTATGTTGTTCAGCACTGTGTTTGCTGTCAGCTGATCATCATCTGCTGCAGTTTTGTTCTTCGTGACTTCTCAGCTGGGCAGCTGTACGCTTGGAAGCAAGATTGCAGTATCTTGCACAAAGGAGATAGGGGAGAAGGTAAAAGCCCCTCCTATCAAATTTACAATAAGCCTTTTTGAGCCAAGTTATGGGCTCTGCCCTGGCTGTATATAACTTGACTATTTTCCAACTTGGTGCTCTTTGAGTTTTGAAGTGCCTCTGAAGGAAGCAAGCCCTGTCTTCCCCTCAATTCCAGAAACTTGAAAATGCAACAAGCTGCATGCTTTTCGTTGCAATTACATCAAGGAGGTTATAAAGTTCTTGTTTGAGAAGAAAGGGTCTTATAGTTTTATAAAAGAAATGATGTTTTATATTGGAGTAAGTCTTCCCTTTAAACATAAATTTGCAAATTTGGTAAATATAACTTCCATTTTATTTGCAGTTTAACAGAGGCAGATAAAACACCTCACCTTGGTTTACATATCCTATTGGCAGTAGCAACTGGAGTAGAATTCAAGGGTGAGATTCAGCTCTGAATTACAGACAACAGTACCTCAGCTCTGAATTACAGACGCTCTGTGTCTGCATGCACACTAGGTAACTGAAATCCTCCTAAAGTTTAGGGGAGATCTAGTCAGTGGAGTATGGAGGGTATTGAGCTTACCCTAAAGTAGACAGCTGCATTTGATTAATTGTCCTTGACTATAATGGGATCAGACACCTGTGTTTGGATATTTTAATCTGGAGCTGAATCCCACCCTGACTCAAAACCTGTTTTGACCACCCTGTGGTCAAAAAAATCGACTTGTCTTTCTTTAGCCTGATACCTGGTCTGAACATGTTCTGGTAAGACATGGGCAGCTCTGTAAAAGCAGAGGGGGCATGCTCTAGTATTTTCTAGTATGAGCATGATTATGTCAGTGCTCTCCAGATCTGCTTTTGGATTTTGGGGGCTTTGCGAGTAGAACAGGTTTGAGTTATGCTTTCACCAACAATCTGTGGAGTAGTTATCTGTACTTCTGAAGCTTCCAGATGCTTTAATGTTTAGTTTAGGTTGCTGAAGGGTTGTGACTGACGCACTAGCCTAGTATCTTGCTATTAATGTGGTAAGATTAATATTGAGTATGAGGGCGTGTGCCATGTTAAATTTTCTTTGAAATAATTGTTTTATTACACTTTCAGAAATTGCTTACTAGAATTCTAATATGCAGTTCTGAAATGCAGACAAGAAATTGTAAAATGAACCTGTCATCTAATTCTGTTCTCACCAAAACGTAACTTTTGAGGATTGTAGCATAACTGGCTCTAGAAAGAGGAAGATCCATTGGGGTGTTCCTGTAGCCTGTTGTGTAGGCGGTAATTTCTCAGCTAGCACAATTTCTTTACTAATGTGTCACCAACTTTTTCTAGCTCAGTCAACGTTGGACAGCACTGCTTTGGCTCGGTGAGTTTAAATTAAAATGTCTTAACTTCTGGCTCTCCTAACTATAGCTGCCTTGATTCATCACCTCTGTAGTTGTGATGAACATTATAGATACCTGGGTTCATGATAAAGACCTATGTTAGTACTAACACAATCATCTCCCCGCTCTGGTGACAGAATTTGAAGGTGTTCTAGTACATACGTTGTGATTTTCAGAAATTGTGGCTCTGCACTGTATGCCCAGGTTGGTCTAGCTTGTATTGCTACTATTGTTCCTCTTTTTACTTATTAGAATCATTCCTTTTTTCCTTTCATTCTCATGTTTCCAACAATAAATCAGTACACAATATACCTTAGAATATTATGACAGCCTGTTGCATCTATGCAGTCTATAGTCCAACTCTCCTGGACTTTAAAAGCTTTTTAGCAAGTCAAAGAACTCATTTTCCTGTGTTGCCCCTGTACTTTGCTAATGATCCTAGCCATGGTTAGCAATTTATTTCACCCTTCTCGCTGCAGCCCTTGCCTGTGGTCCCATGCAAGGTGATTCATAGGACTGCATTCTGTACTGCCTATCTTTGAATCCTCTGAACCTTTTTGATTGTGCTGCCTAGAGAGAGGGACAGGAGGTAGCTGAGCATGGCCAGTCTCTTTAGGATGCAAAATATGTGCAGTGAGATACATCTTTTCCCATGCTTTGCATGTTGCTATCTTAGTTCCCATCTCAAAAAAGTTACAGTGTGTTGGTAGCTGTACTTTGCTGTGAATACTGATACTGAGCAGCTTCTTAGACTTAAGTCCTCCTACCATCCTGCTGTCATCTAGAGGACGTCTTTACTCTCAAACATTTGTTTTCCTTTTTTTTTTTTTATTTAAAATTTTTAAAATGCCAGAATCTTCTGTCAGATACATTGTTGCAGCCCTTGTGAGGTAGGAGGCTGTAAAACAGTCTGTTTCCTGATCTCTCTGATACATATCCCGATGTTAGGTGATACCATAAAATTAAACTATTTGTTTAAAGTAGACTGGCATGTAATCTTCAAGGTTTTGGGGGGAAATTCCTCCTAGCTAACAGATTTGTGAAATGTCTCATGGCTAGTGGCACCATGTCTGTAATCTGAGGGTAAAAGGGGAGTGTGTAACTTTGGAAAAGTGTTTCTTCCCTTCTCTTTTTACAGATCTCTTCGCCTGTCTCTTGGTTACTTGATCCCACCAGACACTGTTGAAAAGAGAGGCTTGCTCCGGAGGCCAAAAAATCGCAAAGCTATTGACATAGAAGCTTTTGAAGGCGGAGTGGAACAGAACATGCTGAAAAGAAAAGGTTTCTTTTGTGTTGTTACTTCTGTTTTGGGAGGGAGGGCCTTATATAAGGTGGCTTTTAGAAGCAATTACTGAAGTGTGGTCTGTATTTTACAATTTAAAGGCTACCAGCACGTGCACAGAAATCCAGTGTAATTTGGGAGGCAAGATTAGAATGAGACTCTGCATCTGTAGTTGCTTTGATTCTATGCACTTAAATATGTGCTCCACCCAGTTTGGTGATTTATACCACAGGAATCGTTTGGGATCGTGTTCATAACTGTGGGTACTGGAGATGGTTTGGTAGAGAAAGTTAGGGACACTGAAGTGTGGTGATGCAGTTTCAGTGTTTGATCTGTGGAGGATAAATAAAATTTGGTTGAATGACTTAAATTTTGAATTATGCAAGTCCTGGTAATAAATGGGTGTCCCTACGACCTTGAACAGTTTTTCACATAAAACTTGTTTTAAAACTTTCTAAACAGCACAGAACTATCTTGTGGACTCAGAAACAGCATCTGGGATTCCAACAGCCATGCTGGCAAGCGATGCGGAAATCATGCTGAGTAACACAGAGCTCTTTGTTCAGCCTCAGTTTGATGAACAGAGCCACAATAAGCTTTCTGCTCTTGAACCACAGCTATCAGATTCAAAAACTTCAGCACAGACAAGCAAGATTTCTGATGCAGCTCAAGAGGAAGCAAGGCTGGTGGGCTTGGTATCCAGTGTGGGCACAAATGAGGGAGGAACCCGAAGATACTCTGCAGACTTAATCCTTGATCATGAGCGTGTTGACGGAATGACTTGTGTATCTCCAAAAACACCTGCAAACCAGCAAGAAGATAAGCAAGATCATTCCCCGCGGAGTAACCCAATGGAACAGCTTTCTGTTTCAGAAGAGGTGGTGGTTGGCAGTGAGTACTCTTGGGTTAGGACTTGGGGCTTAGCAGGTATTACCTGAAATCACAGAATGGCTGAGGTAGGAAGGGACCTCTGGAGGCAATCTTCTCCAGCCCCCCTGCTCAAGCAGGGCCACCTAGAGCAGGTTGCCCAGGACCATGTCCAGTGGCTTTTATGTTTCTCCAAGTATAGAGAGCAACCTGTTCCAGTGCTGAGTCACCCTCACAGTGAAAAAGTGTTTCCTGGTGTTCAGGCAGAGCCTCCTGTGTTCCTGTCTATGCCCATTGCCTCCTGTCCTGGCAGTGGGCACCACTAGAAAGAGGCTGGCTCCATCTGCTTTACACACTCCCTTCAGATACTTGCATATATCGATGAGATGCCCCCGAGCCTTCTCTTCTCCAGGCTGAACAGTCCCAGCTCTTTCAGCCTTTCCTCCTAGGACAGATGCTGCAGTCCCTTAACTGTCCTGGTGGCCATTTGCTGGACTGTCTCCAGTATGTCCATCTCTCTCTTGTACTGGGAAGCCCAGAAGTGGGCACTGTAAATTGGTCACAAATATGGGGAGCTAAGGAGATAATGTGTAGGAGCGGTAGACAGAGTTAGAAGGAGTGTCAGGAGGTTAATAGTCTAGACCTTTACCCTGCTAAGGTCATTTATATGTCACAGCCAAACGCTTTGCCGTCTCCAGGGCCTTAAAAATCCCTTGGACAGAGGTAGTCACCTCCCTGGTCACTCTGTACCAATGCTTTGCCAGTCCTATCAACTTGCCAGTTTTTCCCTGGTGTCCAGTATCTCTCTCCTGCAATTTCCCTGTAAATACCTTGTCCTGGCTGTGTAAATGGGAGCACATTTTCCTCATACTGTGTTGACGAGGCCCCAAGGCACAGTTGTAACCCTAAAATTTTCTGCTTAGCTACCCTGAGGCAGCTAGCCAGGACAGGATCTGCTGCAGTAAATGACTTTGTGCAGTTCTTCTATCAAAACACCCTATGCTTTCCATGAAATACGGACAGCTATTGGTTTTTTTCATTTAGTTTTTTTTAAGATCCGTTGTCAAAAAGGCCACAGAGACAGTATTTAAAGAATGATTGTTGTATTCAGTACTGCTCAGGCCAGGAACAGTTCTTGCCCTGGAAAGTTTAGAAATTAATTAATGCGGGGTGGGCTCTTGCACCATACTCTGCTTCTGAAGGGTTGTCTGTGGCAGGCTTGCTGGGAAAAGTTGTTTTGAAAGGACAAGGGAAGAGATCAACAGAAAAAGGTTAGTTGCTCTGAAGAGTCCAATGGTAGGCACTGTTAGGACAAATGGATAGATAACGTGGAGAAAAGTGTGGAGGACATGGAATAGAGGACTGGATCAAATGAGAGGAAGAGGGAGGGGAGTGAGAGCATATCTAAAGATGCTGGAGTTTGTAAGGCATTGATGTCAAAAGTTAATGGTTATGTAGTTCTGCTCTTTTGCCAAAGGTAGCTGATGTCAATGTTGCTCCTCAGTGTGAACTGAAAAATAGTTGAAAGGACTTTTCCAACTGGTTCCTAAGATACAATGTGAACTCCCTAAACTGTTTCAAGTAAAGGAAGAGCATTTTCTTGTGTGTATTCCTCTCTCTGCTTGGTTGGTATTTTACTTACCAGGAAAGCTAAAAGGAAATTTATAAAGATAATGGGAGCAAGTTAATGCTCTCAATTTCTAGCTGTTAATAGATGGAGCTCCTCTTTGCCATCCAGAAGTCCAAGTAAATGTTTGGGATCCCCCGTCAATCTAAAGCCTAAGAGATATTTCAGCATGTCTTTGAGAGAAGTTTTGTCCCATGTAGTTGAAGACCTAGATGTATGCGATACAGAAAAAGCAGATGGCTGATACCGTGAACAAAGTGGAAGAGATTTTCAGAGAGGGTAAGAAGTGCTTGCAGTGTTGCAAGGGAATGGAGTACTTCGATTAAAACCAAGAGTTTTTCAGGTGACTTGCAGAGTAAAACAAGACTTTATTTTGCAGTAGATGCTAGAGATAATTTAATTCAAGTCATATAGGAGATACTGTGAGCATTTCCAGACAAGCTTTCTAAAAGTAAGCTGTGACTTGCTCATGTGCTTTCTTGTCAGTATTTGCTTTGTTCACAGTGACTGCAAATGGAATAAAGGTTCATATTTTTTGGTACATCCATAGTACTGCTCATCTTCCCATAAGAAAGATGAATAGCTCCCTCTTGGCAAGGAATATATCTGGCTAATCACTCTTTTAATGCTTTACTGTATTTATTTAAGCCATGTTGGCCGTTATCTTTCTCCAGTACCAACCAGCATCTTTTTCTCTTTAAGACAAGGGCTTGAAGGTTGCCCTCCCTTAAGTAATAAAGATTGTCACTAGTAGGTTGGGCTTTCATACCTCCTTGTTCCTGGAAGAGAGCAAGTCATGCAAGTTGTCTGCTTTCACAAGCACATGCTCAGTTATCTCTGAAATCCTTTTGCCTTAGAATAAGACAGTAAAAACTCTGTGCAGATGCTGAGGGTGGCAGGTGTTATCCAGTCATTACATAAAGCTTTGGGTATGTGTGGACACAAATTCCTGTGTTTTCTTGAATTTCATTTTCCAGACTCCAGTGTAGGATCCTTTTAAAGTCTTTCGCATTGTTCCTTTGACAGTGTCTGGAAATGAGAGAATACCGTTGCCATGCAGGTTTACCTTTCCCTAGGCTTAATTACGTCTGAAGTTTCATATGAATTACCTTTTGGCGGTATGGAAACTGCACAGTCTGTAGCACCAACAGTTTTGTTATTAGAATTTTAAACTGAATACTTGCAGTGCCCATAAGTAATTGCTTGCACATACCAGATGTATCACCAAAATTAGTTATGTTGCCTTTTTATCATGATAATATAGCCTTTTGTTTTAAACAGTTCTTTTAGAGTAGTTCATTAAGGTAGCAGATATTCTGCACCTCCAAATTTACAGTTGTGTAAGGTTGGCATCCTGTAATCTTCCATGATTCTTTTGTCCTGTTACAGTTTTACTTGGGTGCACCTGTGGAGTGTGAAATTTAAATGGGATGTTTCTCTTGAGGCTGATGAAAGTCACCTCAGAATTGTTACAGTTCTGTGAATAACAGCTCAAAGCTTGGGGGATGGTCAGAAAAGCAAATAACACGTAAAAGTTATTATGAAAGGAAGAGATGGCAAAAGGTCACTGTGTCACTATGGAAATGATTGTCATGCTCTCTTTTTGAATATTGTGTGCAGTTCTAACCTCTCCATCTCTAAATAGATTTAACAGAACTAGAGAAGGTGCAGAGAAAACCAGATTTACTGTTAACGATAATCAAATATATGGAAGCGTTTCTGTGCATTGAATGACTGAAGATAAGGACTGCTCAGCCTGGAAAAAAGACAATGGGAGTGAAATGTAAGGAGATTAAAAAGGAAGGCCTTGAGCAGCATGGAGGAGATGATTCAGCAAACAAATTGAAACAAACAGCTCCCTGATCTGTCAGTGCAGCAACTAGAGAGGAGCAACTTGCACTAACAGCTAGCAGGTTATACCAAACTACAGGAGGTATTGCTACTAGCAACAGGTGAAGATTCAGTAAAAATTAAGACTTGAATGTGTCAATAGCATCTGGTACTCCACTGTTAAAGTACTGTATCCCAGCAGGGATCCAGTAGTGGGGGATACTCACTGGTGCCTGTCTGCCTTATGCAATCTTAGTGTAGAGCTGAGCTTTTGTCTTCTCCCCACAAAGCTAGTTAATATTTCACTTAACTTTAGGCAAGATTTTGCCCTGCATTGGTGTAGAGAGTCCAATGTTCTGGTTAGTGGGATTGGTATTACTGATTTTTGCACCACCTTTGGCCAAATTTCCTTGTCCCCTTCACTGGGGCTTAGGGCTCCCAAGGCCTTGACACTTGTACTTTTGAGTGTGAAAACTCCCAGTCACTGGAGATGATGGTGTCCATTTATTTCTCCTCATCCTGCCTGCTAGAGGCTTGTCTGGGATGGTTAAAACCACTGCTAGGCGCTCTCCTCTTTATAATGCAATGTAACTCTTGCAAAATTGTTTCTTCAGAAAAACTGAGAAAATGGGGAGGAGAAGCTGAGCACAAACTCCGTGTGTTGTTAGACTTAAAGGAAAAGAAATTTTTCTTTCACACAATCACCAAAAGTGAGAACAGACATAGAGATGGCAGATTTTGAGGAGCTCTGCTTACTGATAGGTAAAATTCCTTCATCGGGATCTAATGTGCATCCTAATTAGGTGGCTGTAGAGCAAACACAGGAAAAGTTGTGCATTTCTTAGCTGTAAACTTTAGGATGGGAGCTGCATTTGCTTCCCTTATTTATAGCTTATGGCTATTTCTGAGTTTACTTATGAGTAAATCTTAGTAGTTGTTAAACTGTATGCTGGTGGTTGATTGGGGTTTTTTTGTAGGTAAAATTGTTGATAGAATTTCCTATTTTAGCTGCAGAGCATCGTGCAAGTGCTGGATATTCTGAACATTTGGAGGAGAAACTGACCAAAAAAGCAGAATCGCAGATAACTACAGTAGAGGATGCCAGAGTTAAAACAGAAATGGCCCCTTCGGAAGAAGAGGGAGTAGCAGAAGGCAGTGTTGAACACCAAGGCTCTCCCGAAGCTGGTGAGGACAACCTCTAATACTGACAACTATCTCTAATGCCAGAGACCTCTCAAGCTGCATTATTGGCATCAGTGCTGGGCGAGAGACTTGTTAACTCTCTTTGCATTCTGAAATCTGGGCTAAATGCTGGGAAAATATCAAACTAATTTTGGCATTTAAGCTGAAAGACTGCATTCTGTTCAAATGGAAAACAAAATTATATTGTCAATACTGCTTAGAAATATATAATTGTGGAAAGCTTAGTTAAAATTTACTAGTGGGAGTTCTAGAATCAGGCAAAGATTGATAAAACTTGGAGACCTTCTGAGTGTGTTGGCAAATCAGGATCTTCTAAGTTACTTTTCCTGAATTGCTGGGTCTTCTGTGTTCAACTTGCTGCACTAAGGCTTTGGTTAGACTTCTTTTGAGATAAAAGTTGTTATTAAAGGAAGTTCATTTAAAAGGAGCTCAGATAAAAATTTCACTAAAATCTCATGGGCTTCTCCACATTACCAGGTGCTATTTTTTCTGTTTGACCTCTGCAGACCTAGAGGAAGCAGAGGGAAAAGTTGAGGATTCATCAGTGCTTTAGCTTATCTAACTTAGTGTATTGACACCCTAATCCTTGAAGATAGGAATATAATAGGTGGCAACGTCATTAGGAATGGAAAGTTGGGTTTCATTCTTATGAGTGCTTTGAAATTTTGGCTATGATACTTGTTTCAGTGATGTATTTTTCCTGCTTTGGAAATGTAGAACGTGAGATTGCCAAAGGTGTTGGAAGTCTGGGCAGGCATTCTCATGCTTTTTCCTCCTCTGAAAAATCTGGGATGGAGCCATTAAAGGAAGCTATTGAACAAGCAGATGAACTAGAAGACCAGGTTATCACGGTAGAATTGGATGGTCCGGAAGAAGAGCCTACTGTGAATGAAACTGAAGACCCTGAGAGTGAAGGTAAGAAAAGGTGAAGGTACTGTTGCAGCAGTAGCAGAAGGCAGTTGGAGAAATTTTTTCCTGTTACCTCTTGATAGATTGAGGAACAACGTAGGTTAATAATGTGATTAACTGTTTAGTCCATTGGATAGTCCAGGGGAAGCTGTTGGCTGCTATTCGTAGGGCCAGATTGTTACTGGCTTATCAGGTGCTTCAGGGACCTAGATCATCTTCTACTTTTTTGAGGTGAAAGTAATGGAAGTGCACAAATCGACAAAACTGAGTGCAGAGTGGTTTTATATAGTGACATAGGGATATCCTCTGTTTCATTCTTCCTTCCTTCCTGACTCCTAACTTCATGCTGACTTTTTAATGTCTTAGCACTGAACTGCTGTTTCCACAGCCATTTATGTGACTCCAGGCTTGAAACCTGATTTAGAACCCCATATTTTGTACATGTAGTTACAGATTTCCTTTCCAGTTAACCAAAAGAGTAGGCTGGCTTTCCAGAAAGCTGAGAGGAAGTTTCTGTTTCTAAACAGTTCTTCAGATACTGCATCAGTCTGCTCTGTTGCCTCAAGAGCGCTGTGCCCTTTGGAAGAACATACACGGCAGACTGAGTTCTCGTTGATCAAGGCCACATTTGAGAATGCCCAGAATGTGTTTTAGTGGTGTCTTTTGGGACTGGTCTTAAAGTCTTTGAAAGTACAATACACCCTGAAATAAAAAACTGAACTAAAAGAATCTTATTGCCAGGATTTGAGGCATTGTGAGGAAATACAGCTGTAATGAGAGTATCAATGCCTGTATGTATTTGTGCAGCGTGGAAGGCACAAAGACGACAGTTGAACTGGTACACTTTTGTCACAAGAAAAGCTGTAGGTGTTCTTAGGACATCTACAATCGTGTGTCAACGTGCTTATCTTTAACACAGCTGTATGAAGAGATGGAGAGATCTTGATGAAGAGATCTCTGCTGATAGGGTGGAACAGTAAGAGTGGCATCTTACAGGTCTCATTGGACAAGGAGAGGAAGAAAAGATGAGAAATTATGTACACTTGTCATAAAACTGACCTCGGAAACCTCAGCATAACTCATCTTTTCTCCTGCATCCTGCTCCCTGTCCCTCCAGCACACAAATATTTCTTCAGAAGAAGCTAATGCGAGGAACTGTGGTAGTTCACCTGGTCCTGCTTTCTCTAAGATACTCCTGACCCTCTGAGTTGTACTGCTCTTAGTAGTACCTGAGCCCTCAGCCCTCTAGTAGCTGGGCTTGTCTTCTATGACAGTGCAGGTGTCCTAGCTTTTAGGGAGGGTTGTGAAGTTGACAACATTGCCAGATATGCTGGATTCTTGGGCTGCACTCAGCTTTCAAGGGAAACTGTCAGGCAAGAAGACCTCCAAGACCACTCGCTCCTCTTCTAGACAGGAAGCTACTCAGTATTTCATTTCTGTTAACATTGTTTTCTTTCCTGCTCTCACTTGTTAAGAAGTAAAGAAGTTTAAGAGTGAAGTGAGAGGATGCAGATTAGGCTTGGAGGAAACTGATATGGGTGGTTCACAGCAAAGAGGAGGTGAGGTACTGACTATAACCTGAGCCTTAGTTGGAGGGAATTTATGAAAACCTGTGAATATGGGAGATGCCTACAAACTGACCCTTGTAATGTGATTTTGTTGCTCTGCTCATCCCTGTGTTCAGGACAATTTGCCACTGATTTAGCAGGGTGGCAGTGAGGTAGCTTGCAGATTTTGAAGTTTGTCGTGGTTTAACCCCAGCCAGCAACTAAGCACGACACAGCCGCTCACTCACCCCCCCCCCCACCCAGTGGGGTGGGGGAGAAAATCGGGAAAAAGAAGTAAAACTCGTGGGTTGAGATAAGAATGGTTTAATAGAACAGAAAAGAAGAAACTAATAATAACGATAACACTAATAAAATGACAGCAGTAGTAATAAAAGGATTGGAATGTACAAATGATGCGCAGGGCAATTGCTCACCACCCGCGGACCGACACCCAGCTAGTCCTCGAGCGGCGATTCCCCACCCCCACTTCCCAGTTCCTAAACTAGATGGGACGTCCCATGGTATGGAATACACCGTTGGCCAGTTTGGGTCAGGTGCCCTGGTTGTGTCCTGTGCCAACTTCTTGTGCTCCTCCAGCTTTCTCGCTGGCTGGGCATGAGAAGCTGAAAAATCCTTGACTATAGTCTAAACACTACTGAGCAACAACTGAAAACATCAGTGTTATCAACATTCTTCGCATACTGAACTCAAAACATAGCACTGTACCAGCTACTAGGAAGACAGTTAACTCTATCCCAGCTGAAACCAGGACAAGTTCTCTCTCGGAAAACAGGCTGCAGCTTCTTGGCAGCCTAAGTCGACCCAGCCGTCAGCCCCTGCAGCCTGGCCCCGATGTGTGTTCTTACGCCCTGCCCGGTGTGCTGGTGGGCTGATGGGCTGGACCTGGGTGGGAGGGAAGCTGCCAGCCTGTGTGGCAGGAGGTGGGGTGGGTGGAACTGCAGCAGCCAGCAGTCGTGCTGGTTCAGGGTGCCATGGAGCCACAGCCTGAGCGCAGGCAGTGTGGCACTGGACCAGGTGTGTGGAAAGCTGGCTGGGCTTCTGTCTGCTGCTGCAGCACTGCTTGCTGCGGGAGCTCTGAAAATAAGAGTTCAGTTCCTCAAGTACTTTTTTTTCCCTAGAGGTTTCCATGAAGACACCCACGTTTGTCCGTGCTGCAGCCTACAAGCCACTGCTGTCAACTCCACGTCCTGTAAAACCTGCTTCTCCCAAGTAAGTATAAGCCACCTTCAACAGTGGCCTGGTAGAAGTGTGTCTGGGGGGTGTTAGTGCCAGGGAGAGAGCGCCGAGCCCAGCTTTGTCAATTGTTTTGTGTTTTATCAGCTATAGCAGGGAGGGAGGAGTCCTGAAGTCTCTAGTTCATTCACTGCTTTAGTAATTGAATAGAGTTCTATCAAGTGAATGGCAGCACTCTCCCAGAACAGGTCTGATGCCTCAAGTCTTTCCAATGAATGTTCTTGTAATGTTTTCTTGCGCTGAAGGCCAAAACCTTTTCCTAGGAGTTTTTCAACTGGTAAGCTACCCTGGAGCCATAGATTTCAGTATGGGATGCAGAGGGCCTTGCAGAAGAGGGGGAATTGCAGATTATGTTACATTGATCGCATAAAATGATGTATTTGTATTGACTTTAGAAGCCTAAAGCTGTATGCAGTTGCCACATGCTGAGTATAAAATAAAGCTTGCCTAGAGGCAGAAAGTGAACCTGTCCTCTGCATTACTCCAAACAAATTAACATTTGTCACCCTCTTAACTAGAAATTTGGTGAAGCCATATGCTTCATCAGAACCAGTAACAGTGGGTCCTAGGGAACAGGAGGAATTTTCTAGCCCATGACTCTAGATTTTTGTTTATTGAAGCAATAAACAATCAAACCAAGTTCTTGTGCCCTTTCCTGCTGTGAACAAAGGTGAGTGATGCTTACCAGAAGGTGCTGGATGATCACTCTAATCATGAATAGTAAAATATATTTATAAAATAGAAGAAGGAGTCTTTGATACTTTGCTGAAGTGGAACTGAATGAATGCAGATTTGCTTTCAAGCTGTGCTGAGATAACAGCTGATCATAATTACAGGTTCAGAGCCTCGATTACAGGAAGTTGTTGCACAGAAAATGCATGGTTTGTTCGCACTTTACGTAATGCAGTCTACCCTGAGTGGGCCTGGTTGTTCCTGAGATAGCGATGCTCAGGTTAAAAGCCCAAGGAATACTCTAGGCTATGTAGTGGAGCAATAACCATGTGAGAGCTACGGTTAAGATGTTCTGCTATAAAATAATCTCTTTATACTGGTACAATTCTACTGTGATCAGCTATACCAGATTAGAGCCATAGTACTTTTCATTTAGAAACACCAATGTCTAATGCAGTCACTAAACTTGAATTTTGCCCTGATCCTGTGAACCAAACGTTCATATATAATCATTCACAAATGGGTAAGCTGAGGCACAGGAACAGTAACCAAGATGACTTAAATGACTGTTTTTTGTCTCGCTACTACCCATACTTCATCTCTGGGGCTGATCTCTTCCACTTGCCTCTGAGGTTCTGACAGAAAAACATGCAGGTGGGCTGGTGAGTGAATCAAATGATACATGCACTCCGTCTGTGGGTTTTGCATGTGTTAGTCTGAGATTCCAGGGTTTTTTTTTGTTGTTTTCCACTTGTCTACTGAGTGTTTCCTTCCCTTTTTCATGTTACAATTTTTCCTTTTTAGAACGGAAAACAGTCGTAATTTCCTTTGGGACTTATAGTCATGTTTAAGAAAAAAAACAAAACAAAACCCACCAAAAAAACCAACCAACCAAAAAAAACCCAACCCAAAATCCACAAAAAAACCCACTAAACAAAATGTTTGTAATAGTGTAAAAGTATACCCTGCAGACCGGACTCCTGTCTGCAGATACAGAGGTGACCTGTGGATGCATCAAACTTTGTGCGCTCCTGGAGAGTGAATACTACAGGGATGCAGTGAAAACTGCATTTATGTATTGGAGGGAACTATAGTTTGCTGACTATCTGTTATGCTAGCATGTTTATCTTGGGAAACTTGAGTCTGGATTGCTTCTCCCAAGGTCACAATGCTATGTGAACTGTTTGCAAACTGTACTTCATGTGCATAAGGGTTTTGAAGAATTGGGAGGGAGAAAGAATTAAGAGCTCGAGGTAGTTTGTACCCCTTTAAATTCAGCATAAGGTTTGCCCAAACTCAGCCTGATGTGTTCTCTGCCTCTCCCCTATGTTTGTTCATTTGATGTGCGAATTTTCAGTTTCCCCCAAAGGTCTCCCCTGCAGCCACTGCGGGCCAAGCCAATTCCAAAGAGCTCGGGAGTGACACGGAGGAAAACAAGTAAGCCTGAAGTAGCAAGTAGTTTGATAAAGAAGATATTTAGCCATTATGTGAAAATGCCAGTGGCCAGAGATGCATACAAAATTGTTGAAAAATGGTAAGTGACAGCAAACTGTTCCTCCTCCTCCCCCCACTCTTTCTAGTCCTTTTTTTTTCTTTTTTTTTTTTCCCCCCCTTTCTTTTCTCTCCTGAAATAACAAACCTGTCAGGAGTACTGCTGGGAAGCTGACAGCCCTCCCTATTCAGCTGTGGGGAGAGTCACGGGAGGTCTGGTTAAAACAAGGACAGAAATTTGCTAGGTGCTTTTGGCTGCTGTGAGGGTATCTGTGACCAACGCTGCCTTGCAGGAGCTTCTGGGTTTTGTCCCAGCCAGTGCAAATTGCACCATTCACAATCTTCTCTAGCTAACAGCACACTAATATCATTAGCACTCTCCGTGAGCTGGGTGGCTGCGGAGTGTTTCTTCTCCTGCAGTTTTCTCTGGCAGGCTGTGACCTGCACGACAAGCAGTTCTAGTGCAGCTTGCCCTACAGAAGTTCACACACTCCACAGCCTGATTTTATTTCCCTCCCCAATCCTTCTTTAGCTGTGAGAGATACTTCAAGCAGCTAAGCAGCGATCTGGAAGCTTACACCAACCATGCAGGGAGGAAGACAGTGGAGATGGCTGACCTGGAAGTCCTCATGAGAAGGTAAAAAGAAAGTTATTACTAACTTGTAGTAGTGTTCAGTAGTGCTTTGATAGCCCGGTAAGACTGTCGTTGCCAGGGTGTGCACTAGCAGTATTTCCACAGGAAGCGTGGTATCTTGTGATTTACTCTGCATGATGCCACTTGGTCTTCTGTCCCAGGAGGGCATTCGTGGATGTGGGTTTTTACACTCCATGATGATGGTGGTGGAGGGCCAAAAGGAAGGAATGAGGGGTTGAGGGTGCAAGGAGTCATCTGAGGAACAAATAGCAAGAGGAGGGGGATGTGTGCAAGGGTGAAGCTGTTATGGCTGGGAAATGGTCTCAGTAGAAAAAGGAGAGTAACAGTAAGTGTGAGGCTGGGCTGCACTGTTTGTGTTCCTGGGCGATCTCTTTACTAAAAGTGCTTGCAACTGAAATAGCGTGAGCATTTTCACCTGCCCTGCTCTCTGTTTTGATGACTTACTCTTCCAAACAGAATCATAGAACCATTTAGGTTGGAAAAGACCTGTAAGATCATCAAGTCCAACCATTAACCTAGCACTGCCAAGTCCACCACTAAACTGTGTCCCTAAGCACCACATCTACATGTCTTTTAAATACCTCCAGGGATGGTAACTCAACCACTTCCCTGGGCAGCCTGTTCCAAAGGTTGATAACCCTTTTGGTGAAGAAATTTTTTCTAATATCCAATCTAAACCTTCCCGGCACAACTTGAGGCCATATTCTCTCGCCCTGTCGCCTCTTACTTGGGAGGAGAGACTGACCCCCACCTTGCCACAACCTTCTTTCAGGTAGTTCCTGCTCCTGCAAAAGCTGATACTTTGGATTCAAACTGACAGTTCCTCTCAAGAGCAGGAAAATGAGTCTCCAGCCTGGTAGGCCAGGGCTGACCTCTCCTAACAACTGTGTTCCCCTTCATGCTGCCACTTCATGCCCATAGAGGGTCAGGCTGGCCAGCAGCCTGGATGAACTGTTCTTGGAGCCTCTCCACTGCTGCTCTTTCCTGTGGGGTCCTTCAGCTCCCCCATCTCATGCCAGAATTTATTTTGTCCTGTGACCAAAACACAAGGGGTTCTTGGCTTGGGAGCCCTCTATAAAACTCTGTGTGGCCTGAAACAAATCCATTGCTCCTCATTTAAAGTCATTATCATTATGCCAAGTTGTTATTCCTCGTCTCCACTGGAAGAGTTTCAGATGCGATGCTGAAGTCATCTGAGGGATTTTGCAGGGCATGTCTGATTAAAGGCTTTGCATGGGCCTCTGTAGATGGAGCTGGTGCTGCTGCTTAAAAAAATAATCTGTTGTTGTCCTGGTCCAGAGATTTTCATTTTCCCACCTGACAGGTTTGTGCTAAAATCAGTATGAAGAGGCTGAGAGGTGCGACAGTTTAGTTGGCCAGATTTGAGGATTCCGTACTCTTGTTGTTTTACCTTTTTCTAGATGTCTTTATGCCTTTCCACTGCCTCATAAAGGGATCAGGAGTTGTTGCTGGTTCATGAATAAGAACAGTATTTCTGTTCCTTTCACAAGGAAAGCATAAATAAATGCTGCTTTTTTTCCTTTCTACAAGACTAGGAGATGCTGATTTTTCGGGCTAATCAGCTAAACGGTGTACTAGAAAACTACATGCCCTACACAGTTGGAAAATGCCAACCACCTCTGAATTGGGAATGTAAAAAACTCCTGGGTAACGAGCTATTTGCTTCTGTTACATCATTCTGTGTATGTCTTTAAATGGTAAAATTTATCCTGTGGCAGGTGGATTGTGAGTTTAAAAAGCAATGAGCTTATACTTGGGTAAAGTACAACTCTGTTTCTTCTCTGTTCTCCTCTTTTTGAACAAAGACAAGGGCTGGTGACAGACAAGATGCCATTGCATGTGCTGATAGAGCGTTACCTCCCTCTGGAGTACAGGAAGCTCCTGATTCCGGTTGCTGTGAGTGGAAATAAAGTGTTCCCCTGCAAATGAACGTGCCCCTCTGGCAGCAGTGGCCCCTGTGGATGGGAAGACAGCCTGCTTGCAGAGGCTGGCTGGACGCTGTTCTGTGGAACTGCTCTGTGTGAGGGTTTCCCACAAGGAACTAGTGGGGCAATAAACAGTTGACATTCTCTTGAACTGACGCAGGCTGTGCTCTGGCTATCAGGCCAGCCTGCTGGATCTCACCAACTATTGTTACAAGTCATTTGACAAACCTGAATTTTTTTATGTTACCTTTGAATACTTGTACAGCTCTGACAAATAAAATATGTATTCTGCATGATGCAAATGCTACTTTATTCCGGTGAGCTGAAAGGCTACTGCATTGTGGTGTTCAAAATGTTCCTAATAGACATTGAGGTGGGTCAATACTCGTCATACTAACCAGTTGTTTGCTCAAAGGAGAAAAGTTGTGTACTGCCTTCCAAAAAGCAGATCCTTGTTACAGCTGTGTATTTTTTTAAAGCAGAGGCTTTCAAACTTGGGGTTTGTTCCCCTTTGCAAACCTAGTCTGCTGTGTCAAGAGTAGATCATTGTCCATCTGTGACCACAGCTGGTTACTGATGTAAATTGAAATGGGAAAACAGACTTTATATTTACTTTATATATAACCAAATCTCACAGGGAATTAGCAAGCAATAATTTTAAGACCATTTCAGACATGAGATTTTCTGGTGCACACATGGTAGATAGACTGGGAGAGATTGATTCAGGTGGAGTTAATTGTGTGTACTGGGTTTATGTGGCAAGGTTTTGGTAGTGGGATGGGGGGAAGGCTGCAGGAGTGGCCTTTGGCCCCTGTGTTGGACAGAGCCGGTTCTAGCCAGCTCCAAAATGGACCCACCGCTGGCCAAAGCTCAGTCCATCAGCAATGCTAGTGGCATCTCAGTGATAATGTGTTTGAGAAAGGGTAAAAATGCTGCGCAGCAGCTGTGGGTGGAAGGAGTAAGGAGAAAAGTGTGAGAGAAATAACCCTGCAGACACTGAGGTTGGAGAAGAAGGAGGTGCTGGAGCCACGACTCCCCTGCAGCCTGTGGAGAAGACCATGGTGAGCCAGGCTGTCCCCCTTCAGCCCATGGAGGACCACGGTGGAGCAGATATCCACCTGCAGCCTGGGGTGGATCCCACACCATGGTAGGTGGACATGCCCTGCAGGAAGCTGCAGCCCATGGAGAGGAGCCCATGCAGGAGCAGGTTTGCTGGCAGGGACCTGGGGGGGACCTATGCTGGAGCAGTTCTTGAAGGAGTGTATCCCATTGGAGGGACCAGAGACACAGTGTTACGGACTGACTGAAACCCCCAGTTCCACATCCCCTCTGCACTGCTTGGCAGTAAGGAGCTAGTTGAGCCTAGGAAGAAGGTGGCGTGGGGGGAAGATCTTTTTTAGTTTTATCTTTGTTTCTCACTATCCTTCTCTAGTTAGCAATAAATTAAATTAATCCTCCCCAAGTCAAGTCTGTTTTGACTGTGACAGTAATTGGTGAATGATCTCCCTGTCTTTATCTCAATCCATGAGCTTTTGCTGTCTAATTTCTTCCTGCTATCCTATTGAGGAGGGCAAGTGAGAGCAGCTGGGTGGGTGACTGGCAGCCAGCTATGGTTAACCCCTCCCCCCCATTGCAGGTAGTGTAACCCCACAGCTGAAGGCTGTGCTTCACCAGCTGTTTTCTGCCAGCCCCAGTGCTGTCCCCTGTCTACACACAGAAACGTATCTGGAAAGTCACCGCTCCCGCCTGGCAGTGCCACCGAGGCAGGCCATGCCAGAAGCTGCTCTGTGAAGCAGGGTCCAGCTCCATGAACTGCAGTTTGCTCTGCAGAGGTCAGCCTGCTACTGTTGTGTGCTGGTACCCCACGTCACGATCCAAAGCCGCAAGATCCAAGCGGTGACTCTGTAAGTAAAAGTGCAAATAAATCCTCTGCATGTTCAACACACCCGTGCAGTTTCTGCTGCTCTGCTCCTGGTGTGAGCCATGGTGCATGGTGCCACTTGGCTTTCCACCTGTGGTTTCGTACAGGTGGTTGCTGCACAGAGCTCATCTGCACTGCGCTCCCTTGTGTTCCTCAAGTAGGGAGATGATAAAAGCAAAATTCTTGTAAATGATTTTACTGCTTACAGTGAACCTAAAGCACACCAGGAATCAGCCACAGCAAAGGACTTCAGGTGCAAAGGACCGTGACTTTGTAAAACAACTCAGAAGCTGGGAAAGAATGACACCTGTCACACCAGTTTCAGAGGGATGGATGTGGATATCAAACTTCGCATGTTTTTCATCAGTGTGGTCTTCAGTGTCTTTCCACGGGGTCAGTCTGACACACTAGTCTACTGCAGTTTCCTTTTATATAGCTAGTCTGTAATTCCCAAGGTAAGACATGATGCTTAGTTAATTTCTAAGAAAAATTAATAATTTTATTTTTTCCTCCTAATTCTTAGCATCTCTGTCTTGAACTTGAAAACCTTGAGCCTTTAAATTGATTAATTAAATTTCCAGATGTCTGTGAAGACGGGATGGCTCAAGGCTGCTGCTTTGCAGTCTCAAACAGGATAGAGAGAGGCTGAGCGTGGTCAGCACGTCTACTTGAGGTAAGTCAAAGCTCAGCGCAAACATCATCTCACTGCTGGCTCTTCTGATGCTCCTGGGGCGGGACAGTCTGCACAGGCTCTAATTGCAACAGTGCAGGCGGCTTGGTGGTCACACAGGATGCCTGCCACCCTCTAGTTTCTCCCCATCCTAAGCCTGTCCTAAATACCACTGCCAAGTATGAATCCTTGTCTCTGAATTAAGTTGTGCGCACAGCAGAGTTTCCTAAAACTACAGCCAAATGGTGCAGTTAATAAGGTCTCCTGGAGATCCAACCCAGGTCTTGGCAGCAACGCTTGCAAGTTAAACAGGTTTTGCACAAAACTGAAGGAAATGATGACCAATTTAGTTAAAATCTCTTTGGCAGGCAATACCAATACAAAGGTCAGTCATTTTTCAAGTTGGTTTTTTTTTTTTTAAAAAGTAATTTCATTAATACAACAAAGGGGATTTTTTTGCAATATTCAAAAGGAAACAGCTTTGTTGTTTGAACAAATATAATGCAAAACTTTTACTTTTAAAAATATATTTTTGTCATTATGGGACTGTTCGAGTGTGTCCTTGAGGCTTTGCATGCCAGAGTTTGAAAATTTTGATCTGAAGTAGTAATTGTTATAGACGCTCGTGACAAATTGGAGGAGCCAATTTGTATTAAATAAAAGATTGAATTTATTAGCAAGCGATAAAAGAGCAAAACAGCGCTGGGCGGCCGGGGAGACAGTGCTCCGCCAACAAGCTCGTGCCGAAACTGGGGAAGAGTCTCTTTATTTATACAGTCTTTTAGTCCCTGATACATGACGGCTGGCTGGTATCTTCGGTATCTTGTGCCATCAGTTGTTAGGTGGTCATAATCTGCCTTCTGGTTGTTGTTGGGATGAAGGCCGAAGTCTTCCTCAGCTGTTCTTTAGGTGACTCAAGTCCCATTCATGCTAATCATCAGTATGTAATTGTCTACTCAACTGGATACTTATGGTCTTAGATAAGTGAAGAATGTCCCTGCCTTTACAGGTTTTGGATAAGTGAAGAATGTCCCTACCCCCACATGCGATTTCATGAACAAAGTTAACCCGTTCATTACAGTAATGAAGTTTCCAACTCCTTTTCCCTCTGTTGCTAAACCATGGTGAGAACCCTCTTTTCCTAAGGAGAGAACGGAGACGATTTCCCAGGAAGAAGCTGCTGGTTCTTCTTTCCTTCCATTGTATTGCCTCCTCCTGCAGCCATGCTGGGAGGACACACATCTGCAACCAGCTTCCTCAGTGTAAGAGACTGAATTCTTATCCTGAACCATTTGCCTCAAAGATTGTCAGGTGTGGGGGACTGGACCATCATCTCAAGGAACTATGAACTGCTTATCTTGAGCCCTTTGTCTCTAAGATAGCCTGTTCAAGCAGGACACTCCTGCCGATAGGGACGATTACCAGGCCATTGAGGCATCCAGAGGAGGAAACCAGGCTGAAGCTGATAAGATACTGGTTTCGGGTGTTGATCACGCGAAGGTCGTGTGATGGACAAAACCTGCAGCGCATGACATCATTGAAATATACCCTATAAAAAACTCATAGAGACAAGCTGTGGCGGAGCCTTCACCACCAAAGAATTGAAGACTGAGGACCAACGGGATGCCGCTGGATCCGTGGTGGTGACCATCCTTACAACTCCCACCACCGACTACTTCCCTGAGGACCAACGGGACGCCGCTGGATCCATGGTGGTGACTATCCTAGCAATCCTATCCCGACTGCTTGCTTAATTTCTACCTTTTCTTCCATTCTATCCTATCGCTACCATTTTGATAATTTTGGTAATAAAACCTATTTTGACTATATGGCATTTGACCTCGTTTGTGTCTTAATCTCGCTCTTGGGATCATATCGAAACCTTCCCTGACATTGGATCGGGACACTCAGCTGCCAGGTTCCTGACCTGAACAGCTTCCAGCTGAAGGCAGGAGATGATGGGGCTTTGACTGTTGGGAATTTTGGGAGAGGGAGAGGTAATGTTACTGATTTGTCATTGATTTGTTATTAGTTAGAATTAATCATATTTAATTTTAATATTTTAGCAAAATTATATGTACGTTGTATTTTATATATTTAACCAACAACCAGTGTTGTTGTGGAATCCCCTGTATAGCCCTGTACCAAGGCCGGAGAAATTGGCTAAGGTCATCTAGTAGGAACATTTAGAACTTAGATAACAAGATAAAAGAAATTAAAATCTGATTATAAAAGAGTTTGGTTTGACTAAAAAATAGAAAATTGTGAAGTATAAGTATGGGAGTGTTAAGTTTGAAATGTAGCCTTAGGAACTTAGGAGCTTAGAAAATGTGTAATGTGTAACCATAAGAATTTAAGTATTGTTCAAAATCATTTAACCACAGAAGTTTTGACAAAGATTGGTAGTCTTGTAGTGTTTGTTTTAAAGGCTAAGGAAACCGTTATGGACACCAGCTTGCTGCTTGGAAACACCTGAGAGGTCAAGAAGCGGACGAGTGAGGAAGACTACGAAAGACCACCAGAGGACTCTAGAAGACCACCAGAGACCTTTAGTGCGCCTGCGTGATGGACATTAACATATACAAATGATTTCCTGGAAATCTGATGAATATGTAAATGATGTCTTTGTAATCTCATGAATATGCATAAGTAAGTTCAATATAAGGTGTATTGTTTTGGTGACAGGTGTGCGTGGTTCGTGAGAGGACTCGCCCGCGCACCCGGCCGTCAATAAAGAAGTGTCTGCTTATCTACACTAAATTGGTGTTGATAAGTTTTTATTCCGAGATTTCAGTAACAGTAAGACTCCCCATCTGGTCTTTCTCTTCTGTTGAGATGTGTTCAGCATCTAGTTGCAGTGAAGTCAGGGTTAACTAAATTCAAGACTTTTAGGGACACATTGTTCAAGTGCTAACAATGTAACTGGAAGGGGAAAGAAAGAGACACCTGGCCCTGTAAACAGCCATTAACTCATAGAGATCTAAAGTCCTCGGGGTGAAGCAAAATGAACGATTCCTGCTCTCTGTAGCCCGCTGCTTTCTCTTACATCCCCATTAGGGGCTTTTTTGAATAGCTTTGCAAATTTGATGTTCATCTACCAAACACTTTCTTGGTGTTTAAGTTCCCTGTCCTCTTTAGATATACTGAATTTTGCCGTAGTTTCTTTCAGAATATTCCTAGAGATACCTGCAGTTAGGACATTTGGTTTCTAGCTAGATGATGTGTCTCCCTGTTCACTAAAATACAGTTCCTTTCCTGGTATTTTGTGATTTGTGTTGGAAGCGCCGGGCACCAAATTCAGTATTCAAAGCAGAAATCCCAGGGGCCTCCTACCTCTGGGTGGTACTTCTTCTGTTGCGCAGGCTGTGATGCCTTTCCAGTTTACAAATGCAGTCAGTTTTTGCAAATGCTCGCAAAAATTGTGGTTTTTTTTAGGAAGACGATTTCTGATTTCAGCTTTCTCCTTTCTACTTTTCAAACTATGTTGTGAGAAGAACGGGTTTTGCCTCTTGGGTTTGCTCCGCTTACTCAGCAATTGAGGCACAACCATAACAGAGCTGTTTTCCTACGGGGTTTTTGTTTCAAGAACCCTCATTACCCTCCCTGGAGAGGGCTATGTGCTGGATAGAGAGCACATCAACGAATAGGAAAGATTAATTGATGCCAGTGGTTGGCAAGGCAGTTACCAAATGCATGTGGTGTCTTCTTTGAAGCAAGGAACAGATTTCAGTGTTTCTGTGCTTGGATTGCTTCTCCAGCTCAGAGTTTGGTTAAACCTACTCGTGGGGCAGCACTCAAATTTCTTTTGAAGTGACTTCATAGTGGACAACAGCAGCTACACCAGGATAAAAGTCTTGGCAACAGACACGATAGCAAACCTGGTGTGGGCTGAACTTGCCTCTCATGTGCACACTCACTGTGCTGATGGCACTTTATTTTGCAAATGTGTCTTTGAAACCTTGCCTTTGAGCCAAAGAACCGTAAGGCCCAAGGGCTAAAGCAGCCATGTCACAGGCTGGAGTTTGATGACGGCTTCTCCGGTTCTAGCAATGGCTGCTGGAGTGTAGTTGTTTTGTTTTGTTACCAAGCAGAGACCCCAACACCCTGCGGTGGCCAGTGCTGTGGGGGTGTGAAGCCTCTGTTTGGGGATCAGGCAACCTCCCACTCCAGGTCTTGCTGAGCTGAAATGATTCTGTGGAGGCTGCAAAATTGTATTGGAATGCTTTGCTGCTTAAGTTGAAAGTGCTTCTGATAGTTCAAGCTAGCCTATGCTCTCAACTGTTAGTTACTAGGTGTATCTCTGTATGCATGGGAGGAAGTATTTAGTGCAGTAACTCTGGCTGCCAGTTTGGTATCAAAACCTGCAGATCAAACAGTTGATTTATTCTTAATACTGGAAGTCTGCTTACTCTCCTTGAAAGCCTGCCGTGCTTCCCTCCCTGGGTGAGGGCCCGACTCGTCTCACATCTCCAGCAAGCAGTCTCTCAAGTGCAGTTTCCACAGGCACAACTTCCTGGCCTGGCTGTTCTCTTCGGACCTGGTAAGCCAGGCCAATGTAGGTATCTAGCGTCTGATCATCAATATCAGGATCGATTGTGCAGAAGGCGCCCTTCAGGTCATCTGCCTTCACCTCTCTGTTCAAAAACAACTTGGTCACTGCTATGCTGTAGTATGTGAGAAGAATATTTACTTATTTGTGCCACAGTGAGAATCCATGTTGCTTGAAATACAGAGCAGAGATGTCTTTTGATATTGTTATCTCTGCCGCTACTAGTATCCCTTTGTTTTTTAAATACACATGTAATAAAGGCTGATAAGTACTAAATTTCAAACTGAACAGAAGTGAGGAAATGTTAGACTTGTGATAACCTGGGAAGACCTTAAATTCACTCAGTTGTGCACTGTGATATCCTTTGTTACAGAACTACATTTTCCTTTGCTAATTCAGTGCCCACATTGGACAGTACTTAACTTCATGGGCATATACCCACCTTCGGTGTTCTCTGTGCTCGGTGCATAGCACCAGGCTTTTTCTCTATGCAGTGACCGCCTCTTGTTTTGAGGTGGAATTATTTCTCAGTTTGCACCTTTAAATCTGCAGTTGTCAGTCCTGTTTGCTCTTCCCACTCCTCAGAACCAATCTCTGAGGATGAACAGAATTTTACTGCTGTATTTGGAGAGCTGAGGAATGTTGAGACATGAGACTTCAGGTACTGAAGGGGATTATTGGTACAACCAATCTTCTCTACTCACTGTCTGCCGTATCCAAGTCCTTTGTGTCAGGAACTGACACTGTTCAGTGTTTTGCAGAGCAGGCTCAGCCAGGTTTCACTATTTACTGCAATATTCACAGCAGGGGCCCTCTGTAGTGCAGGGGGACACTGCGCTGGCCACACACTCCTGTGACCAAAGCGGGTTCCCTCTGCACGCACTGTCCTGATCTACTATCCCCATCAGCCCCTTCCCTCCAGACTTACATTACATCTCCCAGCTTGCTCTTCAGCTGTTTCAGATATTCCTGCTTCTCCCTGACATACTGGCTCCTCAGCTTTGCGATGAAAGGTTCAGCGTTCCCTTCCTCATCCTGAAAGAAATTACAGGTGTGTTAGCACTGAATATGTGTTCCAGTCTGGATAGGAGCTGCCCTCTGATATGTATTAAAATAACTCAGCTCTCCTAGAAATGGAATTTCCATGTGAAAAGTGGAAATAAAGAGCAAGAATATGGAAAAACTCCTCTCACAGCAAAGGCACAAGCTTGCATTGCCATTGTCTGCAGATGGCCTTCAGGTGTTAGAGCTTGTGGCAGGCACTGCAACTTTGTTAGTCTGATAAAACTAACTTAATCCCTAAATTAGGCTTAATCTGAATCAAAAGGAAAACTTAAGTAACATCAGCTTACTTCTTTGAATAAGGATATGTAGTCAATGAGGTCTTCAGTGCTGTCCAGCTTGTACCTGCTTGCATGAAGTAATTCTTGGATTGACTCTTTCCTTTTCAGGGGAAAAGCTTCCCTCAGAGCCATGCTGTGTGGAGACAGGCAATACGGGCAGAAGTGTGTATGCTGTTACAGTACGAGCACTTAACGACTGCCAGCATGGCTGGCTGTCTTTTTAGGCTACCAGTGTGTGCACGTATTCCATGAGCCAGATCTTCAGAAATTCATTGCTTTCATTTTTTGAGAAGCATGTGCACCTTCAGACACCAAATCAAGGGCAAAGCTTTCAGCAGAGCTTAGGACTCAGGTGAATGTTGGATGCTGAGCCATGTGGGAAACTCTGAATGCAACCGTGAGCATGTGTTATCTGGTACACCAGATCAAATTGGTTAGCATGTCTGTACTGGAGCCATGTTCCCAGCTAAGTGCTGGAAATGGCTGCTGCTTCTCTTCTCTGCCATGGCCCAAAGCAATGCTGTATTTAGGGTTTCAGTTAAGAAGGCACAGCTGATTGATGAACTGGGAGAAGATTAACAAACCTTGCACCTGTAGCAAAACTCACAGAAGTGCTTTGTGACCTATCATAGGAGCTCGTGGGAGCACTGTGTAGGGTCCTGTGTCCCCTCAGGGAGCATGGCAGGGTGCAGGGGCTGCCAGCCTGTCCCACTGTATGTGTGAAGCACCCCATGTCTGCTCTCAGGCCTCTTCAGTTGCACTACTCAAAACTTGCAGTATTCACATTATTCTAAACCTAATGCAGACGTTAACGAGTATATACTTGCTAGAGCTGTTTGCATAGGAATTTAAAAGAGAGAAAAACCTCCTCCCCTGGCTGCACTGGCAGATAAGCAAAGCAGACAGACTCAGCATATCACAACATCTCATGTGAGCCAGACATGGGCAGAGCTCAGTGGGCAACAGTCGGCCTCTTGCCTGAACTGCTTGCTGGTCAGGGATCCGCTGTTTGAGCTGTCACAGGCAGCCAGCTCCTTTTGCAGGTTGGAAATCAGCTGATTCTGGCTGTGGTACTGTTGTTCACCCACCTGTGAAACAGGGAAGGTTCACAGGTCAGTAACCATCCCATCTGTCCCTTGGACTACCTTCAAGAGGGAATCAAAACTGCAAAAGGATTGTGCTTGCTTCTAAAGCAACTTCTACCTGAGCAGCTTTTAGCAATTTACAAATAATTAAGCAAGCAATGCAGTGGCTTCTTGTTGAACAACTTCCTTAAACTGTTAAACCCTCAGTTGCAGATGCACACCCTGGATCCCCCAAAATGGTGCCCGCCTCCCTGCCCAGATGGTGGCACTTAGTCCCAGCCACTTTTCCACTTCCAAGCAAGACGTAAGTAGGGCAAGTATAAGAGGACTTGGGGGGTGGGGAGGAGGTTATATGTGCTTTTGTTGTGGGAGATGGAAAGACGTGGCTATGTAGCTAGAGCTCTCCAGCTCTGACGCAGTGCTGGGGAGCAGGGAGCAAAGCTGCCAGGACCTGCACGGCCCTGCAGTTCAGAGATTGTGTCCTGATCTTCACAAACACTGCACAGGGACAGACCATGAGCTGTTTCAGGAAAGACCTACTGAGACAAAAAGGCCTGTAAGTCTTGCAAACAGAAGCCTCTCATCAGAGAGAACAGATACAATGTGACTAATGTGTTTGAAAGAAATGGGGTCTTCTAGAAGCTCTGCTGGGAGCAGTAAGAGCCTGCCATGACTTGCATGGACAGGGTTCCCTTCTTTAGTGTGTGTCAGTGTTCACTTTTATTCTCCTGAGAAGGTGCAGCTTCCCAGGGTGAGGAATGGGAGATGAAGCTGCTTTGCAGAGGAACGCTTCCCCTTGCCTGTGGCCTGTCACACAGGGATGTCTGGGCAGAGGGCGGCATTGGGTTGCAGGTTGCCTACCTTCCCGGTGAGTATGTTGTAGAATGAGCTCAGGACGTGGTTTGATCGACAGAGTCGCATGGTCTCATAGAGGGTGTAAGACCATTCCATGGCAGCGGCATCTCCATACTTCTTCTGGAGGTAGCTGAGAAAGAACTCGGGAAGACTGGATTGCTTCCCTGTCTGAGGGATAACAAGAGAGTATCTCCCGTAAGCAGCAGAACTAAATCAAATCTGCCTGTTTGATTCTAGGTGTTTGTGTACAGATGTCTGTCTTTTGGGCATCTCACACGGTGATAACACAGTGCTAGGGCTGGCTGGAGTCTTCCCTGTTATTAGGTCATTCAAAATGTTTCTCCCAGGTTTGTTCTCTAAATGTGGGTAAGTTCACAGACTTGCTACCTGTGAGGCAATCTGTCAGATTTAGATGAGCTTGGCTCACGGGTTGAGAAATGGAAGCAGTTATTGGAGAGAAGTAGAGCCAGGCAGCGATTGCAGTGACCCTATTTCCTCAGGAAACCAAGCTGAAAGTAAAAGACAGCTGGTATAGAAAACAGTAAGCTGTTTAGGGCCACTCTCAAAGATGTTTCTAGGCTTCTAGCTCAAAAGAAGAAACCTGTAAAGTGACTGTCTCTCCCAAGGTTGCTCTCATATGACTGAGGCACAGTAACAGGGCTTGTCCAGTATCTGGGGAGATGGTGTCATACTTGTGCCTATCATGGGAAGAATTAAACAGCCACTTTTATTCTCTTTTTGAGTCTTGTATTGCCCCAGACAGGCAACCTATATCTGCCTCGGCAAAGGACACATACCTCACCCCTTTGGCCTCCAGTTGTCACTCCAGAACCACCCGTCTTTGCTCACAAAGGGGAAATTCTTTGGGTTTTGTGTAACAAAACCAAACTACTTTTATATTGATAAATGAATTAACGTATATTATATTTTTTGCCCCTGCTCCTCATTTTTCCTGCAGTGCCACTTGTTCCTGTCTTGCATGGGTGCAAACACTATGGAGCTTAATAATGGACTGGCATGGGTTAAAATCAACCCCAGCAAAACCCCCTGGCCATGTTTTGGCCGCACAGATGTCGCCAAGGTTTCCACCACCTAAGAACAGACGTTGCGTACTCATGATGGCATGGTGGTCTACAGAGACCATCACACCTCAGAATAGCAGCAGTCAATGTATCTGATGTATCTGTCTTGGACTCATGAGTGTGGCTGATTTAGCTCAGGGTGACTGCAGTGGTTCCTCCCTCGGGCACCCTGCATTGTAGAGGAGTTTTCACTGACAGCTCAGCTGCTCTTGCAACAGCTGCTGGACCACTGCAGTTTACGGCCCTGGACATCAAAGCAACCAGTGCTGAATTCTGGTTTCCTGAATGTCTCTGAATTCACAGTGTCCTGGGAGCAGGAGCTGCAGAAGAAGCCTCTTAGGCCTGAGATGGAGCTACTCCAGTTATCCACATGACACTGTCCTAATTCGTGAGTCAGATCCCTGGGGAGCCCTGCCAGGCACAGGGTTACTGCCAGCTGAGGCAGTTTGTTCTTACAATGTTTTATGCAGCTCGATACAGATGAAGCACTAGGGCAGGACACGGGTGAGACCCTGGCTTCCCAAACTGGACTGACTGTCATAGCAAAAGCTGTTTGTGGAGAAGGAAAATGGGACAAACCTGCTGTTCTAGTGCAATTTTCTCCTTCCAGACATCCTTTAGAATGTTCACCACATCCTTCTTAGTCAGTTTTTTGTTCTTGACTTCACCTTCATGCCTCAGGTACACAGGAACTTTGTCACCTTTGCCCTAAGTAATGGAAAAGAAACAGATCTAGGTAAGGCCTTCCCCTCACTGGCAGTGATGCAGCACCAAAGCCATGTTGTCAGCATCTAAAGCCATTTTAATGAGTCATTTGTGTGAGTCTCATTCCCAGTACTGTAAAACACATCTGTCAGCACCTCTGCAGTGTGCCTCAATTGCTCCAGCATGGACCTGCTTAAGTTGCGGCCCATGTTAGCCACATTGCCTGTTCCCTACAGTTACACTACTTAAAACTTAGTTCACGAGTGATGTTGGTTGATGCCCTCCCTGCTGTGTCCAGGCAGCTGTGAGCATACCTGATGACTAGTGTAATATATTTGCAGTCAGTAAGTTGTTTATTACAGTAGAGCGATGTTGAAGCCCTTTGTGTTGTACTAGAAACTCTGTGGTCACCTTGGGGCTTTCAGCTGGAACTATAGCTGCAGCGGAGGGTGTGGGACCTTCTCTCAGCAGCAGTGAGCTGACAAACCTGTCCTTAGACAAAACGGGACTGTGTTGAGAGGTTCTGCCCAGCAAGAATAGAAGAGGAAAGATCTTCCTTGGAAATGGCTTCCAGGAATGGCAGGGCAAACAGTTCAAGCTTCTGGAAAGGCTGAGGAAAAGATGTTGAAGGACCAAAGAAATGTTACTTTGTCCCTGAGAAAACCTTTGGATGCAGTTATGCTTGGTACGATGTGAAGAATCCTTGTAACATTTCCTTGTCCCTGTATCATTTCCTGATTCTCCCACGTGCTGGGGTGCAGTGCAATGGGGCAGTGTGAGTTGAATTAACTTCCTGATGCCACAAAAAGGAGTCATTCCCTACTATGTAGTCTTGCTACTTACTCTTAGTCATTCTAGTGCTTTGTCTGAGTTCATCTCATCAGCAGAGAACTAACCTGGGGAAAAAAGTACTACTCTGCTGGATACTTCCCTGTTGTTGCAGCCAGTAGCAGGGGATAGGGACAGGGGAGAAGGACAACGCTTTCAAGCAGCAGGAAGCTGTTAATTTGTCTCAGCCCTGTAGTGCAGCATTAGTAAGGGGCTCTAGCCCTGGATGTCTGATGATTCATGTAGCATCTTTGTAAAGTGTAGCTACTTCAGCATGCTTACTCTCAGTTTCAGCTTTTCTAATGCACCTGAATTTTCTTAGCTTAAACTTTTTGGTGGTTACACTAATGGGAAGGTGAATATTGAAGACACCAGCCACAAAACCAATTCTCCCACCTTCCTAATAGATATTTATTACCAATTAATCTCAGTAGAAACAAGCAGAGAAGAAAGCTTGCACATACCCATCCAGGGAAGACATTTATCTCTTTTAGCGCTCCTGTTCCTATTTCTTCCAGAAGCACATCCACTAGCTGACTGCTGCTCTTCCCCTCAGCCAGACAGCCCCACCGGTCAGCTCCACCAGGAATCACCTCTGCAAAAGCAAAAAGATGCTGAGCTCCTAGAAGAGGACAATGTGCCCACACATACTGGTTTTGTGTGAATCCCACTAGGAGCCTTACAATCGATACAGATCTCTAGACGTCTAGTTTGTCTCCTAAGATGTCTAAGGCAAAATGGAATATACCCTGCAAGCTCCTTTCAGGCCACTCCTAAAAGCCTAGGAGAAAACAGGGCATTGCAGGTAAGAAATGCACCATAGCAAAGTGTTTAAAGATGAGCTGCCTTAAGCAAACCACTACTGAATACATTTGGCACCTGAACACTTTGGCCAGTTTGGCCGGGGCGTGTAGTTGCGCTGAACTCGCTGGAGTTCAGTGCAGAAGTTGTCTCGCTCTTCTGCAGTCTCTCTGTGGATTTCCAGCAGTGTTTCATATTCCTTATGGAGCTGATCAAAATTTTTCTGCAGAGTCTTCATCTAAAGGATACAGAAAGGAGGACTGTAACAAAATAACCAGAGTAACAGACATTTTCTTTGTCAGACAGCTCAGGTGAGCAGTGTAGTCCATAGGCTTACTGGAGAGGTGTCCCTGGTTAATTGCTTCTAGATCAGAAGAAAACTAAATAATTTATTAAATTTTATTGTTACCATTTACAAAAACTTCTGACAAAACATGTCAATGACCCTTTTATACCTGTTTTTGTGTTTAAAAATAGATCTTAATCTGCTAGGAGAGAGCAGGAGAAACATAGGCTTCTGTTCTAGAAATTTTTACATGCATTCCCTTCAGATCTGCTGTACTTTATTTAGAAAGTGTTTCTTTTTTATATCATTTATCTTTGTTCTACTAGTACAAAGGTACATTGTGATTCAGAGCTCTAGTCTGGGTTTTGAGGGCTATGTCTGTATTTATTATGCCATGATACAGGGACATGAACAGTTCATCAAGCTGTGCTGATGGTCAGGGCTGGAATGGAGCTGCCAATGGCCCAAATGTAGCTCGAACAGCCCAGGATTGCTTTTCTAAAGCACAAAGACAGGTAGTGCTTTTTTGCCTTAATGGAGGTTTTCATCCATCCCTCTTGACAGCTGTGCACTAACTATGTGGTGGGATTCAACGCATTCTCTTTTTCATCCTCCTCCTAGAGATCAAGTCACTGCCCCTGTGCCACTGCAGGGTTGGAAGCAGACGCCATTGTAGCCACTGGTCTGTGTTGTCCTTTTACTGTCCTGCATGTGACATGGCATTGCTCCTGTACATCTCCAGTGCAAGCTAAGCAGTCAAACATTTATTCTGAAAAGGCAGCAAACGGATGCAACATGAGGAACCTAGTTCCAGTTCTTTCACAGCTGGAAAATGCCTTGATCAGCCCCATAGCTGGGTTGATGACCTTGGAGTTCCAGTAGGCTAAAGAAGCCATTTAATACTACTGGAAAAGGCAAAAACCCAGCTAGATGGATAAGCATTTGTAGGCCAGCAGTAGTCTCAGTCAGCTGTGGTTTGGACAAAACTGTGCAATGTATGTGAGGTGAACCTAGTTCATTTATTTATATATACGATGACTTCAGACAGTAGTTCCCAAGCTGTAATCTGTGGGCTCTTGGTGGTCTGTGGGCCATTATTGCTTTTATGGTATCAACTCAGTTAAACCTGATGTTAAGGGTTTGTGATGGTATACTGTTCAGGCAGTCTGTGATTCCAATAGATAGGGAGCTTTTGGGGATTAGAAGACAGTGGCTTTTCATGTATTTCATGTACAAAGAACAAAGAAATGCCCTTATGTGAGCTCTAGGTTTACTGAGTCCCTATCCCAACCCGAATACTGAAGCATCATGTTATGTTTGTATTTATGTGGTATAGCTTGAAAATTAGGAGCTTATGCTCACCTCCTGAAGTAAATCAGAGTATTTTTTCTCCAGTGATTCAAAATCTCTCCTGGGCACAACATCTTCATAGTCTGCTACTATGGTGTTCAGCTTCACCTGGGCTTTTGTGAGGTCCTGCCGAGCTACCTTTAATGCCAAAGTTAACTTCACCACATCTTCACCCTTGATGTCTTTAAACAACAGCCATTGATGAAAGCTCATGACAACAAAATTGTAGTTGTAGTTTTCCAAATTGTCTATTGAGTACTTAGACCACATAACCCTACAAAGTGTCAGCAAAAGCTGAATGGGCATAGACTGTTAAGAACTGCACGTCCAGGAGTATATTGCAGTGTTCACATTCCCACCCTCTGTCTTGCCTCCTCTCCCATGCACACATACATATTCAAAGGCTCAGGCTTGGTTTTGATTAACAGAAAGGATCACAGATGGGGGGAGGCTTATGCAGATGCAATGGCTACAGCCAGCAAGTGAGAAGCAGTACCACTGTGGGTGCCTGTAACCCAGCTGTGGACAACAGAGATCATGTACTGAAAAAGTTCCTACCACCATGAGTAACCTCTGTGCCAGGTATTTGTGACACCTGAATTTCAGCAGTTTTGTCCATCCTTGTGGACAGGCACAATGCTGCCAGCTGCCAGTTGGCACTGGAGTCAGAAACATAAGGAACCTTTGCATTGGGCAGCTCCTGCCTTCAATTTACCTGTTGGGCTAAGCAAGAGCATACGAGAATACAAGCAATGACTTACGGAATCAGATCAGACTAGTAGGTACATCCCTGCCTATTCCCTTTCCTACTTGTTTATGGACTTTTTGGCCATGAATTTGTCTAACTTCTTTTAAGAATCAAAGCATATCTGAAGATATTTCAGAGATACTCTGAATTTTTACTGCAATGCTGCACCCATGGGTGTGCATTTGGGTGTCTGTGCAGGACAGGTTCTTACAGAGATCTGCTCTCTCTACCTTGGACTTGGTGACGTGTCATGTCCAGCTGTTCATTATACATATCATTCAGTTTTGCTAGAAGCAGTTTGCGGGCACCATACTCATTGAGATAGTGAGCATACTCCTCAGCCACACTCGTCTGCAGATGCTCCACCTGCAGGAAACAGAGGTTTGAATTGATCAGGAGCATGGCATCAGTGGGAACTCTTGGACTGGTTTGGTGGGTCTAGAGCAGAAATTAAGGAGCAGAGAGTGGGATAAGGGAAGCAAAGTGGGGAAAAACTGGAGCAGGAGAGTGGGCAAGTGATAATGCTGTAGAAAGGGATGGGCCAGATAGAAATATGATGGGTTCAGACTTGGAAGTAGTGTGCAAAAGGGTACTCCATCTGAGTTTTAGCCTTCTAGAGAGTGAATTATATAGATTTCATGATCTGAGTTACACCATTTAAGATGAATGATACATATTTAAAGATACTAAGGGTACAATGTTGTAAAAGAGTGCATGTACTTTTACATAAGAACTTAAAACATTAGTACCAGGAAGATATTTATTTCCTCCCCCTTTCAAATGCAACACTGGTAGAGCCAGATGGGACAACAGGTACAAGTGAAGACTTCTGACAGTGGCAGCACAGCCTGTCCCTAGGGAACAGGATATTCTCTGGAGTTGGCCAAGATCCAGCATCACTACTGTACCAGATGTTCAGTGCCTGCTCCAGAACTTCTACTTGCACCAAAGGATGAGAGGCTGGGAGGTAAGAGATCAGATGTATAAAATGCATCCAACTGCAGTTGGGAAATGTTGGACTCATCATTGTATAATCTACCTGAGTCTGAAGAGAATTCTTTTCTTCCTTCATGTTGTCAATGAACTTTAACAAACGTTCTTTCTCTTGCTTTAACATATTTATTTCATCTTTCTCCTTTTCCTGCAGTGCCAGTATCTGCCGGGTGCACTCCTCAGAGACAGTTGTGACCATAGCCTTCAGGGGCTCTAGGGCACGAATTGTCTTCTTCTGATGAGCTAAAGAAAGCAGAGGTGGGTCTCACAATGAGCAACAAAGCCTGAATTTTACTCACCTGGGCTGTTGGATATTCAATGCCAAAACAGTGCTGGTCGGAAAGGGGACTGAACATGGAGCTTTTACTGCTTGGCCTGGTGAGTGCCTAAGGACTGGGAGTAGTATCTTTTGGGATTATACCCCATTGTTTATGCAGCTGTGCATATGAACTTCATAAGGATTTCTGATTTCAGCTCATGCTATTTATCCTGGTTTGGAAAACAAAGGATGAACAGGATTTTATTTTGTTTTCTTGAGTACTTAAGGTTTTGATAAGATAGAATGAGCACTGATGGCTTTGTCATATTTCACTAGGTGGGAAGGTGTCACCATTTAAGCACAGGCAGCATATGGGGCTAAAGACAGCTGGAAATTAGCAATATACCCTCTTTTGTGAAGGCACATTCTTCATGAACTTCGATCTGCTTTCTCGTCTCCAAATGCACAGTCTCATGCAACCTTTTGCATACAAATTTGTTGTCTACCCACTCTCCCCTCTTTTTAGGTATGCCTTGACCTCTCTTCTTTTGCTTTTCTCTTCACTACATCTAGTAAAGAACTTGTGCTCTTCTTGGCTTTCTCTGCTGTAACGTGTGCTTTTCACTTTCAGCTATTTCCCCTTTGACTTGAAAATTTTTCTTAAAGAGATTTACCTGAGGAACCTAGTGACAGTACTTGACTTGGCTCCCATATCCTAGTTACAGTTACAGGGTAGAATTTCATCTGATGCCACCTCCTTGGTGTGGAGGCTTGTTTTTATGACTAGATGGAATTCCACCAAGAGAATAAAATGATCAAAGATAGGATATGGTGTGATTCAAATGAGGCTGTGAGCAAGCTTCATTTTGTTTGTAAATAACTGCATTATTCAGCAATCAAAACTGTTCACTCCCTCTCTGAACAGAAGGATAGAAATGCTGATGGATGATGAATAATCTGACTTGGAGGTTTTTTTCCTCCTCAATAAAACCTGGTATTAGTATTTATGTACAAATACTATGCAACAGATTTTGTATTTTAAAAGTTAAAACGCATACATAATTCTAAGAACAGGAACTACTTTTCTCATTATACTTGGGTGTGAATTTCCTTCCCATGCTATAACTGTACCAAAGGGTTTGCAAAACTCTTTCACTATGGTCTTTGTATCAGGACAAGAGGTGGCAAAAATTAGAGCATTAGCACAGGGATTCTGCCACTGTGCTGTTTGGTTGTTCAGTGTGAGCTAAGAAGACCACGTTAAAACTTCAGCAAACCTGCTTTGAGGCATAGTCTGAGTGTTTTGCAACTGACTCCTGACCACAAGCAAACCCCTTTAAATTAAGTGCAACAGTATTTTTAATCGTAGCTGCCTCGTATGTCAGAAGTTATAGCACAACACGTTGGCTGCCAAAGTGATTATTTTGTAGTGTGGACACTGGCCAGTGCCATCTGAGAACATCAGCTCTCTGATGACCTCTCATAACTCTCCCCATGCCAAGAAAGGACAGACATTTTCCCACTTGGAAAGAATTCAGGCTGTGGTGCAGATCATTGCACATACAGAATTGCTGGATGGACCCAGAAGTCTTAGCATCACAAAGGAGTGAATGTGAAGGCCTTGTGGACATAGCAACCTGAGTATTATTTTAATCAAGAAATGGATTCAGCCGTGGATAACATCACCATGAAGACCTACCCTGTCATTCAGCTTTGTCTTAGAGGAGCTCCCAGCAACACAACCTTTATCTTGGACCAAGCTAACAACTGTAGGGATTTGATGGCTCTCTCCTCCATGATGTTATTTTCCAAATTCTGCTTAGTACCTTCACATTCATGTGGATTTACTCCAGAAACAATGCTATAACACCTCAGTGTTGGTTGAGCACAACCTTACACCCAAAGGAGCTACAGCTACAGTTGTATGTCCAGTTCTGGCAGAAGACAAATAGTTGCAAGCATCCAGTATGGGCTGAATGCCCCTGTACCCATCAGAGGCAGCTGCCTTCTCTGATCCGCATGCTCAGCTATGCACGTGCTAGCTACTTCAAACATTGTGCTGCCAAAACGATGCAGCTAAATATGTAGTGTAAGCAGAACAGTTTTAGGAAAACATTTAATAATATATTTGTTATTGTTGTTGTTGTTTTTTTAAACGAGATTATTCTGACTGAACTGGGAATATGTTGTAATGCTAGCAGATTTAAGGGGAGAACCTGGCCCAACAGTGGGTGCAGTGGTGAGCACCTTAAATGTTCATATAGGCTAAGCTAGTACAGGATGTATGACTAAGGCAGAAAAAGAGAGTAAGAAAAGCTGCTAAATACAAAGATAAGAGCCAGTTGGCTGAGAAATACAATGCTGTGGTGTAAAGGAGGTTTAGTTTCAGTTTCAAAGGGAGCTGAAATGCTACAGATAGAGCATGCATGTTAGGGGGAGTGATGAGACATCTCTCTAAGCAAACTGTCCCATTTATCAGCTCCAAAGCCACAACTTAAGACTCCAAGCACTGTAGTGAGGGACTATAAACAGAATATAAAATTCTGATGTTAGGAGCCCTCAGAATGGCCACCTCTCACAAATTTTAAAGAAGCTGGTTTTGTTAAGGACAGACATAATTTAAGAATAAAGATAAATATTTAGGAGTGCAGTTCTACAAATCAGTAAACTTCCTTCCTTTTTGCTTTCTTTTGTACTCTTTCTGCTCTCAGACACTTGCTTTTGTCTCTTGCTTAGCACAGACACTTTCTTGAGCAATTCAACTCACTAAACCCATAGGAAACTTTGCAGCTCTTGGTCTTTGTTTTTCCTGCTGGGTGAGCTGACGGAGGTCATGGATATGTCCAGCGAGTGGCAGAGCTGGTAAGTTCTAAGCAGTGGGAGTGCACCATCAGGACTTGGGATGTGGGACCATCTTGTTTCCATGGCCATGAGTTGTTGGGTTAGATTAGATCACTGCTTCCTTGGCCAGGCAGGTGAGCTGTTGTCTGTGCTAGGCAGGGAGAAAGAGGCCTGGAAATCACTTTCTGATAACCCTATCCAACACCCTTAGCTAAAAGGGGATGGATGTCATGCAGGCCTCATTAGCAAGGTAAAATCTGTAATTGGGACAATGAGTCCTCAATATACACAAAGGTGGGAGGAACCCAATCCCAGTTTAAAAAAAAATAATCATTTGCTTTATTCTTAGAGCTTCAAGTATACTTGCTACGATGGCATATTGGTTCATTGGCATTCAGCTGATTTTCAAAAATAAGGCTATCATAAAAGATACATTTTGCTCTGAAGTCTCCAGAGACTTCAAAGAAAAAAAAGGGAAATATCACATCCAAGCAATATGGAGGAGTCAGTAAATAAATGCTTAAAAAAAAAAAAGCTTCAGAAAGCAGTACAATATCAGCTACAGCATGGACACCAGTAATCTCTCTGGGAGCTGAAGCAAAGAAATGTCTACTAAAGAGTTCTGGAAAGAATGTGATTTAAAAAAAAAACGTTTTTATGTGTGATTAAAATTTACTTATTCACCTGGTTGAAAGATACTGTGTAAAGAAAGATTTTTGTCTATAATGAGGGATTATGATTAGATGTAACAGGTACTGGGATAGACAACATACATCCTTTAAGAGACTGTGCTGGTAAAAAACTGTTGACTTTTGATAGCTGCTCAGTGCCCAGCGTGAAATGAGCTCCTGGTTACAGTCTATTTCTAGCCCACTGTGATTGTTTACAAAGTACTGGTATCACTGTGGCATCTGAATGCCAAGCAAGGTTTAAAGCACACTAAGAATGGCCAGGGAACAGTCAGTTCAGTTCTCTGCCCTGCCTTGCTTCAGGAGTAATTCAAGCTTCAAGTTACCAGAGCAAGTGCATCCAGATATATTAGTATGATACACTCCACTATAAATGTGATTGTCCCAGAAAAACCTTGAGATTCTGCTGTTGCCTGAACTGTGTATGTGATAAGATTTAAAAAACTAACAATCTTAAATCTAAATCTAAAAATCTAAAATATTATACAAAAAAACCCTCCAGCAACAACTTCTTATGTATGAAGGAAATAGACCTAATGGACCAGAAAGATGGTTTTACCAGTTGACATCTATTTAGGCTGTTCATCCTGTGTATGTATCTAACACAACTAAGCTCTGTAAGAACATGTCTCCATTAGTGTTTTCTCCCCACAGGTCAAAGTCCAAAAGCTTACCCAAAGTAACTTCATATTCATTCTTTATAGCTGACAGCAAGGGCTTGTAGGTCTTGAAGTTGTCTATGAAGAATTCAAAAATCTCTCTGTAGGGCTGAAAGAAGAAAAAGAGCTTGAGAAAACATTCAGTGACACATTTTTCAGAATTCAGAGATAGCTGTTTTGTCCAACACAAATGGCATCTAATGACAGTGAGAATAAGTATAAAAATACTGCTACCACATTTTATTTTGTCTCTCCATCTTTGTTTCACCATCCCAAATACATCATATGAAGGTGGAGTTCTCTCCCCTGTTGATAGGCATCACAGCATGATGGAGAGCAAACAAAGATTTTAGCAGCCAAAGAGAAGATTTGATCAAGTCTGTCAGGGCACAGCTCCAAAATATGATGCTGTTCAGATGGAGCTGCCTAGAACTCAAGGATGTAACAATACGGAAGTTAAAGATGTGTAACAAGATCATATTGCTGCTTTTGTTGCCTACTTTGCTAAGTTAAATGGCACTCTTGGCAGAGCAGAGAGAGTCTCTCTGCAGATGTCCTTCTCAGCAGAATAAAACTTGTTCAGAGAGGACAGTCAAACTCCCATGGTGTATCTGGGCCATGGGAAGACTTCAGTAGCAATAAGGAATGTTCTCACTGAGAGTACCTCACTATTAAATACAATTAAACATGTTATGTAAGACAGTAAAAATATTTTCAAAGCAGAAACACATTTATGAAACCTCTGTTTTCTCTTGCCATTAGACACTCTTTGTTTCCCTCGAGTCTCTTCCACGTACCACTTTCCCCATCACTACAGGATTCCCTTGGGAATGAGAATTTGCATTAATTTGTGCAGAGAAAATTGAATCCAAACTTCCCACAGTCTGCATAAATGCTCTAATTGCAGGATATTACAAAAACAGGAGTACCCACTCTTACTCTATCTGTGTTTTGAATTAAAGTGGTGGTTCTCAATGTCTCCATGAGGTGTGTCCTCAAACGCTCACAACAAATCCCCCAGGATCAGACACATTAGAAGCTGCAAATTTGGGGGATCCTGACTGGGCTCAGACAAGAGCTAGATGAGGAAGCCCCTCCTTGTCACATGCAGAAACCTAACTTGAGAAATGAGAGGTTTTGCAGTGAAAATTTGGGAACCTACACACTTGCTGCTTTATGAGTTTACACAGGAACGTTCAGGAGTTTAGTGACTAAATTCTGTTTCACATCCATTTTAGATTACCATGTCTTTTTGAAGACTTGGGCTATGATTTGAAAATGGGAACAGCTATAGGAGACGCGGAGTACACAAGAAGATGTGAGCAACTCAACAACATATAAACCCAACAACGTATAAACCCAACACGCAAACAACAACCCAACATATAAATGAACTGCTTTTTGCGCAAGTTCTCTAACATGAGCTGCAAACCCACTTATCCAATACCACCATAGGTGCCTACTCTTCTCATCTGCTTTTTCCTTTGGATGGCAAATTTAAGTAATCCATCTCGGCACTTAGTTGCAAGTCAAGAGACCCTTGTATCAGACCTGTAACTTCAGTTCCTGGGAGTTCTTTTTAGTCAGATCAAGAGACTGCAGCTCTTTCCTTAAGTAGGACTCTAGTTGTTCCAAGTACCGTGGCTTTGGAACGGTGAGAAGGGCCTGTTTATTGCTGCAGAGACATAGGAAAAGAATGGACGCATGGACTTAGGTGTGTCATACACATAAGAATGAACTCATAATAAATCAGCTCAAGGATATTGGTTTTCTTCCTACTGCCCGTTGCTTCACAGCAGGACTTTTTTTTTTTTTTTTTTAATGTAGTACATATATATTCTCTCAGGTAAGGGAAAATTGTATAGCATACAGTGGACAATTTAAAATTCCCTGATGGAACAGGAGGCTATTCAAGACACCATGCTATTACTACTCATCAGTTTAAGAACTTCATAATGGTTTTTAGTATAAAAAGGCAGGTGAGTGGGTTTTCTGTATCAGAAGAGAATAAATACTAATTACGTTATTCGAAATGGATAAAGGAAAACAGCTGTTTGAAAAGAGAACCGATAATATACTATGTTTCAGGAGGTTCTAGGCTAAGTGTCCCTTGGCTGGATGTTATCATGCACATTTCATATTAAAACCAGCTAGAACTAAAAGCCCAACTGCCCTTATTATATCATCCACAACTGTGTCCTGCAGTCTGCCAGAGCCCTGAGTGCACCAACAGGCTCTGCAACCTCTTCCCCCATGCCTGGGGGTTTGGGTGCTTGTGCTCAAGGGGAGCTGGGACCCCATAGGGTGACAGCAAGGAAACCACAGAACTTGAACAAGAATAGCAGAGTGGGTCCCTTGATGGTAGCCAGGGTCATCCATAGTTCAGTGATGTCAGGCAAGTCTGCAGTGATGAGGAAGGTCCGATGTTAAGTCAGCAGGCTAGGGTCAGTGAGGTACAAGACACATGGCTACACCATAGCTCCAGCAAGAACCAAAGGTGAGTGAGCCTGAGTGAAGGCTTCTCACATCTCTTTCTCACACAGCTCTTTTTACAGCACCTGGTCCCAGGTTGTCCATCTGTGCCGTATCAAAACTGGTCTTGAGCCCAGGCACCCAAGTGCCTAGGACTGGAGAAGAGCTTGCAGAGCCTGTTGGTGCACTCAGAGCCCTGGCAGGATCCTATATAATGGCAGTCAACGAATCATTAAATGATAGCATTTTAGGATGATGTTTATACTAAGCATGACTCACTATTATGTAAATACTTAACATCTCCTATAGAGCTACTAGTCAGAACCAACAACGTCTTCTCTGTTATACTGAACTGCTGTGGGGTAACCCAACATCATTGTTCTCACTAACACTGGAAGAGGTTCTGCTCTGTAAAGTCTTAGTTTTCAAAAACTGCTTCAGCAATCCTGGTGACTTAGCCAGTAGTATGGGCTGAGCTTACCTAGACTGTCTCTCCTCTGGGGCGCAGCAGGGTTTGTGATTCTTTAAGACTGTCTGTCCAGATGCAAACGCAGGCCATGTGGACCAATGGCCTCTAGCAGAAAGCTGAAAAGATTGAAAGGAGAGAATCCCTTTGCTGTATCTGAGCACTGCAAACTCACAACAAAGAGCCAAAATCCAGAATTGATACAACTGCCTATGAAAGACAAGGGCCGTACCCTGAAATTCTTCTCAGCCAGGACTGACCACACTTAAAAACCCGGTAAACTTTTTTTTGTTCTTTGAAGAAATCATCTTCCCAGACTAGTACCACTTGTTAAACACCTTTGAACAATCTCCTGGTAGCTACTGTTCATGCTGCCTAGATTACATGATTGTGGGAAAGTGTTCACATCTTTGGGTGAAAAATGGTTTCTTGGTCTATACTAGGACCACTGGAAAATAAAGCATCATACAAACAATCAGAATTTTGCATTAATCCAGATGAAACCCAAAATAACAGGTTTCACTTGGGTCTTGTTTCCACTAGGGAGTTTTGTACTGGGGTGTGTCCCTCAAAGTAAAGGCACACTGAGCTAGGGTAAATCATATAGGTTATGAGTTTTAAATGCAGGCTGGTGACCCTACACAAAACAGCTGAATTTGCATTAGCGTAGAATGTAGTGAAGGTAAGGTCTGAGGAACAGTAAAAAGAATGTGATGAATTAATTTTCCTTCAGAAGCTGCAAGCTCTTCTGAAAGCAAAATCTTGTTAAGAGTCAGTTAATCTCTATCTTGGAACTTTCTTGGTGTTTCTTTGGGGGAAAAAAAGCCAGCTATGCTGGATTGCTCTACTTTATCTTCATTATTACAACCAAATAATTAGTATGTGATTGTCCAATACAAATCCCTCCATACTCTGTAAAATTTACAAAAAGTTAATAATGGGCAAACAGCAGGGTTTGACTTTCAACACCCAAACTTCAGACTCACCAAGCCTTGAAACAGTTAAATGTAAAGCCTCAGAAGTTTAAATGTCCTAATTTCAGTGGAAGAAGCAGGAAGATTACATTGGAGAAACAGTAAGATTCAATTTACTGAGAGTTGAAAATCTTTTGTACAATGAAGAAAGTGCTTACAGAATGTCCCAGCTCTAGGGACAAAATAATACTTTAAGTTCTTATGCTAATGTAGCGCATACAGCTTGTCAGAAGTGGCATATTCCTGACATACAACCAAAATGCTAATGAAAAAAAACTCCAAAAATAAATAACATATGAGTTTATAGACCTTAACCTCCCATTAGTTTGTTGGAATACATGTTTCTGAAATTTATTTTCTCATAATTTAGATATAAATTTTTCCCATGCTAATTTATTTTTATTAAGACTGATACATACTAGGGAGCAGATGTTCCTGCAGGATGCTCTTAGCCTATGATTAAAAAGCATGTGGTTTCTTTCTTTTTTTTTTTTTTTTTTTTTAAACTACATGGGTCAAATTCTGGCTTTGGTATTTGGCATGTATGTCCACTCATAAAGTTGCAGCCAAGAACAACATTTATATTTCTCTCCTCTTTCTTCCACCCTTAAAAATGCAGTAATTAATTCACAAAGATGACACCTGAATCTGAAATTCAAGAGTTAGCAGCAACATATAGATTTTCTCTATCTATATATTAAAGAAAGATTAAAATGATTAGAACTTGCTTGACTTCCTAATAGTTTGGGATGGTCCATGGGCTTCCAGCAAGATTCAAAGTTGACCAAGTTAGCTAAAGTTTGGATGTTGCACTGGAATTCTTCAACTCACCGGAGTCTTCTGTTTCTTGAACGGGATGTATTTCAGACTGTTGATACGTGTTTGGCAACCTGAAATCTCAGAGGAAGATTCAGGAGCAGTCCTGTGCAATGGCAAGAAAGCAACTTATCAAAACATACAGAATTAATTAAATATGCAGTGGAGATTGAGAGTCTGACCCATGTGTACCTAAGGTAAGCAGCTAATTTTGTGCCTGATGCATGAAACATCCAATAGGATAATGTACAGGGAGGGACTGATGGAGAGATTTGATAACTGGCACAACATTTGGTACTTTCCTCACTGTCCCAATGAGAGCAACCAGGCTGAACCCTGCAGCTGGGTGAGCCTGAATGAATTGTCTTCTGAAGAGGAGAGATTCAAAACAGCACTAGAAAACCTGTTACCCATGGGTCAAGAACTGGGATTTGGGGTCCCAAAAGTGCCTGCAAAGCCAGTAGTGCCACGGCACAGATGGCCTGACAGCCAGTAGAACCAGAAAACCATGGAACAAATAGAACCAGGAACTCTCTTTCCTAGACGAGAAGCTGGCATGTATAGGTGAAAGGCCTTTCAAGAGGTAAACATAGAGTTGCATGTGTTTTTTAGGGAAAATTAGGGTGGCTGTGATATGATAAAGCAATCCAGAGATCACAGTGAATTTGCAGGCACTGCAGTGGCACAACATAACCACAGACTCTGCTTGATATCTGAGCATTGCCTTCAACTGCCAGCATGGTTTCACGCTCGGGTGGCAGGTAGCTGTTAAACCTTAAGCAGATCGAAGTCTCTAACCATCCGCTTTCCAGGAGAGGTGTGCATAGGGCAAGCTGGACTAGCTCTCAGAGGAGCCCACCAAGGGCCAGCACAGAACTGGGGTGGGAGATCGTATCTGGTGGGCTGTTGGATCTCCCACCCTCGTGTATAAAATGGCTGCAGCTCTATGAAATGTGGCAACAGCTCAGCACTGCTGAAAGGGGAGGTCCTGTTTCTCCCCCACCACAACAGGGTCCTGATGCCTAGGTAGCATTAGCTTTACTCTATGCTGGACAACTCTCTGAGCTGTTCTAGTTTGCCAATCCAGGGAAAACCTGCAGTTACCCAGTTTAGGCTGACTAAAAACATAACATGCAAGTTCACCCCTCAGTGTGGGAGTGATTCTGCAGCTGGCAGTGAGGATGGAGCCAGAAACTGCAAGCAGTTGGGTCAGCTTGCCCAAGAAACCATACCTTTGGGTGAGATTCCTTGAGATACCGTTAATTGATCTAGCAGCTTACTGCTCTTGAAAAGCCATACCATCTCCTCCTCCTAGCCATATGTTCCCGCTGTTTACCTTGTGCTGCTGCCACGGCTCATCAGACCACTTTATAAGCTGCTTTAAGGAATCACCTCAGCGGAAAACTAACCCAGTGTCATCTTTTAATTTTGCTTAGTGATCATAGGCACACAGAAGACACTTCATTTTGCAAGAAGATTGTACCTGGCACAACATGCCTTCATGGCACAGTTCCACCGGCATGAGGAAGCCGTGCAAGTTTGTGCTGTGTGCCTGGCTACAGGGAGGTATGGAAAAGCGGCAGCAACTGGGAGCCATGCCCGAGAAGATTAAACTCTGCTGGCCAGGGACACTCCAGGACCAAGGAACGGGATGAAGTGGCCTATGGTCAGAATTGCAAAGTGTTTTGAAAGTCTCCAATATATAACAGACCATTAAACATATAGTAACTCATGGTTTAGAATCCGAAGGGCACTTTTAATGCATTTAAACAAAATAAGGTTCCTGGCTATGCAGAAATGCATCTTCTTATCCGCAGCTAAACTTGCAAACAGTACTTCGATACTCAAAGTACTGAGAACTCTCTGTTTCCTTTTGCTTTCATAAAAGCTGAGTGCACTTACCACTCAGGAGTATATGTCTCTTTTTTTCTTGCAGGGTAGGATCTTAAGATAATGGCAATCTTTACAGCCACATCAGTCAGCTAGGCAGTCAGTACGCTACCAGCCATGACAGCTTTTCACTTACCTGACAAAAGCAGGGTCTCCGACTACAAGATCCCACCTTTGGAAACTGAAAGGTGTCTGTTCCATGGTGACCACATTAAGTGAAAAAAAGAAGCACCTGTAACTTTTCCCATGAGCAAAAATGATTGTTACTCGGACTGTGGTACAGATGGCCTGCATTTGGAACTGATGGCTTTTTCAGCATTGCAAAAGCTAGCAAAATTGAAGCAAGAAAAACTTGCTTGTTTGATGAAAGGTACTTCCTGTGAGTGTAAAACATGCAACTTCAATATTATCAAAGTTGCTTTTCCTATATGTAAATTTTCTTGAATGGATGTAGACATTGCTGTGCATATTGGAGCTCTCAAGCAAAAAAGGTAGTGATAGCGTGATTTGAGACTACCTGCATCATACAACTCTGAGATCTGAAGACAAAAACCTATCTGTGGGTATAAATTAGGCCTTCACTGTGCCGGAGGGAGGCTCAAGAGATACAGAGAAAAGCAGGCTTGGCCACGAAAAGTCCAGAATTTTCCTTTTGAGGCAGCCCAGGCAGATGTCAGTGCCTCCGGCAGGCCTTAATTACCCAGACCAGCCTCAGCCAAGACCCTCACCCATGCACCCTCTTGCCAGTTGATCCAGGAGCTCCATTTAAGCTCAGGCCTGGGCCTTCACCCCCTGCCTGAGCTACTCTGTAGTTGTAACTGTCTTCAGCCCTCTCTCCTGGATGTGCCTTGGACCTATGCTGTAGCCTTGTCTCCAGTCCTGTCTCTGAGCTGCTCTCTCGGGACCCAATTCATCACTTGTCCTTGTCTAGGACTAGAGGTAAGGGCTGTTGGGGAGGGCCTTGCCTGTGCTGCCGTCACCTTTGGCAGCCATCTCACCCTCCCGTGGGGAGCAGCCCCGTGCTCTCAGAAGGCGAGGAAAGGACAGCCAGCAGAACAAAGACCCATGTGCTAGAAGACACCATCTCCTTCCAGGAAAGGAAAAGAATGGAGACATCTCTGCTTTTATAACTATTCTGAACTATTTGGACTAACTCAGGCTAATTAGAACAAGGTATTGATGGTAGAGGTGGATGCTTTGATAAAGGAATGGTATGGAAAACAACTAGTAAGGAGAAGCACTGCTTTCTAAATGATAAACTAACTATAGCTAACTATAAACAGTAACAATGGCAAAGTAAATGCCACAAGAGTCACTCAATGAGTTCCTCGCTCTGCTGGGAGTGAGTGTGGCCCTTGCAACCGAAACGCTGCGTCCTGAAGCCCCACGAGCAATTCTTGAAAGCCGTCCCCGCTGTTTATTTACACTTCCAGACAGGCTGGTGTGCTGAGCCGTGTCCCGCCGCCCCCGCGCTGCTGACGCCGGCTCTCGGCGGGCGGGGCGGTGTGACAGCGCCCGCGGCCTCCCAGCCGGTACGTGTGGCAGGGCCGGGGAGGCACCGCAGCCCCGCGGGAAGGGAAGGGCTGGGCTCTGCTCGGCTCTCCCTGCCGGGCCCGCACCCCGGTACCTCCCTCCCTCCGGCCCGGCCCTTACCCGCCCGGCGGAGCGCGGCGCGCCGCCATGGCCCGCACCGCCCGCGATGTTTACACCCGTCGCCATGGAGACGCCCCCAGGACCTCATCGCGTGCCGCCATAGCTGCCCCGGCAGTGCCTGACGCGCTGGTGCCGCTCCCCAGCCGCGGCAGCCCCGCCCCGGCGCAGCCCCGCCTCGGCGGGAGGCGGGCTCTGCGGAGCGGCCGGGCCCGGGGCGAGGCCTCCGGAACGGCGCTGACCGCCGCCCTCGTCGGAGCGGCCGAAACCGGCCCCTGAGCGGAGGCGGCCGGCGGACGCCGGCAGGAGCGAGGCGGTCCTTGGGCGCCGCGCTGCCGCGGAGCACGCTGGGAACGGGAGTCCCACGGTCGGCGGCGCTCCCCAGAGCCGGGCGGAGGGGAGGACACGTTTCCCGGCGTGCAGCGCGCCGAGGGGAGGGGCGGGGCTTCGAGCGCGGAGCCTTTCGGGATCTGCAGTCCCAGCGAGGGCGAGAGGCGGGCGGGCGGGAGTGGCGCAGACTCCGCTTCCCGTCGGGCCGCGCGGCCCCATTGTGGCCACGCTCGCACCCCATTGGCTGGCGGCCGGAGCCGGGCCTCGCTCCCCGCCCGCTGACACAAAGCGAATCCAAGATGGCGGACGCGGGCGCGGGGAGCCTGCACGGGGGGGACGCGGCGCTGCCGTGCCCGCCCGAGGAGCAGGAGCTGAGCCAGCGCCTCCGCCGCCTCTACCCCGCCGTCAACCAGGAGGAGACGCCGCTGCCGCGGTCCTGGAGCCCCAAGGACAAGTACAACTACATCGGCCTCTCGCAGGGCAACCTGCGCGTCCACTACAAAGGTGCCGGGCTGGGGCGGCGGCGGCGCCGGGTTCGGCTTCGGCCTCGGCCTCGGCCTGGAGCGGGACGGCCCTTGGCCCGGCCGCTCCGCGGGGCCAGCCGGGCGGCGGACTGGGCCGGCAGCCCGGGCCTCCGCTGTGGCAGCCCCGGTGGAAGGGGGGCCTCGGCCGGGGAGCAGCACGGGGAGCGGCGGGGGGACGCCGAGCTCCGGCCGCGGGGCGGGCTGCTCGTCCTGGGTGCCGTGGCCGGCCTCCAGCCCGGCGCGGGGTTTTCCTGGGCTCGGGAAGCGGCGGTGGTCTGGAGCCGGGGGCTCTTTCCCCGGCGGCGTGGCTGCCTTTTATATAACGCTTTGCGGTGTCACCGGGCCGGGCCCCAGCGCGTCTGTGTAGCCGGATCGTCTATTTACTCTGTCATCCCGCTTAAAACCCGGCCGAGGGGTCGGATGGCGTCGGCACGCTGCATAACTGGGGCTTTGGCTCCTTGAATTTACACAAAATAGACGCTCGCAGACTTGTAGGACTTGGGGAATCGCACTGATGTTTTTCTTGCTTGCTATTGGAGGCTGTTCTCCCTACCCACCCAGCGGAGAGCTGATTATTCCTTTTCTTGCCTGGTTAGTAAACACTGATGTCATTCCCCTCTTGTGTAATCATTTTTGTCTTCTGTTTGTGTACATTGGTCTTCAAATTATGTATGTGGGGAGGGGGATAGTGAGTCCTTCTCAGCAACTTCACAGTGAAAACAAAGGAGAAGCTACAGTGCTCTTAGTGTAGGGATTGTTCATGGTGGCAGTGCAGGATTGTGCATTCTAGTTCTCTGAATAGTGTGCTTTAAATTGTTGGATATATGTAGAAACGGATCCCCGCTGTGTTCAGACAGTGGCATTTTAGATCAAGGCGTGGGACAGTTCAAATCCCATCAGTACTTACATTTCTGTTTTTTCCTAGGTCACGGTAAAAATCACAAAGATGCTGCCTCGGTCAGGGCTACGCACCCTATACCTGCAGCCTGTGGCATTTATTACTTTGAAGTGAAGATCGTCAGTAAAGGTAGAGATGGGTAAGTGTCTTATTCCAGTTCAGTGGTTGGTGATGCGTATTTAGCAGTTCTGCTGTACTCTGACCTTCTTTCTGGAAGGTTTAGAGGTCCCATGGCTGCTGAGTGTAACAGGCAGGTACATCATGGGGAGGTTATATTCTCTTGGTTAAGAGATTTAAACGTGGTAGAATGCACTGGAAGCAGAGGCACTTACATAGCTGCTTTCTGTGCTGTTTGGTGTGGGCAGCTTTAAAAATTTAGGAAACTTTGGGTCTCCAGTGCAGTTTTCATTAAAATAGTTTTTCCTCTTGCTAGCTGGGTCTGGTCACTCAGATTTCTGAAATTATGATGCCTCAGAAGTGGAGTGAAGTAGAAGGGAGGGACCTTGAACTTAATTTTGGACTGTTAGAGAGTTGTTTGCATGGTAAAGAGTAGTCATAGCAGTACTCGAGCACTGGAAGGAGAACTTCGGAGACTGTTTCTTAGAAACCCCTTATGCATGATCAAGGAAAAGATGTTCAAAGAGAGGGAAATGAAATTATGAATATAAGCTGGAATCTGCGCTACTTCTGTCATCTCTAGTCTAGGACCTGAATTTGGACTCAAGTCATTATCTCAGGATAGATTAGAGTATCATGTCAGATAACAACTGTGGAAGCTTGGGAGACTGTGCTGGAACCAGAATGCTAAATATGAGAAAGTTTTTCCTCACCGAATCATGTTTGTGGTAATATTTAATATCGTAGGCTGTTGTTGAGACTGTGTTCGCCCTATCGGTCTGTACTACTTTGAACAGTAGCAAGTGGAAGAACTGCAAAAGCAGCAAATCCTTTCGGTAGCATTAGAAGCAGCCATCCCTTACTAGGCGGCACCTCAGTGAACTGAACTGGCAGTGGATTTTGGCGCTCATCCAGTCTTACGGTCACTGTATTGGGCAGTATTTTGATCCAAGATGTAACTGAACCAGAATGTATGTGGAGTTCCTTTTAAGCAGCATTCAGGATGTCGGGAAACGTGGCGAAGCAATAAAGGGGCATTTCTAACAAGGTCTGGGTTTTTACTGCTAGTGTACGTTTAATTTTTAATCATTATAAAGGTATCCGCCTGCTGCGTGTGTATGTATTTGGCGTTTTTCATTGCTAAAGGATGATTGTTGCAGATATAACTATCCAGAAGTGAAAGCCACACAGGAGAAGACATTTGAACTCTTGACTGGTTTAGGGGTCTTAGGGAAGGGCAGCAAACATTCCTACTGAAAACGAATTTAAAGTCATAACTTCTTACTGTTGAAATTTTTTGCTGTCATTGAATTGAGACATGGCCTATTTGTAAAGAGGCTTGCAAAGGATCTTGAATTGTGCTGCATTTAGGCCTTTAATAATTATTAGGTTATCTTTGCAGAGGTGGATGCTGGGCTGAACACTTTACAAATGCGGGGAAAAGACCATCTTTATTCTTTCACTTCACTGACTTGGCAATTAACTGCTTGTCTGTTTTAAAACCCCACTTTGATTAGTTTATGTAGCTGCTAAAATTGAAATAATTTACAGTGAACTTCAAGACAATTTTCCAAAGAAATCACATTATGAAAGGTCACTGAACAGCACTTAATCCTTACTGCATTCTGGATCAATCTTACAGGGAGATAATGGAATTTGCTGCTTGTTTCCCAAGATCAGAGTTTTCTATATTAATAGTCCATTGTTGTTTTTACTGTATTCTGTAATTGCAATTAATGTCCAGGAGTACTTTGAAAGATACAGAACCATGTGTATTAACACTATAGCAATATGCACATGAAATGTTGATAGCTATGGTCTCAAGTCAGGGCAGTGGTGAGCTTTTGAGAGCTGGTCTGATGTCTCAGCCATTGCTGTGCCTTGTTTTTCTTTTGCTGGTAGAGAGCACTCCAATTTCTATCTTGCACACTGTAGTGCTGGGGATTTGTAATTGTGAGTTTATATTGTAGCTGCTGTCTGTCTGTCACTTAAGAAGGTAGGCTTGTGCGTCTCATCTTTAGTAGTTTGAAGTCTGCCCATTGGAGGCTTGGTATGTTATAATAGTGAACTGTGACAGAGGCATGTCTTCTTAGGAAGCTCTCCAGGGTTTACTACACCATGGTGTCTTCAATTTAAAGGAATACAAGTTCAGAAATCTAAAGAAGGGATTGGAGGGAATGGAAGGAAGTTTTCAAGTGGCATAAGTGGTAAAGCATGTCCCTAGGAACTCAGCTGGAAGCCCTTTAGCAAGGGGAGAGGAAGAGGGATCTTTCTAAGCTCATTTCCAGAATGGGTACTTCAGGTGTAAAGTCTCTGCTCTGTAGCTTGTTATTTTATTTATGCTGTACGGAGTAGTGAGGTAAGGACTGCGTGATGTTATTCACTGTGTCTCTCTTGCTGGAGTTTGTAATGGCTTTTCACATTTAGGTTTAAAATGTGAGCGATTGGATTTTGAAACAAGGTTTACTCAAAAAATACTTTGGTGGAATGAATTTCAGGAAGTGTGCTTTGAGGAGTTCTGATTGATTTTGTTCCATAGCTCAAAGCTATCATCTTTCTGTGCTAATAATTGTTAGTCTAGCGCTCTACGCTCTGGTTAGATGCTGACAGTTGCTAATAAACAACAGAAACAAAGGTTGCAGGTAAGAAATGGGATAGAAGTTCCCAGTGGCTTTTACTGGAGCTGTAAGAATCCTGAAGCTCACATGATGACTTTGTGCAGCCTAACAAGAGATGTTGCCTGTCTGTGATATGCTGTGATAAGAGAGTTCTTGAATTGGCATCAGACAGTGCCAGTTCTGGATTTGGTGGTGTCCCTGTGGCAGAGAAACCTGAGATATAGAGTCAACTGAGTACCACCATCAGTATCACCTTTTTAACTTCTCCCTTCTGTTACTTTCATGGGGCTAAGGTGATTTAAATCCGGTATGCTGTGGTTCTCTCCTTTGTTTTTACCCACCACATTGTATCCTAGCAGTAAAAACAACGCACCCTCACCTCCCCCCATTTTTCAGGCAGATTATCTCTCTGCTCAGTTTTGCAAAGACCAGTGCCAGCGCAAGGGAAGAGGGAGGGACTGCAGCAGTACAGACACAAGTTGCTTTAGACTGCCACGGCACTGCACCAGTAGCTGGCAGAAAAGCTTCCTCTTTTGCATTGTCTTTCTCCCCTGCCCTTTAATGCACCTGCTCCATAAAGGTGCTTTTGTTAAAGAAGCAGATGAAGTGATTTATGAAAACTCTCCTTTTACCATTGCTAGACTTTTCTGCCTCAGCATCAGTAAAATCTAGCTTAGTTTACTGGCGGGTATTTCAAAGCAAGTACAGCATGTAAAAAGTCCATTTGGTGCACTTAAGAAACTTTTATCAGCTTTTCTTAGCTTTGGCTCTCCCACTGCTCATTCACTGAGATATAACCACAGTCCTTTGAGTTAAAGAAAGGTGATTGAGACTTACTTTTAGCTGAATGGTGGTCATTTCTCATTCTGGTGGTTTTAGTGTGTATTGATAAGAGGTCATGTTTACTTACTGCATTTGTTTTTTGTGGTGTTGGGTTTTTTTGTGTTTGTTTTGTTTTGATTGTTTGTTTTTCTGGGAGGGCGGAGGCTGCCAGGCTACCCTTGAAAAATTGTCTTGACAAGGAGGCTAGGTAACATAACAAATCAGATCTGTCAGTAGATTGATCTATTGTTTGTGCTACTCTTTGGGGAGATGGCTCTTATCCTCAGAGAGTAGAGGAGGATTTAGTTTACAGTCTCTAGTTCTAGCCCTCTTCTCACCTCCTTGTCTTCGCTGAACACACAGGGAGTGGTTCCACAACACTTTAAGATGATACAAGTCAAGACTGTGGGATTCTGCCCTTCCATTTGCTGTATGTTTCTGTGCCTTCCCTCACGTTGACAATCTGTTACCTGGTCCTATGGTGAACTGGTTCAAGGAGATAACTGGTTGAAAGCTGGCCACATCAAAATAATTATGATGATTTAATCTATTGACATCACTGTCAGAAATTGCTGCTCTCTTTCTTTTATATTTTTTTTTTAAATGGAGGACTACTTTTCAGGGTTCTGCTCCCTGATGTGCATTGAAGGCAAGTCAATAAAGGGATGGACTGAGCTGGGGGAGGGAAGGGTAGGATTGTAGCAACCCTCATTTAGTTCTGTTCCAAGTGTTATTGAACGGTTTTGTCTTAAGGCTTGCTGGGTACTTAATTCCTGAGCCATAGTGTGTGTGTCTCCTGAGTGTTGTCAACTGGAAAAAAAGGACAAGAGGCAATGGGTCACAAGTTGTGGCAAGGGAAATGCCAGCTGGAAAGACTTTCGCTCATGAGAATGGTTAAGCACCAGAACAGGATGCCTGGAAAGGCTGTGACATCTCCATCTTCAAATTTGCCCAGGCAAGGCCCCAGACTGCCTGATAAGACTTTCAGAGTTACTTATGCTTTGGGCAGGAGGATGAAGAAGGAAGGTCCTAAGGTCCCTTAGAGTCCAGACCTCTTCGTGGTTCTGTGAGTGGCTTGCTTCCAGCATTCCTCAGATGAGCAGCCTGGCAGAAATGTATGTGACTCTCTGTTCCTGAGCTGCCACAAATAACTCATGCTTTTATCACAGTGGTGTTTATAACAGTTCAACCTTAACTATATTTGAAGCACTGGACTCTTATCCTCTCTCTCTTTCTCTCTCTCAAATACGTGTTTCTGTTCACTGTTGATATGTCAGCACATCTCACAGCTTCTGTTTTCCCATTAGATGATCTCTGCTTGGTAAACAGGAACAGTGTAAGACTCATCAGGGTAGGGCAGTCAACCCACAACTTACAGGCTGTTGTGACTCAGGAGGACAATTCATCTTTGTTGTCCACTTTATGCTGGGGGAAGGTGAATTGTCTCATGGGTGGCAGTGCTTGTTCCTGACCACTGTTTCAGTTTCTTGACCTGTTTTACCTCCCCCAGCCACGCGTTGGGTTGTGATGGAGTATTACTGGGGAGGACATCCCAGAGGCTGACCCTGATTGTGCATGGGTTCCTGATTCCAGCAAAAGTCACCTGTCCTGCAGCATCTTCTCCATTTCTGAGCTGCTCCTGGGAAGGACAGTCCAGCAGCCTATGGACTGCCTTTGCAATGGCAGTTTGCTGTTGACAGCTGTCTTTTCTGCTAATTATTTGGTTTTGGATAGCGGCTTACTGATGGATACTTTGGCATGCTGGCATTCTGCAGCAAGTCTGACCTCTCTGGTGGTGGCAGAGCCTGCAGCCTGTCGGTGGTGGCTCTGTGTGCTCTGTGCAAACAGAGCAAGTGTGGTCTGTGGGCAGAGGAGGTGCCAAGTGGCACAGCCCTCTGTGCCAGGGGCACCGGGCGGTTTCACAAGGACTTTGAGTCGTCTCAGGAAGGCTCCCGAAAGAGCCAGTCTAGCTTTTCTTCTTGCCATGATTTTTATTTTTTTTTAAACCCTTTCGTTTGTGCCGGCACTACTGACTGTGTAATGAGTTGGATCATGTTAACTGTCTTTTTGCTGGATCAGTCCTTGATACAGTGCTTTCTGTGCATTAAGTGGGGAAGAAGAGACCCAGAAGGGCAGAAGAGGAACTGTGGGAAGACATGTGTGTGTTGGTATCCTTCTTCCAGCACTGTTTCACAGTTGCTTTGAGATGTGAAGCCTGTTGTCCAGAGATGTTGGTCAGCACTCGCTTAGGTTGCAGGCATTTTTCTGAGAGAGGGAGGAAAGACTACTTTGAGCAGAGTGGCTGAAGAGCTAATCTAGCTTAGTTCATACCATAGTTTATTTAAAATCTTTAGCTTTTATACGCAAGTGCATCGTATCCCAGACTTAAAAATAGCTTAGTTTCTCTCTGACTGAAAAAGAAAAATAAAGGTCAGATGTATTGGTTGTTTAGCAGTCTTTACATTAGTAACAAGTAATGTGCCCCTCTCTTCCTTGCTTATGTTTCTCCTTGCCAACTTTCCATTTCTCTTCAGCATATGGTGAGTGTGATTGCTGTTTGAAAAGCCTTTCACTCGTGTGCTCTAATGGTTTCCAGATGCTGATAGAAGGCCTGTCCATGAAGCGCTCTGACGTCGGTGGCTTTAATGGCATGGTTGTCTGTGTGCATCCATTGGCTGGTTATACTGCGGACACTTTATAATGTCATGCATGTCTGGATGTGGCTGTAGGGATATTCTGTGGGAACTGATGATTTTTAGTGTCTGCGCATGCTGTGTGATCCCTGATTTGTATCTGATAAGCCTGTAAATAATTGATTTCCTCCCCCTTTTTATTTTTTCCATCCTGGTTTCCAAGAATCCAAAACCAGCACAGAGAGGGGGTTGTTCTGTTTGCAGGTATGTCTGCTTGCTTGAATTTATGCTGCTCTGCAGACATTCATTTAAACAAACCAACACATAAATAAATCCCCCCAAGTAGATTCAGTAAACAGTTCTCACCTTGTTTCTGTTTGCAAACAGTCTTGCCCGAGCAAGTCTTGCTTGCTCAGCTACTGACTGACTGAGCTTTGGTGCTCCGAAGTGTAGAGACGCTCTCATTTTCTGTGGAGGTTTCATGTCTATTGATGACATCTCATATGAGTTGTTATTTTTTTTGTTGTCATTCTGCTAAACTCTTGCAAAAGGGAGTAGTACTGAGAGTAGCTTTTTCAGTGTAAAGCATGTTATGAGATTGGAATATCTGATTTGCAGCTGGTAACTTTTTTTAATTCCCTTTTTTTTTTTTAAATCAATGAAATGGAAAGTGAAACTCAGTGCTTTATAGTAATATCATGGACCCATCCATTGTACTGGTAGAATATAAATTTCTTATTAAAATAATTTGTGAAATTAGGAAACAAAATGGAAGTAGTGATGGTGATGTGTGATTTTTTTTTTTTTTTTTTTTTTTTTTTTTACTTGTGTGCATTTAGGTATGTCTGAAATCTGAGATCTTCTAGATTTCAGGCTATGATAACTTCTTTCTTTCTGTTAATTTTTCTTTTCTTTTGTCCAGTTAGACTTGTGAGATTTTTGCACAGTAAAGAAGAATAATTTCAGGAAAAGGTTTTGTTGTTGTTGTGTTTTTCTTTTCTTTCTTCTCCCTCCTCCCCCTGCTATTTCTGACTATCTCTTATAGAAAAAGCAGGAATATGGCAAAAGTAAACTCTAACAAAATCAACTCAACATCTTTAGAATATATGTAAAACATTATTATGCTTCAGTTCTTCAGAATATGTTTACAGTTAATAAATCAAATCATAGAATAATGGGAACTTATTTAAATGTTCTAGGCTTATAGATCTAAGCAATTCTCTGTTTAATAATTAAATTCTACAAGTTGAATAACTTTTATAGAGGCGAAACTTTTTTCCTTTGCTTACAAAGCTCTGAGATGATGAACTGCTGAAGAATTTATCATCTGCTGTGAAGCCTGACTCTTTCTTCAGCTCTGCCGCTGGCCCTGTAAAGCTGAATAGTGTTAACTGTCTTACATTGACTGCACTGCCAGATTCGTTTTCTTAACTGCTTTTCTAGGAATGGGTTTTACATTGTACCTGTGGTGTAAGACTGGATCTCCTGTTTCCACACTACAGTTTCAATCCTAGAGATACAATCTTCCTTCTTGTTTACAAGTTCTTTGTATTGATGCTCTCCACATCTAGCCTTTGTTCCTTGTTGTGGAGATGTCAGCATGTAAAGATCTGTGAATTCAGTCTGTGTTGCTCTCCCAGTGCTCACCCTAACTCTGACTATCTGTCACTGTTTTAAAGAGAAAGTATTCTTATTTCATAAATACATCTACCAAAACTTCCCATGTGTTACTTTTTCTGTAATATGTTTTCCACATAATTAGAAAAAAAATCTTATGTAAACATTACAGTTCTTTCTTACTGTAATTTCATGAAAACTTCTATTAGCAGGTAAATCCTCCTTTCATAAGAATTGGTACCATCCATTTCCTGATTGAAGCCTAGAAGAGAGCAAATTAGCCTATAAGGATGGGAGAATACCTCTTAAGAGAACCAGCTACCTGGCAGCAGAGTGTTTTCTTCTGATTTGGGTATTGGATTTATACTGCTCACCCTGTTTTTTAGTGGAGAAAGCAGGAACTCAAGCTGCTGTTTGAAGCTGACTGTCTGTTATGACAGACTGAAATGCAAGATTAGTCTTCAGCATGAAACTTGGTAGTCTTTATGTGACTTGCCATCTTTTGGACGCTTTTCTGTTAGATATTTGCGGTACCTCTGGCGTCTTTCTTTACTGTTTTCTGAGCTTTGTTCATGCCAAGAGAAAAGGCCTGTTGCTTAGACTGGCAGTCAAACAATCTCAAGTCCATTCAGTTGTGGAAACCTGTTTAACTTCCCTAATGTATTGGATAAAAATTTTCAGCAGCTCTGAATGGTGCATTTGGAAGTGAGGTTTGTTAATCAGCAGGACAAAGTGAACAAAAATTCTACTTCCTCAATCGGGTGTAACCAGAATAAATAATCAGAGAATTGGTATCAGTAATGCTTCATGCTGCTCCCAGACTGAATGCACTATTTGCCACTGACATGGTTTATGTAGACTTTGTTGAATACCAGCTGACTTAGAGAACAAGTCAGCTGTCAAGAATGAAAAATCTAAAGTTGGAAAACTAAGTTGGTGGGACACCTTAGCTTCAGACACAGTTGGTTTCAACCACAGTATATTGCAGGGTTTGGGGTCCTGTTGGATGTGATGGTGCTTGAGGTGGCAGATGGAGAAGTTTGTTATTCTGGCCAGATCCTAGCAGTGATTTTAGCCTGGTGAGGCTTGTGTTATGCCTTTTCTTTCTTAAATGGTGCTCAAGTCAAGTCTTATCTCTGATCTGTATTTTCTGCCTTTCAGTATTCCTACATACATTGCTAATCTACATCATCAGTCTTTTCCCTTCCTGAAGGTAACAGAGAAAAGGGATAGATTTGACCTGTCCTACAGCTGACAGTTACCAGTTGAACGTGATCCTAAAATTGGAAGGGAGCTGGGAATCTGATACCGTTGTCTAGCAAAAGTAATTTTTTATTCTTCCTGTAGTTTTGTCAGTATTTACTCATAAACAGACTGAGAAGATGTGTTATGTTACCAGATTGCTGCCTCTTAATTTTGTTCTGCTCACTCACCTTCTCTTCCACACTCTTTGGCTTTTAGAGCTTCTCTGCCTTTCTAAAGGCTGATGTGCAGTGGAATCCTCCATGCCTCAGGATACTTGTAGTTGTTTTTAATGAGTTCTTAAGAATTTTATTTTCTTGTCTTTATCTACTTCTTTTCAGCCTTGCATTATTTGTCTTTACTGACCTCTGCTTGGAGAATTGGGATTCTTTCTGGAGCCCGTCAGTGCTATTTCTGAAGCACTGTTACAGAACAGCTCAACATCTGCAAATAAAACCAGAACCACTTCCACTTCAGAGATTCATTCTATTCCATTATGAAGTAGTCCCAAAATATTTATTGTTAGACTGAGGAGTCAGAGACAGTTGGAATCCAGTATTTTATGTACCATAGGTAATTTTTTTAAACTGATGTTACTTGTTTTTTCACTGCCTTAAAATAACGTGACCCTTCCCCCACCATAACTGCAACAATGTGGTTTTAGGTGGTAAATTGATATGGGTTATCATTTCTCACCACTCTTTAAACCTGGCATGAAGTCAGGGCCCACCTCAGACAACAAGAATGATAGTTCAGAGCTTTGTACAAGAGACTATGAAAGTCCCTGAAATGCCACCAGTGTGATGGGGAATGTTATTAATCTCTAAGTTAATAATTTAGCTTGATTATTTTAGACTTAACTGTGTGTGTTGAAAGAGTGGGATGCATTATAGCTGGCAGGACAGGTTTCCTACCAGATAGGTGCGGTTACTGGAAAAAATTGCAGGATGCAGTAAGCCTTTGAGTCATGAACTCGCCTCTGGAAGAGAGGAACATCCCTTGTTTAACTCGCGGCTCAGCTGGGTTGCTTGGTCTTGGCTGAGCCACGTAATAAAATGCCAATCCCAGGAATTTCTACCACGTGTTAGTGATATTGTTAGTTCACTAACTGAGCAGGGAATGACTGCTTTACTGGAAGTCATGGCCTACAAAACAAATTATTTAACATCTCTGTTTTTAACTCTTTAAGTTTGAGCCTCAGTGTACCTTGGCATATATAGTAAAGCATGCTCTAAGGAGAGACTACTGTGGCAGGGTGTTACCAGCACAGTAAAGAAGAGTTCTAGGCTTGTCGTCATTAGATAGCCAACCAGTGCTAAACCGATGTATTTTTCCTCCTTCATTTCCCCAGCTTTCAGATGGCATGAATTTTGTTAGCCTTCTAGGTAAACTTTACAGGCGCTTGGAAGAGGAGTGGCATGGACCGTTTCACCATTCTGACTTGGTACCTTTCAACAGGTTAAGAAATAAATAAAGGGAAGGCATAATATCTTTCTTTTCATGGCAGAGCCTTAATAAATCTGCTCTGCTAATTGTCAGAACTAGCATTTGAGAAGAGTACTCTTTCTGAGTTTCTTGGAGAAAGCCTCATAGTTTTTTGGGTAAAGAAATGCCTCCTTTGTTTAAGGTATGCTGCCCTGGTCCAGTTATGACCATGGACTAATTGCTTTCTCCCTCCTTCTGCCCTACCCTTATTTATTTTGCATATAGCAATGCCTCCCAAGTGCTGGGTGCTTTCCAGGCATTCAAAAGGAGATGTTCTTTGCTCCTGGGATTCTTAAAACTGATGAATATAAAGTATGGGTATACATGAGTTCTGTTGCTGTGTCCTCCTCTGTTCTACCCAATGAGTTCTTCAGTCTTGCTCTCAAAAAGCCAAACAGATGCAAGTGCTGCAATTTCAGCATTAGCTACTTGCTGTCAAAGGGCAGGTCTGTTCTTTTCTGCTGGGTTCATGAGGATTTTTGTGGGTTGCTCACACAAAGTAGCTTCAGACTAGCCAAAACACTTTTCTTACGTTGGCTTTTTGGCAGGCTCTCTGGGTATCATGTTTGTTCTGAAGAAATGTCTTTTGACTTGAAGAATTGCTTGTGACATGGGTGGATTCCCCTTCTGGGGACAAACCAAATGCAGCCATCAGTGTACTCCTCTACTGGTATGACTGTGTAACACTTAGAACAGACACTTGAAGAGATCCCTTTGTTAGAATTTAGGTTAGTCAAATATTGTCACTCCTGTGAAATAACTTTTCTTGTAGCTTTTTGGGTAACTTCTGCCCAGTAACAATATATAATGCCTCCTGGCTAGAGCCGGTGCCTCTGAGATCTTTTGTATCTTTAAAAGTTAGGTGTTAATTTAGAAGTACAGTTAGCATTTTGGCTCTTTCCATCTCTGTTCCAGGGAAAGTCTTTTATTGGCAGAAGCAAAAAAGTAAAATATGTATTTTTAAATACACAAATTTAAATTGCAACATTGAAAATATCTGCACTGCAGAATCCACCACACAAATTCTCTTAGGAGCCAGAAGTGAATGCTGTCCTATTTCAACATCACTGTGCTGGAGTAGCATACATGCTGATGTTTACTGCTGAAGTACTTGGGAAGTGGGGGAGGGAACCAAAAAGCTTTGTCTCTTTGAACTTAATCTTACCACGGTCATGGTGCTGTGAGATCTAGAGGGGAAAAATATTGGTAATCCTGCTGGCTGTGTGCTGTGCAGAGCCATGTGTGGAGCCAGCATCTTTTGGCATGAGGATTTGCTACCAAGGTCCTTCATTCATCTGCTATGGCCAAGGATGGCCAGTGCACGGATAAAAGAGGCAGAGCTGATGTTGTGGCTGGTGGTAAGTGTGGCTGATTCAGTCTATTCAAATTTTAAAAAGCAACCAGTATTGACAGGGCAGGGCTGAGGTGCAGTAGAAGTCTGGAAGAATTTGGTGCTATGGTAACTGCCGAGGCTGCTGGTAAGTGGAAACAAGACTGTTCTTCTGATTCAATCACTAGCATGTGTCTGCGTTTATTTTTGTCTGTCTGCTCTATTTGGAATTGATCTACTGATGCAGCATTTTTGAAGCTTCTGGTTGGGTGTGGGGGGCAGTTCCAAGTTTTCAATGTTCACTGCTGAGAAGATGGTTTTAGGAGGTCACTTTTGCTTGGCTTTAGTTAAGGTATATATCTTATGTATGGTGGATAATGGATTTAAATGCATCATTACCCAAAACCTAAAAAAATATTTTTTTTTTTTCCAGTTTGAAAGTGGGTGCTAACATTTCTGTGCATTCTCTTGTAAGAGGCTCTTTGAATCCCTCAAAAAGGGACCCCAGTTAATGGATACCCCATATGGAGTCTGTCCACACCTAAAAACTCCAAAACCAGGGATGATACAGGCAGGCACACTCTATAGAGATTTATGTTGAATGATACTGAATGTTATAATTTGTTCATTTAAAAAAAACAAGCAGTAGGCTGTGCTTGATGATGCCCATAAGTACTGTTTAACTAGTTTTGAGTTTGTTGTATACACAAAACTGGTTTGGAGCATTTAGAATCAAGGAAGTGAGAAGCTGTTCTGCACCAAGAAGTTCAGAAAGCAGCTGATGGTTTTGATGGTGGTGGAGTTGAAGGTGAATTTTTTTTTCCCCTCAATTTTCAAGAGAATAGAGTGATTTTTAGTCTAAGCCTTTGTAGGTCTCAAAGCTCATTTCATCCATCGCTTCTGATATGTTAATTGGCAGTAGATGGGGGGAAAAGCAAACTAGCTAGCATCATCTAAAACAATAACCAGCAATCAAGTACGTGACAATTAGAAGTTCTGGATATAAGCTGTACACTGTGGAGTTGATACCCAGCATGGTGAGAGAGCCTTATTTTATTTTAGGTTGTCTGCAGATTCTGTGTACAGTTCTACAGTCATTATGGTCTTATTTTTAAAGTTTGTCTTGAGCTTTAAATGGGAGCTTAAGTTGAAGAGCAAAATTTTGTGAACTGGGCAGGCTTGTGGTCATGGTTTTTTTTTCTTTTCTTTTCTTTTTTTTTTTTTCCCCCTCCAGTGACACATTTCCATGGTGGTATGTATCTAGTTTAAAGTGTAATCTTAAATTTAGAAATTCTGGATTTGTAGTATTTGCTTTTTATAAAAATAGAAGCTTCTAGCCCTAATTTAAAGCTGTGTTGTCTGAAAATGGAAAGATACTATTGTATGATTTTTTTTTTTTCCCTTGGTTATGTGCATGGGATTTGCTGCAGTACATAAAAGAGGGAGGATGAATCTGCATAGAAAATAATAAAGTTAAGCAGGATGAGCTGAAGTGGGAGATGACCTATTTTATCCGAGTTCAACAATTATGTTATTTCTTGTAATTTCCAACAGTTTGCTCAGTATTGCCACCCTTGTTGGGTCATTGCACTGTATTGCCACCATAAGGGATGGGGACAGATGGGAAGACATCAAAATGCTGCAGCTGTGATTCTGATGAAGCTGTGCGCCAAGGTGACGTGCAGAAGTGGTGTCCACTCTCTCTGTTAAATTCCAGGTGTGCTAATGTCAACAGCAGCAGCAGAGGCACAGAAACAAGCAAGCACCCTCAGGCAGTAAGGAGGGACCGAGTTGGCCAATGGCCCTCTGCCAGTGGAGCTGTGCTGTGTGATACTGAAACTAAGGAGGCTTGACACCACCACATGACGAAGCTGCCCTAGAGGACACAAAGTGGCCACAGTTCTATGCTGTTTCACCTTCAGCTCAGCCAAATAGATCAGGGCATAAGAAACATTCTCTATGCCAAGAGGCATGTCCTGCTCATTGAACAACTGCTGGCAGCAAATCCAGCAGGTCTTGGGCTTGCTAATGTGAGCAGGTGAAGGTGGTGGGGATTGTTTCTGCCAGAGTAATTGAGTGGTCTGCTCCTCTACAGATTTTTGCTAAGTGTTTTCGGGTCTGTCAGGACCAAGCACTCTGGTATTATTGCACAAGGCTTAGATGGTGCCTTTATTGTGTGTTCAAACAATCTGGAACCTTGAATCACAGCTCCCCTGAGGCTTGAACAATTGGCAGAGGTGGCACTTTTCACTGCTCTCTGCAGCAATATATACCTGGAATGTAGTTCTAGCTGTGTCCACAACTGTTCACAGATGTAGTTGGAAAAAAAAATCAAAGCAGCAAACCCCACCATGTAGCAAGGAAACCTCTGTAGCAGCAGGGGGTTCCAGACTCCGTAGGAATAAGAAAATTGAAATGCTAACGAGCATGCTATCTTATCAGCCAATGTGCTAAGAAGGCAGCAAGGAAGAGCTAGAGCAGTCCCTGCAGCTATAGGGAGAAATCTTCTATATTGTGCCTGGAAGGCTGTAAACATATCCTTAAAATTCAGATTATTCTTTATAGATGTGTGTATGTCACATGACTGTGTGAGAGTAAATTTTAAGATGCTGTAAATGACTGCTTCAGAGAGGCTAGTCAGGGAACTCATGAGAAAGGATATAACTTCTGACTCATGCTCTGAGCAGTGCAGAAAATGTTTACAAAAAATGCGTGTTTATAAGTTGCTCTGCAGCACTTACTGTAAGTACTCCTGTTTACTGTCCTTTGAGAAGCACTATAAAAAGGCCCCCAAACCCTACCACTTCAGTGTTCATCAAAAAAACCCCACCATCCAACAACAAAAAAAGCCAGAAAACAAACCTATATAAATTGAGGAAGCTTGTTTAAGAAGAGTTAATAAAAAGATGCAATCAGAAAAGTAACTTGCTTTCAGATGGTATGGAGACTGTTTAAGGAGACATCATATTGAAGGATCAGAGTACAAGTGTGTGAACTATTGGAGAGACTCAGAATGACCTGACAGTTGGCATAATTACACACGAGGGTGAGATAGGATAGAGATACACCCTCCAAAAGCTGAAATTTTGTTAGATGAGAAAAATGGAAAGAACAAACTTCTAAGTTTAAAAAAACCAATAAGATTGACCAAAATGACTTGAGGGGCATCTGTCTCAAGGTCTGAAATGTTAAAGGAGTATTTTTCCCTCCCAAAACATCAGGGATGGGAAGCAAGTTGGAGAGTCTGTAAAACTGGGAGATGATTCAGGAGAACTTTTTATGAAGGGCTCTGAAAAAGTAGGAATGTTTAGAGGCTCCCAAATGCCATTCTTGGCTTTTAAAGGATTATCTGGCTCAAGTCAAAGAGTTAATACAACAATGTCACTTGTCAATAAAACAGATGCCAGTCTTTGTTTTTAAATTATTTTCTGGCTCCCATTGAAGAGTTAATACAACAACAGTGTTATTTATCCATAAAACAGGAAAGAATGAAATAGCTGAGCCATTAACTGTGGAGTGCGATGTTTAAAAGTCTTGATTACAGAGGACGAGAGATGTGTCTGTATGGCTTTTTTTTTTTTTTTTTTTTTTGAGGGATCCAAAGGAATGAGATCACATAGTGCTTTCTCTTAAAGTCTCTTCTGTCCTTGAGATCTCTACATCGGAGCAGAACCTTCCTTGTTGCTTTTCTTCAAGTGGACACTAGGTTCAGGAGCCCTTCAGCCAAAGAGCTAACAGGCTCATGGCGGTGTGCCAGGTAGCAGTCATCAGGGCATGTTTTGTTTGTGAGTTCAGGGTTGGTCTGTAGATCAGGAACCAGTCTTTCCTGGATGATCTATTCTCCTTGAGGTCTAGGAAGAAAACTGGGTTCAGCTGGTATGATCAGATCAGGACTTAGCTTGTGGTGTATGTGTGTGCCTCAGGAAGTTCTGCCTTTTCTCAACTTGGTCAATATCCTGCTGTATGCACTGCTAGCCAAGAGTTTGCTGCCTGTCAGCAAAACTGTCCTGAAGTCAAGATATTGTTGAATAATTCAGGTTGGAAAGGGTCTCTGTAGGTCACCCAGTTCAGCTCAAAGCAGGGCCAACTTCAAAGTTAGATCAGGTTCCTCAGGACAATGTGCAGTCAAGTGTTTGACTATCTTGAATAGTGGAGATGGAGTAGCATCTCTGGGCCTCTCTTCCAGTGTTTGATCACCCTCATGGTTAAAATATTTTCAGGAATATCTAATTGGAATCTTCCTTGTTACAAACTTGTCTGTTGTTTCTTATGATTTTGGGGTGTGTGTGTCTGAAGTCTGACTCCACCTTCCCTGTACTCTCCCATTAGGTAGCTGTAGACAGCAGTGAGATCCCTGCTTAGACTTTTGTTCTTAAGACTGAACAAACACATTTCCCTCAGTGTCTCCTCATACACCATGTGATTTGAGCCCCCTAACTGTCTTTTGCTGCACTCACTCCAGTTTGTTACTCTTCATTCTACTGGAGATCCCAAACCCAAACATGGTACTCCCAGGTGCCAAACAGAGGAGCAAATCCTTCCCTTGACCTGCTGGCTGCACTCATAGGATGTGGGTGGTGGGAATAGTTCTCCTTTATTGTATTGTTTAATCATGGTGGTCTTCCCCCCCCCTCTTTCTTTCCCACCTTCTGTTTCTTGGCTTTCTCAAATCTCATCTTCAAGTCACAGGTATTTGTCCTGAGCCTGTAATATGATGTCTTTACATCATGTTTGTGTTCCTGCAAGCATTTCTCTTACCCTTGGTCTTTCATCATTTAAACCAGTTACTACTATGTGAGGTAACTTTCTTCTTTTTATACCAAGATAATTTTAAGATCTTCTGGTGAAGAACCTTATCGAAACCTCTCTGTGTTCCAGCAGTGGCAATTTGCTTATGGTGCTCCAAAGTCTTTTCGTGTCCTTTTCAGGGCAGTTGTTGATGCTGGAGGGTCCTTGGGTAGGGGTGTTTTGCAGGCCGCGTTTTCTATCATAATAGGGAAGTGGAGACCAGCGATTATCTCTGTTCATAAAATACTGAACACTTTCACTGATATCTAAGATCAGAATAGTGGCTGACTGCTGTTGTCTTAGCTGATGATGGCCACAATGCTGTCCTTAGCATCTCTGCTCAGGTGCATTTCAGAGGAGTTCCAAGGCCAAAGATGAAACAAAATCTTCCCCTCTGGACTCTGTGCAGTGAACATACTAGCAGTTATGGTATCCCTCCTCAGATGAAACAGGTTTTTTTTTTCTGTTTATACTGAGTTATTGAGGAGTAGATAGTCTAGAGAATAGGTTCTGTCATCCTTACAGTCCTTTGCAAGTTTATGTTTTGGAATGAATGCCCCAAAGTCTTGCCTTGTCTCTGCCCAGTTCATGCATCTTTTGAAATAATGCTGGTCTTTAGCATTGAGCTTTATACTTCAGGACATACTGCAGATTATGCAGGTCTTAATTTTGTATGAATCCTCCCCATGCCACTCTTCCATTATATCTTGCCTGGCTATTCTGCGGCATGTGGCAGCAGAAACCTTTGGGATACCTTTTGTTAGGCTGTATCTTGGCAGCCTCTAATCCCTCCTTGGAGGGAGTACATGCCCAGGCAGATGCTAGCTGACCTTTGGCTGACAGTTCCCTGAGTGCAGGTGAAACAATCCCTGTTTGTGCTGGAAGAGCTCCTTCCATCATGACCAAGCAAGGTGAGGAGGATTATCTCCGGGGTAGGGCCAGTCAGATCTCAAAGCTTAGGTCTACTATGTGCAGGATGTAGTAATTTCATCTGTGTCCTGGGATTGGAGCAGTGCAAAATAGGTGTTTCTTTGCATTTCTGCATGCGTTGTGTCCAAGCTGTATTGTACTGGACTGTCTGTCCACTGTCCTGTCTCGACAAAGAGAGAGTCTTGAGCTCTTCTTTTTGTAGACAGGCTGCAAGCTTTTAGCATTTCTGCAGAGAATATCAGATTTGCTATGTAATAATGTAAACCCTAGGTATTTGGAAACTCTCACAAATCTGTCTTTATCCTTCTAAATGAGAAATAGGAAATCCAGCCAAATGTCCTGGAATCTGTCCTCTGTGACTGGAGAGCTTCTGAGATAAACTTGTTTGCCCTAAATGCCATCAGGAGGTTCAAATCTCCTGTTCCTGAACCGGCCGCTGCCAAAGCCTCTTTTGGGTATTTTTCTAAGCTCAGCAATTTTTTTACTATTTCTGTTATCAAATGCTAACACTTTCCTGGTGCTTTTGTAGTTACATAATTTATACCTGGTGAGAGCTGAGGGACCTGGGCTGACCTTTGTTGGTTGTAGCTCGCCATTCCATTGGCATAGCCCTATTTATCAGCGTTCACCCCAAGAACTTGAAGAACTTGAACTTGAAGGGTCCTAGTCTTGTGGCAGGAAAACACTGAGCTGGATGAAGGGAAATAACAAGTCCAGCAATAGGTTCTCCGTATCATGATCACGTATCATTTTCCTTTGAAGATAACCCTAAGAGGCCAGGGGCCAGCTCAAACGAGAAGGTGGACCATGTAATGGTTAGCAATTCAGTGATCAGGTATATAGATAACTGAGTTTGTGACGCCAGGGAGAATGGCATTATGACTTGGCTGTTAGGCACAAAGTACACAGCTCTTCCAAGGCATCTGAATATTTTATCAGTTGCTGAGCGTGAATTGATAAGAGTTGTGGTCCCTGTAATCTGAAGGCAGAGGGAAGAACAGAAAAGGTTCTGTATGTAAAACTTTTTAACTATTACATAGGAAGTTGAAAACCCACGACCTCTGCTGTAGCAGCCCCTAAAATGCTTTTCCCCACCTTTGCCCACTACTGTGTTTTGCCCAGTACCAGAAAGAGAAGTGAGTAGGAACAGTTCTGGTATGTTGCTGAGGAAGGGCTCTGGATCCTCTGGAAGCTGGGGCACTTCTGAAATAGAGCTTGTTTTTTAAAGAAGGGAGTGGCTTAATTTAAAGCATTGTAAAACTGGGTTTCAAGTGTTTAAAATCTGGAGGGTCAAGCTACCCAGATGTGAAGTGTACAAGAAAGACAAAGTTGGCCATGTTTGTGAAGATGCAGTGCTGTTCATTAAAGAGGTCATAGACTAAGATCTGATAAACTTACAGATCTCTAAGGCTTAAAATTTCTCTGTAAACAAGAAAAAAAATCAGTTATTACCATTTCCATCCTATTGGATGGGTGTGGTGACAATGATTGAGATGGAGAAGTTGGGGCAGGGAACATTTGTTGCAGGAGACTTAACCCACATAGTTTGAAGAAATGTAACTTTGGGGTCAAATTCTGAAATAACATTTTTAGACATGGTTAATGTTCTATGGAGCAGCTGGTCGAGGAAGCCATAGGAAGAAACTGAGAATGTGAAAGAATAGGAGGACACTGGCTGTAGCCTGTTTGGATTTATACATTTTTACATGAACAAAAGCCCAACAGTAGCTGTTAATTTCAAAGTGCAGTAACCTGAAAATATGGAAGCTTGTTAAAAACCAACTGAGCAGGGCAGCTGTTTCTGTGGTTCCAGGGGCTATTAAGAGAACTGCAGACCATGCAAATAAACAGAAATAGAACAAACAAAATAGGTATGTGCATAAATATTGCAGTGAGGAAGAAGAGCCTTTGGGAAGGCTGGCTATGCGTTACAGTCCTGTTGAACGCAGAAGTAGATGAAGATCAGTCTGCCTCGATTTGCAAAAGCCATTTGGCAAGGTCCAGTCTCAAAAATTCTTGAGAAATGTAAAGGAAACGTGGGACAAAGTGAACGAGCTTGTGTGGTTGAATGATCAGTTAGATGATTAGCTAACAGGTAGAAAGCAGGGCAGAGTAATGAATGGCCCATGTGTGCGTGTCATGCCCCCTCTCCTCCCTGCAACTGAGGATGTTCACCAGTGGATTTCTGTGGGGATGTGTATGACACCTCTGATGTTCACTATCTTAATAAATGACCTGGAAATGAAATTAATAGTAAGACAATATTTTTTGCTGATGATATGAAGCTAACTAGAGTTGTAAAATCAACTGGCTGTAAAATCAAGGGCTGACTATGGATGATAAAATGAAGGATGCAGTTCAGGCTGGGTAGATGTAAAATGGTTCTCATGAGGGGAGAATAAACAATCCAAACCTGACACAAAAAATGGTCTCTGAGCTGCCTCTTACAGTGCAGGGACAAGTTCTTTGTGTCCCGGTTCCATGGAAAAATCAGCTTAGTTCTCATCTGTGCTCAAAAAATAAATGGAATAATAGAGACCAGGTGGGGGAGGAATAGAAACCAAAATGGAGAACATCATTACACTGTTGTCTGTAATAATCACCATGTGTTTGTGTTGTGAATGATGCTTGTGGTTCTGGTTTTCCCCTGCTTCTCAAAAGATACAGAACTGGAAGCGTAGTGACTGTATTAAGTGGTATAGATGAGCTTCCATAAGAGGAACAACTGAGTAGACTGAGAGTAGCCAACCTTGAGAAGAGACCATTGGGGAGTGGGGTATGAATGAGGACTTCAAAATCCTTGAGAAAGTTAACAGAGAAACGCTATTCCTCTCTCTTCCAATTCTAAAAATGCAAGTACCAAGCAAAACTAGCTTGGCTAGTAATTGAATAGTGGAGCTGCAGGATGTTGCCTTTTCAAAGAGTTTACAAAGGTTCAGAAAGTGATCAGATTAATGGGGGGAATCTACTGGGGTGTGAAATACAGAAATAGCACCTTTTGCTTAGGAAGCTGTGTAAAATACATGTTGGACAATGAAAGAGTGTTCTTAGAAGGTACAGCTGTTTGTCTACATTAAGCTAGATAGACATTTGTTGTCACATACTGTATCTGCCCTTACGTATTTTTTACTCTTGTTAATCACCTATATAAATAAGTGGTTTTTTCTGATATATGAAAAAAACCCCACCAATAAAACCCCAGAAATTTAATTGTTTCTTGTTTTCCAGTCCTTTTTCCTACCAATTAAGAGCTAAAGAGTAGCTGTAGTTGTATATCAGAAAGCTGTCAGTCACTAAAGCAGACTGATGTTTTATCTTGGAGTCAAGAAAGGACTAAAAAGGTAATGGAAAATCTTTAGCAATTTCAATATTCTTACCTTAAATGATTTGTGGATTGGGGTTTTTTTTTGCTACTGTATTTGTGCTGCAGGAAATCTTGTGGCTTGGCCATTCTGTGCTTGATTGATATTTTGCTTCTTTTTTTTTTTGAAGGTACATGGGAATAGGACTTTCTGCTCAAGGGGTCAACATGAACAGGCTTCCTGGTAAGTCACTGTTAAGGTTTGTTTTGGCTTACAGTCCATGTTAAATGTGCATTTGAAATAAAGATTTTAATTTATATATGTATGAATTAGTGAATGTGTGTTTCTGTTAATAAAATGTCATGACTATAAGTGTCTTATGTCTGGAAGTTTCAAACTATTGTTATCCTAAACTGAGTTACTAGTACTGTTAATGTAGCCATGATAATTTTAGCAGATAATAGAAATTAATATTAAACTAATGAGTAACGGGTAAGATGATGAGCTTTCAGACATGTAAGCTTTTTGCATCTGAAAAATAAGTAGCAAAATAATTTGACATTTAATCTGTATATCCCACTTGACAAATTTACATGAAAGAAGCTGAAAATGACAGGAAAATTGGCCTGTCATATTGTCTCTCCTCTCTTCTTTCCCTCTTCCCACTGAAAAACTAGAAAAATGTGATAGAGTGGTATTTCCAGTTAATATTATTGCTTCCTTTGTTTGAAATGTTTGGTTTTAGGATAGCCTCTAAGTTGGTTAAGTAGCTTCTTTATTTGGTAAAATTATGATTTCTAGATTTGGATCAATGTAGTGACTTCTGTAGCAGGAATTCTTTCAGCTGGGTATGAAACTAGAAGTTGTCTGCGTTTTGGTAGAAAGTAAATGTTCTTCAAGTGCCAGAATGAATGACAGCTCGTTCCCAGTGGTGGGGGCTTTTTTTGGTCTTGGTGTGATTTTCTTCTGATGGAGTTGTTTTAAAGCTGAAATGTGTGTTCAACCCTTATTACGCATCTTGATATCTCCAAAGGAGAATGTTTTATGAATGTCCTAACAAAATGAAGAGCTTCCATAGGGTTTGCACTAAGACCCTTGTGAATTCACTTCTCAGTGGGGATTTCACTTTCATCTTCACTGGCAGCTCGCATATTCAGAGAGTGGAACATGCTTGGTTTTTTTCCTTATAACCTCCAATTGAAAATGTTGCAGCATTGGAGCAAAATCCCTGACTGCTCTGTTGGCAAAATATATGATTCTCTAGCTCTGTTATAAATTTCTGAAATGTGTATTTCTATAGCTATGTTTCTGAAATTCTGCTAAGACTGCAGATGGAGTCTTAGCAAGAAGACAAAAAGGAGACTAGACAGACAAGGTCCTTGGATGATTTCAGAAAATAGCCAACTTTCTGGTGGCCATTCTTTTAATTGCTGAGTTTTGCAATGGCTGCCTTGTCTGGTTACTGAAGAGAAGCATGGAGATCTTGGCATACGTGACTGAGCGTTTGGGACCTTTTACATTGATAAAGAAGAAATTTTGAATTGTAGGCTAATTGCACTAGTTAATCAGTTCAATTAAAATTTCACCAGTGAAACAAGCATTGTTGTTTAGTGACAAATGTCAGTGCAGCGTGTGGGCCGTTCATAAATCACAACCATGGTTAACAGTTGCAGGCAGACCTTCCTTTTCCAGGTACTGCTTTGATAACATTTGATCGACCTTGAGAGTCTTCTTTTGGCCACTGTCAGAGGCAAGTCCTAAGACCTGGTGGTTTGACTGGGGCACAACCTTTTTTGCATGTTCTTCTCTGGTAATTTCAGACCTGCCTAGAGATCTTGTGGAACCTCTAACTTTGGAGATATTTAGGACTCAGCTGGACATGGCATTGACCAACCTGATCTAATTAGACCTCCCTTGAGCTGGGATTGGACTATGTGACTTCTGCAGGTCCCTTCCCTCCTTAGTTATTCTACACTTCTATGATAACTCTGTTTTGGGGAGAATGGTTTCAGTGACACCCATGTTTTAAAGAATTTGCATCTTACTGCAAACTAGATTTGTTAATAATTGTTATGACAACTATAGCATATACACATTGGAGGGAGAATTAAGGTCACAGGTCTTTATCCACTCAGAACTAGGCCAGGGAAGGAGGAAGGCAGGACATTGCCAGTTTTCTCAAGTGATACTTGGTTGCAAAACAGTAGGGAATGTCCAGATCAAGATGATTGTGTCAACAGGTATGGAAGTCTCAGTTTTCAGACAACTCCTCTCTCTGCAGTCCCTCTCCCCTCAATCCTCCTGACCCAAGTGGGTTGTGTGCATGTGCAAGATGAAGCATGACTCTAGTCCCATCATCTCTTCCCAGGGTTGAAGTGCTTGGCTGCTTGGAAGAGGAGTTGTTTGGCTATTAAGGGAGCATGTTCTGTTCAAGAAATGGTTCTCTGGCTTGTGCAATGGAAAGATGGGTGGGATTGTCTTGTAGACTTGGCCTGTAGACTGCTGGTTGGATTATGCTTAACCTAGGATTCTCCTGGCATTATAACACAGTGTCATGGTTTAAACCCAGCCAGCAACTAAGCACCACACAGCTGCTTACTCACTTCCCCCTCACCCAGTGGGATGTGGGAGAGAGTTGAGGAAAAAAAAGTAAAACTTGTGGGTTAAAAAAGTAAAACTTGTCGGTTGAGATAAGAACAGTTTAACAGAACAGAAAGGAAGAAAATAATAATGATAATAATAAAATTACAATAATAAAAGGATTGGAATATATGAAACAAGTGATGCACAATGCAATTGCTCACCACCCACCGACAGGTGCCCAGTTAGTTCTCAAGTCCCCCCAGCCCCACTCCCCCCAGTTTATATACTGGGCACGATATCACACGGTATGGAATATCCCTTTGGCCAGTTTGGGTCAGGTGCCCTGGCTGTGTCCCCTCCCAACTTTTTGTGCCCCTCCAGCCTTCTCGCTGGCTGGGCATGAGAAGCTGAAAAATCCTTGACTTAGTATAAACACTACTTAGCAACAACTGAAAACATCAGTGTGTTATCAACATTCTTCTCATACTAAATCCAAAACATAACACTGTACCAGCTACTAGGAAGAAAATTAACTCTATCCCAACTGAAACCAGGACACACACACACACACACACACATATATATATATATATAAAAACCATGGTTGAATACTAACCTGAGATGGTATGTACTGAATAGGTACATATTAGGTGTGCTGTCCTGAAATTGAACAGCCAACATAATCCCCCCCCCCCCCCTTTTAGAGACTAAAATTTAGCCAAATCACTTCTGATGGATGTCTTTAAAGCCCAAGAGCTACACAGGCAGTGTTTTGTGGCCAGTTTGAATCAAAGTGCCTGTATACTACTGTTATTTCTAAAGTGTATGTGGCAAATTTGGAATTCTTTTCTCTGAGTGAAATAAAACATGAAGTGAACTTGAGACTACAGATAGTGTTTATTTAGCAATGAATTGTACAAATGTGATCCTATGAACCTGTTGTTTGTTTGATCACATGTAGATTATGCTGCCAAGAGTGGTTCTGTGGGCATAGTTAGGTCAATCTCCCATCATCTGTATGAAATAAACTGCATGGCTCTGTATTACAGCTCGGTAATTATCTTCCTGGCTTTTGGAGAATGAGTCTGATTTATTTTTTATAGTATGTTGCTCAAGTAATTGAAGTGAGAAACATGTGTCAGGCTTAACCGTTATCAGGTGCTTCACAACACAGAGTGATAGACTTTGGAGTCTTGACTTGGCTTCACATCAAAGTGTAATTTTGACTTTTTGTGACCTGAAACCCTGCCAGGTTTGTCTCCTTAGACCCTTTCTAAGTCACTTCTGCTTTAACATATCAATTTTTGCTCGGTGTGCTGGCAGGGCAGTATGTGACCCACTACAAATAGTGGTTTGGGAGCCCAAAGCCTGGTATGGGAGCCAGTTGGTCCGTTTCTTGTTCCTACTTTCAGTGGGGATCCTTGGCACCCTGTCAGTCCTAATTCGAGGAACAATCTTGCTGCTGGGTTCTGTCTCAAACTCCTTCCCCCCCCCCTTTCCCCTCCCCCGAGAACAAACACTGGCCATATCCAGTTCCAAGTCAGGGCATTTGTGCTTTATGCCAAATTTATTTTGGCTTCAGCCCAGCTCGGTGTTGGTGGGGGTAGTGCTGAGCTTTCTCTGAAGGTTGGAAGTGTGGTTGGAGCAACCTGAGCATTTCCTTAAACTACCCCTCTCTGTGTTGTGAACAGAGACTGCTTTTAAAAGGAGAGTGCCCTGTCCCTGTTCGACTCAAGGTTTCTGTGGGCTGTGCTTTGAAATTAAATAAGCAGGTCTGAAATTATTGTGGGATTTTTATTGAAGTGCCAACTTTTGTGGCCCTGACATATCTTGATGATTTTATTATTATTTTTTAAATTTTTAAAAGACATTTAGAACACTTACTAATAAACATTCTGCTTTAAACTAGTGGCTTTTATTGAAATGGTTGCTTGCTATTTTCCCCGCATACAACTTTTTTTTCACGTGTGCTCAGCTTTTTGGTATCTGAGGATGAAATTACATGTTACAGCTGAACTGATCTAACTCACTGTCATCAAAGAAGAGAAACCCGACCCTTCCCCTCCGCCCCCCACCTACAGCTGCACAGTCCCTCTTCTTCCCTTGTGCAAGCCCCTGGCTCTGGCACTTGTCACCTCCTTTGCCAGGCCAGGCCAGCTTTCAGGCCTGGCAGGAACCTGCCTGCTTTTCTGCTGTGTTGGGATTGTGGCAGGCTGGTTCCTTCAGAATTCATGGAGCAATGCTCTTACCTTTGCATCCTGAATGTAACATCTGAAACGTCCTTTTTTTTTTTTTTTTTATTGTTATCATTTAGCCCTCAATCCAGTAAGTTTTTCTGAGCCCAGCTGAAAATGCCTTTGTGGTTTGCTACAGGTTTCACCTAACCTCCATAAAATGGAGAAGATAGGTGTTCCTGTCTTTCATATGAATGAGATGTGCACACTGGAGATGATTCTCCCCTGCATGTGGTGTTCCACATTGGTTCAAGTTCTTCATGCTGTTGAGAGATAACGTTTCATTTGTTCTAGCTCTTTGAGGGTAACCCAGCAGGAGCATAAAGCCAGGCAGAGAGGGAAGGAGGGATGATTCTTTATGGTGGCAGCAAGGTCTTAATTCAGCCTAAAATGTTGTGAAACCATAACCTTAGGCATACCCTGCTTCAGTTTCTGAAACAGCATAGATAGGATCTGACCAATCGCTTTTAAAGACTTTAAACACCCTCTGGTTAATAACTGACTTGCCCTGCTATGTGGCATTGCACATGTTAAAGGGAGTGCCAGCTTTCATTCACCATTGTTTTGTTTTATGAAACTTTATTTTTTCACCTTACTTTTCAAATGAAAAGATACTGCTTGACTTATTCACTATCTACCTGCTTCAAACTCCTTATTAAAAGAACAAGCTTTCAAATTGAAGAATGTTTTATAGACTTGAATTAGAGTGCAGCCAGATAAACCAACAGAATTTGGTGTACAGAAACCTGTTCCATATTGGGATTTGGCCTCTGGGATTGTAATGCCTTAAGCCAGGTCAGCAAAACCAGGAACAGTTTGTCCAACTGTCCTGTGTCTTTGTTCAGCAAAAGGTCCTTGTGAGTGATCTGTTTCTGTAGACATGTAGATAAAATAAAAATGAGCACTGGGAATTAAGACTTCCCCAAGCTCCCCTCCTCTGTGAAAGCCATCTGTCCTTCTCCGTAAGACACCAACATGATGAACGGGCTTTCCATTTTGTTAGGAGATCCCTTCCTTTTCCTTTGCATTCTCCTGTTGCTGATAGGTTTCTGTTGACATTTATAGATAGGACTTTTTCTTCTTAGCTTATCTTGCATGTTATCAGAGGAGGTGCAAGCAGAGGAGCAAGGCTACTGAGGAATCTGTCTTCCTGTTCCTTCCTTTGAGAGGAAGAAGATACTGGTTTCTCCCCTAGGGATGCTCACAAGGGTTTTTCAGGCAAGTGTGCTTCCTTCCAAGAGGGACCAGAGAAGGGAGGCTGGATAGATGTTGTATTGTAGGAACCAGTGAGAAACTAAAGGAACTGGGTTTGTTCAGCCTGGAGAAGAGGCAGAGAAGGGATCTAGTCAGCAGCCTTTCACTAAAGGAGCTTGCAGAGAACATGGACCCAGACTCTTCTCAGAGGTGCACAGTACAAGGAAGAGAGGCAATGGGCACTAGTTGCAACATATAAAATTCTCATGGGAAATTAAGTGTACTCCTTATCAGAGCTGGGGATGGGTTACTGCAGAGGCTCTATCCTCGGAGATTTTCAAACCTCAATTGGACGAGGCTGTAGGCAGCCTGATCTAGCTCTTAAGTTGACCCTGCTATGAGTGGGAAGTTTGCCTAGAGACCTCCAGATGTTTCTTCTAGCCAGTTTTGTTTTGTTTTTGTTTTTTGTTTCTGTGATTGCCAGGGGATCTTTCTACTTCAAATGTGTTTAAAGAACTTAATTTCCATGTATCAGAGTGTGCTTTGGGTTGTTACTTTCTGTGACACCAATGACAAATGAAGGACCTGTGCTAAAGGACTTGGTCCAAGTGGTAAATACAATAATTATAGAAGATGAGACCTCACCAAATCATCTGATCTGAAGCTAATTCAATTATGCATCAGTCCTGCCTGACAGGTGTGTGTCTAAACCAGTCTTTCATTATCTTTCTGGCAACTTCTTCCAACGGCATCCTTATGTTGGAAACATTTCCTGATGACTAAGCTGAATATCCCATGTAGTCCAAGTCCATTACTCTTGGATCATGTGGAGGTGGAGAATAGTTAATTTCTTTCCTCTTTGTAGCTGTATACATGAAGACCTCTATCACTGCTTCGTGGTCTTCTCTCTAAACCAAACGTCCCTGGCTCTTCACCCTGTTCTTATGTTTTCTTGATTTGTGGATGCACTGGATGCATCACAAGCACCAGTGTCTTGCTCCCTATAGTAAAAGAAAACATTAAAATTCAGAGCAAGTCCAGGAAGTGGCTCTTATCCCATGCTGCAGACAAGGGCAAAGGAAAATCCTTGCCAAGCTTTCACAACTTCTAAGGCTTAAGCAGAAAGATGAGGGGAGGGGAAAGGAAGAAGCTAGATGGTTAACTGGGAAAAGAAGGGCCTTTCCCCTTGGCTTCTAGAGCAACCAGCAAAAGCCCTGAAGTATGGGATTAAATATATGAAAAGTATGTAGCAAACAAATAGTGATTCAGTCTGCTTTCAAACCCTCCTGGCTAAATCAGCATTTTGGACACCCAGCTTGATTTTCTATCTTTAGAAGTAATTTCTGTTAAGTTTGTTTAACTATTTATGCAGCTGATCAAGCTCTCTCTTAAAATACCTTATGGTATATGTCCTGCTGCAAAGCTCTTCCAGAACTGTCCTTAAAAATAGTTGACCAAAGTGGCACATGGGATTTCCATACATTGTCTTAGTAAAGTCTTATATAATGGTACTCACACTTCCTTGTCTCTTTAGTAAATATACCTCAGAAGCAACTTTTCTTCTACTCTATTTGCTGTGTTGAGGAAATATAGCAAATCAAAGTTTTGCTTTTAGTTTAGATGTAATTTTAATTATGTAGTCTATCCTTATTGCAACTTGTGGACATTTTAGGAAGGTAGATGGGTAGAAAAAAGGATGAGAAAGCAGTGGCAGTCCAAGCTGCTGACAGTGTAGACTCCATGTGTCAAGGCTGAGTGAGCAGACATCAGGCTATGGGCAGGCTACCTGTTGTGCTCAGTGCACATCAGGTTGAAGTAAAGCTACTCATGGTCAGTGCATGTGGAGTGTGTAGGGAACCTTGGAGCGCCATGGAGAAACCTGAATTCTGTTCCCTCCCTCTGTTATTATCCATAAGGAAGGCTTAATGCTGTAAAGAAGCATGGAGACATTCAGTTTGCCTCCCCCTTGACCCCTGTTTTGTTCTTAGTGTTGCTGTGGCTCTTCATGGAGAACTTGAGACCATTGAGGTTTCTAGTTAAACCACTCAAATTATTCAAGAATGGCTGAAGGAAGCCTTGTGATTTCTTAGAATGGGTCTGAGTACTTGCTTTTACATGATCATTGCTTATAGTCCTCTTTTTCTTGCCTGTTTTCCTTGTATTTTGTACTTGTACTTTGTTGGGTCCTCTTCAGGACTGAACACCATGGAAACCTTTGAGTACTGTTTGATAAGAGTTTTGGGATAAAAGTGGTTATTTAAGTAATTTAATCAAAGAGGTACCAAAATGTATACTTGGTTCAACATTTAATACTTTTTATGGAAATTTGGATCTGTTAATGCTAATTCTGCTAGATTGGTAATGGCAATACCATCTATACCGTGTCCTGGTGGAGTTACTCAATGAAGAATTAGTATATAACCCAACTCTGCTTGCCATTCCACATTTAAACCTTTCCCCTGGCTAGCCAGGAGGAGATTTAACTTGTCAGGAATTTTATTTTATTTTATTTGTGCAGTAAGTATAACCCAGATTGAATAGGACCTAAATCTTCATTTTGGTGTGTGATCTGCATATAGATAACTGTAGTACCCATAAGGACATAAAGACATCACTTATTTAGTACCTGCATAAATTATAGAGTGTGGTGATTAATTTTTGTATGTCAGGTTAAGGAAAATACAGGGTCGATACTCATTTATTTTTGAATAAATAAATGTGCAATCCCCAAAACCATTTATGGAAACACCTCCAGGACTTAGTTACACATGCAGTCCTTCAGCTGGCTGTGCCAGTTCCTATCCACGAACTTGCTTACAATTCTGGTACCCTCTCATTTATCCTAGCAAACCAGTTTGTGGGGCTGCATGTGAACTGGGTCATGTAATTGGGTTAATAATAATGGGTGGGGGGCACTGCTTGATTTTGGGGTTGTTATTAGCTTGGATCTGTTTTGTTGCCCAGTTGATCAGACAGGTAGTGCAGGTTGAAACAACTCCTCTGTAAAACTTTATTCTACAGAAACATGTGGGTAACAGTGGTCTGAGATTATTTTTGATACAATCAAATATTACTCTATGTGCTGAAAACCTTAATTAAAGACTGAGCGTTCCTTCCAATTAACAGTTATCCAGCTGGTCATGGAGACTTTTTTATGAAGGAGCATCTTGCTAGGGCATACTGGGCTGAAGCTAGCTTGGCTGGCTGTATCTCTCTAATTTTTTATCTGTCTCTGCCTTTTTTCAAGTTGTTTCAAGGTGATGGCTGGATACCTTTTCTTTTGGTGTTTAGTCAGATGATATTTGAACTCCACTGGATTTTTTTTTTTTTTTGCACTGAGCTTTGTTTCATTCAGTCACATAGTGAAGCATTGAAAACAAATGTCAATGAAAGCATATGCTTGTTTTACTGTTACCCATCTGATACCTTATAGTCCAAATGATCAAGGGACTGAAGGTTTGTGAAGCTACTGAGCTCAGAAGGGCTATTAGCTATTATTAGAAGTGCTGTCTGCTAGTAGTAGCAATGCCCAGGCTATGGAATGGTGTCATGAGGGAAAACTCAAAGGTGGGTGATGGAGGAGAATCTTATCTTGGGAAATTTCTGGGCCAAATGCCTTCTAGCTGTGTCTGGTTTGTTGCTGGTGATACCTTAAAGAGGCTGTGATGTGTGTGCCATGGTTATTAATGCCCTAGAGTATGATAGGATGAGAGCATCTACAGAGACCCTCTTGGTGGTAGTGGTGGAAGTTACCTGAAATCAAAGGACAGTGACTTCTTGCAAAGAAAATGTATTGTAGAGGACTCCAGTGGTAGTCTGAAGTAGAGGCCACCAGAAGGTCATTCACAGTAAATCGAGGGGGATGCTGTTAATCACTCCAAAATACAAAGGTACGTGAAAGATTGAAGCAGAGAGAGCCTCTGACCTGCGGTGGCTGTAGGAGGAGAGCTGCGATCCTACCACTGCTGTCTCTGCCTCCCCAGGCTGAGCAAACCCTAGATGTATATTGAGTAAGACATGCTGGAGCATCTAGGAAAGTGTCCTGTTGCTTAAACGCAGGTTACTTGGGAGCAGTTAGCAATGCCAAAACTCTGAGGTTCAGTAGGAGCTGAGGGGATAAAACAGCCTGAGAACTGCTTCAAAACCTTCACTTGGGTAGCCTTGTTGTTGCCAACTTAACTAGGTTTTGACCTGAAAATGTAATTTGTATCTGTCTTCAACACCCTAAGAGGTTATCGGTATGTTTAGAAATTGCAGGTTTTAGTGCTGCATAATGGAAGAAATGAGAGCAGAGTGGGTCAGTGTGTTGGTTCAGCACTGGAGTTAGTGATCCATTTGTGCAGAATGGATTTTTAGGGGAATTCCTCACCACTTGAGAGCTCCTCTGAATGGGTGAAGATTATTGTGGAGCTTAGAACAGTGGTGGGTAATAAACATACACTGCCAAGAAAAAGATACGATAGATTTAAGACTTCTGGCGTTTGTAAGTCACAGCCTTTTGGATTTGTGTACATGAGTGTCTTATTTTTGGAAGTGGGGTGGTTTTTTTTTTAAGTGAATCTCCTGGTTGTCACCACTTGGTGTACTTTTATTTACATCTTCAATTGTGCTACCCTTGTTTCTTCTAAACTAAACTGAAAGATGTGCTCCAGGATCACAGTTAGTGCACTCTGGCCACTAATAACTATTCATTCCACAGGATAAGGCTAAGTAATACAAGGTACCCATCCCCATTTAAAAAAAAAAATTAAAAATCTCATACTGGAGAAATTGCCCTGAGACTGATTGAAACTGGTTGTTTCATTCTTGAATCTGCTCTTGCTGTGCTGCACCATGTGCTATTTTCAAAGTAGCTTTCGATTTTTTAATTTTTTTTTTAATTAAAGTCCAAATGAAGGCCATACTAAAGAAATGGATAAGAAATTTGGGCTTCTTATAATAAAACAAAAGGATTTCCTTTGAACTTAAGCTTTCACGTATTTTTATTGTAAGAATTTATCCCATATGGAACCAATTTCCTGTGTTCAGTGTATGTAAAATTTCATCATAGGAAACTAATCTGAGAAATGCTCATTTTCTGTTTATTCTGGGCATACCTGGTTTATTTATATTGCTTCTTTTTCATCTTCACTCTCAAGTCTATGTATGTATGGTACCTGACCAAATTTTAAATGCACCATGGGTGCCTTGCTGCATCTCTGTTGAAGAATCATGATCTCCGAGTTCCTCTGGCATTACTTAACTCACCTTCATCTTGTTTTCTCTTCCTGCTTCCACTCTCTGCAGATCAGTAACACCCTTTAAAAAGGTTGTTCTTTCTCAAAATTGTATGATCTTTATTAAAAAAAAATAAAAATCTACATATCTTTGTGAATCTTGTGTTTTGTGATTGACCTATCCGCTACCAATCAAGGTCTGCCAAGCTCCAGTTAATTGCTCAGTCATCTTCTCATCCTGCGTAAGCTTTCTCACTTTCCAGTCAGTTTTTTAAGATCCTAGTTTGCATGCTGAGGTCACCTGAATTTGTATGAAAATTCCAGCTTGAATATTGAAATGGATTTGATGCGTTTGCTATTAATTCATTCATATCCCATCTTCAGCTCCTAGAAGAACTGGAAGTTCATTCTTCCACATTCTTCAATTTTTCACATATCAATAGTGGGCTTTCTGACAAAGTTTGGGTTTGCAAGATCTAAGTTTGGAGACATCCAAAGTTAAAACTTGCTGGTATACAATTAAAAGAATTAACTGGGTGTACTGTGTGTGGGTGCATTGTGGTATGGGAGGGGAAGGTTGTAGACTGGATTTGTGTACAAGGATGGCTGTGATGGTTTTGTTATACGCGTTATGTGAATGGATATTTTAGATCAGATTGTGTTGTTAGGGCATTTGAATAACCTGAATTCAGATCAGCCATTCTTTTAAAATGTTTATATTCTTTTGAAATCAGTAGTTTGCAAGATTTTTGTTTTTGAGGAGCATAGTAGCGTTTATCTTCCATGCCACTCCTTTGTCTGGGCATGGTGTCTTGCATGGGGCTGGCCTTGTGTAGGGAAAAAGCTTTTATGGACCCTGGCAAAAGTGGTCAGCTCATGTCTTGCTTACCCATAATCAGCACTAGAAAAAGAGCATGATGTCCACAACACCTGCAGAAGGGAAGTTGTGTAGGGGCATGGAGAAGTCCAGCTTAGGAAGCTTGAGCTGTCCTGTTGGGTAGATCCTTAACCAACTTTCACTACAAACACACTCAGCAGGAATTGCAAGAAATGCACAAATTTGTATGTTAGTTTATGTACCATTCCCTCCTTCTTCCCAACAGGTCTTGTTTTTTGGAGTCGTCGTGCTGAAGTGTGGTGTGTAGGATCTGTAGTTTATAGTGGATGGACTCGCACAGCTTTTATAAGCTGTCAATAATCAGCAAAATGAGAAATGCTGAACTGGCAGTTTTATTTGTACCTGGAAGCACGTGCAATTTCTTTCTTTACCCTCACAGCAGCCAAAGCCTCCGTCCCCATGCACTTCTGTGTTCTGCTCATTAGGTGTGCCTCCCCTAATTAGGTTATCTTGCACATAGCTGGATACAACTTCTTTAGGTGTGGCATGTTTTAAAACATGAGCCTTCTGCTAAGAGCTGATACTAGGCAAGTTGGCATGGCATGGAGGAGTTAGACAGATATCTTAAGTACAGTGCATGACACGCGCTGAAGAGTGACAACAGAGTGGTGATGATCAAGTCCTCAAATGAGGTCAGACCTGACACTCCTCAAATATGGCCAGACCTGACACTCTCTATCAGGTGTGTTCAGAGCTGAAGAGTAACAAAACCAGCTCCCGAACCACAGAATTGGGGTGAATAACCTTCTGAATTTAGGTTAAATTTAATCTCATGTTTTATTTATGGCTATTTATGTGAACATTAGGATTGTATAAAGTAAAAGTTACTGCCTTTTTCCCCTTCAGACCCACTTCAGTTCACGTGTTTGCTTGTATTGATTGCATTGATTGCCCTGTCTGCAGCCAGAAAAACTGCTGTCAGCCATTTGGTCAGGTTTTTAGGGAGGCATTGTTTTTATTTTCTTTCGTTCTTTCTTTTTCTTTTTCTTTTGGTCTTTTCAGTTAGACTAGCTTTTGGGCACACAGACTTGAGGTTTGAATGGAGGAGGCAGATTGAAAGCTCAACTTTCAGTAACTATGCTTCACCCTGGAATATTTGGGAGAGTGCTTAGCCACATCATTCAAGCTGAACAAAACCATGAATCAGTATTTCAAGGCAGTAACCCTGACCTTGGAAGATTAATCAAAGAAAGTGTTTCCATTTGGCTATTAAGTGCTCAGGCATCAGTGTGGGTGAGTAAGTGATTCTTACTCAGAGGGTATGGCTGTCCTGTGCTTTTCCATGCCCTGATTTCTGTGCCATAACTCTTCTGGAGACGGATTGGCTCCTTGTAGAGGTCCTGCACTCTTTTCTCATGCAACATGTTCCCAGAAATGTATGATACAGGTATGCTGGAGCCTGCCTTTGCGTGGAGCTTTCTGTCATCCAACAGGTTGTGTTCGTTTTGTGCCATGTGAAAACAGAGCTTCCAAAGCAGAGTGGAGATGGCATTGCATAGTGGGGTTTGTGATTTGGCCTTCACCAATACCGCAGGTTGCATCTCCAGTTGTACACAGATTATGGACAATCCAGGTAATTTTAGTGACAGTTAAGAGTTGACTAGCAATTTAGAGACAGCAGTCTAGCTGTCAACAAGAGTTGTAATCAGCACTCCTTGTTTTTCAGGTTAAAAAAAATTTCTTTAGAGTGGCTGTACCTATTATTTGAGTCTTTCAGATAAAAGGTAACATCAACACAAAACTAAATTTCCCTACAACTCAAACTGATAGATAGCAGCTATTTTTACTGATGGATAAATATGATCCTCTTCAGAAAACCCTGTTGCTTTACCTTAATTGATGTGGAAAGTATTTAAGGAGCTTCAGTTTAGAATCTAGAAGGCCTTTTTGCAACCCCTTAACATCATGAGATGCACTTCTTCTGGAAGACTTCTCTCTCTATAAGGTCTTGTGTTTGTATAAATATTTTTTTGTTCATAATTTTCTTACCTCTTTAAATACCATTTTAGGGATTGTTTTTAATAGTTGCTAGATGCTAGCCCCTTGCATTCTGTAGTGAGCTCTAACATTGCTTTCGGCTGAGTCATTTAACTGCCCTGCCTCAGTGTCTCTGTAAAATGATTCTTGCCCGTTACCTTGAAAGATTTTTCTCAAGGTGTCTTAATATTTTATAAAGATGTTCTTGTCCATCAGCCACAAGTTGAAAAGTTAGCCTGTAAATGAACATGTGAATTATTTAGTATGTTGAGATTGGAAGCCTGTCTATGTGATAAGCTTTTGTATCCAACTTGTTCTTTACCCCTGCCACTTAATAGATAAATGGCAAAACTCCTCATCGGACTTTTTTTTCATCCCAGTCCTACATTGTTTTGCACCTCTGCTCTTCTCCCCACCCCCTCCAGTGTAGTGTGTCAGGGAATATAATAGGTATAATAGTACAGTGGTGGCCTGATCATGCTAGAGAGCTTTTTGAACCTTGCCTTTGTAGTTAGAACCAACCTGTTTTGTAGTTGTGTTTTAACCATGTTGTGCTCTTTACAAGGCTATAAATGGCTTGTAGCACATCTTGACCTCTCTGGTATAGGGAAGACCAGATCATGTTCTGACTCTGGCAGAAGATAACCCATCAAGCTTGTAAGTTAGGAGGGCTTGCCATCTTTATTCATTCAAGGAAGTAGAATTTTTATCTTGATTACTGTATTCTGTGGTGAGGTGCATGCTAAGTAATAGTGAAATGGGTTCATTAAAAATCTCTGGGGCAGGTGGAACAGACCATTCCTGTTGACAAGGTATTGCCTGTGTTGCAGCCATCCAAAGCCTTCTGGTTTTGTTTTTTCTCTTTATGAGTCAATGGGTAGTGTCACTTTTATATAATTAAGTGCAGGCTGTGGTTTGATGTTGTTTTGAAGGCTGGTTAACATGCAGTAGCTGTCAAGTGGTAGGAGTTGCTGATCTGGTCTAAAAATTGCCATGCCAGATCAATATTGTTAAAAGGAAATTTTACAGTGTTACTTTCTGCTTATAGTCTCTGCGGTGGATCAGGCAATGCTTGTTAGCACCCACATTCTGCTGGATCTCCCAAACTCTTGCAGGCCTTTTTAGCTGTCTTTTTTGGAGTCTTTTTGATCTTTGGGTCACTGTGTCCTTTTGTTCCTGCTTGCTGTTAATATGAGAGATGCCTGTGATTCCTTTTTTTTTCTTTTTCTTTTTTTTCCCTCTCCTTTGGATGCTTGCCACATTTAAGTCCTTCTACCATGAGATTTGATCTGAGCTTTGTCTCTTTTACAGTTGCAAGTACTTTATTCAAAAACATGGAATAGCCTCTGAGCCAAACCTACAGCCAGGCCTGCCAAGAGTCCTGCACTCTTTGATTAGCATCATCTGGTGTTGCTCTGTAGGGGACCAAACCGGCCATGGATGAATCTGCTTGATCTGCTGGGAACTGGAGTGAGAGGGAGGCCGCTGTAAGCAGTCCCTCGTTGGGATGCATGCAGTGATGTGGTGCACTGCACCATTACCTTGTACGTGACTCAGCATGGTACTACTAAGACTATGGGACCTGAGTACGTCCAAGCCCTGCTTTAGGAAGTTTGTCCTCCATGGGGTGAAATGGTTTTATTTTCTGTATACGCATTGGTCCTGTAGTGCAGTGTTTGGGCTTCTACTGCATTCAAAGTCATTTTGCCACCTTGCAGAAGAAGTAGAAGCTCTTATGAGAAAGAAAAAGTTGGGGTATTACTAGGTAGGGCTTCTTCATTTCCTGGTGTCCCTAGGTAAGTGGGTTTTGGGGACTTGTTTTCTTTTTTCTTTTTTTTTTTCTTTTTCTCTTTTTTCTTTTTCCCCTTGACATATTCTAGGCAGATGTCCAGGCCCTTGAAGTTCTGCCAGGAAGATGCTGTAATATGCTAAGCGCACTGTTCCCCGGTCCTATTCCTGTCCTGCAGCTGGTGTTGTGACTGTACCTAGATAGTTGTTCCATGTGTGGACTGTACCTCCCCTATTTCCACCACCCGAAATCTATAGCATAAGTTGCTGTGGCCACTGAGCAGTGGTTATTTTTGTAGGCTGGTTATAGAAATAGAAGGATGTGTTGCAACAGTAATAGTTGATTTGATTCTGGAGCATGGTTGAATGAAGAAGAACAAAGTTACCTCCTTGCTCTCACCCAAGCATCTGATGTTTGTGCAACTTTGTATGGTTTTGGATAAATGCTATAAAACTGAACTACAGCTGAGATACTGCAGCTTGGGCAGATGCTTCTTGGGGCAACAGGCTTTTCTTGACCAGGCATTTAGCTTCTAAGGCTGTAGGAGCACAGGTGCTTGCTCAGCCTTCCCTTTGCTAGGGGCAGAGGCATGCTTTCACTGCTCTGGGCTAACGTACACCAAAGGCACATCCACTGGGAGAGCCAAGACCACTGGAAGATGGTAGAGCAGTTGAAAGAAGGTGGTTCTGCTTCTGCTGTGATAACAGCTTCTTTCCCATATTTATTTTTGTCCTGTCCCCTCAGACACCAGTCCCTGCATGGGACTGCTCTGCCCAGGACATTGTAGAAGCAACTCTGAACAGCAACATCCTAATTCTCCCTGCACCATATTCGTCTGTTCAGCCTCGGTCTAATGTACCTTCCCCTCCACTGACATCATGCTCTGCTGCTGCCAAAGACCCATAGCTGGCTGGGCAACAGCAGCCTGCACGGTGCAGTACTTGGGAAATGGTCCTGCCTCCAGCCAGAGCGTGGTCTGGTCCAGCATCGACTCTGGGCTCTGTAGCTGCCTCCACCCTCAACATCCCAGCCCCCAAACACTGTACAAGCAAAGTTTGTACATCTGTTTCTGCTGGACTTTGGATTCAATAAATCTTACTAAAATTATTTTGTTTGGTTTATTTCAATGTGTTGACACAAGTTCTTGTCCGTCTGCAGCTAGAGTTGGCACACTACTTGCCCTGGCATGGGCAGCTGTGGGAAGCTAGGATTGCTGGCCAGAGGAGTGGGAAGAGGAATGCCACAGGCAAAATACTGGACAAGAACAGGGAGGGGAGAAAAATGAGAAGTGTTTCAAAGTACAAAAGAGAGAAAGTAGGTACAGATAAAATTTGGGAAGATGCAGACACTGCAAAGACTGTCGAGCAGTCACTGGGGTCTGTCCTGAAGTATAAGCCTCCAAGCTCTCACATTACACAGGATACGACAGCCACAAACCCTATTTACAAATCTTCAGATTCTTTCTGAGGAAACTCCATCTCTTCATATGGCCAAATGCATACTTCACCAATACCTGGTTGGAGGTCAGTTTATCACTGAATTTGTTGTGCGCAAGGCCCTGCCCTTTGCAGCAGCTTTTTCACCAGGTACCGATTACCTTGAATGTGTGGGCTGAGCTGCAGTGGAACATATTTCTCCCCTCGAATGTGCATGGGCAGGGAATGGTCCATGTGTCAATCATAAAGCCCATCTGTCTGCCATCATTTTAAGCCTAGCAAGTGGCAGAGTAGGAAGAGTCCGAGGTGACAGGCTGTAACTTACTGAATCAACCATCTTTTCCATGATCACTGGGCCTTACATGTCTGTCCTCTGGCATGCTATCAGAGGAGAACTCAGTACAGATCCCTGTGAATGTTGCCTTCCCCGTAATCCTGTGTCTGCTGGCAGGTGTGGCATGTTTGAACCTTGATGCATAGGGGGATGTCATCAGTTTGTGTTCTTCTCCGTACTCTGCGGAAGGAGCAGCAGGCCAGCAAAGACCTCTTGCTCTTGGTAATTTCCATCAGGGCATCCTGCCCTTCCTTGCCTCTGTTGTATATGGCCTGATGTTACATGCTTTCAAAGTTGAGCAGCGTATCCAGGTCCTAGTGTTCCCACATGTGTGATGCCAGTTTTACCCAGTGCCTACCAGAGGAGGTTCTGTGCACATTGCTGACACTCTTTAAATGGAAAGCTAAAATGATGTGTTATTTCCACAGTGCTAAGAGGTAAATGATGTCCCAGCCCCATAGTACCACTTCCCAGTTGCTGCTTTGTGAGGCAGAGCCTGATCTCAGAAACAGAATATAGGCCCATCACAGGATCTGCCTATAAGTCAAGAGTAAAGCAGGGCTGACACTGAATGGGCAAGGTGGGATTGAACAGGCATGGACGTGGGATAATTAGGGGTACTAGTAGCACACTTCATCTATCTCCAATGCTCTCTTCAGAGCGAACATTTATGATTTGATCCTGTAACTGTGTCCTGAAGTAACTCAAGTCTTTTCTGCCACACGGTCTGGTATTGCATAATTAGGCCTGTTTATCAAGCATTGGCAATGGAACTTGCTGTTCATTTTTTTTCACTGTGTGTTGGGATCAGGACAGTCTGCCGAGAAGATCAATGTATCTGCTTTTTCTTGTTAGCGGGCCAAACAGAACTTCAGTTTGGTGTTGAACATATAAAAAATGTCCTCCCGAGCCCTAGTCATGGTTTCTGGTTTTCTTTCTTCCCATTCTCTTATTGATTGCACAGTCTGAGCTATTCTGCATCTGTCTGGCTGTTAATAAATACTATACATATATTTTGGGTTTGGTGGTTGAAGTGTTCAATTTAAAAGTACGTCATTTTAACCTCTTTTTGTTGACTAGCTGCTGAGGTCCTACCTGCAGAGTGGTTCTGCCTGTATATTTGCATGTTCAAAGTGCACTTGTCTTCAAAATGAGCTGTAGTGAAAACAGGAGCCTTAGGCAGGGTTTTTAGGTTCTGCTTTGACCACTGCCTTGGGACAAGTGGCCAAATCCTTTCTGTTCTCTGCCTGTCTCCTTTCTTTAAAATGACTTTGTGCTTTTGAAGAGAGGATGGGGAAGGAAAAGGAAGAAATGAGGGAACTGTTCTAACTGGACCCTCCAGCCACTCTAGCTGACTAGATTTCAGTCAGTAAGAGTATGGTCCTTCAGAGGTCCATGATCTGCTTTTTCTGAGGAAAAGCAAAGCACATTCTCCAATCTTGTTGTCCAGATTTCTGAAGTTTTGTAAGGAATCTGCACTTGTATTTGAGAATTTTTAGAGTTGGTCAACTGCACTTAGGCGTGAAGTGTCCATTGCTCTAGACATCAGCTATCACCAGAAGTGGGATGTTATTTAAACCCCATAGCCTTGTTGGAATGAGTTACTGGTCAGAAACTGTTCATGCATGGGTGCTCCCAGGGTTTTCTTAGAAGCAGCTGCCTCCGCCTCACCAGCCCAGGATGGACTGCTCTAGCTGTTGAGATTTGCGAGCCACTGAGGGTGGTACGGTGAAAGGTGCTGGAGAGGAGCTGTGGCAGCGAGCTGAGGCTGAAAGCACTGGCGGTGAGATGGCAGATGAGGATCCGCGCAGAGAGAGCATTGTCACAAGAGTGTTGATGTGTTTTGGAGTGATTACAATAGCTTCATGGAAACATCAGTTCAGTGGTAAAAAGGATAATAAAGGGGAAAATGCTAGGATTAACTGGCAGAGGGCTAGGGAACAGTACAGAGAACAGCTACAGCCTGCTTCCCTTCTCCATGCTGCACCTTCATCTCCATTCTCAAAAGCAACACTATAAATCCAGAAGAGGTTCAGATGATCATGGTCAGAAATGCAGGAAATGGCTAAATAAGCCAGGAGTCATCAGTCTGGAAAAGGGATGATTATGTTTAGGAGACATATTTTCATGCAGCTTGCAGTTATACTGTGAAACTCCTTGTTGCAGGATAGAGTGGATGGTATGAATGTGTACATGTGCTTAAAGGAGGATTGGACAGTTTAATGGAAAGAAAATCCTTTGAGGAGTACTAAGTGAACAGAATCTCCATCTGGCTCAGTATGTCTCTATGCTGTGGGTGATTGGAAAGTGGTAATGCTGTTCAGTAAGAGCATGATACATGCATGTCCTATGCTTATGCTCTCACTTCTAAAAGAGGATCCTTATGTGGGTTGACCCCAGTATCCTGTATGGCCAGCCTTTTTAAGAATATGCAGATAAAATCTCATCACTGCCTTCTGGGTCACAATGGTGGCTTCTGGAAGTACTTGAGTACAAGTGGTCCAAAGGTTAAAATGTCCAGCGAATTTGCAGGTGTAAGTGTGGGGAAGGCATATAGGAAGTCTGATTCAGCCCTTATTAAAGCAGTGCTAGATTTTGTAAAGGAAGAAAGAAGCTATTGAATAACTGGAGGTGTGAATAGTGTTGTGGGAGTCAAAGAAAAGGTTGTAATATCATAGACCTATTACTAGGTGGCGATAGTAAATTGTTAATGATGCAGAAAAGTCCCAAATTTCCAGCAAGTGTTTTTGTATTTGGAGGGAAGTTGGAGAATGTATTTGCAAAATACATGTGATGAGTTACTCCCCACTCTGCTGGTAATCCAAGATAATGCCAAACACTTTCAATAGGGATACACTATTTAAATCAGTAGGCCCAGATAACTTTGACCTAGAAGTATTAGAAATGCTGGCTGTTATTTTTAATTCAGATTATTAGGAAATTCCAGAAGACTGGCTGAATTTGGCCAGTGCTGGAATGACCTGTATGCCATTGCCCTCATGTTTATTCAGGGCAGAATTTTAGAAATACTGATACATTATTTGATTAATAAATAACTAAAGGTTAGGCATATAATTAACGCCACTCAGCTTATGTTTATGGTGAGTGCAGTAAGTTCTCTCAATACAAATCTGGCTTGTTTTTTTAAGATGGCCCTGGTGATTTGATAAGGCTGACAGTCTAGATTTAAAACACTTAGTGTTGTCTCAGGACCAGATTCAGCACTGCACAACATTTGAGTTGAAAATGTTAACTCTGTATATCATTAGCAAAGTGCTGGGTGAGCGAGATTTCCTTAACTGGTGATAATAGTGGTTGTCTGTGGAGAATAAGATTCAGATCAAGCTTTTTTGCAGGCACTGTTGCAATACATATGAAATTTGACACTGCCCTCAAAGCCTTTATTCAGTCACTTCCTATTGGAGTTCATCTCATCAGTGCGTTCATAACCACCTTTGGTGGTACAGCAAGTACTGATACTGTGAAGCAAAATGTCTTACAGGAGCAGGAGGAAGTTTTTTCCAGTATGATCAGTCGTGATCTGTAGGTAATGAAACATTTTTTTTTCTTATACTACAGAATCTGTAGTGTCTGCATTGGCACAAGTATTTTGTGAAGTTGTCCTCATGGTTGGGCATGCTGTTGCATTTCTCATAGTAGCCTTACCTGGTGCATGATGTGTAAGCATCTGAATACTTAGACATAACTGATAACAAATTCTTACTAAATGCTTTGTAATGCCAGGAATTTTTGTATGCAGAAGAGCTAGAAGTTTGTATTTGGATTGTATTATTAAGTAGCTTAAGAGATAAATTGATGAGAGTTAGCATCTGAAGTTACCAACAGCTTCATTAGAGAAGTTCTGAACTGACACACATGTAACAGGTCTGGTTTGGGGGAGACTAAAATAATAGGTCAGCAACAGCAGCCTTTCACAGGCCAGCAGCAGAGAAAATAAAAGGGATAGTGGAAAGGAGCCACAGTGTTAAAAACTCAGTATTTCAATGATATTTTTACTGGACGGAGTCTTAGTGGAAGTTTGACAACAGACTCTAGAGCCCCTATCACTCCCTCCTTTGTTTTTGGCAACCCGATTTGGCATCATTTTTGAGCTTGCTGAGGGTGCTGTCTGTGCTGTTGTCTCTGTCTTTCATGGAGATATTAAACAGGACTGGTGCTACTGTCAACAGCTTGTTTGGAGCTGGTCCGAGGGAAGATGGAGCTGACTCTTGGGACATCTCAGTCTGTTGCTGTGGATGTGTGGGACTTAACAGAGGAAATTATTCACCATTTCTAGACTAGGATTTGCTAGAAGTCCTTCACACCTTTCACTCCCAAACTTTGCCCTGAGGTCCAAAATCTTGGACCATGGCGTGTTTCAGTCTTGCTCCATTCCCTGACTTTCCCCTTGGCATTCATGTGGTGTGGTGCAATAAACGGAGGGCCTTGGGCATGCAGCGAATGTTTCATGCTTTTCTGAGAAACCCTGAGCATGTGGGTCCATTGATGATAAGACACCTGAGTACATGTAGCTGGGCACCATTTTACGGGATTAAATTTCTAGTGCCCTCATGTTGTTGTTGTTTTTGTAGAATCATGGCTTGCGGAAGTGCTCCAGCCCACCTTCATGGGACTCCTCTCTGTGGTTTGCAGTCATTTTTTGCCTTATTGCAGGATGCGTGCTTTCTACTTTTCAACGCTTCTCCTCTCAAAGTCTTTGCATTTCTTCTGCAGTCCTTTTGCCAAAATCATGCCTCCACATTTAACAGATTCTGCACTACCCTTAGGTTGTATAAGGTCAGTAGATGGTCAAAGCACCTTCTTTTGCTTCTGCTTCAGTGGGCATGGTCTGTCTAAGGATCCAACCATATCTGCTTAAAACACAGGGGGTTGTTATTAATGTTGTGTCTATCTCAGACTTTTTGATAGAAGTACATCTCTCTGTGAGATGTAGTTTTGATTGTGTAATTCATAGGAATGCTCTAAAGAGCTGGAGAAAATCCTGGTTCTTCTGGAAGTCTTATAATAAGACAGAGTGTGTCATGCTTTCTTTAAACTCTTCAGTAAGAGGACTGTTCCTCATGACTCCCTACCTGCTGTAGCTGGTCTCCTAAGAGAAGAAAGGATAAGCCATCTTGAGCAGTAGTGGCAAATGAAGTTGGCCAGCATGGGTTAGCAGATTCAGGTGGCATTCACTGAATCACTGTGTGGCCACAACCATGGGAGCACTGTCCTGTCCTCTGCAAGAGGGAGATGAGAGTCCTGAAAAGAGAAGACCAGTGTGTTGCCTGAAGAACATTTTAGCTTTTAAAGGATGCATTAATCTCTCTTCTTTGCGGTAGTTGGCAGTTATATCTGGCATTCCTACATGTAAGAAATTTACAAAAGAACTTAGAACAGAATTGGGATAGAACAGAAAAAAATTAGGAACTCAGAATGATGGAATTACTGTGAGATGTAGAAAAGAGCAAGTGGGCAGGGTGCAGTCCCTGAGCCCAGCTTTAACCCTAGGCACAGTGTTACTGACAGAAGAAATAAGATACTAATGTTAGAATTGGCCACTTTGAAAATTGCCCATTGACGTTTAAGGGTTGTGTTTTAAACTGTCCACAGAATGGGAAATGTTGTTGCCTAAGGGGAGCACAGAAATCCTTATAAACTGTTAGAAGGGAAGTGTAAATGTGAGAGTGCAAAAATTGCCTCAGGCCATTCAGTTATGCCTGTGAGCAGCACTTACGGACAAAGCTGCAATTGGACGAGAGTTATTTTATTAAATGGTTTTGCTGGAAGATTGTGTTAGTGCGAAACACAAATGTTTTACAAAGAGGAGCTTGTTTCACCGCAGGCAAGATAAAACAGAAACAGGGTTTTAATGTTTTTTTTTTTTTAACAAAAAAAATATTTGTCAGAATGACTTTTGGCAATCTGTTCTTTTCATTTCTCATAAGGGACAAATGAGGTTGAAACCCGAATGATGTGTTATGATTGGTAACCATTAATTTCTTTTCAGATACTGGTGTGTGAGAATTAATATCGGGATGAATCAGGAGTGGGAATCAAAATTTTGAACTTCCTACCAGAAAATTGTGTCCTGAGAGCTGTAGTTGCCATGTCGTTCTGCTAAACTGGCTTCATTGCTGACCTGTTCTTCTGTTTTGTCTTTTGCAGGATGGGATAAACATTCTTATGGGTACCACGGTGATGACGGGCACTCCTTCTGTTCTTCAGGGACAGGACAGCCCTATGGCCCTACATTCACCACTGGAGATGTGATTGGCTGCTGTGTTAACCTCATCAACAATACGTGCTTTTACACAAAAAATGGCCACAGTTTAGGTAAGTGAAGCAAGGTGTTCTCAGGAGAGGGATGCTCCTGCCCTTCTCTCACTGCTGCAGTTTAATACTTTGCATGTGTTGTAACTTGTGTCCCACATTTGTGGGTAAGATTTAAGAAATGGGAGAGAAAAAGGGAACTAAGCAGCAGTCAGGAGATGTAAACTGGCTCCAAGACATAAATACTTCCGGCACATAAAATGGTTTCTATGCTGCTCCATTTGTTTTAAGTAGGTTAGGATTGCACCCCCAGCTTTTGCTCCTTTCTTCTGCTACTGCACAGCCTGTGGGAGGATAAGATGGCTAATGGCTGGGCAGCAGGGAAATAAAGAAGTGGGAAGTTTAGCTAGTGTATTATTCAACTGACTACAAAGCCACTATATCAGTGCCTTTTCACTTCTTAAAGGGTCTTGTCTATCTGTAAGCCTTAACACGTTGGTCCAAGCATTCCCAAAGCTAGACGTTAATTCAGCATAAGAAGTCTTACTTAAGCACTGACCTGTAATTTGGTTCATTCCACAGTTATTTCAGTAGTTCCTCTAAAGTTAAAGGCTTCAAAATTTTGCCCAAATGAATCTCTCACAGATGTTTTCCTGGCATTCATCGTATCTGATTTGTCTAAAATAGAAAGTTGTGGCCATTGTCACCTAAAATGTCTTTCCCTTGGATGACATATTCACCCCAGATAAATTCTTATAGTTTGGGGTTTTTTTTGTCACATAAGACTTGCAGTAAATTTTGATAAGTTCGTCTCACTTTTTGCGCTGGAATTCATTTGGTTTTGTAGGGACAGGCACTCCTTTCCTTTGCTTCTCCTGACATTGCTGTGTCAATTCGTCTTTGTTGAATTCAAGATGAAGAAGCTGGTAGAAAAATACCCCACTCAAAACATTTATCTGAACAAAAGTTGGTTTGAGTTACTGGCTGGGCTGAAGGAAGGAGTGGGATTGGAGTGCAGTGTATGTCTGGAGAGTGCATAATTTCTGATGAGCTCTTGGGAAAAGTACTGGGCTCCCCCATACAAGAAAGAGATGGACATACTGGAGAGAGTCCAGAGAAGGGTCGTTAGGATGGTTAAGGCACTGGAGCATCTCTCCTAGGAGGGAAGGCTGAGAGAGCTGGTACTATTCAGCCTTGAGAAGAGAAGGCTCGGGGGGATCTCATCCATGTATATAAATACCTGAAGGGAGGCTGCAAAGAGGATGGAGCTAGACTCTTCTCAGTGGTGCCCAGTGCCAGGACCAGAGGCAATGGGCACAAACTGGAACACAAGAGGTTCCCTCTGAACATCAGGAAACGCTTTTTCACTGTGAGGGTGCCTGAGCACTGGCACAGGTTGCCCAGAGAGGTTGTGGAGTCTCCATCCGTGCAGGTATTCAGAAGTCACCTGGACACAGTTCTGGGCAAGCAGCTCTGGGTGGCCGTGCTTGAGTAGAGGGGTTGGACTAGATGACCTCCAGAGGTGCCTCCAACCTCAGCCAGTTTGATTCTGTGAAAGTAGCAAGCTGTACTACAGCTATAGCAGAGATACGGATCTGAGATGCGGGCTTTTCCCCTCAATCTCAAGAAAGCTCCTTCCTCTGAGGCAGATGCAGAAAGGCCTGGTGCTCATGCAGACAACTTCTTTTGGAAATTTCAGTTTTCCTCTAATTTCATACCCACTGTTTGTTGATTTGTGAAGGGATGGTTGCTTAGAAATGAGGCACGTGCCTTCTGAGAAACTTTCTAGATTGAGTCTGTGACTGTGCATTCAGCAACTAGTCCTGATGCTTTGCAACACGTCAAGAGGTCTTCAGCCCTGAATGGAAAAAAAAAATTCTTTGAGCATCCTTTGAGACTTGTTTTTAACATTCCAGTTTTATAAATGGAGCCTTGCTCAGAAGCCCAGTGGAGAGGTGCTCAGAGTTGAGTGTCTTATATGGCTTCATTTTTGAAATTATAACTATTTATCAGCCAGACCATGTGTGATACCGGGGGACTCCTAGTGAAGTCTTGCAGCTTACCACCTAGTGAGATCAGTCACTAGTGGAGACACTAGCAGTCATTTGTAGTCCATAAGTATTAGTTAATTGCCCAGATTTCTAATAGCTGGGTTATTTGAAATTTAACTCAGATTTGTGGACATAGCCCTTGTTAGTCCGGTACTGGGAAGACAAGCAGAGATGTGAAACCAACAGCTGATGGTGTAGAGCAAGAGCTATTTCTTAGGAATGAGTCAAGTTCACCATACAGTAGCAACTAAGGTGCTGAAATAGTTAAAAATATTTCACAAAATCTCTCTTTTTAGTTTCTGCCCTTGATTTTGAGTGTGTATTTACACAGAAGTAGTATAGTGGTTTGTGCTGTGCTCCTCTGGCTGTTTTCCTTTGTTTGAGTGGGTGGTTTTCCAGCTTCACTGTTTTTTACCCTGACGGTGCTGTTGCTTTTTGTCACAACAAAAGTGTATCGGTCAGGAAGAGGCCAGGTCTTCTATTTAATGAATACAAATTTGTTCATTTGAAATTCAATTTCTTTTTAGAGACCAAGAGTCTGCAGAGTAGAAGGGGTGTCAGTTGAAAAGTTGTCCTTTGCTCTGTCCTCTGTTCTGTTCCCAGGGCTGTGTTGTGCCTGAGTGTCTGGACAGATGAAGCCAAACAAAGAGCACAGTTCAGTAACTTCTGTATTGCATTCATCATTACCATCCTCTGATTCTTTGCCTCATGTCCTGCTCAGAGATTTGTTTTGTTTGGGGCATTTGGAGGTCTTTACAGCAATAAGTTGCCTGGTCTTCCTTTCTTGCTTTTTAGTGCTCCTTTTCCTTCAAAGATGTTTTTTTTGGGTGGAAAGCTTGTGTTTTCTAATCTGACACTGAATGATCCCTTGGGGAGCAGCCTACCCCAGCAGTGAACAATGCCAGTGAGAAGAAATAGGAAAGGAAGGGAATTAAATTATACTGTGCTTAGAGAACAAAGTAGATTATAAGCATTGCTTTCTTCTGGATATCCTCCTCTTGGGCTCTTCAGATGTATGATACAAGACATGAGATGTATGAGAAAATTATAGGTAGGAGACTCTCCTGAGCATTCACAATTGGTTCATTTGTGTGCCAGCTACTCTTTTAGCTGTAGTGGCATAATGGTTGTACTCAGAGACGAGAGATGATGTGGTTAGAAGAGACAGTGATGGAAGTACTATGGAGTCACAGACCATCAGTCATTGCTGGGCTGACCCCCCCCAAATCTGCTGGAACATTTTACTGTCTTTTTACAAAAGCAGAATTAAAACCTCAGCCAGGAAGTCTCTTGTTAAGGGCCAGTAGTGTCTATTTGTGCTGTTGATAAAGAAACACAGCATTCATGAGAATTGCTTCCCATTGAATGTTGAGGAGAGTGTGTCTGAGCCCCATAAGACCACAAATCCCAGTCATCTGGCTGTTACACAGCTTCTCATGAGCACTGAACAGGTAGATGTGAGAGAGGGAGTGAGGCAGGTCTCAGCAGAGGAACCAAGAACAGGTGGAGGCAGGAGCAATGATTTATTTGAAAGTCAAAACACTTTCTGCCTTAGTGGAGGCATCTCCGTGAAGATCTTGAACATTTCATGATTCTTAATGCTAACCTGAGAATCTCATTTCTGTGTTGTGTAAACCCAAGATTTACCAGGAAGAGGATGAATGTGCTTTTTCTTGATGTTCCCTTACACAAAGCCGCTGAAGCTGTATATCTCTCCTCTTAGGAAATCAGGTCATTATGTAATCCTGCTGCACATATAAAAAAAATAATTATGAGACTAATCAGCCGCTCTGCGATGCCAGCTAGCTTAACAGCAGGGTTTCAGGGCCCTGTGTCTGGGCATTTGAATTTGTCTTGCTTTTAATGGAATTACTGTAGCTTTGTCTTTCCCTAAAGATGATATTCTCTCTTCACCATTTCATCCTCTCCTTTTCATCCATTAATTAGACACCCCCCTTTGTTTTCCCTGCAGTTTCTCCTGTTGCTTAACTGTGATCTTCCATTGTCTCCATACTTTTCCATTTCATCAGATCCATCAGGAGCACTGTGTAAGAACTGTTTTCTTGGCCATCACAAATTCTGGATGTTCTGGTTGGAGCTAAGTCTTGAGACGTCACATGAAAACTGTTTGACATCGTATGTAGCCTTAATTCTCTGTTCTGGAAAATGTCTTGAATGTCTTCTGGCTGCTGATGAAATGCTTTTGACAAGTTCTGAGCAGAGTCCTGGCGATAAAAAACATGATGAGATGCGACCAGAAGTGTGGGGAGAGTGAATTAGGAGAGAAAGAGGGAGAAATGTGAGAGATATTGGGGCTTCAGTCATTACGCAGAGAGTCTTGGACACAGACATGATGAGGGAATGTGACTGCTACAGGTCTCTGGGATTAAGTGGATGAGTTTGCTCAGGGACTAATGTAGGAGTATTTCAGATCTCAGACTTTGACAGCAGACCAAGGTAAATGGAGCAGGAAGGCTATAAAAAGAGCATGCAACCCTCTGAAGTCTTGGCATAGAAAACTTCCGTAGTCTGAGTTCTAGTGCAGGCACTTGGAAAGACCAAGTTAACCTGTAAATTAAAATACCCATTCTCAACCAGTTTAGAGATTAACAGAAACATTAGAGATCATGAAGAAACCTGCTTGTCATAGGGATCCACAGATGTCCATCCCAGCTTTCCCCAGGTTTAACAGGTTTGTCCTCAAACCAAGTTTGCAGAGAGCAGGAGCATTGAGAGCTTTAAAACAGGCTTTAAAGATGAACCAGATTTAAAATGAATGGAAAATATCAAACTTGGCTCAGCCTGGTTTCTCTGTAAGAACAGTTTTCCCCAAGTGGCTTGATTGGATGATAACTGTTTCCAGGAGCATGTAGAGCTATGTGGGTTTAATAGTGCTTCTCCTCAGCAGCAAATTGTACAAGTATTCAAGTATTTCATGGGCTGACACTTCCTAGTCTACTTTTTAAGATGCCCATCTTGCTGAGTCTGTTGTTGCTTATTGCAGTCCATCAGCACTGCTTATGCATTCTCTGAATTATGATTACCTAAACAGATGATGGAGGAGTATCCTGCCATATAGGAAATGGGGTGTTGTGGCTGATCACCCAAATGTGTGTTGTCTTGTGCAAATTGAATTCTGAAATGTATTGTGAAGAAAATGGCCAGCTGTGTGGCAGACGATGATTGTTGCTGGGTGGAGGGTAGAGTTGGGCTAGAAGGTCCACAAGCATGTTGTATGCATGGGGATGCGTATAAGTGTGTGTTAGCCATGGAAGGTTGAAAGTCCTTTGATTAGATGGCAGGTGAAGGTGTCAATTACACTGTCCCCCAGCGCTGAGCCTTCATTTAATCTCCTTCCATCACTGCCTTGATGATCAGGTTAACATCGTGGACTTATAGGAGAGGCTCTTCACACACTCACTCTTGCTTCCTGACCCCTTGAGCTATCCAGTTCTTATGTCTTTAAATTTATGAAGTTTGTTATTTTAAATTGGATCCAGACTTTGGAGGTGCTGCAGAGAAAGAGTGCAGTTTCAAATTCAGCTGCCTAGTTAGAGCTGTGATTCTTTTGCTTTCTTTTGTTGACTTGGTTGAATGCAGGTGTGTAGCAGTACCAATTGAGAATGAAGTCTCTAAGCAGACATATTTTGTGCAACAGACCTAGTTCTGTATGCATAAAGCATTTCACTGGTCTTAGTAATGTAACAGAGGGTGCAAAACATATAAATGCCTTAATTTAAAGGCAATGTAATAAGTTTATTTATAGAATCGTAGAGTAATTTTCATTGGAAGGGATCTCTGGAGGTCATGCATCCAATGCCCTGCTGAAAGCAGGACCAACTAGATCACATTACTCAGAAACTCATCAAGTTTTTACTGTCTCCAAGAATGAAGATCCCCCAGGGAGCTTTTCTGGTCCCCTGATTCAGTGTTTGACCACATTCATACTGAATTTTCTCCCCCTAATATCTAATCAGAATTTCCCATGTTGCAACTTGTCTCTTGCCTCCTGTCTCCAGTCACCATGCATCTCTAGGAAAAGTGTGGCTCTGTCTTTTCGGTACCCTCCCATTAGGTAGCTGTAGGCAGCAGTAAGTGTCTGAACAACCCCTGAGTAAGACTGAGCAACCCAATTTCCTGTAGCCTCTCTTCATCTTGTTGGCCTCTGCTAGACTCACTCCAGTTTTGCTCTCTGTCTTGTATTGGAGAGCCCAAAAGTGAACATCATACTCCAAGTTTACAGTCAAAAGTGTTGAAGAGAAGGGAGCAATCCCTTCCTTTAACCTACAGTCTTAGCAATACAACCCAGCTTGCTAATACAGCTCGAGCTACACTCTTACTAATACAGGCCAGGATGTGGTTGACCTGCTTCACTGCTGACTCCTGCTCTACTTGTTGCCCAGCAGGACCCCCTGCATCCTTTTCTGTAGGTCTGCTTTCTCTCCATTCAGCCCCAGCCTGTCCTGTTTTCTGGGAATATTACAACATGGTGGAAGGGCTCTTCAGTTGCTTTTGTTCAGCTTTGTGAGGTTTGTGCTGGATCATTTCTCCAGCCTGTTGAGGTTCTTCTGAATAGCAGTATGCCCTTCAGTGTATTGTTCACTCTCCTGTTTGGTGACATCTGTGAGCCTGCTGAGAGTGCACGCCGTCCCATTGTCCAGGTCATTAGTTAGCACATTAAACTGTATTGGCCCTACTATTGATCCCTGAGCAACAACACTTGGACTTTGAGCTGCTGATCACAACCCTTCGGTCCTGACAGGCCAGCCAATTTTCCACCCACCTTGTAGTCCACTCAAAAATTGTATGCTTGTCCATGTGCTGGATGTAGCTCCCAGACATACAGCTATATGAGTTGTCGTGGGAAAGCCAGGCCACCTTTGGCTCTAAGTGATCCTGGGTGGCAGAGGAGGACTCCACCGGGCTACAGACTGAAGGAAGTTGGCCTCATTGCGGTGTAGGGGTAGAAACAAGCTTTTATCCAGCTGAGCAAAACAAGTGCAAAGTGAAAACAGGTTTGAGTGAGGAACAATATTTGGGCAAAGTGCTGGGGTGAGAGAAATGCTTACTGAACATTTTTCTCAGCCAGGTATTCAGTGTTGCTTGTGTACACAATTTTTGGTTGGGTTGTAGAAGGGGTACTCAACAGACAAGGAGCAAACTGCCATGATGCTAATTAAACCTATTGGCTTTCTGCCAGGCTGTTCATTAAACCTTACTGGCTATTTATTTAGTAAAATATTCAGGATTTTTTCCAAGTATTTGATTTTGTATCTGTGCTGTTTCAAATAGTAATTATTTGCTTCCTATGTTCACTCCTAAAATTGGTTCAAATTACCATTTCAGGCTGATCTGGTAACATTACATTGCAGCTTTTGATTAAAATAGTCCTAACATTAAAAACAGAGAATGATGTGCTCTTGCTTCTGTGCAACTGTTTCACTGCCACCCAGAAGGGACTGCTGTGTGGCTGAGAGGTGGGATGTGTAGAAGAACTGGACATACTGGTGTGGGTACCAGCCTTCCTCTGGCTGGGGACAGAAAGCATTGCTTGGAGCACGCATGGGGCAAGACTGCAGCTTCCAGATTGACTCCTAAAATGTTAGCTTAAAACATGAATTAAGCTCAGCCTGATAAGGTGAACAGGGCATGGTAGCAGTTTCCCCTCTGCTGTTGGTGAGGGTGACCCAACACCCATGGGTTAGAGCTGCTGTAGCTGGCCAATCCATCTCACCGTGCTCCTGCCTCGCTGCTGGTTCTCACCCATGGCAGATGGAGGCACATACACCACGGGCAAGGGAGGAGAGGCACCCTCCTTCTGAGTGGTAGCTTGCATCTAAATCAGATGCAGAGCATTGCAGAGCTGTGCCTGGGGGTAGCCTGACTCTAGCTGAGCGTTGTGTCTGGCTACAACTCTGTTAGTCATCCTAGGCAGTGGCTGCCTCTGCTTAAATATCTCTTTTCTGGCATGCCAAATGTAAATAAAAAGGGAAACCATACACTTTTTTTCCATCTCTTGTATTTGGAACTGTAGCAGCATAGTTGAGGATGAAGCTGTTCTTTGCACAGTATTTCTCAGGTGCTCCTGGCTGCAGCTTGGTCCGGTTGCAAGGCTGTTCCCCATCTGTAATGCAAAGTGTTGAATGTTCATTCCTGTCTCTCTGGCTGGTAAGAACTAGTTATAGCCTAAAGTGAAGCAACATTATAGTAAAACTCTGTTTCTAAAGCCAAAGTGAGTCTTGAAAACTAACTCCATAGTAACAGAGGGAGAAGCAAAGAAAAGAGGAGCTGCTTTTTAGAAAATCAGTTTTTTGGGAGAGATGTCTGAAACATTTAGGCTTTTCCCTGAACCTTTCTCCAGATGCAAAACCTTGCAGAGAAGGGGACTGGGGAGGGAGGATACTTCTGAATACAACAGGTGGTGAAATGCAGGGTCAGAGCTGGGATTTATTGAAATGAAGTAACATTTTGTAGCATGTTAAGGATGTAGTCAAGCAGGGAAAAAGTCCTTTGTCTTTTTAATTCTAATATTTTTCCCCCCACAGGTATAGCCTTTACAGACCTCCCTGTAAGTACACCTATTTTCAGTATTTTAACTAAGGGTGCAAACAGAAGGGAGGGGGAAGAGTGTGGGGTGTGATTTTTTTTTTTTTTTTCCTGTTTGATGCCCTGTTAAAAAAAATGGTAATGCACATTACTGAACGGTGTGAATGCTCCTTTTTCTGAAACTTTGTAATCCTGTGGCTGGGTTTGTGGGCTACTCACATGTCTCCCCTCTCATCCCTCATCACCTCTAAGAATTTGTTGCTCCTTCTCCTGGAATTAAAGCAAGGATTCAAACTTCATTATAGATCACTGTCTTCCAAATGCAGCTTTGGCTGTGGGGAGTATATGTGCAAAGTCATTGAGTAGCCTCTCATGTCCCATCATCAGAGAGCCCCAAAATGCCTAATGTTAGTATTATTCTCAGCTTCTTCCTCTCACGTTCAAGTTTTGCAGCCATGGTGAAGTTTTTCCTTTACCACAGTGTGGTTAGGGAAGGGTATTTCTGAGAATGAAGGTCAGGCTTAGCTGGCTGTAGTGTGTGTCCTCATTGCATGGGTTTTTGACAAGCCTCCGCCCATGATAAGTAACTAGCTCATGGAATTACTGGAGGAATGTATTTGGCATCCATTTGGGGTTGATAGTTACTCTTCTGATTCACCAGCCCTGATACTGAGTTACTCTTGAGTGCCATGACACCAGCTGAGTTACACCAGGCAATAACATCTAGCTGGGTCTTACAAAAACATGACTTTCACCATGGGTCATGAACAAAAAAATGGTTGCTCTTTTTCAGACCCAAGTGTTCCTGGACAAGGAGCAGGTGTTTAGGAAAAGAAGATGAAACCAGGTCAGGTGTACACCAATACATCCACTGCATCCATTTCTCTCATACATAGAGTTTCTTGTCCCTGAGGTTGCACTCCTGTCTTTGTACTTGATAACCCCAGATTAATTTCCTCTGAGGAATTTCTTATTTTCCATAGCTTGTTTGGGCCTCCAAAGTGATCTGTTTTCTTGACTGACTTCCATGTTGTGTGGAAGAAGGCTTCCTTTTCTTTGTTTTGCACCTCCTGCCAAAAAAAATTATTTTGTTCCTCTAATTTTTGTGTTGTAAGAAATAATGACCAGCATTCCCTGTTCACCTTCCCAATTTGAGATTGGTCTGCTTCCCAATGGGATTTATGACTTTACAGATCTCTCCCATATCCCAGCCAGTGTCTGTCTGAAGGATGTTCCAGTTATTTAATTTGCCTTTTCACATCAGCTGTCAACACAGCTTTTTTGGGGGTTCCTAGGCTCTTTGAACTTCGTAACATTGCAGTGTATTCTAAACCAGAAACCCTCTTTATGTGGGTTGTTTCAGTACTTTATTCACTTGGTCCAAGTACAGTTTATGAAAGTAAAAGAATATTTTACCTGTCCATGAATATTAACCTTTTGGAGTGAGGTTTTGTGACAGCCTTGCATCCATAGCAGCAAGACGCTTCTATGATATACCCCTTAGTTTTAGGTGCTCTTTATTTTCCCTCTGGATATAGATTACATTAGGAGTCACAGTTTTACCATATTACTTCTAATTTTTTCACCGCTTTGTCTTCTCATTTGGCTAGACTGCTTCTCTTTCTGACATTAGAGTAGTCTTCATGTTGGGGTAGATAGATGATTACTATTTAGGCTCTTATCAATCAGGAGTAGCTATCCAACACACATACTGTTGTTTTGTCATTTACAGCTAAAGTGTTGCCATAGGGCTTCGCAGCACAGATTTGGCAGGCTGAAGTCACCTGTCCTGCTTAGCTTAACTTGCATCCTTTTGATCCAGGAATGCACAATATGCTAGTGTATATACATTTAATGTGAACTTGTAGGCTGTTCACCCTGGTGTTCAGTCTCTGTTACAAATAGGGGATGAACGGTTGGGGAAGCAGATGAGACAGAAGGGCTCGTGTAGCAGTGAGGTCTTGCAGTGCAGTTGAGATTGAATTCAAAGCCCTCCTGAGCCCAGGGCATCCCCCCATCCTGCTGTTCCTTGATCTCACCAGATCATCCTTGCAGGATCTCATGCTTGTTTGTGTGTCCTGTGCAGAGGAGATGTCATTTTAGTGTTAAACTGGACGAAGACCTGGTCAGGTGGGTTTTTGCGATCGGGTATTCAAATGCTTTGTGACAGAGTCTCCAATAGTTAAATGGTATCTCTGTGCCTTTTACCAGCCAGTTTGCTGAGCTGTTTTCCGTGGAAATCTCCTTCTGGCTTTTACAGCAGCAACTAATCCATAACACTATTTTTCTGGACCAGGAAGGAGAACAGTGGATGCCCTATAGGCCTCCTACTATTGAGAATTATCCTCCATGAGATAATTTCTCTTTAAAAAGAGGGCGAGAGAAGCTTGCCTGGGTCATTTCACCCCCTAACTGTGGATGTGAGCAACGACAGGAGACTTCTGCCTCCATGTGGATTTTGGACCTTTCTCTCCATGTGCTAAATGGCTCAGCTGCTCTGTTGCAGCTTCATCCTGAGGATGCCTGCACCCAACTTCCATCACTCCCATCCTCCTTTTCCAATACCCTTCCCTCAATTACTGCCTTCTTCCCTCACCCTTGCAGACTCTTATGTTTTCCATGTCCTTTTCTGGCCTTCTTTGCTCCCTCGGACCATGGCTTCTTGGTTGTTCTTCCAAGGGGATGCGAAACCCAAGGTAGACTTTTGGTTTAAATATAATGACTATCATCAGAGATTGTAGAAGTCTTGAGGTAGTAGGGAATTTTAAGTTGATATAACTTGCAAGTGGTATTTTTCATTTATTACAGCATTGTGATCCAGGCTTGAACACTATATCCACTCATTATAAGGTAAAGAAGAGAAAACATCCATCATATGAAAGACATAGAATGTAATCTGTGTTCTTCACCTGCTAAAGCTGCAGTCTAAAAATTTAACTGTGCAAATGGGAATGGAAGCAGCAGTCTTACCTGAGTGACCCTTGAGGTTCTCTGGTTTGAGCAGCTTGACATGCATTTTTTGGCTCTGGCTTTGTTCCATACCTCATTACTGAAATCCCCCAGGGAGACGCTGTAGGTTGAAAGCTTTTTCTTGCATTACAGCCCATGTGATGTTGAAACTGACTGGTAGCACACATCAGCGAGAAGCTTGGCCAGTAAGCCCCATTACTTTTACACCTTTCAAGCTTAAATAACTTTTAGGGTTGGCAGGTCAGTGAGATTAGACAATGAATTAATTTGAACCTTCAAAACGTTACCAGTCTAGAAATTGTTTCCTTGAAGTGCTTATTGCAAAATTCCCCTTTCAGAAGCAAATGATGAAGACAATAATTGGCACAATATTAGGAAGTTCAAATGGATATTTTCCATTAAAAACCACATTTTGTTGTGCTAAGTCTCACACACGGTGAAGCACATTTGCTTTAGCTTGCTTCATTTCCTTCTAAAGTGTGTTTGCATTTGTACGAAAATACAGTGAGAGAAAAAATTGCATTTTGGCTTAGCACAGGCTGAAGTTAATATAAAAATAACTGCTTGCAAATATAAGTGACTATCCCACAGAGGGAGGTTCCCCCTTTTTTACCAATTTAAGTCAATGCTTAGGCCTAACTCTCTTATTTACACAAGTCCCTATCAGGTTTATCCTGCCTGGCAGTTTGCTGAAACAACAGGGAAATGTAAAAAAGCAGAATGTGGAAGAGCCCAGGGTGGGATTGCAGGGGTGCAAAGGCACAAGGGGGTTAAAAAACAAGTCAAGATGAGTTAGGGGGTTGTGAGCAACTGGCCACCAACATCAGAGGCAAGAGGTGGTTCAATTGTCACGGGAAAGGTGTGCCTGAAGAACTTGGCAGGAGAAGCATCTGCCTGGTCAGTGGGCTCTGGGATGATGTCTCCCTGCATCTGGCAGGGTGGTGGAGATACATGTAGTTCCTAAGAGTTGCTAAACAGAGAGGGCACATCCCACGTGTGAAAAATGGGAATTCTAACTCGGAGATGATTTGAGAGAAGTTGGGGGTAGGCAGCTTCCCCTCAGAGATGAACATACCCAGCAGTGGCTGAAAAATATGTGGTATGTTGTAACTTGGGGTTTTTTACTTCTAACTTTCAAGTATTTTGGGTGTCAGATTCCTGGCTTTGGAAGTCCTTGGGTTCATAAAACTAAAAAAAAAAGCTAAGTTAATAAAAAAGTCTAAAGTATGAACTGTGGAAAAGATCTGATCCCTCCTTAGAGGTATTTCCTTGTCAGCTAGGTTTGAAAGAAAGGAGAGACTGACTTTAAATATGGTATTTTCTTCTGGTAGCTCTTCCTGTATCATGCTGTATTTTCTTTGCACACCTCTCTAACTCAGTGACTTCCTTGGTGTGAGAATAGGAAAGGAGGAGGTGTGCTGAGTCAGCAATGATGCAGTCATCTTGATTTCTGATTTCAGTTTCCAGCCTGTATTTTATAGATTCATTTTTTTGCTTTGTTTTTTTGAGATTTGATAATTTCAAAGGTAGAGCAGGTTGGCCAGGACCTTATCCAGTTGGGTTTTGAAAATCTCTGAGGACAGAGATGCTACAGTCTCTCTGTGAACCTGTTCCAGTCCTTAATCATCTTCACAAGAAAGAATTTCTTCCTTATGTCCCATCAAAATTTCCCTGGCTGCAGCTTGTGCCTATTATCCTTTCACTGAACACCCTTGAGAAGAATCTGTCTCCATCTTTTTTATCACCTCCCTTTTGGGAGTGGAAGACTCACAGTTAGATTTTCCCTTTTGCTTTCTCTTCTCCAAGCTAATTCTCTCAGCCTCTGCTTGTATGCCATGTACTCCAGCCCTCTGACCATGTTAGCAGAACTCTGATGGACCCCGTTTATGAATGTCTTTCTTGTCCTGGGGATGTGGATGTGAAGGCGGAGAACGAAGTACAGTACTGCAGATGTTGCCATGCCTCTGAAAGCAGAGAGAAGTAATCGCTTCCCACGACATGCTGGCTCCATTTTTGCCAATGTGATTAGGATTTTGCTGAGTTCTGCCTCGTAACAGTCTTAATACTTTTAGTAAAAAGTAAAATCCACAAGTACATTAGGTCTCAAAGGGAGATCAATGACATTGCAATGTCTCAGGTCTCTGCAAGAGTGAAGAATTAGTTGAATAGATTTTCCAGATAACTGTAGGAAAGCCCATGGCCCTTGCTATAGAGGAGAGAATCATCCTGCCTTTCTAACGTCTGACATGGGTTCAGCCATGAGCAAGGCACCGCAACCAGGCACCTTCAAGACTTCAATTTCACTATATGCATCCGTGTGCCTTGCCCAGTGTCTGATTTCTGTCTCTATCAGTCTCTAGTGTGTTAGAACAAAGTGAAAAAGCTAACACCAAACAGTTCATGAGTGGCATGAGAGAGATTTCTTCCTAAACCCTGCAGGCTATCAGCAGATGCTCTGAAGCAAAGGATTAGTAAAGTTTGTGTTGCAAACAGAATACTAATTTGTGCTGCAGAAAAGTAACATGACAGTGAATGGAACATGCTCTTAAAAAAATATGATCCAGAGTGATGAGGACCTGGCACCCCTGTACCTTTTCTGATGCCATTTCTCTTTTCCCCACATTTGAGTGGGCTCAAGGACTCAATTCATATCCATAAGCTTATTCTTAAAATAGCCTGAATTCAGAGAACTTCTAGATAGACTTTGACCACCTGTTTTCAATTAGATCATCTTTCGAAGCTGAATTTATTGGCTGAATTTTAGAGGTATTTTCATGGTGGTAACCTTTTTCTTTTCCCCATGTTCTGGTGGAGGGTCAAAGCTTCCATTTGGATCTATATGCTTGTTCTTAAAATTAAATTAGTCTATCAGTAGTAGAATTTCTTGTGTGGATGGCTTGCTGTCTTGGGATAATCAACGACCTAATTTCAGAGCTCCACTACCATCCGTTCCCTTTTCATCAGAGGTGTAAAATACTCATACAGCAGCTTCCAAGGAATAAGAGAGTTCAGCTGAAACAGTGGAGAACACATAGATCTGTTGATTGAGATGATGCCCGTTTCATTTTTTTATTACTGTTATTTGTTGGCTCTTGAACTTTGGTAGAAATTGCAAAAAACTAAGACAGAAAGTGAACACACCATAGACAGCAGTCATGGCATCGATCACAGACTGCTGGGGGATTGAACCCATTGTTACGGTTTTATGCAAAAACTTTTAATAACTGCACAATAAGTCATGGGGTTCCTTGAGATGTACCTAAAGGACTGTTGCCCCTTCCTATTCCATTACATTTTTCAATTTAAAGAGCAGCTCTTTTGTCTTACCAAACCATGTAACTGGAACCAGAAAGAGAAAGCTGGGTTTAATACAGGTTTCTTTTTCTTCCTTCCCAGTCCAATCTCTACCCTACAGTGGGTCTCCAGACTCCAGGAGAGATAGTCGATGCCAACTTTGGGCAGCAGCCATTTGTGTTCGACATTGAGGACTACATGAGGGAGTGGCGAGCGAAGATTCAGAGCACCATTAAGCGGTTTCCCATAGGAGACAGACTAGGCGAGTGGCAAGCCATGCTGCAGAAGTAAGTCACTGTTCTGGTGTTCAGCTTCTTCTGTTCTGTTAGGCTTTAAATACCTTTTTAATGCTAATTTATGCTTTCTTATGGCAAAAATTGCCAGTCAGTGCATTTTGCTCAAATTGTTTTACCTTCTGTTTTGTTGTTTAATAGTCTTTCCTGTGTAGATTGCTGCTGTTTCAAATGTAAAAGATATGGGAGAAGTTTTCAGCCAAAGACTGCATGAAAGCTTGTAGGAATGGAAGAACATACACTTTGAGGTGATGCACTGGGGGAAGGGGAGTGGAGAGGATACCATAAAAACTCTAACGTAGGAGAAAAGCCAGTATGTAAGTCAGCTGAATTCAGAAGTGAAAGAGCAAAAAATAGTGTAAACCAAAGGCTTCCAAACCCAACCTAACTGAAAACATGATTATGGCACTTTATAAATTTATGAATATTGAATGCATTTCCCATTGCAAAAAGGATTAAGTGGAACTTGATGAGAACAATTGACAAGAGTTGTCAGAGGTCAGGAGTATCTTCTGCCTGAAGAAAGACAGAGTTGACTAAGGCTCCACAGCTTGGAAACAGGTGATTGAGGGAGGTGGACTGTAGCTGTCTGTCAGTCGTTTACACAATGAAAAGCATGACTAGAAAGTGATTATTCACTGTTTCTCAAAACACAAGAATTAGAGAAGAAGCACCTTCTGGCTTAAAAACAAAACAATTTTTTTTTCACTAAGTGTATGAAACTGTGGGACTTGCTGCTGCAAGAAGTTGTGGTGGTTTAAGTACAAGTGGATTTTAAAAGCTACACATTTAAATATTCACAGTAATTCATGGAGGCCAATTCCATACTTATATTTTAAACCCTTGAGTCTGTGGCTGTTGTTTCTATCTCTGATTGCTTATATCTCTGGTGACAGATAGCTCTGTGTTTTGCCTTTTTATTACATTCTTTCCTTAAATACCTGACACTGGTCACTATCATCCAGATGACTTTAATGCAGCGATGATCACATCCATATGATGGTTCTTGTTTTCTGCTAGTCTCGTGTTTACTTATTTGCAGATAATTCAGGGCAACCAGCAAAGCCTTTGAAAAGCAACTAGCGGAAGCTATTGAAAATAATAGTAATATCTTTTTTCAAGAAAATAAGGACAAGGGGGCCTGCCAGGGAGTTTGTAGGGCCTGTAGAGGATAGCAGTATAAAAAGAGACCTTGAGGAAGACAAGACCGTATCCAATTGAATTCTTTGCCTGTGTGTCCAGAAATCAGGTAAATTGCCATGCTGGGATGCATCTTTGTGAGGGACTTGGCAGAGGCTGTGTCTGGGATTGAAGTGTCTGTTAAAGGAGCAGTGGAAGAAATAGGTGAGGGGAAGTGGAGAAAGTCTCTGGGATCAGATATTTACACAGAGTCCGAATGGGACTCAAGGAGAAAACAGGTGAGCTTGTGGCTGTGGAACAGAGTTTCTGTCTGAACTGCCTTGGGTCAAGAGAAAGGGAGGATGGTGTGTATGGTGCCATGTTTCACGAAGGATTTCAGAAGAGAGTCAGGCAGCAATGGGTGGAGAGAACCTTAATGTCTGGCTTGGACAAATCCATAGAAGCACTACTGAAGGGTAGATACATTGGGCACGTGGAGAAATAGGACGTGGGTTTTGCAAAGAGGAGCCAGCAGACATGTGGATACGGTTCTTGGGCTGCTGTCTTTGTCTTGGAAGTCCAGAAGGCTTTTGAGAAGTTCCCTTGCTGCAAACTAAGGGGGGACTACAGCCAGAGGCTGAGGGCACTTCCAATGTGCATTATGAGTTGTTTAAAAGGGAGACAAGAGAGGGAATGAGTGGGTAAGGGATTGTCACTTTGGGAGGAGGAGACTGTAGAGAAACTTGGATGTGTGCTGGTAGTGCCTGTAGTGTTGAGGGTGTTCAGAAATGGCTGGGAAGAAGGGATCCTCCAAGAAGGAATGAGATCTTTGGGTTATGGTGAATCATTGCACAGAAATGTCAGCTCAATTTTTTTGGTAGCAAGCAGGAAAAAAAAAAAAGCTAGGATTTGTTAGGTGAAAAACAGAGGACAGAAATAATTCTGTCACTGCGTGAATATGTGATGCACCCTTAATGTGAATACCATGTGAAGTTTCAGCTCTTTCTTTCCAAAAGTATGTAGTAGAAGTGAGAAAAGCATTGGAAAAAAACAAGGCAGGATGTGCAAAGGCATGGGGTGGGTATAAAGCAGGGAACAAATACACAGACCCACAGCACTGGAGAATAAGGGTGTGAGGGGTAAGGCAGAAGTGTAAAAAAAAAAATCTTGAATAGTCTTGAGAAGGTGATGAAGGAACAGTTGTACTGCAAGAATTAAAGGGCATCAAGGACCTTCTATGACAAGGTGACCTGCTTAGTGGATGAGGGCGAGGCTGTGGATGTTGTCTACCTAGACTTCAGTAAAGCCTTTCACACTGTTTCCCACAGCTTTCTCCTGGAGAAACTGGCTGCTCATAGCTCGGATGGGTGTACTCTTCGTTGAGTAAAAAACTGTCTGGATGGCCAAGCCCAAAGAGTGGTGGTGAATGGAGTTAAATCCAGTTGGCAGCCAGTCACAAGTGGTGTTCCCCAGGGCTCAGTATTGGGGCCAGTTCTGTGTAATATCTTTATAAATAGTCTGGACGAGGGGATCAAGTGCACCCTCAGTAAGTTTGCGGATGACCCCAAGTTGGGAGGGAGGGTTGATCTGCTCAAGGGTAGGAAGGCTCTACAGAAGGATCTGGACAGGCTGGATTGATGGGCCGAGGCCAATTGTATGATGTTCAACAAGGCCAAGTGCCGGGTCCTGTACTTGGATCACAACAACCCCATGAAACGCTGCGGGCTTGGGGAAGAGCGGCTGGAAAGCTGCCCAGAGAAAAAGGACCTGGGGGTGTTGGCTGACAGCCGGCTGAATATGAGCTGGCAGTGTGTCCACGTAGCCAAGAAGGCCAACGGCATCCTGGCTTGTATCAGAAATAGTGTGGCCAGCAGGACTAGGACAGGGATCGTCCCCCTGTACTTGGCACTGGTGAGGCTCCCCCTCAAATACTGTGTTCAGTTTTGGGCCCCTCACTACAGGAAAGACACTGAGGTGCTGGCGTGTGTCCAGAGAAGGGCAACCAAGTTGGTGAAGGGCCTGGAGCACAAGTCTTATGAGGAGTGGCTGAGGGAACTGGGGTTTTTTAGCCTGGAGAAAAGGAGGCTGAGGGGAGACCTTATTGCTCTCTACAATTACCTGAAAGGAGGTTGTAGTGAGGTGGGGGTTGGTCTCTTCTCCCAAGTAACAAGCGATAGGACAAGAGGAAATAGCCTCAAGTTGTGCCGAGGAGGTTTGGATTGGATATTAGGAGAAAATTCTTCACCAAAAGGGTTGTCAAGCACTGGAACAGGCTGCCCAGAGAAGTGGTGGAGTCGCCATCCCCGGAGGTATTTAGAAGATGTGTAGATGTGGTGCTTAGGGACACGGTTTAGTGGTGGCCTTGGCAGTGCTAGGTTAATGGTTGGGCTCGATGATCTTACAGGTCTTTTCCAACCTAAACAATTCTATGATTCTACAATTCTAAGTGAAGTTAACCAGAAGATGGCACATTTAGTAAAAATAAAGGAGGGTTTTTTTTCACACACTCTGCCATGAGATACCATGAAAAGAGCATGGATTCAAAAACTGGCTGGAGACATTATTAGAAAGAAAAATCTATTGGAGCTACGATGTAGACAGATACCACCTCTAGGGCAGGAAGTATTTGAATGATCATTGGAAGCTGGAAGGGTTATGGGGGAAAGTATCATTTCATGTGTGCCTTGTTCCTTTATTTTTTTCTAGGCATTTGCTTTTGCCAGTTGGCAGGTAGAAGTACTGGGCTAACTGGGTGTTTGGTCTGACCCAACATGGAGGAGATGTAACAACTGGCATTGACTTTAACGTTAGTTTTCATTCTGATGTACTGCATTGTTGAATTTATGGGGTCATTTCACTCTCTGCAATGCATCTTGTCAGGCTATGGAAAGACAGGATCTGCTTTTGGAAAGCTTTCTTAGCAGCCAAAGAGAACGAAGAGGTTCATTGATATTTAAATGCAAAGACTTAGCTCCTACTGCTCAAAAGCCAACTTTTTCAGAAAAAAGTGTGTGCCCTGCATCTTTGAACATAAAAGCACCTGCATTGGGTGAGAGCACTGGTCTGTCAAGCTTGGTTTTATCAATATGTTAATAGCACAGGTTCCTGCAGCACTAGAGTGTTTTTTCCTTTCCCTGGTAAAACCGATCATTTTTTGCCATCCCATTATTTAACTGAATATTTAACCATGTTGGACCCTTCCTTTTATCACATGGTAAGACAGTTTCTTTGAGAGGCTTTGCTGAAAGACTCTGAAATATCTTTGGACAACCAAGTGGACTGCAACAATTATCTCTTTTCTGCCTGCTTCCAGACTCTCTCCAAAATGTCACCAAATGAGAGAGCCATGACTTCCCTTTACAAAAGCTGTTGATTCTTCTCCAGTTGGACCAGTTTATCCCTATGTTGTTCCTTGTGTTCTCCAGAATTGTTTCTTCTGACATGCACAGTGGTGGTGTCAGTGTCACCTTTCTGGAGTTCCTCATATCTCCTTTGGACTTCTTTTTAAGAATCAGCATCATGTTTCCCATCTACCTCCTCTGTGTAGGCAGATTTAAGTCAGGGCTTGTACCTCATGTTAGTAGTCCAGCTGTTTCAGGCTGGAGCTCCAAGCTCTTGGGCCAATGTTTTCTTGTCCTGTGGCTTTGTTAGGATTCATAGTATCTTATTTAATCTCTAACCATGCAGCTAAGCATTTCCTTCCCTTCAAAGACTCTCCTCCCTGACAGATCCTGAGAGGCGCAGTCCTAGAGAGGCTGTCACTGGAGAAGGTTTGCTGTAGGGAATGCCTCGCTGGATTGCAGAGGAAGAATTACCCTGGCAGAATTTTTCATCTGCATTGCACTCCTGGATATGCTGTCACCAGAAAGGCTGATCTGACAAGGTTTTCAAGTGCTTGAAACTCTTCTTCTTTGTGTATTGTTACAGTCTTATAGGATCTCTAATGTTCTTAGCTCTTGCCATGAAGGATCTGAGTAGGAGTCATCTGAGACTTGAGATCAGCTGGTGTGGTTGATTATGGGAGGAGGAACGGTGTAGGTCCCTGTTTCTGGTAAAGCAGGAGGACTTGGCATGTTCATTTGAGAAGTGGTACCATGCAGAAGGAGGAGAATTTTATGTAATTTGTACAGAGAAGCATGCAGTCGAGTTCTGTTTTGAAGACGAAAAGCCACAGACAGTACAAGCCTCTCTACCACCACCATGACCACTCTAGGTGAGAGAAGCACCCCTAGATGAAGCACAGAGATAGCTGCTCCTGTGATTTGAGCACCTCTGCTCTCAACAAGTTTCAACCATGGCTTCCAAGCAGTAAAAGCTATTCCTTTGGAGAACCAGGGATTCTGAAAAGTTTTTGTTGTCTGCATGAACATGTCACACAGACTACAGTGGAGTGCAATAATGTTCCCCCAGAACTTCAGGAGAGGTACCCCTGGATGCAAACGTGCTGCTGAATGTTTGAGAGTGTGCAGCACTGCTGTAGAAAGTAGCTGAGACACAGAACTAATAAGTCATTGCTGAAAATTAGCCTGGCATAGTGACCATCATGTAATAGTGCTGCGTACCCATGCAGGGACGCTTCCTGTGGTGCCACGGGCAGAAGTGGCATAGGGAGGAGCTCAGGTTTTGTGCAGCTTTGTAGAGCATTTAAATTTTGCAGCCTCTGACTCTGGCTACTGAATTACACTGAAGCAAGAGTTGGGTTTTCCCCTCCCTTCCTGCCAGCCTGGGTTGCTCTGTTCAGTGTGTCAGCCTGGCTGAGCAAGGGTAACCTGGCTGCTATGCTTGACAGTCAGAGGGATACACTTCATTATGCCTGTCTGTACCATCTCAAGGGCAAAGGGCATGTCTTGTACCAACAGTGGTCAGAAGCACTTGGTTTTAAAACAGGTTTTAAAAATTACACACCTGCTTACAATGAAAATTATTGCTGACTCATAAAATACTTCTTTCTTGTACTGAAAGTAGCCAAGTTGAATGTGTGTTTTGAGCTGTGTCTTGATCGGATCAGTACCAGCTACATCATGAGAAGCCTATTTTGAAATTCATCACTAGAAGCTTTGAAAACCTGTACTGGCTTTTTAGTTTTTGTTAAAATCCGGTGAGCATTAACATTTACCCACCATATCCTGGGAAGGCACAAGTGCTTTAGAAATGGTCTGTTCAGAAAGATGGTTTTGTTGTGTTTGTTTTCTGACAGTGGTACTACCTCCCTCCCCAATGTTTTTTGAAAATACAACTTTAAAATGTGTTAATGTTTGTAAAATCAATGCTGACAGTCTACTCTTTGTAAATCAGGAGATAAAAGTATCTGTGAATGTGTAGAATTCATAAAGACATTCAACTACCAAAGATACAATTGCTGGCAAAATAAGCAATGGGAGAAATTCAGGACCGGAACCTTTTTTGTGAGATCTGCTTTAAAGCCATGCGCTTCTCTGAGGTTCAGATTTTATGTCTATATAGGATGTCACTGGTAGTAACACAGTACTGAGCTCTTACAAGTGACCCTTGGACAGCAGTCATTAAATAAATAAATACCGTGTATGCCTTGGGAGTTTTAATTATTACCCCCTCACCCCCCCACCCTGTAAGGTAAATTTAGAGCCGCTGTCCTGTTTCCTGAGGACCAGGTACCCATCTTGTAAATTTACACTGTCTGCACCCAGAAGTAGGACCCTGGTTATGTCCTAAGCAAGCTGAGTTTGGTCACTGAAATTGCAACTTCTGTTGTGTTGGATTTTTTTCCTCCAGGGTGATTACCCTGTTTTTACCAATGTCTCTTCATCTGTTTGTATTTTCTTGTTTTCTAGTATGGTTTCGTCATATTTGGTTCATCATGGGTACTGTTCAACAGCAACTGCCTTTGCCAGAGTCACAGACACCACAATCCAGGAAGAACAGACCTCAATAAAGAATAGACAAAGTAAGTCTCTTGACTAGTCATTCCCAAAGTGTAGCATGCTGGCCACGTGTTACCTTCAGGACTCTGCAGAGGATTGAAGTGCTGTGGGAGTAGAAAAGTTATTCCACAACGGTACAAAGCTGTCCACAGCACACTGCTGACTTAGTGTTGCTGCCTGTGGGTCAGTAGAACTTGGGGACCACCGCTGGGAGCACTTTTCCCATCACCACTGTGTGTCCTCCACCCTCTGCCGTCTTTGGCTGAAGAACTGCCTTATTCTTTCCTCTGCCTGTCTGCTCTGAGAAATGACCTGCATGCCTGGCAGTGTTGAATATGCTAAGTTTTCTGATCAGCTTGGTTAATTTTCCTCAGTATTGTTGAAAATAAATAGCTGAATCCTGGAAGAGATGAGGTGACTCTCAGCTTTGAAACCAGCAGTTTCACACATCAGGCTAAACGTGATATCTAGGGCAGAAGGTGCTTTCTTGGAGGTAGTGCCAAATTGGTGGAGAACAAAACGGTTACCTTGGACTTTAGCTGAACTGAGGTCACAGCGTATCAGGATCCCTTTGGATTTGGGTTCTTCGATGCAGTCTGTTGCAGCAGGGGCAGTTTCATTAGCCTGGTCATAAGGACCCAGACACATCAATCTATTTTGACTACAGCTCCCAGAGTTAATGAGTCTTCCAGTTCGTTTGCAAATTTTGTCTTTAGGTAAATTTTTTGCATACTAAGGGTTTTGCAAATTCATAGCCAACATGTTTAGCTCACAGAAGGTGAAGAATTTGTATTCTATGTCTGTTTTGGTTACTGCTGTTTCCTCCGAAGTGGCTCATCTCTCATTTGGTAAGGCTGTAAGTGCTTTTGGTTCCTGCAGAATAAGGCTTGCAGCTTTCTCCTGCTGTACTTTTTTTTTTAGCTTTTCTATTCACAGGCTCAAACTGCAGAGTCACAGAACATTGGTGTGTTTTCTGCATTCTCCTGGCTGTTGAATACAGGCTACAACCCGCTCTGTACATTTCCCTTCCCTTTGTGAACTGTTTCTCATGTGACTGTTACATATCAGGAGCATTGTGCCCCTTTGTAGCTCACTCTCCATACATTACATATGCTTAGCCAGCATTCAGGTTCATTTGGGGACTCTGCTTAGTACCCAAAATAACTTGTAGTTGCTGCCTGTTAGTGCTGATGGGCTTTGTGCTTTCCAGGTCATGCATTATGCAACCCTGACCCCAGCCAGTGTTCTTGCTGGTGTGGGTTTAATTGGTAAAGCTTTACGGGAGGCTCGCGAGACAGTGCAGTCTCATTTGTCTGAGGACAGGTGACAAGGCAGATGGAGGGAAGGAATATAGAGCTCTGAAGTTGCGGCTTAAATAAAAGGTGTGAGGAAAACACAGATGGGAAAACAAAAAGGGGAAAATATAAAAGACAACGACGTCTGTGAGAGTTGTCAAACAAGGCAAAGAAGAGAGCTGTCAAAAGCAGCGAGACATGAAAACGGACATGCAAGTAAGTAGAAGAAACAGTGAAATGAAGGAGACTGTGCAACACACATTGGTGTGAGAGCCATGTCTTTGTTTTTAGCTTTCAGCTATGATAACAAGCAAACAGACACTGAGAAGTGGGAGCCAAGACAAGTCATTGCAGATTGTTACTGGGGATTGCTAATGAGGATCACCAGGCTGGGCTTTCAACTGCTCATGACTTGCAAAAGTCACAGCCTGTTGTTACTAGAGCCTCTGCTTGCAATGCACCTCACAGGCAATCTAAAACCTTTTCTCTGTTGTTTGTAAGGAGTCCAGGAAAAACAGAGAGGGAAGTGCAATGCATTTTTAGTTTTAAGTACATTTAGTTCTTAGTTTTAAGTACACTTAGAAAGAAAATAAAATGTGAACCTCTGTAGATCAGCAGCTTCTCTTGAGAGTTCAGGGATGGAATCTCAAGTTAAGTCTTGCACTTGTATCTTCTGACTCACTGAAGGAACATAGGTGGGACATGAACACCCAGGATGGTAGATGACTTCTGCCTTGTATCTTTGCACTCCTACCTGTGTACAACTTGTTGAGCTGTTTCTGGCTTAGTCAATAGTTGCTTCTTGGAGCTAGCTTACAGGTGCCACATCCTCATTGCAGGCGAAGCTCAGGTTACTTCTCTGGGAATACATTGAGGTGGGACTTGCATGAACCCAGTTTTGTTGGTATAATTACTTCTACTTAGAGGTAGGGATATTGGGGAAACAGTACTGTGCTGTGGTTTAAGCCCACAGACCCCCTAAGAATACTCTGCTTATCTGATGCTCAGCCGTACATACGCTTCCAAGTGTGAACCAGCCAGAGGATGTAACATGGGGGTGACCTAGGGGCTTCCCCTCTGAAATTGTCATTTCCCCAGCAGCCTCCTTGCTCCCAACCAGTTGTTGTGTCCTGCTTTCTTTTCCATTGCTGCATAGCTCTGTGACTAAAGGACTAAAGTCAAGAGCACCCCACCCAAGCGCACTTGCTTCATCCTTCAGATCCTTTCACTCTTGGTGTTTCTGAGCTACTAACAGATTGTCCCTCATTTTCATAGGCTTTTCCTCACCCTAATCCATAATAAAGAAACTGTGGTCCCCAGTTCTCCTTAGCCTCCCTAGTGGAGAGCTGTGTGGCATATGTGAGACAACTCTTCTGCCTGTTCTTGTTGGCCAGTCCTGTGTGTCAATAGGTCTCCTTTTGCTTTCAGGAATACAGAAGCTAGTATTAGCAGGCAGAGTGGGAGAGGCTATAGAAGCCACCCAGCAGCTCTATCCTGGCCTCCTAGAACATAACCCCAACCTGCTCTTCATGTTAAAGTAAGTATGAATAGCTTTATATTCCCTAATGCTGAAATGTGTAGGTGAAGGAGAGAAGAAAGAGGCTGTCCAGCCATCCAGTCCAGCTGCACACCTTGGTCTGAATTCAAACGGTTTGAGATCCCTTTGGGAGCAGGTGGGAGAGGACACAGGTTCAGTTCTTCCATGGTGCTTGTAGCAATGTAGACATAGTTCTTTTGTTGCTGCTCAGACCCAGTATGGCTTTGCCTCATGAGGTCAGGCACAGGTGGGTGAAATTTAGGTCTGCTGACTGCCAGAAACTCCTTCACAGGTGGCCTTTGCTTGTCTTGTGGAGATCTTGCAACACTGGAGCATGTGGCAGTCACTGTGAGGGTTCCTAGAAGGGCAGATGTACGGAAAAGGCTGTCTGGGGTAGGGACTAAAGGAAAGAAGTGCTTATGTGTCTCAGTTCTCCCAGCCATACAGAGTGGCTCTCCCCAGCCTCCTGAGACATATAAGGACAATTCCCAGTAAAGCTAAATGAGGAGCTGTCCTCACTGTCACTGTGGGTATTGCATTTTTCATCATTCCGTCTCTATTTCCCATTGGCCACCAGTATTTCTAGGTTGATGGAGTAGTGGGGGAACTATGATGTTTGGCAGATTTAGTATCTTCTCCCTGAAAAAAAAAACACAACACAATTGAATTTTAGAGTACCTGCATATGTGGTGGAGATGAAAGCATGCTGTAAAGGAACAGTTTCTTCTTAGCACAATGGAAATAAACTTGCTTTTTGGGACTGTCTCAACATTCATTAGCATCAAAGTTGCAGTTTCTGAACTCTTTCTTCCCATAGCATTATCAGAGCTTTCACAAAACAAAAGTATCCGGAGTCTGAAATGTCTTTTTGAAAGCCAAGAAATATAACTCCTATGCAGTTGCTAGGACTTCTCCTCTCAGTAACTAAGGAAATCTCAGTGCAGAGCATCCTGGCTGTCACGCACCCTTTTCTCCTTCTTCCCTCCTATGAAATCAGGTGTCGGCAGTTTGTGGAGATGGTGAATGGGACAGACAGTGAAGTACGTTGTTTCAGCGCCCGCAGCCCCAGATCCCAGGACAGTTACCCCGGGTCCCCCAGCTTAAGTCCTAGACATGGATCAAGCAACTCACATGTTCATAGTACCGGTAAGTGGGTTTTCTGTGTCTCCTAGTGAGAAGAGCAAATGTCAAAAGTAGACATGGTTGTGTATTACACTACCTGCTACTTTCTGTGCATTATTCTATGAAATGCTCCTTTCCTTTCTGATACCAGCTGAGAGGACATGCTGTTATCATGGGTGTCTCTATACTGTTAAAGAATTGGCTTTGCGTTAGTTATTTTCCACAGACAATTGTCTGCAGAGCAGGTTTTTTTCAGAATAAAGAAGCTTTTGAAGCTGGCCTTCTGGTGCAGCCACTAGCGACTCAGTGTTTCACTGATCGAGCTGTAAGAGGAGGTCTGGAAAACAAAGCCTGTTTCTTGTACCTTGGAGTCTGCATAAGAATTGCTTTCTGGTAAGAACCAAGCAGAGGATGCACTGTTCTGGCCAACAGAGCGAAAGGTTACGGGAATGCCTTGCATGACAGCTTCTCCCTCCCCCATGGACTTTACCTTGCAAGCTCTAAACACGTAAAAAGTGAGCAGTTCTGTACCTGCAAAACCCATCTCTGGAGCATCAACTCTTTGCAGTTTGGGAAATTAAACTTTAGGATTTGAAGTGGAAAGAACAAGATAAAGCGGGACACCCAAGGTATCTTCCCTAGGTAATTATTGACTACAGCTTTGAAGATGGAGTGGGCCTGGGAGTATGACCTGCAGAGCCCCTGAAAACAGTCTGAGCTGCTTCACTGAGCCTTGAGCTGCTCACAGCAATCCGAGTGTATTTTGTTTTGGTATTCGTACTGCTGCATGTGACAAACTGTGGACGGGCAAACATTGAAGGGAAAGGAAGACAATTACTTGAATGCCTCCAAGCTGTCACTCTCCTTCCCAAGCCAATATCTTTGTTTGCCAATATTGCCTTGCCAGAAACCCTTGATATGTTTCTTTGACTAGATAGTCAGAATGATCCCATTAATGCATAAAAGCTCTTGGTAATACCTGTTTTAAACTGGGAGGTGCCTACATAAAAAAAGCCCCTGCAACGCAATGCAGCATTCATATGTATTTATCTTCATACATGGGACATCACCTTCCACAGTTCTCTCTGTCAGACCTTGTGCTTTCAAAATAGTGATAATTTCATCAGTGCATGTTTCAAAGATTAAGCAGAACTGTTGTGCACGGTCTACTGCGTCTTTGTCATTAAAATGCACAAAATGGCCCATTGTTTGAATCTTTGTATTGTTGTGATAAAAAAATAAGTGAATTCCCTAGCTATAAATATAACTGTGTGATCAGCTGATGAATTTGGATATATCACCATCACATCTGGAGGAACAGCCACGCCAGGTCACATCATCTCGCCGAGATCCTGTGGTCAATATTGGTTGGTTAGGGAAGAATATATGAAGAAGGCAAGCCCACAGTGAGGTTTTTCCAAAATATTATTTGATGCCCTAATGATTTGCAGTTGTCTTGGTTTTAAATAGCCTCTGTAAGTTTAGCCAGTCATTTTTGAATCCATATAAAACTTGTGGTAATGACTAAAGGTTTGTGCCCTGTGTCAGTGAGTTCCACAGCTTGATGGGCACCTTTTGTGGGGGAGCGGATGAGATTTCAAGCCTGACTCTCCTTTCAGTGATGTCTGTTCTCCTGAATGAGGAAGGTTAGCTTTTGATTTTTAAGAGGATTGTTGTTATTTGCTGAGTGTTGTGTGAATCAAGTATATCCCTAATGTAAGATAGGTTGTGGAAAGCCTGGGAAGTTCTGCTTGCAAAGAGTTCTCCTTGTGGCCCAGTTTTCACCTGTGCTTTCATAGTTTTCCTGGATAGAGGGTTTATGAGAAATATTTGGGTTTGTGAGGAGAGAGTTTGTAAACTTTTTTACAAACCACCCATGCTTCGTATTTCAACAATAATTTCTGTACTTGTGTGAGCTGTTTCTGCCAATCTCTTATTTGCAGCCCATTTTTAGAACTTCCTTAAGCTCAGGGGTTGCTGATGAGTAGTGGGGTTCCTTCCATATACAGTTGTGTTTTCTCTAAACCCCATTGAATTTAAGAACGATGAATCATAATTTAAAATCTGCAGTCTTATTTTGCTTTCTTACTTTGGGGCCTGCTCTCTTGCTAAATTGTTGACTTCACAGTAGAGTGATATTGTTAGTCTGGTCTCATTTTTCCCTTTCTTCTTGACTTTCAGGAGCAGATAGTCCAACCTGTAGCAATGGAGTAATGTCCACAAAAAGCAAACAGAGTCACAGTAAATATCCAACACTGAGTTCATCATCTTCATCTTCTTCCTCCTCCTCCCCCTCATCTGTGAACTACTCTGAGTCCAATTCTACAGATTCTACCAAATCTCAGCAGCACAGTAGTACGAGTAACCAAGAAACCAGGTATTTTTTCCTTTTTTTTTTTTTTTTTGCCTGAGGAGGTTGAGATGGTGGGAGAGGGCTCAGTCTGCTTTCTGAGGAGCCAGAAGGGCATCTGTCCTACTCTTTTGAACAACAACGTAACTCTTCGTATCTACAAGGTCCTTACTATTCCTCGCAGTCACAAGCCTGTTCCAGTTCCCCTACTCTGGCTTAGGCTTGGAGGCTCATCTCATAAGGAATTATGATGATGCTCTTGTTTCAAACACCAAGCTGTCCCATTAAACTGATGTCATCAGAGCCCAACATGATAGTTTGCATAGAAGCTCTCCCATTGAGCCTGTTTTTGTTACTGCTGCCTCAGCCAGTCGATTACTCCTGCTAAGCAGCTTGCCTGCCCTTTAGTGGGTGAGGCAGCAGCTCAAGTGATTACGGGGTTGGTGCATTGCCTTCTTGAGTGATTTTCTTGGGCTCCCTCCACCTGTTGCCCAGTTCCTTCCAGATGAGCCTCTGAATCAGCAGTATTTGTTCATGCTTGTTTTAGAATTTGTTTCATGCTTGTGATGGCAGGTCAGACTTTTAGAAAGCCTCCCTTCTCCAAGAAGCCATAGGTGGTCCAGGAGAGTGGTATAGTTACTTCTGCATTTACTGGAGTGCGGAGCATATTGAGCTGTGGTGAGAACTGAGCTTCCTTTGGGCTTGCTTTCCAGGTTGATGTTGCAGGGCTGTCTGAGGCCCTGCTGGAGCAGAGGATATCCTTGTGATTTGTAGAATCTCTTGCTAATTGCTACTGGCACTCATCCTCTTGAGTACTGTGCTGAGCACAGTTTGCAGGACAGTTTGTAGTCTCTATCATGACCTTTTGAGAGCCTTACAGCACGTAACTGAGTGAAAAACACTTGTTCAGACTCAATTTACCAGAATAATTTGATAGTGCTGGATTTATGATTCTTTTTTTAAATGTAAAGCCCAAGTCCCAGCAAGATTTTCTCATAATTTCAGTTAATCAGCACTTACTCAGCAATCTCATTCAGACTGCTGTCTTGAACATTTAAGCCTAGAGCCCTTGTGTTCTGTATTGCACTTTTTGCAAGGGTTGATGGCTTACCACAGCCAAGATTTCCCTCCTGTTTAGTATGCTACTATGTTATCTGTTGTCTGGCTGCTGTTCGCTTCCTTCGCTTCCTGAAGGGAAAATGATAAGCATTCTGCACCTGTAATTATGACAGGCACTTTCAGAACAGAAACCTGTTTCATAAGTTGCCTTCAGAAGCCTGCAATGTTTTTTACTACACTGAATTAGACCATCTGACTCCCTGTAGTGCAGCTGGCACCTTTCCTGGTTTACTGGCCGTTGCTGGGCATCATTTGGCACGTGTCATCTTAATTTCTTCCCTTTCTAATTTAGACATCTGGCCTTTCTTTCCTCCTTTCGCCTCAGTGACAGCGAGATGGAAATGGAAGCTGAGCATTACCCCAACGGAGTCCTGGAAAATTCGTCCACCAGGATAATGAATGGCACCTACAAACATGAAGAGATCCTGCAGACAGATGAATCCAGCATGGGTAGGACCTCAGAGGCAGGAGGGGTAAAGGGAAATAGAAAGAGCTGGTAGGAGAGTTAAAATTGTGATTGGATTGTGGGGAAAAAACATGTACTTTGGGTTTCTTTCCCCACCTCAGTGAATGAAGTTCTCAAGATGCCCATTTCACGGGGAAAATGAATCTGTCCTGGAACTAAAACCAGCTCTGGCTTTTCATAGTCTTGCAGCAGTGCTGCTGATGTTGTGGAGCAGAGAAAGCAATGGGAGTCAAAGGTTTGTTCAGCACTGGTCATGAATTCCAGCTCAGAGCAGTCCTGGCACTTCTTCCAGCTGAGGAACTGAACCGAGCTGTGAAAGGCTGGCTGATGCCCAGCCACAAAGTGTCCTCAGCACAGTGTGGTCAGCTGCAGCTGTCTTGTTTGTGGGTGATTTAGCCAGGAGGGTGAGGATGAATTAGCTACACTACCTCTGAAACTGAGTTATAATGAGTGTTGTGGCCACCTAATACTGGGAAGTTGGTGGTGTTGGCATCTCTGACTGAAAGTTTTCTGAGTCCAGGGTGTGTTAGACCAGGGGTTTCCATGTTGTGTATGCTGTAACAGGGTAACACAGCTGGAGTTGCAAGCTCCCATGATTTTATCAGAATACTTGATTTGTAGGTAGTCCTAGGTAGGCATTAAACAAACTGAGCTCAAGTTTTCCCTGTACCTAGCAGGTGTTATGAAAAAAACACTCCTGGCTGTTGTAGTGCAGGGATCAGAAAAAGCTTCCACTGGGATAAACTTAGAGCAGGGAGCAGCGACCTGCTCCAGAAGGGGAAGGAGTTTATGGGTGGCATGACACAGAGTGGGCAGTGGTGGGGAGTGAGAGACGATTGTTACTTCTTCACTGCCTTTACTCTAGAAGACAGCTGCCCCCAGAGGCAGCTCTGTGGAGGGAACCATGCTGCCACAGAGCGGATGATCCAGTTTGGACGGGAGCTGCAGATGCTGAGCGAGCAGCTTTGCAGAGAATATGGGAAGAACACAGTGCACAAAAAGATGCTTCAGGTAAGCCTGGGCCTTGTGCTGCATCGCAGCAGTTCTTTGGGCCAGGACTGGGGTTGTGGGTTCTCTTGCAGAGCTCTGGGTGGCCCCCAATTCTGCACCTGGTGAGGAAGAGGGGGACTGCATGGGGATCGGAGGTCGAAACTCAGTGAATGTAGAGCATCTAGACCCAGTTCTTGGCACAGGAGAGAAGACATACAGCTCCTGCCTGCCTTCGCTCTTCTTCTCTCCAGGTGACACTCTACCTGCCTTCCTGTGCTGGCTCCCCTGTCAGGTGGAGGGGGCACCCTCTTTAATCCACTGTCTTGATGGCCCAGTGTGGTCCCTTGCTGCCAAGAAGAAAAGGGCCATTTCTTTTCAGGAGGTAGGCACCTGTCACCTTGGCGATGGCAGGAGGTGCCCCGGCTGATGGACTTGGCAGTTTTCCTGTGTGTTTGTAGCCATGCATGACCTTACTGTGCCTTTCTGTTCTCTCACACAGGATGCATTTAGCTTGTTAGCTTACTCAGACCCTTGGAACTGCCCCGTTGGTCAACAGCTGGACCCGATCCAGAGGGAACCTGTGTGTGCTGCTCTTAATAGTGCTATATTGGGTAAGGCCTGGTTCCTACATGAGTGCTACCCACTGGACGTTCCTGCGCTCAAGGGCTGTCCTGTGGCAGGCAAGCCTGTGAGTGTTAGGAAAAGTTCAGAAATAACTTGTGGTTAGCTTTTTCCTCTCTTTCTGTTGCTGGGAATTGACGGGGCAGTGATGCAGGAAGGGAGGTGGGAGAGAAGCCTGCAGAGAACGGATCCTCCTGATCTAATCTTCTTTTGGCTCCCTTCCTTGGGTCTTCCTCAACACTGCTTCCAAGGATGCTCCTTAGGATTTTCCTCCCTTGCTTACTGAAGAAGCCAAGATATCTTTTGATATATTTCCTGCCCCTCTTCCTTCTTGCTCTGAACCCACCTGAATCATTTTGCTGACATTACCAGGGCTCTTTTCCATGCTGTTTGGTTTGGCAGAGTTTTGTCCTGACACCATCCTACTTTCTGGTACGGAATGTGGTTCCTCTGATGCAGCAGCTCGTAAGTGAAGCAGGTTTCCATGATGTTGGCTTTAAAACAGAGAGGGGAGCCGTAATTCCAGTTACCTTTGAGCTCATGCTGAACATGCAGAGTTAAAAGCAGGCAGGGTTTTTCTTCCCTTCGAGCATTGCCTCTGCATGTTCCCATCATGTGCTATGCCTGCTAGAGCCCAGAGAGCCTGGCTGCCTGTGGTCCACTGTTAGAATCAGGGCTATGCGAATAGTCCAGCCCTGTTGCTCTTTCCCTTCTGGTCTTAACTGTGCTGAGAGGACCCTGCTCTGTGCAGAGATCTGGTTATAGGTTGTTTTTCTTCAACTAGCAAGACAGCTCCCCTTTTTCTGATGAGCTTTGCTCTTTGTGTCAGCAGGATGGATCACGGTTGGATCCAGGTATGAGCAGTCTCTTGCCCTCCTCTGTTTCCTCAGAGCTGAATGTTTATGCCTGCTCTTCCATTTTCCTTAGACAAGCACGTTCCTTGGCCCAACAGCTTGTTGTCGTTTACCCTTCTGTCTTGAACCTGGTGTAGTATATGCAGTAGCTTTCCCTGATGGAAGTCTTGTGCTTCCAGTCAATGAGTTGCCATGTCATTGCTGACCCTCCTGGCATCTTCAGCTACAGAAAATCCCATGGTGGAGAAATGGGTATAGTGAGAATGAGGTTATGGCGTGCCAGCAGCCTGCAAGAAAGAGATTGATTCATTCTAGGCAGGGTCCTTGATCCTGTCACCAGACCATGCTCAGGTAACTTCACAGGACACTCCTGGGTTAGCTCAGTCCATCCACAGCCGGCCAAACACTGTCCGCTGGACAGCTGCTTTGTCTGGGAAACTCATGCTTCACTCGTGTGCACAGTCTAGCTCACTGTGCCCAGATATGTTTCCTAGTGGCTCTGTGCACCTCACATTGACTGTGCCAGAAGGAGATTTAGAGATTATCTTCTGGGGGAAGGAACAGCTTGATGGACAAACCTGTGAAGGCTCCTGTTCTGTCTGAGTAAATGAACAGAAATTATATGGTTTGGGAAGGAGAGTCCCTTCCCTTGACAGTCAGCATGGGCAAGTGTGCAGCCGGGTGGCTCAGTTCTAGCTATTGTTTGTCCAGTGTGTGAGGAGCATGGACAAGTTGCTGAGGAATGTTACCAGGGAGATGCAAAAATCAGTGTCTGGACATGCTCCGTCACACAGGTCGCAAGACTCCTCGTCTAGCTCAGCTGATGATTCCCTCTTGCATACATAGCAAACATGAAGTTGAAAAGGAGTAGTGACCAGTGAGCGAGTTTGTCTAGGGCTTGGACTACTGTGTAGACTTGCACAAGTGGGAGAGATGGAGAGGTTACCTTTCACTTGGTGCCAATTTCTCCTGCCTTTCCTTATTCTTCCATGCTTTGATTTCTCATTCTTTGAGGGTTTTCTGGCAAACACTGAGGCAGCAGGAGCTCCACTGCCTTTTTCTTGCTCTGGCCACCACAGCAGCACTTTCTCAAAGGCCCTGTTGAGCTGTGGCCCCACATGGGATGTGTCATGGGTGAGGCATGTGGGTGAGGTGTGTGGAAGAGCAGTGGTGCAGTGCCAGCAGTACTCAGGAGTAGCTTCCTTCCAGAGCCAGCGCGTTCTGCCAGGGATGCTGGGCTTGGTGCCCAGGTGGGACTGAGAGGGACCTGAGTGCAGGTGAGCTGGCACGCAGCCAGGATGCCTCTTCTAAATAGATTTCTTTTTGCCCCCACAGAATCTCAGAACCTGCCAAAGCAGCCCCCGCTGATGCTTGCCCTGGGCCAGGCCTCGGAGTGTTTGCGGCTCATGGCTCGTGTGGGCTTGGGCTCCTGCTCCTTTGCCAGAGTAGACGACTATTTGCACTAGCCACCAGAGCAAGATGGAGTTGACATCGTTGAGTGCTGCCCTTCACCCTCCGCTGCTGCCACTCTACACCACCACCTCGTTCGATAGCCTGACCTTCTTGCCACCAACACCCCCTCTAGCACACACACACACAGCGCCTGTGAAAGGATTGAGTGAGTCCCTCACTGTGTGGCTATTCCTGACCCCAGGAACGACTGGCAGATCTTACCTGTCTCCCTGCCATTGCTGCGGCTCCAGCGGCACTCAGTATTTCGCTGGTTATTCTAATGTAGCGCCTTCTGATGTAGGGATTTCTCTTTATTTTGATTTGAGTTGTTTCTCATGGATCCACCAATATTTTATCTGGAGAGTTTTGCTGAGCTGGTTTATGCTGATTTACTGAGGAAGCTCATCAAGTTGGTGACAGCTTGTTCTTTTCTTCCCTTCTCCCTCCATCATGCACATACAGCATCATCTTCTGTGCTAGTTATCTGAACTCTTCTTGCAGTGGCAGTTCAGAGGGATTTTTTTTTATTTTATTTGAATCCTGTTTATTAAAAAGGTCTCTTCCACCTCCTCAAAGTCATTGATGTATTTATTGCCCTCAGACTCGGTCCCAGCCATGCACATCATACAACCCTGCAGGAGACCTGGTGAGGTAGGTCCTGTCACGCACTAATGATGGGAGTTAGAGGAGCTTGGTCCTTCATGGTGCATGCCTCTCTTCAGAGTACAAGGCTCTCAAATGCTTGTCTTTGTGAGTGCGAAGAGTAGAAGACTTGACATTGCCTATGTTAGTGGCTGCGCTGTAGAAGCATCTAGCAGCCCTGAGAAATAGGTAAATCCAGCTCTCACAGCAGATAGAGGGACAGGACTGACAAATATGAAGTCATCTACCACTGTATTGGTAGAAGCAGGTGATGTTAGCCTGCAAGAAATATCTGTGGGTGCTGCCCGGCTGGGCTGTCAGTTTTTGTGTTAAATCACAAATGCCCCTTTTTCTCCATATAAGAGGGCTCTGTCACTAAGACTCAAAAATAGTAGTATTTACTGACCCCCTCCAGGTAACACTGATCTAAATGAGCACTTCTAAATTTTGGAAGTGTCTTGAGAACACTAGCGTGGACTGTGCTCACCCTTGCAGGTGGCACATGCCAAGATCAAGTTGCAGGTTAGGGTCAGTACTAGCTTTGTAAGGTCTGAGCCAGTCAGAAGGGAGCAGCAATGTTTCTTTAAGGATTACTAAGAAAATTATTAGTTTCAGGCCCAAAAGTGACCAGCAAGGATCTGTGGGTGAGTAACCTCCAAGTAAGATGGACTAATGTGTCCCTGCTACAACGTGTATCAGGCCCAGGGACTCAAGTGCTGCTAAGCTTTTGGCATTCAAACCATCTGCCTGTGTGTGTTTCTGAGTGTGTACTCTTAACTGGTGAGGCTGTGTAGCAGGACTGCACGCTTTGCGTCGTCTGGTGTACCGTTAGGAGACTTCAGGTTCAGTCTGGCTGCATGGGAGGAATTGTAATTCTGCACCAAATGAATTTTAGGTCAGTAGCTCTGAGGAGGGCCCAGGGGAGCTCAGACCCAGCATGTATTTTACTGCTGTTCATGAATTTTTTTTTTGAAGGGTCAATGAAAGAAGAACAGATTGTATTGAAGTTTGCCCTTAAAATGGAGGTTAGCCTGTGGCAGGGCTTCAAGCAGCAAGAGCGCTTGTGTGCCACTGAAGAAAGGAAGGTGGTGTGTGACCTCTGTGCAGTAGCCCAGAGCCTTAAGGATTTTCTGCATTTGCGGGCTTGATTTGCAGCTGGAACTTGAGGTCTGAAATCAGGGCAGAGTAGGGGGGCATGTGTCCCCCAGACTGCAGAAGATGACTGTGGCAGTGAATGCACAGATGGTGTTGGAGGTGGTTGGGAACACCTAGTGCTACCTTTTGGTGAAGGTACACAGTGTGTAGAGGCAGTGCTAGAGGCGTGGTGGCCTAAGAAAACAGGCAACACGAGGTTTAGAGGTGGAGGAGATAATTTTATTAGATCAACTCGTATAGTTGAAAAAAGCAGAGGGAACTCTGCTTGTTTTCCTAGCAATGGATGTTACCTCAGGCTGCAGTCCTTACCTCACTGCAGTTCCAGAGACACTTTAACTCGGTGGGCAGGCTTCAGACCTGCCAGGCTGCCCAGCCTAACCCATCGTGCCCCGGTGCTGTTGCTGAACCTGAGGCAGCATGTGAACTTGGCCTGGTGAGAGATTCTTCTGCAGGCTCTCTGTTTCTTAGACCCAGGCTTATGGCACACTGATGGGCTGATTGTGGGTGCTTAGGTTGGAAATACCCTAGTACCTGGCTTTGCGTTTCACATTTGGCAGCTTTCTCTGCTGTTGGTCACCATTTAGCTTGCTGCTGTCTGACTGCAGTCGGACCTCTCTCTCATCTTTGTAGCAACACCATCTTTATCTCTTTCTGAGGTTTTTTTTGTTCCTTCTCTTTGTGGTTCTTTTAAGCCAAGTCTCTTTGTCATGTGTCACATTAATGCCCAACTTGGAGTCTCAGCAAAGCTGTGCTGACTATCCTAGAGCATTTTTTTTGTTTTGGTTTCCCTTTCACTATAAAAAAGCCCACGCGGTGCTCCTAGATACCCGGTTATTCTGGTGCCAAGAAATGTGTGATGGGATGGTTTCTCTGGCTTCTCATGGAGAGAGACCTGTGTTAGAAACCATCTTGCTGTTCTGTACATTGTTAGTGCTGAGAGGCCACGCTCTTGATGATTAATTGTGAGTCACTCTCTGGCACTGACGATGTGCATCACATAGTGGCAGTAGATCCCTGTAGAGTAGACAGCAGTGATGCTGTCCACTTCTTGCACTCAAAGCAATAGTACTAGCTTGAGTTGTTTTTCTCTTTCCACTTGTTCCAGTTCCTAACTGGCCTCACAGCTGTAACTGACACCCATCGCTGCTTCCAGCTTCTTGCCAGCTCTTGTACCTGGTGTCCTGATTCTGGTTTTTGAGGAGTGCAAAGACTTTTCTGCTGTGACGTATCTGTCCCATACCTGTTACTTGGGTTTTTTTTTATTTCAAGTGTTCTTGTGGTTTCACTAGGGGTTTCTGCTTGTTGCGCTCAGTGCTGACTAACATGGCCATGACTCAGTGTGGGGAAGGTGAGTGTGTTTGCGGTGTGTGGTGGGGTGTAGGTATAGGCTTCAACCTACCACGGATTGCTGTATGAGATTTCTGACTTGGTTTTCCCAGGTAATTTTTCAAAGCCTCTTGGTGTCTGAGTGTCCTTGGCTGCTCCTTGATGGTTCATGTCAGCTGAGACTTGGTTTGAATTGTTGCAGTCTTTTTAAAAAGTGAAGAGAACTAAACTGAATTGAGGTCTTTAACTCTTGAGTGTGGTTGTACACCACCAGAGGCTATGTGCAGTTTAAAAATTACTTTTATAAAAGTGATTTGAGATTTGTTATTCTAAGTGCCTCATGCTTTGCTCAGAAACAGATGAACTAAGAACACCCCAGCTGAGACTCTGCTTCATCTGGGCAGTCCCTCACAGTGTCACTTCTCCCAAGAGTCCTTCAGTAAAGCCATGTAAATGATTGTGTAGCCTGTAGTAGAAACTGCTGGCTTCCCATTTCTTGGTGAGGGTGACAAGGTCTCAGCTATGTCCCTGTGTTATAATGCTGATGGCATCGGATATACGGCTTCCATCACATGAGGTTGACACGTAGGTTACTGACTTCAGATCCTAGAAGAAGGTTTTCCAAACCACAGCCAGACACTGCTCACAGGCAACATTTCTCACCATGCAGCCCCAAGAGAGGCTTTCTAGCTGTGGTGTCCTTCCCCAGACATGTGAAATGCTGCAGCTGTAACAACTAAACCTCTTCCAGCTCTGCCATGTCTGCACACTCGAAGGGTCTCAGCTCTCCACTGATCAGTCCAGGGTCACCACCAAAGAGTTGTAATCTACAGAGTGGCAAGCACACTCCAGCTATGTACTCTGGATACCAACCACTCCACCTGCCTTCCTCAAACTCAGCATTGCAGCAAGGGCCTCTCAGAAGGATAACATTTCCCAGGGACCTGGTGAAAACCTGTTTTCAAGGGTGGTGAACTGCAGCCCTGCACATCACGGACTTTGGTTTTGAGCCTAATGCCCTGCCTGTTAAGTGGCCGTTTGAAAACAACATTTTGGGAACTCCAGACCTGGAGCCTTGTTTAAAGTGTCCCTCAGGGGTTCTGTGGGGAGAGCTTCATGGAGCTGAATTACATCACCAGGTTTTTCTCCCCACGGACAAGAGTTTATGCTGTCCCCACAAGCAGTGAGTGAGAGCAGTCACATCAACAGTAACATGGGAGAACTTCAGAGTGAGACAAGACGAAGGATCGATTTGAGAGTCGGAGGCATTGGAGTTGCTGGGATAAGTGTTTCTGGGAGGTGCATCCACCTCATACACCTTGTACTCCAGCCTCTGACCATCTTAGTGGCCGCTGATGAGTGCATTCCAGTTTGTGGACATCTCTCCTGTACCCCGGGAGCCAAATCTTGTTCCTTTTGGTTCCTACTGTTCCTCTTGGAACCATCTTGTTGGAGATGATTCCTCTTGATTCCTCTGTGATCCTGTCCTAGCAGGTGTTTAACAAAAGCTGATTCAAGACGTACAGGGTTGAATGAGCTCTCAGTCATCTCTTCTGTGAGCAGGGAGGGCAACAGTCTATTTCCTGTGCATCCTTAGAAGTGCTCTCAGGGCCAGCTTGTTTTGGGAAAACTTCTTACTGCTACCAGGTCTCCCTTTTTGCTCCTTTGCCTCCCACAATCCCGATATTCTCCCACCTGTGTGACTACCAGAAGTGGTATCTGCAGCGGTTCGTGCTGCAGGAGCTGCTTTGAGACCAGGGTCAGCTCTGTGGCTCGGCCAACAACATGTTTGTCGAGCCTAGGCTTGGCAACTCCAGCTGCTTTTCCTGGGCTTGCTTCTGCTGCGCTGGCCTAAAGGGGCAGATATGCATGCAACGATCCCTTTTTGTCACTATACAGGATCCCATCAGCCTGCAGCTGGGCTGGCTGTAGCACTTCTGCCGTTCTTTTGGAGTCTGGTTAGAAATTGAGCCTTTGCGTGTGGCTAGCAGAATAGAGAGGGACCTCCGAAGTGAAGCACCGGGTACACAGCATCCAGCTGTTGCGGGGAGGTTGTCCAGTGGCTGCTCTCCCTCCCCTCCAGCCCCCTATGTGTACCAGAACGAGCTTATTGCTTTGAGACACGTGGAATCTGTGTGGTTATCAGTGCTATAGCCTGTTTTTATTTCCAACATCCTGGTGGTGCTCACTGTGCTGCTGCCGACCTGATGTGGACACCAGGAGATGCAGCTGTGACTGGTGTGGAGAATGGGCCCCTTCAGTATAGTACCTCGTGGTTGCATACACGTAGAATTTTCCCATCTGCTTCCTTATTCTGTCTGTTTTTTTACAGTGACATCTCAACCTGTCCTCAAGCTGTGTCCTTATTTTTCTCATAGTCTTATTAAGGCATCTTTACCATTCTTTAAATAGCTTTGTTCTTGAGGCTTCCTTGAACAACTGGAACAACCAGAGCTGGTGTAACTAGCTCTGGGGATTGAATTTAACATTTTCCTCCTTAGGCATCAGGGATGGTGAACCGTCTCCTTCTCCAGCAAAGCAAACCTTGTTGGATTGCTGTGATGCTGCTCTGCTTTGGTACCTGTCTTTCTTAATACTCACGTAGCACATGTTGCTTAGATGCAAGTTTCAGAGTTCCTTCTGGTGTCGTGGGGTTGATTGAGAAGGTGGACCATGGTAGCCAGGCTATATAGCAGCGTGTAAATGCCACGAAGCTGCATGGTGCACAACACAGTATGGGGATGTTCTTTCCATGAAGAAGCAGTGTGCAGACTTCACCTGCCCCACAGGGTGGCAGGCGGAGAGGTCCTGGGCGCAGTGAGGCCCCATGGAGCTGGTCACAGCATGAGAGAAGGAACACGTTCCTTGAAAAGGTGATCCAGGTCTACCTGGGAGTCATCTTTGCAGAAGGAGCAACTTCCTTCAAACCTTGCCCATGTTAGAGCAGCCTGAGTGGTGTATCCGGAGGTTACTTGTAGAGAGCTGGTGTTGGGACTGGAGCTGTACATCTCTGTCCCAAAGTGTTTATGCAAAAGTGGGCAGGGGGGGCAGACAACACGGCACATGTGCTGTGTGCTGCTGGCACCCTTCTGCCCCAGAAGAATGACCGATGGAGGGAACTGCAGTCCAGCAGCTCTTACTCAGAGCCAAAAACTGGCTGTGAACCATGTCCCGTCTGCTGCGTAGGTCAGAGAGCTGGAGGAAATGTTGGTGGGGTGAGTGCTGGGGGAGCTACAGCAGATTTGGGGAGGAAAGGGGAGCTGTTGAGAGCCTGGAGGCCTAGCTCCTCTCCACCATCCTTCCCTGCAACAAGAGGTGGCAGGTGATGGATGAGTGAACGTGGCACGTCTGTCCCTCTCCCTGCATCCCACACCAGAGCTCTGAGCCTGCAGTGCCCAGCAAGCCGAGGGTTCATCCGGGCTGGAGGAGCACACGTCCTGCCAGCTGTTTTATTTCCAAGAGGGAGGCTTAACTCTCTCCTGCTCGCAGGAAGCCGAGTCCCGTGTGGGATTTTCACTCACATTGCCACAGAAGCATTCCTGGAGGCCATGCAGGCCTCTGCTCCTTGTTGAACTTTCTCTGGCCAGGCAGACACCTTTTCTCTGGTCACTCCACTTGGGTCCAGGCACGTGCTCTGACCCCTTTGCTTGGGAGGGCTTTAGCTGCATCCTTCCTCCGGGAGGGAGCACAGGGGATTTTTTGCAGGCTGGGCTTCTCACAGGCTCAAACTTGGAGAAAGGAGAAGCGGCAGCGACTCTGGGGATAATCAGGATTTTAAAGAAAATTTTAAAAATACAAGTATGGTGACTCTTCCAGACCAAGGACTCTGCACAGGCATTTGATTGGGATTGTCTCTCTTGGTCCTACCTGTGCATGCTCTTCACGGCTCTCCAGCCAGGGAAGGCAGGAGGAGGCTGCCGGCACCTGAAGCTCTTGCACACAACCTGTTTGGCAGTGCAAGCCCCAGGACCTGCCCACCATGCAGTTAACTCTCTTCTGCTGGTTGCTCAAAACTCAGGTATGAAACGCTCAGCTGGAGCATGGGGTGCGAGGTCTTTGCAGGTTTCCAACCAGCCCTGGAGGAATGGCCACCACTGGGCTGCGACAGAGCAGATCTCCCTCTGCCGCTCCAGACTTCTCATCGCCTTTGGAGGGGGGGGTTCCTCCTCTTTGGTACAACATTGGCTAAGTGGACATTACACAAATGATGGACATTACACAAATTGTGCACATTGGTTCAGTCTAAGCTTAGTATTTGTGAATTAAGTTATCTGACGCTTCGCATGAAAACTTCAAAAAGGGGAGGGGGGATTTTAACTGAGAAAAAGCCTATGAAAATATACTGGAAATATGGTAAAGAAATCGACGTTCTGCTGTATATTGACAGAATTATTTTTATTAAAATACACATCCATGTGCAAGAGCTAGCGTGGAGCCGTGTGCTTTGTCAGTCTCTGCTCACTGGGGAAGGCGAGCAGCGGAGCTGGCGCCAGCAGCACCTTGTGTCCCCTCTGACACGGGATGGGGTCCGGCCCTGCCGGAGCAGGGCTGCCTGCCCGCAGGCAGCCGTCGGGCAGGACAGCGGCGTGGTTAGTGCAGTGATGCCCCACAGCTCGGGAGGCATCAGCCCTGGGACCAAGCACTCGGTGAAATGAGCTGGGGTCTGCCCAACAGGAGTGAGCAGGCTCCAGGATGGGTGTTTCCCACCCAGGGGCAAGCAGACACCAGCAGGAGTGTGTCCATGTCATTACGTGGGTCAGGGCAGGCTGTTGGCTCGGGCTTTGCTGCCTCACGTACAATTATTGGAGAGAAACAAGCAATTATCACTAAGACTTTCAGGTAGGCCCTACCCAGCTTCTATAATGGGTATTTATGGGGCAGTTCATGATGCAGCAGCTGCTGACACCTATATATATTTCTGCTGTAAGATTTTCTTGGCATAACAGAAAGCACGTGATGGCTGTTCTTCAAAACTTTCTACAGAATTGCTTCTCCCACTGTTGCTAAGCTCTGCTAGAAAGAGTGGACAAGGAGCGTGTCCAGCACCTGCTTATGGCCAAACCCCTAGGGCAGACCCTGGAAATTATTAATTGGTGCCCTTTTTGTTGTGGACCACCTCCTGCATCTTGGGTCCTGATGCCACGCAATCAGTCACATTCCCACCCGGCAGCATCTCACTCGTCAGCTCACGTGAGTGGTCCCTGAGCAGGAGGTCCCTGGGGTCTGGATGAGTCCTCAACATCACCGCAACTCCATTCCCTGTTGCCCAAAACAGGCTGTCAGGGTGGTAAAATCCTCAGGAATAACGTCAGTGTGCCCAGTGGAGTGTCATTTTACTTTGTTAATGAAGGGATAGAGACTAGTAAAATTGTAATAATGATTTTTTTTTCATCAAGGCTTACTCTGTAATACAGGCAGATGGTGTTTCTCCCACATTTCCATCATCACCTTTGTCACAGAGGGTACGATGTATCATCCCCATAATATTCCTAGATGATCTGCTGGCCTTTCTCAGCTCTTGTTGGCAATGGCATCTTGTAACACCTTTCACATCTTGTTCACCACCACTCTTTCTGCAGGTCAAAAATTTCCAGATTAGCTGTGTGCTATGGCAAGAATTGCTTTTTCCCCTTAAGCATCATGTTGTCCACCTGTAATAATCTGGGTTTGGGCCTACATAATTGTGATTTTCAGTGGTGTTTAAAAAAAAAATAATGGTGGAAATAATCTTTGTAACCCTCAGATTTGAGTGATTGGGGAAGGCTGCTCAGTTTCATAAGCAAAGTGTTTAAAGAGTTTATGAAATACAGACTGGGGGTGTCTATACACAAGCTTACCACCTTGCACGGCTACTTGCACACCCATTTTTTCTTTCAGAAGACAACGTGGCCATTGTAGCCCTCAGTGTTACGTGCTGTGAAGGTGTAACCCTGGAGCTTTGTGTCTATAAACAGTCAAGCACAATCCATGAGACGTGTCTCCCAAAATCTGATTCTGCTTCAGCTTTCCTTTCCACCAGTGCTTCATCCCATGGTGCTTAATGATTTGTGGGCAAAAATGTCATTTGGGATATTTTTCCTGTCCCCTGCCTCCATTCAGTGTCCTAGAAAATACAGCCCTGCCCTGGTTTCTAATCATGGGCATGAAACACTGATGAAGCTTTATGCTGAGGATCAGTCCATGGCACTTAACCGCAACTCTTGGCTTCACCTTCCTGAGGTTTTCCTGGCTTTGCACCTCTCACACGAAATGATGGACCAGCAGCCTGGTGTTAACAGCAGGGTCCTGTGCAGCTCCCAGCCCTCCCCGACCCTGCAGAAGGTCAGCAGCCAGGACATCTCTTCTGCCCAGCTGAAGGGGTTGTGTCCTCCCCCTCCTTGCAATGCAGACATTGTTTTTCATCTCCCTTACTTATTTTGCAGTGACCACCAGCATATTTGGAAGCTGACAAGGTATTAAGGGCTTGGCAGATCAGTATCTTCTCCCTGAACCCTCCACTCCCAACCACCTCATTTTGGAGCACCTGCAAAGCCCGTGGGGCTGAGAGCATGCTGTAAGGACTTACAGCTTTACCTATGGGCAAGGGTAACCTTCCCTGTGGGTCCTTGACCTATGGGTCAGGATCTGGCCCCACTATCACATTCCCAATGAAGCACGCCGTAACCAGGCATAGTTTGCTCCAAGCCTGGAGAAACACATGCCTGTGGCAAAGGAGTTTTTTGGTCGCACAATGCCCTGGGCTTGTAGGATCTGCTCCTTGGGCTGAAGAATCAGGAAAAATTCAAAGAGCAACTTTTGGCAATGAGTCTTTATTATAAATATTTGCTCCACTGGGCACATACCGGTAGGGCAGTGACAACGGGAGGGACTTGGTGGCCGGCTGGTCCATGCTGCTGTGACACCTGGTCCAGCCAGGGTACGGGCTGGCTCCACCTGCAGTGACAGTGCCCACCGCCTTGGGACCCTTTGGAGATGTGCCGTGAGCGCCGTCTGCTCCCTCCAAAGATGGGAGGACTGGACAGGCGGGTCAGATGGTGGACGGCAGAAGGAGGATTTCATTTTTTCCTTCGAAGCTTTTTCATGGCTCTCATCACCCAGGGCTTCTTGGGGTCAGCACAGACCTTGGCACCGTTGGCAGCTACAATCCTGCAGTGAGAAAGTGAGGAAAGAGAGTGAAAACATGAACCACAAGCCATTCCCTTCCCATGCATGACTTCTCCCCTTGCTGTGTGCAGGCTCATCCTGGATGAAGGCTTGGAGCCATCTCCAGCAGCCTGTGCCCTCCTCAGGCTGACGGTGCACGTCTGAGTCTTCCCAGACCACTGGCATTAGCAGAAAGCACCAAAACCTAATTTTTTTTCCCTCTGCCCACCCCACGGAGCTACTTTCCTACCATAGCTCCCCCCACCAGGCACATGCTCCCAGCTGGGACCCAACCGTGACGCCGTGCTGGAGGTGGGAGGCAAACCCCAGGGGTACTCACACAACTGCAGGCAAGGAACAGTCGTTGGATGTCTCATAGAAATTCTGCATGTGTCGGATGGGTTTCTGTGCATGCTTGAAGCAGCATTCAGTGGGCGTGTTGTAGGCTGTGAAGGGAAGGGAGAGATGTTGTGAACGCCCTTGGCAGCATTTTGCAACTAATTGCATCGCCGGACAATGACACTGCAGGATGTCGAACACAGGATGGAGGCGGTGGAGCTTCTCAGCAGCTCCCACAGCACCCCATGGCAGGGATTCATTTCCCTTCATGGCAGCAAGCACAGGACTGGGAAATGTGGTCAGCAGTGGGGAGGGGAACAGTGTGGGACCTGGCACCCCACAGCCCACATTGCTGCAGCTGCCAAAGTGCACAGTGAGGTTGGGGTGTTCGGTCTGGGGACGAGGTTTTGTGGGTTTTCAAGGCAGGAGCACAACTTGCAAGGTGTTTTGGGAGGCTCCAAACAGCTGCACATGCTCCCCCCCCTCCAAGCACTTGCTCATCCAGCTGAGACCTGGGGAATGGCTGCCAGCATCTCTTCCAAGCTCCTGGAGCATCTCCCCAGGGCTGGCTTTGCTGAGGCCACCCAGCACCCTCTCCGTCCTTCCCCGCACCCCGGGACGTGCCGCCCTGCCCCGACCAGGGGGTTGCTCCTCCTGCCAGCAGCACTGTCCCTGCTCCCTGCTGGGGTTTCTTGCCCAGCGACCCCAACGGGACATCCCCAGTGGGGACCCCAAGCCCTGACCTGCAGCGGTGACCCATGAGGTGCCTTACCTGCAGCACAGTGCAGGGGGAAGGTGAGGAGCAGCACGAGCAGCAGGACTGTCCTTGCAGCGAGCATGGTGGCTGCGTGAGGGCTCTTCTTCCGTCCTGCTTTGTGCCAGCCTGCCCGGTGTCTGTGGCTTTGGCTCTCACTGCACCGTAATTTATCCTCTGCATGTCATCCACTTTAACTGCTTTTCCAAAAATTTCAGACGTGTTCTCAGAAGTCTCTTCCCAGGGAAAACGGGATTTCTGTCGTCTATTTTGAGGGCACATCCAGCAGCGAGTGGAAGAGGTTGAGGAGCGGGGCAGCCACTTCTGCTTTCTGCGGAAAAGCCACAAGGCTGCAAGGGGCTTCCAGGAGGCTATGGGGGAACTGAAATTTACCCACGAAACCAGATTAGAAGCAACTTTCTGTGAAGCCAAGACATCAAGTCTAACGCTTGCCTGCTTATTTCTAACAGGACAGACAACCCAAACAAAATCTCTGAGCTGGAGCAGGTCATTGACGGGTTTGCTGAGTCATCAAAAGCAAGTGACTAATGACTCCCCTCCAAACCAGCCTCCCCAACCCCCCTGACCATAGCAAAAGCATTGGCTTAGGCAGTGAAGCACTGGGGATGGGATGGGATGGGACGGGACGTCAGGCAGAAAAAGCCACACTGGACCAAACTAGGAGGGACCCCAGAGCAGGGGGTGGCAGAGATGCTTTTAGTGGGTTCAGGAGACTTTATAGAGGGGGAAGAAATGGGGCAACAGCAGCAGGGTGGCTGAGGAAAGTCTGGGTCTGATCCCAAGTCTGAGCCCAAGCATTGCCTCTGCCTCCCACACCTCTGACGGCATCGAAATGAGGGTCAGAGGGATGGAGCTTTGTGGTCATCAGTGCACAGGCAGCTCATTTCTGCAGAAAGATGGGACAAACCCTACCACAACCCCAAGAGAGCCATCCCAGACCCCAGAGAGGACCCCGAGGGCAGGAGGGGTGGGTGGCACAGACCCCACTGGCAGCACTGTGGAGTACTGGTGGACATCAGCCCAGCTTCCATGCAGAGATCTGCTCCTCAGGAAGGTGAGATGCAACTGCAATCTGCGTGCGAGGAGGGGGTGATGACCCAGTGGGAAGCCAAGTGGGATGATGGTGAGCGGGAACACGGGAGGGGATATGGCTGTGGCTTGGGGATGAGGTAAGGGGGGGCTTCTCAGAGAAGGCAAAAGGTGGAAATGGACTTCCCTGAAGATTATCTCATGTTTGCACTTCTCTGGAAGAAGAAAGGAGAAGGAAACAAACCAAATGTGCTGATGAATCTGTTTTGGAAGCTGTGATCTGCTGGCCATCATGTCTGGTGGCCTGGCACAGCGGCAGGGTGGCTATGTGGAGAGCTGGGCATGGCACTGCTGGTTTCTAATGCCTCTTTCCCCAGGAAAGGGCTCTGCAAGAACAAAATACCCGATATGCAGCCCCTGAGCCCCCTCCTACAGTCTCTGCATCCCCCTGGCTCTCCCACCTTCCCTTCTGCAACTCCTGCCATGTCCCCAGTGTACAGACCCTTGAGCCCAGCAAGCCACCAGGGTCACACCACCTCCTAGACATCGGTTAAAAGCGAAAGGCTGTAATTAAGGGAGAACTGAGCTAATGGCTTTTTCCAGCTGACATCTGCTGACATGCCAAACTCTGAGCTCCCTTTTCAGGCTTGTCTGAGGCACAGTTGCTCCTCCTTTCCCTTAGCTAATTAATCCTGTTCCCAGTCCCATCGGAAGTGTTAGTAGATGCCTCCACTGCTCCACTGCTCTTCCTAAAGCAAATCAGTGCATGTATTTGAAGTATTTGGGGTATTTGAAGGCCCAGAGAGGACCCAAGAGGGTCTCTGGAGGACCAGGCTTTCCTCTGTGTCCCTGCCCCAGCAGAGGACCTTTGGGCTTAGCTTTAGTCTTCTCCAGCCCCTTCAAAACTGCCATGCCTGGGGTGCTCCTGGCAGTCTCCTGGGCCATCCCCACGGGCAGCACAGCCTCTTCTCCAGGTGTGGAGCTCCAGGGCCTTCCCCAAATTTGCCTGGTTAGGCAAATGCAAAGACATGCAGCATCTGTGTAGAGAGAAGAGAAGGGACAGGCTGCTCACATGATTTTATTGATGTCCAGACCAACTGCAACCTCACTATAATTTATAATTGAATACAAACTATCTGACTGAGGGAAAACTCTACGTTAGAAATTAAAATGGGTAGGCACAGACAAAAAAAAATAATGTAGAGATGGGAAATATTTTCTGACTCATACAATGGGGTTTTTTTGAGTGGGTAATCATAATAATTTAACAGGATATGTGAATCCTCTGCATATAATAAATGACAAAGAAAATGGAAGAACACAAGGCACTCGCACACTGGGGATGCTGCTCTCTGACACTGATGCCACTAAAACCCTCTCTGGAGGAAGTCTTCATCACCATCAGACACAGCCGGAAAGGCAAAGGTGAAACTATAGCAATAACCAAATTTCATAAGTTCACCAGAGCCTTCTGCCATGGCTAGGAATAATAGAATTGGAAAAGGCAGTGATAGCAAGTGTGTCAAGGGAAGTAGTATTACAAATGCTATGGTAGATACCAAAAAGACCTTACAAATAGAGGTGAAATCTAGGTCTCAAATGGTAGTACAAAACCAATTGGCATTAGATGATCTATTAGAGGCCAAAGGAGGGGTTCATGCTCTCATAAACACCAGTGGCTGTTTCTGTGTAGACCAAGACAAAAGAATAGAAACAGATGTAATGACAATCCAAAGCCACCTAAAGTTTTTTTCATAAAATGAAAAAACAAACCCTTTTGATGGGTGGGGTTGGACACCAGGCATTGGCGGATGGTTTGGAAAGGTACTTAAAACGTTGTTCAAGTCTATATGTAGAGGGCTAATGGCTATAATAGTAACCTATATGCCTGTTCAGTTAATAATTGGTTGTGTTAAGGTTATGTGTCTAAGCAGCGAGCAACTACTCAGCAAGCGATAAAGTTGATGGCAATGCAAATGCATGGAAAGAAAAAGAAACTAAAGCAGAAGAAAACCAATTCTTTAATATACAAGTATAAAGGCTGCCCTGAGGTCCCAAGCATCCATGCCATGGCCATTCTCCGGTCCCACGGACCCTGTTTGGAGGAGATCAGAGGTAGAGTGTCTGTGGGGCGAGTCTCTTCCCTGTAGGTCTGGGAACCAGAGGTCGCATGGGTACCAAGAGGCAGGTGGAGATCTCTGGGGTGCACCAGGAGGTGCTTCAGCTTGCCCTTTCCTGACAGCTGTGCAGGACCCTCTGCCAAGGGTTTCTGATGCACATGATGGCATCACAGCCCTGGCAGTGGCGTCACAGCCCTGGTCCTGTCCCCACCCCCAGGTGACAGCAGCAGCAGAGGACTGCGCTGGTTGGAGACCGCAGCTCCAAAGGATGGCCCAATTCCTTGGCCCCTGCCCTACCATGCTGGATGCCATGGCGCTGGTGCCCCACAGCTGGCTCCCCCTGCTCAGGGACACCAGCTGCCCCCTCTTCCTCGGCCCCAGCTTCCTCCAGCTCCCAGTGGCCTGGGCAGCCCCGCACTGCTTGGCGCAGCACCGCCAGCCCATGCCAATGGGTAGGAGGGATGCTCCGGGCCAGGCCTTCCCGGGGAGCTTGGCAGGCAGGACCCTGCTGGGACCTGCTCCTGTTCAGCAGGATGGCCGCTGGCCAGGGGGCTGGCAGCACCCATGTGCACCATGGGGCAGGGGTTGGTGGGACCCATGTACACTGTGGGCCAAGGCACGAGGTCTCTCAATGGGCTCAGCTGGGGCCGAGGCCACAGTGATGCTACTTCTGTGCCAGCCGGTCTCTGCCAGGAGCCGACGCTGGGGAAGGCGAATGAAAGACCAGGATGCAGGTGAGGCCCCGCTCGGCCCTGGCACTGGCTCCTCCAGGTGATGGAATGCTTCGCCTTGCTTGGCTCTGGGCTCTCAGGCACACTGCAGTCACCCCCTGCACCGTGCTGAGCTGGACCTCCCCTTCCAGGTGGAGCCCTGGGGTCTGGGCTGCACCCATGCCACAGCTGTCAGGAGAGGGCACCAAGACCAAGCAAACAGGGTGTCTCCATGGTCTGAAGGCTCCTGAAGAGGAAAGGCAACAGTTTAGAATTCTTCCTCAGACCGAAGCACCTCCTGATCTCCACCTGCTTCTTCGTGCCCATGAGACCTCTGGTTCTGGATGTCAGGGTCATCCCTCAGCACTGGATGGGTTTTGCCTCTGCTGTGAAAGCATCCCTGGAGGTGCTGCAGCCAAAATCCTGTTCCCCAAGGGCTGGGAGCATAGGCAGAGGGGTTGCCAGGGTGGCTGTTGCTCAGGGACTGGCTGGCCATCATCCAGCTAGTGGTGAATGATGGCTTTTGCATCGCTTGGTGGTTTTTGTTTTTTTTTTTTGGCGGTTTTCTGTTTTTTGGTTGGTTGGTTTTCTTCTATTTCCCCTTATTAAACTGTCTCGGTGAAAGAAGGAGGAAGTGGGGAGACATTCAGAGTTATAGCATTTGTCTTCCCAAATCACTGTTATGCGTGATGGAGTCCTGCTCTGCTGGCAATGGATGAACACCTGCCCGCTGGTGGGGAGTAAATGAATACCTTATTTTCCTTTGCTTGTGCATGTAGCTTTTGCTTTACCTGTAAAACTGTCTTTATCTCAACCCACAAGTTTTCTCACTTTTGCTCTTCCAGTTCTCATCCCCATCGCAAAACCCTGGCAGGGATCGCTGGTGAGCTCCCTGTGGCCCCTGGTGCAGGGGGGACTTCCACAGCTGTAGGTGCGTGAATCCCTCATCTGCTTCAGCATCCCCTCTCTGTTCTACCTGCCCAGGGAGCTCTGCAGAGAAATCCTTCCTCTGCAGCACAGCTCAGGTACACTGAAGTCCTGGGGAAGATGTGGCAGCTGGGCTGTGCTCACACATGGCATGCACGGGACAAGGCAAGGGACAAGCTGAAAGCTCTAAGCCCAAAACCAATGGCAGTTTTGCACCTAAAAGCCCTCAGAGGATTCTTCAGCCCCTTTTGGGCCCCCTTGAAGTGAGTACCCAAATGCCCAGGGCACCCACGCAGCACCCTCCCATCCCCCTCCCTGTCTGCCCCAGCAAGACCCATGAGGTTTCAGGAGGCAGTGGGAAGAGCCCCCATCCCACCCCAGCCCCTTGGCTGGCTCCATGCCTCAGCCGGACAGCAGCAGCACAGTTGCTGGGGCTGGGAGAAGAAAGGACACCACTTTCCAATACCACATGAAGTAAACCTTTATTTTGTGGCTGTGCTCAGCAGGAAGGTGCTGACAGGGCTGGCAGCAGCCCAGGATCTGGTGCCCAGCTGGGCGATGCGGTGCAGGGCTCTGGGGAGTCAGTGCCATCCCTCAGCGTCAGGGAGCTCCGCAGGCCTTTCCAGGAGGATGACTATAAACATTCCTTCCCACCAGGATGTTGGGTAGCCTGAACCAGGGTACCCACTCTACATCATGGGGCATGAAGTCTTTTCCTTTTCTGAAGCCTCTCAACCGTTTTCTCCACCCAAGTCATCTGTGGGTTTGCACAGACCTTGATCCCATTCCGGGTCTCAAACCTGCCGAGATGAAAGGCGAAGCTTGGTGAGAAATGACAGCTCTTGGGTCCATGCCATCCTCCCTCCCCTGCTCTCCTTCTCCCCTCCCTTTGGCCCTGCACACTGCCCCTGGGTACTTGCTGTCCTACAAGCAGCTCATCCTGCAGCCCAATGCCTCTAGAGCCTGGGCAGAGCCTTCAGGAGCTGCAGCGGACTTGTGTCCTTAACTCTGCCCCGTAGAAGTGACCAGGCATGTCCTCCCCACTTCGTGCTGGAAGACGGCCACTCATGGAGGCCATACAGACCTGGCCCAGTCCTGTCCCCAGATGGGATGGATGAACTGAACCCGTGGTGGGCCAGGAGGCAGCACAGTGGTGGGGAAATTACCAGGACTTACACAACTGCTGGGGAAAAACACTCCTCGGGAGTTCTGTAGAAACCCTTCAGGTTAGCCAGCCGGAGAGGGGACTCTATGTAACTGAAGCAGCACTCAGACAGTGTGTAAGGGGCTGGAGAAGACAAAGAGAGATGGAAAAGCAGTTTTTAAGACCTTCCCCTGTGACAAGGCTGATGCATACAACGTCCCCCAAGTTCTGTAGACGCTGCCATGAGGAGCCCCAGCTGCCCTCCTTCCCTCCCGGGGCAGGAGGATGCTCCAGCTTATCGTCCAGCACCAACAGCCCTGCAGCTGGCCTCGCCGAAGCCACCCGGCCCTGGCAACGGTCTCGATCCTTTCCCCGCACCCTGGGACATGCAGCCCTGCCCCAACCAGGGGGTTGCTCCTTCTGCCACCAGCACCATCCCTGCTCCACACCAGGGTTTCTTGCCTGACCTCCCCAACAGGAAGACCCTGAGCCCCAGCCCGCAGCGGTGGCCCGTGAGGTGCCTTACCTGCATCACAGCGTGGGGAGAGGGTTAGTAGCATCACGAGCACCAGGACCACCCTTGCACTGAGCATGGTGGCTGTGTGAGGGCTCTTCCTTGCAGGATGCTGTTCTGCCTCTGAAGGAGCTCAACTGTAAGCTCAGGCAAGGAGGTGCTGCAATTTATCCTCTCCACCCCCTCCCCACATTACCCTTTTCCAAAGAATTTCAGTCAAATTCAAGTGAAAGCCCTGTATGTTTTCTTTGGCCAAGGGGATTTCCATGTCAAGTAGGATCTTCAGGGTTACTGACCGAGATGATACCTAGAAAGACTGAACAGACCTCAGCAACTTCTGCGTTCACTGAGACGGGTCTGTGAGAAAGCCGTAGGATCCACGAGGGAAGTGAAATCCTCCTCCATGGAGGCATAAACTGGAGGGTTCCCAAACCCACAGAGAGGGGATTCATGGCCATAGGAAAGGCAAGTCTGGCTTTCGACACAAAGTCACTTTTCAGCCCCAGAGCCAATTTAAATATGCTGGGGACGGTTGGATGGCTTGTGAACTCCCTGCAGAACATTAAAGCAGAAACACAGTGACTGCTGCTGCCACCAGCCTTCCACTGCTCGAAAGCTGCAAGATGTGATGCAATTTCTGGCAGTATTTGACGTTTGATGCTGTTCCTATGGAGAGGAACACAAGTTTTCCACCAAAAGTCCTTGTTTCTAGCCAGGAAGCATGGGGTGAAAGGAGAAGGGGGGTGCAGCCAAGCCCTCCCTTTGCAGATGAGGCTGGCTTAGCCCCTTGGCTTCAGGGCAGGGCAGGAGGCTGAATCAGTCTGAGGGAAGTGGAAGGAAAAGTTGGTGTTCAAAGTTCTTGGGTGTTTTTCCAACATCTTCCTTGCCTTGAAGCCTTCCAGACCCTGAAGAGACCTGCAGAAATGGGGTCAGCCTCTCTGTGTTAACCTGGGGACAGCTTCTCCCCACTGTGCTTGACTCCCCCTTCCTCACCCGGCCACTCAGACCACCAGACCCTTCTGCAGGGCCTTGCCAGTCATGCACAGCCCCTGCTCGGAAGCTTATTTCCCCATTCCCTCTTGGTTTTTTTCCAGGCTGTAGGTGGATGCACGGAGCAGCAGGGTCCCATGCAGATGCCTGGGGCACCATGGTCCCCCCTCATCCACTGTGAGCTACCCAAGGGGCCACCTCAAGCCCTTCTTCACAGTGCACCCCCAGCCACTCTCTGCCCCTTTGGAGCAAGACATTATGCCTGGGACTGTGTCATCCCTGGGTGCCTTTTAAAAAATTTGGGAGAAAACCACCCAGTGTTGAGAACTGCTCTGGTCATGCCCAGGTCTCCTTAACCCCAGCTGCAGGAGGAGACACATCTCCTGCTGCTGAAGGCTCAAGGAGCCCAGGCAGGGTATGCCAAGGCTCTTCCCAACCTAGTAGAAATGATTAAAATACATACTCAGACCTCTGCAGCTGCTGTGCTTTGGCTCAGCTCCTGTGGAGAGACGGAGTCCTTACATCTCAAAAGGGTGACTTGGCCCAGGAGGAGCTGGCATGAGGCCACCCATAATGCACAGCCACCAGAGGACTAAAAATAAAGCATTTCTGAACAGGTCCCAGAGTGCCGTTCCTTCTTGCGAGTGTTCAACCCAGTGACTCAGTGTCTCCCTGGGCTGTCATAAACTCCTCGTGCTCTCCTGCTGATCCCCAAAGGCATCTTAGCACCTTTCCTTTCCCCCACAGCTTTGTGGGTGCTCCTTTCCCTTCTTGTCCACCTCCCCACCTCTTCTCTGCCCCAGGCTCCCTTCTTGCAGACTCACGTGCCTCTCCAAGAGCCTCTCCACAAACCTGGGCCATGGTTACTGGGACCGGAGTAGCCTCCCGTCCCATAGAGACCATCCCAGCAGGCAGCCTTTTGGACACCGTGACACTCTTCGAGCTGCAGCCGAACTGGCAATGCTGAGCTGGGGACATGGGCCATATTGCTACTTCTGATGCATTTTTGTCTTGCCTGTGGTGTGCACAGGAGCAGAGCCACCAAGTGCAGGCGGCATGATGCTGTCATACCCATGGCAGATATCCTCAAGCTGGGGGAAGAGAGGTGCCCCTGCAGCCATGGACCAAGGGAGCGTACAGCCTGCCCTAACCACGCCTGGGGCAAAGCCACCATCCAAGGGCTGGACTGTTATCAACACAGAAGGATTTTGGGGATGGGTAGGCATGGTCTTGCTGCAAGTCCATGGCACGTCTCCCTGTGGCCTGGGGCCTCACGCAGCCACTCCTCAGCTATGGGTCATGCTTTGGGTGGGCAGCCAGGGCAGCATATAGTGCTGGTGGCTGAACAAGTACAAGGGCACCCAGCAACCAGGGTCAGGGAAGAGAGAAGAGACAGCTCTGGATGGAGAAGACCTTGAGAAATAAAAATACTAGTGGAGACCTGCTTCTGCTGAGCTGTGCTTACCTATCTGGCAGAATATCTGGCCTGGGATGTTCTGCTTTCCCTTTCTCAGGTTTTCAAACCATCACTATCACACCCTGGAGACCCTTTGATGTTTATTCTTTAACTTTACTTTTTGGGAAGGAAAAGGCTGATGTGCAGTTGTTAACTGATGAGTGCTGGAAAGCCCCACTGCTGGCCCAAGTTCCCTTTTCATTTGAATGGGCTCTGGAGAATTTGCTTGTTTATATTAAAAAAAAAAAATTGGTTCTTGATTCTACAAGAGGAGGAGGAGGAGGAGGAGGGAAACTTGGGGGACAGCTTTGCCAGCCATGGTGCCAGTGTGGCTGGTGCCCAGAGCTGGGCAGAACAAGCCCCACTCTTGGAAACAGGGTCTCAGCAGATAACTGAGCACATCCAGCTGTGCTGGAAAACACAGCCACATGGTCATCATGCTGCTCAGGAAAGCACAGGCTCTGCACTGCAAAAGCAGCTGGGCTGCCAAGGCAGGAGAGACATGGCTGAGCATCACTGAGTGCCTGAAACCTGTCCCCAAGGAGGTGGTGGGAGGGTTAGAAATAAGCTTTTCCCTATTATCTTCTGTTCCAGCCAGTCACTTTGAGTCTTCTCCATTTACAATATGAAACATTCTAGTTTTTCTTCTATTAAAATCTCAGCTTTCTGAGTGTAAAGCCCTCCACATTTCCCTGGGATGCTCACTCAAGGGTCTCCCCAGCTCCATTTCGAAGCTCTGGTTGACTCATGATACAATCACAAACCAAAGGCGATGCTCTTGTTTCTTCCCGGAGTCAATACTCACCCTGCGACTCCAGGTACGACCGTGCCAGGTCCTACAGCCTGGAAAGACACTTTAAAAAGAGGAAAATGAGAGTCTTTTCCAAAGCCTGCTTCCTACAGCTGGACACTGGGGACCAGCAAGTACTGGAAGCTGGTGATCCAAGCTGCATCCTGTACGGTAAGTCCTGCCCAGTGTCATGAGATGCAGAGGCTGCAGGAAGGATGTGTCCAGGAGCCCATTCCCAGAGGATTATCTGCACTGAGTCACTGGGCAAGCTCACCCACCAGTGCAGGGGACAGAGCAGAAACTCACCACAGCCAGGCAAGGAACCCTCACCATGATGCCCAAGCAGAGAGGCAGGGGTGGATGCACCTGGACCAGAAACTGGAAGTGGCTGCTTCGCTAAGGAAGAGAAAAAAAGTATGTGATGCCCATTTTCTCAAATGCACTGAAAAGGAGACATTTCCCCATTTTTCTCCAGTGAGGTTGATCGGCTGCCTCGAAGTTAAGTGAAGGATGGATCTGGTGTGTCAGGAGGAGCTGCTGCTCCCAAGGGAGATTCTGCACTGGAGAGGCTTCTGTGTCAGGTAGCAATCAGGAGAAATGATGCTTGGTGAGGACTTCACCCTCCCTTTTTCAACCCTGATCTTTTTTGAGCTCCTGGAGTTAAACACAGCAGTGGAGCGCTGCTTCAGCTCAGCTTTTAAAGCAAAGCTGTGATAACAGAAAAAGAATAGGGCATGGAAGCAATTTCAGCCATTTTTAGTGATTTAATTCTGAACAGAATTAGTCCTGATAACTCCAAGGAGGCAGTAGAACAAGTTATGAATTAACTTGTTCCTTAGTTTTTGATTAGGATAAAACCCAGTAATCAGAAAACTAAATTCAGTTCAAAGAATGTGATGAGAAAGATACATTAAGGTCCCTAGATATTGTAATCTAGATATTGTAATAAAAAAGTATTTGTGCCAACTATGGTCTGAGTTGTCAAGCTGACATCACGTCCCTCCTTGGAGGGCTCCTCACCTCTTTCTATTATTTTTTAAAACTTATTTGCTTTGTGGCCTTGTAGCTCACCTGGCAGAATTCAAGCATGCTTCAGAAATGAGGCTTCCTTCGTCACCAGAGATGGTCAATGATGAGGTATGACCCTGGAGAGTCCTGACAATCTCTTTGTTTACCCAATGGGGACTTCAGCTACAAGAGCAGCCCTTGCAGTGATGTGAACAGGGACACAATCCTCATAGAAGTGGAGATTAAGCAAGCGCAAAGCACGGGAGAACCACAGCCACACAGCAGAACTGCAGCTGTGCAACCAGAGAGCCAAAGCAGTGAAGAGGACATTCTGTGTTCTGCTAAGCCAGCATTATTAAAGTGGTGGTACGTTGACTTGACCAGAGGCTGCCCTAAGCACAAGTGCGCTTACGCAACATTTCATAGAAAAACCACCGTGCTGGGCAGGGACAGACATTTCACAAGTCACAATCCAAGTCTCAAACCAGAGAGGACGGAGACTGCAGGGTCTCTGCTTCACAGGAATAACCATGCTCCTCACACATCACCCTGGAGAGAAGTCAGGGCTTGGAGAAGACAAAGGCAGAGGTGTCTCACTGCCAGGTCCAGGCCACAGCGGGGAGTGAGAGGGGACGAGCCAGGAGCTGAGGATGACCCCAGCACAGGCAGCGTCCTCACCAGCAAGGTGGGGTCCCACGGGGTCTGAGCATGGGGGGCAGAGCCAGGGGCTGGTAACAGGGTCCATCAACAGTCCCAGACACACCAAAGTGAGGAACTAGAGCCAGGTTATATTGGGGAGGGTTAGGGGGTGTCTATTCAGCAGGACATGGGAACAGAGGCAGGGCTACAGCACCAAAGGGTCCATCCAGCCAGGCAACAAGATACCTACAGCTTAGGTCTAAGGTCTATCCAAGGGCCAGGGCCAGGGCCAGGACACCAGACCAACACTCTTACAACACTTCCAAAGCAAGGACCAGAGCCTCAAGCCTGAGCTTAAATGGGGCTCCTGGGCTGTGGGCAGAGGGGGGTGTGGGAGGGGGGTGAGTCAATCCACACGTGAGGTTGGTCAGAGTGATTAAGACCAATTAGTGCCCTCAAGGCCTGTCACCCTGCCATCTGATGGATCCTGTGGGGATGGGAATGCATGGAGCTGGGCCTGTGTGGCATTCCATTGACTCCTTGTTCTCATAAGGTCAATCAAAACAGCTGGCTAACAAAGTGGTGGAGAGGGTTTGCACTGGTGTGGGGTTGAAAACCAAATATGTGGGTCAGCGAGGGACCAGAAGGGGCACACCATGACCATGGGCCCCCTGTCTCCTGGTGGCTGGGGGGAAATCTCAAGGCAGAAGCACATGTCTTGCACACAAGGTGCAGAAGGCAAGCCTTGTCCCACCTGAGCATGACAGGCATTACTTGTCTCCTGGGCCAAATTCTGCACCGGAGGCAGCCCACAGACCTCCAGGAGGAGCACGGGAAGGTGCACGGTTAGACATCCTCCACAAAAGGTCCTTCCCTACACTGTCAGACCTAGAGAAGCCAGGGAGCAGCAGCAAAGCCAGCGAGTGTGTGCCACCAGCTGGCCAAGGGACCGGGCATCCAAAAGCTCCCTCAGTGCTCCGGAATCACAGCTCCCCAGCGGCCCACGCTGGCGCCGGCACTTGCTCTGCATGTTGGAAATGATTCATCACTGTCAGGGCTGCCTTGTTTACACAGCCTCCCCCTCCCTCGCCTGCCCTTTCCCCCTAACAGAGAGGAGGGAAAAAAAAAAAAAAAAAGTGTTTTTCTTTCCACAGAGCTTCTTATCCTCAAAATGACCTTTCTGGCCTGGTGATTCATCTGTGGGAAATTTTCACGGCCCTCACCATCCTCCCACTAAGCCGGTGGTGCCAGAGCATGGGGCAGGGTGGCCACATGGCATGGGGCTGGATTGCAGGGGACATGCTCATCCATGACCCTCTTGCTTCTTCCAGCTCCCCACTCCAGGCAAGTCCCTGGGCACTGACTCTTGTTTTGCATTGCCTTTCCCACCTCTCCTTCCTTACACCAGAGAGGAGCATGCAAGAGCAGCCCAAGCCCTTGCTGGGGTGGGAGAGATCCTAGCTCAGCCCTTGCCCTCTCGTCCCCTTACAGAACAGACTTGGAGCACAACGTTTGTTTTCCGTGGGTTGCTGTTTGGCTGTAGCTTTGCTGAAACAAAGCAAAAATTTGGCTGTTTTTTCAGTAGTGCCTTAACAGTATAGGAAATGTGACTCCCTGTGAGAAAATATATTCCCTGCAAATTTTTCGCAAGCCTGAAGCCCTTAAACAGCGAAGAGGTGGAGCAATAGCCCAACTGCATCAACTGTGCTGGCTTTCCCATCTCTCGGCGATGCTGGGATTCCCCCCATGGTACTTAAGTGTATGCATTCATCTCTGCACCTCTGGAGGGACCAGACTTGTTCACCCAGTCCTGGGCTGAATCCTCTGAGGACAAGAGTTTTTAACATAAGGACTTTATTACTTTTACTTCTAAAAAAAGGTACAGAACATATATCTTGCGCACGTACTCATATATATTTGATACACAAATGAATCGGAACCTGTAAAAGTCACTATGTTCTACAGCAAATGACATGAATAAGCCCCAGGAACCAGTGACACCCGCAGGCTCCGTCCTTCTGCATTGGCATTTGCCTCATGCCCTCCCAGACTGCCCATCGCACAGTGTAAAGCAAGGAGGAGCAGTGGTCATCGTCCCCCCCGGGGTTTAACTGCCCCCCGGGGTTTAACTGCCCCCCATGAGGATTGCCAGCATCCTGCCTGGTAGCAGTCTGGAAACAGGAGAGGGGAGCAAGACGAGTAAAAGAACGGATCTGGGCTGGAGGAGCAGCTCCTCCTGATGAGTGCCAGCATGACCATGGCAGCTGGAAGATGGTGGGAGCTGGCTGTGGAGCTGAAACCAGTGTCCTTACAAATACCATGGCGGGAGTTGAAGTGATCAGATCTGCCTGGTGCATGTTCACGTCCCCAGCATCACTCCAAGCTGAGAACTTCACCCATAGCCAGTCAAGACAAGTGTCCACTCCATTTCTGTACTGCCTGGAGAGTGACCCAGCTCCCATGGACATGCACAAGCCATCCAAGACCAGCAAGAAAATAGACAAGGTGTTTTCCAATGTTTCCAGAAATGTCTTGACTCCATGATGCTTCAGTAGCAAGGACAGGACATTACATACATTCAAATGGCTGCAAAACTTTACTACAAAAATAACATTTCTAGTATTTCATATAAAAATAATGCCATAGTACACCACCTCACAAACTGTGAGGCCAGAACCCCAGCCACACGCAAGCGGGGCAGATGGGGAGGCTGTGCCGACAGCCTCCAATTTACCCTCCACATAAATCAATGCCAGCCAGCATTACAGAGCTGGGCTGCACAGGAGTGCTGCTGTACAAGGAGGGGTTTCACCCCAAATTCCTAATTACAGTTAATCTGATTGCATTCTGTACTTGCAAAGCCCGAGATGAATACCTGGCTCCCCTCTCTCAAGTCAACAAAATGCAGAACTAAGGGACTGAATGAAGGCAGAAAACAAACACCACTACAGTCTATCCTCTCCACCTCCAGGGCTGGATGGATGCCCTGAAGGTGCCATCTGATGGATCTAATAGGCCACCTTCCTCTAGCTCTGCTTTACAGCTGACCCATCATTTCTTCTTTGATTATATTGCTTATTATGTGGTTTTGCTTTCTTTTTTCTACAGGCATATTTATACTTTGGGCTGTGATCCACTGAGGTTGGTTAGCAGAGGATCTGACCCTTGATGTGTAGCTCTACCTACAAAGCATCATATCTTGAAGACCTGTGCACGCTCCAGCAAAAATCATACTGGAGTCAATGTTTAATAATGGTTTTCAGGAACTGACCACAGATAAAAGATAAGGCTTACATACAGTAACATCTAGACCTCTAAAAGTCAAAACCAATTTGGGTTAAAAAAACCAGCCTGGTACTGTTATGGTGCTTTAATAGCCTGGTGATCGTTGCTAGCCAAAAAAAGAAAAACTAAAATGCAGCTGAAGTGTACGACCATGAACAGGTACTTTTTGCTTTTTTGTGGATTAGCAAACATGCTGATTTCTAGAGAGAATATGGGACCAGAAGGATGGTACGTCTGCTGTGGTGGAGTAATTCCTATGTGACTAAATTCAGACTTGCATTAAGCTACTCCAAGAGAATATTTCCTGGGTTTTGTGCTTGCAGAGAACAGCAAAAACCCTCCAACGTTATCACATGAATAGCAAAATTATTGGGTGACTCCTTGTTTTCTCCCATTTGCAAAGGCTCCTCCACATTATCCTGCCCTGTTGTTGGACGTGGCTGGACACAGGGCGCATCAGCTGGCAGAAGGGTTTTCTTGCAGTTGATTTGCCAAGAGCTAGGTCTCAGACTAAATAGGCAAGAAGAAATGCCTGTAGCTGTTGGAGAGAAAGGTGGCCCTATTTCAAGAAGATCAATTGTGTGCTGCCAGCTCCTCTGAATGTGGAATCTGTAGCACTGACCTTCAGTCCCCTAATCAGATGCAGTTTTTGTCACCTCTATCTGAAAAGCTAGACTACCCCTTGTGTCTCCACAAGAGTAAATGGGGTATTTGATCAGCCCAAGGAGAGCCAGCATCCAGCTGGCCACCAGCATCAGTCTTGGTCTGACAGAGCAGTGATCTGAAGTGCAAAGAAAGAAGCAACAGAGTTTGTTAAGTGCAAATTTTGTGATTTTGGTGTTAAGATTGCTCAAGGTGGCTGAGCCTGAGTCCAGCAGTGTGTGGGAGTGGGTGGCTTCTCAGCTGGGCCATGATGAAATGCAGAAAAATTCCCAACAGCAATTTGGAAATTCACTTCTGCCCAGCACCTGGCAAAGAGCCACCAAGCAGCTCTAGAACAGCAAGAGCCTTTGTACGTAACAGTACCAGAAGAAAAAAGCATCATCTCATTTATTTCCAATATACAAATTAAATATATTTTTTGACATTCTGCTCTGCAAAAAAATTCAGTTTTCTCTGGTATTTCTATTCCCTGCTTTGCTTCCTACTGGTCACCAGTTGAGCATAAACTTAGCTTTCCTGCAGCAACACACATCTGGTTTAGGCCAAAAATGTCCACACCATAAAGCATTCAGATTACTTCCATTGGATAGACACTGTTTTCATGTCCTCCATTCTGGTAGAGCAACCCCTGTACCATTTCTCTTGACATTTCTTCCGTTTTGACTCCAAATTTTAGATATAGCCACACAATGGCAACACTGCAAACCATCAGACCACCTACCACAGAAACTGGGATGATAAAATGCATCTGAGATCTTGATAAGAAGCTGTGAAGAGGCAGATTGTTTGGTCTTTCTGTAGTTATCTGCACTCTGACTTGGCCTGAGAATGCTTGACTAGTAAAAACTATTGTATCTGAAGGCTCTTGCTTTGCTACAGGCGATGAAGAATCAAATATTCTAGTACCAAAAGCACCTGCAGAAGAACTGGCAACCTTATTGGTATAGACAGAAGTACCTTTGTCTGTGGCAGTTGTGGAGTTTAGAGTAGAAACTGAGGTAGCCTCTGGTGGAACTGGTGTGTCTGGGATTGTGGTGATCTCCATGCTACCCAGGAGGGAGGGGAGATCTGAACTAGAACGGCTAGAATCAGCATCTGGTGCATTGTCTCTTGCACTTGTAGGGTCCAGGGATTCATTTGTAGAAAGTACAGGATGGTCTGATCCTTTAGTAATGGCCATGGGGTCTGAATTTGAGCTAGAAGAAGTGGTGTCTCCAATATGAGCCGTAGCATTTGCGGTACGTCCTACAGGTTCTTCTGTAGATCCCACAGCATTGTCAAAGTTATGCACAAGCGCCGTGGGATATGGGGTAGACTGGCTGGAGACCATGCCTGCTGCAAAAGTTGTTGAAGGTGCAGGAGATTTTAAGGAATCTCTGTTTGCTTCTGGAGTGACTTCTGAGCGGGCAGCAACTTCCTGTATCACAGGGGATGATCCTGCAGGGACCTGGGTGGTGTCCTGCATGGCTGGTGGAGGCTTGCTGGATGCCTCTGTCCTGGCAGCAGGAACACGTATTCTCTCCAGAACTGTTGTGCCAGTCCCCTGGAAGAAACTAGTTGGAGCAGTTGCTTGAGATGGAACTGTAAGACCAACATGTTTCTGAAAAACACCGACCTCTTCTGGTGCCACTGCTGAGGTGGCATCACGTGGAAGTGGGGAGGCTGCGGCATTTTTCTGGTCCAGTTTCTGTACGATCTTCTTCACCCACTCTGCCTCTGGATCTGCACAAATCTCCAGGGACTTGAGAGTAATAAATCTGAGAATAAAAAGGGATCACTTACTGGATAAAGAAAACACTGGTTTAGAAGATCAGCGTGGTAGGGAAGGCACGCAGACAGCAACACGAACTCTCTCAAGCCCATAGTAAACACCACCATGTTGGATGGATTATTTATTTCAGGAAGGGCAGGTGCCTCTGAGATCTGATTGAATGAGGAGCAGCTGAACGTGACTCATGGGTGAAGGGTTTCCCCCCCTGAATTTTTTCTTTTGAAAGCATTGTTCTGATGTTTGGATGCAGTCTGCCTCCAGTGCTCAGAGCAGGAAGCTCTGCAGGCACCAGCTGCCCAGGGACAAGCATACGTGAAGGCAAAACCTTCTGATTTACTCAGTGAGATGAGACTTTCCAAGGTCAGCCCAGCAGGTTCACTTTAGAGCAACCTCCTGGGCTGCAATAAAGTGGTCCCAATGGTGCCTCATCTTCTGGGCAATTTGAAAACAACAATTATCCTGGGGAAAAAAAATGTAGCTTTTCGCATCTCCAGACAAGCTCAAAAGTCTGAATCTGTCTCCAGAGAAAACACCTGCTTTCACAGAAACACGTGAGCTCTTGCCTTGCATGCTTCTGCTGCCCCATTCTGCCAACAAGTACGTCTGTCAGTCCCTTTCCCCATCCATTTATCCCTGTCTCACTCTGTGCCTGAGCCCTTGGTCTCACATGGAGGCTGTTGGTCTTCAAATAGGGAAAAAAAACAACCTGCCCCTCAAATAAATACCAGCGTCTGCTCTGTTTCCAGATTGCTCCTTGCTCCAAAGCAAGGGCATTTGCTGATGGGCTAATGCTTAATCGGGGTTGGAGGGCATGCGGCAAGGGAGGCAGGCGGTGGGGCCGTGCTTACATGACAGCTTGTTTAGTGCAGTGGGGTTCGGTCATGCGGTAGCTCCTTATCCGCTTCGCCGCTATCCCAGATGTAAAACGGCTGCACTCTGTTGAACACTTCAGAGGTGCTTTGGGTTGCCCTGAAATAAAGTTTTCAACATATTAAATGTTGGCTTTTATTAGGTACTATAAAAAACAGCACTGTTTCTTTTTCCCTTTCTCTGGGGAGAAGAAATCCAAAGCTTGCCATGAAAGTTTCCAATCCCTGATAAAATGAGATGAAGACAAATCCCATCAGGGCCACGATTGTTTGTATCACCCAAACAGGTGATAAGATACCCAGAAAACTGCAAAAAAAGTACTGTGAAAATTGTGGGGCTCTTGAGACACCATTGCAGCTTGCCTTACGGGATGTGCAAGCACTGGCTGGAGGTCCTTTGTGCAAGCACCTGGACCTGCAGGTCCTCTCCCGTTTGGGTCACAGGAGGACTGCTCTCAGCATGGTGCCCAGAAGACACATTTCTTCATCCCCCAAAGACCTGCTGCAACTGTCACCAATGGGCTCTTGGTGCAGACAGTGCAGATCAGAGGGCAGGATGCTTGTCCTCCCCTTATCTGGATCAATCCTAACTCTTCCTCCCACGGGAGTTCCCCTCCAGGCAAGCATCCTGCCTCTCCCTTTGCTGGTGTGTGGTCTCTGAATGCCACTTGGACTCAGAGAAAGGGTGCAGGGAAAGAACCTTTTGGTGAATGATACATTGCTCCTGTAGATATCTCAGCAGCCCGGCTTCACAGCACGGTTTCTCACCAAACATCTCTTTTCCATCTCCACCAGAAAATATGGTTTTCAATTTGCAAAGCGTAAAAACAAAACCCCACTTGAACCCTTCAAGGAGAAATGCCAGTCACACCACTGGGGACCCTTCATTTCTGCACCTACCCCCAGCCTCCAACAAGAGGCATCTGCCACGTGAGAGGAGGTTGCACAATGCAGCCTGGCAATTTGTTTCTGACATCCAAGGGGCAAGACTTATTAAAACAAGCCCTGATTTATCTGAGGACCCCTGTGAAGAAAGGAGCTGGAGTCTGGTTTAGATCAGGCAGTCTCTACAAAATGTCATCTCAGATTCCCAAATCAATTTGGTGAATTTGATGCAGTTCAGTTGGGAATGATCCATCCACCAGGTGCAAGAATGAGCATCGCTACAGGAGCACCCTCAGCTCTTTTGATTCATTTACTGGGGAAATGCATGGCTGCAAAGAAATCCCAAGCAAACACTCCTGCCGCCTCTCTACAGAAGCACATTTCAATCTCTAGGTCTCTGTAATGTTAAAGGAAAACTCTTTGTTCACACAATAATGTCTTCTGTGGCACTTTAGGGTCAAGAATAGCTCAGGGGCAACCAACTTCCCAATTAACTCTCATTAGCCAGAGGACATACTGCTGGTGTCCTCCAGGAGCAGTGTTCAACAAAACAGGCACAGCAAAGAGGGCCAGATCCGTCCCTGTGGACAGTCGAGGAGGTGCATGGCAGGGAATGGTCAGAGACTGCTCCCAAAGGCCCTTCTCTGTTAACCGTTAGCTGATTTTACAATTATTGGCACCAATGCAAATGGTTTGCAATTAGCTGAACTCCTGGGGTGTTCTTCCCAGAGCGGAGGAGCTTGGAAAGCACGTACCAAGGAGAGAGCAGCGTTGCAGGGAGCATGGAGCCAGCCCTGGTAGTCCCCCTCCTCCTGGGGCACACAACTCTGCTTCTCTGAGCTGCATCTGAGTCTTTGCCAAAGGGACCTTGGAGACACCTGGGAACTGAGAGTTTACCCATCCAGGACCACCACTCCTCTGAGGCACTGCTCTTGGGAGCCATTGGTACCTGCTTTTCAGCATGGTTCCTCAGGAGACCCTGACCAGGGAGCACCACCAGCCTTTCTTTCTGCAAAGCCAGCCTGATTTCATCACTTTAGAGGAGATGGATGTTTGGCCGCAGGTGAGCAGAGCTAGGCAGTGCCAAAGCAGGCAACGGGTTCCCAGGGCAGGATAAGCTGCCCGGTGTCCCCGTTGCCCACTTTACTCAGGCCAGCCCTGGAGAACCTGCCCGGAGGTGTGAGGAGAGGAAGAAGCTCCATCCCCAGCTGCCCTTCTTGCTGTCCTCACTCCTCTCATCTGGTGGCAACAGGGCACAGATCTTAAGGGCTCTTTGCCCCTCTCCCTTCCCATGGTGGGAATAGACCATTCCTTTGTCCTGGGTGAAGTCCAGCTTTGCCTGCACTGCTGAGAAGCTGGCTGCCAGCCTGGCAACCCACCCTGCTTAACTGCTGCCTTGAGCAGCAATCACTGCTCTGTGCCACAGACGACTTAGACCGAGAGCAGCCCAAGGAGAGCTGCGCCCACCTCCTCCTGGTCCTCTGGCCCCACTCAACACCACCTTGGAGCTCGCAAAGATCTTTATCCAGCGAACAGGAGAGCGTTTCCCACTTGTGCACACACACACGTGCGCACTGCACACATGCACCGCACAGGCACTGGGGCTGCAGGCGACAGCAGCCCCCGCCTCGCAGCCATGGGAGCACCAGCACCCTCAGGACAGGGAGCCTGTGCAGACAGGTAGCCACCCTCAGATGGGCTGCAGCCTGCCCCCACAGCATGTCCCTAGGGGACATGAAAAAAGGGGAAAAGAAGCGCATTATGCTTCTTTTCCAATACGGATCACATGAAAGTCTCTCCAACACTCTCCCCACCTACCCTCAGGAGTGACAAAAGCCATCACGGGGCTGCTCCCACTTCCCTGCTGCCAGGATTGCCTCCCAAACCCAGCCTGATCCTGCTACGAGATCTCCCACAGCCCACAAAGGTCCCTTGGTGCCCACAGCCCGATCCAGCACCGCTTCCCCCCCGCTCCATTCTTCCCTAGCCCCTCGTGAACCTGGCTGCTCCTCCGGGGAGCCCAGGGGGTGGCAAGGGGCACAGTGGCTCACCTCCAGCCAGGGTCGCCAGGCACAAGATCTTCAGCACAAACAGGACCCGGAGAGAAACAGCCTTCATGTTCCCGCGGTAGGAAGGGCAGGCAGGGAAGGATTACAGGCAGTTATTTCCCACTCCTGACTGCTTATTGCATCCTCCAGAACAGCACAGCTGCTGCAGCTCATTCCAGGATTATGAAGCCCTGAGATGGGGTTTTCAGCTGTTATTCTTCTCCCCCCACACGTGTCTCAGGGTGACGACAGGAGGCGGAGGGAAGAGCGGGACAGGGGAGGGAATACTGCCTGCACCAGAGCTAGATGGCTCCTGGAATTCCCCAGCTGCATTTACATCAGCTTTTCTTAGCGCACACAGAGCAGCTCCAGCCTCCTTGGCAAATTATTCAGGCAGGGACTTTCAGGAGTCAGCAGCTCCATCCTCCTCTCCCACTGATGTGTCTCTTGGCCAGACAGCCTGCGCTAAGGCATCACTGTCCTTAGGCTTGTAAAGCTCTCTCCACCTTCAACCTGCAGCTCCCCAATGCACATTAAGCTCATTATTTACCCCTGAATGCAAAAACAGCTACTCCCTACCTTTTTGGCAGACATCTTATAACAGCAGCACTGGTTGTTAGGCCAAAAGAGGTGGAATTTCCTAATCAGGATTACAAATTCATCAACTAGGTTGGTGAGCTCACACAAGGCTGCCTCTTAGAGCATCGCCAAAGCAAGGGGTGAGCAGGGACCCAGTGGCCTCCCCAAGCAGCTCCTTGTCCCTGGGCATGCTGTCTGTGGCATGTGCCTGTTACTACAGCCCTGACTTTTGATATACGGCAGGGTCTCAGCCATCGAGGTCTTGCTGATACTGAGAGCAGGAGTATGAGTCCCCCAGATCTGCAAGCAACCAGGCCAGCTGGGGGGCTTCCTGGCACGAGCACGAAGCCAGGTCTGAAGCGGACATACCAACACGCAGTCACATCCTGCACCTTTATTTTCTCTTTCATCTCAGATCCCAGCAGAATACATAACAATTTTCCCCTGCCAATTCCTTCAACTGAAAGATGAAGATAAGATCAAGACTGAGACAGTGTGGCTGCCCCTGAAATATTTTTTTCCCAGAGTTTTCTTAGGGCTGGTGGAAACCTGGCTTCTCTGTTCTGTGGGAAATTCCAGCAGTTCCCGTTAGGATTTTATTCCTAAAGAGTGAAAACCCCCAAGTTTCCATATGCTCCATTTTTGAAACATTTGGTGAAACTCCCAGCCTGTAACTCCAGCCTTTGCTTATGTTGCAATAGAAAATAAAACCCATTTCAAGGAAAGAAAATAAAATAAAGACCTTGAAATAGTCTGTTTGAACCAGCTGGACCACAACATGCTGCATCTTTTGGGATGCTTTCTGGACCCTTCCCCAAATGGCGTTTTCTCTGGCTGGGCAGAGACTTACAGGAAACTTTTATTCCAGGAACAGGCATTGCCTGAGGCCATCGGGCGCATTGACCGCTGGCAGTGATGGCACAGCCCACACATGCTCACATCTCCCCTGAAGAAACAAGTTCTGCTTCTTCTGCAAAGGTTTTACTGCCAGCAATGGATAAAACTGAGGAAGGGCCCCAGTATGCACATAACGTGGGAGGGTGAGTGCTTTGTTTGCTAAAGGCATGACTTGCCACAGGCATTGTTGGTTTTAAGGTGCAAAGAGTTCTTTGGCAGGCAGGGTAATGCAGCTGCTTTTCCTGCGCAGACTGGGCTAGTGGTGTTTTGCCTGGTAGGGGACTTCTCCAGGACACTCTCAGAGACCTCCTTTTGCTCCCAGTGAGCTCGGCAGCTGGATTTGGAGGTGGAATCTGCACAAGGAAAAACCTGCAGGAGGGCAGCGGAGGGCAGCTGCAGCCTCAGTGCAGCTCCATGGGACGTGGCAAGCCTTCACGTGCTGGCAGTGCCATGGGTCTAAGCCACCGGCAAGCCCTGCAGTTGTTACCAAAAGCAGGACACAGCAATTGGCTCTGAAGGGAGCGGGCAGCTCCAAAGAGCAGTGACAAACCTGGGCTGCAGCTGGCAGAAAACTGGCATCATTGCTCTCAACTTGCTTCCTATACCACCCTCCCTGTCCCATTGCACATCTGCTCCTCCAGCACGCCAGTGCCAGCCACTTACCGCACTTCTTTTGGGTCTTGCAGCACTGAAAAACCCAAAGTCAGAGGGCCTGCTGTAGCCCAGGAGCTATTTCTGCTGTAACTAGTGATAAACCACAGGCATTATATTGATCTGACAGTGAAGGGTCTCAGGTCTTCTCTGGACTTGTCTTGATTTCAGATTATTTTAGCTTCTTTGGTTATGATAGAAATTGTCTAGGCAATTGCTGTTATCTTAATTTGATTTATTTTTGCTTTAGTTTCTAGGAATAGCAAGTAGTTACTCAGTGTGGGTCTGGGACTGTAGATTAAATTGTCATGTGGATGAGGGCAGGTAGAAGAGGACACCAGCAATCCCAGTCCATAAACACGAACCACAGTGCCCAAGCAATGGAGTCTGCAACTCTGCAAGTCAGGGACAACCAGCTTTCAAGAAAAAAGAGCAGAAAAACTGAGTAACTGGGAACCAGGGAATACAGACTGTGCTAAGAAAATATATGAAAATGAAACAAAACAGACCAAGACTGAGGAGGAATAAAGCCCACCATGAACATCATAGCCTTCCAGTGAAGGCCACAGGCTGGGGCAGCTCATCACAGCCCTTCCCCATTCTTCCTTAGGAGGACTGGAAGGAGGCTTCTTGAGGTTACCCTTAGCACCCAAAGGCTCTCTGAAGGGATGGTATAGCACCAAAGAAAAGCAGTAGATACTAGGAAGAAGGTTGCTTTTTTCCCCCCATATAATGTTAATTGTAGTATGAATGAGGAAGGACCTTAGGCTGATCTGAAACATGGACAAGGAAAAAACATGAGCAAATGTTCGTCTGTGCACCTGCTAATGCATGTGGGCAGAGGGTCCATGCAGAGGGCACTGTACACCATTGGGGCTGGGACTGTAACCTCTGGGCCCACAGCTCCAGGTTTGATCCCGCGCACCCACAAAAGCACTTGGTGGCTCATGCCAGACAGTTTGGCGTCGAGGCTGGAGTCTGGGCTGTCTGGCTCCAGTTCCTGCTCTGCTTTAAGGACAGTTTCATATCCCGGTGGATGTCCTGCTACTTAAACACTAGCTCTGCTGCAGAGAAAGGGAGAACAATGTCTGGTGTAGACTAGATGTTGGTGACAGCACAAGGCATGGTCAGAAGCCTGATCTGATGCCATACCCCTAACCTTTGGTTGCTCACTGGCAACCATTAGCCAGGAGCTTGGCTTATTGCTCCAAACCACAGATAGCACGGGCCAAAGAGCCGGATCCTCTCTCCACCATGAGACACCTGAAAGCAGCTCCAAGCATTTCCCACCCACTGCAGCTTTGCCAGGCCTGTGCACAGGGTCAAGGTTCTCACAGGTTGAAGGAATGTATGACTCATGCAGGGAGATTTGCTCTTGAAAGCTAAAAGCAACTTGCCCCTGTAAAGGCAATATGCAAAACAATATGCAAAGAGAACAAGGGCTGTGTCCTAAACAAACAGGAAATAGCCCCAGAACATGGCCTGTCTCCTACAGGGTGTTTCCATGTTGGAAATTTATGTTCCATGGCTATTCTTGGTTCCTTGTGCAAGAAGGACTGTGCGCTGTTTGTTACAGTAGGTTTGTCTTCCTGGAAATCAAGTGCTGACTGGAGAAAAAGGAAAAGTCAGTGAGATGTAGGAGGCTGTATGTGACCTGGAAGAAAGAGATGCCAGAGCGGATCAGATGAGAATGCTGATGATTTCCACTGCATGGTCTGTACAGGAGCTCCCAAGACTTCAGGAGTTGGTCTTCCTAGAACAGGGAAGCCCAGCACCCCTGGTAGCAGGTATTAACAGCATCCTTTGCTGTCCACAATGTTGTCCATGATCTCTGTCCCATAGGCTTGTTGGAAAGAGGCAGCAGGAACACTTGGCTTTTGGGAAGACCCAGCCAGTCTTGATGCTGCAAAGGAGACAGGCTGACCCAGGACTCCAACTCTGGCCATATGATGAGATTCTCTTTCCCCTGCTAATGCTCCCAGCTCCAAGCTGGCAGCTCGTCTTTGCACTACACCCACCTCTCCTCAGTGGGGTTGGCAGCTCAGCCACCACTCTGATACAATCCCCTTTTACTGCAGTCCGAGAGCATTAGACTCAAGGCAGCTCAAGCACCAGCACTGCGGCAGAGCTTCCACACTCACCAGAACTGGGCTCCTCCAGTTTCTCTTGAAGAGCACACATGCAGCAAGGTCTGAGCCAGGACGTGGGAGACTGGTGGTACATGTACTACGGTCAAGGCCAGGGAACGCAGCCGGTCCCTGACGTGTGGGACCAGATTTCCAGACTTCAATCTGGAGAAATCTTGATGGCTTTTCCAATTACATGGCACTGGGTGATATAGCCCAGAGTAGTCCAGAACTGACCCAACATCCTCCTCTCTCGCGGCCAAGGCAACCAGTGCCATACTCAGGAGATGGTTCCTTAGAGCCAAAAGTGACCTCTCATTTTGGAGATGCCCTCAGCCTATGCTTAATGTAGAGCTCTTGAGCCATTAGTGTAATAAAGGGGAGAATTAAATGACAGGGGATCCAGCAAATCTGTTTGTTTGGCACTGCAGGACACTGAATTTTCTCACATTAAAGAAAAAGGCAGGAAATGAGGAACAGATGTCTGGGGCTGTCTGCAGCCAGTGTCTCCACATGGGATAGAACAACTATTTGGGAAATATCAACCAGTGCAGGGCTTGTGTTTTTAAGAAACTGCTTTACATAGAAAATGGTTCAAAAATAGCAGAGAACATCACCCAGGCTTTCACTTCTCTGAACACAATGGTTTCCTCCTTCCTTGTGAATAAGAGCAAATTTGGGCTCCAGCACACATTGCAAAATGCTGATGCTCTGTATTTTTCCACAGTAAGGCAGCCCACGACTACCGGTCAGCATCCCAAGCCAGCCTGGCTGTGGGATGCGGCTCTGTCCCCTGGCAGCACCACACCTGAGCTGCAAGCTGGTGGCTGATCCCAGTGGGACATTACACGGAAGGGTGCATACCTGCAGTGGGATTGGTGCCTCTCCTTGGCAGCTGGAGGAGCCAGAACTGAGGACAACTCATTCTGCTCCTGTCCCATGGAGACTGCCAAGGACTGCAAGGGCTGCTGCAATAAATGAGATTTAAGCTGGTTGAAAATATTGCGTGCAGAGAAAAAAAACACAGAGCTGTTTACTCTGCAACACAGTTAAGCTCTTTCCAAACAGAGAAGAGTCACTTGTCCCCCACAGAGAAACGCTGCCACTGGGTGCAAGCTCTTCCCTAGGACAGGGGATGGGGAAGGCTCTTCTGGGGAGATGTGCCTGGACAGCACAGATGAAATCGGGGCAGCTTTGCAGATAAGGGGAAGGAGCATGCTGGGACTCCGCCAGGATAGGCTTGCCTGAGCACATCGGGTCCTACTAAGTCCCTACAAAGCTGGAGAGACATCCTGATGTTGCAATCCTTCTGCATAGCTGCAGGCCCCAAAGGCAACATTTCCATGGAGCTGGCATGATGAAGAAGAGCCAGGTGATCCTGAAAGGGTGGTCTCTCACCACTGCATGGCAGGGAAAAGAGGGGAGAGCGGCAGCAGGGCTGGTCAGGATGGGCGTGACAGAACCTCTGTGCAGCACAGGAGACCATAGCTGCCGTGGGAGCTGCTGTCAGGCTTTCCCTTGGCATAGGAGTGGCTGTGCTGTGCCTCACCCCAGGGTGGTACAGGGCGTCTCCTCTCCTTTGCATCCTGGAAGAGGGTCCTACCAGGGCCACTGTGGGAACAGGCAGAAGGCAGGGAGCAGGAAGAGTGCCACAGCTCTGCTATTTCACCTCTGCCAGAGCCCAGGGCCAGGCTAGCACCTGCTGCCCTGGCTGAGGAAGAGGATGAGGCATGTGCCTCTTTGCAGCACCCCCACTTAATCTCCCCATCCCTCCCTCCCATGGCAGTGGGAACAGAAAGTGCATGTGCCAGCAACCCCTCTGTCCCAGGGGGTTCCTTCTTCTGGCAGGAATGGCCAGCTCCTGGCCCCAGCCCTTCGCTCAGGGGCGCAGGGAGCTCCCACCTGCCGCAGACCCAGCCCTTTGGCCCCATCCAAAAGCATGTATGGGTCAGCACAATCATTGCCCTCCACATCCGCACTTCCCACTTCTCCATCCAACATGTTCACACATGAATGCTGCCAGTCTCAAAGAAAGGAGCTTACCAGAAGCAGCTCTGTTTGTTGCCTTCTCGGAAAGGCTTGCCTCTTCCCATTGCCTTAGGGCAGGAGAAGGCTGTGTGCCTTCCCACAGCATCTACGGGATGAGTTTGACACAAGGTTTTTGTTAAGCCATGATGGTGGGTGAAGGAGAGATCCAGAAAACTTCTCTGCAGCAGTGCTGCTGGGGCTGACCCCCAATGGTGTCTCCATGAGAGCTGGTGGCAACAGTGGGCCAGCCCCAAAGGGCAAGAGGAGCTGCCCCATGCAGCACTATGACCTGCTAGATGTGGCTGCGCTGAGGCCATTGGCACCCCCTGGTCTGAGCCCAGTCCTCCTGTCCCACAAGCTTTCAAATCCCAGCCAGTGTCCTATAGAAATGGGACATCACAGCCCTCCAGACTGGAGCTGTCACCCCACTCATTCAAGCAGCTCTTTCTGCCAAGCCTTGGCCACGGGCACGTGCCGAGCTTCCTGCCGATGCCCAGGGATGCACACCAGCAGCAGCAAACAGCCCCAGCAGCCCACAGGGCTTCCAACACCCAACAAGCCTTTACATGAACTAGCATAATAAACACACAGGGGCTGGGCAGAGAAACAAACCCAGACACATGTTTCTCTGCCCAGGCTCTTAACACTTTTCAAGACTTGCTGGCTCAACTGTGAGACCAGGGAGTAACCAGACCCCTTCCCTCTCCCACCCCAGCTTTTCTGCACCCTGTGTTGTAAGAACAGGGTGTCTCCTCCTCCTCTGCTTTTGCCCAGAGCCTCCATGCTCCCACTAGGTTTCAGCTATAACCCCACTGGTGACCTGCTCCCTCATCAGCTTGATCCCAAGGAAATACGCTTTTGCCTTACCCAAACTTTCTTTCTGGGAGCATTATGCCTGTCCCACCACCCGACGGAAGAGCTCCTTGGAGTCCCAGTCAGCTGTGGTGGCTGTGGGGTGTGTTTTTAGGATCAATGTCACTGCCTCACCTCCTGACAGAGCAACAGGCTACAGATGCTGGCCATTAGCATTTCGGTGCTAGCTGGGGATAGTTAAAAAAGGGCTTGCTGGGGGTAAGGATAAGGGAGATTCTTGCCCTGGGCCATGATTCCTTGTATCAACCAGAGAAAGCAGCAGGGGAGAATTGAAGAAAGCAGGGGTGAGGCATGTCTGGGATTCAAAATGCTATTTGGGGAACAAATCCCCCCAGGACAGAGCCAATCTCAAACCAGGGCTTGTGATTGAAGGCAGTCCTGCTCACACCTGCGTGCCAAAACAAAATGAACCATCTGCTGCAAGAGCTGACGTGCCTGTGCCTCTTCTCCCTGATCTGGACTGAAGCCCAGAGACCTCCCCGCAGGCATCCTCCACGTCCAGCCCTGGCTCACACCTCCAGAGAACCCCAGGTTCGCCCGCTCCAGGCCAGCGGGGTGAAATTTGGGGAACAGCCCAACTGCAGGCAGCAAAAGCCGCCCCTCAAGGAACCCCCAGAGCTGTGACAAAGGGGATGGGAGAGCACCGGCAAGTGCTAGAGCAAAGGCCCTCTCTGGGAGGGGTGCAGGGCAGTGGTGCAGCTGGCCCCTGTGAGCCCCCCAGCCACCACCGACAGGCATCCACCAAGAGGAAAGACCCCCATCAGCAAAGGATGCACAGCTTCCTCTGGGCACTCGCTGGATAGCTGGTAAAGAAGAAACCCACCCAAAGTGCCCCCAGCTCCTGGCCTGCAGCCAGGGCCCCTCGCTGGCCCCGCCAGCCCGAAGGTGACAGGGGCCATGAGGAAGGGACGTGTCCTTTCCTGCTCTTTGAAAGGGTCCCGCTCTCCCCAAGGAGCTCACACCATGCTCTGGCCCCGGGGAAGGCTCCTGCGGAGTTTCCTGAGCTGGAAGGGCCTCTGCCTCTTGCTGCAGCAGACAATGCCATCATGCGGCAGTTATTACTTCCTTAGCTGAAGCATCCGCACTAAGAATTACTGCTTCTGCCCTGGAGTTTACTACCAAACCCCTCTGCCCTGCTAAAATGTTTCCATGCCATGAGGAGATCCCCTAGCTGGGTGCTGGTAACTCAGAGCTGGTAGGGCTGGACTGGGGCTCCCAGCCACTGCCCTGCCTGCGGGTCCTGGACATGTCCAGAGCCTGGGCTTCTCCCATGGGGCAGGAGAGGGACCTCCCGGGAGAAGGCCAGCCCGTGGAGGTACCAGGCTCCTGTGGATCCCACGCCAGAGCTGGCCCCACACTTCAAGGGCCCACGTGGAGGAGATGATTTCAGCCCAGCTGTATCATTTCCTGCTTGTTGAGTTGCAGCATGTGGACACAGATAGACATCTCTGCTCTGAGGCTGCTGGGACTTTCACCGCAGGACAATGGGCTGACTGAAAAGTTAAAAAAAATAACTTTCTCTGCTGGCTGTTTATGTCACTCTGTATGTGGCTTTTTCCCTTTCCACCCCCCCAACCCCCCCATTCACTTCTGCCTCATCTGGCTGCTCTCCCAGCTTGCTTTTCTAGTGACAGCTTATGCAAAGGCGTCCAAGAACAACTCCTCCGAGCTGTGCCCACAGGCTGGCAGGGTAGGAAGCTGCAGGCAGGCTCAGTACAGATCTTTCTCCAAAATGCCAGCTAAAGTATTTCAAGGAAAAGCCGTTTCTGGGGAAGGGTTAAATCAAGTGCCTGGGGAGTGCATGCCCAACGTCAGACCCTCTGGGGCTCAGCAGTGGCTGAGGGGGTTTCTCAGCTGAGGCAGCTCCAGGTGGGACGTGCAACCAAGACCACGTGCCACCTCCCATCCCCACACGGTCCGGTCCCACGTGCCAGATGTCCTGGTACCTCCCTCAGTCCCTTAGCAGTCCTCACTTCTGCAGAATATGTAATACCACATTTCATATAAACCCAATATTAAATATACTCCAGAGAAGCAGCAGGAGCTGCCGAGAGGTGCTGAGAGGATTTGTGTTTTTCTGTAGAGAAATCCAAGCGCCGACTTCTCTGCAGCTGGCCCATAGAGTGAAAAGCCGTCATCCTCCATCACGTCCTCAGAGTGACACCGTCGGCTATTTCTGGTCCCTTGTTAAATATATAAATAAGCAGCTGCACAGTGTTGCGGTGTTTCCTCTCCTCCTCGTGCTGCGGATGAGGGCCCGGGGCGGAACGCTGACTCACACTTCCCACCATTGTGTGGTCCGGGCCCGGGCCCGGGTCCGGGTCCTCCCCCCGGCCGCCCCCCGACCGGGTCTCCTGCCACCGGCCGGGACTGCAGCCCTTTCCCCCGTGCCGGCGGGACTTCCCCGGGGTATTTCTGTCAGGAGGAGGGGGAAGCCATGATGGCGTGGCAGGTGAGTTCACTCTCCCAATTTAGCTGGCTGTGCTGCTTCCCTGGGCACGGCCATGGCGGTTTCTCTCCTGTGTGGGGAGCACGGGTTGTGAGACTTGACCAGGGCACTGACAGCAAGTATATACCTTTGGGAAGCTTTTTGCCTGTGGAGAATTTGTCACGAACACCCAAGGTACAGCCAACGTGAGGTACACACGCCTCCGAGCGTCTGCCACTGCAGCCTGCGTGCAAGAGGGCCGCCGGTCCCCCACCCCCGGCGGGAGAGAGGTACAGGCTCCGAGCACCGCCAAGAAGGAGCCTCGGGGGGGGCCAACCGCCGGTGCCCGACACCCGCCGCCGGGGACCGCCGCAGCGGCCGGCTGAGGGTCGTGTAGCGCGGGGCGGGCCAGCCCTAACAGCGCTGTCAGGATGGCCGAGCGGTCTAAGGCGCTGCGTTCAGGTCGCAGTCTCCCCTGGAGGCGTGGGTTCGAATCCCACTTCTGACAACCCGCAACTGTTTTGCAGTACGACCGAATTTTGCTGTTAATTAGTTTTAATTCTACTGTGGTTTGTCTATTTCTTTTTTTTTAATCAGCCCCCGCCCCCTCCAAGCAAGAAGCGGTCGATGGGCGGTGCAAAAGAGAGCTGTCAGAAGTGGGATTCGAACCCACGCCTCCAGGGGAGACTGCGACCTGAACGCAGCGCCTTAGACCGCTCGGCCATCCTGACCCGCCGTTTCAGCCGCCCCCCGCCGCCGCCTTCCTCCAGCTCCCGGCCGGTGCCACCGCCGGGTCGTTCGCGGTCGTCCTGGAGCGGTCACGGTGACCGGGGAGAGGTGCCCGAGGGAAAGCGGGTGTCACCCCCGACTTCCAAAGGGCAGCCGGGAAGCTACGGGCCGGTCAGCCTCACCCCCACCCCTGGGAAGGTGGTGGAACCCCCCGGGGGACCATTCCCAAGTAGGTGAAGGTCATCAGGAGCGGGCAGCGTGGCTTCTCCTGGCAGGGGAGACGAGCCGATGAAATTCTGGGCCTGGCAGAGGAGGGGAGAGCAGCAGATACTGTCTGCTTGGACTTCTGTAGGGCCTTGGGCACCACCTCCTGTAAAATCCTCCTAGAGAAGCTGTTGGTGCCCAGGCATGAAGTCTAGCTGGAGGCCGGTCACTAGCGGTGTACCCCAGGGGTCAACACTGGGTCCAGTCCTGTTGAACATCTTCATTAACGATCTGGATGATAGGGCAGGGCGCAGCCACAGCAGGCCGACAGATAATACCAAAGCAGCAGGAGGGTCGTGCTGCTGTCCAGAGGGACCTGGGCAGGCTGGAGAAATGGGCCAGCAGGAACCTCCTGAAGTTGAGGGCGGTGAAACGCTGGCACAGGCTGCCCTGAGAGATGGAAGATGCCCCAGCCCTGGAAACATTCCGGGTCAGGTTGGACGGGGCTCTGAGCAACCTGATCGAGTTGAAGATGTCCCTGTGGCAGGGGGGTTGGAGCAGGTGACCTTTAACGGTCCCTTCGAACCCAGACCATTCTATGATTCAACGAGGAGACGTGCGAAGTCCTGTCCCTGCAGAGGAACAACGCCAGCCACCGAGACACGCTGGGGGCCACAAAAAGGCCCCGGGGTGCTGGTGGGCACCAAGGTGACCGTGCGCTGCAAAGAGGACTCGGGGTGTGCTGGGCTGCCTTAGGCAGGGCATTGCCGGGGTGGGGCGGGGGGGTCCTGCCCCTGCAACGCTGGCTCCGCTGCCGGGCGCCCCGGTCCAAGGGAGACGGGACGAACTGGGCAGCGCGGCGCGGGGCGACGCGGGAGGGACCGCAGCGTCTCGCCGGGGAGGAGGGACTGGGCACCGGGGGGGGGCTCAGCCTGGCCCCCCCCAGCCCGGTGCGTGGGGATGGGGAGGACCCACCCGCCACGCCCGGGGGAGGCGGCGGGGCCGGCCCCGCGCTCCGCCCGGGGAAGGGCGGGAGGCGTCCCGGTGCCGGTGCCGGTGCCCGCGGCATGGCAGGGCTGTCCGGCGCCGCGCGGACCCGGAGCGGCTCCCCGGGCTCCTCCGCCGCCCTGCCCGCCCTGGACGGCGCCTTTCTCCGCTCGCCGCTCGGGGGGCTGATGGGGGCCCAAGCCGTGAGTACCGGGGAGGGGGCAGCGGGGGGGGGGGCTCGGCCGAGGGAGCAGCCGTCTGAACGCATCACCCACCTCGAACGCTTTTCTTCATTGCCCTGGCTGGAAATAGGTTTCCTTTTGGCTGCCGTCCCTAACCCCATCCTCGCTCTCTAACCCTCATTCATCTCTAACCTTGGGATGCTGCAGCCTCCCTCTCTCCTGCTTCCCTCTCCAAAGCCAGAGGAAAATTCGGCTGCTTGTCCCTGCGCCCTTTGCCGGTTGTAACTCAGCTCGATGCCCGACGGGTCCGGGCACTGGCCAATCTGCGTGGGCATCCCCGCAGGGGGTCCCATCCTGGCACCCACCGCCCCTGGCAGGGGCCCGGAGGGCTATACGAAGCACGCTGGCCCTGACCAAGGTGTGTTGGGGTTGGTCCTGAGGTGCCCATAGGACTCTCATGTTCCCTGGGCACTCCCAGCCCTCCAGGTTGTCCTCTCCAGCAGTCAGGCTTTGACAGCCACTCGCAGACAAGGCCAAGGGTCTTTGCATGGTCAAACCGAGCAGCAGCATCCCCTCACCATGGCTTCAGCATCAGAGGCAACCACAGAATAAACCCCCGCTGCTGGTCTCTCCTGGTACCCGGGACCTTGGGCGCAATGTGTGCACAGGCGTGGGCGTTCAGCTGCACATGGGGCCACGTGTGACCTGCCCACGGTGCTGCCCCGCTGCGGTGGGGAGCCTGTTTACTTGTCCCCTCTCCCCAGGGCAGCATTGTGGGGGACAGCAGCAGGACATAACCTGAGCTGCTGCTGTGAAACAGCTGGCATAGACCTGGCTCCCTGATCCAGATTTGAACCCCTGGGCACGGCTGAGCTGGTTGTGACATGGAAACAAGCGCTCAGGAAAGGGTCAGGGACAGATGCTGCCAGGGGGTGTCTTGCAGGAGCATCAGGAAAGAGAGATGGAACCAAGATCAGCAGAAGGGACCCTTTAACCCCACACCTGGTCCCACCTCTCCAGCCCATTGCTGGGGCCATCCCATTAAACACGCTGCTGTCCACCAAGACCCGCCGCTCCCCAAAACCTCTCTCCTAAGGGCTCCTGCTTTTCTCTCCCCAGCAGCCAGAACAGGGCAGCTCACACATGCCGCCTCCTGCTCCCAGAGCACACTGGGCTTTTTCCTGTACATGTTTCTCCCCAGCGCATATTTTGCGATCACGAGTGTTAGAAATGGATGTGACAGACAAGGAAGCATTGTCGGGGCAGCCGAGCGCCAGGGCGTTGTACTCAGGCAGGACAAAGGCCGTTGTGTTTCTTCCATGACAATAAGCGATGTGGGCTTACGCAGGGGCAGAGTGGCTTTCCAAAGAGCCCTTCTCCTCCCCACCAGTGGGCGATGACTCCGTGGTTCCCCTGCCAAAGTGGAGGCGAACATAGGAGCCGGGCTTTGCCCAAAGAGATCCCAACCCCAGCTAGGAACCAGAATACGTCATGGCTGCAGCTGGGGCACGTTCTCACCTCAGCCTTGCTGTGGGCATTGCCCCAGGACATTTGGTCATGCTGGTAAATGCAAACGGTGCGGGGCTGGAGCCTCCCTGCTCTCCAGGAAGCGGGTGCGAAGGCTCCCTGCTTTGCTCTGGTCCAGCCAGGAGGTGATAAAGGATGGTGAAGCAGAGCCCACCAGCATCCCACCAGCTGCCAGAGCCCCAGATCTGTGTCCCAGTGCACAGGCTGTGGTTGAGGCTGCAGAACAAGCAGGGCAAATCACAGAAAATGCCATTTGCTTTGCAACAGCCTTTCTTCTCCAGGCCCCATTGCTATGTGCTGGTGTTTCATCCTCTGCTTGCTCCATCATGGGTTAGGGACTTTCTAAATAAAAAAATACCCACAAACTTGCTGCTCCAGGGAGTTCCTCAGGGAGAGGATGGTGGAGAAGGCAGATGCTCCCTGGACCCATTGCTGCGGGTGAAGCAGGGCAGCATCTCCTCCAGGGTCCAAAGATCAGGGGTGGACACAGCACAGGGAGGGGAAAGAAAAAAAAAAGAATAAAAGAAATGCCACCTGGGCTGGGCTCTTCCATCCCTGCCTGTCAGGGAGCCAAGGGCAGAGACCCGTTCCCTGCTGCTGCCTCTGCCCTGCGGGCTGTGCTGGGGGCTGCAGGGAGGGGAGAAAATGGTTCTGCCCTGTCTCTGCTTATTTCTCCTTGAGCAGACCCAGAAACAGACTCACCTACCTGGTTTTTTTTGTGGATCACTCTGCAGGCACACGATGCTGCAACTGGTATGCAGTTAAACCTGCTGAACGGTGAGAGGTGAGCCCCGTTAGCTGTATATACAGGAGGTATAAACCAGACCAGACTAGACCTACCCAAACAGTGGAGAGAAGCCAAGAAGCTTGCTTTTTCTTTTTTTTTCTTTTTCTTTTTTTTTAAATGATGCTGCACCTTGGGGAGGTGAAGGCTGAGCTGGGGCCCCAGGAGCCCCAACGTCCAGCTCTCATCCAGCCCATGAGATGCCCCTAATGCTGAGCCAGCACCTGCAGAGACTGGCCCTGGGCATGGGGTTTTCTTGGTTGAGAAGTGACCTTTGGCGGTGAGGATGCCCAGGTTTCACACGTCCTGCCTTGCAGGACATCCCCGTGCTGGCTGCTGGGGCAGCAGTACCAGGGGGACAAGCCCATCCCTGAGCAATGAGGGTCCCAGGTGGACTCCCCATCCTGAGCTGTCCTCAGGGTCCAGCCCTGCTGCATGGCTCTCACATGTCCCTGCTTCGCTAGAGCCAGGTTGGGTGACCCAACTGCCGTAGGTGCTGGCGAGGCCGGGCTTGTGGGCGATGCTCTGCTTTCCACCTGCAGGAACCACCACCTGAACGCTTTCCCCATTTCACCCCGCAGGTGCTCGGCTTACTGGTGTGGGCTCTCATTGCCGACACAACGTACCACCTCCACGCGGCATACGGCTGGGTGATGTTTGTGTCCATCTTCTTCTGGATAGTAACAGTCCTTTTCTTCGTGACTTACCTCCTGCAGCTTCAGCTGAGGTTCTACGTGATCCCCTGGTCCCTTGTGGTACGTAGCTGAGAGGGAGCAAGAGGGGGTTCCAAGTGGGAAACATCTCAGGGAGGTGCTCTGAGAGCACCAGGGCTTCAGGCTTTCCTGGGCTGATGGAACAAAGTCTTCTGCACTTTGCACAATGACATTGTTTCATTCTGCCCCTCAATTGCTTAGAAAATTTTTAAAACAGGGAGCCCTGTATCAATCCAGAAAGTTACAGCCACCGCGTCACTCCTGCAGTTGTGGTGTCAACCAGAAACTCAGCAGAACCTGGAGTGCATTTAATAAGATGTTAACCTGAGATTTCTTCCCAGCACGAGGGGCTGGACCCTTTTTGTCTGGTTCTGGGGAAGAGGGAGGAATGTGAAACAGGCTTTTGCTCATCCCTCATCCTAGCACGTACAAGTCTGAGCCCAGACCTCACAACCTCCTCTTTGCCTTCCCCAGCTGATGATCTTCAATGCTGTGGCGACCGTCCTGTACATCACTGCCTTCGTAACATGCGCAGCCGCCGTCCAACCTACATCCTGGCGGCAGTGGGATTACAACCGGAGAGCTGCGGCATCCGTAAGTAGTGGCGGGCAGGCAAGGGCCACGGGGCTGGCGCGGGTGCTGCGCTCACGCACAGGGTGTGCTCCTTTTCCAGTTCTTTGCCGGTCTCACGATGATCGCTTATGGGGCGAGCACCTTCTTCAGCTTCCGCGCCTGGAAAGGGTTCGGCAGCAATGCGGCCACTAGCCAAGTGACTGACCACACGTAAGGAGTGGACAACAAAGCCCAGCCACGGGCCACCCTGGGTCAGCTCATGCTGGGCTCAGTGGCCCAGAGCCTCGTGTGCCACTGGGTCTTATTCTTGGACCAGCCTGCGCTGGCAGCGATGGTCAGAACAGGCTTGCATGGACGCTGCTCTGTGGTCTCTGATGATGCTTCCAGCTGATGTACCCACAGCAGAAACCCACTGGCGGTGTCACCGACAGCCTTACCAGGAGGACACGGACTCACTGGAGGCTGAAGATCCTGCTTGTCCTTGGGGTTCATCCAGATCCTCACCGGAACAGCTCTGCTGAGGGGGCTCAGCCAATTTGGCACACTGAAATACTAAAACTCACTAAACCAAGCCCAGGCTTGTGTGTCTGGTCGTTCGTAGCTACAGTGCAAGTAATTGCAATTAACGTGCTACATAAACAGCAGCATAGCTGGAGGATGTAGGCTACGCAAAGGAAAAAGTCTAAACTCTTCCTGTATTGATTTCTAAAAACATGAAGCAAAAATTTTATGCTTTAAATAAAAATCTTCCTAAATCCAGCACTGTCAATACAAAATTTGTCTTGTGAGAAGGTGGTACAATACAGCACGGCAGGAATCCGACAGCAGAGATGTCACTGGCGGAGGCAACTGCCCCTTCCCACTGCATACAGGCTTGGGGCCAGGCTGTAAGTCCACAGGGTTCACCTTGCTTTACCTACGTGCACACACACATATATACGTACACACACACACAGAGCGTGCACCTGAGATTGCAAGAACACGAAAGAGGTGCCAAGGCTTTGATGCGCTCCCTCCTCTAGGCTCAGCACCATACACACCACAGAGGTAATAGGGCCACCTACTAACTGGCAAGTCAATTTTGCCCATTAGCTGCAAGCGTCCTTCAAAAATTAAAACTAAGTCTGCAAATGCTCTGGGAACACACACAGGATCAGTGCCTCAGGAGAACACAGAACCACGCTGCTCCCCCACGCTGCAGATGACAAATTTGCCTTTTATTTCTTGGGGACAGGGGTTGGCATTTGTCAGAACTAGAAACGATGCCCAGCCAGACACAGGAACTTTTCCCTTCACACCCTCCTTGCACAAGCTAATAAAAATAGATGAAATGGGTTCAATTTATTTCCAGATATTTCTACACAGGCAAGCTGGTGCACAGTGAGCTACACTGCAAAATCTACTGCATGCTCTGCATGGGAAAAGTTTTAACAGCTTGTCTACAGAGGATCGAGAAATTTAAGTGCATCGATGGAAGGTGTGAATTGAAAAGGACTGGACAAACTGCGTTAGCCCCTGACCAATCTGCCTTGATTTGGTTTTCAGTGAGCTAAATGAAGGGTCAAGTTTTCACAAGTATGAATATATACATAAAAATCAGTAAGAAAATTAGCCTCTTCATGCATTGTTATGACAACGTTAAAACTCTTCAAACATCAAGTCAGAACTGCACACAGATAGTCCAATATAGAGAGAAATTTAATCTCTTTAAAAAGCCCCTCTGCCTGATGGAAAATGCATCAAACCAGGGACAAGTGACAGGAGTATAGCAGAGGGACAAGTTATTCTGGGAACAGCAGCCCACAGAAAACACACAGACAGGAGAAAGTGGCACAGGGCAGAAAGGTATTGCAGGAAACACTGAGATACAATTCCCCATCAGAGTACAAATTCATCCCCAACTGCGCCTTGTTGGCTCTGAAATTACAAGAGACTTTGCTTAAAATACAACAGAACTCCCTTCAGAAAATAATTACCTGAGGTACTCATTTATACTGCCATTAGATTAAGTGATTAATTAAAGCAATTGCAACAGGAAAAGAATGAAAACTTTTTTCAGAAAAAAAAAAAGACAGGGATATTTTTAGCTTCAGTTACAAATCACTATTTTAGCTCAACCATTGAAAATGAAAATGTTAGCAGGATTCTTTTAAAATTTGATAAAATCTGTTCCCGACATTAAAAAGTCAACAGGTAAGGAGTTAACCGATGAACTCTAGTCCATACACTGACAGTAGAAAAACAACTAGATTTAAGCCTTACATTTCTCTGATGTTAACCTCAGGGTTCACATGGCAGGACAGCTGTATCTAGTTTGTATTAAAAACACAACCCAATGTTTTTGTAATTTTTTTTTTTTTCCTGGGAATAAGCATCTCAGAGCATCATCTCTGCTCGCAAACTAACTGCCCACGCATGCCTGAGCACCAACTTCTGTGCTCACAGGAAAAGCTGCTTTTTATGGCACGGGTGGTAGGAAGACCTGTAAAAACCTATGAATCCTGGTGGGGTGACCCCAGCTGATGGAGCTTCACCGACTCTGCTGCTGTCAGAAGGATCAGGAACACATGTTTCAAACCAAGGCACTGCAACTTAGCATTTTTAGGGATGTACTCACGTTGCCTTAGCAGGTTACTGTTGCTGAAAAGAGAATCAAAATGAGCTTCGGTGGTGTTCACTGAAACAGAAAGCCTATAAAACTGCTTTTGAACAAAACATACCCAGAAGGATTTCTAACCCCCTTTTTAAAAAAGAAAAAAACCCCAAAGACATTCCTTGCAATTTTGCTCCAGCTTCTGGCTTTCATCATTCAAATCTGACACGCACAAATTTATTGAAGGAGATTTAATAAACTTCTGAAGGAATAGTTTGGTGGTTTGTTTTTTTTTTTTTTTAAAAGGAAGTGTGTGTGTGTATCTGGGTGTGTGCAATTACAAGGGAGATTTCAATGCACTAGAATAATTCCAGACAAAAAACCTGCAGAGCCATGAGTACAACATACTAGAAACTTAATGAGATTAATTACTGCAACACTCACAAATTTGGTGTACACAGAGTCAAAATACTAGGATGCTACACTTAGTATTGCTAGCCAGCCTTTCAAAAGCCATTATGGTCTGTCCACAAACCTGTTTAATGTTATCGTATTTTGTAGTGGAAATATGGCTCATTTTTGCCTGCATGGCTAGGTGTCTTACTGGTATTCAAAAACTATTTTAGCTGAAGAACAAAGTCCTAGTACTGTTGAAATCACTGTCAGACATCAATAGGAACAGGATTTCATCTCATTTGTTCTTGTAAGACATTTCTTGTCCACAAACAAAAATTTGCAATGGCCTGGCCATAATTTTCCTTTGTCTAGGCCAGGTTCTCATCAGGTGACAGCCACTGATCAACACCTTCACTGCTGTTGAAGGCCATGTCCCCTGCTGCATGAACCTGCTGTGGGGACAAAGTGGAGGGTTCTGCTCACCATCCTGTGTTTCTACCTACTTGTAGGCTTTTGAAGACTTATTTGCATTGCCCGAGCACGTCATTAAGTGGCAGATTAACCTGTCTGAACAGCATAAGAACAGAGGGTCCCTGTAGCTCCACATGCAGTTTAATTCCAACCACCAACAGAGATGTGCTTGGGGTTTTGTGACAGGCTTACGGCTACAACTCCACCAGCAAGCTACTCATCTATTTTTTAACGGATGCTGAAAAATGCATTGCTGTGCTAATTACAGTTTAATAGCAAAAACACGCCCTTTAATCAGCATGCTATTTAGAGCAGTAAATGACATGGTGGTAAACATGTCTGTGCCCAAAATACCATCAAGCTTATATTACTAGAACTAACGCAGCTGTGCCACTGCCCAAAAGAAAGAAATTGCATACATAAGCCAGATTTTGGTTTATCGTAGTTATTTTTCCCAATGTTGAATAGCTGGGGCCTGAACAAAAGTGAATCGGAGAACTTTGCACATTAAGGATAAGACTTATAAAAGCTGGAGAGCAGATTTACACACTAACGTATCAATTGTCAGAGCCGCAAGACAGTCTTATGCTAGAACACCTACATATTAAAACATATTCTTCCATTACAAAGCTGTAGCACTTCAGAACATATTAAAGTAGTATTTAAAAAAAACCCAAAACAACAAAACATTGACGGGGAGGAACTCAGAGGTTATGTATTCACACCTGTCCTTCCAAGAGCCGGAGGAACATACTCTTCCTACACTGTCTTCTTGATTCGGCAAAGTTCTACATTTTGGGGAGATGGAAAAGGTGCCAACCCAAATAACACACGCACAGGTCTATTTATTGTCCTCTCAGTGTGCTGGGCTTCTCAGCATGCGCAACGGTTAGGCTGGTGTACAAATACTGTGTATTTATTAAAAACAATTACTCTGGTAGAGGTGAAATTGTCATCTTCTGTGTTCACTGAATACCAAACAGAATTCACAAACAGATGCTTTTAGGATCAGGCCTCTGAAGGTATAGTCTGGAGGATGAATGAGTTTTCATCATATAAAAGCACCTTGATTCCCATGACCTTTAGTGTTTTAATGTCCAAATGAAAGCAGCAGCACTCATCTGGAGAAGGAAAGTAATGCATAAACTGTTCTAGGAGGAGGATATTGATGATTTGTTTAATGAAGTCACGACTAACCCACTGCTTAAATCCAGACTTCGACCTTCTTTTTCCTAGAAACATGGAAGAAAAAGAAATCAGTGACTCAATGCTGTTTTGGAATAAGCAGTTAAAAAAAATGAAACGGGCAATACATATTCTGTTCGTTGCATCAAATCAATATAAAATTACATGTTACCTGAGCATCTATGATTGAATGTGAACCCAAACTTCAAGAAGAGATTGTGCAGGAATTCCTGGAATAAGGTCGCTGTCACTCTGCAAGCCGTACGTCCAGCTCAGAGCAGAGTCTTGCTTACATCTGGTCAAGAATGCCACGCCAGCAGGCTCACCCAGTGCTCAATGAACTAGTGAAATCTAGCTTCTGTGGTTTGCCTCTCAGGAGACCCCAAAGGCGCAAACCCCAACTGAAACTATTCCTGCTGCTGAGGCACGGACTGTCTCTTTCTCCTCAACCTGCCCCCATTTTCACAAAACTTAAAGGCACGGGGGGAGGCAGCAGAGGGCGTAACTCTGACAACAACTATGACTCTTTTGCTCCTTTGTCAAATGTGACTGGACAAGACACTGGAGAGCATTTACGTGTATTTCATTTCCCTAGGAAAAAGCTCATCCACAAACCTTAACACTTTTGTTTGTTTGTTTCTCCAGCCTGGACAGAGAGGAGGAGAAATACAAATGGAATAAGCTTAAAAAGCTCACATTAGATTGGCTGGGAAAAAAAAGAAAAACAGAGAAATGTATCATAGAATCACAGAATGGTCAAGGTAGAAAGGGACCTCTGGAGGTCATCTGGCCCAAACCCTCTGCTCAAGCAGGGCCACTCAGGACCACATCCAGATGGCTTTTGAATAACTCCATGGATGGAGACTCCACAACCTCTCTGGGCAACCTGTGCCAGTACTTCGTCACCCACACAGTGGAAAAGTGTTGCCTTATGTTCAGTTGGAAATCAATGTTCAAAGGTGCACAAAGCATGTGTTTCTGAAGAACTGCTCCACATGCCAGCTTCATTCATGTTTTCTAGAAATTATTAAATGTGTATTTTGAGTTTAAATAGCCACTCAGTGAAGTTATTTCCTTTTGAACCTGGTACAGCCTTTGAATAAATGCTGCTACCTACTGTAGTAACATTACCTTTGGTACTCCTAGGTAAAGCTATACAAAGCCAACAGCCATTATGCCAATGAAAATAAACAATGTGACATACTTACAGCTCTGTAATCCAAGAACATTTCTTTGAAAGCCAGAAAGTCAGTAAATGTGAGAAGCATATCAAATATATCGCCTGCTATTTCATCTTTGTGCTGTCTATAGAGAGAAGTTGGGGAATTAGAAAATTATGTGGGAAATAAATTTCATTACTTTAAAATGGTATGAAGTCAAAAAGGATACTGGGACAAGCAGAACAATATCAAAATTTAAACAAGAATGTTATTACAGGTCTATCATAAAGCAAAACTTTAGCCAAATATTACCTTGTGTATTTCCAATCCAAGTACGTTAATATATTATTTTTATCTAAATCCAAGACATAAGAGTATCACATCAGTCCTTGAAAAGCAGACAAAGAAACTGACCTGTAAGTCAACAGAAGTAACACTCAACTAGCATTTATCTGTTTATTTATCTTGAGCACTGAAACATCTAGACAGTCCCTTGGAAAGTGAGAAAGGTTAGGGAGAGGCACAGAATGCTCATACACATCCCTTAAGAACAAGGGACTGTACTGATGATACTTGGTAGAGGACTTTTTATGACAACATTTTGGAAGAAAGATTCTGTGCTCCCACATCAGCATGTTTCAACAAGACTTTCTTAACAGTCAAGTGTTGTTTGGTTTTTGTTTTTTTAATTATTTAATTCGTATCAAAAGGAGCTTTACCTTAAACAGTCTTTTAAGTGTATCATGTACATTCATAGTAACCTCCCAATGTCTTATTTAAAAAAAAATTAGAAATTAAATAGATTCAAATATTTTAAGATATTCAGTTCCAAATTAAACTTGATTTTCTTATTCAAGAGGAAAACCTGTGATCATTCAAAAGTGATCTCTTAATGAAGTTGGTTAAGCTAAAGCGACCAAATGCAAAAGCTTAAAAAACCCCAAACTCTTCTCTGAATGCTTTGTACAAGAATTGCAATAAAGGCATTTCATCACATGACTCTTGAAAAACTACCAGGCTATGTAAGTGTCCAACACAGAGCCTGAAAGAGATAAATGAGACCTAACCTTTTAAGGGTCTGGCTTCAAAGTGACAGTGATTATGAAAACCTTCCAGTGTTCTCATTCTGATTTGTCTTCCTACCCCTTAAAATGCAATATATTTCAGCATGACAGTTCAGAAATTAAGAGTAGCAGGACATGCTGAAGGCAAGAAAAGTGGTCAGTCATTGCCTGCATGAAAACTTTTTTTTCTTTTTTAAATTAAAGAGGAACCTCTTTCTAAAGGGAGAACAGTCAAACCTAAGCTTTAATCTAGATGAAAAGAATTGAGAGGCACATAAGCTGCCCCTCAACCAAAAGCAAAGCAGAGACTTACTGCAATGACATTGTGAATGCAGTCATATTAAAACCCGGAATCCGATCAAGCAACTTTTCTTCAATGTATTTCTCTACTAAAGAGATCTGAAAAAAACCAAACAAACCACCCCTATAACATCATAACAAATTTCAGAAGCAGACCTCAAAACAGCACATCTTCCTTACATTGACACCTTACTGACACTTTGTATTATCCTCACTGGGCAAACAATTGCAGATTCCTTAGCTGGGCATTGCTAGTTCAATTATTCACACCACCGCTGAGGCACAGGGCTGAACATTTTTGCTGGAAATATTGGTGAGAACAAATACCGACTATCTGTATCTAGTAACAAATTACTTTTAACTCCCTTAATGGTATTGACTAGTAGGCTGGTATAGCTTCACAATTATGCTTTGCATGAAGAATGTAATTGAAGTGTCCAATACACAAAATAATACAACTGGAAAAGAACAAACTCTGTTATGCACACGTTAAACACATTATTTACTACAGCAATAGGCTAAATTTCTATTCAAGAGACTTACACAACTTCCTAAACATTTATAGAAATTTTCAGATGAAACAAAGAGAAAGGAACCTAGAGCTCCAGAAAACATCTTTCTTGCTCACAGATCATGACTGTGCTTCAGAAAGAGGCAGCATGTTGGCTCTGCTCCATGTAAACCCAGTATTTTATAAAGGGGGGAATACAGGACCTGATGTTGGCCTTAATAAAAATAAAAAAGCAATACATATGAAAAATAACGGAAAGTATCTTACATATTCATTAAAAATAGAAGTGTAGATGAGCTTGTTTTCTTCTGAGTCATCAAACTCCTGGTAGTGCTTCTCCATAAAAGTCCTCTGTATTAACTGGAAATCATCATCTGGGCCACAACAAAAACGCATCATATGGTTACGAGTTTAGTCATTCTTTTTGTAACACAAAACCCACATTCACCAGTCCTCTGCTTCCCTGTGATAACCACAGAGGCCTGTACACGTGCAGAGTCAGTCACCAGTACCGCAGCTGCTGCTGAGCCACCATTTCTGACCCATCTGTGAGAAGACAGAGGCTGCTGGCAGAGGGCAGCACTACTTCAATTAAGGGAGCCAAATCAACAGGACAGCAGCACATCAGTCTGCATTTTGACAGCACTGTGTATCCAGAATGGAATGGGATGAACACATCCACCTAGCAAGGTCTACAATTACCTCTTATAAGTTTCATTTACACTTAGTATTAGCAAAAAAGTCCTCCTGCTTTACATTTTATGAATAAGGTTATTTATTCTGAACCCCTTTCTGTTCAGGCTCTCAGCAAAACATCTGTATTTTTTAATGAAGTGAATACCTCTTCCCTACAAGAGTTCAAAATAATGTTTTTTTCCTTGAATTAAAAAATATTAGCGAAATTCCCAGATTCACTTGCAATTGCTGAAGAATTTTTTTTCCAGTTGTGGAAGGAAACAAGAATAAAAATGAACATGGTAGGTCACTGCCACATTAAACAGGACAGGTATAAATATAAAGGTTACTTACACACAGTGTTAAAATACACCAGTCTCAGCTTTCTAAACCCTAACACATTCAAAATTAATTTTGTTAGCATTTCTCTAGAATCAACTACATCCCCAGGCAACTGAGGCTGCAGAATCTACATCTCTCTGGGAAGGATGTAGTCAAAAAGATTATACGCTGTTCTTATGAAGCAGCTGATGGCCAATTAGGATGAATTCTGTCTTGGCATCTTGTAAACTACTTCCTTGCACATGCTGCCTTCTCAGTTAAAATTATCGTCCTGAGAATTTAGCACCTTTTATTGCCTAAGCTCACACAATGACATTGGTGCCATTCAAAATTCCTGCTATGAATAGGTCCTGCCACGTTACAACTGTATGCATACATGCAGGTTACATACAACAAAATCAGCTCAGAAGGAAAGTCTCAAAAGTGGCAAGACATGGTGACAGGCAGGGGCTATTTTAGCTCTGTATATCTGCTAACAGAAGAGCGACTTGCAATATGTTTAGCACCCGTCTTGCTGTCTATAACTACATGCAGAGCTCACCCATTATGATATCCTCCAGGTACCCAACAACTGCATCAAACTCTGCATCAGAAGGGGAGGAGCTGAAAGCAAAGAAAGACGGTACTGCAAAAATATACATTTCAACAACAGCAGAAATAAAAGTTAAAATTAAAAAGCATTATCAAAAGCCTAAGCACAAATAAGCCCAGTAATTACAAGATAACTGAACAATTTCCTAGTTCCAAGCTACAAAACAATCCATGACACTGATAAGACTGCTCCATGGGGATTCTCATGAGGCCTCTACTCTATTTTCCCCAAATAGGTTCCTATAAATGTTGTTTTACTGGCATTACTGTTAAGGTAATTCCAGTCTTGGTGCAGAAGGATGTAAAGGGTGTAATTAGAACAGCAAATTAAGTATTTTCCAACCCACAAATCCTAGCTGCTACCACAGTCTTTCCTTCTGCTCTCTTCCCTGCATAACTCTATATGGTGATCACAGAACTCTAGACACTCTAGAGAATATTTTTAAATACTTGGTCTTGTGGAACCACTTAAACTCAATGTATACACAAGTATTATATAACTGAAGAAACTTAAATATTCTTCTTATGCAAGAAACATCCTTACATGCTACAAATAAATGGCATAATCTCCTAAGGTCATTCTACCATGAGCAAATATTAAACACCATTATGGATCTGAAGTCATCCAGAGAAGAAACCTTTGGTACCAGCATTTCAGGGCTCTGGATCCCTCTGCTAAATTTATTATTGTGCAGCGTATTCAGACACAATAAATAATCCACAGGATGTTCTTGGCCTTGGCATTCACAGCTCGTCTTTAGTAGGGGATGAACTCTTCCTATATTTGCCAGCAGATGAAAGGCAGGCTTTTCTCACACATGAGGGAAACAAGCCTCATAGGACACTTGTCTTTAAGAAAAAAATTAGCTTTGATCAGCGAAAGCACCATTTAAATTAAATTAAAATTAAATGTCTCTCTATTCCTCTTTCAAATTTCTCTTTACTAAACAGAGCAGAACACTCTTTCAGACTAAGTTTTAAAAAACCTCGTTATTTTGGCATTGAATAATACTCCACTGAAATTAATCCAACAACAGTTTAACTATAATGAGCCATTGGACTCATTCTGACCAGGAAAAATGAAAAGATATTTGATTTAAAAAGGCATCCAATCATCAAGTGGTGTTCTAGCAACTTTTCTGATCTGTTAAGCCTTGGGAGATGAGTAAAGCCAAGGCAAGGGACTGGAAAAGTGTGCTCTTCCACCAGAGGGCACGACACCACCAGGAGAGGAGCTGGCACAGCACAGTCGAAGCATTACATACCCTGAGCATCACACTTAGGACTTCAGGCAACAGGGCTCATCGCTTCCCAAGGATAATTTCCACTCTCTTTTCCCCTCCAAATAAGTGCTACTACTAGTTTTATAGCTTATTTTAACAGCAACAGAAACAAATTTAAAGTATTAATTTAAACACTGTTTTAAGCCTGTAAGGCAAATAATAGAATTTTAACTGTTTCAAAATAACGATTCCATCTCTCTATACAAACACATGTGCATCCACATACCTGAAGAAACACGTGCTCACCAATCTTGTGGTTTAAGCCTCTGTTGCTTCATCATGCCTAGTCGAGGCCAGCATACCTGTGCTGCTGAAGCAGCCCAGGGACCATGCGGCCTTTCAGTCCACAGAGTATCACAAATGAAGCAAATCTATGAACTAGAGCGACAGAGGCACAGGTGCATGTCCCCTTCTGCCACAAGCTTCAGGAGAAGAGTATGCCAGACAAATGTGGAGCGAAGTAGTGTCTTAGCATCTACTAGTGTAAAATTTGGTTGAGGCCACCTGTAAAAGGTCTCACATGTCTAGAAGTAGCACATTCAAACACAGAGGAATTGTCTCCTCTTAGAATCCATGATATAAGATAACATGCTACCGAAAAGGAAAGAGAAATTTTTAATTTACAGTGAACACAAAATAAAATAAATTCAGCCTTACAGTGCTTATTTTGATCACTCAGCCAGGGCTATCTAGTGCTACACTCATTGCAGTTAAATTTAATTTCAGTTCACCTAAACTGTGAACTGATGTTATTTCTCCTGGAGCTTTGCATGCTGCGCCCTTGTTCTCCTAAGAGGCAGAATTTGCTAATCAGTGTGGTATAAATTGTGTAATTATATTTCTATTATGATATTTTAACCAGTAATTAGCTTACTGAAAATCTGACACAGAATGTAGCATACTCACGTGGCTACACCAAAGTTTTCTTCATCAGAAGTCTCCATTGTTACTGCATAACCAGACTGGAGGAGAGAGACAATCTGCTATATTGCTGCTGTTAGTAGTTACTTCTTGTTGGAAAAACTGCTAAGGAATAACATGTGACTTAGCATTAATACAAATTCAATTGTTAAATTACCATACGCTTCTCAAACAATGAATCAGGAGAGAGTCTTTAATTTTTAGACAGAATTTCAAAATCATGTTCTTCCAAGGTTACTGCTACTTCTTTTCTGTAATAACCCAAATTCTCTAGGAACTTTCTCTGCCTGCTCAGAGAAGAGCTCAAAACTGCATATACCTGCAGCTAGTCTCTGTAAAGGGGGTTCAAGCAACCTTTACATCTTTTCTCCTGAAGCATCTATGACTGACTATTATAAAGACACAAGCAAATGAAGGCAGATGAGATGAAGATGCCACCCTGGCCCAGTGCATCCCAGAGAGCAGGCAGGCCAGGCTTTGGCTTGTGATCCCATGTGTCAGGCCCTCAGCCTGTGGCTGTGAGCAGCTGCTGACCCATCACACAGGACAAGGCACACAGCACCCCAGGGCCGCTGAAGATGGGCCAGCTGCCTTCTGGGTGCGCGCTGGGGACACCCTAACTCCCGCCACCATTGCTGGGTGATACCCGACGCCAGCCTTCAGAGCAGCCCGCCGAGGGTGCAGGAGGAGGGATGAGCGCGACCCTCGCCTCCCCCTTCTCAGTCCTGGCTCCTGGGGAGAGCGAAGCTCCCCGTCCCTGTCCCTCCCCAGGGGGACCCAGGCACACGGCCCACCTCACCTCCTCCTCCTCAGAGGGTCCCAAGCTACTGGGCCGTCACCTTCCTTCTCTAAAAGGCGCCCAGGCGACCCGCCCTTGTCAGCCCCCCGCCCCCTTCCCGAGGGCCACAGGCGTCGGGCCCGTATCACGGCCCCCGCCCCGCAGAGGGGCCCGCGGTCCCGGCCCTGCCCCGCACCTACCGCTGGTCACGGCAGCCAGCACCGCAACCCCATCGCACGCCGCCCTTCCCCTCCGGCCCGGCCGTCTCCTGGGAAACGCTTCCTTCCGCCCCGCCCGCAGCCAATGGGAGAGCTGAGGCAGCCGTGGAGGGCCCGCCCACAGCCCGAAGGCCCAATGAGAGCGGGACGGGCGGGAGGGCGGTGCCTGCCGCCATGGTGGGCCGTCGAGCCTGGCTGGGCGGGCGGCACCGGCGTCCTGGGCCGAGTTTAGCGTCCAGACATCAAAAGGCTGTCCTAGGAAGAAAATAAAAGGAAAACATAGATAACGTCCTTTGTTATGATGCACGCAGGCTCCCCTCGCTGTTATTAAAGTGGGTTTTCCCCTCACAAAGCAGGGCCCTGAGGGCTAGAGGAGGGCACTCTCAGCCTGGCCTCGGGGCCCACAGCCCACCCAACCCGGGCATAATTTGGGTCATGCTGGCAGAAGGCTGAGCTCGAATGTTTCGCACAAGTGTAGACACCTGCCTGGCACTGGACTTGCCTTTCTGCCTCATGGCTAACTTGTTCAAGTGACAGCTCCTGCTTCCACAGGCTGCCTGCATCCCTCTCCAGCACCGAACTGTTTGTAACCACAGCTCTCACCAGAAGTGAAAGAATTAAAGAACAACAAATAGCCTTCAAGATGTTTTTATTGTTGAATGGACAACTTTGCTACAATTCATTTTGCCTTCTGAGGGCCTGCGGAGCCACCACCTCCCCTCCCCGGCCCTAGAGCCTTTGGGGCATGCAGGGACCAAGGGGGGCACTGCACCAGTCATAGAAGATCAAGCTTTACAAAGACGCCCCCATCGTGGATTTCAGCAGAAAGTCAGTTGAATTGTACAGTCTCTTCCTCTGTGAAATGAACAGGACAGTTCTCTGCAACACAGCTCCCTCCTCCGGCACCGTCGGCTTTCTCTGCCCAGCACCAGCTGCATGGAAGACAGTCTGGGGCAAAATTTTCCAAAGCGTTCATATCTTTTCAACAAAGAATGCAGGCACTTAGTCCCGCGTCCACAAAGGCAGCAAGGCCCTTAGGTCACCTCCATTTCAAGGGGACACCAGATACCTAGAAGCCATTGTGGACCTGGGCCTTAAGAGCTTAATCTCATACAGCAGTTGGTACGAATCAGGAGTCCTAGGCACTTCTGAAAATTTTACCTCAGTTAATCCTGGCCAGGGAAACCAAAGCCCTGAAGTTACTAGAATCTATTAAGGCAGAGTTCAAAATGGTTCTGTCCCACCTCTTCCCTAAAGTTATCGTTTGCATCTTTGTACCTTAGGGATAAAACCCCTATCATTGCATTTGGAAGCATTTAAAACTTCATTTCAAGTGATTCTGAAATACTAAGATCCTTGTGGCAGTGATGGTGTTCACGTTTGCTCACTCAGCACTGAGCAGGAAGGGACTCAGCCCTGACTGGCAACATGGATTACAGCAAAACATCATAAAGGACAGTTAGTGAGGAAATGAGGTCCCCGTGGCACAGATTTGCCAGTCTGACTTTAATCAAAACAGGCATCCAAGGCGGAAGAGAATTCACATTTTAGCAAAAAGACTAACCAGCACTCTGTTTTTGGATTCAGACTATATTTGGAAAAAAGTCAACAAGAAAACAATGGACAGAACTTTTCTAATTCACACATTGTACTCCAGAGGTTCAATGGAGACACTTTTTTTTTTTAATCTCTGGATGAAATTCAGCACCCTTGAGTTAGCAAAGGCAGAAGGTGAAAGGAGTTGCTAGAGAGCTTGATTCTGGGACCCATGTGCAGAGCCTTCAGCTCCTATTTAGGACAGCAGGAAGGAAGAATGCTCAGCAGGAAGAAGCAGCCTCAGCTCTGCTTTGTCAATACTTGATAGTACAATAAAGATAATAAACGATTTTAAAAATAAGAATCATCGCAGCATGAGAATTCACTACAACAGCCTCTGCTGCTGAATCACTGCCAAGAAGTGGGATGGTTTTGGTGTAAGTTGTGTGTGAATTAGTAAAGTTCTACTATATAGCCAGATAATTTAAAAAAGCAACCTGTATAAGTCTTGGAAGAGACCGAGTCATATCCTCAGTTGGTGCAAAATAAGCATAACTCCACCAATTTTTGTGCTACTTCACTGACACCAGCTGTGAACCCTGATTCCTTGTAGAAACCTAGTAAAACAATCAAAAGCTGCCTGCTGAAATGCATCCTTAACATACAAACATCACAAATGTGTAATTAAACTGGAGCAGAGATTCCCACTGTATGATCCCTACCAAAAATACAAAGTGTGGCCCCAAACCTGCTCAGAGCAGGACTGACACGTGGCAAGCAAGGTGCATTTTTAAAGAGTTACAGAATAAGACTGAACTTGCTATCCAAATAACATTTTTTTTTTAAATAAACTGGCCCAAAATTCTCCTCCAATCTAAGATAGCTCAATATTTCCAAAGTGAATATAACTTTCAAAAACAACACTGATTAAAAAAGATGTTTGATGATACCTTAAAAAATACCCAGAATATCAAATTAATTCCAGTCCAGTGTTATAATTAGTTAAGAATACCTCCTGAAAATTATATCCTCACAAAAAAATGTGGGTACTGAAGTTAAAAGCATCAGAAACATTATGTACTTGAAAATACCACCGATCTTTTAACGTTTAAAAACAAATCAGAACATTCTTTGGAATCACCAAGTTATTAAAACATGTGAGTTTCTCTACAGTCTCCACACTGTCTTTTCAAATCAGTCTGTGTACAGATTAAGTCTGTGAGCAGTTTAATATCCACTGTCGGAAAATACAGAGTCTCTGACCAGCAGGAGGCTACATTGAACAGGAAAACATTGGCATTCTCTTTTTAGTACTGACTTCTGCCAAAAATAGACTTTTGAGCACAAGACAGAACAGCCCTGTTTTAGGAGATATTTCTTTTAACTTATTTTCTAAAATGCATTGTACGTGTACTTCCAGTGCAAATTTTTTCAACACTTGCAACAGGTGAGAAGGAAAGGGGGAGGAAGAGAGACACTCTCCTATGGTCTTGCTTGGAGGAACCAATAGCCATAGCACACTGACTACCAGCTTTCCTTACTGTTGAAACCAGTCCCCGTTGCTGGCAACTTGAAATAGCTTATTAAAGATTTCATTTTTTAAGATAAACAGATTACAGTTTAGCATGAAATCTGGCCATGGCTATGGTTCTATGTGCGTAAAGATTGGTTAGAGATGCTTTCCCCTTTCAGTATTGGTTGGAGTTCATTAAAAACAAGTCTGTAGTATTTCTCCACGTGTGTCATGAAATGTGAGAGATCTGTCTGACTCGGGTTTGTATTTCCTGTCGACACAAAGGGCAGGTCTCCAGTTGCAAGGCACACTCCATGCACAGGTCACTGAAGGAGAAGAAAAATCAGTTGAAGTCTGCATTTACAGTACAAAAAACTAAACAAACAAAAAAAATTCAAGCACTGAGCAGTTTAGTTAGCCTGCTAGAAACACAGTCAAGGTAAGTCTTTCAGTGCCAAGATTAGGAATTGCAAGTCAGGTGTTGTGGATCCACAGGCTTTGAGAGGAACTCCTGCTGCTCAGCATCTTACAGACCTCAAACTACTAGTGCAGCTGGTCAGGATTACATCTGCATGCTTTTGTTAGTGTTAACACTTCTCTGGTCTGGAGAACAGCAGCCCCAGTGCCCTGTGTGAAGCAGTCTCCACTTCTTGTGGAGACACACTGGGCATGTCTCTTCTCTTTCTATCTTTGCAGCATCTAGACAGAAGACCCATAGGAAGACTGCTTCCATTAGTGCTCTAAAAACACTAAGGAACTGGACTTCACTGGATTAAATTCCTAGTACACTGCTTAAATGCAGGAAAGTGCTATTATGGTATTACTCATACTGCTGTCCCATTTTTAGCTTTTAGATGAACTTGTGACTTGAGACAATCCCATTTGCTGAACGCTTAATGAGTGTTTGAGTATATAATGAATTTTCTGCTCTCCTCATGAGATCTGGATTTCACAGCACCAGTACTAAACAAGTACTCATCAGTAAAACCTTTGGTATCAGGGAATTAAGACTTGGTAGCCACAGTACTTCCCCAACCCCAAACACACACACCATTAGGGATTAAATCTGCTCAGGGTGAGGGGAAAGGTGGGAATATTATGCTTAACCTCTATCTGTCACATCCTTAAAAGGAGGGGTTATTTCCTTTATGCTGGGGAGTCAATCAAGCAAAGACTGCATCCGGTCTCACCTCAGCTGAACATCAAACACATACATTTTCCTGTTTCTTTGGTTTTGGGTTGTTTGTAAGGTTTTACCTGTGTCCACACGGCCTGAGTTCTGTGTCTGCTACCTCATCACAACAAAGCGTGCAGCAGTTCTCTCTGATACTCACTTGCTTCAGCAAAGCCAGGCGCCTGTGTCTGAAGAGAGAGAGACAAACACCCCCCCCCCACATTAGTTTGACTCAAAATGATAGATTCATAACTATTCTGAGTATTGCATCAAGACCAATGCAACACTTGCCTGTGCTACTCAACACTACTGCTGATAAACATCGATCATAACTTCCCACAAAAAAGGCTTAACACACCCAGAGATGTTCAGCACAGTCTTCGACTCCCTATTCTGGTCTGTCAGAAAGGGACAAAGAGAGCATTAGATTACAATTCTTCTAACCCCTACAGCTGAACATTTAAAAAAAAATCTTCTTTAGTATCTGTGTACTTTTAAGAGTTAAGGAAAAAAGCCAAATAAACCACACAAACCCACATATCAACAAAATTCAGAAACACTATAATGCTGTAACACAGTTTAAAAGAATAGAAATCGAAAACAAAATCAACAGCCCACTACAGCAATTGCCACAAGGGAGTGTAAATGGATAAAAATCCCCCATTTGATGAAATAAGACATTTCAAGTTTAGAACACATACGCTACATGTCAAAACTCTTCAATGGCAAGGCGACATGTTTAGCCCAGACTATGCCCCATGCTAGATGCATTAAATTCAGCATAACTCTGCATGAGTTTATGTTAACTCCTGCCATGGATAATTAGGGTCCACTTAGGCCCTTGCCTTTTTTTCCTTATCACTTTTAAGATCAAAGCTATCTTTTAATTTAGGATTGGCTTATCGTTTCCAAACAGTTCAGGCTGTAGGGCAGGGATGATCTTTGTTAACACAAAGAGCAACAGTGTCCAACCCTGAATAGAGCCTTTCAGTGCTATCACATACTAAATAGGCTCTAACACAGGAGGCCAAGTTTCTCATCAGGCATCAACAGGAAATCAGTTCCCCCCAGTTTCTCCCTACACCTTTTGGCACAATCAAATAATAGCTCTCACAGATAATGCTTAAACATTGCAAGAGTAGTGCCAGAATGACATCAGTAACAATCACATCTGATCATCAGCTAAAAACTGCAAAACCCCTCATCTAGCACATGACACTAATAAGACAGAACACAATTTGAAAACAGGGCTGACCAAGACTGATAACTAACAGATCATCTTAAGGGATTAAATCAGACTCTCACTTAAAACACCTGTAGCCACAAGCAGGTGTAAATTACTCTGCAAGTACAAAATGGTCCTGCAAGTTGCATTTGATTTTCTTTGCATAAATGCAATATCACAAGCCTCATACTTTGTCAGCCTGTGACTCTGATCCAAGAGTACGGTATTTTTTTGTTTTCTTTTTAAACACTAAGATACTTGGGTACCTCAAGTACACTTGATGGAACACCTAGATAATTCAAAACCAGTCTCTGAATTTTATTATAGCCGGGGGTACACACCTCCAAGAAGAACCCCTGTCCCCACTTAATTAGATGCAACAAAAGATTATTTCAACCACCATGGCCATCTTTAGACAAAGTTGGAAATCTGGGGTACCCTATATCCAGACTACACTGTATACTGTTACTATTTGTGTTCCAGGAAGATATTTCATTACTAATGACCCAAGCCAGAAGAGCTATTAGTTTTCATTCCTGTCAGAAATATGGTAAATTAAGGAAAAATGTACCCAAACCTGTTTCTATCTGGCTTGATTTATATTTAGGTGGAAAAGCACTTCTAAATTTGAATAACCTTTGTTGGTACTACCATTCACAAATGGAGAAATTTTCATCTGGATCAGAAAAGAAGGACAACTTCAAGTCTTACAATCATTCAGTACCTCCATGCTGCCACTGTCACAAATTAGGTCAATTTTAAATAAGACATCTTTTTTTAATTAAGACTATACCTCCTCAACCAACCTAATCATTCTTAGACAGCAGGAAGCACTTTTTAGTAAAATAGTTTACTGTGCAGTACTAGTTAATTTTAATGTAGCTTAATATACCAAAAAAATATTTTGGTTTAATGAATTTCGATTGTATATCTCCTGCCCTACTCATTAAGTTGCACTGGAGCCTATGGTCTAGTCCTTTTCTGAAAGAGACCTACGGAGGCGTGACCCCATAAAAGATTAACTTTGCCAAGTATGATGTAAGACTGCAACTTGGAAGTGAAGCATTTTATTTCTCCATATGCAAACACTCTCAAACTAGACAAGAGGATTACCTGGGCAAAATGATTTTCTCTTCCGCTGTCAGAAAGGCATAATCATTAAAGGTACTAAACTTCATTGATGGTGGGTACTTGAAAGGCTTTGCCCCAAAGTTGAACTCACATTGTTGATAGGACATGAAACTAGCTGCAGCAAAAAAGCCAGATCTGCAATACGATGAACAGACATTTTAGAATGACTTGAACAATAATAGAGCTTTCCAGACATGTTACTGGTATTACCAGACAAAAATACACCCTAAAACACAGAGACAAGTTCCTTCTATTTAAGTGTTCTACAGCAAATTGGGAGAAAAACCTAACATCATTTCAGCTGCACATACTTTCCTTGTTTAGTTCTTAACTTCCGAATTTACAATAAGGATTTATCTGAATTTACTGCTGAGTCAGTCAATAAAGGCTGCCTACTCTACAACAAGGATTAGTAACAGTAAGAGCAGATACATGTATCTAAACAGCCTACAACCTGATCCTCTTCACACTGATCAGCTCAGCTCCTTCAGCACTAGAAAAAGGATTTTTCATCCAAACTGCTGTTTAGCACAGTTGTGAGGAACAGTACCAACTGCAAGGGACACCTCCATGACCACTGCTCCTGCTGCTTTATTTGAGCAGGCACAAATCTGGGGAACTTGCAACTCTTGTACACTTGTCATGTGGAACCAGTGCAGGATGAATCCAGGTCTGAGCTCTCTTAGCCCAATGCCCATCTGTTCCTCCTTGCCCTTGCAGGATTAACTCAGGACAGCTGTATTTTCTTCACAGCCACACAGACACCTTGTAAAAACATAACTATCACCTCTTTCAGTTTTATTTACTGAAAGGGCCCATGCTGACTAATACCCTAAGTTCTAACCAAGTAACAGAATCTGTTGAGTATCAGTGACATACTCCACATGAAGAACAGAGTACTGCAAGCTGAACGGACAAGATGTTCTGCAACACTTTAAATTGAATTACTATTTTGCTTGCATCTTGAACTTCATTTTGAGGAGAAAATATGAATGAAATTATTATCACAGTAGTATTCATTTACAAAGTACTGTAATGTTAATTTAACTGCATGGCTTCTCTCTGAAGTATCATACCAGATTATCTTTTCAGAATTAAAAGGCTGAACTTCTCCACAAGATTCAGAGGAATTAGCCATGTGTTAATTTGAACAGAGTTGGCAAAATAAGCCTAACACCTTTCTGTAATGCTACCCAAAAGATGTCCTTCCATGCTACTCAAGATGCCCTTCCATGAATATTCAATATGCTACTACAAGAGCTGGCCCCAGTGAATGGCAAGAAGTTAATACTTCAGCATTTACAGGACTGAGGCTTTATTTTTTAAAAGATCGAAAAATCCTTATGTACTACTAGACATTTGTTCATCTTTGCTACAGCCTCATTCTATTTCAATGCTGTGCTAGTCTGACAGTAGAAAACACTGAGTTGAACCTACCTTTGGAAGGTCCAAAGTATTTATTTTGGACCCTGAAATCCACCTGTAAAATTTTATCCTTCTCACTGATTTCTAAGCAACTTTCAATTGGGAAACCTGCTTAATAATGGCTTCAGGTAAGCACATATGAATTTGCATCTCAAAGGGGAAACCTTTCATATAATTAAAACAATTATCCATACAGGTCACTATCCTTCCAAATGAGCACATACTTACACAGCAGATGAAAATACTTGCTTCTCAGCAGGAAGCTGGTTTCCATTTAAATAGAAGATCATTTGCTTTTCTTGCAAGTCTAGTAGAAAACCTATTGTGTCTCCTTACATGCAAAACAAAGATAATTTAAAGATTTCACTTCTGTTAAATGCCAACAGCTGAAAGTTGTTTTAATTATCATATATCTCATTATGAGGTGTCTCAAAAGGAACTGTTTGCAAAAGCATAAAGGAAGAAACACGCTTGCTGAAGACTAAGTTTCTAATATGCTTGTGCATATGCTTATTTTTCAGAGGCATTTTAATTTAGCCATCCTTGGGAGAAATTTTTAATAGAAGAGAAGGCAGCACAGTTCACACAAGCATGGCATGCACAGACTCCTACCAAGATTTCAAAGCTGAGATCAAGAACAGAATTTTCCTGTCCAAGTAGTTATTAAAGAACTTAAAGTAAGCAAGACAGTGCAACTCCCCCTTAACCTCGATCTCTAAATTAGTAATTTTTTTCCACTTCTCTAAAATAACTCTTTCAACCCAGGAAGGAACACTTCAAGCCTGTTTGCAGGACTACAAACATCTAGGAAAAAGTCTTATGATTAGTGTCCAGCAATGTTAGTTGATGCTATGATTTGTACTCTGCCTATGAAAAGAAAAAGCATTTAACCAACAAGATTCTCTTTACACAGACTGTGGAACAAGAGTGTGGTGCCCACTTTGTATGTTTAAACCATTGCAAATACTAGTAAAGGCACAATAATTATTAAACCTTCAGTATCATCAGGATTAGGCAGTAACTGCTCCGTTTGCACCTACTAACAAACTGTTTTCTAGACACCTGCAAGGGGAAAAATCCTGTGTAGAAATCCAGTTAGGATAAACAGCAGAAGATGGACTGAATACCTTCTTTCCAACAGGGATGGCAATGTGGTTTACTTCTGGCATTATACCAAATCAGCTGCCGGCAGCCATCATATGCACAGGAGTATTCATCGTCCCCAATGCCATAACCTTCCTTTAGAAAAGAGTAAAGCATTTCAGTCTTCAGCCATTCCTCACACAGAAGGACTAAAGTTTATTTTTATTCAACTAAACCATTCATCCAAGAGCAGGAAGGATTTTTCCCACTGCTATGAAGATAATTGTTTCAAACTAGCCTTAGTTTCATTTTCACATGAAAAGGAATTTGTTAGGGTGAGGAGGGGGGAAGAAGGAGATACTGTCTCCAAGGTGTTTTGCATTCTCGGAGTTGAAATCACTCCTGTCTATTAAAATATTTAAAAATCAGAAGGCTAGTACCCAAATAGCTGACTTTTTGCATCTTAAAAAGTCAACGTAGAAGTGTAACTACTCTCTTATCTTGAAGACCCATACCAGACTTGTAACACCTTCCCCCACAAGATAGCCAAGTGCCACCAGAACACACAGTACACAAAAAGGGAACAAACCCATAGTCCCCTCACTGAATTTGTTGCATATTGTGTCCCTTTCAGTGCCAGCCTTTCTCAGTTTGTGAAAAGGTTATCAAGTGATAGTCCCAAGGTCCAAGACAAATATAAAACTAAAAGTTTCAGAGTGGGAGAAGAATCTGTCATGCAGGAGAGCCCAAACTCAAAACCCAAAAGCATTATAGAAGATAACTTCCTCAAGCTCAGCATGGTTTGCCTGGAATGCAAATACTAGACAGCATCTGATTACACAAGCCTCTGATTCCCAAATTAAAGCTAAGCCCAGCTAATGGGTTTTTAATGTCATATTTAGGACTAGTCTTTGTTATACATGCTGTAAATAAGGAGCATATGGCTACTTTGATGACCATGTTTGTGACATACCCAGAAGATAATATCCTCGTATTTCAGTAGACACCTGATGAACTTAAATAAGTGGCATTTAGCCACCAGCAAAACAGTTGTAGCAACAGAAAAATCATCCTGCTCAGAGATGTGACATTTCCTATTTTCATACCTTGTACAGGAAGCACAAACAGAAAGATACATATACATCAAGCTTCTTAACAGTAAGTGGGAAAAATCTTTTAAGCCTCTTAGCAGTCTAAAGGCAGACACACAGCCTTTTATTTCAAACAGTTTCCATTACACTCAATGTCTACAACGCCTGTGCTCAGGCCAGGTCTATATGGTATTTTTCTTCGGTTGTGTTTGTTTAGTTTTGTTTTGTTGTTGTGTGGTTTGGGGTTTTTCATTTAAATCACACTTGCAATTCCAAGCTAGGAATGTGGGACTGTAGAGTTACACACGTGTGTAGCATGTTATACACCAGCAAAGGACAATGCTATTTACATGAATAATTAGAAGAAATGGAGCGAGACTATGGAATTCACAGGAAGACTTAAGTTAAACAGTGAGAAAAGCTACCCTCCCACCCCTGTTGGGTTTCTTGCCAATGGTGTTTGTTTCATCTCCTTGATGTATTTCTCTCATAGCCCCAACTATCAATACATACTCACATGTATTTGGCCTATCTTCATATTAGCTTCTGCATTTGACTCAGCTGTAGAATGACTTTCTATAATAATCACAAATAAGCAGTTTTAACTGCTTTTCTATGTTATATATATTTATAAAATTCTTCTCCTAAATTAAATTCCAAGTAGGAACAGAAAGCCATGCAGTTAAAACAATAAAGAAGGGCTACAGGTACATTTCTTACTCAATCTCAGCCAGTAGAAGTGTCAACTTAAAATCCCAGTGCTGTATTTCCATTCTGGTCAGTGGAAGTAGGCTAGGCCATACCTGCTTTTTGTAGTAAAATTCCAGCTTGCACTTTAATGAAGTTTAATGGAAGTTTGGAAGGTTGATAATATGGAAAGTCCTCTCTAAGCTGAAGCAGACAAGTGTTTTGGCTAGTAATCATTAGGCTTTTTTAGTATTATGGAAATACTGAAGCAAATTATGCTACAGCATACTGAGTTAATAACAGCCATACAGAGTTATCATGAAGATTTAAGAAGAAAGAAGTCCTAGTTACATCTCTACTAATATTCAAGATTATTCTTTGACTATAGGTTTGGACTTCGTATGCACATGGCACATTTTGCTTTAATGCTAGGAAGTACATAATTTTAAAAGTAAAGTAGTAGGAAGAATACTGAGAATTAAGAAAAAGATGCTAAGTTATCTGGATGAGAGGGAGAGCAAAGCAAAACTATAAAATAAGGCAGTGTACTTATTCTATATTATCAGAATAAAGGCAAGAAGGTAAAAGGTTTAATCTTTTTGAAGTCCTTATTTTTAATTAAAAAGAAGCTGTCACATACCCATACCATATTGCTGCTACCAGCAGATCCAATGATACCATGTTATCCCAGAGTCAATTTAAATAATTATTTCCCTTGTGGAAGTTAGTTTCATAGGAAAGTATGTTAAAAAGGGTAATCAAATGGCTGCTTGGTGACCTGTGTAAAAGTGAGTGCATTATAATCTGCTAGTACCTAGTGAGTAGTAGTTTACTTCCAAAACCAGACAGTAACCACTGCTGTTATGTAAAGAATTTGCAAGAAGAGACTAAGCCACAAGAAAGAAGAACTAATTTCCTTGTAGCTTGCAGACAACAGCAAGTAGATAACAAGCTGTCACTGCTAGCAGCTATGCATGACTTGTATGACCACTGTCACTCTGTAGCAATGACAATACAGCCTTTACTTGTACCACTAAATTCAGCAAAAACAGTTTCATGAAAGTACAGAAAGATTGAAGGAAACATGCAAGTGCTCAGTTACTACCACAAAATAACCAGAGCTATTTTCATAGGTGTTGTAAGCAGAAAAACACTGAAGTTGCATCATCTCCTAGATGGCATTACACATACTCACATGATTGAGAAATTTGCTGTCTTTGGTAGCCCATCCTATCTGCATCACTCCCGAAGTAATGACTGTAACCTCATAGTACCAAACTCCAGAATCGACACAGAACGTACATCTAACGCTTTCAAAGGATGACGCATCACATCGAGCCTACCAAAACCAAACCAAAAATTAAGTTTCTACAAAATTAGTATTCAAACAAGCCCCTTTCTTCCCTGGATCAAGTTTCTTGCGTATAAAAATACACCAACTTAATTTTAGAAGCACTTCAGACAGAAAGCAACCTCTCTTTATAGCAATAATTGTCACGCCAACTAGCAAGTAGGCAAGACTGAAAATTGTTCAGTGGTAAGCCACAGGGCGGGTGGGGAGGAAGAGAATAGAGTTGACAGAGTCAATTTAAAGATTAAGACAACCAACACAGGGAGACTCAAGTCATTGGTTGTTAGCTGACTCCTGGTATGGACAGAGAGGTATTCAATGTTAGTTTATAAAAATTAATCTGTGAGTAGTCAAACAAGTTTTTAGAGAAAGTAACTGTCATGGTTTAACCACAGCCAGTATCTAAGCACCATGTGACTGCTCACTCACTCCCCCCTCCCCAGTGGGATGGGGGAGAGAATAAAAAAAAATATAAAACTGGTGGGTTGACATAAAGACAGTTTAAGAGGACAGAAAGGAAGAAAATAATTAATAATAATAGAATTAGAATATACATAACAAGTGATGCACAATACAATTGCTCACCACTTGCTGACCAATGCCCAGTTAGTTCCCAAGCAGCGATCCACTCCACCCCCCACTAACTCCCCCCAGTTTATATACTGGGCATGATGTCACATGGCATGGAATACCCCTTTGGCCACTTTGGGTCAACTGCCCTGGCTGTGTCCCCTCCCAACTTCTTGTGCCCCTCCAGCCTTCTTGCTGGCTGGGCAGGAAAAGCTGAAAAATCCTTGACTCAGTATAAACACTACTTAGAAACAACTGAAAACATCAGTGTGTTATCAACATTCTTCTCATACTGAATCCAAAACATAACACTGTACCAGCTACTAGGAAGAAAATTAATTCTATCCCAACTGAAACCAGGACAGTAACAGAAGAAGAAAAAAAACATATGGCTGAGACAAAAATACTACTGTTATGGGCTTTTCAAGACTAGACAGCACAAACAATAGGAATTATACTTTGTGAACAACTTTAGTCGAAAAGAGTGAAAAATCAGCTGGCTCTTAAGCATCCTCCTCACTTTTCTAAAGTTTTGGGGCACAGATACAGGTGTTACTTTAGTGTGAACATTTCTACAAATTGCGATCAGTGTAGCGATGTTACAATCCTCTGACGAAGCAAGTTTTCTATACAAAGCTGACAGAGAACTTTGATTCATTCTAGGAAATCACAGAAGCAAGTAGCAAACAAAAATAGTTAAAACCTGCCTTTTTCTTCAGACTCCTTTTTAGGTTGAAATCATGAAATGATATCCTACCTCTAATCCATGTGGTGAGATCTTCAGGTATTCACTGACATCATTACTGTTCAGCATAGCCCTGATGTTGGTCAAGTCAACCTTCTCATATGTAAACTGCCTGCCTTCTTTTAAAACTGCAAAATAAAACTAGTTTTAATCACTGCTGCAGCAAAACTTTAAACATTTCACACAGTGGCAATCAAACTCTCTAGGATCCAGTTAATGTTTGGCATAACTGAATGAAATATTGATGTTTTGCCTGCATGAAAAACAGCATCACTTCCAATACACCGTGTGTTAAATATCCTCTAAACATAAGAACACAACCTATACCTCTGACTAGAGCTTCTACAATCTAATTACTACTTTCAGGAAACCCACAGGCAAATGTAAGGCATCCAAGTTCATACCAAAATGCCACAATGTTTCAGGATTTACCATTGTATTTGGATACTCAGTTGGGCAGTTTTTCTGATTCATCACAGCAAAAAAGGTTTTGAGGAGGGGGAAGAGGAAAACAAAGAGTTAAAGTTTTTCACTCTCTCATTTTCAGGTATGTGATGAACTTGAACTGAGCCAAAGCAGCTCTTTCTCCCTGCATCCCGTCTTTACACAGAAGGATCAGAAGCATTTATCTTGGCAGGTGTCAAATTGCTGACACATGCATGTTAATTTACAAATCAGAGATCTTATCTTAGAACCCATCACATATCCCAAACTTGCTACAACACTTACACAGATGTTTACTAAACACAATTGACATTGGTCTTCCATAAGCTGGCTACAGCTCCAATAAAGCCCAACACCACCTTTTACCCAAATTTATCTAAAAGGCATTAGAAACTACAAGATCCTTAGAGTTGCTGCACCCTCAAAAGTCACAGCTAAACAAGTGAATTTCATGACCATTAGTCATCCAAAAGGATAGATTTAGTAAAGTGCACTTTTCAATTTTGATCACAAGACCAAATCTTTAAAAAGTCTTTAAGAATTCTTTGAGACTGCACTGCTGGCATACGATCACAGTAGTGACTGTCACCAGGATAAGTCAGTAATCCAGCTGTTCCACAGAGAGACAGAGCTGCACTATTTAGCTACTCAGCACGTCTGCTGAAGCATGGGTTCCAGGAAATACAGTGCAAAGAAGAATTTTCATTGCAGCTCTAACTTGCAGAGTACAAACCACTTCCTTTCACAAACATTTTCCTTGCCAAAATTTCCTTTCCATGCTATTATACTGGATTTATTTCCCTTTTTTTTGTTTGTTTTTGAAGGAGAGTGATTACGAATGCAGTCAGGTATATTTACAGTAAGTGCTTATACAAAACACACACAAAGTAGTCCTCCATTTCTTTGGAGACGTGATTAATATTAAATGAATCCATCCCTTCGTTATACCTACACAGATTGTCTAAACTCCACTGGGCACAGAATCCAACCTGGCGTTTTAAATAGTCTGCATTATCTGTCCATTTCTCTAGCAAGACCAGTTGGTCGCTAATGCACGATTCAGAAACTGTAATTTTATTTTCACCTGCAATTTAAGAGCAAAAAAGAATAATTGCTATAATCTAGGCATAAGTTTAGTTAAAAATAGTAACATTCTACAAACACAGTAGAAGCCTCCCCCCATCTTTAAACCTCAGCATTATAAACAGCATGATATCCTTTCCCCAAGCAGACATGAAATTAACTGAGCAGTCAGATACACCACTTCTTAGCATGGAGCTGCATCATCAAGAGACTATTAGATCACAGCTGGTCTCCATCTCTCTAATACAGATTTTTTTCTTTTCAAGTAAAAAAGGTCTCATGTCATAAGTCTTTATGTAGCAATTTCTAAGGTGAGAAGGACTGAGTTTCAGCAAATCTCTTAAAGGTTTGTGGGTAGGAGTGTCATTAAAGCAATAAATATTTTTTCATGCCTGCAAATACCCAGTCATAGCTGTCCTCCATCTCTAATACAGATTTATTTCAGTAACAAAGGCCTCATGTCATAAGTCCTTCTACAGCAATTTCTAACTGGGAAGGACTGCAGTGAGTTTCAGCAGGGTTTTGAGGGGTAGAGGGATGTCACTAAAGCAATAAATATTTCTTCTTGCCTGTAAGTGGACAAACATTTCTCTTCTACATTTGTGTTTCCACCAATCCAGTCTGTCATGCTCACAACTGTCATCAGATGAAGCAAGTGACAATCATGCAGTAGAAGCCATAGTATGACTGTTAAGGACAGTATCAGGCTAATACTTACTTGTTTGTGCAAACTTCTCCAGTGCTATTAGTGCAAAAAGCATCACTGTCGGATGGGACTGGAAGTTCTAAACATGGGCAGTAAGAAAAGTTATTTAGTAAGTACCCAGCACAGATGGATAGGAAAAGCTGTTAGTCTGTCACAGAATGATATTGGTTGAAAGGGACCTCCAAAGCTCCTCCTCTAGTTCACCCTCCTGTGGAGGGTTGGTTCAAGTAGATCAGGCTGCTCAGTGCCTTGTCCTAGTGACTTCTAATTATCTCCACGGATGGAGACCCCACAGAGTCTCTGGAATCTCAGCTTTCTATAACATACGTTACCAGTATTTACCAAACATGACCCCAACTTTTCACAATAATAATAAAAAATAATTTGCATTATAATTGCTATGTACGGATACATCCAAAAAGTTTGAAGACACTTACCAAGCTGTGAAGTAAATATTCCAATATGCCTGGGCTGAGTAAGCCTATACTTGCAGGACCTAAAAGAAAATTAAGAATTAAATCCATCCATGGGAACTACCATATATTCATCATCATACTCACAGATCTTTTAAAGACAAGGCAACAAATTAAAGAAGATTCAAGAACTTCGCAGCAAACCAGAACTATAATACAGAACAATTATCTTTGTTCCCGGTCAAATATTTGCTACCCATTTAATAATTACACAGCTACTGGCAAATTACAAACATTCTGTTTACCTGCTGTAAATGGGTACAGAGCTCTAGCCACACTTCTGAGATTTTGAAGTAAGACTACACCAGCCCCTGCTTAGCATTTTCATGCTCATTACTTTTCAAAAGAGACTGGCACTCCTTTACTTCCAGAATCAAAATATGAAGACCAGCTCCATTTATCAGTAGCCCCAAATAAGCAAAACTGAGCATCTAATATAGCCTACTTGATAGTTAATTATACAATTTGCAACAGCACCATAGCAAGCAGCCAATGTAAAAAAAAAAAAAAAAAATGCCCTGAAATACTGTCTGCTTAATCAAGGGAGAGATACAAGTGAATCAAACTCTGGCATCTACAAACTCTAACAAATTGCAATGGGTTCCAACACAGCATTAGCAGATTTGCTGCCTGAGCTGATACAATGAGACCCGTGTCCACTAAGATGAAAGTAGATGCAGGATCTCATTTTGACTTAGTATAACAGTAGAAGTATTATAGTACAAAAATACTTCCTGCCCTTGTTCTTTACTTTTTTTGACAGAAATATTGAAATTATTTTTTAATAACCATTGGGTGATACCTGGCAATCACTTTTTTCTCCTTTTCCTGTCTGCTTTCAGAAAAGGAGCAAAAAAAATAGATACAAAACTGACCATCAGCAGGAAGGAAACTTAATCATCAGTTTCCAGCAGGGTACTAAATATGACAGGGAATGAAAAGTTCTATACAAAAAGTCACCTTAAAAGAGAATCCCAGCAATTTTCTTTTAAGTAACACAGAAGAGGGAATCTTGTCAGCTAACTAAAATAGATCAATACATGTTTAGCGGAAAGAGCATCTCTATTTCTATACAGCCTCCATGACTACTAATTTGATACTCCTGCCTACTGGCTAAAGAACTACGTGTTCTCAGTAATTCACCCACAGCCAGAGTAGGTCTATAGAAAAAACTGATTACCAGTGTTAGGCAATATACCATAAACAAACACTGAGCCACAATCACTAACCATACATCAGAAGGATTTAAACTTTTTAAGTATCTGGGATTGTGAACAGCTCATTCAGACCCAAGCTAGTGAGTGTTCAACATTTTAATCAAGCAGTAGATTGTGTCACACCTGTCACACAAGGTCTCCCCTCAATGCAGAGCATTATTCAGTTCTAAGAAAACATTTCTGAACTAGTCTGCATCATGGGCGCTTAAGCAGAAGGTGCTTCAGCAAGCCAAATGAAAGCTTTCAGAAGAATCCCACAGCTTTACCTGCTAACTTCTCTGCTAAGCAGCCCAGTACTGCAGTAGTATTCCGGTGTTTGGCAGGGTGACAAGCATCCTGGCAAGCAGCAGCTCCATTTAAGTTTAATATTTCAGTTAACTTTTGTAATGCATCCTGAAAAAAAAAAAATCATAAATCTCTTCAATATTACTGACATATATGGCTTTCCCCCTAACTCAATATAGTAAAACCAAATTATTTTTACACTATATTACTAAAGTCAGCATCGTATTACAGACAGCATAGGATGGTTATCTTCTAAGATAAGATAATAAAGAACAGATGGGAAGAAAAGTTCAACATACCAAAGAGTTGTAACTTTAAAATTACCACCAGATTGTTGGTCATTGTTGTGATCAACAACTCAGGACACTTCTGGACATAGACAAGTGAGTTACCTATAGCAATAAAACTAGAATAGTAGACAAAGGCAAACAATACCAATCAGCACATATGGCACTACTGCCATCCAATCTGTTTCCAGTGTCCTAAAACTCACACCCTTTCCAAAACAAAAGGTCTGTTTGAGACTTTAGAATTCAGGACTAAAGAAACATGCCTGACCTGCCCCCCCCGCGCCGAGTCCACATCCCCATCATAAATTTAGGATGCTGTCAGGTTTAGAGGACATCATAAATGGTATTCTTGAGAGCATAAATGGCCTTCTGTAGTCATGCTAATTTAGGAAGTAACCAATGAGAGTAATAAATCTAAAATCCCATGCTTTGACTTGCTTCATTCAGGCAGTATGGTATGGATAAAATTCAAGATAGATCTAGAGCACACCCTCCATTTTCAGAGTAGTTACACATTAATCTAGAGCCAGAACAAGTTATCCCACAGGAAGCACCCCACCCTGCAAAGTTCCAAAACCCCCTCAACTTTCCAGACTTCATGAAAGTTTCAGCTGATTCAGATTGAAACTGCACAATCTCAGGCTAGGATCTAATTAAAATAGAAGAACTCCTCACACTGAAGTCATCAGGAGGCCATCTGGAGAAAAAATGAGTACTGCTCAAGTTGAATATATATATATATTTTTTTTTTTTTAAATTTGTACTCTGAGCCACACTCAAATCAGTTTACTGCACTAGAGTCTGAGGTCTGTACGGAGATCACACCGAAAAGTAGTTATGTTCCAAAAGAAAAGCCACAAAACCAGAACTGATCAACAGGACTGACACTAAGTGGAAAGAATAGAGAAAGAAGAAAGGATGACTGAGCCACAGCCTTGGGATGGAAAAGCGCCACTAAAATTAGACTCTTGATGTACTCTGATACAGCTTTTAGCCATTATTAGAACTGTCACAGAGATCAACTATTTTGAGTTAAATAAAGACTTTATAGAATAAACAGTTTACTGTGCTGCCATTTTAACTTTATGGACTTCATAGCCTATACTAACAGAAGATGAAATACAGCCTGCTGCTGTTCTGCAGCTGTCACAGAAGTGGGACACTGACTTAAAACCCTTAAGTCCAAAAACTTAAACTTATTCTGAATAGAAAGAAAATCAACAGCAGCAAACACTTTACTAGGCTGCATGTGACCAGCAGATCCCACAACCGCAGCTCCCTGTGCTGTGAAGAGATTGCTCAGGAAAAAAACCTCTGTACACTCCAGAAACAGGCATTTTATTCCTTTTGTCTTGTTAAGATCAACTATCTCATAGCTAGCTCCTTAAAATTAAAATACCTAAATAAAAGTTACATGCTTTTGAAAAACAAATCGTTTGATTGCCAAGTACACTGTAAGGCCGAACAAAAAATACAAGATCACTCTTCATTTGGCACATTCACAGTGGTCTCCATTTCCTGATTTCTTTTTCAAAGCAGCCAAAATTTCTAATCATAGCTTATTTCAAAATAATTTTGCAGTTTATGCAACAGCCATCACACAACATTTAACTTGTTAAAAAGTATCAGATGACTTTAATCAATAGCCTAGAGAAAAAAAAAGCACTTTGGGTAGTTAGAGAGCTTGACTAGCTCTCCAGCCACTCATCTATTTACGTAACACAAAAAGCTACCAGCTTTTTTATATCCCTAACAATGCAAACTGAAAACTAAAATTGGCAGCATAAGAAGTAGATTGATAAATGAAACCTGCAATGATGTCGTCATCAATTTCTGATGAAATGAGATCATGACAAGCATTTGAAGGCAGACAAGTTCTCTGTACAATTATCATGTCTGAAGGGATTCAACAATGGTTAGCATCTTGAAGTGCTTGAGGCACTCACTAAAACACTTGTACCAACACAGTATAAACACCTCAGGTCAATCTTTCCATCCAAAAAACAGATTAGTGGTTAGTAAAAAAAAAGTATCCAAACTTGCCAAAACTGTATCTAGGTATTTCATAGTTAAAAAACTGTCATTTGTTTAACTTAACACACACACTTGTGTTGCATTCCTTACGTGCAGGGCAAGAACAAATTCAATAGTGACTTGCAAATACACAGCTTTCAGAACTTGAGAACAAAACAGCATAACTTTGTACTGCTTTTGCAGCATCTGTACACCCTCACTGCACAGCATGCATGTACCACATGGCAGGAAAGGACAGCAAGAAAAGCAGCTAAAGACAAAGGCGTCTTGTTCGTCCCCATGGACCAGATTTATCTTCCACTCCCACCCCCATGTTTCTAGCATTACATAGCAATTAGATACCAAGTAACCACAAATTACTCAAAGTTGCAAGTTACACCCTTTCCTGAACAGGTAATAGAGTGTTGCATCTCTGGTGAAACCCACTCAGAAACTATCATGGGCGTGGCAACCACAAATTCAGCCACAGCTAAATACATATGGTTTAGACTCACTTTTGTTGGCAGCGGACATTCATCAAGTAGTAGCGTTATAACAGCTGGTCCCAGGGGATCTTCTAATGGAATAACTCTAATTAAAGATTGGACAACTTCCAACCAGCCTTCATCTGTCAACCACAAAACAGAAGTAACACTTAGAATTAACACTGCAATTCTAAAGTGTTCAAAATACATCCATAAATGTAAATTGAAAAATCCTCAAAATTACCCAGTGAGTTTAAAGACACCACGAAAAAAAACACCACAACAAAAAACAAAACTACGAACCCCAAAGAAAACACCAAACCAGTTTGCTTTTTACATCAATGTCTTAGTTTGCAGTAGTTTAAAAGTTTAAATTCAAGGAGAAAAAAAAAGTTTACAGCAGCAGCTTGGGTAATAGTGAATGTCTCTATTGTTTGGAGAACAGTCTTGCCCAGGCCAGAGCATCCTTTAGTTCCCACTAGTATTGGGAAGGAACAGTCATGACCCATATGGACAAGCACTTTGTTCCAGCGTGATACTCAAAAGTTCAATGTCCACTGTTAACGCTTAGGTGTTAAATGGTGCATCCATAATGACACTGAAAAAAAAATTTTCTAGCCAGAATCAGAGCTCTCTTGAGTTCCCTCAAGTAACACGGGCCTCAGAGGAACTGCATTACCTTGTCCCATGCCTCGTGGTCTAAAGAAAATTTGCTTTCATAAGGAATGACTCCTACTGTTTAATGAGTAAACAAGGACTTCTACATGCAAGTAAACAACCACCCACATATAAGATGTTAAACTACTAAACAGATTTAGATTTACAAGAAAGTAATTCCCTTAGAAGTCAAAATAAAGACAGAGTCTGTATCTGCATACAAGTGAGTGAAGTTGAAGAGACTTAGCACTCCCTTCAACAATGACACGTAAATATAAGTAACACATTGGGGTTTGAGATTTGTTAGCACATTCCCCTGAAAAACATTTTACTGAATTGCTGTAATATCTAATCAAGTTCATGAATTTATTTTGATATAGAAATACATTTCCTAAGACCAGCATCAACTCTACCAAGACAGACAAAAATTCACCTAAACCAGAAATTTGGTGGAGGTCTTGAGCTAGGAGAATTTCTGCTACTGTAACAAAGATAAAACAGCCCTTGCACAAATATGGCTCACCTTGCCAGAGTACTTAGGGACAGGACTGAAAAAAGTACACCAATAAAGCAGAGGTCTAAGGAGACAGCAAAACCCAAACCAAAAAGTATGTATTATTTGCCAACACTGGAGCATGTGGGCTTAAACCACGTCTACATACATACATGGGTTGTTTCTGCCTTACTGCAAACAGACATTCTTTGTGGCTTACAGTTTAATGCCATTACAACGTGTTTGTGGCCATCCATTGACTGCTTCTGGAGAGTTCACGTGGTAAGTTTAACGGAGTTCAAAAAAACTGAGGCAAATGCCATGAGCTCAGAGAAGCTTCTGAAGGGCAGAACTGGATCCCACATCCCTAGTTACAGCAAGTCGTAACACATACTGCTAGCATGTATTTTTCTTCGCCAACAAAAGAGGATTTGTTTTTTTTTTCCTTTTGCTTTGGAGTCACAACTGAAATGCCCAACACAGTGCCTTGATACCTGTTTCTGCCATTTCATGCAACGTGATCATTGAATAAGGAGGCTCCTGGTCACTGAAAGAGATATTACACAGGTCAAAATTTATGTACAATCATCAACATAATACACTGAATAAAATGATAATACACAGACAGAAAATGAATCCAGTAAGTATTTAACAAAAGAAAGTTACATAGACCGCAGACTGCTAATGCCATTTTCAGATCTGAAACACAGATGGGGTTTGAGCCTTTCCCCAGCTCAAAGTCAACAACTGCATGTCTACGATAGCTGATAAATGAAACGGTGGTCCATATCTGCACATCTAAAAGCCGAACATAATGCTTAGGCTTAGTGCTATTCATTAGCAGGTTCCTCAGAGTATGTAACAGGAGACTATACGTCAGAGGTCATGAAGTGAACCAAGAGCGCTGCACAAGGGACATAGCTTAAACATGATTTTTTTTTCCCCCCAGACATTCTCTGCTAAATATATAAATTTAAGAAAACCCACAAAACTGAAAGGCAAGCCACCTAATAGCATCATAGGCTTCAAACTCATTAACAAGAGCTGTAAGAAATAGTTAAGGCAGTTTAAGAGAAGATACTTAACCCAATCCCCTTTCCAACTTGAAAAAACATAAAAAGTTCAGTTAGATCAGTTCCTCAGTCTGGTTTGCTGAAGCAAGGACAAGAAGCTATGGCCAGGTCTGTTTATCTGAACAGGCACTGCTGCTGAAATACCTGAAGCAAGATCTCAAAATCCTATTCAGTAAGCACCTCCAGGTCCAAAAAAAGCTTATGCAGCAGCATGTCCTAAATGCTTTATTCAGTGCTACTTAGGCACTGTGAGCTAACCCCAGGCTTAGAGTGAGATGTTCCACACCCAATTTCTATCCCACAGCTCTGAAATGAAATTGGAAATGCAAAATACAGATTAATTTTAGAAAATTTCAAGACTGATTAATCATGCAGATAATAAAACTACCTACTCTGGAAGGATTAATTATAAAAGAAGAGAAAAATCTCAGTTTTGACTAAAAATATACAATGTAAATACATGCTTTTCTTAAAAAAATTAACTCATTCTTAAATATTTCCATAAGAAAATGCTAAAAAGTGAAGTTTAACCCATTTTTATATTGCTATAACATTTGAAATAAATAGTATTATTTTTTTTCCTCCAAGCATCTCTGCCTTTCTTCTGGAAACTAATCTCCCCAGGAGGAAGAAGTATAATACTGCAAGCAGAATTATGTCAAGAGAAAGGATGTAAAGACTCAAAGAAAGAAGAAAAAAAATACCATAAGTACAAGTAAAGGCTACGATAAAAAAGGATGACATTTTTTATCAGCAAGATTTCTGATTCTGTCATGGGTAGCAGGTGTTAGCAGTACTCGCACTGAGCAAAGGAGAGTCCTGTCCCAATGATTTGCCATTTAAAAACTTCATTTCCAAACATCCCCTCCAGCACACACCTTCCTCAATTGGAAACAAAACAGGCATTTTGCTAATTTGCAAAGCAGCACTTCATATAAACTCAAAAAATTAGTACTTATCCTTCTGAGGCTAGGAAATGAAACTCCTTTCCTTTTAGGAAAGAGATATGTCTAGATATGACAGGATAAAAGCAGTTGTCATGTTTTAGGTCCAAACTTGGAGATTTGATAAAACAAAAAAACAACAAGAAAACCCAAACAAATACCAAACAGGGAAAGCAACTGTTCATTGCAGATCATAGTATAACAGCTTAATTTACAATTAATCTCAGAGTGTTTCTATGTATTAACTTTCAGTATAGAATTTGGAAAAAAATTGTCAGAAAAAGGGGTTTGCCTTCCATTCTTTAGACTGCTATCTTTTGCTCCTCAAGGCTGTACTATATTGCACTGAATCCCGTCTTTCCAACCTGTTGTTACTTACATAGTTTCATTTTAGTTTGACTTTATTCTTGCACATTTTTTGACATGAAAAGAGATTTGTCAGCTTCCCTACCATTTCCTTCAGTTGTGGTGTTTTCAAAACTGAAAAATCAGGCTCTAGGAGGAACAGGTGGTAATGGAACATACTTATTCCTACAGTCTCTCATCTACACTGAAAACCAAGATTTGCAGACATTAATTCCCCCCCACCAAGTGAACATTCCTATTAATCTAAAAAGGGCTATCATTAGCTTCAAGTCTAGCAGAAAGGCTCCTTATACTTTTTTTCAGACACATTTAGATAGTTTGCCTTATGAACAGACCCCTCCATTATTCATAGACATAGGTCTGTCTAATCTTCAAAAACTTGAATATTAAGCTGTGTTATAAAACCCACTGTGTCTTACCAACTGCCTTAATATGAAACAAGGGAAACCAATATACAAGTACAGCCCACTTTTGGGGTCCCCAGGACAAGACAGACCTTGCTATAAGGGAACATGTCTGGCTGAGGGCTTCCAAGATGGTTGAGGGCTGCAGAACATGACATACAAGCAGAAGCTAAGAGAAATAGATTTGTTCATCCTTAAGGGGGGATAATGGAAAGGAGGAGAAATTATATTGCTGCAACTACGTAAAGGGAAAGAGCAGAGAGGACAGAGTCAGGCTCTTCTCAGAGGAGCACAGCAACAGGACAAGAGGCAACAGGGGTGCGTTGGAACATGGGAAATTCCAACTTTTAAAAGTATTTACTTATTTCAACAATGGGTGTGGTCAAACACTGGAACAGGGACTCAAAGAGGTAGAGAATCTCTATATTCTAAAGACATTCAACACATGACTGGATAAAACCCTGAACCACCTGTTCCTACTATACCTGGGTTTTAAGCAGGAGGCTAGAGTAGAGGAACTTCAAGAGATCCCTTCCAATCTATGTGATTGTGTGAGTCTACGAAAGTATATCACTGGAGTCTGTATTAAAAAAAAATAAATACAGTAGCTTCAGGAATTTGTCAGAAACAGAACTCCAGGATCAGTCAAGTAACTACACTTATTGTCCCTCAGTAGCATAGGAAAGTGCTTACAAGATTACAAAACCAACTGCAAGACCCACAGGAACAGGATCAACTATGCACAGAAGTGTTGTGAAACAGCTTAAGGAGCTGAACTTAGGGGAAAGGGGAAGGCATGCAAGATTAGGGAGAGACTTGCAAAAAAGTTTGCCATGATTTTAACTTAATGATTTGAAGACAGACTGCAGAATAAAACCTGTTAAAAAAACCCCTTAGATTCAAATGTTCAGGAAGAAAAATATGCCCTGGTATTTCCATTTAAAGCATTTTACAGCAGGAAGGCAAACTTCTCTGCAGGCACATTACAGAGTAATGATGCAGGTATATGAACGAAGGCTCACGTATCCCGAGCGTCATCTACCTTGAACTCAAATCCCAGCTGTGATGCTAGAATGGTGTTTTTCCTTCTGTTTTAGCCTTTCCAACTCAACTTTCCTAACCCAAAAGGTTATGAGCTAACATAACCCATCATTTTTAAGGTCCTTTTAAAGCTTTGTAGAAAGCAATGCTAAACAAACAAAAAAAAAGGATGAATCCATAAATATGCCCCACAACCTTAATGGATGGTTTGAGCATGCAAGGAATGCACTACTGGGATCATGAGTTGAAGAGTCACAACATGCAGTCTTTAAAAAGTAGTCAGACTTAAAACTAGAAAGAAAACCTCTGTTTATACAAGCTATCAAAGCTCTGTTTTGCTTAACCATTTCCAAAGAAGTAAATGCAGCCTGCAAACAGAAAACTTGCACAACCACCAATTTTTAGGACAGAAGTTCCCAAACTCTAGAGTGTTCATTGCTTCCTAAACTGTGTATCTATGCCAGGTAAGAAATACTGAGCACACTTCTCATCCCACCTGGGTGTAGGCCCATACAGGACCTGTGAGAAAGCTCCTCAGCTCCTGGAAGAGTCTGTACCTGGGCACTCAGGAGCTACTTCTATTACCTAGGAAAGGTGCTCCTCTCCTAAGCCTCCAGATGGAAACACGTGGCTGCTTCAGGGAGGGTCAGGTGTAGATCGGTGAGAGGATGGAGCCACAGTTTGAGAGAAGACAAGAACATTTTCATTCATGTTGAATTATTCCTTGGGGAGGTACTTACTTATCTACTAACGTCCGAATTACAGCCAGTGTGTCAAGTACTAGCCCATCCACATTCTGTTTTTTCCTTCTTGGTTCATGAGGCCCTCGACCCCTCCTGGGTGGACGGACAGGGTCCCTTGGATGGCTTCTTGCTTCAGGTACATGTACTCTACTGTTCTCCGTTTGCCGACTCCGAGATTCCACGTTGTCTTCTGCTCCACTGTCATCGCGGCAAACACACGAGTTCCCCATATTGCTAGCCCCCAAGGCTCCCAGTAAACGGGGAATGTGGTGCTCTAGAGTCAACAGTAAACCTTGAAAAAGGCTTCTGCTAGCATAGAACACAACCAAAGCAACTACAATCATCTAGAAAGTTTTACGAGTAATGTTTGTGTGATCCTGAATTGTGATTTTTTTGCATTATATGCGTTGCTACCAGCTGGAATGAATAGGAAGTTGGAGACTTAGTTTCCGATATAATAGGTTAACACACACATTGGTCATCCAGAAGGAGGTCTGAAAAAGCAAACCCAAAACAAGAATCAGTGTTACTACTTCTAATGAATAACAGAAGAATTCCTATTTTAGTAAACGGAATCAGTCTTGGTGGATAAAGCACCTAGGAAATATAAGGTTTGTACCTGAAGTCTATTGCAGGGAGGGGGAAAGGAAGGAAGAGGAGGAGGAGGAGGAAGTTCACTGGTAAGTAGCTCTCACCCACACACCATTCCTTTCTACACTACCTATTATTTCCCATTTCTTCCATTTTTTTTGGATGCAGAGGAACAACTTTGTCCTTAAATCTAGCACACTGCTACCCTTTAAGTACTAACAAACCAGTTTCATTTGTTCTTTACCATTTATAGACACATACTGCTTAGGCCAACCAAATAAAGCCTGTACATTTAAGGTTCTCATTTCACATCAGGAATATTCAGTACCACTTCCAGACAGACTCTACAAAATAGCCAAAATTGTAAAGAACCAATCTTAGAGTTATGGCCTATCTCAACAAACAATAGATTTAACAGTGAACTGATTAGTCCACCTGCACATAAATGCGTCTTTTTGGAACGTGACTACATCAACTGGATTCTCACCCAAAAACCACCAAGTACTGACCCTGAAATAAACAGGAATTAGACACCCTTTTAATGCCTACAAATCTAACTGGGATTTTGAAAGTGGTGTTTTCTGTGCGGGTTGCATGCTTGTTCATATCTAGCATCAAACCAATCTTCCCTTTTTGGGAACAAAATGTAATTAAATCGTTCTTGATTCAAATTGTTTGCATCAAATACAGGCCCACTAGCAGCTGAGATTGTACGGCAGTCCCTCCAAACCATTAAATTGAGAATGCTAGCAAGAGCAAAAGGATTCAAAACCCCACTTCATTGCAAGTTATTTTTCAAGCCATAGGATGTATTTCTACAGAATATTACATAAAGTCTCAGCTAAAATAAAGGCCTACAAAAGACAACATTTCACTATTTGTGCACTTCAAGCATGCCAGAATAAATAACTTAAAAGAATAACATGCATTTAGTCTTAAAAGAATCAAGTTTAACATTTAAGCTAGAAGTTACAGTGAATATCCTGTAACAGGTTATCACTATTCTACAATTATTAAATAATCTTTTTAACAGCAGACATGTAGCATCATAAAATTAAAAGAAAGTCAAAGACAGTTGCCACCTTTTGTATTTGAAAGGCCCCCTACCACTGGAGCTAACTGGCAACTGTGCAATTGCTGGCTGCCATTTGGGACAAGATCACAACCACATTATTTGGGAAGCCAGACATTGGTCATATGAGCAAGTCTCTGGATGTACAGCTGTTATTGGAAAAGCACTGCAAACAAGCTCTCACAGACTCTTCTGCAGTATGAAGTACATTACCTTCTTTTAGCACAGTGAAAAGTTCAGTATTAAGAAATTAACGGAAAGCTAACTAGGAAAGGAAAGAAAAAAAAAGCCCTCAAGGGGTATTAATTGCAAAAAAAAAAAATAATCTTGACTTCTTGTTCAAGAAACTCCTAAACCACACATCATTAAAAGGGTTTCAGCATCACAACACACTTGCCTTACTCCAAGCAGTTTGACCACAACAAGAGGTGGGACACTGGGCTCGGGTGTCCTTCCATCTGAGCCAATACAGCTGTTATCTTCGCAATCAGCAAGTAAAAAAAGTAGATGCAAGGGTGCCAATACAGATTGCATAGATCTCAGAATTGTGCAAGATCACAACTGGTTCAAATGACTTTAAAAGGTTGCAGGGGGTAGTGGTGGGTGTGGGGTTTTTTGCCCCTTTTTTTTTTTTTTAAAAGACCTAGTTATGTTAAATGTAAAATGTCTTCCTAAGGAAAAAATATGCACGTACTTATGAATCTAGATCATTTAAGGGCATTTTAGTAACATAATACTAAAATGTAAAACTGTTACAGATTTAGAATCTGAATTACGCTGTTCTGTAACTTACAAAAAGGTTTACACAGTGAATGTACCTTGTCATCAAAACGAGTATGGAAAAGCTGTATTTTAGGGATTAACAATGAGTAAGAACCTACCTAAGGAAATAAAAATAGACATAAGTCAAGATTAAAACTGATTATTGAAACCTAGTTTTTTCTGGTTGACAATTTAAAGCATGATTAAAAACAAGCAATTATGATCAACTCACCCTTCAGTATGTTTGGTTCAGGAACAATTGGGCTTGCTCACAAAGCGCTGTAAGAGAAGTGGACTGTACATCTTCAGGGCACAGACGCAGTTGTATCCAGAAAAGCAGCACTCTATAAGCCTTTATCGTGGGCAGTGAATCATTATGGCTGACTCTGCTTTCACTTTTAGGAACTATGCTGAAGAGTCCCTAAAGACAGATGGAAAAGAAAGAACAATTCACTTGGAAACTGCCTCTGAGGTAGATGTATTCCACCTCCTCCCTACATCCGCCATGACACCAAGCCATGCTGTTATTTTCAGCTACATTCAGCCTTTACAGGGGAAATTCTCTCAAGGCTTCAAAAACCAGTTTGCCACCTACCAGCTTTAGGACTAGACTCAGCTACAGAAAACCCAATCTGTTTTTACAGTATTGGTATTCCAGACACCATAGCATCAAGTGCAGAGCAGTGACCGACTTCTCCCCTCAAATTACTGCTTACAGGAGGAAGGAGGGAAGCAGTAATATCTGCTCCAGATGACCCCCAAGTAGGGACACCACATAAAAGCAAGTACACTAAAAAAGCTGATTAAATAAAGGGAAGAGAGAAATGACAAGATAGACTCCCCTCATTTAGTGAAGGGCTGAGTCTGACAGCATTCACTTGGCTGTTGCTCACCATCACATACAAGGAGTTCATTGGCAAGCCCCAAACAAACTGAAAGGCTAAATAATTAGGAACATAAGGTAGAAGAAGAGATTGCTACAGATCCACCTCACAAACCGGCTTGTCTGGACAGAATACAAATGCATGAAGAGAGGTTCTGAAGTGCAAAGGAAAAGCTTTTTAAGAAAGGTCTTTTAAAACTGTGATGTACTAGATTGCATTTGAGCTGGCATATTTTTTAAGGACAGCTTTACAACATTATAATGAACTGTGACTTCAGCATTAGGCTGCCAGCGGCCATCTTGACTCCCTCACCCTCCCTGCTGAAGTAAAGAGGACCGAGACATCAAACTTCAGTTCAGGTCAGCTGCAGGAAGGAACAGGGAAATAGAGTAGAGAAGGGAGATGCAAGTGATGAATGTGATCAATTCTGCTTCTGTCCAAACTCGGAGACACTCGCAGACCTCAGTGACACAACCAACACAAAACCAAAAGCATTTTGCACATCATGAAACATATTATTGTCTCAATAAGAGGTAACAATCTCTGCAGAGATGGAAAGAAATTTTAAATTTTAACTTTAAGCCTAATTTTTGCAAATCCCTGCTCTCAACAAAACCTGGATACAAAAATATGTTTTGATTTTTTTTAATTCCAAAAATAGTTAACAGTCTACTTGCAAATATTGTGGGAATAAAAGAGAAAGGGTTTTTTAAAAGTCTTTGTCTAAAAGAAGAAAAAAATTCAAGGAGCAAACCAAGAATATCACAGCAGCAATATCAAGATAGGCCAAAATAAGCCTCCTGTCCTACCTGACAGCAGATACTTAAAGCTGGGCATAACAGCAAGCATGCGGTAACAGACAAATCGGCTCTTTCCTAGTGCACTCACTCACCCAAGAGTCAATAGCTCAGTCTCCTGAGACAAAGGCCGCATGTTTGTTTTGCTGTTAAAACACAGCAAAGGAAAAGAACTAATCTTTCATAATCCATTTAAATGCTTTTTCAGTAGTTACACAGCTAAGAGTCTCTGCAACTGCTTTTAAAATTTAGCAATCTTCCATTATAAGGCTGTAACCAATTGTTAAGCAAAGCATACTAGTTTTCTTAAAAATTATGCTATTGGAGAATTTAGTGTGGTTTGTGACTTTTATATTTTGTGTTTTAATATCACATCAAAACACTCTTTAACCCAAGTATGTTGTGAGCTAACAGCTAAGATTCACCTAAGAAACAGCACAAGAATAAAGATAAGTTTCCCTGGAATGCTGCTGGAACAGAGGCCTATTGCCTCCTGTCAGGACTACAATGACATCATGCAAACACCATTTTCTTAAACAATTAGTGCAAGTCAAAGTAGAACTGAAAGTCTTCAGATGAAGCAACAGGGCATGAAAATAACAGCAAGAGCTAAGCTACAGGATAGAAAGAAAACAGGTTCTCCATGTTAAAAGCTGTCACCCCTTTCCCCACGATTAGTTAGATTTTGTGTCATTCAGATACACTGCAATGCTAGAAAGCCCCATCCAATCAGTTTTGCACTTGCCTGAAGAATATTCTTTGGCAAATTTAGAAAGCGATAACAAGATTATGAAAGCCGTTCACAAATGCAGTCAGATTTATAAAAGTGGTAACACTTTTATTTTACTTTGAAATGGTATTTTAATAAAAGCTTGACCCCATGTTTTCAAGTGCAAAAAATAGTAAAGGCAGCAGCCAGTACCTGCTTTTCAACAGGCAGGGTCATCCATTCACTCTGAATTCTGACCATCAGATGTTACATTGGGATGCAGGACTATAAAGTTGCCAAACATATGACCAAAATGTAAGTTTTTATTCTATAAGGAGTACCTGGTACTGACACATCTCTCTGAACAGATGTTGTGGGAACAGCAGAGAATACCAGTGTTTGACATCTCTTCCTTTACACCAGAGACCACCTCTGGGACACCCGCCAAATGGCCACCACAGCACATTTTCCCCTAAACAAAGCACCAGGCTCAGATGCCATTTGAGCCAGTCACCTTCTCGGCACAGGAGAAAAGCAGCCACTGTGGCACTGCTGGAGCCCTGCCAGCCACAGCCTCCTGTGCCCTCGTGCACCTCCACCGGCCATTGGGACCATCCCCACCACAGCAAAGCAGCTGCTCTCCTGGCAGGCTCAAGCACATGCATGGATGCACGAAGGAGTTGCAAGCTGCACAGACTGACCAACCTGCCACAGCTAGAAGTCCAATGGGAAATATGAAACCATCATCCATTGAAACGAATGCTATTCGAGTTGATTTGCACCTGCCTGGCAGCACAGATGCCCAACCTACCCAAGACAGGCCTCCTCTCGATCATCTGACAGAGCACACCAATGGAGAAGTCAGATCCAAGTGGCATTAGGCTCATTTTCTCTGCAATACACAGCCCAAGAGTTGGTGATTCATTCCCTCAAATATTCGGTTACAGCCAACGATAATACTGCTTCATGATGGAAAATGCCTTCCCTTTCCATGAAATGGAGCGCATTGCCAAGCAAACAAAAAAACCCCTCACGCACATAAATGAGTAGAGAGGGTTTCAGCTTGTAGAACCACTATTCCAGCTTCTGCCACCATTACAAGAGTAAGACCAGGGATTTCTCCTCTCTAGAGTAGAGTAACACAGGAGCTCAGTCAGCAAACCACAAAGTAAAGTTGACAGCTTTTCAAATGCAAAACTGAGAGCTTCGGGCAGCAGCTTCCTGTTAAGGAGATAAAATAATTAGAAATATTTCCTCAGCATTTTTTTCCCAAAGAAATGATGCTCCTAAAAAGGAAGATATGGAAATACTTGTGATGCCAGTTGGATGAAAAGTTCAAACTACCACAACAAGGAAACACAGCTATGAATTGCTGCAAGATAATCAACTTTGATACAGGAATAAGAGGGGGAAGAAGCCTGTTTGCAACTACAAGCTTTTATAACATGGGAAGGATATCAGCTTCGAAATGATTGGGATAGGTGATGAAAACCAAGAATTCCCAGTAAATTAAATACAATTATGAGGTGAAATTGAGACTTTCTCAGGACACTGCATTGAGACCTGACATCAACCTCTCAACTGTAAGACTTGTGCAACTAAAGAGGAAGAGCTACTCAGCATCCAGCATGGCTACCACGCAGCGCACGCACTAAGTGGACCGCAGGCTTCAGGAGGAGTGAGTAAATGCCATGCTCATTCTTTTGCATATAGTAACCAAACACCATATTGTGTAATCTGAAGCAAACCCCTAATTCAATTCTATTTGCTTTAAAAATGTCCCGGAGGGTTAAGACTAGTGTCAAAACTCAAGGGAAAACAGCATTTACTGGCATGCAGCATGTCACCATCCGCAGGGCAAAACCGTTGCCACACTCATCTGCTTTCTTGCTGTCATAAGTGCAGTAAGTAAACCAAAAGCAGACTGACCTTGAGCATGCCCGTTTCACAGAAAGGGAAAGAGACTGATCATGTCTCAAAATCTTCCAGCTTCTGCCCAAGTGCTTGTCAGTGAAGACCACCAGGTTGTGCAGGTCTTATGCAGAAAATTAGGCTTTAACCCTGCAGTCTTTTCTAGGTAATTCTAGCTTTGTCAGAAACACGGAGTAGTTGAAGGATCTGATCTCCTGTTCAACTTGATGTGGTAATAGTCAAAGGAAAAAGCAGGAGCAAACACTAACTACCACCACAGTAGTTTCTTCTTCCGTAGACTCACTGTGAAAGTCAGATTTTATAGTCACCTGTACTTTGTCTTTTTACTTCCCTTGACTCTGTTTAAGCTGGTACAGGAAAGCTAAAATTGCAACATAGATTTAAAGTGAACTTCACTTTCTCACTTAAACTAGTGTCTCTAAAGTAGGCCTGGTAAGGAGACTCCTGTCCTGCCCAGGTTTTCCCTTACCTCTGGATACAGACACTGGTGCTCAGGGCTCCTCAGGCACCAGAGACTGTTCTGCTGCAGCTCTTTCTGAAAGAGAAACTGAAGCATTTGCCAGCTTCTAAGCTTCCCCATCTCAGAGGTCATAATTTGCCATCTCACAATCATTTAGGTGGAACTGTCCTTTGTAGCATGGCCTCCAGAAAACATCAGCTTCGCTTTACGTCTAAATCACCCATTCAACACTGCTATCAATCATGCTTCCCAGTTCTCATCTCCAAACTGTAGACGAGCCATTAAATTTCTTTTCAGAGACAAAGCTGTAAGTTATGCTTTGAGGCAGATGAATACACTTTTGAGATAATGATCTTTTAAAAAAGATACTGGTATCTGACAGCGCTGGTGAAGTTGAACAAGAGCTGCCTCCAGCAGGCTGACGTGGCGTGGCAGAGCTGTGCAAGCCCAGCAGTTGCCCAAGGAGCAGAGTATAATGCACTGCTCCAGAAGTGGCAGGAAGATAAGGATAATGCCCTGCAGATGGCAGGGAACACTAATCCTACAAACTGAAGGGATACAAGCACATTAAATAAAATTGGTTAGCTATACCATACTAAGTTTTGGCATGGACATGCATTTGGAGGCTTATAAATAAATCCTTCAATTAATTCAAGTTAATCTTCCTTGCTGCTCTGAAAGTTACAGACATTATCAACAATAAACAAATTTACTAAATTTTGACAAAAAAAAAAAACACGAAGAAATTCCAGAACAGATAGCACTGGGAGGAAAGCATAGATTCTTTGGGTACCAAGCAGAGGTCTAGAATTGCAAAGAAACAACACAAAAAAACCAATGCTTTTTTTTTTTTTTTAAAGGTTTTTCTAGTAAATTCAGTAACAGTCTATTTCAGAAAGGATAAGGCTTTCTACTATCCAGATACCAAATTATGGGGAGATCAACTGCCTTGTAGTAAACTGCAATAACACATACTTAGTTTCAAGCACCTCATACATTAACAAAGTATAAACCACAAAAACATTTTGAGGGACAAATCAAGAGACTGAGCAGCTCTAACAGTCACACAGTGTAGTCCTGCCAGGGGAACTAGATCTAGGGCTAGCACAGAGGCATCCGACTAATCGCACCGTGGGCTATGGAAAGATGCTACAAGCAGGGACTGCTGGAAGCAGGGGCAGATTTTTGCCAGCAGACCACCAGTTTCATGTAACTGAGCCAAAACGGTGACAACCCAGAGTTGTGCTGTTTCTTGTCTGTAAACTAATCTTAGTGCTTTTGTTTCTTTCAAGTCAGAGCTGGGCTTATTTTCAAAGGTTAGGTACAGAACTACTCTGTAGAAGGCAGAAGTCTCCTGCTGTAGACCAGAAATGAGCCCAGCTAGGTGGCATAACTAAGCTATTACAAATGCGTAAAATACACTGAAAACAGTTTTGGATGTGTGAAAGATTTTGATAACATTGCTGAAAAATTCAGTGACGCATCAGTTGGAAGCTTGCATTATCAGCTGTCTGACAACTGCCTTGGAGAGCAGAGCACAGAGCAGACAATGTCTAGACCCTCCTATTCTCAGCCTCACCAAATTTGTCACTTTATGACACTGGTTATCATCTCAAACATGAACAACCTAACAACACAGTAGGAAACAGGCTGAATAAACTTCCTCTTCTTGTTAATTCAAGCAGCATTGGAGGATGGCCTGATCTTTCAGTGGCCATAGCTGAGAGCCAGCCAGTTTTATGACCTTCCTTGCCAACCATAGAAAGCCAGCAGCTCTTTGCTAGCCTAAGTTCAGGACTATACTGGCAGAGCAGGAGACATCCTTCTGATTCTCCTTCTTCCTGGAAGTGGATACAGTGACAGCTGCTCAAGAGACTGCCATCCGAGTCAAATATAACATATAGGTCACTAGGTTAGCAAACCTGCCTCAGCGGCACTCACGGGAAGCACGATCCCCAATCTGTCTGGGGCTTCCAGAGCTCAGAACTTGATGCACAGCTCTGGAAAGGTCACTGGAACCCTTTCTCTCACCTATTAAAAAGAAAAACAAAAACCCTACACAAGAACCCGGTTCATTTGTCTCTTCAGGTTCTGCCTTGAGGACCTTTTCTCTCTGCTCCACTACAAGTATACCAGGAAAGCATGCTACAGGAGAGATCCTGATATTGAGTAGGCAACCATGTGTAACACAAGTGCTTCTGTTGGCAGCAGAGCCATTGACTCCAGGTCTCACAGGTATCACGCTCCTACCACTGAGCTGTGGTTTGTTTGGTTTTTTTTTTTTTTTTTTTTTTTTTTTTTTAATAGTGTTTTAAGGTCTCTGCCTGTATGAAAAACTCAGAGGAAGCTGGTCAATGGGTTTTGGAGCTCCCGTGGCCAAGAAGGGGACTGCCTGCCCAAGAGATGACTCAGACAAGCACACGTGGGTTAGGAAGCAGGCCGAAGACAAGCACGTACGTGTTTCACAAGGCAGTCTAAAAATGGTTTAAATGAGAGTGTGTACCCATTTTAGTTTGTTATGGCTGTGCATCAAAAAAGGCAGAAAGCTCAAAAACAATTTAGGAAGCTTTCAAAAAGCTGTAACGATATCAGGAACACAAAGTCACAGTCATCTGAGGCTTTTCCTAAATAACTTTGTGAGGAATTTCAGCAGAATTAAGATTAAACTGTTTTGATAATTATATTTAGATACTACTTCACTAAATGTTCCAGAGGGGTAAAGCTGTAAAGAGAGAACAACTCACCCATTGGTGTTTGGGTTTTTTGGGTTGTTGTTTTTTTGTTTTGTTTGTTTGTTGGTTTTTTTTTTAATCTTTCACTCCAGGACTGATACATCACCCAGAGTTCAAATGCAAACACACACATCACTCTTCATTCACCATTAGGTGAATGTTTTTAAAAGCAGTGAAGAACTCCAAGCTTTCCCATGCCACCAGACAGCTTTGCTTTTAGAAAACAAAGAGCATCAGCATACCTGCTGCATTTTCTTTTTTCAGTATCACTTGCTAGCACGTCCCACTGTCTACAGGAAGGTATAAAATACACATGAATGGCACAGCCTTCTAGCATGTAGTTCACTGGCTGTCCTCTTACCTATGATTCATTTTGTACATATGCACTGAAGCAAGCAATCCCAAAAGCCACACCAATACTTCAAATCAAAATGTCCTCAACTGTTGTCCTCCTCATGTCCAGCAAAGCACCAAGATATTCAGAAACTTACAGCAAGAACAAGGCGTTTCCTATAGCAAAAAAAGCCTTAGAAAGAGAGGAAAAATAGCTACAATTACAAGTGTTTTGCATGCTTAGAAACCACTACTTCTCCAAGGAGAGAGATATATCAGGAAAAGGATGGATTTTTTGCCACTGATCATGGCAACTCGCTGAACCCCCATGAATAAACACACATGAATAAATGAGGAGCAGTATCTCACCCCAGACTTTGAACTGGCAGATATCCCTACTGAATGGACAAAACCTATCAAATACACAAAGTTCCCATGGTGGAGGAGTTGTGCTTCTAAAGCACAAGTTTGGCCACAGTAGTGATAGATCAAGGTATCAGGTAACTACAAGCACAGCTGAAGAGCAATCATGATGCATTGGTCAGTCACACAACCTTATGAGTCATGCGTGAACATCTGACTTAAGTTAGACCTCAGCGACATAAGACTAGAAAAGGACATAAAAATCATGCTGGCACAGCCACTGCCATGCCAACTTTACAGTCACTGCGTACAAACCAGGAAGGGAAAACAAAATATATTGTCAGGACACAAAGAAACATAAAGCACAAAATGACACAACATAATTCTAATGAAATACTTGAAAGACAATGAATCCCTGCACAGTACCTCTGCCGGCACTACTTTAAAGCAAGGAATAAATTCAAAGTCTACTGAGCAATCAGAAGCTCAGGAGAGGAAAAAAAACCCAAACCAAACAGTTTAAAATGCTAAACACAACATATTGACAATGGAGCAGAATGGGACAAACTTCATTACGTTAGCTTGCCTTCAATTTACTACAAGGTGACAGCATTTTAACTTGCTGCCTCTGTGTTGAGAGGGAAACCTAACGGTGCACATGATGAGCTCTGCTCCATTTCGTAAAGATACCACCACATATCTAAGTGACTCAGAGACCAATAGGAGTTGTTTCAAAACACAATACATTGTCAGCTAGGGGAGATACTGATGTGAAAGGAAATTTGAATAAAGAATCTAAAGAGTAACAGGCCAATAAGCATTCCGTGACAAATTGCCACCTTTATCACTAACTTATTGCTTACACTTCTAAATATCTCCCTTTCATTCCTTAATTTTAACAAACAAGCAAAAAGCTTGAGGGAAATGGACTTTGATATCACCTGACAGGCAGAGTATGAGAGATGTCGTACAATATTTTGGTTCCCTCCGATAAAGTCAGTAATCTATTTCAGCCCATCCATTAGGCTCACAGCAAATGAAACGTGCTGAGAGCCAAAACCTCTGATGTGAAAATACTGAAAACATACCAAGGAAGGACACTGAAAAGTTGTGCAGAAAACCATCACATCCCTTCAAAGAGAAAAAATAAAGAGCATTAAGAAAAGCACAGAACAAGGTAACAGTGAGATTAAGGGAGCTACTGAGTGATCACTGAATTACAAGGCCAGAGAGTAGGATGCCTGAGTGGCTAACATGAAGCGTTGCAGTCAAGCTCCATGTATAGGAGGCTGAAGGTAAACAAAAAGGAAAACTAAAGGCTTCAAGGAAACCAATAATCCCACCTAACCAGAAGCACACACCGATATCACATCTGAAGATAAGGCAGGTGTGTGGACTAGATGAATTAGATGTATCAGCAATCTAAGAGTAGGTAAATAACCAATACTAAGCTAACAAACAATCAGCAATAGCAAGAGTAATGACAAGAGTTGTGCAGAATGCAAATCACTGCATTAAAATATCCTGCAGGAGCTTCCTACAGAAGTGATGGACAGTAGATGCTGAAATGTTTCAGAGTTAGCAGGAGCCTTGAAAGAGTTTGGATGAAAAATTGAGAGACAACCAGAAGTGATCATGTAACTACAGTTGTGCTCCACACATCTGAAAAAGAACACACCAGGAGAAATACACAACCTATTCAACGAGACTTATAAATGAGAACAAATAGCAGAGATTAGGGCATAGGGCAATAACAGTAATGTCCTAAAGGAAGAGGCACAGGAACCGATGCCAGTAAGAGAAAGGGCCTCTTTTGCTGAGTGGGCTTCGGCAAAGAACAAAGAGTCATGCAAAAGCACTTGCAGAAGAATGGGCCAGATTTAGATCAAAGAACAGATCAATTCTTTGTATTTGGATAAACTCAGAAGAAAAATACATTTAACAGCATCCTAGACTCTTAACACAACACAACAAGTTTTGAGAACGCACAGTCCTCCAGAAATCCAGTCAAATACAGGAGTCCAAGAAGAGATGATGCGAGGGAATATTTCAGATGGCTCACAGGTGACAAGAACATCCACTGTTAAAAGACTTGTATAGTTTAGCAGGGAAATAGTGAGCATTTTAATACTGAGAAGTAAACAGGGGAAGAGTCCCAGTACACAAATGTATGTAGGTCTCTACATGACAATAACTTCATAGCACTGATGGATGTACAGAAAATTGTAAGTAAAGCAGAACAACTGAACTGAGGACCAGCATGAAGAAAAAAATCCACCAATATCAAAACAAATAAATGCATTCAATGCAAGACAAAGGACAGAAAAATTAAAAACCTGAGGCAAAGCTAGTGCTAAGTGGAAAAAAAATCTCTTGCTTATGTTGAAGAAAACAAATGCTGACACAGACATAAAAGGACAAAAACACCAAACACACCAGCATTCAGAAAACAGTGCAGTATCTACAAGGCTGAATAAATGTAGAAAAGAAAAGGCAGCTCTTATGTCCATGCTTCCTCATGGACCAAAGTTCCACTGTGTGAGAAATACTGATAAACACAGGCTGAGCACCAAAATGAACTCTGGGCTCAGGGTGGATACTGAGAGATTCAGAGCAAGGTTTTGCAATAACAAAACAGAAAATGAAAAACAAGATGACTACAGTCATTCTCAGGACCTACATTAAGACTCTACCCAGCAGGAACACTGTACCCACTGCTGCACAACAGAAGATAAGAAATAGCAATATTAAAAAAAAAAAGGGAAAAATGAAGATATGTGAGATAGAAACACTGATCAGCAGAACAGACTCAAAGGGCTTAAAAGAGAAATGCATGCTTGATATCGGCATAATACAAGCACTGAAAAGACCTGCTTTATAAGCACTGAACTAAGAGAGCAAAGCAGTACTGTGGTGTTACCACACGACTAGGAAAGGTGCTGCTGCCTAATCTATTGCCCAAGCATGCAAAACAAAAGATCTAGATAAATAACTGCATTTGGTAGCTCACTCCACATCTCCGTATTTTCTCTGTAAAAGATGAAAACTTGCTTTGCAGATATGTTTTTACATTGAGGCTGGTAAATAGTTCTCAGGATTCTGACCTTTTTTATCGATATAAAAATACTCGAAGGCTCAACAAAATTCTTCTGAGTGTTTCTGAGCTCCCAGAAGGTCCCAGAGCAGCACGTCACTTTGTCCCCTGCATTCCAAAACCCAACCCGCACCAAACCGCTGTGGCAAAGCCCTTGTTTTGCAAGTCATACAACTACCAGGAAGATCTCCCAGCACCAGAGACGGCTGTCGGAAAGTTCTAACACCTCACCGCCCCGAACGGTGGAGGACTTGGGGTGCCCCACTCCAGCAACTCCCCCTTTCATTCAAGTTTTGCCGCTTTCTTTTGCGAGCTTTTAACTTTACACCCGAGCCCAGCTCTTGCCAGCTCCGGGGCCTCCATGCGCAGCACCGGGAGCTTCCAGCGTGCCAGCAGCAGCCCGGCCGGGCACAAGGCAAGCGGGGCTGGACCGTGGCCACCCACCTTTTTTCGCTGGTTGCCCTCCCCCGGGGCGGGGGTACGAGTGACCCCGGCGAGGCAACGCTCTCCCCCAAAAGCCAGGGAAGCGCCCGCATAAACAAGCGGCGTCCGCGGGAGCGCGGGCCGCTACCTAAGGCTGGCGGGGCTGCGCCGGCCCGGCCCCCGACCCCCAGCCCCGCACCGGGGCGGCCTCCCGGCCCCCGCCCCAACCGGGACCCTGCCCCGGCGGCAGCGGCTCGCGTGGCTCCCAGGGAAGCGGAAAGCGGGGCGGGGGCGAGCACCGCGCCCTCCTCTTAGCGACCCACAGGCCGGCCCCGGCGGGCCCCTGGCGCACCGCGCCCGCCGCCGCTACCGCTGCCACCAGAGTCCAGCCCGCCACTGCTACTGCCCCTTCCCCTCAGCGCCAACCCGCTCCACCTCAGCCCCGTGGCACCCACCCGCCGCTGACTGCCGAGGGTGGTGCCCGCCCCGCCTTGTCTCACCTCAGCCCCGCCGGGAACGCCGCGGGGCCCGCGCCCCTCCGGCCCGGCCCGGCCCGGCCCGGCCCGACCCGGCCCGGCCCGGCGGTGCCGCTCCTTTGTGCCGCGGCGGCGCACGGCGGAAAGATGGAGGCCACACACCGACCGGCCCCGCCCCGCCCCGTCTGGCCCCGCCCCCCGCCGTCTCCCGGGCGACTCGCCCCGCCCCCGGCCTCGGCCCCGGCCCCGGCCCCGGCCCGAGCGCTTCGCCCAATCGAGGCACGGGGCCGCCCTGACGTCGCCTGTCAGCCAACCCTCCGGCGCGCCTGCCGTGCGCGCGGCCGTTCCGCGCGCTCCTCGGCCTCCCGTAAGAGCAGCGGGGATTGGCTACCGGGGGGGAGGGGCCTCCTAAGGAAGAGCTCACTCGGTTGGCTCTTGCGGGCGGAAGGGGAGTGGCGACCGGCGGCGGCGAGCGAGCTGGGGCGGGCCTGTGAGGGGGGATCAATGGCGGCGCACTGGGCCGGGCTGTGTCTCTCGCTGTAACGGGCCGGCGGCCGCGGTACGTGCTGGTGGCGGCGGCCCGAGCCCGGGGGGGCGGGAGTGCGACGGGCTCTGGAGGCAGGAGCCGGGGCCTCTGCGAGCGCGGCGGGGAAAGCGGCCGTGGCCGGACTGTGGGGCCCTTCGGCTGCAGGGGCGGAGGGGGCCGGGCCCGGGCCCTGTGAGCGCGGCGGGCCGGAGGCCGGACCGCGGGGGGAGGCCGCTCCCGGAGCGAGTAGTGGAGGGAGGGTAGAGAGAGGAGGTCGCGGTGAGGGCTCGGCGGCGCGGGCTGGCAGCAGGCCCCGGCCCAGCTGCCCAGGCCTGCGCCCGGGAGGCTCGCAGGCAGCGTTAGCAGCGGGTACCGGCTCCCGGTGGCGGGTTTCAGGCTGGCTGCGCCATGGTGGGGAGCGACTCTTCACCTCTGGCTCTCGGGTGGCCCCAGGCTCGGTGCCCGGCACTTTATTTGATGTGCCGCGGAGGTGCGGGGAGCGCTGTCCGAGTTTGTCGCAGTGATGGATGGAGGGGCCCGTTATTTAACGGAGGTCTGAACGCACACGGTACCCAAGACATTGCCTCTGCTCTAGATCTGTTCCAGCCTAGGTGATTGCAAGGGCTGCGAAGTTGTTTTGTTTGGGATTTTTTGATCCTGGGAATGTTACCATCTGGTAGTATCAAAAGGTGCAGTTTACAGCTGTGACAAACTTCTGTCATTTATGATGACGGCACATCACTCGCTGGAATACAGTCACCAGGTGAAAACATAGCTGAACGGGGGATGGTTGCCAATCACGTGTGTTTTGTCTGGTCTGGAAGATTTTGTGTGTGTTTCAGGTGGGGGAGGGCAAAGAATACAGCCAGATCAGCAAAGTTTGTAAGTGCAAGTGAACTTAAATGTGATGCTGCTTGATTTTTATTTTTTTCCCCACATCTTTGTGCCCCAGGCTGTGGTTGTCAGTAAAGTTGTTATTTGCTGAAATGTGTTTGATCAGACACCAGTTTCCGGAATTGTAGTAAAAATACCCTAGCTGTATGTCAAGTCATATTTAAACCTTAACCCACTTTGGCTATCTTAAAAATATATTGTCTAAGTGAACTGGCTGGTCAAGAAGGCAGATGTTGCTGTTGTAGGCTTTAGTCCCCAGCTGATACTGTGCCCTTGCTGAATCCCTCTCTTTTGGTTTGTTTTTATGACTTGCTGTCACCATTGTATTGGAACCTTTCGTTTCCTCTCTGAATGGAGAAGTTGAGATGACACAAGTGGAGAACCAGGTTATCATGTTTATATGGCACTTGGGTAGGAAAGCTGGCCTTGTGATTAGGACCTGTATTCATGAGGGAGATTCAATTTTTGTCTTCTCTATAGGTCTCCAGCTTGAACTACCTTCAGAAATTACACGCAAAGAGTGGGTGTTCCATGCTTTCTGGAAAGTGGACTTGTCTTAGGGTGGATTTTTGTTAGATATTAAAAAAGAAACAAAAGAAAAGTTAAAAAAAGAGAAAATCACCAGCCCTTGGTCTGTCCTTCCTTTCCCCAGCCCTTAAGAGAATCCTTTTGTCTTGTCTTTTGATAATTCCCACCTTAAGAATGCATCCTGCTTGTAAAAATGTCTGTCCAGTGCTCTAACCTGGACTTCTTCTGAGACCTCAATTTGTCATCTGTATTACAAACAATAACTCACAAAAAGTATCAGGTTTTGTAAGAATTTCAGGACTCCGCTTCCTTCAGGAGCCGTACAAAGGAAGGATGATAAACTAGTTCCTTCCATTATTTGGGTTACTGCATCCCTCCCTCCCTGGAAGAGTAAGTGTTCTGGCTTCTCCTCCAGTGCTGAAATGCAGGCAGGGTGAGATCCTAAATGAGTAATACTTGGCAGTGCAGGGCGCAATCGTCTGTAGTCCTTGAGGTACTTGCTGAAGTTATACCAATGAAATAAGAAGAAACTAGAAAAAAACATGAGGTTAGCATGGCTTTAAATGGATACCTGTCAATTCTGTGTTTACATTGTACTTGTGTATACAGGCTTGGTGTAAGAAACAAAATTAGGCATTAATGCCTTGTCCCATAGCGTGGAGCTGGCAGAGTAAGTCTTGAAGACTTGCACAAGCAGTTTGTTTCATCCTGGGTTTACAGTTGTCAAGACCGTGAGTTTCCTCCTTAGGAAGACTCCTTGGAGCATCTTCACCCTGCGCCTAATGTTGAAATAGGTACCTGGCCAGTACTCAAGTATTAGGACCTCTTAAAGCAGAGGGTGGGTATACTGTGTGAGAAGGGGCTGTGCTCACTTGGTCAGAACTGCTGCTCCTGTTTTCTAATCTCAGCCCTGCCTTAGCCCAAGGGAATTCCCTCATTCACTCACCTTTTGAGCTCTGAGTAACCCTGACAGACCACGCAGCCCCCGCATAATCTGTCCAAACCTAGCTCTCCCTAGAGGTGCAGAATGCTTTTGAAGGTTAGAGAGATTAGTTGCTAATTTCTGAAATGTCACTGTTAATCACTTACAAATATATGTGTTCAAATCACTGAAAACAGGCAAGCTTTCTCAAGTTTTCACAGGACGGGCTAAAAGAACTTAGGTAAAGTGAGGGCAAAGTGTCAAATCCTTTCACCAAAACTGAGGTGTAAGAACTGAAATAAAAGGATGCAAGTGTAGGTGTGGGTTTTTATTTTATTTTATTTTTTGTGTATTTATTTAAGCAAGGTGAATCCTAAGTGGGGTGGGGAAAATTCCATTAAAATATGACTTCTAGAAAAGCAGCCTGAGGCAGACAACTAACAGGGAAGACATAAGTACAAAAAAGAGTAAAGGAGTAATAGGTGTTGCTATTAGTCTTAGCAGTTATGCAGTGAGTAGGTATCTCAGTCAGTACTTACTATGTAGTGGTCTTCAGAGAACTGAAGTTATTGTAAGTTTTTCAGGATGTGTAGTAATGTCTCACGTACTGACAAGTGAAATCAGGCCCCTGGTGTCTTTCATATCGTGTTTTTAGGATAGGCTGTTCCACAATGGATGGGGGAGATGGTACTGCTGACCTTGTGATTAACAAGAGGTTTGTGTCTGAATCGGAGCTAGAGGAGCGGCGAAAGAGAAGGCAAGAGGAGTGGGAAAAGGTCCGAAAACCTGAGGATCCAGAAGGTATGGGATAGATTTTAATAATTATAGGAAAGAGATTGGAGAATATTTCACTTTTGTGGAAAACAGGACCAAAAGGTAATAGCTTGTATTTTACAAGTTCAAAAGGTTTTTACGAGAAGGAGCGAAGCGCTGTTGGTGATTCAGTGTTTCTAATGTATGGTCTCATTTCCTGATTTGTTCCTTCCTTTCAGAATGCCCAGAGGAGGCGTATGACCCACGTTCGTTGTATGAAAGACTTCAGGAACAGAGAGAAAAGAAGCAGCAGGAATTTGAGGAGCAATTTAAATTCAGTAAGCACCAGCAGTTACTGTTTTGAACTGAAACCCAGCAAACTGCATGTATTGTGTGCAACAGCTGTATGCAACATCTGACTAAGGGACATATCTGTGTGTCTTGTTTGCCTCTCTGAGAGATAAACAGAGGCTTCAGAAAGTATTATTGAATTTTTGCATCTACCATCCTTGCATTTTTCAAGGATGGTAGATGTTCTGGTGGATAATGTACTGTTCTGGGCACTGAGACAGCACTGCGCATGTGCAAAACTCAAAAGTTGCTTGCAGTTATGGAGTTGCATTCCTGTAAAGTGTGGAATACTAGGCTTGTTTTGCACATTAAATCCAAAAACGCCCCTGATATCAATCCATGGAAAAGTGGAAATGTAACTTGGTTTTGTGACTCTTGAACTCATGCTTTAACACAATTCATTATTTGAATCAATAAAAAGAAGTCTTGTTCCAGCAACTGTTACATTTCCAAGCTTTAATTAGTTGATTGTATTGGGTCTGGCTGAGATGGAGTTAATTCTCCCCATAGCAGCCCTCCTAGTGCTGTGCTCTGCATTGGTAGCTAGAAAGGTGTTGATAACACACCAGTGTTTTGTCTGCTGCTGAGTAGTGCTGGCACAGCATCAAGGCTGTCTCTCCAACATTTTTGCCTCCCTCAACAGAAGGCTGGGGCTGGGCAAGATCTTGGGAGGGGACATAACCAGCACAGCTGACCTAAACTAACCAAACAGATATTCCATACCATATGACATCAGGTCAGATATAAAGGCTAAGTAAAGGGAGACGGAAGGGGGGCATTTTTGTCTTCTGGAGCAACCACTACATGTACTGAAGCCCTGCTTCCCAGGAAGTGGCTAGACATCACCTGCGGATGGGAAGTAGAGAATAACATCATTTGTTTTTCTTTGCTTTTGCACGCGACCTTTGCTTTCACCTTATTAAACTGTCCTTATCTTGACCCACAAGCCTTTGTTATATTTTCTACCCCTGTCCAGCTGAGGAGGGGGAGTGATAGAGTGGCTTTGGTGGGCACCTGGCACCCAGCCAGGGTCAACGCACCACATTGATGCAAAAGTGATCTGAGGCTCAAGATTACTATTTGGAAGAAGTAAACATACAGGAGTTGGTTCTTCAAAAAGTAGATGTTTAACTCTTCTAATGAAATGAAAACCTAATTTCTACTGATGTTTGCATTTCACAAAGGTTTTGTAGAAAAATCCTTTGCATTATATCACCTGTACATGTGCTGCTGAGTGCAGAGATGATAATGAGAACTAGAAAATCATTAGTCAACCATTCGGGGAAAAAGGGAGCTATTGGCTCTACCTAAAGAGAAGTGAGGATGATACTGTGGAACTCCATTTTAAGGTGGGTTCCGATCAATTTTGGTTCTTTGGCTGGAAGCCTTACCCTCAAACTATTGTGTTCCAGTTTGCCTAACTGGATTCTGTCTAGAATTTCTCTTGCATTTGCGATGGAACAAAACTGTGTTTTACCTTTAACTATGGCACAATCTTTGAGTTCTGTTAGGTAACACTCCCTGCCCCTGCAGATGCTATCGAGTGCATTACTGATTACAATGATTGCCTTTCCTGTTTTGTAGTAGATCCTTTTAGAATCATTCCTGTAGCCAAATTTCTTTGGGAGGAGGTAAGTGGGAGGAACTGACTAACTAGAGATCAGTGTTGGGTGGACTGTGATCCACTAGTTTGTCTCATCAGAGTTCAGCCCAATTTGGCCACTTGTGACAAGATTTGTCCTCTAATATGCTTGAATTTGCCTTAAAATGTTCATAAGTGTTTTTTCTATCCATGGGAATTTTGGAGGAGTAGAAAATGAGTATAGTGCACTGTCATTCTGATCAGTTGGAATTTATGATGGGACTTGGGAGGAGAAACACCTTACTGCTGAAGAACTGAGTTTGCATAAACACACAAACTTAGTTACCCTTTGTGTAGATAAAAACTGGTGTACAGACTAGCAGTTCTTCTTTCTGCTAGGTTATTCAGCTTTGCAAGAATGCCTTCCTTTTTACAGTAAAATAATTTTAGTAGAATGTTATAGCATTTTAAGTGAAAATTAATACTAGTATTCTCTAAAATGCAACTTTTAAAGTTTTCTTTCTGGATGATTATGGTAACCAAAATAAGGATAAGTGGAAGTTATTTCTTGTCTCTCTAAGTTTTGCTTGTATTTTTATTGGTGCAAAGTGGAAAGTACAGATAGCAGCATTAATGCATTAAAGTCTCCCAACTGTACCTGCTGGAGAGTTTCCAATTTACTTCAGTAAATTTTTGATCCAAGTCATCTTTGGTGATGTGACTAAACAGTTTGTGTCAAAGTGGCCACCAGAAAACTGACTGCTATCAACCTGGATGGGAAAGGCTTCTGATAACTCTAAATTAATTGTTTCCCTTGCCCAGTTATATTAGATCTGCAATGTCTTCCCTGTGGTTCAAGAAACCTGTAAACCAAAAAAAGTTGCTTTTAAGGCAGCCCTTGCAGAATAACAGATACTTGCTAACCTGGAAAGCAAAATCTACTGCAGACTATTTAGTAGGGAATCTCAGTAACCTCAGCCATAAGGATCTCTATGGCTGCTTCTCTTAGTTTGCAGATCAGGCGGGCAGAGAATGAAATTAATTCACGTCACTCACTTCAGAAAATGTCCTGAGTTTCACTACTTTTGCTGTCTGTTTGAAGGGGGCCTCAGCAGTAGTAGTGAATGCTACAAGTTACTGTTTAAAGATTTACAAATGAGCTCTGCATTCTTAGAGTTGGAAAGATATAATTGATAATAATAATAATTGATTTCTAGAGCTTTTTTGTCAAAGACAGAAGCTTGCCGGTTATCAGTGTAAATGGATTTCTTAGCTTGCCGTTAAAGTGAGTAGGACTTGACTATGTGGGTGAAGATTAAAAAAAAATATGGCGACCTCACATAAAAACCTAAAAATCCTCTTATAGAATTAAGCTCTAATGAAGACTAGAGGTGATGTTTGGGTTAAGATTTCGAGGATGACTACAAACAGAAAGACTTGGTCTTTCTGAAAAATGTTTTTTATTACCTTTCTAACTAAATCATTTGATTGAGAGACATTGAACATTTGCAGAACAGAAAATAAAACGCCTTCCTACTGCACTTGTGTGTACTTTCCTTAAAGTAGGGTAACATGTTTAGAAATAATTTTTTTTTGGAAGTTAGGAATTGTCTTGCTTCTACTTTTTTTTTTTTTTTTTTTAAACGGATGTTAATCTCAGTCAAGTTACTAATTGTTTGCTTTAAGAAAATGTACTTCCTATTTTGAGGCAAGATTTATGGGGAGAAGTAGTGTGGGTTTTTTCCAGTTATTGATTGGTTTAAGAACAGATTCTGAGGAGACAGGCTTAAACTCAGTGTCTGAAACCAAAACAACAAATATATTGTTGCTTAATATAGTTATTCCTTATTTTGTGTCACCTGTTCCAAATGGTGTTTCAGAACCGCAGAAAGGCTGCTTGAAAGCTGGTTGATTTTCCTTAATTGTCAGCAAGACCAGTAGCATTTCATGGCTTCCTATGAATTGTGTCTTGCTTTTCTCTGTAGTAATAGTGTTGTTTTCAAACTGTGTTAGTTTGTTGTAGTTTGTGTGCTTGAGTTTTTCGACTTGTTAGCATCCAGTATCATTAACCAGGAAGTATTTTTACTCCTTAATTACAGAATCCAGCAGATAGCGTGTGGAGTTTTTGTACCCTTTTCTCGGCACAACAGTGAGACTGATGGAGTACCCAATTCACTCAGTCACCCAGGACTCTACTCCACTATGGGGCAGTTTGAAATCATCGTAAAATGTTCTGAGAGAGTGGTGAAGTAACACAAAACAAATGGCTGCTCCTTAAGTGGTTGTAGCTTATCAATATGCATTCTTTTCCTTTATTCAGAAAATATGGTAAGAGGCTTAGATGAAGATGAGACGCATTTCCTTGATGAGGTTTCTCGGCAGCAAGAGCTACTAGAAAAGCAACGAAGAGAAGAAGAGCTGAAAGAACTAAACGAATACAGAATATCCTTTGCATTAAAATGGCTGGTGGTTGTGTAGAGGAGGATAAGGGATTGGGCTGTAGTTTTGTTCTGTCATTGAAATTCTTTCTATAAAACTGCTTTACAGAACATATACAATGATAGACTTTTTTCATTGTAGCTTGGATCTCCCACTGTAATGTTTGATACTTCCCCCCTCAACCCCCACGTGTCTTTGATACTTTTCTTTCCTTCTCCCCCTCCCCATTGTTTGGCGTTTTGGGTTTTTTTTTCCCCGTTATAGAGGGTATGAAATACCATAGCTAAAAAGAGAAAGAGAATGTAAAGGAAAAACAGCCTGTTACTTCTAATCTTTTGCTTTTTTCTTCTTATTGAAAAGTAAATGTTTTTGTTTGTTTTTTTTAACTGCATGTTGTCTGTTTTTAACATACCTGTTTGAAATAATGTTTGATTTGCTCTCTCTGTTATTCTTCTTGAAGTATTAGCTACTTTCTCCCTTGCTGATAACTGTAGGATGAGAAATTAAATACATCTGTGCAGATGCACTAACTTTCTTCTGGGAAGTCAGTGCCCATGAAGACTCAGCTCCTTTGGGTAATACAGACTCTTAGACTGTACTAAGAGCAGGACTGTTTGGCTTTGCTGTTAAATGCCAAATTTTCATGAAGATGTGCTAGAAAATAATATAGGATGCTTTTTCTCTCTAGTCAGTGGCAGTGAAGGGAGGCTGGAATGATTTGAGGATTTCTGTGCTAAGCTAGATGTTGTTTATTTGAGGTTTATTGAATCTGTGCAGAACCTGATGGTTTCTTTGCCTCCTAATGAAAACCATTGCTTTTAAGTCATCAGCGAAGAAAGCACAAGTTCTCAAGGATGCTTTAGTATAAATGAAAGGATTTGTGGACACAAGGTGATCAAAACCAGTCAGGAAATAAAGCTGAATAGTGCCAATGCTACAAAGATCTGCATTACCTTCTGTTAGTTAATGATGTATAACTTAAAGTGTGTGTTCTGTGAAGAGTGTCTGTTATCTTAGTAATGTGTTTATGAAAAAGCAATACTGATGCATTTTTTTATTCAGAAATAGGCTGTAGTTGGTTAATAGATTTGGAATATTTTCTTGATTTGTTGGATCTAATAATGGGATGTTCATGGGATATGTTTAGTTTCAGTGATGGTTGCTTGCAGGTCTGGCTGATGCAGGGATGTGCAGTACAAGCTTGTGCTGCAGAAGCAGCTGACAGCTCTAGTTAGGTCACATACGTCTGGGGTGAACCATACCAGCCCAGAGGGAATCTTATGTTGTCTTGAATTAGCCACGTAACACACTGATCCCTGAATTTACTGAGCAGGGCCTGTTCAAGACGTACAGGCCATCTAACCTCAGTCTTTGCAATCTTAGTAATATTGTCTGGCTCTCTATCTGAAGACTTGCTGTAAATTAAACTGTAGAACTTATTGCTGATGGGGCAGAGGGAAGGAGAATGTTTTATAGTCACCTCAACTGACGAGAAATTGAGAAGTTTTGCCCATTCTGTTTCCTTTTTTTTCTTATTTGTTTATTTAACCATAATATTTCAAGCAACCTCAGAGCAACTTGCAAAATGACTCATCTGTGTTTGAAATTTTTGGTGGTATTCTTTTAAAATGCAAAAGGTGTTTTTGTGTCTGCAGGTTGTTACTAATGGTTTGTCACTACAGTGACCAAAAACAGTGGGTAGTAGGTAAACATGCTGGATCTATAGGTACTGTTCAAGTGCTCTTCCAAACTAATAAGAGGAATGTCAACCCAGTGAGTTTGATTATTTGGTCTTTTTCCTGGTATAATGTCCAATTTAAGCTACCCAGAGGCATTAATTTTGCAGTAAAACCTACATCAATATTCAAGTACAGAGCTTTTTTTCTTGCTTTTTTTCTTCATTTTTTAGGTTGAACAGTCATGAAATCATGTATCTTACATGCTTTGGAATATTTTAATGCACTCTCGAGCATAAGAAATTCGTATGCATGGATGCATAGGAATTTTACTTCTTCCTGCATGAACAACTAGGGGTTTTGCTCCTTAACCTATCCAGACCCCACGGGTCTGACAGTGTTTAAAGATTTACAGATATTTTTTTAAGCCAGTTCCAAGAAGTGTTTGAGAACAACATCATCTTGTTTTAAATCCTAGGAAAAGTCCCCCTCCAAGAAGCAGGCTTTACTGTAGGATAGCTTTTTTAATGCAGTCGATATTTAACATTGAGAGGTTTATTTCTAATGTAGTCTTCCTGAGAGGGGACACTTCTTGGCTAGGTATAGTGTTATATTTGCTAATGGCAGCAGTACATATAAAATCTCTGTTAAAAATGTGCTGTGTCTCTGGTAGTTGAGGCATGCTAGGAGAATGGCATCTTGGATGGAGGTGAAAAGCCTGTAATTTGGTAGCTTTTAAAAGAAAAGTCTTTGGGTTCCTCAGCCAGGCTTTTTTTAGTGCAGTATTAGAATATAATGGGGTAATGAACCTAAATGTGGAAGTTGAACACTGCAGCTTGTGGAATCATGTGTTGCAACATCAAGCCCTGTTTGACACAAGCAGCTTTCAGATTGCTTCTGATAGCCACAGGATGGCAGTCCTGTGCCATCTTAAGAAATAAATAAAATTAACAGTCTGATTTTGACTGAGAAGACTTTCAGTTGAGGTAGGGAGCAGTCTGGGTTACTGCTGTGTCCTTGGGAAAATCAAATAAGGAATGGCATCTGAACTCTCCTAATTGTAAAGTGATTGGAGACATGAGTGTGTCCCTTCAAAGGAAGATGTAAGAGTTTTTTATTTGCAGATGTTCAGTAGGGAAAAAAACCTATGACTTCAAATACATGGTCCATCAATGTGAAATTCACTATCCAGTATTTGTCTGCAATAACTGGGGCACCTGTGAATCTCCAGCTTGTGGTTGTGTCACCTGATCAGTGGAATCGTAGTCAGAGAAGAAACTGGTAGAAAGCTGGATTTAGGGTTATAAACAAATACCCTTTTCAATTAGGTTGATTTGTCTTTGCTATGTGTAGTTTAAAAGTTTTGCAGAAACTTTTGTGACCACACTGGCACCTCATTAACAAACAGGATCTTTGGCAGACCTTGCTTCATCAGATACAGCTGGACATTAACTGTTATCAGGGATGGGACTAGGTCCTGCCACAGAAGACCTGTTTAGTCTGTGTGCAGAGTGAGTGTGCCTTAACAACAGACCAAGCTCCTTCTTATCCTGTCTGAGAACCTACTTAAGCTTCTCCACCTCATTATAGATCTCAGCTACATCCCACCTTGCTAACACTGTTTTAAGCTACTTAGTTTTTCTGTGCAGTTGCAGTCTTTTTGGGTGAAACTTGGACCACACGTAGTCTTAATCAGATCTGTCTCCTTCCTCTTGAGGGTGGTGTTCAAACTGGCAGTAATAGCCTTGTGGGCCTTACAAAGAGATGACCCGAAAAGGTAGAGTGATAAATAACAAAACAGAAAATTGGAACTCTTTTGCTTTGGTAGGCTGAAGTCTGCTGGGCTCAGCAAAAGGAGTGTTTGAGGAGTGGAAGTGAGCCCACATATTGCTACTTAGTTTTTTTTGGTAAGGATTAGGGGTTGAAGTGGCAAATTTGAATTACAAATGCGTTGATCCTTGTAGAAGGAGGAAGTACTGCATTGCTTTTTTTTTTTTTTTTTTTCTCCAGTCTGACCTTTTTGATTTTTTTTAAGACCTTTAGGAAAAGGCAGGATGATGGGTATGTTTATGCATGCTGGATGTGTCGTGTGTTGCGCCTTTCTGACTTCAGAAAAGCAGCTCCTAGTCTGCTGCCTGGATGTTTTTACAGGGAGAGCTGGTATTGATACCCAAGAAAGTTCTGAACCCAGTGGGTGAAGTCTCTTCTGTCTTGGCCGAAGGTGCCAGCTAAATGTCATTACAAATAAGTTTATTTTGATAGAATATGTGAATGAACTTCGGTCACTGCTGTCAGCAGCTAAATATATCTGAGAGGAAGTGTCTGTTCTCTCTATTCCTTCCTGGTTGATCCTTAACCCTTAATTCACAGCACTCTCACCAAAGTGGGAGTCAGTATGGACCCAAAGAAGGAAACTGAGAAGAAATTGCCCGTGAAGTCAGTGGAAAACAAGAACAAATTCTCTCAGGCAAAGCTGTTGGCAGGAGCTGTGAAACACAGAAGGTTAGTTTCACACCTCTATAAATTCATGAGGAACGGAACCCAGTTAGCAGTCTAAAGGGAGGCAGGCCAAAACTGCCTCCAGAGAGTGAGGTGTGAACCTTAGCCCTAAAGAAAAAAGGGGGTAGGTATAAGAAAAGACCAGCCTTGTTTCTATAGGCTATCACAAACTGTGGGAAAAACATGAAGCAATTCAAGTAGATAAGCGTGTGTAAAGCAAGTGGGTAGACTCTTCATTCTAGACTGCCAGGCTTGGGCAATCCTGCTTGGGGATCTAGAGGAAATCTATTTTACATGTCTATTTGTAGATATCAGTGTCACCTCACTCATGTAATTTCATTCAGGTTTGCATAATTTATCAGCCAATTTTATCTGTGTCTAAAATGGATTGTTTTAGTTGCTGCTGGGGGCAGCATGGGGGAGACATAGGTTACAAGAGAAGAGCTTTGTGTACTGATTTGATCTTGAGGGCATCAGGCAAACTTCCTTGCTCCTCGCTGATTTGTACTGATACATCAACACCCCTTCCATTCCAGGGAGATGGCAGCTGGGTTTGTGATGTTTGCTGTTTTGATCTTGGCCTGCAAACACAGCTGCTGGTGTGCTACAGGTTATCAAGAAACTACGCATGTGGGGCTAGACTTACTTCCCACAGATGAGTTGTCTAATACTTAAGATGATTACTGACGTCTCGAAATTCAGTCAGTGTTTTTGAATCTGTCCCAGAGAATGAGAGATTATTTTAGAAGCTTATCTTGTAGGGTGATGTTTAGCTCCCAGTACAGCAGTAATTGCATGTCTGAAAACTGAAGTAAGCACTTCCACCACCTAATGTGGAGGGGGTTGGGTAGTTGTTTGGGTTTTTGGAAGGCAGAGAAGAAAAACCCTGAACAGATAACAAGCAGCCAACAGTGGTTTTTTTCTTGTAACTACTAGTACTTAACCTGGTACAATGTAGAGAAGGAGCTGGCATGTGCTTAATGGCACATCTAAAGCCTGCAGATGGCATCTATTTGAGGAGGGCATCTTAACTGATATGTCAGTGCCATCACAGACTTGCTTTGCAGTCTTCTGTTTTTGCCATCTTATCTTTTATTGCAAACTGGCCAAAACCAAGTGTAGCGTGAGCTCAACATCTGCTCTCTGAGCTTTGTAGTTTCCTGTAAAGGATGTATTACTATAAAACCTCCCCACACAGAACCTTTCATCTGTACTGCATATTCTGACAGGGACAGAAAAGAGTTAATGCATAAAAATGCTCATACTTCATCACTTTAGTCCATCACAGCTGAAGCTGGGAAACATTTGTTTATGTGGATGGCTTAGGATTGGGAACATGCGAGAGGGGGAAAAAGAAACTGAGCTGTGACAAGGAAGAGCTCTGAAGAGTCAGAAGTCCAAGTAACACTTCTTTCCCCCAACACCACTTTGGACCCAAAAGGACCCTTTTCTTTTTTAGGTCAGACACTGCAGCTGTGTGTGAATTGCTGCAAAACCTACTGGGCTTCTTACTGGGTGCAAGATTTCTAGATGTTTTGGAACAGGCTCTTTAGGTACTTGAAGGAGGGGAAGGAAACCCTGGAAGGGAAAAGACATGGATGTTACACCAGAAAGCATGATAATCATCCACATGTGCAAGCCTGTGGTCATGTGGGGTGTATGAAGCTCGGGTAGTCATTCCTGATCTCCTGTGGGGTACTTCCAGCTGAATAGGCAGCACTGAGTTGCTGTGCAAGAGGTCTGACTTGGACTCCCAGAGGCATGTTTCTGTTTCCCAGGTTAACAGGTGATATTTCCAGTGTAGGTGTTGACTCTTTCTAGGATTGTGTATGTTCCCTGAGAAGCCCCAGTTAACAGCATTTTAAAGTGGTGCTGGTCATCAGGGGATCCTGCTGGCATTTGCTGTAGGTTTTGAGGCAAAGATGTTACTTTAACTTCACAGTAATTAAGTGGTTGCTTGTGAGGAACAAGACATTTTCTTTTTTTTTTTCCACAGTTCAGATGGTGGTAACAGTGTGAAGAGGTTGAAACTAGATACTGATCATGACGAAAAGAATCAAGGTATGTCCTGATTTCTGCATGTGGGAAGCTGTCTCTCACCTGAACAGCAACTGACTCGGTGTTAAATCTGATAGAGGATTTGCTTTCCTGCTCCTTCATTATGCAAGACAGCACAGACTGCAGTTGGCATGTTCTCTCTTAAAGCAGTAGAAATGGTAACGATAGGTGCTGACAGCCTTCATACGGCTGGAGGGAACCTCTACAGGTCATCAGTCTATCCCCTGCCTAAACCATTCCTGACAGATGTTTGTCTAAGCTGCTCTTAAATCTCCACAGATACAGATTGTGCACCCTCCTTAGGCAGTTTATTCTAATGCTTAACTGATTTTACCCTTAAAGAGTTTTACCTGATAACTAATAGGAGTCTCCTTAGCTGCATTTCGAGCCTAGTGCTTGTTCTATCGACGGGAGACATGGAGAACAGATAATCCCCTTCCTCTTCACAGCAGCATTTGATGTATTTGTATACATCCCCTATTAGCTTTTCATGCTATGAAGTGATCTTGTCCATCCTGAAACCAATTTGTTTCAGAAACTAGAAGAAAAATTAAGTTGCGTTTCAGTCTTAGCTGTCAGGGCTGCAATTGACTTGCTGTCAGGATATTCTTGACACAAATAGGGTGAGCTGCAATTGTGTAACGACAACCCAAAGCGCTTCCTGAATCTCGTTCTGTTGAGTAAACTTTCAGAACGCTGAAAATAATTAATTAGCCATGGAAGATGGGAGACATTGACTAGCAGAACGATGGAATAAAACTTTTCTTCAACTATGCTGTTATATTGCAAAAAAAATACTCAATTACACAAAGCAGAGCTATTTATTCTTATTTAGTGGGTTTGGTACTTGACAAGCATCAAACTGACAACTTTAGAATAAAAATCTGTAATGCTAGCGTAGAGCTGGGCTTAAACTAGTGATGAGAAAAAAAATCCCCTGAGGTAGCAAGTCCTTCCTGTCAGAATAGCTTTATTGCAGCATAAAGCTGCCTTATGCTTTAATTAAATCCTGCAGTCATCCACCACTGATGTGGCAATAGCAGGTGAATGGCACGTGGCAGTTCCTGGGCTTGATTAAAAGCCCTTTCCTTCACTCTTGTTTTTGACTGAGGTACCTCTCTTTCAGAAAAACCATCCTGTGTTCCTTTGGGGAGCAGCTCAGTGGGAGGCTCCACAGTCCACTGTCCCTCAGCAGCAGTGTGCATTGGGATCCTGCCTGGCCTGGGCGCCTACTCAGGAAGCAGTGATTCGGAGTCCAGCTCGGATAGCGAAGGCACTATTAATTCCACTGGAAAGATCGTCTCTTCTGTCTTTCGTAGCAACAGTTTCTTTGATGGTCCATAACAAAATCCCTCCGTGTGTAATGTAGTGCAGAGTAACTTCCAAAGCCCTAATGGATGCTTGATGCATCCTTCTGCCCCAAATATAATCTTTCTAGCTAACCTCTCAACTCTAATACACTCAGATACTTCTAAAATAACTCATTGTATTTTATTTTATTCCCCCTCCCACAACTTTCCATTTCTGGGGTGCATACTGAGCCTGGAAGAAGGGCTACCATCCTAAATGAGAAGGCATACCTAGTAATGTAATGAAGGTCTGAGGGTAGGGAGGAGAGAGCTTTATCTTTTAAAATTCTTACGGAAAGAAAGAATTCTGGTGATTTAAGAAGTTTATACAAGACTAACAGGCAAAAAATATTCACTTGAAGCAGTGAAGTCTTGTAGAAAAAGCCATGTGTTCTGTTTTAAAATGTCATTTTTATTCTGTATTTGAGAAATGGGGGCAGAACAGAAATCAAGCAGATGGTGAAGTGTAGATTGCCATGACACTGTAAAGAAGTTTTAGTGTTACATGATTAAAGACATTCTGAATGCATGTTTTTTTATCTTGGCTTGTGCCATTCATAATTGTTCCTGTTCCATTAAGCAATTTCTGCACTACCCAACCAGCCCCTTCCTCAAACCACCACCCAGGAAAAGTGCAAGCCAGCCTCCTACAAATGCAGAGAGAAGGTGATGGAAAACTCTTGTTCTGAGTGAGTTCAGAGGAGCTGCAGTTGGCTGTTCTGCTCAAAGGCCATTGCTCCTGCACGGGCGCTTGACAAGTCATTCAGCTTTTCTGCAGCATTGTCCTGAAGAGCATGAATTCAGAGTGCATGGGATTCCCCAGTTCAGCCCAACCTCTTTGTGCAGAAGCTGGAGAACTCTGCCATCCTTTGCAGTTGGTAATTTTTGAAGTTGTATTGGATTTAAGAAACCTTACATGAGCATGTTTATGGGTGGTGTGGACCAGGAAGCCAGGCATGAGTGAGAAGCAAGCTGTGAAAGCTGAGGGCCCATGCTTTTCATCTGTGTGCCAACAGCACTAATGGGAGGTCGGTCGGTTGGAACACCTCAGTTTGACTGCTCAAAGGTGGAAATGTCTTTGTGACAATCTCCCTCACAGCAGTCTTGGTCTACGTACTACACTCCGAAGTGTATGCGCTTCTGAGAAAACAGCTGATACGTGCGTACCAAAGGGCAGTTATCTGAATGTGACGCTAAGCAACTTGTAAGAGAGCAGCTGGGATAAAAGCAGTGAAAACCAAAGGCATTTAGTAGGATTCATGCCTTAGCTTGAGTGTTGAACTTTCCTAAAGGAAACAAGGAGAGTTGTGCTCACGCTGAAGCTATCCTTAGCCAAATACCCTTTCTGTTTGCACAACCCTGTTCCACAATCAGATCTTTACAAACGTGCTGTAATTCCTCCCCTGTTCTTCTGGGCTGCCTGGCACCTTTGTGTTTGCTCCAGAGTTGCTCCTGCCTCTTCTCCGGCTACTGTAATTATGGCGCTTTCAGGTGGAAAATAGCTAGATCTCTTGCTGCCTCCCTAGTGCTTTGCTTTGGATGACTTTCATCGTACCTGGCTATGGAGTGAAATGGAAGCGGTGCACAAAAAAATATCTGTTTTTCTTGAAAGTTGCATTTGCAAGAGCCTTGAGCAGTTGAAATGAGAGATGTAGGTGTGCTTCCCTGGCATTAATCTAGATCAATAATCTCTCTATAGAGTTGGAACAGCCTGGCCTGGCTGTGAGCATGCTGGGGCCATTTTCCCGAGTGGTATTTTGCATAACTGCAGTCAAAATGGCTGATTTAGTAAGAAATTTATAGTGGGATTTGGCAGCCAGTTGCGGGCAGATGTGGTGGTGGTGGTCCATGGGGGCTGCAGGTGAGACCAAGAGGGGGGTGATGGTGGTTATGTTGGACCATGCAAGGCCAGGAGGAGATGTAATTCAGTGAAAGCAGGCAGGAGAGCTCCCCACTTTCCTCTTGTTCCCAGAAGAGCAGGAATAGGGCACTCGGGGAATGCCTTTAGCTCACACAAGCCTTTGAGTCTGAGTCACTTCTGCTGTTCTCATGGCCTGGCCCATGTAAACAAACTGCAGAGTTGTCACAGCTCATCACTCCATCCGTTGGGCCCATTTACCTTCTTACAGTCAGAAGCCATCTGACATTAAAATACTTAAGTGGACTGAAAGACATGCTGGGACATGAAGAGTGCAAGGGATAGAGGATAAATCAGAGCTTCTGGAAATAGCAGCTGTGGCAGTAACCTTGCCCCAGGGCTGATATGCTAGAGAAGAACGGCTGGGTCCAACAACTCTGTCATTCAGTGATGGATGTAGATTTTTTTTAATTTTATTTTTTTTTAAGACTGTTCTCTCTTTGCCGTGACTGCATAGTGTGTGCTTCATCCCCTCCCCAGAGACAGCTTCATAAACTGCTTGTTGTCTGTGCTTGTTGTTAAAGCTTCAGAGAGGTGTTAAAAAAAATGACAAACCCCCACAAACATGCTACTAGCAGGAGAGCTTACTAACTAGTGCAGCTGCATGTGAGGTTTTCATATGGAAAGAAAAAAAAAATTTTTTTTCCAGAGCCACAGACTTTGATCCGGAGGCTGAGCTGTATACAGCATTATTTTCAAACAAGCTGCCTTTCAAAGGCTGCTTCTCCATTTGGAAAATGGTGGTGTTGGTTTGTTTTTTTTCCCTTCCAGAGGGCTTTGCAAGGCAAATATTTCATGGAGCAGTCCCACCTCTCCCAAGGGCTGGGGCCTCACCAAGCTCTGTGCTCGGAGCTGAGTCGGGGCCTCACCATCAGCTTTGGCTTTGTGCTTTGGCCAAGCTGTGGGGCTGCACGGGGCAGCCTGTGTGCTGGTGACTTGGTGGCAGCAGTGACAACCATGCATTCACTAGCGGTGGTAACGAGCACAGCCAGTAGCACATACGCGTGCAAATGGGCTCCAGGCTTTAAATAGAGACACCAACCTCCCACCGCAAGTGTTTTCGCTAATGGGGAGAAGGGATGTCAAGTCTACCTGAGTTTGGAGTAAGGCTGGTGATCCCTGCAGTATGTTCAACTTCCTACCTGCTAGCTTCAAAAGACCTTAATCTAGTTAACAACAGAAGAAAGCAGCAATTAGCGCTGAAGAGAGCACGTTGCTGATGAGCAGCTCAAAGGAGCTGCTGGAAAGCAGGATTTCATTACCCAGCCCATCTTCTCCCAGGCAGCAGGGAACTTTTGTTACTCAGACTTGGAAAAATTTCTAGAGATGAAGCAGCAGCAAACCATGAAACTTCCTTTGCCAGTTTGTTGTGGGTTCACCGGTGTTTTCCCAAGCATGCGCATGCTTGCACACACACCAGCCTCCTGCCCTCAGCTCAGGCAGGCACTGAGAGCTGATGGGGTGGGAAGAGGATGCTGCCCTCCCCAGGACATCCATATTCACCTCCACCTTTGGTACATCGCCATCTTGCATGCTGCCATTGGTGGCCTGGGGCTGATCCTGGGGCAGAAACACTGAGCACAGGCTGAGTGACAGCCCGTCTCGGGGTGACTCTCAAACACCCAGCACCACTGACCATGTAAGGTGCCCCCAGACCTTCCCATATGGGAGTCCCTTGTTTTAAATGTCCAAGTTCCTTTATTAACCTGAGTATAACAAATATAACATGTACACAGTATAAAAATGAACATAGAGTGTGACAGATGTACAGGTACAACAACACAGATACATGAACTATACAATGACCAGTTCATTGAATGATAATAATATATTAAGCATTTCATTGCTTGGAAAAAGCAAGTTTTGATTGTAAAAATTGTATCCTGTTCCACTGAAATTATACAAAGTACATTCAATACTGAAAAGTGACTCAACAGAGCAGGACCAGGGCATGGCCTGGCCGCTTAGTGTTACCTCGGGCTGGGACTGTACAAAATGAATCCAGATGCTTCTCTGGGATGAGTTTTAAGAACTTAGCAATTAAATTAAGGAGTACAAAGTATTTCAGGGAGGGTATTCTCTTAAAAGCATGTGGAACATGCGTTTTCGGTAGGACCGACAGGCTTCAGCAACATGCAGAGGGCACAGCCTGGCACAGCTCTACGCGGGCTCTGAGTTGATGGGCGGCAGGTTTTGGTGCTTGAAGTACTGCACGACTTGCTGGGGCAGCTCTGCCAGCACAGCTTTGGCCAGGGTCTCCTTGGGGGCCTGCAGGCAAAAGGGAGCAAACACCGGCGTAAGCATGGCCGTAGGGGACCAACCGAGAAAACACGCCTGGGCTGTCCCCAACTCCAGACTGTGGCATTTCATTTAATACCCCCCCAGAGCCTACTGGCAGGCAGCATTTTATACACCTGGGATTATTATATTCTATACTTCACCTTCCTTCCAGGAGCTAATGCACTGATAGGGAGGAATAAAACATCCTGGGTAGGTTAGAAAAAAACAGGTATTGAGTAACAGCAGGTGAAATAGAAAAACACTGATTAGTTGCTAAAAGAGGGAAGATAAGCACAGGCTGAGTTTCTGCATCCTCTGGCAATCCTGTGCCAGCAACAGTGTCCGACCCAGGGCTGACTCCTGGCTGATCAAGATGGGCAGAGAACTGTGTCTCATTTTGTCCTTTTTTTTCCCCTTCCTTCGTCAACGTTTTTCCAACACACAACAGTGGGTCAGGCAGTGGGAAGCTGTCCCACAGAGGGGACATGTGCAGGGCCACTGCCAGTATTACCCCTTTCTACAGGTGCTGGGAGGGGACCTGTGGGGCTCGGGGCTTGCTTACCCCCAGGGCCAGGGCAATTCAGCATTAAGCCCTCAGCACGTGACACATCACGGGTGCCAGATGAGGCCTGAGTGGGAGACACTGGCATGGGACTGCGGCAAGGGACACGAGCCCAGCGCTGCCCCAGCTTGCTGCGGGAACCTGGACCCTGCTATAATTAACTGGTTTTTGCTCCCACCTGCCTGGCAATGACAGGGGGTGGCGGAGATTGTGGTGGTGCTCAGATGGAGCATGCTACGGAGATACAGAGCACTGTTGTCCTTGCCTGCAGTGCTGCTTTACATGGTCCATGCTGGAGCATCACTGAGGGATGTGGAGTTTAGGGGCAGGGCAGGCGGGTGCCAGCCCTCTACCTCTTGCCTCTATCTGCCTCTGCCAGGGTTGCTCCACTTCCAGGGTCCTTTCCAGGCTTGAGACCCCATTTCCGCCTGCGATCCCCTCCCCGCTGCCCATGCTCACGTTGCGGAAATCCCGGAAGGGCACGAACTGGACGATGTCACGCACGGCCTCCTCGCCGGTGTAGGAGCGCAGCACCCGGCTGTCCCCATCCAGGAACTCCATGGCGGCAAAGTCGGCGTTCCCCACCCCCACGATGATGATGGACATGGGCAGCTTGGATGCCTGCACCACAGCGTGTCTTGTCTCGTCCATGTCGCTGATCACCCCATCCGTGATGATGAGGAGGATGAAGTATTGCTGCAGAAGGGAGGGTGGAGGGTCAGACCCAGTGGCATGCTGGGGCACCCTCATATCACAGCCAGAGCCTCTAGGGTGTGAGCGGCTGGGATGCTCTGCACATTGGGGGGAGGCAGGTCCCCCGGGGAATTTGGGACCCTGAGGTTCACCCCTTCCCAGGACAGCTGGCATCACCCCCCCTTTAGCAGTATCCAGAAATTTCAGTTGCTCCCATTCCCCCCCGATTTTTGAAAGATCCTAACCAAACAACAAACCAACTCCCATCCCCAAATATTTTACTGATTTACTCTGCTTAATGATGGAAAAAAAGCCCCAACCTGTGCAGAGCTTCTGTGTCACAGCCAGGAGGAGTTTGGGGCCAGGACATGAGCCCAGCTGGGAGATGAAATCTCCCCCTACCTGCATGCGGTGGGGTGCGTTTCTGGGCGGTCCCCATCAACACATCCCTGCATGGATGGGGAGCATCTCCTGCATCCCAGTGCGGGGCGGGGGGGGCTTGTCCCATGCTCAGGGCTTGTCCGTCTCCCATAAAAAGCAGTGGGTCTCAGAGGCAGCGAGGGGGGGGATGCAGAGGGTACTGGCAAGCTGGGGGGGATGCCAGAGCAGTGGCATTAGCACCTGCTCCCCTTCTCGTGGGGAAAGGAGGGTGACCAGGCCAGTCCACGGAGTTGGGGGAGGATGAGCAGACGGACAGACAGTCCTGCTGGACCCAGCTCATCAAATCTGGGGCATGCGGACCCCTGAAAAACCCATCTCCTCTGCCTCCAGGGAAAGTAATTGTTCAATTTTGGCACATTACACAGCTTGCGTGTGCTGGAGAAATGACGAAAGCAAGCACTTAAGCACATTAAAGCCCTTTGTTCCTCTCCTCATTTTTTCCATTTCCTCTGAAAACCACTAGCGCAGCCATCCTGGAAAAGCAAGAGAGGGAACGCCACCCAAAGCCCGTTTTCTTGGTCTTCCTCCAGCCCACAGCTCCTGAAACCTTCCCTAAGCGTTGTCTGCCCTTGACACAGTCCGGTGCTAAATTCCAAGTACAAACAAGGCTGGATCAAGCTTAAACACAACCCGAGGATGTGGGTGAGGAGGTAGTCCCAAGCCAGGGCAGGCAGCCAGCCCCTTCCTGACCCTGACCCCTTTTGATGCATTAGCCCTGCCTGCAGAGCACTGCCCAGGATTTAGCTTTTCCCTAAATCCCTACTTTTCAGAGCGAGTCATGGGGAGACGTAGATCTGAAGAGCAGGACCCCAACACCCGAGTCTGGTGGGTAAGACTAAACTCCAGGAGAAGACCTGCATGCTTCTCCATGGTGGCCAGCACTGGTCATCACTGGAAGCAGGACAAGTGACTGGGGCCTGACTCTGTCTGGGAACCAGTATGGGAGGAAGTGTAAAAACTTGAGGAGAGCAGCAGATAATGGGAATGACTTTAAGCTGATTCCTCTCCTTCCTCCCCCGGCCTCTGTGCATGGTCAAAAAGAGGAAAACCAGAAAGGACTATTATTTCCCTTTGTTCCCTTTTTTTCTGTGAAATCCGTAACGGGATCAGAGAAAAATGCTGGAAAGTATGCAGGAAAAGAGGGGTAGAGCAGAGCTCATCAAATGTTTATCGCGACGTATTTTGGAGGGCAAGCAGAATAAGAGCTGATGGTGGGGGGTCAGGCTCAAAGCCCGGGGGGCTGCAGCAGGGTGAGCTTGCGGGGAGCATCATTACTAGCAAGGGAGCAGCGAGCACTGCATGAGAGCATCGGTGGGAGGTTCCCCAAGGACCGATGACAGTTTGGGTGGTGTCAGTAAATGGCAGCGGGGCAGGGGTGCTGGCGGCACCTCAGGGCTCCAGCCACGGTACCTGGCCGGGTGCAGCCGGAGCCACGGCGGCAGGGACCAGGCTGGCCCCATGGCCGGATCCCCCCAGGCTGGGGTCTCCATTGGCACAACAACCCAGCAGCACCTTCCCCCTTTCTCCCCTTTTTGTAGTTAAAATGGCTGATCTCTGAATCCACTGAGGGCTTTGGGGATGTTTCCTGATTATTTGCTAATGATATCAGCAATTAGGCTCACCCACGTGAGCAGGACTTGAAGGGATTAGGCAGCACTAAGCAGCATGTGGTAAGAAAAGGGGAGGTTTGGATGCAGGGGCCCTGCTGGAAAGGTGTGTTTTAATTCCCCAAAGCTTATTAATACTTCCCCAAGAGTCAAATCATGTGTAATCCCTCTGTCTCTCCCCCTCACCCCAACACGTTTTAGTCCTCCCATCCCTTAAGAGCCGATGGCTCCAGTGTTTGTAATCCATGTTGCCATGGAAAAACTACGAGGTTTTTTTGTTTTATTTGAAATGTTGGGAGCAAGCAAGTGCAGGAGGAAGAGGAGGGCAGGTCCAGGTGGCCACTGAAGCCAGCAGCATCAGGGGTGGCTTTGCTGCACACATTGAAGATGGAATAGAAGAGGAGAAGACCCCAGGGGAGCAAGATCCCTCATCAATAATGCTTTGTGCTTCCAAAAGAAAAGACCAAGCCAACCCCGACTTGCCTCTGACGGCACTATTAGTGCCCATTATTTAAAATCTCCCTTGATTAAACTATTAGTGCCAACGGAGGGGTGCAATTTGCATATGATTAGCGCCTCTGCTCAGTGCGGAGCCTGTGGGCTTCTCCCTCCCCCACTGATGCCGAGAGAGAAAACGAAAAAATGAGGAGCGACCTGGATTTGTGCTGAATTAAACCAAACTCAGTATTTCCTTGTGCCTGGGGCTGGGAAGAGCAACAGTGCTCAAGGCAAGGCTGGAAGAGGGCCCCTTGGGGAGGACGTTTTGGGTGTGATCCAGCCCTGCTCCAGGCAGGAACCAGGCAAGCTTCTACCCCGAGGCAGCTCCTGCCACACATGTGCTGACGGCCAAGCTGAGCTGCTTTTGGCCAGCAAAACCCAGGGGTCAGACCTGCTGTCCTCTGTGGGCAGCCTGCTGCCACGGGGACCCAAGTGAGCTCCATCTTGCAGTCTTCAGATGCTCTCTGCACCCCTGAGGGGACACTCCGGTCATCACCAGCAAGGCTGGACCCATGGCTGCAGCTCCTGACACACGCAGGCATCCCAGCATCCCTTCGACCACCAGCTTCACCCTCCAAAACCACGCTGGCACCGGCTCCCTCACAGCCCAGCGCAACTGTGTGCAGTTATACGAGGCCCCCGCACTAACGAGCAGCTTTTTGACATATGGATGCGAATAGTCTGATGGACTAATTAACAGGGACTTCCAGGACTGCCGAGCGGCTGGAGCAGCCGTGCGGGAACCTGAAGCCTGGCCCTGAGCCTGCTGCTTGTCCAAGTGGCGTGAAAAGCAATGATCAAATCGAGCCATCCTGTGGTTTTCTGCAATTCCTCCTCAAATATAAAAAGCTATTTGAAGGGGAATAGCAGAAAGGTCTTCTCCTGGCAAAAGGTTCAGATCTGGCCATCAGCCACATCAGAAACGTCATGCTTTACACCACGGCCCGGGCTTGCTCTCTCCTGCTGCTGCTTGCAAGGCTGGATGTGCACCTCCAGATCTCCCTGGGAGATCTTCACAGGAGAGGGAGATGCTTCCTGCAGCTGTTTCTTGTGTGTCGAAGGGAAATAAACCAAAGGTTTAAAGTCATGCTCAACCTCTTCCCTGTCGCTCGTGTTTCCCACCTGTGCTACCGCAGCAGCATCGCCATCCTAGTGCCCCTGGGGACCCCAAGACCATCCGGTCCATCCTGCCCCAGGACAGTCTTGCAGCAAGCAGGAGCAGGAGACTGTTTTGAAAGCAAGAACCTCAGGACTACCATTCCCCACTTATCCATAAGGACAGAGGTTGCCTCCTCAGAGCAAAGCCCCTTGGAGCTCAGCAGAGGTTGTTTTAGGAAAAAAATTAGGAGAGAACAAAGTTGTCTTTTCCTGTCTCCTGCCAGCTGCTGCCTGGCATGTGTCAGGGACTCCTGAGCCTGAGCTCACCCCAGCGCAGTGGTGATCAGCCCTTTATAGCTGGGTCTGCCACAAACACATCCCTTCCCTCTCTGGACCTTCACAGCCTTCAGCCCCAGGCACCGTCCTGGGGCAGTCTCAGCTCCCTGACTCCACTGCGCACTGGCCTGTTGAATACCCATCACCCAGCTATTCCTCAGGGGGCCTTCCTGGCCTTCCCCATAAGAATTAGGGAGAAATCAATCACTTTTTCACCATTCATGATTTTATGCATCTCTGATATTCCCAGTTGACTTCCTGGGCCAGAAGGTGTCAGCCTTATTGCTTCCCATACAGGAGCTGGTCCACACCACTGAGTGTCTTGGCCAAGTGTCTCGCTACCATTCCCAGGGCTGTTCGATCCTCTTTGAGGTAAAGGCACCAACATTTAAGATGGTGCTCAAGACATCTGTATAAATCCAAGGGATGCCCACCTCATGGCATCTCTCACCCCCATCTCCATTCTCTCCCCAATAATTTCTGATTCTCCACAGCTGCAGTTTTGTTGACTGTTGTCAACTTTTTGAGTTTGTTTTTTTTTCTTCCTAAGAAGCGCTTGCAATGACTCTATGTTCTCCATCTGAAGTGATGACAGCCAACTGAGAGCCCACAGCTGCAGGGACCCCAGGGATGGTCCTGGTGGGAGGAGTCTGCCTCCCTGCCCTCAGTGAAAGGGAAGAGAAAAAAACCAAACTCAGAGTTTGCCTTCCCCTGCCCAAAGTCATCAGGATTGCCATCATATCACGGGATCTTACGGACTTACGGATGCAGCCTCCTGTTGGGTGGCCTGAGCCGCGAAGCGGGCCACGTGGTTGACAATGGGGGAGAAGTTGGTGGGTCCGTAGAAGCGGATGTGGGGCAGGCAGGCTGAGTACGCTTGGACAATGCCCTCCACACCTTCAGGGAAAGCAGAGAAGCCAGGCATTACAATGCACCACAGCCCAGGCCCACCACAAGTCCAAGCATCATTAGCTAACGCTGTCACGAGAGCTGAAGTTAGACCTATCCCCCCCCTCCCCAAACTCATCCAGCTCCACAAGTTTCATCCACCTCAACTCAAATTTTCTAATACCAGGGCTTTGCTCTTTAGTCACTTTGTAGTGAGTCCTCAGACCTTCTGGGGTAAGAGAGCCCTTGTAGTGCCCACAGTCAAAGAAGGCTTTCCTTGGGTTTCTGCAAAAATCCCAGATTCAGCCAAAGAGGCAGAGCAAAAAGAAAAGCAACTCCTGGTCTCTGAGGATAACCAAAAACCAGACAGACATGGAGCAGAGCAGCAGAGAGAAGCAAAACAATCCCAGAAGCACCCTCTGAGCTCCCAAACTGTGTTTGGGACCTGCAGGTCATTGAAGACTCTTCTGCCACACCAGAACAGGGTAAATGGCTGCTCCCCCGAAAGGATGCATGGGCGTATAACTCAAAAATGACCAATTCCACAATTAATCAGCTGATAATCAGTTCTTCGGGAAGGACCTGTCACTAATAAGAGTTGCAGGATGGTGACTTCTGCGCCCCGTAACACCTGCAATAAATCAGGTCCAATGAACCCGTTACAGCTACCAGAGAGGGACTGAACGAAGCAAAGGCAGCAGAAGAGCAGATGTTCACAACCAGGATTCATGAACCAGTGATCAAGGTTTGGAGGCTGCCCAAGTCCCCGTTTTGCTGGGGGCAAAGGCAAAGGTCAAACCAGATGACTTTTGGAGTCCACGGTACCCCTTACCACTTAGGATCTGAGCAGTTCTTCAGCCATGACTGTGACCAGTTCTCAGTTGCTAAATGAAGCATTAAGTCTGAATTTCCCATCTGCTAAACAGGCCTAGTGTTTCTTGCAGGCTTGCTGGAGGAGCAGACGGCTGGTAGGACACACCAGACACCAGCGCGAAGGCGGATTTTACGCTGTCTAAATCCAGTTGGGCCTTCCTACACACCCCCAAATTTCCTCTGCTTTCTTATGAGTGCACCCTTAGCATGTGCTCTGCTTCACTGTTCATGTCTGTCTCTGAACAGACCTTGAAAAATCCCCGAGATGTTATTGGAGAAATGCAGAGGGAAGGACAGAAGACACTGAAGGCATCTAAGGAGTCTTAAAGACCTGGTAGATGCTTACCTGAACAGAACGGGTTTGTGGGATTGAAGTTAATGGCAAACTCATGGGATACCTGTGGAGAAGAGAGACACAAATTAACACAGAGCGCCAGTGCAGAGCAGGCTGTTCACTATCAGTTTAGCTGATGCTGCAAGGATGGTTTGGGTCTGATGCTCCCCCGGGGCAGGACCCGGTGGTCACAGACATTACGTTCCATCCTGTTGGGTCAGCAACACTTCCCAGCCCTCCACTACCCAAACAGCAAGGATTCGCAGAGACAAACTGTCCTGGTTTCAGCTGGGATAGAGTTAACTGTCTTCCCAGTAGCTGGTACAGTGCTATGTTTTGAGTTCAGTATGTGAAGAATGTTGATAACACTGATGTTTTCAGTTGTTGCTCAGTAGTGTTTAGACTATAGTCAAGGATTTTTCAGCTTCTCATGCCCAGCCAGGGCACAAGAAGTTGGCAGAGGACACAGCCAGGGCACCTGACCCAAAGTGGCCAACGGTGTATTCCATACCATGGGACGTCCCATCTAGTTTAGGAACTGGGAAGTGGGGGCGGGGAATCGCCGCTCGGGGACTGGCTGGGTGTCAGTCGGCGGGTGGTGAGCAATTGCCCTGCGCATCATTTGTACATTCCAATCCTTTTATTACTACTGCTGTCATTTTATTAGTGTTATCATTATCATTATTAGTTTCTTCTTTTCTATTCTATTAAACCGTTCTTATCTCAACCCACGAGTTTTACTTCTTTTTCCCGATATTCCCCCCATCCCGCTGGATGGGGGGGAGTGAGTGAGCAGCTGCGTGGTGCTTAGTTGCTGGCTGGGGTTAAACCACGACACAAACATGGTCAGGGTTGAGCAGCATTTTAGGATGGACTGGTTCCTCAATCCCCCCATCACGGAGCCACCTGAAATTATCACATCACGCATTCTGCTACAGCTATCCAAGCAGGTTTGTCCAGATGGCTTCCCACTGGCTGCCTAGAGGGAAAGCATGCAGCAGGGATGCGCTCAGCCAGCTGGGCCATCTCACCAGTCACTAGGAGAAATTACTTCATCCTATAGCAGCTTATAAAAGGAGAAAACTCAATTAACAATACAGGGAGCCCCAGTTCTGGCAGCATCCCGGTTCCCCATCTCTCTGCAAGTGACATGCCACAACAGGAGGGAAGCAGGCACAGAGTGAGCTGGGCTGAAGACCTGATCTGCCATGTCAGCTACCATGACAAAGCCAGCAGATGACTAGCTTCATCACCTGGGTCATCATGACAGTGAAAGCCAGCACAGGAGAGGTGATGTGAATGCTTGGGAGTGATGGACAGCAAGTCCCAGCACAGTCTGGGCTGGTTTTCATTGACCATGAAACCATTCCTCCTCCAAGGCAAGTAGGTGCAAGATCCCTCAGGTTTTCTACCACATCCTTTCAAGCTGAGGGAGATGCTCTCACAAGGAGGTCCTGTGGGACACTGGCAAGAGCAGATGGCCCTGCACACCCTGATCCCTGGCCTGTTGCACTAGCCTATCCAGAGAAACCAAACAGCAGTGCTGACTGCAAATCACAAAACCTTCCTCATCTGCTTCCACGGGAAGAGCCTGCAGACAGAGACCACAAAACACTGGGCAACAGTTGCTCTGATCCTACCTCTGCCAGCAAAGGCAGGGCAGCTCAGCGGCCCAGGTGCAAGAGAGGGTCAGGACTCCTGGCCCCCACTATAAACCTTGCCAATGTTGGTGTGGGTCAACAGCTTGCTTGCGGAACGACCATGAGATCTGGGGGCTTAGGCATTCCTCACTCTGCTACCTGCAATCTAGGCACCTTAAGAAGCAAACAGACTCTCAGGAGCACCAAGGATGCGTAACTGCCTCTTCCAGCACCTCTGAAGTTTGAAGGGGGTGATTTGGGCTTTCAGGCCGCCAGCTCAAGGGCTCTGAAACAAAAAGCTCCCACTCTGTTCATGCCAGAGTTACAAAACAAGGATATTTTCTCCCTCTCAGGAGGGTGGAGGTTTGCTGAGCTTCTCAGCCAGCGGATCGCTTCGGGACATGCGTATTCATAACGCTGGCAAAATGACTGTCCTCTAAAGCGCTGTGTGAAGCAGAAGTCCTCCTGAGACTGCAAAAGCAACACTGATTCAGACTTTCCAATTATACTGGGCATTGTGTTGAAAGCAGCAGAAACTATTTTTGCAAGAGGCTGTGGGGTGGGAAATAGCAACCCAACAAAAGTAGGTCAACAAAAAGTCCTCCCCGTGCTGCAAAGCTGACGAGCTGTCGGACCGGTGAATGTCCATCAAGAGCCTGCTTGGGTCTCTCCATGCCTGTTGAGCACAACCAGTAACACTCCCAGCCACCAGTAACCCCAGGGTTAGAGACGTAGTCTGAAATGCATGACTTGGTTTTGCATACGCCCTTTCTTGCAGAAGCCTCAATTTTGGGCAATGTATCCAAATTCAAATTTCTTGATTTTCAGTTGTAAAGAGCTCATTTTTTTTTTTAGAAGAAGATGTTCAAAATTCTGCCATACCAGTATTTATAGACAAGGCAAGCAAAAATATTTCCATGTTTTGCACTGCATAAAAGGGTTTTCTCTTTCTTTTAAGAGCAGCAACGAAATGGTTTGGAGCTGTGTTCCTCACCATCTACAGACCAGACCCCCTGCATAGCAGAAGTGTTGCAAAACCTCCTTTGGAGTTTTTTAGGATTATATATATATCTATATCTCTGCTAGAAAATTCAACAGAAGGCTTCAAAATACCCCCCCCCCCCAAAAAAAAAAAAAGATCTCATTCCCTATTCAGCTCGTACTTTGAAAAACGGTTTCTGTGGAGTCCAATTAAATGGATAGGGAGCATCTACAGGTATCACATTCACCAGTAACTCACAGGGAGAAACTCTCAAACCACCCCAAATGGTAAGACGTTCATCTGCAGCCAGCCTGTGTCCTCTTGAGTCCTGGATGGGGACAGCCATAGCTCCATCTTTTCCCATCAGGGATTAGGGACGTGCCTTGCAGACACATGGCTGGAGCCTGTGCCAGAGAACTGACCCCGCAGAGGGTTGTCACCAACTCGAGTGATCCTACCCCTGCCGTGACTCAGTTTCCCTATATCTATATATAAAAAGGCAAATGGATGGAAGCCTTTGGGATGGCACATCGGCAAAGTTGCCAGCTTCCTTTGGCCGACCCCATCTCCCAAACCCAGGGCGACTGGTGGGGCTCCGATGTTAAGCATCACCCTCTCCGCTGCTGCCTTGCCTTTGCTCATCCCCCAGAAACCACAACCCATCTGCTTCCCTCTCCTCTTCCCTACTGGGAAACCGCTCGAGGCTCTGTACAGAGCTGTTACACGGCAAGATGTTCTTTGACATTTCCAACAAGACTTTTGTGTGCAAAACATCTCGACGCGCGCCTGGGAAGCGTTGGGGGAGCCATGGCAACGGGAGCACAAAGCACCATTTATACGACTCTTATCTCTCAACTATCTTCTCCATTTCCACTCCGGTCTGGGGGTACGACAGCCACCTTCATCGTGTCCCCCCGAGGAGTATCATCACCCACGCTGCTCCCCGACGCCTGCCTGCTGGAACGCAGGGCGCGGGTTTCAATGAAGAACCACTGCTTTGGCTTTGAAATTACCCAATGAGCCTTGATGGCCAAAAAACCTTTAACAAGCGAGTCGAGCTGGTGATGCACAGACTCCATGGGCCAGACAAGCCTGGGAGGGATGAAGGCCCAGGCTGGAGCGGCACAGGGCGGTGCAGGGGGAATGGCCCCACTGCTAATGTGAGACAACCGATGGGTCGCTCAGGGCATTAGGGCTGGTGACCTTTAGGCATGGGCCAAGCACCTGGGGAGGGAGAGCTGCTCTCCACTAGGGTTTACACGGGCTTAGACATCATTCTGGGGGAAAACAAGGTGGTTTTTCTGGTAGTGCTTATGGAGTATCCCCAGGCCTGCAGGAGCAGTAGGAAATATTTCTGCAGCAGGCTGCAGGAGGCAGCCACAGCGGGGGCACAGGAGTAGCATCCCTCTGCCCCCCAGCCCCTAGCCAGCATCCTCGACCTGGTACCCACCTCCAGCCTTGCAGGAAGGGTCATTTCCAGCCCAGCGATGTGTTTCCCACAGGTGCTGAGGGATGTTCGCTGTAACAATTTGCCCATTCCTCCAGCAGCCCGAGCCACCATGCCCTTTCCATTCCCACTGCATTTTCCATTCCCATTCCTCTCCCCAAGTAATAAATCCCTGACGGCAGCTGGCTGTTAGTCCTTGGAAGCTGCCTATTTTCCCACCAAAAGTGGTGAAGTGACAGACCAGAGACATTTGCCGGCCAAGGAGGATGAATCAGCTCCAAAGTGCACATGGAGGGATCTCCTCCTGTGGCTGGCAAACAGGGAGAGCTCCCACTTGAGTCACATGAATTTTGGCTGCTGGGAGAGCAGAGAAAAGCGCAAAGTCGGGGCAGGCAGGACATCCTCAGCCTCGAGGGCTGGAAGCGATGAGCTTCCCTGCCCAATTCACAGCCACTGGTGACTTACATGCCCCACTGCGCTCAGCCCAGAGCAAACCTCCCCTCCCAAAGAACACAAAAGGCTCCCTGAAATTCAACCCCCAACCCAAAGCTGGGAACTTCTCTAAACCAGCGAGCAGAAAGAAAATGCACATTAAGGGCGTGAGCAAAGAGCAGCCAAAAGACCCAGCCAGTAATGAAAGACGGTGGTGTCCTGGCACACCTTCTCAGCCGTGAGAAGATGCTCCCCATCAGCCAGCATGGGCTGCAGGAACAGCCCCAACGCCTGCCCAACTGATGAGCAGAATGCTCCAGCTCACACCCTTGCAGGACCAGGGTGCCTTTAACCCCTTCAGTGCCTAATCCCAACAAAAGATCAAAGTGGCTTTTGGGAAGACCCCTCTTTTCCAGTCCTTGTAGGCTCTGCCCGTACAACATCATGTTGAGGCTACCCAGCTCCCAGTCCCCTTCCAGACTCTGCCGTGATCTCACACATTCATCCAGGAGCCTTTTCCCTTGCCTGGAATCGTTCCTGCCTCCTGCCAGGAAAATAAATCAATGCCTGACTCTGCCTGTTAATGCCAGGGAGCTGCTGCTCTTAGAAGGGAGGAACGGGCTGCCCGTGCCCCATCCCCGCCCACCTGCAGTGCCACATCTCAGTTGCCACCAGCTGAAATCCCACATCTGCCCATTCTCCCTCTGCCCAACAGGTTTTCCCCGACCAAGCCAGCCGGGAAGCCCCAGCAGCTCCACTCCTGCCCAGGCAATATCAGGACAAACCCATCTCAAACGCACAGATGGCCACAACACTTCACCTTCCAGTCTGGCGGGAGCTGGGCGCCAAATCCCAGAGCAGGAAACATCTTGTCTCTAAAAGAGAAGAAGAAAAACGTATGGATGTATTTACGCACACGAAGCAGGCTTGCATGGCTCTTGCTATGGCCTCCTCATGCTACCAGCTGCCCAACGCCCAGCTACAGAGAAAGTGCCAGCTAAAAAAGGTGCCAGCCTTCCCTCCTCCCAAAACAATGCAGTGCCTTTAAGAATCATGAGAGCTGAACAGAAAGAGAATAGATGTTCCCCTTCGGCTTTTGATCTTTAGAGAAAAAAAGAGTCCAGCTTTGCTTCGTCACCCACAGGGATAAGGAACATCCTCTTGCCCAAACACCCGAGTCTCTTGCAGATGCATAACCCTGGAGATTTAAAAAAAATTACCTATCCATTTTGGTCACAAAAGCCAGCACGGCGAGACCATCAGATTTCTGTTTTGTTTTCTCTATTGATGTCTAAGATGATATTTTTCTGTGTTGCACACCTCAGGGCACCTGGGGAACAAGGCAGGCTGGCAGTGCAGCTGCCAACAGCAAATACCAGCAAGCTGAGGGCATCTCCTCTGCGCCGAGAAAGCACCAAATGGCTGGTCCCCACCTCTGCTAGTGCACCCTTCCTCTCAACAGTGGTGATGGGGGGAGAGGAGAAACCCTGTCCTTACCCTCTCCTCCTCTTGTGTCCCAATGTCTGTGGTAATTTTCTCCCAAGGAGCTTTTCAAAAGCAAGGTATTATTTAGCCCTGGCTTTGCAGATGGGAAGTCAAGGCACATGCATCCCAGCAGCCCCTCGGCAAGCCAGGGAAACATCTGCAAAACAGGGGTGGAGGCAGAAGGGCACGGTGCTTACGAGTCATAGTCCTGGATGATCTGGCCGACAGCCCAGATAGCCGACAAGTACTCGTTTGTCCCCATGGGGTTGATATAGTGCAAAGAAGAGGGGTCTCGTGGGTTCCCATTGGAGGCTGTGAAGTCAATCCCAACCTGGGGGACAAGAGAAGGACAGACCCGTCCTCCGTTAGCAGACACCACCACGGACCTTGCCACCGAGCCACCATTGCCTTTGAGGTCCACACACAGTCCCATCAAGACCCAAACCTCACAAAATCCAGCTTTTCACCTTCCCTAAAAAAAGCTGATTAAATACTAGGTTAGGCAAAGCCATTCACTATTACATGTACATTTTTCACCAGCAAGCATCACATAAGGTGTCCCAAAGCAGCCCCTGCTCCTGGAGCAAGCCACCACCACCTCCAGCTCAGGACTCTCCCTGCCCATCTCCCAGGCCTTAAGCTCAGGAACTGAGTAGCCCCACAGACACCAAAGCAGCCAGAGCCACCTGGGCATTTGGATCTCAAGGTCTTTGATCAAAGACTCACAACCCTGAGCAGATCTTTCCCTGCAGCCACTCTTCATTGGGCTTCCCTGGGGACCAATATACGCGGAGCTCTCAGGAGACTTTGTCAGCAAGGCACTCATTTTTCTCCCTCCTCAATTAGGCTTTCTATTTAAAGACATTTGTAGAAATGCCTATCTCAGACCCAGTTAAACCTGGTCAGAAGAGGTGAGACGCTGAGCCACCTGATCTGAAATGACTGGGAAGGAAAAGGTGGGAAGAGGCAAGCAGGCAGCGTGACTGCACTCGTCTTGTTTGCTTAGCAAATAGGCAAAACTCAAAATAACTCCGCCGGCTAAATTGAGCTCAGGGGATTCGCGAGGGATTTTGCTCCGTATTCATAATGGGAGAGGACGAACTGCGATTTGGCTGAGACGGGACCTTGGCCTGGCTGGGCCAAGGAGACATCACAGCCCAGGACGTGCCACCACCCTCTGCCAGGGTGGCTGGTAAAACAGGCTTGACAGGACAAGGGGACGTGGTTTTAAACTGGAAGAGGGTAAGTTTAGATTGGAGATAAGGGAGAAATGTTGTACAATGAGGGTGGTGAGGCACTGGAACAGGTTGCCCAGAGAAGTTGTAGATGTCCCATCATTGGAAGCATTCAAGGTGAGGTTGGACAGGGCTTTGAGCAACCTGATCTAATGGAAGACATCCCTGCCCATGGCAGGTAGGTTGGATTGATGATCTGCAAAGGTCCCTTCCAACCCAAACCATCCTACGGTTCTATGAAAACCCAACTTCTATATCAAGCAACTTTACAGCCTTACCAACCTGTGGTTCACTGCCGTAACACCCACGCTTGTGTGCCCAGCTCCTGCCAAGCCACCACAGGCATGGTCAGAGAGCAAGAGGGAAACTGAGGCACGGGGAGGGGGCTCAGTGGACTGAGAGAGATGCATGCCCCACTCATGCAAGCAGTGTCACCCAGAGCAGCACTCGGGCAACAAATTTCAGAGGGATGCAGCTGGTCTGCCTCTAGCACAAGGCAAGCGGCCAGGCACCATGCCCCTCTTCTCTGCAGCTTCAGCCCTTCTCTCCCCACCATCTCCCTTGGCAGGGAGGACACCAGCAGCCTTTCCAAATTGCAGTGGTGCATGCAGCAGCATCCTCCTCCCAGCTCAGGCATTCCTGCAGTGTTGCATCCATTGCAGACCCACACAGGTTTTTGGACCAAAGGTGCCTTGAGAGGGGGAGAAACCCTCCAATAACTGGCAGATTTTTAGATGAGTGGAAGCATTTCTGCATTCAAGCCTAATTCATGCAAGAGCTCTGTGCTACCAATAAACTTAATGATTTTCTCTTCTATTCACTCTCCAGCACCAAGACCTTAGCTCACAGCAGCAGAACAGCACACAAAAAGCTCTCCCAATCACTCCTGTTCCTATGGCAACTCTTCCTCCTCCTCCTACTCTCCCCCCATCATGTTTTTAGACGAAATAACAAAATACAAACTGAAATACTGCAAGTGCCTGCAGCTCTCCGGATACTGCACCAGAGAAGTTTGCAGAAATTGAAAACCCCACTTCTGCATTGTGGCAGTTTCACTCAGGGTTGTAACGTCCTCGATTAGTTACTCCTGACAAGCCATAGTCCAGCTTGAAAGAAGGTGGAAATGCCAGTAAAAATGCAGAAAACCATCTCATTAACAGCCCAAAGCCTCTCAGCTGGCTTCAAAATAAGGAGAGCTTCCATAAAAAAACTGGAGGGTTGTTAAACCCTACGATAGGGAGAGAAGTCGGTAACATTTTGTGAAGGGTCACAAGGTCTTTGTGCGAGTCTGACCTTCAGCCAAAGTCTAGCCAGCTCCCTCTGTGCTACTGGACGCACCTGAACATCACCATAATGACCACCAAAAATGCCCAAACCACATCGTTTAACAGCAAAATGAGGCAGCTCCTCATCGCCATGAAAAGCCACCCAAGCTGGTGCCAAATCTCATGCAGAACCTCCCTCCCCAGGTTTGACCATTAAATATGTGTTACTATTACTGGGCAAAGAGAAGTAAAAGTCCTTACAGTAAACATTAGCTGGCAGCCTCCCAGGATGTAGTCCAGGAAGGAGAAATCTCTGGTTACCTGAAAGACAACAAAAAATAAATGTTTGGCAATCATCACCATGGCAGAACGAAAATAAATAAATACACGGAAAGTGCCCAAGCCTGCAGTCACTGTGAGTTTGGGCCTTGGGGGGACCTTCAGCCACATGCCAAAGCAATGGGAAGAACCACGTGGGTCTCCCATGGCAGCATTTTGGCACTTCATGAGTCGCGTGGGGCCAAGTAAGGCCGTGTGTTAGTCCAAAGCTGGCGTGGGAGGTCTGGATGGGGATCCTGGAGAGCTGGAAGTGTCCACCATGGTGAACTGAATGGAAGATCCTCTCCCCATGGCCAAAACGGTCTCAAACGACCGGCAGATCTGGTGTGGGAAGAGCTGTGTTGGTGCTTTCACCGCTGTGCTGCTGCCATGCAAAAAGAGGACTTTGCCAACACCTCAGCTCACAAGAAGGATCTCTCCCACCTGCACCCAACCCTTGTCCTCAAGGAGACACCAAGCAGTTGGTAAGCACCCACAGCTTGGGCTTCATGCAGACGCTGCCCATGTTGACCACCTCCTCCTGGGTCTGTGACCACCTGGGTGGAGGGTGGCACCAGCAACTCAGTACATGAGGTGCTCCAAGTGGAGAGAAACCCAGGCAGAAAGGAAATCACACTTTTATTCATGGTCTGCAGGACCTGTGCTTGGAAACGCAAGGGTGCTGGAGGCAGAAGGGATGGGGGGAGCTCGGGAAGACCTGAGCTCAGCCAGAAGAGGAAGGAAACATCCTGATGTCATACTCACTTTGCAGGACTTGACAATGATGATCCCAGAGTTCTTGTAATTCTTTTTCTTCTTCTGCTTTTTGGGGTTAATGCACTCTAGCTCAAGCTGTAACACATGAGACAGACAGTGGTCTGAGAGCAGTGCTGGGCTGTGCCAGGTGTCTGCAGATGCCACCAGTGGCCACATGCTGTGGACACCCTCCCTCCACGTGTTCCAAAGTGCTGAAGAAACATACATGAATCACAGTGAGCTACTAGTATTTAATGATGGAAACGGAGGCTCAGACCAGCCTGGTGATGGCCCTGGAGATGTCAATGAGCCTTTCCCCCCCATCTCAGCCAGGCTGTGGCTGGACCCTACTGATCCCAACCTGCAAACACACCAGCATGTGGTGCCTGGTCTACAGCCAGAGCATCTCTGTCCCTGCTTCTGTATTTACCCTCATCAGCATGGCCACACAAAAGGATGAGGCATATCACGAGGAACTGCCCCAGGGAGAAGGGATGCTGAAGGGCGATACACACTGGTGGCAAGCAGCGGCCACTTGCTTTTGGAGGCACCTTCCTCTGCCTGAAGCCTGCGGCAGCTGTGGTCAGAGAGCGGCGGCAGCTGGGAACGGCTTTACCAAGGAACGGACAGTGCCCGACCTTCCGTGACAAGCCAAGCGAGGGGAGGAGGCAGAGAGAGCCCATCCCCAGGTGGACCCATGTTATGCACAGGGGCACAGCAGCATAGGTTGCAAATCCAGTGGAAAAACGGGCTCAATGCCTGCCTCTGGCACCATCAGCTTGTGCAGTCCTGGACAGGACACTTCATGACTTTGTGCCTTGGTTTCCCCAGCCAGGAAATTTTTCTCATTGTACCATGCATGGTGTTTCACACACCCCCAAGTCTCGGCCAAGCCCTCGTCTTGGTTTTGTAATCCTAGCGACGATGGCAGTGAAAAGCTCTGCTTATCCAGGAGTCTTCGCGACAGGCCTTTGATCAGGTGGCATCTACCAAGGCTTTTGGCCAGCACTTCGGGGGGAAGACAGGGACACCTTTGGCCAAAAAAATGGTGTAGAGTTGCACAGAAGCTGACACTTCTGAGGACGAGGCTGTCCTTGCTGCAGATGCAGCCCCAGCAGCATGTCACACCTCCCCATCTGACCCCCCAAATCACAGGGCACCCCCAAATCACAGGTGCTGCTTCAAACATCTCAGCAGAACTCAATTTTTCGGGCAAGACTGCCTCAGCCCTCTCTCTAGCTCAGATGCTTTGGCTACAACGGTGGCCTGGGTCACTCATGGTGTGGGTGGGAGGAGAAAGGTGGTTGGACTTGGCTTCTTCTCAGCACAGGTTGATGGTCTCAGCCCAAGTCCACCACCAACCCCAAGGAGCCCCCTCCTCGTTCTTCCCTGAAAGCATGTTGGCACTTACTGGAAAGGCATCTTGGGCTTCGCACATCCTGGCCACCGAGGTCTGAAACTCCCCGATGAAGTCGTGTCCCCCATCACTGTCATAGTCATAACACATCACCTAGGGCGGGAGGAGCACAAACCAGCCTCAGACGCAGTAACTATCTCCTGCAAGGACACTTGCTGAAGTTCCCAACCTCTCCTGTTAGAGACCCCAAACAGGCTTTTTTATTGTTTTGGGGAGTGGTTCTGCTTTAGTTTTTTAGTTGTTTTTTTTTAATAAACCAGCCATGGGGTTTTAGATGTTTAACAATCAATCCCAGAGACTGACTGTACAAGCTGAAGGGACCCCAGTTACCTTTATCAGTTTCTCTACATCTCCATCGCACAGTGACACCAAAGGCACAGTGAACGGCTTCCAGACGGGGTCCAGTGTGTACTTGATCACCTGCGGGGTGGGAGCAGAGGGTGCCATTACAACGGGCACATCTGCAGGGGGAGATTGGAACAAAGCAGAGACACGTCTCCAAGAGTGTGTTCTCAGTGAGCCAGGCCAGGCAAGCTGCGGAAAGCCCCATCTCAGCCCTCTTCTGCCTCCTTAACTTAGACACAGCGGCTCCCCCTTCTCAGGCTGTAGCATGTGTGAGTTACAACAGATTAATTTCATTACTTTGGGTGATTTATCCACCTCCAGGGGTCAATTAAATAAACCTGCTTGAGAAAACAGCTGCAGCAGACTGGGCAGCATGGGCACAACCATGCCCAGAGCATGGGCACAACCACTTACCCACCAGTTCAAGGCCAGCAGCTACTATTTATGCCCTCTGCATCCCACTGCTTGCACCCTACTCACTGCTTACCTGCACCCCCCCCCCAGCACCCCAGTGCAGCCTACATCCATCTGGGGTCTGACCACCGAGAAGATGGAGCAGTGGGATGCTGCAACCAGCTGGGAAAGCCAAACAGCTTCGGGTATGTCCAGCTCTCTCATCTCATCTGTGTAACATCTGCTGCCTGAGCTGGAGAAATAATTGATGCTTTTTGACATTTCCTGAGAGAATGCAATCGCTTGGTGGAAACCTAAGCAAACGCTAGCAGGCTCCAGGCACATGCTGCGTACATCGGAGGTGCCTGCAGGGCAGGTGAAGACCCTCCTTCACAAAGGTGTTGTGCTCAAAAAGAGATTCACGTGAATATTGGTCAAGTCAGACACGGCTGGCAGGTTAATGCTTCTCTGTGCAGGGCAAATGTAGGGATATCTGGCGTGGAGGACCTTGGACCCTTGCAGCCAGAGCAGCAACAGCACAGCCCAGCGAGGAAGAGGTCCACGGGTGCTGCTGCAGGCAAACAGCTGCGTGGGACCTGCAACGGGCATCTTGTTTTACAGACAGGCTCTTGCACGAGACCGGGGGAAACCCTGACACTGCGAGCACAGTTTAGTGGGGAATTTGTAAACACCTCCTCCGGAAGGCTGGGAAGAGCAGGGGCAGCCCACGCAGCCCGAGATGGTGCCTGCACGCTGCCAGCCGCTGGGTCCCCAGGGTGGGTGGGAGAAGGATCCGGCATCTCCATTGCCGGGTGCCCAGCTGGGCGTTCACGCTTGTGCTTAAATAACAGGCTGTAATGTGCGCACTAATCCTTCCCTGCCAGACACCTCCGTGGTGGCATGAGAAATGCCAGCATCAGACTGAAAGCTGGTTTTATTCCTGCACGGAAAGCTGCAAGAATGGGGAACCTTATTTCTTCATATCCGGCCTTAAACACAAAGGTGGTTGCCTGGTATGGGATTCCTCTGAGGGCAGCGGGATACATTTGGGGCTGGGAGGGAGGAGGCTGTTGGAGCACTCATTACTTGAAAGAAAACCTGGCTAGACCCTTATCCAGCAAGACAGGACAGTGGAGGAACCAGGCAGCAACCCAGAGGAAAAATCAGTATATACATCTGCTCCCCATAAACCTGACCTGCTGATAGAGATCCCAATTGCCATGCCTCTTCCAGGAGGAAGGGCTGGAGGTCACTCAAAATCCCCATGTCCAAGAAATACATCTTGGTGAGTCAAAGCCCAGCTACCTGCACTAAACCAGGAGGAAACAACCAAACAAGGTCCCAGCCTGTTCCCGCAGAAATACAAGAGAAATAATAAGGTTAGTATGAATTAAATATGCATGGAAACATGTGTGGGAAAGCACTGAAAAATAAACAGCAGAGCTAGGGTTAAAAGGACGGCCTCTATGGGTACCACAGGGCACACACATCCTGGTGCTTGTGTGCACATGGGTGTGTGAGTGAAGGAAATCCTCATGGACTTTGCACAGCAGTGTGAAAAACCAACGTACAGAGAGACTTTGTAAATAAATACCACCCCTCTCCTTCCACGTGAGTTCATGCTGTGTTTTGTTACAGCAAGTTGCTGTGGTGGGACAACGGGGTCCTCAACCACGCCTTGAGGGGACAAGAAAAAGAGGAAGGGTGAGATGGGGACAAGAAAAAGAGGGGTGGGAGGTGGGGTGTGATGGAACACTCTTCTTCCAACAAGGAGGCTGCTGTGAGCCCCCCTTGCAGTGATCGCCCCCTCCTCTTTCTGCCAGCTGCCAGGCACTACATCTGCCCCCCTCCAAAAAAAGGCCTTAAAACAAGCTTTGAGAAGGGGGAAGAAAAAGCCATTGGAAAGTACTTATTAGCCTGGTGCTAAAGCAGAAGCCAGGCTTCTGCCTCTCCCAGCAAATGCCCCTGCGGGCGAGCTTCTCCCTGCCCGTGCTGTGCCTCTTATCCATAACATCACTGCCTTTAGCAGCTTGAGAACATAACCAGAAAGGAGCTCAGATCAAAATATCACAGGAGTTATAAATGAGGGACAGGGAGGGGTCATCTGCCTCTGACCATACCCACCGGGACCCTGGTACAGGTCTCTGCCTCCTCGGCCAGGACTCTGGCTCTGTTAGACATGGGTGCTTGTGCACTGAAGCTGGAGATGCCTAGGCATCCTCCCAGGTTAGCTGGAGATCTGGCAAACACTTGTTTTAATCTTTCCCCACTACTGTCTCCTCAGACCATCTCCCACCAACATCTCCCCAGGTCGCAGCTCGTCCCGCTGCTCCTGCATGTGGAAGGAGAGTGGTCCAGGGCACTGCCCACCCCCAGGCTGAGCCAGGACGTTAACACAGGTTGAAAGACCATCTTCTTCTGTTTGGAAGCTGCAGTACTGACTAGCACAGAAAAGATCTCAAGACCTTGCTGACCTCAGTAAATCTTCATCCGCTGGAGTCCAGCAGCTTCAGCTGGACCCTGGGAAGGCAGCCGTGATGTTTTGAAATCCCTGGATCCCACCCTGCTTTATGGGTGATAGATGAGATAATGCCATGACGGGCAAGAGGAGCTGAGGTAGGGATTGTTGTGTCTCAGCAGCTTGGGTTAGAGTCACACTCACCTCCGTTCTGTGGACCAGCATCCATTTCCCATCGTCACCCGGTTTATAAAACTCCAAGAAGGGGTCTGACTTTCCAAACAGGTCCTGGGGGAGAAGAACAGGACAGGGTTACACAGTGCTCTGCCACCAGCGACAGCCAGTCCAAGAGAGACCTCCTTTCCCCGGCAGTGCCAACCCTGCAGACACCGTCACGTCCTCACGAGACCAGCTCAAGCACGCCGGCAAACAGGCAGCACCCACGGGCAGCACCCTGCCACCTCTCCGTGTTCTAGTCAGGCAAATCCCATTGACGTTCACACCACGTTTTGGCATGGATGCGGCGGGAGAGTCGGCACCCTGGCGCGTGCCGGTGGGATTTGCCAGCGGGCGCCCGGCACCCGGCAAGCTCTCTGGACGCAGATGCCACGGAAAACAACCCCAGCTGGGAGGCAGCTGCGTTTGGGCTTGGAAAAACATCCAGAGCTTCAAAGGAAAAACAGAATTATGAAGTGCACAAGTGCCTTGGGAGGGAAAGGAAAAAAACCCACCCTCCTACACACAGTGGTAAAGCATGAGGAGAGGAAATCTTTAAGGAGCAAGCTGCCCTGGTGTTGACAGAGATCACGTAACACCCTCCGAGATATGCAAGCCTGAACCAGTGTGTGCTGCCTTTCCTGCCAGTGTCTCCTCAGATATTCCCCCGATAAAGGGCTGCTGATTTATGAGAAATACGTACACTTACACACATACACACACATCCCTGCTGGGTGTCGGCATGGGTGCTACTTGGGGGCACCCGCAGCCCAGAGAGGAGGGTGGCGCAGGTAGCACTGACACAGGGAAGCTCCAGCATTTCTAAGCAGAGCTTCATTCCCATTCAGAAAAACTAAGAAGTGGCTAACAAGAAATTAAGCCCCAAATTTTCCAAATGATTTACTGAGAACTCAAGCCATTTCAGCCGCGTTTTCCTCCCAGATGGAGGTGGGTGCCTGAGTCCTGCAAAGAGCTGGAGGAACTTCTTACGGGCTTGAACAGGAGCTTTTTGGGCTTCTAAGAGGGGATGCAGGGGGCTGCTCGTGGAGGAGGAGGAAGCATGGACACCCCAGGAATCCCTGTCCACAGCCAGCCCGGGACGTGGCAGCTGGGACAGACACAGGCTCTAATGATGCCCCAGCAGAAAGCCCATTAATGTTTCTATCCAAACCCTGTTTCCAAAGCCAGCCGGAAAAGTAAATCACTGCAAAGTGTTTTGGCTTGGAGAAACTATAACCTGCTTCAGACAAAATTCTTCAGCCAGAAAAGCAGACCATAAAGGCTTGCAGGGATGCTCTCTGGTGAGATGAGGTTGTTTTTCTCCTACCCTTTTTCACATGTTTGTAGGAGAGAAACCCAAGCCATTCTTTCTGCAGGGTTACTTTTATGGCACAGCTCTGATCCCGCTCATCCACAGCCTGGACTTGGCACTTTCAGGCTGCACTGATGGATTAAAAAAACAGCTGTGGGTACCTGATCCTGCCTATGCTGGCTTAACCTGCAACCCAGTGTGGTTTCATCAGCGCCAACGCAGCGTGGGTTGGTGGAGGCACTGGCTCAGATGACAGCAGGGAGCTTTGAAGGATGTCTGCTGCTGTCCCACGCGGAGCAGCCTGGTTTGCAAGTCCGGTCAGCCTTGCTCCATTCAAAGCAGGGTGGGAGATGCCTCCAAGCCACAGGATTGTGGGCTGCTATTTTAAAATGTCAAAACCACAAACATCTCACCCCTGCAAGCCTGGTGGGAGATGGAAACTGAGCAACCAAAGGAGCTCAGCAGACCAGGTCAACCTCCAAACTAGTCGAAGAATCTAAATCATCCAAACTGGTCCTTGCACATCATGGACGAGGAGGGCAGAGGTGGCACTTCCAGCTCCCCAAACCACAGCTTCCAGCACCAATCCTGGCTTGCAGCACTTGCTCTCCCCAAGCCATGCCAAAGCATCACTGCCCTCCTGCTGTCCCCACAGCTGCGGTGACACACACAGCTCTGGGGCTGAGTTCACCAGGACTGGTCCCAGGTGAAAATACCTCCTCTTCTGCAAGATATTTTTTCTTAAAACAACTCTCACAAGAGCTGATCTGACATAAGGTACGAGAGCTTCAGGCTGGTTCTGCTGCTGACATGCTCCCGCTGTGCATGGGGTTGACCGTCGGCCACGTCTCAGAGGAACCCACCAGCTCAAGGACATCTTCCAGCCCATTTATGAAATGGGAGTTATTTGGCGATTTCTTAACAGAGGCATTTGGCTCCTTGCACTAGGCAGGGTAAGCAGGAGGGCGAGAAAACAGCCGTTCCCAACAGGTGGAAAAGCATTTGGATAAACCAGGCATCCATCCGGTTTGGACAACAGGACTGGACAAATCATGTCTTCTGCCCCAGCAAATATCCTTCTGCCTGGATGCTTGCTTTACCCTGGTTTGAAAACTGAGGGCCATCCTGCCGATAACGCAAGCTCTGGAGAGACTAGAAAGAAGGGAAAAATAATATTCCCATCGATCGCTTAGCAACAGCACTGGTTTAAGAGGAATAGCTCTGGTTGCCTGGTAAATAAGGTCAGATGGCTTTGTTCGGAAAGGCTCACGGTTTCCCACATCTCATATCCAAAGCAAAACTCATGCATTACTTGCCTCTGTGAGCTCAACACTTCTTCCTCAGAAAAGACGGGCCCTACTGTTTGATATACAAGCAGATGTTCACTCCATTTCCAGGGGGGCTGAAGGTGACAAGCTAGGAGCTCTCAGCACTTCTGAGCTATGGCTTCAAGGGACATCAAAACTGCCAGCTCCACCAGGAGACATTTCCAAATGACAGCAACCAAAATAGTAAATCTGCTGTCTTTAAAAGATGCTAGTACACAGATCCTGTGCCACACGTAATCCTTCCATCTCAATGCGTGTGATGAAGAAAGCAATGCTGTGACAATAGGGAAACTGAGGCATGGGCATACCCAGCAGCCAGTGACACCACCAGGACTTGAACCCCTCCAGTCTCACCCTAGTGCTTTCTCCAGTAGGACTATTTTCTGTCACTGCTATACCCAAAAGCAGAGCTTTCTTTAGATCCCTTAGCCTACAAAGGACAGAATTTTAACATGGCATCCCCCAGACACAATACCACTCACCTTTTTATCCAGTTTTCTGCCAGCCATGCTCAGAGTAATCACCCTGTTATCCGAGAGCTCTTGGGCAGCTATCTGAAAGGCAAGGGAATGCTGTATTCATTTTCAGCACGAAAAGAAAGTGAACACCAAGTCAGAGGAGAAGGCAGATGCCGAGGATGTGCACTCTGAAGATACCTGCACAACTCCTGCAAAACCCATTTCCCAGCTAAGAGACTGGATGATCTAATGCCCACAGTATTTCACTTGTTGAGGAGTTAAGCTGATTTTACCTTTGCAGATCAATTTGGGACCAAAGCCTACTTCCCAGCTTCTCCCTGGAATGGAGAAGGATGGAGAAAAAGCCCAAACTTCCCCTGGATGGCCATTGCCATTTACCCTGCGCTGAGGTAGTGACATACCAGCTTTAAATCAAAACAGGATATGGTTTTTTAGAAGGCTACCAGCTACAATGCTGGTATTGCAGCTGGAGCCCCTGTGACATCCACCAGCCTCCACAGCCTCATCACTGGGGCTGGGTCCCCATGAAACACCTTCATTTGCAGGGCTGGGAGTCAACAGGTACGATTTAACCTCTTGAAGGGACAACCCAAAGGGAGAATGAGGTGCCAGCACACCCCAAGCAGTCTCCTTCCCTCGTGCCATCAGATCTGAAACAAAGCTTCTGGGAACAAAAGCATCCCCTTTCTTGGGTGTCACACCTGAGCTGGTCTCAGGTGGCTTTTCACACACCAGGACCTGGCGAAGACTCCAAGGACCAAGCCAAGAGGAACCAGGACCCATAAAAACCCTTGCCAGCAAGATGTGCCACCTTGTCCTCCATGTCCGAGGCCAGGCACGGCAAAAAGCAGCTGCCCCATCCCTTGGGGGAGATGCCGGCAGCACCAAGGACTCAAGCCACGTCTCTGCACAACCACCCAACAGGACGGCCCCAAGGATGAAAACTCCACTCTTGCTCCTGAGGAGCTACAGCAGGCAGGAGTGCAGCCCGGATTTCTTCAGTTTAAGAAACTTTATTCACATACGCCCCAGAAGGGCTTCAGCTGCCAACCACTAGTGGGCCGGTTTTGTCTGGAACGTGGTCTAATGAGTCTTTTGGTATTTTAAGAAAGGGAATGTTTATAACAAAAAAGCACATTTATTCACTTCTGTTACCAGCCTTTTTCTGAAACACTTGTATTTTTTTTCCTCAAGGCTGTGTCCTGCTCAAGCATCTGTTCCCCACCTCTCCCTCCTCCGCTCCCCAGAGTGGGCTGAGCCATCCCCTGGCATCACCGGCTGCAGCATTCTCCCCAGGCAGGAGCCGGCACCGGCATGGCCGGGAGCACAGTGTGGACATCTTCCTCACGCACGGTGCTCCCAAGCGTGGCTGTTTGCCGGGTCTCGCAAGGAGGCTGTCCTTCACTGGAGATATACAGTGTAATTACAGCAAGGCTTTTAGAAAAACTTGCAGAAATCAAGGGAACAATTTTCTGCAGAAGAAGCAATCAGAGGGTTATTGGCACTTAGGAGAGCTGTGGAGTTTGCAGAGACAAGGGGGTAGAGATGCAGCTTTTGAATCTGCCCAGGCGGCTGGCTGAGGGGACGAGTTGCAGCTCCCCAAGAACTTCCCAGCCTTTCCATGGAGGACACCGCTCTTTGGTCCACAGAGGATCCATTCACCGCATGCAAAAACCAATTTTCCCTCTGTCCTGCAGAGCCGTGAAGTCAGAAGTTCCCTATTGCAAAGCCATGGCATTGGTTTTCTCTCCCACCTAGTCCTCAGTGGGTATGCATGGTCACCAAAACTAGTGCAGGGAAGAGGATGAAATTTGCCCTTTGCTGATCCCCACAAAAGCACGTCCAGTTGATGTCCAGCATTTTAGGGCTCACTGGAGGCTATGTAAAAGCCAGACCGTGCAGACAAGCCAGGTATGTCCTTGTACCACACTACTGCAGGCTGCTGGTAGCATCTTCTCTTGGCCAGCATGGACAACAACATCCTCACCGCTGTGTCTGGCAGAGGTGTACAGCAAGATCTTGGGATTGATTTCTACAAATGCTGTGGCTTGCTTTGGGATTTTCCCCATCTCTTCAAACCTAGAGGCCCCCCCTCAATCCCGTCCATCCAGCCAAGGTTCTTCTGTTGCATTCACCCTTGTGGCACCTCAGTTAAGAAAATGGATAATCGGGCAAAATTTAAGGGGATGGGGGTGAGAAAGGCAGGCTTTGGCTCCAAACTCAATGTTTTATGTGTGTGAGTCCAAAGCTGAAGCCTGCTTCTCCAATGGTGTCCATAGCCTGTGCTCCAGCGCCGTGCCAAGCAGGGGGGAAAGGTGCCCATCGCACACGACCATGTTGTCATCACCTAGCCCAAGCCAGGGCAAAAAAAACCCAGATCAGAAAATCACATCAACGGTACAAAATGAAGCAGATGTCTCAGACCCTTTGATTTTTAATGACACAATAGTGACAGATTGGGACATTGATTTTTTTAAAGCGTGTAACCTTTGAACTTGACTGGAAACTTTTCATCTGGTCCAGCTCTTCCCATTCAAGCGTCGGATGGGGTGATGAGAGCCTGATCCCTGGGGATGGAACATGGCATCAGGCAGCACTTGCAAACTTCACTGTGGCTTTTCCTCTGGTGTTTAAAGACTAACTGCAGCAATTAGGGGAGAAAAGCTGGCAGCACCCTCCCAGCCTCTAGAGCAAACAGCGATGGAGATGCCTTGCAGCAGCCAGGTCCTAGACTCTAAAACTGCTCTTAAACCCTTCCAGTGCTTTCAAACCTGATGGAGGTTTAACTCCTTGTTGGCCTTTTCTTCCACACCTTTGCTGCCTGTTTGTGCATCTCACAAAATGCTTAACACAGAAGAGATCCAAAAAGGATGGGAAATGTGGCGGGAGAGAAATGCACCTAAATTTAGTCTTTTCTTTTTAAAAAAATCCATCACTAAATAGATCTGCAGTGGGAAGGCCACTGCCCGAAGGGGTCTGCATTGGGAGCAGCGGCTGTTGCTATGAGAGTTGTTGCTACGGCACAGCTCCCATCCTCTTCCTACGAACAAAACCACCCATCACTGGCAAAGGCATCAGCCCTTTTACCTCCCGCTGCTTCAGGGAGGGCTGGGCAGGCGTGTTGTACCAGATAACAAATAACAGCAGCATAGATTTACTTTGTACTTCTCCAGATTGAGGTTTTTCTTATTTCAGAGACCAAAGCAGAAGTTGAAGACTCACAGCACTGGACACCAAGCAGACACTGGGCAAGATGGTCCCTGCCCCAAATAAATTGTCCTCCAAACAGACCAAAGTGGGCAGGAAAATGAGAGGTAAAGGGAAGGATATTCATGAGAGAAAGCCCAGTCTCCTGGACCCCAGGTGAGTGTCCTCCATCACCCCCAGGTTATTATCCACCTTTACACACTCAGGAGGTAACGTAATGGAGTAACCGTACCGTTATCATCCCTTTTCCAGCCGGCTTGCCATTCCCCAGTAGGAGGGTCCTTGTTATTTTCTTGCTGGAGACGATCTAGAGAAGCCAAAGAAAATAAAGTCATGATTGTACCAGTGATCAAAAGCAGACTCATAAACAACTGATCATTGCTCATGTTAGTTAATTCAGATTAAGCATTCACAACAGTAGAAGACAGACATACTCAGGGATGACCATGCTACTGTGAATATCACCACTGTCACCCGAGTCCATGGGGTGTGGAGCAGCAGCTGAACAGTGCAGGGCAGTGATGGCGCAAGAAGCTGAAGCATCACCTCCCACTGAACCCAGGGACCAGCTCTTTGGGTGGAGCACGTCAGTGGGGCCTCACACAGCTGAAGGACTGTGATTTGTTTCCAGCAAAATCAGAACTCAACCTTTCAAACCCCATTTTAAATAATTCTAACGTGACCCCTGCCAGTACCTTGCTTTCAGGTCACGTTTCCATGGGTGAATCCTGGTTACAAGCTGGATGGTCTCCCCCAGCATCACTCTGGACCCCCTGCACAGCTGCTGCTAAGCAAGGCACAGGGGTCAGCACCCCCCGAAGGCATGTTCTCCCCTTCACTTTTGGCTTGTAAGAGGCCAGACAGGATGATCTGGGAGCAGAATTAAACCCCTTAAGATTTTTCCCAGCTCACTGAGTGTTGGTTGCGTTCAGATCTGGGGATCCCGTAAGTTTTCCCCACGAGGCACAGACCCCCACATGGGGCTCCACCAACCTGCTAGAACTATTTGTGTTCTGCTCCCATACCTAGTGGGGACCCCTTCGAGATCAAGGGGTTGCACTTTAAAAAGTGCAGCCCCATCCATCCTTCTGCCTCCACCTTTGGTCCTATGTCACGCAGCCAGAAAATAATAACAATTAAAAAAAACATATAATGAAATGGCTTAACTTGTTGCTCCTGCCATGCAGGTGACCTAGCCAAGCTTGGATTCCTCCCACTGCTCCTTAGAAATGTTCTTCTCCCTCTGGGGAGACCTTATTACGGCCTTTCAATACTTAAAGGGGGCTATAAGAAAGATGGGGACAGACTTTTTAGTAGGGCCTGTTGCGATAGGACAAGGGTTAATGGTTTTAAACTAAAGGAGGGTAGATTCAGACTACATATAAGGAAGAAATTTTTTACGATGAGGGTGGTGAGGCACTGGGACAGGTTGCCCAGAGAGGTGGGAGGTGCCTCATCCCTGGAAACATTCCAGGTCAGGTTGGATGGGGCTCTGAGCAACCTGATCAAGTTGAAGATGTCCCTGCTCATGGCAGGGGGCGGTTGGACTAGGTGACCTTTAAAGGTCCCTTCCAACCCAAACCATTCTATGATTTTATGATTCTTGTAATTTCAAGGCAAAAACCCTTTCCCATTGTGGCTAGCCAGCCATGTCCTGGTGCTTTTGATCCATAAAGCCATAGGAATCACCAGCCAGCATAACTAGATGTTTATGCCACACTGTGTACAGGGAGGCGAAATCTCCTCGCAACCCTGGCTAGTAGAAACCACAGACACCCTCCAGCCTGCAATTTGATCCCTCTTACATTTCATTTGGCTGCAGAGGTCATTACAGGCCCGTGAATGATCCAACCATCCTTTGGAATCTTACCACAGACCTAATTAGCTGCAATAAAACAATCTGGTTAATCTGACAGAGCTCCGATGCAAACTCAAAATTGAAAAGTCAAATGCTCGCTGTGCAGTTTTTGCTGCCCATGGCTGCTCTCCTTCCCTTCTAAGAGCTGCTCATGCCTCAAAATCAGGCAGGCTTATGAAAACATCTCACCAGACAAAATCCAACCCATCAGAAAACCCACAGCAGGGTGGCTGAACCCACAAACCCCCGTCCTCCCTGTTTCACCCCTCTCCTCACCAGGCACCCTTGCGCACGTGCTACCCCTCCACTCCACCTCTGCCCCGCAACTGGGCTGTGCTGCAAGCCCGTCCTGGCCACAAGGAGAGGAGGCTAACAGAATTTCAGGAAAAAAGGGACAATGAGAAGATGCCTCCATTCCAAGCTGGTGTCTCGTTGTGGACTAAAAGTCACCAAGAAGCCCACATGGGACCCGCTGCAAAAACTCATCAAAAACTGGGCACACGCATAAGCCAAGTTCTCTTCTGCTGAGTGTAAATACTTGCATGACATTACAGAAGTTCAGAGCTCTCTTTTTTTCTGATGGACTAAGACCACCAGCTGTGCCTAAAGACATAGTAGATAGTTATGCCATGCCCATCAGCAACCATGGCTAAACCATCAACTGTTCTGAGCAAGCACCTTGGATGTGAGACCTGCCAACAGCTGCTTGTCCCCACCATTACCACAACCACAGGATGGCCTGTCCAGTCTCATGCTCTGAGCTAATCACCTGACTCTTCCACCTTCCTCCCCAGCGCATATGGATAATGTTCCTCTCTGGCATGAGTCTGCAGAGCCCTGGACTTCTGCAGAGCCACATTTAGGAACAGTAAGGTTTCAGCTCTGTTTCCTTGTGTCCATAAACTCACTGCTTGCAGCTTCCACCAAGACCATGACCTTCACAAGGAGCATTGCTGAACTGCCCCACACCAGAGGTGGCTGCGTTTCAGCAACATCAGAACTAACGGTAAAGGATGGGTTTGGTCTAAATCACTGAACACCAGCCTGGGCTTTTGCCTGCACTGTCTCTTAACTTCTGCAGGAGCAGAATTAGGTCATCACAGAGCACTTCCAAAAACCCAGATGTTAAATCTCAAACTCTGTAAATGTCAGTGCTCCTCTACCACGTCAAGCTCTTGAGCTGGCAATGGTGACGACACTTGCCCCCCTTGCCACGTGCAGTGCCATACTGCAATCTGTATAATAAAGCGATTGCATTCACAAACACCTCCCTGAACACCTTGGGCTGGCTGTCCGTGCCGACCCACCTATTACAGTGTCTGCTTCCCCCGTGTTCCCAGCACCGACCACAACAGAGACAGTTTCTCCCAGCCCCTGCGCTTGTGCCAGGTACCACAGCAGCCCTGAGCAGCCAGATGCTGCAAAAGAATGGAAAAAATCCCCCTCATTCCCTGCCTCTGAGTCAGAGCAAACTCAGAAGATAAAGACGTTTGGAGAATGTAGCTGCCAACTTCTAACAGGGTCTGGGCTCATGAATACAAAGACCTTCCAAAGGCTTATAAATCGCATTGTCCTCTGAAAACTTTTCCACAGGAAGAGCAGAAGACACATTCCTGCACCAACACGCTAAAGTAGGAGTGAGGATTTGCTACACAACAGCAACGGACAAAGCTTTTAAAAAAAACCACCCCAAAAACCAAAACCAAAACTGAGATTGAAAAGTAGACTCAATGCATCCTAACTTTAAACAACTGGAAGTTTCCCAAGTCCAAATACAAGACGGTCATCAGGGCTCCTACTATAGCCCATGGCAAGATACAGGTACCTCCAAAAGCTTCCAGCTGATGTCTCTCTGCAGGCACCAGCAGAAGCCCACACTACGACTAGCTCAAACTTGAGCAAGTAGCCCACAGCCCTAACGTGGAACAGTTCAACCTCAACAGTTGAAGCGTGACAAGCAAATTGAATTAGTTTTGCCAGGAAGGACCCAGAAAACTTTACAGTGGATAAGAGTAGCAGCAATAATCCCCCCATGTCCCTGTGGCTGATGTGATTTGGGGTCCCTTTGCTGGAGGACAGAGAGCTGCAGGGACCTCAGAGACTCACCATGCCCAGCGTGCAGGAGAATTCACCCAGGAAGTCATGCTCATACAGCTGCATGCTCGACTTGTCCTGGTCAAACAGGGCAAACTTGAGCTTCTGCACTTCTTCAAAGTGGTAGTCGATGATGAACTTCTTGGCAAAAGCTGGGTTGAGGTTGTTCACGGCTGTCTCTGTCCTGTCAAGCTGCAAAGAAAAAAAAGAAGAGGCATTTAGGTATGTGCATCTTGCATCTTTGTCACTGCCATGTCTCTTCTCTGACTTCAGCCAGAGCCACCCAGAAACCCTGCAGTGACCATCAGAGAGTGAGCACAGCAGGCATTCAGCAGAGCTATCCCTAAATGCAGGCCATAATACTCAGTGTATATGAGGTGGGACCCATCTAAACAAGTAACGACACTTCATGCAGAGAGCTGCATCCCGAAGGACGGGGCTGTACAGACTTACCCCAGCCAACAGCCAGGACAGGAGTGCCCACCCAGCCAAGGCTCGGCATGGACTCAAGGCTCATTGAAGCCAGAGCCATTCCATTTGCTCCTAAGCCCTGTTCTCCCAGGAGCTGAAGCTCTCAAACACCTCCGATCCTCAACCAGACCCTCACAGCTGTAATGCCAAAGTTGCTTCTTTCAGGCTGTGCAGCTAAAAGCAAGGACAAGTAAAACAAGAAAAAGTGTCACAAGCCAGAACAGCAACCCTCTAGCATTTCCCTCTAGACCTCAAAGCAAAACATTCATGTGGTTTCTTCTTTCTTGGCCTTCCATGGAAAAAAAAGAGAAAAAAATCATCACCGCAGGCTATTTTTCATAGATTTCATCAAGTGTTAGGAGGAACAAGAGGCTGGAAGGACCGAGAAGACAAGACTTGAATAGACTTTGTCATCCTGAGCTACTGCAAGCAGGGTGGAAGAAATGACGTCTCCGATGGCTTGGAAGGGCAAGCGCATAGAGGATGATGGAAACTGGAAGGCGCGTGGGGAACCCGCTGTCGGAGGGGAAGCACCACGGCGGTCTGCAGCATCCCGCAGCCAAGAGCAGTGATAAGAGCAGAGGAAACTTGGCAGGCAGCCAGTGGAAGTGTGGGTTTATGATGCAGCATGGCACAGGCGGACAGAAAGCCTTGCGTGAGCCAAAAAAAAAAATATCCCAGGGACAGCCACACCAGAGATCCCAGGATGCTGCCCTCCGGTAATGGACCTTTGGTCCCAGACCCCATAACTCAGACTGCAGGAGGGCTGGGAGAATGGCAGCATCAGCCAGGCTCCTGACATGGACTTACACAGAGACAGCAACCCACAATTTAAGCCAAACTGGGAAACTGAGGCTGAGAAAAGCTGATGTATTTACTTCTGGAAGTCAATGACCAAGGAGGGTCTGAACTCTAATGTCAGGACCCATCATCCCTACCAGACCATCCTCCATCCCAAGAGGCACCGGGAAAGGGCAAGTTTGGAGCCCAACATGCAACATACCCTTATGAAGCTAAAATGGGCAGAAAGGATACTTGTGGCACAGCCTGAGTGCTGAACAAGAAACGAACATCCACAGCCTGGGGGAAAACCCTCCAGCAAGAAAACCAAGTAGGAGCTTTGTCAGGAGAGCAGCTACTGATATCCTAAGGAAAAAAGAGATGGCAGCCGGTTTGGCAAAGGGCATTCTGTGGCACAGCCCAGGCAGCCCCATGGGAAGAACCGATGGCTCCAAGCATCCAAGCTGGAACAGCCACAGGCCAACCAGAGCTGGCAGAGAGGCTGGCAGCATCAGCCTTTTGCCACATCACCCTATTATCCCAGGATATAGTAACAGGGGCTATTAAAAGAGAAAGAAAGGCACGCACTTGCCAGTGTGACTTTATCAAAAGCTCCTGCCCTTGGTGCCTGGAAAGACCATCCCATCTGCCTGCGGGACAACACGGAGCTTCCAGCCATGGTCCCAGCCAGCATGGTCCCATCCCACCTCGTCTCACAGCCAGGACACCCAGTCCCGGGCAAGGCTGAAGTGCACGTCCCAGGTCCCAGGGCAAGACCTCTGTGGAAAGCAGCTCCTGCACCATCATCCCTGGGCAGCACCAGGCTGCGGGATGGAGGGGCGTCTGCCAGAGCTGCAGAGCCAAGAATAAGTATGGCAGAGCATTAAAAAGCTCCAAAAAAAGAAAAAAAAAAAAAAAAAAAAAAGCAAACACATACCTTAGTCCCAAAGAAACTCATTCAGCACTGGAGGCAGGTTTTGGAGGGACTGAGTGGAAATGTGGTGAGTTTGCTACATATACCAACTATCTCAGTGTTTTTTGAAGTTGGTCACTTAGTCTGTCTTAATTGCCAAGAAATGACTAAAGTAAATGCTGTATTCCCAGAATAGCCACCTGCTGCACTCCAGGGAATGAAATACATCAACACCAGTGGGCTGAGCGCTGGCCAAGGCCATGCAGCTTCATGCAGATCCTTCCCTCTCTGCTGCCATCCCATACCAAAGGATGCCAAACATCTGCTCAGAGAAGCAGTCGACCAGGAGCAGTGGGCATCCACAAGCTCTGCCTTATTTCAGCAGCACAACACACGCAAATCCCCTTTCAAGCCTAGAAGACGAGACTGCACAGGCAACAGAGATGGATTTTAGCTCCTTCCATGTTCTCTGAACTACTGGGAAGCCGGGGACCAAGGGAAACTAGTCTTCTCACTCCCAGGCACCAATTTGAAAGAGATAACTTGAGGTCCCATCTCCAACTTTGCCCTGAAAGGGGTGACCCAGAGAAGGGGAAGAAAAACCCAGCCAACATGTCTTGAGCCAACCTTTGGAGTGATGTGGCTTCCCTCAATACCCAGATTAAACTGAGCGTTTAATCTCCTGCCTATTGTCAGTGTGAAGCACAACAAAATCGCAAGCCCCAGCTGATTGCTGCACATGGTTTGGTCTTTGGTTTGATGGGGGGACCAGTCACCTTGCCAGTGATCATCACATACAAGGCCTCTTCACACCACCCCCCCCAGGAGACAAGCATGCCATCAGTTCCTGCCTTGCCCTTTGCCCCCAACGCCTACAGGTCTGCGTTCCCTGTAAAGAGCAGAGGTGGCTTTGCCACCCAAGAGCAGAAAAGCACAAGGGTTTTTAAGAGGCAACCAGGCTAATTAAAGATATCTGTTTGGATAAGAGTCTTGATTCTACAAATCAAGCACGAAACTCGGAAATCATCTCCAGTGACAGTCCTTGTGTTCAAGGAACTCAGCCAGAGAGTCCTCCAGCATCCAAAGGGAGGTTGGCTAGAGACCTTCAAGCATCCCCAGCATGTGGAGATGCTTGATGCTCCAACACTGGGAGATGCTCTCCTAAGTGGCAAGGAAAGCTCATGCTGAAGACGTGGGGCCGGCCAGATGACTCAGAGCAGCACAAAAACAGCAGCATGGCTGAGTCATGTGTCCCTGCTCCCAGCATCACAGGCCAGGTCTTTCATGGCTCCTGCGAGATGACATCATCGGGCAGAACATTTAAACATGACCCATCTTCATGTCACTACTCAGCCTGTGGTTTACTGTCCCTCCCTCCCCCACCCCCTCCAAGGCTGATTCACAAAGATTTTTTAATTCCTATTAAGCTCAGACAAAATAATTGTATTTGGGAACAAATGTGACAGCTAGAAAGAACAGCAAGCAGAAAACTTTCTGTCAGCATCAGGCAATGTTGCAGCCCTGCCACCCAGCTCAGGCGCTGGCACCACCGCAGCTGGGGCTGGTCCTGGAGGAGAAGACCCACCTCCTAAACCAGGTCCAACGGCCAGGACGTGTCGCTAACCCCATGCAGAGGATGCAGGGGCAATGTGGTGGGACGGGTTCACGCCACCGAACTGCTGCTGTCCCCATCCGTCCCCTGTTTCAGCTGTGTTATTAAGGCCACCGCTTTCAGACGGGAAAGAGGTTCATCTCAGGGCAAGGGACACATCTGTGCGGCCAAAATCCATGCAGGACAACGCAGGCACCCCTGGGTAGCTCTGAACTATGGTGGCATGAGCTGCCAAGGGTCCACCAAGTGTCCCACCCAGTGAGGCTCTCGTGGGTGAGCCCACCTCTCCCGGCCCTCCCTGGCACCCAGCCACAGCCCAAACGCATGCACCACTACTGCTGCCTGTGGGTGTGGGAGAGTCTCGGTCCCAGCTGTGCCCCCGGCGTGCCGGTTGACCAGGGCCAGCTCCGTGGCATGCGAACACACCAGACCATGTGCCAGCTCGTGCAACACGCTAACCTCTACTGAAACCACAGCAGTGGAGCGCCGAGCAATCTGCCATTCAAGGCTGACGTCCAGTGCCTACCGTGCCAATTAAAAAGAAGCTAAAAATAGCAGAGGAAAAGAAAAAAATAAAACCACCACACATTTGTATTGTAAAAGAAACTTTGGAATCAAAACTGCTGGACTGAGACATTACTGACAGAAAGAGAAATTCCTGAAAAGTACAATCAGGTCAGAGAGATGACACCTATCAAGGCTGGAAAGCTCATTAGTCTCATCCAGGCTGCTGAGCAAAGTTAACTGCAGACCATGGTAAGGTGAGCTTTGCCCCTAACACCCTCCCCACTGACAGCAAGATCAGCGGCAGGACACCTTAGGTGATGCCCATTGATTCACCAGCTCCTTGGCCAAGCACTCAAAGGCTGCCCGACTAGTCCAAGTATCTGAAAAACAAGACCACCTAATTTCCCAGGAATTGGGACAATTTTTGTTTGGCTTACATGATTTAATGCCCTTCGGCTGCTCATTTTCTGCTGCATCCAACACAGGTGCCTGTATCCATCCATCACACCCCCCATGCTCTGCTTACCTGCTCCCTCCCAGACCAACTGAAAAGACGTCTTACACTATCTACAACTGCAGTTATAAAATGAAATCCCCATTTTTTTCTCCAGGCATTTTAGCTCAGAGTCTTTCCCCCTGTAGCCAAAAGGTTTTTGTTAGGCACAGAGCTAAATGCTTGTGTATAGACTCCGGGGTTTGGATTCACAACACCAATTTTATCACAGATGGCACCTTGCCCAACTCAGACTGCCACAGAAGGAGATGACAACTATAGCTTCTCCACGTTGAGGTGCTGAACAGCCAATAAAGCACCACGAAAACCATCCCTAGGAGTCCCCAGTCCACTTTATGCACACCCTGACTGCAAAACCAGCCTGAGATGTACATCTGCCTGGGAGACCCACCCAAGTGAGACCTCTTGCTGTTGCAGCAGCACTGCAGGTGATGACCATGGTCATGATGCTCAAAGCAAATTTGGGCACCTCTGGATGAACCGTGGTGCCAGCAGCATGCACTGACCTGGTCCCTGACATGGGATAACCCTGTGCCCCTTCCCTTCAGGAGGGGGATTTTCAAAGGAATACACATTCAGTTGGTGGGTATGCTGGGAAGCAAGCTTTTGGGATCAAGCCAACATTTTACTTATGCTGTGAAATAATTCGGACAGCTACTGATGGTCAGTTGCCTCGCACTCCATTAGCCTGGTTAGCAGCAGCCTCGTCCCGCTGAAGCAGAGGGCTGGGAACGACATACAAGGGCTCCTTGTGTGCTGTCTGCATCTCGGAGGGGACAGATTTATCCTGTGTTCACCCACTGCCAGGGATGGCACAGCAACAGCAAGTCCTCCTGTCCTTAAAGAGCCTTTTATCAGCACGGTCTTGCTCTGCAGTAAGCTTGTGTTGGAGTGGGTAGATAGGCAGAGGAAATGAATGCAGCTTTCAGCTCCTTAGCACATACAAGGAAAATAAAAATACACCCCCCCAAGCCACGGAAGTGTGCCAGCATGCTCCTCTGTGCACAACCTCAGTGCCCACAGCCCACGGGCCACAAGCAGCGATGCACATCTGCAGAGCGGGATGTCCTGGTGCGGCAGGGACACCCAAAGCAGGCAAGAAGCATAGTCATAGGATCACAGACTAGTCTGGGTTGAAAGGGACCTTAAAGATCATTTAGTTCCAACCCCCTGCCATGGGCAGGGACACCTTCCACTAGACCAGGTTGCTCAAAGCCCCATCCAACCTGGCCTCGAACACTTACAGGGATGGGGCATCCACAAGCTCTCTGGGCAACCTGTTCCAGTGCCTCACCACCCTCACAGTAAAAAATTTCTTCCTTATATCTAATCTAAATCTACCCTCTCAATTTAAAGCCATTACCCCTTGTCCTACCACTACATATCCTCGTAAAAAAAGTCCCTCTCCAGCTGTCTTGTAGACCCCCTTTAGGTACTGGAAGGCTGCTACAAGGTCTCCCCACAGCCACCTTTTCTCCAGGCTGAACAACCCCAACTCTCTCAGCCTGTCTTCATAGGAGAGGTGCTCCAGCCCTCTGATCGTCTTTATGGCTCTCCTCTGGACTTGCCCCACAGGTCCATGTCCTTCTTACGCTGAGGCCCCCAGAACTGAATGCAGTACTGCAGGTGGGCTCTCACCAGAGCAGAGTAGAGGGGGAGAATCACCTCCCTCAACCTGCTGGCCACACTGCTTTTGATGCAGCCCAGGATATGGTTGGCTTTCTGGGCTGCAAGTGCACATTGTCAGGTCATGTCCATTTTCTCATCCACCAGTATCCCCAAGTCCTTCTCTACAGGGCTGTTATCAACCCATCCACCCCTCAGCCTGTACAGGTACTGGGGATTGCCCCAACCCATGTGCAGGACCTTGCACTTGGCCTTATTGAACTTCATGAGATTCACATGGGCACACTCCTTCAGGTTGTCAGGGTCCCTCTGGATGGCATCCCTTCCCTCCAGCCTGTCGATTGCACCACACAGCTCGGTGTCATCAGCAAACTTGCTGAGGGTGCACTCAATCCCACTGCATACGTCATGACCCCTCCCATCCTCTCTTCCTGTAGGAATTACCTTTCTCATTTGTAAGGAGCCAGCTTCTGAAACCAAGCAAATAACAAGATCATCTGCAGTTTCTTCTCAGGGCCTCCCGGTATCAAATACAGCAGTTGAAGCATGTATTTATGAGATTTCTGGTAAGGAGGAAAGACCAATGTCTGCAAAGAGTTCATTCGGGATTTGCCAGCCTGTTGCTGTCTGTCTGCAGTTGAGCTGATCCAACCCTCCACACACCCAGCTCCTTCCCTGTCCCATGGTCCTGCCCTCTCCACAACCAGTCCGTGAATTGCCCAGCTTCAGGACTGCTGACCTTGATATACTTCTTGAAGGAGGCTGCAGGTGTTCAGAGCACGAGCTGCCCTGGATAGCGTTTTTCCACTGGACTGACCCGCTAGACCTTCATCCGGCACATTCCTGGCCCCCAGAAAGAGCCACTCTTCAAGCAAAACCCAAAGGCCAGCTCAGGATTCAAGAACCAACTTATCTTGACTCACCTAGAAACATGCCCCGTTGCAAGTAGGACCCCACAACATCTAACTGTCACGTGAGATCAGCATTTCAGGCACCCAAACCTGAAGCACCCCCAGCTTCCAACAGACTGAGAAGGGGCTGGGACCACTTTGAAGGTGGCAAGACCCTTTTATGCCTGCCACGTGCCTTGCCAGAGGTCAGCATTTTGAGACCTGCAGTTAAATCTAGCACCCAGCACAAAGCAGAAAGCACCGTCGGGGAAAGGACCAGTTGCAAAACAGAATAATTAACATACCGGCACCACGCACACAGCCTCGGGAGGACCAGAAGAGCTTCCACCTCTGCTTGGGGACGAACGAGGACCAGCCTTGTAGCGGAGCACAGAAGGAGACACCAGCATGGGCAAACCACAGGGGGAAGAAATCCACACAACTTCAGGACTTACCTCCATCCACTTCCCATTGACTTCCATGAAAAGGACGCAGAAGGGGTCAGATTTGGAAGTGACATCCCTGTCCAGAAGGTTTTGGCCGCAGACGGACAACTCGACTTTGCAGACACAGTACTGGGAGCCAACGGGCCCCGCCGGCGTGGGAGTCACGGTGTACGCCATGGACTCCAGTGGCAGAAGCTCCCGGCAGTCTGTGGGACACAAGAACAAAGAGAAACCTCAGTGCAAGCAGAAAGGCAGAAAACGCTGTCAGCGCCAGTGGGTTGGCCACAGACAGAGGGGCCGCATCCAGAGCCTCATGCTCTAAGTTACACGCAACGAGTTATGAGCCCTTCCTGGCTCCAGAGCAGCTGCCCTGCACAGTCACCATCCCCACATGGCCAACACACCAGGCAGATGCCTTGAGTGGGAGCCCAGAAGAACACCTACAACCTGCTTTGGTTTTGCTTCATAGATAACAGATTTTCAAGGAAAGGTAATGTCTTCTGCTTACCCCCGCCAAGGGAGTGGGGGGTCCCCCCAACCTCTTCCTCCAGCATGCTGGGGTTTTTTTGTGGGGAGGAACTACACTTCCACACCATCTTTCAGCAAGAAAACTGGTCGTTGTCTGGCTGGTCCCAAGCCATGGACCATGTACCTAAGTTATGAGGGCCAAACTTGAGCTCTGCCCCCCAAATTGTCGTGGGGTGAGACCGTGAGGATGAGTGGGGTGGAGGGCAGCTCCAGCCCTGGTTCAGCCCTATCACCACGCAACCCACCAGGCCAGCAGAAAGCAGTGGCTCTGGCAGCAGTTAAAAAGTAGCAATAGCTGGTTCACAGAAGAGGGAGGCAAATGTGACAACCACTGCATGACCTGGTGCATGGGATGATTTACAGGGCCCTGATAAAAAACCCCTTGTCATAAGAAGAGCTTACCAAGAGTCTGCTACCAAAGGCATTTTGCAGAGATATATGTGTTTTATACTATTATTAGTGCAAAACCCCATCCCACACAACAGTTTTACCTTCTGATGTGCAGTTTACTTGGCAAAAAACACTAAAGGTCTTCAACAGAGAAGAGGAAAGGGGGAAAAAAGAGAAGGAAAAGCATTTTCAGATTAATTTATACTAATAAACCTTTGTGGCTGGGGTTGCTAGTGCAGAGAGAGCTCTTTTCATCAGCTACCTCAATACCTTTTTCCCTCTTTTTCAAGGGTGGCTCCTGGCTCATCCACTTTATCTGAAAACCCTAAACATCACCTTCCTCTACCTTGCTAAGCCATCTGCTGCTGTCTGGCATTGAAACCCCAATTAATATTATTTGTTTGTTTTGCCCGGGCATGAGTATTTACAAGCACTTGCACTGCTGGGAGCTGCGCTACTGCCCTCTTCCCTTGCAGCTCAGCCTCCAAGCTGGGGTGGGGAAGGGGACAGGGACAGGGTGATCCCAGCGTGGCTGTGGGAGAGTTTGCTCTGGGCTCACCGCTGGCCGCCCTGAGCACTTGGCCCCAGCTGCAATGAATATCGAGTGGAAAACAGCTCCCAAGTCTTCCAAGGCTCTGACCCCCCCTCTCCTACCTGCCAAGATCTCTGCTTGGCACTAAGTAAGTCACCAGAAACAAGCCCGATTTTAACCCCCAATGGTAAATGCAAGCTCTTCACCACAGCCTGCTGCTCAGGACAAGAGCAGTGCAATCATTTCAGCTCCATAAGAACCCAGAAAGATCTCCAGAAGAAAATCCCCATCCTTGGCTGCACATGCATGTGTACATCACTGAAACAGCACCCACGTCCCTTCCATGAGCACAGGTTCCCCTTGCCTAGACCAAACACATCTTGTGCTGTCATTCCCCATCCACAGCAGCGCAACACCAAAATGGTGGCACATGTTGGCAACCGTCCATCTACCATGACTTGAAAGAGAAACACATGCAGAAGTAAAGTCCTCATGGCTCATCCACCATGAAGCCCCTGTGGCCGCTGGGACGACAGCTCTGAAACACCCGTCCCCACCAGAGCTACCTCTGCTCCTCTCAAGCCCATGTTACCAGTTGCAGCTAAAACAAAGATTTTATTTATTTTTTTCTTTAATGCACAGATCATGTAATCAATGTCTTAAAATAGCCAGGCCTGTTCTATTTATGCCACTGTCTGTCTGCCACTCCCTCCGAAAAGCAAACACGGGGCAGCTGTGCTGGCATGGACCCGGTCCTGCTGGAGCAGGGAGATCTGGGCTGGGTTTTTCCATCTCCCCTTCCCCCAAACCTCGGCACCGTCTCACAAAAAGCAGAGGCAGAAAATGACTCAGTGGAAAAAGCTTTTTCCCAGGGCTGGCAGGCACCAAAACATCCTCTCCACAGGCTGTGCATCGCCTGTGCTCTAGCCCCTGCGCTCAGCCTGCTGTGCTCCCCAGGGAGTGTGTGGTCCAAATGGGCACAGGGAAGAGGAGAGGTGGCCAGCACCGGCTGGGGCCAGCTGAGGGCAGAGACCTGGCGGGACTCGTGTCCCCTACACGGACACACTCCCCACCCAGGCACTCAAAATGAGGGACTGGGACACTGGCCTCTTCCCCAGGTGCCGAGCTGGAGAGCTTGATGCCATCTCATGGGTGCCAAGCACAAAATCCTGTGGTTGCTCCCTCCCCAAGAAGGCAAAAGGCAGTGGGAAGATGTCACCACTCCCTTCCACATCATCCTAGTAAGGATGATTTTTCCGCCGAGGAGCTGCTGATCCAGCCAGCCCACCAGGCATGGAGATGCCAAAGAGATGGGCAGCTCTCCTGAATCATGGCTCAGGCTACTCCTCCCCCCCAGCTCCAGTCCTGGTATAAAACCCTGAGAAGCTTAACTGTCCTGATTCAGCCAAAAAGTAATTAGTTTAAATGAAAAAGTCATTTTCCCAGCCAGGTTGGCTCCCCAGACTTCTCCATGGAAAGTTTAATGCTCAGAGAGGTGGCAGGGGCAGAAGGTGGTGATGCCACCAGGGCACAGCCACGTCTGTAGGTGACACCATCGCTCATCCACGCACACCATCCTGCTCCGCGAAATGGCCCTGGGAGGTCCTTCCTCCCCATCGGAGAGCCGCAGCCACCCCTCCTCCTGCCGCACCAGCATGGATCCAGCACCTTCCCTGGGGCCAGGCAGGGGTTTGGCCCCTGCAGCCTCGGCAGCAGCCACGGGTCCCCCGGCTCAGAGGCTTCGCATCTGAGGCACTACCAAGATTCAGCGAGCTGCCAGCATTTTAACCCCCCAGCAAATGCTTTAAATTCAGGGGGGAATTTGAGCTGGCACCGAAAGAGCCGGCTCACCATCATCTGTATTCCAGTCTCTCCTCCTTTTTTTGTTCTCCTCTCCTCGCATTCACCACCCTGAACGAAGTCCTGCGACTCACTTCGCATCTGTGGCCAAATATTCTCCCGACGTACAATCCCAGCTGCCGGCTGCGTGCCGATCATGCAGACACGTGGACTCCTGCCGAAACAAGGCCAGGCTACAAATGAGAGGTCTCAGGGACAAGCACGAAGGTCTGATTGCCCCACAGTCTCATCTGCCATCAACCACAGCAGATGCCTGAAGAAGTGTCACAAGAGCAGGACCAGGGTGGAGGGACACAGTCCCGAAATCCTTTCTGGGCTCCAGCTTCCAGGACCTCCTGAGCTGGATGCATCTTTGCACTTTGTAACCTTCAAATACTTTTTCCTTCATGACCTGGTCACCTCCAAGCTGTTCCGTGTCCACAACGTCCTGCAGCAAGGGGTTTTGCTGGCTGGGGGCATGCACAAGCCCTGGGACCACCCAGAATATCTGAGATGAACATATGGGAGCCCCAGAGCAACATGCACAGATGTTCTCCTCCCCCTCCTCCTCCTCTTCCTCCTCCTCACCCCATGGCCCCCCAATCTCTACAGCAGATCCCCAAACCCCATGCAGAAGGGCCAGCTGGAGGCCCTGGGATCTTTTCTTCCTCTCTTGTCTGAAAGAGGAGGGGAAGGAGTTAACTGTTTTGCAAACTAACTTCTGCCCTGGGAAGTTCCTCTTCCCTCCCCAGAAGAGAAGCCCCACAAGAAGCAGTCACTTGGGCCATGCTAAGGCCCCGTTTGAAGCATTAACAGGAAAAAACAGAGAGGAAAAAAAAAAAGAAAGCTGTGCTTTAAGTAGTAAAACATTTGGGGGGCTTTTTAAAATGTTAATAGTGCCATCAAACTTCAGTGATCTCCTCTCCTTAAAGAAATCAGATTTATTTTCACAGGGAATACCAGGCATATTTGAAACAGCTGCAGAAGTACTGGTATCCACCAGTGATACCATGCAAAGTCCCTTGGGGTCCCTCCTGGGGATGTCCCTCCCCTTCTTTGGGACCATCCGTGATTTCTGTAATACCTTACAGAAGTCACCTGTGACTCCGTTTACCCACTTGGGCTGCCCCACTACAGCCTACTGCAATTGTAGAATCAAATTTACTTTCTGCAAGGGGAAAATGAGAGACATGAGTATCAAACAGGTACATTTGGGTTCCTCTAAAGCACGCATCTGAGCTTACAGGCAGCAGAGACACAGCGGCAGAGCAGCAATACCCGAGAGAGGATGAAGAGAGGTGAAAACGGGTTGTCAGAAGATTGAAGCAAAGTTGCGGAGCAGAAGGACACAGAAACTGGTTGCCCAGAGCAGCAGCAAAGCTGAGAGGCAGCACACACAGAGTTGGAGATGCCAGGAAAAGCCGGGATGTGCTGTGACGGACGCCCGACGCAGCTCCCCACGCTGTCAAAACCCACACCGGCCGCTTTCCTCCCTCCTGTCAACAAATACAGTCATCTCCAGAATTATTTTGCAAAGCAAAAATGTTTGCCTTTCAGTCTTGCCTAGGCAACACGGTGGATTTACCAGCCTGCACCTGGTCTTAATAACAGCCTCGTTACCTTCTGAATGCATGTGCAATTAGTCATGTACACAGTACCGTACTCCTCCCCAGCAAATGCCTCTGCTGCGGTGGAGCAGGCTGGGGGAGGCAGAAAGGGGATGCTTGCACATGAAAACTCCCTGCAAGGATGTACCTTGGGTACCCGCTACCATCAGAGGACCTTCATCTCTCCTGCAAGGCAGGGAAAGGCTGAAAACTGCCTCTGAGCATCCCAGCATGGGCGGCACGGCTGGGACTGAGCTCAAATTCTCCCAAAGTCCCAGAGATTTGGGCAGAGGGGATGCCCAGGCTGGGCTCTGATTTCCAGGCTGGTGCGCTGTGAGTGAGTCCCACGGCCCTGCCCAACAGAAGGAGCCAAGGGGATTGTACTGAGATATTTTGGGGGCCTGATACAGCAGGAAAAAGGGTTTCAGGACAACATAATTAAGTAATTTCCCCAGCGAACCCTTCCTGATGGAAACTGTGCCTAATAGTGCTTCAACAGATAACGCTGCTCCTGCCAACCATGGGGTTTCTTGCACTGGTGCTGTGAAATCCCATCCCAAGCGAGACGTGACAACAGCTGGTGGCCACCTTGATGCGACAGCTGCTGCTTCTTCATTTCGTGCCCAGGCAATGGTCACCCACAATGTCCAGCTCCTCTCAGACCTATTCTGTCCCCAGAAAGGCCCCCAAACCTTGGCACAGTTTGGTGCTGGGGTAGGCAGCCTCCTTGCCAAACCCCCAAGTGGCTGCGCTGACCAGTATGCAGGCAGCAGCCAGCAAGATTCTCCTGTGGGTGATCAGCAAAGCCGTGCAAAGTCACTTGGTGTGACGTGGGAGTCACAAATCGCAGGAAGACCCCGAGGCAAACCCTGCGGCACCAGAGCTGGCCCCCCCAAACTGGTTTCACACTTCAGCCTCTCCAGAAAGGTTGTGTGCCCGCTTCCCAGCCAGAAAGAGAAGATGCCACACAAAGAGAGCTGCCATACCCAGCCATGTCAGAGACCACAACCTCCCAGCCAGCATGCCAGGACAGGCAAGGGGATTTTCCCCGAGTCCTGCAGCTCATGCAGGGAAGAGGGATAAAAGCCCACAAGAAAAATTGAGGCAGAAAGGGAGGATGAGCTCGAGTCCCAGACCAAGGCGCCAAACACAAGTCCATCCCAGCAGCACTTCTTGCATTCAGGCATTTTCAAGGGATAGAGGTTTCTGGTGGAAAGAAGTCTTCAGTGGGTTGAAATGTCCCATCATTTCAAATCCCTATTTTTAAAAAGGGAAAAAAAGGAAGACCTGGGGAACTACAGGCCAGTCAGTCTCACCTGTGTGTCCAGCAAGATCATGGAGCGGATCCTAATGGAAACTATGCTAAGGCACATGGAAAATCAGGAGATGATTAGTGACAGCCAGCATGGCTGCACTAAAGGCAAATCGTGCCTGACAGATTTTGTGGCCTTCTGTGATGGGGTTACAGCATTGATGGATAAGGGAAGAGCAACTGATGTCATCTACCTAGACTTGTGCAAAGTATTTGACATTGTCCCACATGGCATCCTTGTCTCTAAATTGGGGAGACATGGATTTGATAGATGGACCACATGGTGGTTAAGGAATTGGCTGGACGGTTGCACTCAAAGAGTTGTGGTCAACAGCTTGATGTCCAAGTGGAGACCAGTGACAAGTGGCGTTCCTCAGGGGTCAGTACTGGGACCGGTGCTGTTTAACATCTTTGTCAGCGACATGGAGAGTGGGATTGAGCGTACCCTCAGCAAGTTTGCCAATGACACCAAACTGTGTGGTGCGGTCAACACACTGGAGGGAAGGGATGCCATCCAGAGGGACCCTGACAGGTTGGAGGAGTGCACCCGTGCAAATCTCATGAAGTTCAATAAGGCCAAGTGCAAGGTCCTGCACATGGGTTGGGGCAATCCCAAGCACAAACACAGGCTGGGCAATGAGTGGATTGGGAACAGCCCTGAGGAGAAGGACTTGGGGGTGTTGGTTGATGAGAAAATGGACATGACCTGACAATGTGGGCTTGCAGCCCAGAAAGCCAACCATATCCTGGGCTGCATCAAAAGAAGTGTGGCCAGCAGGTTAAGGGAGGTGATTCTCCCCCTCTACTCTGCTCTGGTGAGAGCCCACCTGCAGTACTGCATTCAGTTCTGGGGCCCCCAGCATAAGAAGGACACGGACCTGTTGGAGCGAGTCCAGAGGAGGGCCACAAAGATGATCAGAGGGCTGGAGCACCTCTCCTATGAAGACAGGCTGAGAGAGTTGGGGTTGTTCAGCCTGGAGAAAAGGCGGCTCTGGGGAGACCTTATAGCAGCCTTCCAGTACCTAAAGGGGGTCTATAAGACAGCTGGAGAGGGACTTTTTACAGGATCCCACCCTGACTGTGCAGGGAGAGTTTCACCCAGCAGGAGATCCGTCTCCAGAGAGCAACCGGATGGATAATGGGGACGTGACCCACTAAGCCACATCCAAGCATCAATAAATCTTGGTTCATAACTTTGAAGAACGAAGCACTTCCCATGCAGAAGGACCTGCCCATGGAGATGCTTGTCGCTCCCTCTGCAGCCTTGGGACACACACCTCCGACCCAGGGATTCAGGAGACCCATCCAGCTTCTCCAGCCGGATGCAGGGGGAAAGATCGCCACATCACCTGACGAGTGACTGGTGAAAGGGAACCCACAGCAGCCATAAAACCTTCGGGGACCTCTGGAGACCCCCTGGGTGAAGCCACCTTTGCTCCTTGCTCAGGGGCAGAGGGGACATTGCAGCCCTGCCTCTGGACAGCCCACCAGGCAGCCGGCTGGCTTGCAAGGAGCTACATGGTGCGAGGAGAGGAGCTATGATGCAGCCTGTCCCACCCATGGGTGCCACTGCCAGATGGCCCAGGGTCACCCTTTAGAAGCCCAGCCCTGGCTGGGTGCTCAGCCATGACAGCCTGCTCAGCCTGGCAGCCAGCGGCAGGCAGGGGCCACCGGGCAGGACCTACTGAGGGGGTATGGGCATGTGCCAGACCACAGGAGAGGAGCATCCCTTGCCTGACTGCCATTTCCCAGGGCATGCCATGGGATATGCAGGGACACCTCTCCAGCCATACCAAGGTGCCAGAGCATCGGCTTCCCCAGTGCCCCACAGAGTTGGGACAGTGGCAGATACCATAACAGCATAATACATCACACCGTAATACCAGTGTAATTGCATTAACAGGTCCGGCACATAAGACCCTCAGGGAAAGGGGATTAGGAGATGTCATCATTTGCAGTCTATCACACTGGCAGAGCTCCTGTGCTGCTCGTGCATCGCCAACAACGGTGCTCAGCACTTGCGAAGACCTTGCAGGCTCCAGGTGCTCTGCAGGCACTGCAGCCCCAACCTCGGCTGTGACACACAGCCATCCCACCGCAGCCGGAGGGGAGAGGATGGGGCTATCCTGTTTTCTGCTTTCTGCAGACCTCCTCCTTGGGCAAAGCCCTTCGCTGCTCTGTGCCGTTTCCCCTCTCCCCCACCCAAGGGTCCAACCCAAGGCTGACCACCGCCTGTTGGGATTTGGGACTGCAAAGAGGGCTGTCAGGAGCCAGAGCTAGGGAAGATGCTCTGAAGAAGCCAGGCGGATGGACTAACGTTCCCCTCGCCCAGGCCTCCCTGTGCTGCCTGTCAAGCCCAGGGCTCATCAGCACCATCCACTGCTCATCTCGTTTTGAAAACATCATCACGTGAAAAGCCACTCCAAAGCACTTCCCCTGCCCAGTTCAGAGCTGAGGCAGCAGCCGCAGATGCCAAGCACAAATCCACCACCTCCAGCTGCCTCTGCCATCCCCCCCGGGGACTTCGGGAGAAGGCAGTGCCAGCGAAGAAACCAGCTTATGATGAAGGACCCACAGGGTGGGAGCAAGACTCCTCCAGGCAGGCCCACCCTGCCCTGCATCCCCCCCTGCACCGCAGTCCCGCTCCCTGTATCGCCACGATGACGTCTCCAAGTGTCCCCCCGCATCCCCCCTGCCACCCAGGCTGCTTCCCCCATCCAAGCAGAAACTGGAGGGACCTGGGGCTGCTCTGCCCCAAGAGGCCACCCCGTGGCTAAGGGGAGCTGCCATTCCCCGGGACAAGGGCATTGGGGAAGGCAAGAGCCCCTGCAGTGGTCCTGTACGTGCGTCAGCATCCCTCCAGGGTGGATGCCCGTCCCTCCGCAACCGCAGGGACACAACTGCTGCCCAGCCACGGCTCCAGGACTGGAGGACGGGACCCACGTCCTTGCAGAGGGGCTCATGTCCACAGAGACACCGAAACTGGAGATCTCAGTAAGCCAGGGATGCGAGAGTAAAACCAAACACCTTTATGTGCTTCCAGCGTGCGGGCAGCCTCCAGTGCGAGCTGACTGGCACTGACCCGCGCCCTCGGGCAGCGCTTGCCCTGGCACCGGGGGGAGCAGAGGGCAACAGGATTGGTTCTCCAACCCTCTTCAGACAAACCCTCTGAAAATGTCATTACACTGTCCCCAAAGTATCTAAAACCACTTACCGGCAAGAAATCACAAACCCCGAAGAGCAGGAGAGCCGAGTGCTCCAGAGAGGGCAGGGCCCCTGCGCTCCCAGCACCAAAGGTTGTTTCCGTAATTCTCACCCGGCAGAAAGCCAAGGGTTCCAGCCTGGCAAACGAAAGCAAAACTTGTTCTTCCACACCCAGCGGTGACGTGCGAAGGGAGGCAGCACCATTGCTGACAGGGGGCTGGACATGCTGCAGACACTGAGCGTGGTTTGGGAGAGCGCTCAGAAAAATCAGAAAGTAGAAAAACCACCCACAAAAAAAAGTATTTCCTCTAAGCCCGAGAGAAAATAAATGGGCTCTGATGGCTGCTACCAGACAACGGCAACACGGGTGCCTCTGCAGGAGGCAGAACCCAGCCTTGCTGCATGCCCTGAGATTGCTGCATGCCCTGCAATTGCTGCATGCCCTGTGATGGCTGCATGCCCCGTGCCTGCTGCACGCCCTGTGATGGCTGCATGCCCTGTGATGGCTGCACGCCCCGTGCCTGCTGCATGCCCCGTGCTCACCACATGCCCCACGCCTGCTGCATGCCCCGCGATTGCTGCATGCCCTGCGCTCACCACATGCCCTGCTCACAAATCCACGTGCGGTTTCCAGCACGGCAGCAGCACTGTGCTTGCTGCTCAGAAATGGAGAAAGGGCGAGGGGCTGGGCAAGGCGAGAGCGTAGCAGCCCCCTCCGTTAAGGACACGCAGTGACGGCCAAGCCACGCAGACCGACCCCATTCCAGTCTCCACTGGCGAGCGCGTATTTGGCTTAGATGTGCTGAGAAGATGGCACATTTTCGCTTGACTACAGGCTTCCTCTGGGGCTCAGTTTAGGGAAATCTGTGATTTAGGGCAGAAAACATTGTGATGTCGCTGTGAATCCTGGCAATCGCATCAAACCCTGCACACAACCGCCCTACAAAGCAGACCCAAGGAAAAGGTTTCTGTGCCAGCTCTGCGCCCGCTGCGTTCACACGCTGCTGGCTGCGGGGGCACCCACTTCCCTTCGCCGTGCCGGAGCAGAACACGACGTTGCCCGTCAGCCACGGGCAAGCGGGAGGCTGGGTCCTGCGGGCAGCAGCACGGCCGCGGGCAGCCCACCACAGGCAGCACCCGCAGCAGGCTGTGTCCAAGAGAGGCAAATGCCAACATGAATCCTTTACCTCCCCGTGGCAGCGATGCTCATGTCGGACACGTGCTCTGGGTGGGACAAACAAGCAAACCAGGAGATGCAGGGAGGGAGGACAAGGTCACTCTCAGGATTTTGGGCAGATTTTAACTTCCAGGCACTGCATTAAAACTTTCCCATCGCAATACTACGGCAGCCGTACAAGAGCTGGACAGGCTATCATGATGAGGGGGGATATATCTGTTTCAACAGCTGGATTTGGAGGAAAAAGTTGACTTAACTAAAGCCAGACCCTATGAAATGTAAAGGAGTAGGGCAGCCCCATGAGCAAGGCGGCTGGGCTGTAAAGAACAAGCAGCAAGCGGGGCTCCCTCGCAGGTGCAGAGGGAACCTCCTGCATTTTAAGTATACTTAATGTATACTGGCTGTTTAACTTATTAAAGGCTTTTGTACGTTACTGAAAACAAAAATGCTGGCTTTCTGAATTTTAATTGAATTCCTATTTCCAGCCAACACCATATATCACACGTGAGAGGGGAAGAAAAAAATCATCACTTAAGCGATAAGAAATATCTTTAACTGCTTTCTAACATAACCGCATGCCAAAATTACAAGCATGCCAGCCAGAAAGGCCCCACCAGCAGCCCTGGCTGTGGACAGGCATGCAGGTCCCTCCATCCCGTGCACCATTTCAACCCCATAGCAGCCAGAGCTTCAGAGCCCTTCCCCTCATAACATAAAGAAATATTAATTAATGGATCGTTATGTGCAATGCTCATTTGCACTGGCATGCCAACACCAAGCCACACAGAGTGCTGCTGATGTCCCCACGGGCTGGAGCCCACCTTCACCCCCCAGGCAGGTGACTCTCGTTGTTACGATCCAAGCTTTTCCTAAAGAATTGTATTTTATCGGCCTGCTCCGCAGCAGAGAGATGCTGCCACTTGACGTGCGAAGCTGCACCCTGAGAAGGATTTGTATGCCAGCAATACAAAAAACGCGGTGGTTTATAATGAGAATTACATCTGATAAATTCTCGACCCCTTCCCAACAGCTCTAGACAACGCTTGAGGGAATATAAACCTGGGTTTAAAGGGTTGCACAGCACTGGATTTGCTGTTTAACAGCAAAACTTGCGTTTCCAGCTCATCTCATTTTTAAAATCAGCCTCACGACAGCTGATGTTTCTTCATAAATCCTCAGCTTCTGGAATCACGTGATGATGGAAAATCCAGGGCTGGGAGGAAGGCGACTATTTTAGATGCGAGCTTTTTCCTGTTGGCTACAGGCAGAAAATCTTACAGCTCCCAAACCCACAGCCTCAGCAAAAGCAGCAGATAAATAAAAAGTGGAGACCTTCTTGCCAAATACTACACTTCTTTGTTTTTCTGGTATTTTAACAATATTGCTATGATCTCCAAACTCACCTGAATTCCCAGGAATTACTTTTTCCCCTGCTCCTGTGATCCAAACAAGTAACCTCGCAAAGCCAGCTGCCAGGAAACCAAGCCAAAGCAGCAAAAAGTGATGACTCAGGTCCCTCAACAAATATTTTACAGAGGTTTAAAAGACCAACTGTAAGATTTTTTTTGGGGGGGGGGGGGGGAAGCGTTCAATTCTTTTTTTTCATGCTGTTTCGCGGTTTTGCATCTTGCCAGGAGCACCATTTCAAATGCCTGGCTACTCCACCGTGCCAGCAAATTTACCTTTTTTTCTCCTTTCCCCCCACCCTGCCCCTGAATGCAAGCCAAGGCTCTCACATAAAGAGTTCCTTATGAGAGCTGGCAACCCTGAACCAGGAGAGGAGACTGCAAGCGTCAGTTTTTCATCAATTAACTGGGTATTACGTTCTCGGCACGCTGACGGCTCCTGGAGAACAAGCCCTGATTTACAGTGGCGCAAGTGGCTCCAGCCAGCTTTCCCCGGGCAGAGGTTTCCACTGAAGTCAATGGGAAACTCTTTCCACCGGATATAACGGGAGCAAGAGAAGGAGTTATTCCTCCCAGCTTCTTCACACACCATGCTGAGACTGCTAAAAGGCGAACAAAGCCAATGCAATTCCAGTATACAACTGGGCAGACTGGTAAATCATGGGGTAGCTAGCGGCTGCTCCAGCACCACGTAACCCCACTGTTTTGGGGTGAGGGAGGAGGATCGCTGGAAGACGAGCAAAGACACAGACTGCTGGGGGCTGATATATCCCCCCAAGGCAAAGAGCATCTTCACCCACAGCTCAGCTCCAGCGGCCGAACCCGAAGAGGATTCTTCCACCCTGGAAACCCCAGTGCACGGGGCCTGTGCCCCCCCCTCCTCCAGCACAGACTGGTCAGGGTCCCCTGACCGCCCCCCCCCAAGCAATGGCTTTACAAACTGCACTGGCTTGCCAGCAACCGGCACAAGGTCCCTTGCTGTCCACCAGCGCAGACCCCAGGAGCAAGGATGTGCCCAGGGCAAGACACGCTGATGCGGCTTTAGATGATCTCATTTCTCTTTAGATCGAGCTCAGAAAGGCAGCGGGGAGGGGAAAACATCACAGCCAGCATCTCAAATACTAGCAGTTGTACGACCCTGCCCACCCTCACATTGCTACAGCACGATGTCTGCAACCTGTTCAAGAGATACGAACTGCGACTCTGACCAAGCAGGTCCTGGGAACAGCGGGGCACACGCCAACGGTGCCGGCGGAGGCAGGCTGCCGGCAAACCCCGTCCCTGGGGTGGTGAGGGGTGCCGGGCTCTCGGAAAGGAGCTCCAGGACTGCTTGTCTACTCAAGGCAAGTGCTAGGGGCTGCCTACACCACAGGCAGGTGCAATTCTGGGGACAGCTGGAAGCCTCACTGGTGCCTTTCCTCCACCTTATCCCAGCCGGGATGCTCCAGAGGCAACAGCAGAGAAACAAAAACACACATCACTGGGAAATGTATGTCCCAGGCTATCACACAGCTGTAACCAAAGCAAATGCAGCATTTCCCCGAGGTTACTCCAGCGAAACATCCTCCACTGACTCAGTTCTTCAAAACAGATCCGTTCCACATGTGCCGAGCTTTTGTTCTCAGCCTTCCTCCTCCCATTGCTCCGCTCCCTGCCCCGCAAGGGGCTTCGATGGGATGTGATTTCTGGCCCATAATAAAACATTTTCTGAGTCCAGAAAAGCACAGCAGTATCACATGCTGGCATGAAAGCCCCCAATACCCGGGCTGGCAGGACGAGGCTGATGCTGGAGGTGAGGGGAGCAATATCAGAACTGAGGACCCCTGGGCTGTGCTCACACTGGCCTGATTCTGATTCCAGCTTCTCCAGCAAGGTTCCAGTGCATCTCCAGGAGGCTTCAAACCTGGGGCTCGAGGTTCACAGGGACCCTCCCAATTCCTTCCCATGAAGCAGCTCAGACTCTCGGGGAGTCAACAGCAAGGACCCAGCCCTTCGGAGATATTTCTACCACGGAAGCTCAGCTCTCGACTCACCTCTATCTCCTGTTCCACCCTCCTTGCGGTGACCAGCCCTGAAGGGTGTGTTTGCCCACCAAATTCTCCAGCCCCACTGGCTTTAATCCAGCCACTCGCCTAAATTAGGGTTACTCACCCAGAGACTTATTGCATCAGGTCCTCAGGCTGGCGGAGCCGATGGGAAAACACCTCCCCGCCTGCCATCCTCCGAGCACCCTCACGCTGCCGAGCGAAACGCTCCGCTCGCCGCTATCGCAGAGGACGAGGCGTCTTGCTGGGTGCAGAGGAGGAGAGAGGGGCAGCCCATCCAAGAGCATAAACCCTCTTGATTCCCCCCCCCTAAACACGCTGCACGAAGGATATCACCACCAGCCGGAGCAGCGTCGGGCTGCAAACAAGCTCCCAAAGAAGCCCTTCTGCACTTCCCCGGCCTTCAGCTCGCCAGATCCCCCCGCAACTCGATGCTGGAGGAGGAGGAGAGGCGCTTGCGGCAGCCGCCAGGAAAAACCCCTAACAAATGTCCCCAGCTTTGGGGAGCGAAGGCGGCAGGCCCCGGCGTTTGCTTGGGGGGGGTCACGCGTCCGGTTGGCATCTTTAGGAGCGGATGCGGATGCAAGGAGAGCGGGGACGGGCGGGACAACGTTTACACCATGTAGGAACAGAGCGGTCCGGGCCAGGGAAGGGGAGCGTAAAGCGTTGGAGGGGCTGTCCCAAGGGGTGGAGGGTCTGTCTCAGCGGTTGGAGGGTCTGATCCAAGGGCTGAAGGGGCTGTCCCAGAGGATGGAGTCTCTGTCCCAGGGGTCAGAGGGTCTGTTCGAGGGGAAGGAGGGTCTGCCCCAGGAGATGGAGGGCAGAAGGGGCACCACGCACCCCCGGGACAAGCCGATGGGGACACTGCCCTGCAGGTCCCCCCCACCGGGGGGCCGACACAGGGCTTTATGCCGGCCGGCCAGCACCAACCCTCCCACCGGCATATCCGAGCTCCCCACCGACGCATTCCCCCCCGGCCCACCTCTCGCCACCCACCCGACCCGCGGGGAACGATCCCGCCGTGGGACCGCCTCAACCATCCCCCGGCCAAAACGGCTGACCCTTCTCTTTTCGGCCCCCCCCTCTTACCCATCCCGTCCCCCTCCGTTATCCCCACGGCATCCTCGGGGGGCAGCCGGTACTCACCACGGCGGGCCGGGCCGGGCCGGGGCGAGCAGCTCCCGTGGGCTCAGCACCTCCCCACAGCCGCGCCCGCCGCCCGCCCCCCGCCATCACCGCCCGCCCCCCCCCCCCGTACGGGGGGGGGGGGGCGGGCGGTGATGGCGGGGGGCGGGCAGCACGGAAAGGCTGGAAAATTATTTTCCGTGTTATCCACCCAGCTACAATGAAAACAGAACTTTGTTAGCTCGACATCCCCCCCCCCCCTTTCTTTTAACCAAAAAGCACTATTTGGGGGGGGGGGTGGGGGTGTTGGTGCCGCCTGGATGCCAGAGGGACATATCCTGCCCGGCTGGTGTGGGTGGGTGCTTTCGGTGCTGGCATCGCTCTGTCTAAAACGGTATAGGGTCAGGATCCTTGCGTCCCGCAGTGCTTTGCTGACATCGCTTCCCTTGGGGAAAAAGCTGGTTAAGCGAGGAAAATGGGCAGACCCCCCGATGCGTGGCCCCCCAGAAGCGGTGGGGGGGAGCCCAAGCCACCGAGCTGGCCGGCATCGCACCTACCCGTCACCCTGTTCGACCCGAGGAGCTGGCGTGCTTTCCCTTCCAGCCTGGTACCACCGGGGTTTGCACCCAGCTTACTATTAGCAGTCTCACCTGAGGCTCGGCAGGCACATCATCAGGCGTCGGGGATATTTATATAGATATTTTTGATATGGAGATAGGGTAATAAGACTGGAAGCCTCCATCCGAGGCTTCAGATTAAATAAACCATCTTTATTTGTACAGAGCCCTTTCCTATGGGCTCTGTTCGTGCTTTTAAAGATCACGGGCAAAATAATCAAGTCCCGTATTCCCCCGGCCTCTCCTGCAGCTTGAGCTGTTAAAGGCTGAAGAGTTTCAAGGCACCGAGTCAGGTTTCAGCATTGATGAGGTTGTTCCCCCCTCTGCCAGCCCCGTTCCCGTCCTGGCACCCCAGGAGCGGGGCAGGGGACGCAGGACGGGCTCACAGGCCATGACCGCTCCTGATCAGTGCAGGCGACATGACAGGCAACATCCAACTAAGAGCTGAGCCTAGTTTTTAGGAGCAAAGCCCTTCTTTCTCTGTAAACCCATTCAGAAACCATCACAGGAAGGGACAAGGTTGTGCCTGAAAGAGGAATTCAGTGGGAGAAGTGGGGTCTGTGCCAGACCTGCCCTCCTACCTCCATGCCCATGGCTTAAAACGTCACTTTGGGGGAAATTGGGAGAGGCAGCCAATAGTTCATGAATGCCAATGTGCCTATTTTCTCCAAAGTCAGTTTTTCCTGTGTTTTCTCTCCTGCCCAGCATGATGTCATCAAATCACAGCAGGTTCAGCGCTACCTGGAACTGGTTTTAGTGGAGGGGAAACAGCAGCTGCATTTCCAGCTCTACAAACCAGCAGCCATCGTGTGCAAAAGCCCGGCCCAGCCTGGCTCCGGCTGTTCCCTAGCACAAAATCCAGGCTCCTCACCGCCCTCCAGCAGTTGTTTATTTACAGCAGAGTATTTCTTTCTAAAGATTTGATCTCAGGGGGCAAAATCCCTTCTGTGTGTGAAACCAGTACCGACTAGCTCAGACATTGTCTTCCGGAGACTGCTGGCAGCCTGAAACAATAGGGGTGTGTGGAGCGTCCTGATACATTTCCATTTTTGGACCGTGATAAATCTGAAACGTAATAGTAACAGCTCTAAAAATGGCCCACATTAATTAGCTATTTGGGAATCGGTTTGGTATTCAGCCATCACACACAATCCCCAATGGCCTCTCATCTTCCTGCATACCAGAAGATTCATTTCACCCCTCAAAACTGGACAAAGTCTCCAGGTTCCCCTTGGAAACTTTCAGACACGACCGTAAGCTGGAACACAGACGTCAGCAGCGCAATGAAAATGGGAAGCACGCTGGGGAAGGGTGGCCCAAAAGTCCCTGGCATTCGATGTAAGAAACAAACTAGGGATCGATTGCATTGTTATGTTTCATGTACCACTTAATCTACATCTCTGGTTTTTTTTTAAATGCAACCCATGCACTCAAAATACAGAACAGAGCCCGGTTTTAGCCAAAATCGCTGGACTACAGACAACCGCTTCCCATTTCTGGGGTTTTGCTGACACCTGGTGTTCTGGAAAAGATACCGTGACGTCCTGCAAGTCCCTTCCCTGGCTTCCACCGGGATGGCTGCTCTCTCAGGCCAGACAGATGTGTGTCTGGGAGCTAATCCTGAATTTGGGGAAAAACCTGAGAAATGCAGGTCTACATTTAGATTTCAGAGGCACTCTTTAACATCTCAAGTCAAGAGAAGTGCTGCAGCAGCAGCAATATTTGTAGCATGCCTTGTTACATTACCGCAAACCTCATGGCATAGATGTACGCTTCCAAACTTCAGGAGTCAGGGCAACTGCAGGGGGGAAATCTCAGGTCTCATTTATCTTTAAATAGCTCATTTCACTGCAAGGGAAAACAATCCAACAATGTGCTCCAAACCCAAGAGATCTCTCTACAGTGGCTGCTGTACACAAGGCAGCCATTTAGGGTTAGCACCCAAGACCCAGAAAACAACACTGACTTGAAAAGTCAAGCACTCATCAAAGCAGCATTCTCATTTATTCAGTTAAAGCACATTTTTACCCATCAAAAAAGGAGGAAAAACAATAAGCAGGCATATTTCACACCAGCAAAGGAGGAAAATAAATTATTGTGACACCTGAACAAATTCAAATGCAGGAGTGGGTGGCATCAGGAGATGATACAATGGAGCTGAACGAAGATCTGTTTGACAGTGATATTTTCTGGTTTTCCCCTGATGCATGGGCCTGTGGTAATAGCAAAAGGCTCTGGCTCTGGTTGCTACCAAAGATGACAAAACGGCCACCACAAAGTGCATTAAGAAGTCCAATCCCAGTACTTTCCTTCTTCATACAGAGTAAAACTCAGCCTCTGTAATTTATCACACATAGTCCTACTAAAATGATGTTTAAAATGCAGGAAAAAATGAATTTTCAGCTCATAGTCTGGACCAAAATGGACTGTTACTGCAAACTCTGTCCAATCTCTTATATTTCCAAAAGAAGTCCTGGGAGACCAGGGCCCGAGAAGAGCCCAGCTGACAAACATGCTCACCTTGAAAGCTGTGAAGAGCTCAGGGCATCGAGACACCTTTCAGTACATGATGATGCTGCCTTTTGTTGCCACACTCTTCCTCTGATGGGCGCTGGGAAGATTTGCATCTGCAAACCAGATCTAAAAATACAGGATGAAAATAAAAGCCACATTTGGTGAAGCTTTTCCTAAATTCCAGTGTTTGAATCTCAGGTACTTGATTACTCCATTGAATTATGGCCTGACAAGGAATTTCACTACCTTTTTTTATTTGTTCTTGTTTTTAAATCCTTTTCAGAGCACAGTTGCTGCAAAAATGCATCCCACCTTTACGCAACAATGCCAGTATCTCAGAGAGTCCAATGCTGATCTTTAAATAAGGACAGTGGCTCCCCCAGGAGTAACAAGCACCTGCTGTCCACATCCTCTGCCCAAAGGTTTGCTGGACCAGCATTTCCATCTCATTCCAAATGCCTGCCCTGCCCAAATCAGATCAGTTTTGTCTCCCCAGGCAAACACTGCTGCAAACAAAATTCCATAAATAAATCCACCACAAGGATTAAATATTTACAGCACAAACACGTAAGGAAAACATTATAATGCAAGTTAATAAATAATGAGAATGATGTGGCCATGCTCCTGCAATGCAAACTGGTGTTCCACATGTGTAAGGGGCAGCTGTAGTCCATCTCCTCCGCTGAGCAGCAAACTTGGTGTTTGGGATCTTCTCCCTCCAGTTCCCACAGGTCCAACATCCATTGCCCAGTGACACGTAGGCTTTGGGATTCAGGATAGCAGAGGCTTGAAGGATCTGTCATGTGGTCAGCATTTCAAGCTAACTGACCCCGCGCTTCACCTCAAAGAAATTAGTGCAATCGAGTCTTCCAAAAACCCCACAAAGGTCTACAAAACCCCACATGAAAATAGTCAGTAGCACACATCCTCTCACACATAATAGTTTTCTTACAAATTGTTTTACAACCTCAGTGCTTTAAGGTTCTCACTGACATTTATGGTGACATCAGCCTTTCCATGTTATCACAGTATAAATATTGATTATTTGCAGGCAACGATTTGAAATTTCAGAAGTCCTGAAGTTTCTGCTAGGAAACTGAGGCAATTCTGTAGGAAAAGGAGCCTGCTATGAAGCAAACAAAACCACATTTTTTGCCTAAAAATCATAGAGATATTTCACACACAGTTGTACACAATTTTCAAACAGCCTGTTTGAGTGCATTTGTAAAAGGGACAACAGTTTACAATTTTGTAAATAATTTTAAATCCTCTCCTGGAGGATGTACATTCTTTTATTGGAACACCCTGTAGGTGTTGTAACCTTGATAGAAGATAATTAAATACTCTGCTGGCTTTCTGAATGCCTGAGCAGATGCATCTCATCTTCTTGAAGAGAGTTTCAGTGTTTTTTACACCAAGAGCACTGCCTGCTCAGCAGCTATTATTTACAGTCTTATATTATAAAATCTCACAAGAAATGAAATGCCACTAAGTGTTCACACTTGGTTCAGTGCAACAAAGGAAGACCTAATAGTTACAGTTTTTAATTGCAGTAACTTTGAATTCCTGTTCTTCAGTGCAATTTTTGAGGCAGTGGGAGACAGAGAGCAATTCCTAGTCAGGCAAGGGCTCTTCTTTGCTAGTAGAAGGAGAAACACAGCCTTGGGTCTTGGCTTGTCAAATTCTCAGCAAGGTCCCTGGGCACTGGATTGTCCCACAGCCTACAACAACAGCAAACATACTTAGGACTAAGTATGGTGAGTGAGGAGGTGGCATGCTGAAGACAGTGGAAGAGGCAGCTTTGGGTTTTCATCAAAGCAGCTCCGACAGTGAGACAGGAGTGAGGTATGGCCATATCTCAGCGACACAACAGCAACCCAGCAGCTGCCTGCCCCCTGAAATGGACCCACTTATCTAGCTAGGGAGACAGATTAAGGCTTTGAAAAGTCCTCAGGCCATTAGGATCTCAGAAAGTGGAGGAAGAACTGAGTTACACACAAGCAACCTCATTTACATGAGCCATCCTTCTTCATCTACCTCATTTGGTGTAGTCTACCCCAAAGCTGCCCATACTGGGCTTCTACTGTGCAAAGGACAGTGCCCCAAGGAGTCAAAGGGACTGTGCTGTGCCCACCAATCTGAGGGGCCCCAAGCTCCAGCCAGGACCAGAAACATTCTTCAGTGGTTGCTCGCGGGCTGCTCTCGCTATCAGGGAAGGCTGAGCCTATTTTGGGCCAAAGATACAGCTCAAGTAGGAGCAGACACCTGGCTCTGGGACCTGTGTTATCAGAAAGTTATCAGAGGCGCTCTTGGAAGAGTCAATTTTCAAATGAGTGAAGGATGAGTGGGTCTCTCCTACAAGAGGTTTCTAGTGGAGCTTGATACACAGGGTTTGGAGAAGCAATGACAACGAAAGAGTGGGAAAAATCAGGTGTTCAAGTATCTGCAAGATATGGATCCCAGGACAGAGTGGGACAGGGCAAGAATGTATCTCGGAAGTGCCATCAGATGTAATGGGAGAAAGAAAACTTACAGGAAAAAATGCAACCAACTCGGTCTTCATTTTTACCTCATTTAAAGCCAGTAAGCTTTTCAGTCCCTTTCTCGCAAGACTTTCTGAGGGGGTGGAGCTGGCCTAGAAAACCCTCGGCTTTCGTGGCTTGCATCTGTGTCCCCTGCAATACCCTATTCCATGCCAGCTAAACCAGGGCAGCAGGCCAGCATGGGTCATGTCTGTCCCAAGACTGGTCACCCTGACTTCCCCTTGCTGAGCCGATACCCAGCAAGAGAGCTCTGTGATACCTGCTCACCTTATGAATTGAATTTCCGGGCACTTGGCAAGCTCCTCTGCTAGTTTTGTGGCTCCACGGGTGCCAATGCGATTTTTCTCCAGACTGTTTTAGAAACAAAAAGAGAGTTTTAAAATCCAAAACCAAATCAAGAGTGGAAAACAGCTGAATAATCACTGGCTCCTTCTCCTGTCCCAGAAGAGTTACACTTTTGCACAAGCACTGCAATGCCATACAAGTTACATCAGCCTCTTCTTTATGACCGTGACTCTATTTATGCAAGAGGTGCGTATGCATTTCTCCCTATGTCCTCCTTCTACAACAGGACTTCTAAGCAGATCTCTTGCCCTTGGAGCACTCTAATAGTTCCCACTGCAAACTTGGTGCCAAAAAATGCTAGTAACAACTCCTCCTGCTTCAGACACAACCTTCCTGCTTGTACCTGTAAAACAGCCAGGCTCTACTATGTAGTTTCCCTGCCCAAGACAAACAAAACTCAGTTCCTGACCCTACGACCCACAGACTAATATTTTCATACAGCCAAGAGATGGAAGACACGCCATGTATTCCAAAGGGTCAAGGGGAGGAAAATTCCATGAACAGTTCTTGAGCAGATGACAGCCTCTCCCTTGGAACAGCACTGGGCTGTGACACCACCAGGCCAGCGCATAAACTGGTGACATCAACCCCAGCTGCTGGTTGCACTGCAGATCTGGCACAGGAGCTGCAGATCTGAGCTTCCTGTGAGCTCCTATGGCCCAACACCCACAATTGGGCTGCTCCATCCTGGGGATGGATCGCTTGCCTTGCTGCAGGTTTTCACAAAGGAAGGCTCTCTGAGCACGGTACCCATCTAGACCATCCCAGGCACTGAAGAGAAGAAAAAGCTTGCAGGAAGCAGCTCACCTGAGGTCATTAGATGATACGACTTATGCCCTAGAAATACCAGTTTGTCTTCCCTAACTCAAACAGGAGGCCTTCACAGACTAGCTTCTGCTTAGATACCTATACTGCAAACACCTTAAATCAAAAGTGCCTCTGTGCGTTGTCTACAAGGCTGGCCCTTGGTGCATGCTGCAAGAATGCTAAGCAAGAATTTGAACTGCAAAAGCTTATCTGTTGTTCCTAACATCTGTCCCCTTTTTGGAAGTGCTGTGGTTGCAGGCTCAACAACAGAAAAACAAGTTTTCTTCCTGGGGTTGCTCTCAGGGCTGTACTCACTCTAACATCTTCAGCTTTTCCATCCCCGGGAGAGCACTGGCCAACTCTTGGGCTCCTCCATCTCCAAGGGCATTCCAAGACAGTCTAAGACAGACAACAAATCCCAACTGTGAGTCAGTTGATAAACCCAAGGGGAACAACAGCAGTGCTATGGTACTACCCCCTCATAGATTAGCTGGTTTACAAGAGCTTACCCTCTTATCATGGCAGGTAAACATTCCCCTGCTTGATTTTGAGGCGTTTCCTCAGTTTTACCACATATGTCCACGTATGGTAAGACACCAGGGAGTGTCATCACAGAGCATAGGGACAGTGGCCTGTGCCCTCTGAAGTCCTGCAGGCCCAGGGAATGAGATGCGAAAGATGGAAATGACTGCAGAGCACACAGCTTTACCCCAGGACAACTCCTCCTTGTGCTGATGGTGTTAAACTATTGCAGCAGCTAAGGTGCCGCTCCGACCTGCTCTTAAAGCTGCCTTTTGACTCTGAGCTCTTTCAAGGGATAGCTTACAGGGCTTTTGAAAGGCTGGGTTTTTAATTTTCTGGTGCATTAGCAAGTGAGAAAATTCTTCAGATCCTTTCTTTGCCACTGGCTGAACAGCCTGGCCATTTCCCTCTCACCTGGAAAACAGAAACCTAGCACAGCACCATCAGTGCTTCACCATAATACTCAGCTGGGGCCACCCCACAGAGCCATACCTCTATACCCAAGTCTGAGGAACTCCAGAATTTCTGTATCATGTGTAGGACTGTTGTGGTTTAACTCCAGCTAGCAACTAAGAAAAAGCAGGACAGGATCCAGCTTAAGAATTAGGGCCGTTCACCTGTCCTGGTTTCAGCTGGGATAGAATTAACTGTCTTCCTAGTAGCTGGTACAGTGCTATGTTTTGAGTTCAGTATGTGAAGAATGCTGATAACACTGATGTTTTCAGTTGCTCAGTAGTGTTTAGACTATAGTCAAGGATTTTTCAGCTTCTCATGCCCAGCCAGGGCACCTGACCCAAACTGGCCAACGGTGTATTCCATACCATGTGACGTCCCATCTAGTTTAGGAACTGGGTGTGGGGGGGAGTGAGTGAGCGGCTGCGTGGTGCTTAGTTGCTGGCTGGGTTTAAACCACAACACCACCAAACAAGTTCACAGCCTGTTCTGGGATTTCATGGGTATCAGCATATTGCTCGCTGCGTCACTCAGATTTCCCAATGACAGAACTCACATATGCCTCCGCTGACAAGACAAGACTCCCAACACTACTATTAAAGGAGAATCTGCCTGTCTGTTAGTAATTCAGGAGTAGTAACTCCCCACATGGTTAACTAGTCTTAGTGCCATGCTGCAAGCGACACACGTATGCACTGAATATTGCTTTATTCATCCCATTGCTCCACTGGATTATTGACAGACCTCTCATGGGTCTGGCAATAAAATCCTGGCTTTGACTAATGCCCTGAGTCCTAAGAGATCTGTGATCTCCACACAAATACCTTCTGGGGGAGGGAGAGGAAAGTCTGGTGGGCTTATGACCCATGCATCATTTTCCTCAAACCATCTGTAAGTACTTTGCAGAACTGAGGCACGTAAGAGAAGCATGACAATCAGGTGTCACCCAGCTGGCCACAGCAGAGATGACTGGAGAGCCTAGGTCTCACAGATCTATATCCTGATAGAGGAGTGATCTCAGCATAAGAGGCCTGTACCCTGCCAGCACCTCAGGCAGTGTTAGTCTTCATTAAACCAACAGTAGCTCAGAATTGATGAGACTGCTGCTGACTCCATGGGATCTTATGTACTACAATTAAAGTTAAGGTCCCTTTAGTGCAATGGGGCAAATTGCTTTTAAAAAACATAAGCTGGAGCAGGTTCCTGGCAGGCTGCTCGCTGAGGTTCTCTCGGGCAGGTGAAGACATGTCAGTAGTTAGCCCATCTATGCTGTTTATTGAAAACACGTTAAACGTCCACACATCAGAGCAACCCCTTTTATTCCAGTGTGGAGAGTGAGATTGCAGCTGGTGGCACACCCTGTTCGTCTACAGGCTGAATTCACTTTGCTTTGAGCTCTCAATTCAGCCTCTATAATTACACAGAGAAGCTCCTGCTCTGCTCTGAGAGTCAACTGTGGCCATCTTGTAAAAAAATGGAGGCAAGACTTGGATCATGGAGAACAAGATGCGGAATCTGTCCTGCCTCGCAAAGCAGATGCTGAAAGATCAAGGATATTGGGCAGAGTTTGAAGATGAGTATTTTCCTCCATATTCTGTTCAGCTCTTCACATTCAGCTTCCAATAATTTGCTAGTTATACCAGGAAATGTTTAGGAGTAAATTGAGTTAATTAGTAAATTACTAGTAAATTTATCACTAAGAATTACTTAGTGGTAAGTATCAATAAGTATTTAGCAGGATCAGAAGTATACTGCAGTTGAAAACAGGAGCAGACATTAAACCAAGAGTGACCTGTATGTTGAAGGGTCTCCCCATCCATTCCCACACTCACATTATCTCCTCCATGGAAGGACATTGTCGGAAGCCGTGAGAAAGTGATTTTGAAGCATCATCAGTGACTCCACAGAGTTTCAAGCTGAAGAAGCAGGGAGAGAAAAAACAGAGGGCACAATGTGCTGGTGCCAGAACCAGTAGGGAATACGGCACCAGCATCAGCACCGTCTGCTGCACTCCCACCCTGGCAACACTACAAACAAAGCCAGCCATGCTCTGCCCCAGCAGCCTTCAGTGCCCTGTACTCACTCGATCTTCCGGAGTTGTTCAAAACATGGCAGCCCCTCAGACAGGGCATGGATACTTTCTTCCCCAAGGTCATTTTCTGATAAACTGTAAGAGTAGTAGAGAAGCTTTGAGTTGCCGCAGAAAAAGCAGGTACAGTCAGAAAAAAGCCACCACCAAAACATAACTATGTGAAATAGCAAGTCAATAACTAGAACACAGACTAAGTGAGGACTCTAGACAGCAGGGACAAGCCAGATCAGCACATGGCACCTTAGGGTCAACTCCTTGCTTGGTAAAATGGAAATGACAGCCCTGCTCTAACTTGAAACATAAGTCCATTCAGCAGTGAATTGCTTGCAGACATTAATGTGGGGTTCTATCAATAGCCAAGACGGACAGACCTGCAGCACATCATGTGTTGCATGTGAAACTGGAAATAACAAGTTATACTGGAGTTAATGACTAGCGTGACTTGAGAGGAAATGATGGTAAGGGAGAGCGAGAAGAAGACATGGCTCTCAAAGACTCAGGGGGCAGCAGTAACTGCCTTCCAGCCTTTATCAGGGTGTGCTGCTCTGTTCTCATCTACCAGCAAACACAAGCCATGGCAATACCTCTGCTGCTCTCACATCTCTCACACTTCAATGACCAATAACCTAATTCATCTTGTTATCTAAGACTAGAATAGAATAGAATAGCATAGAATAACTTCAGTTGGAAGGGACCTACAGTGATCATCTAGTCCAACTGCCTGACCAATTCAGGGCTGACCAAAAGCTAAAGCATGTTGTTACGGGCATTGTCCAAATAATAAACAAATAAATAACAATAATAAAACACATAACAAACGTATCACAATAAACAAACACATAACAAAGAACAGTAGCATCAAGGATGCAGCAGAAAGAGTTAATTCACATCACTTCCATTCTTTCAGTTCCATATTCAGAAATTCTACTGCTCCCCAGGTTACTGCATACAGTAGTTCAAAGGCACGTGGCTACACGAAGCTTTGCAAACAGCACTGGCAGACAAGGTTTAACATCTAAAATGATCCAAGCTGCCCCACAGGCAGTGCACTGCAGTGATGTTCAGAGAGAGTCTCCTCTCATCCTACAAAAAGTGTCTAGGACGGGTGGAGGGATTGCCCTCTGCAGAGTCACCCTGAGCATGGAAAAACCCTACTTGACAGCCTCAGGCCTGTGAGCTGAAATGATTCCCACCTGCAGAGTGATACCAGTCCATATGTTTGGCACCATCCCAAGTGCACCTGCCATGGCCTACCTTATCTCTTCTAGCAGCCCACACACCACCAGGGCTCTGGCCAGCTCCATCCCTCCTGCTGGCCCAATGTTATTGTTCTGCAAGCTAACAAAAGAAACATAAGCATTGGAGGATTATTTTAGAATAAAGCTGTAACAAAAGCTCATATTTAACTTGCTAGGAAGGTAACCGCTACATCTTCTGAATGAGCACCCAGTGCTGGTAATAACCTGGGACCCTTGTAGATTAGTGTTAATGAAGGGGCCTGGAAAACAGGGAGGCAACAGTGGGGGCCAGCAATGTGGCTAGCATGTCACATGGCTCCTGCTGCTGCCAGTGACACCTGGGCTAAGGACATGCAAGTCCAGTGGATTTGCCAATGCTCACAACAAAGGAGCACAGTCAGCCAGTTGTTGCAAAAGCAAAGGCAGCATAGTACCATCAGGAGTCTGTCTCCAGCTCTGTGCACATGGGATCAGTTTGAGATGAGTGAGGAATGGCCTTAAGAACAAAGAGTGGATGTGACCTCATGTCTGCAGATTTCCCAACACCTTTCCAGTGAGACAAGAACCTATCCAGAGGACTGAAGTCTCCCACCACTGGGATTTCTCATCTAAGATATCCTTTGATGATACCTTAGACACAGGTTGGAAAACATACCACTAGGCTAACTGAGCCCAGTGAGCTCTTCCAGCTCACCAATTTCTTGCTTTGCTACTGTAAAACAGTATGAGAAAGTCCTACATGTTAGAGCCCTGGAAAGACTCCCATAAAAGGTTTAAAAATATAATACCACTGAGTTCAGGGGGAAAAATGACTCAGAGGTGCCTGCACAAAACTGTGAGGGACTACAAAAGGTGCTCATATTTATGCTTACATTACACCAGAACAAGAGGACAGCCACAGGCATTAGGAGCTAACATACTCAAAACCAATTTTAAGGGTTATTTTACTGTATATACAGTGCCTGGTTCATCTCTAAAGTTAACGCTGCAAGAGATTATGCAAGAATAGTTGATATGACTTGGAGCAACAGAGTAACTGTGGAGGGTTTCTCAATCCTGAGACACTTAAAATAATGTCTAAACAGGAGACCAGTGCACCACTGCAGTCTACGCCTTTTTCCATGCCTTCTTTCAACCATCCCACATATTCCCAGGATATCCAGCTTTCCTGGGGCAGAGGCTGACACTTACTGCAGGATCCTGAGGTTGGTCATGTGAGGCAGACAGAGGGCAAGTTTCACTGCTGTCCTGTCTCCAAAAACATTCCTTGACAGTCTGGAAGGAGCAGAAACGAAATGTTACTGACAGTGAACTACAGAGCCTCATTCCTCACCTGTGTGTCACCCCCATGTATCTGTGACCTCCATTCCATGTGCATGGGACTATGCTGAAAGGAACTAATGTCCATGATTCAAAGGACACTAGGAATGGGAGGAAAGAACAACGAGGTTTTGTAATCCTGCAGTAGGAGTTAAACAGGGAAGTAAAACTGACTTCCACTTCTCAGGAGCATACTGATCTCCCTTCCTGACTAGGTTGTCCTGAGCTGAAATTACACCAAAATTGCACTTTTTAATACGTGCCCTTAGTCCCGCATGCTGTAATCTGAAGGTTATATGAATAGCTCCAGCATTTTAACTGTAACATAAATAACTTTTTCTGATTTGGTATTTTTTTTTATTATTTTATTTCTTTAATATGGCAGTGACACGTTTGTTCTATAAACCAGTCTGCAATGGAATAACTGATAATAAATCTGGCCGAGTAAAGCCTCTATCTGTCATCTTCCCTCCATCTTTGCAGCCATATAGATTGATGCTGATTTCTTAGGCAACACAGGCACTGCACAGCCCATATGCCTGCGACTGCTATTAAAGAGCAGATTCATCTCTTCCCCACTGATGCAGTCTGTATGGTTCTTGGGAATCTCCAAAAGACTGCAGTGAACAAGCAATCCCCAAACCTCCCACACCCAGCACCACACATCTCATGTAGCTATGAGTTTTTACCCTGCACTCATAAGAATCAGTGGTAGAAATGGTTTTGGCTTTACTGGAGCCAGATTAGTTGTGGTTTCTTTGCCTTGATTTTTGCCCAGCTTCCTGAAGGGACATTGGAAATGACACACTTACAGTAACTCCTCGATGTGCTTGCAATAGGCAAGAGCTTCCATCAGCTTTTCCCCTCCAGCAGGACTAGGACTGTTCCCTGAAAGGCTAAAATAAGTATGAAAGACTCTCAGTGACTGAATAAGAACCAGAACATACCAGCTTAAGATATTTCACTGTTTGCCTGGCATGATGGGAGTCTTGGGTCACTGCATCAATGGGCTATACAGGGCTGCAGTGGTGTGTTCAGAGACACAGGTCTCTGGAAAATGGCCTGGGGATTTGTAGTGTTTTTTTGTCAAGTACTGAGTCATTCCTGCCCCTGCAGGTACTTGGGAGAAGGAACAGTTTTCCCTCTCCCAGACAGAACTGGGGATTTCCTTTTCTTGTTCAAGTAATTTCCAGGTTTTTATTTCAAAAAATTATGAGGCATACTCCAGAGCTGAGCCTAACAAACAGCCTGCATGCTCTAATTTCTGTTCCCTTAGAGAAGGGCCAGTTTGAATTCATATCTCTCAGAGAGAGCCTTGTCTAGAGACTGTGTCCTCGTTTTGACAAATTCTCAATTTCACCTCTATATCCACTAGTAAAAGAAAGCAGTGCAGCAACACTGGGGCCCACCACGCTGGGAACCCTACATAGCCCGAGGAAAGGTGCTGCGTGGATCTGAGACTTGTATGATTCCCCACAAGCTTGCAGATTTACTTTCCCAGACACAACTGAGCCAGAGATCTCTCCATTCAAACAGCTAGCGAAGGATGGCAAATGCCCACTGCTGTGTCTGGGGGTGACTCCACAAGGACATGGCTGTAAACTTCACTCTCTGAGAGTCTCTGCACTGGCAGAAAGAGTCATTGCCAGTCCCAGCTGTACATGGGAGGGCAGCAGAGGGAACACCTTCCATTGGTTTGGTAGACTTTGTATCAGGTCTTCAGTGACATTGAAAACTGGAAGATGGAACACTGTATAAATGAAGGTGGCAAAGGGCTTCTTATGCAGGCATCCCCACCAACTGTGGCCATAACTGAAATCGCTGCAAACAAAGCAAAGGGACTCACTCGATTCTCTTCAGGTTCTGCATTTCCAGCAGGACAGCAGCTAAATTCATCAGGCCTGGATCTCCAATGTTGTTGTGGCTTAAACTTTAAAAAAGAGAAGAAAGGCTGTGTTGTAAAGGAAAATGCTAAGCACCAGGCAAAGTATGAGATCTTAATGTCTCCCATCTGACGGATGACACCTCTGACCTTGGCAGCAGAATCAAAAGAGCTGCTTATCTCAACTACCTCATGAAAGACTAACAGCTGTTAATAAGGCATTAAAAAAATTTGCAAAGAACATTCAAATTCACTGGATCTTGTTAATAGGTGGGAAATTACTTCAGCCAGAATACCAAGACAGGCAACAGGTCGTTATTATTTTCCAAACTACTACAGTGGAGAATGTACATCATCTGGCTAGACAGAGGATAAAAAGCAGAGCAAGCCTGGGGTTGGCTCTAGATTCAGATCTTTTCAGAGTGGGGAAGTACTGGGTCTAAGGCTCTCCCAGGAGAGAAGGGGACCTCTGGCCCTGTTCTGGATCCCAGGGATTCCAGGGAAGATTTACATCCAGGGGTTGTTTAATCCATTTTCTACATGACTGCAGAAGAGTGGGGTTAGACCAAATTCTCCTCTTCTGAACATCAAACTCCAATTTCCTCTAGCCCAAGGTACCTCATACATGAGCATTTTGTAACCTCCCTGTTTTTGTTACAACATCGTGTATAAGCACATCTGGGTCTCTGCAAATGTTGACACTAGTGGTCACCTCTGCTGATGAGAGACTGCAGAAAGAAGAAACTTACTTGATTTCCTCCATGTAGCGCATATTCCTCAAGGCTTCTGTGAGTCTAGAGCAGCCATCATTACTAATATTGTTATGGTTCAAGCTGGAAACAACATCCCCAGGAAAATGGACATTAAGATCCTGTTATTCAGTATCACAAGCTGGGCTAGGGGCAAGCTGCAGTCACATACTTACATAAGCCTTTTCAGAGATGGCATTTCACGAAATCCCAGCACAAGCTTAGGAATGGCAGCACTGCTGAGTTCCATGTAGCCCAGGCTAAAAGACGAAATAACACAGGAACAACTAACTACCCACAGGCAGTCATGTGAGCACTCAGAGCACAGGAGAGCAGAAAAAGGGTGGAAGAGAAGTGGGAGTGTATTCTAGTCCCTGTGAATAGTTTTCAATTTTGTTCGCTAAGGCAATTCTACTGGACGTGTTTGGATCCTGATAAAATACCAAGAGAATCCCAAACCTCTGGAGCAAGAACCCAGCCTGTCATGGAGCAAGGTGCCACTGTGACCACAAGATGGCAAAGCTCTCACAACAGCGGCACACACGGCCCAGTGGCACTTCGTAACAGAAGGGTGCCTCACATGTAGGTGCCTGGAAAAGCCACCTCTGTGTGCAGGCCACATGATCATCCACCCTGAGTAAAATGCTGGCTCTGGGATTGCTGTGTGGGAAACACTGCCTCCCAGCTGGGAAAAGATCCATGCAAAACTCACTACCAAAACACTTGATTTCTCTACTGGACATTCCCTGCCACAGACTACTGATCTCTATCTCTCTCACTCATTGTTCATTGCAAATAAAAAGGAATTGCTGCTTCTTCCCTATCTGAAGTCCTCCAGCCATCAGGAAAACTACACCCTTCCACAGCAGAGGCAGAAGAGAGGCTGCAGTTTAACTAAAGCTTCTGGAAAGACCTGACAGACTCTGGACAGCCTGGTAACAACACACTCACTTGAGCTCTTCAATGGCCTGGCAATTCTGCAAGCCTGTGATCAAGTAATCAATTCCAGTTGGCATAATACTGCTAGAGGTCAGCCTGCAAAACAGCAAGGATCAAATAAGGTCAGGTCTCAGCACACTTAGAGAGAGGAGTTTACTTCACTGACAGACAAACTGCCCCATCCCAAACCCCAGCCAGCATAGACATCAGGGACCAGTAAATTTGAGAGATTTCCACACTTCCCATGCACAGGACTACAAGGATGAGGTAGTTCAGAGATGTTCACATGATGTACCTGTACCAAACAGCACAGTCCCGGCCTGGGCCAACCAATCCCCAGCATTTCACTGGGCAGAGATGCCCTTTATAAGCCTGTCTCTCACTTACAGGCAGTTGAAGAGGGCTGTGAAAAGGACTGAATGCTATTCATACCAGAAAAACCTCTTACACAGTAGGGTAGTATAAACTTACCTACAATGTAAACAAGACCCAAGGTCTCAGTCTCAAATTGCTTTCACTTCAAAAAAGGGGAGAGGAAAAAAACTCAAGACATGCACATGGTGCCCCTATAACCACCTTCAGCATGAACTGCAGAGAGCTGTTGAGTTTACAACCTAGACAAGGCTCAGGAGAGATCACAGAGCTCATGGCCATATTCCAGACAAAGAGTGTTTCAGAGAGGATCAGGGCGAGGCACAGGGTCAAGCAAACGACAAAGATGTGGAAAAGACCACAGCTGGGCACATACCCAAACTTCTTCAGCTCTGGAAGAGGTAGCAAAATCCTGACTAGCATTTCTGCTTCATCATTGTGGAGCTCAACATGAGACCATCTGCAAGAACAGAACAACAGATCTGGGCTATGTCCACTGATGACGAAAGGTCTGTATCAAGCCCACAACTAAAACATAGTGGTGCTGGGACATTGAAGAAGTGTCACGACATTGATACTTGGCGAGGTCCCATGGGGGCTCCCAGCCATGACAAAAGAGGACGGGTTATCTGGGCACAGGGGAGAGATTTAGATGCCTTCAAATACCCCAGGAAGCCACTAGGTTTATGGGTCTTTTCTATTTTCCATCCAAACACTCTAAGTAGGGGACCCAGAGGGCAAGGACTGCAACCTTGCACTGGCTTCTCCCCTGCCGTGTGCACTCCTGCACACACAAAGTCAAGCTACTACCTTCCCAAAAAAATCGTCTACAATGCCTGTCAACTCACCTCAATTTCTGAAGCTGAGCACATTTTTCAAGAACCCTTTGGGAGAAGCAAGCATGCTTGATTCCTGGCTTGTACAGATGCAATCTGCAGTATACAAACACACAACACAACTGTCAGTGATGATCAGCAGACACCCACTGCAGCGTCTGGTGCCCCTTAGGGGCAGGCTTAGGAACAGATCAGAGCATTGCAAGAGCCCTCCCTGGCCTCTCCTGCTATGTCCCATCTACACCACAGTCCACTATAGAGAAACACAGCCCATCCCCAACGGCACGAGAAGACAGTTGCCACCTTCTTCAGCTACACAAAGGGAAAAAGACACTAAGGCTGTTCTCTCTATATACATTCATGCAGAAGCCAGCATGTCTTAAGAGTCTTCAAAGTGCTCGTGTCTCCTGAGTGCTCCTGGTCCTGTGGGGAAGGTAAGTAAATTTTTCTACCTCATGCAGGTCCAGTATGGGCCTGGAGGAGGGTGGCCCAAAAGACACATGCACGTGAATAAGGTTCCTTCCAGACATGTGGCACAGAGGCACTCCGAGACTGAATCCATGGAGACTAGAGCATCAGACACTCTGAAGATGTTTTTCATACCATGATGAGTTTCAGAACAAGCAGAAAATAAGGACAAATAGTCACTTTCTCACCTGCTAACGACTGATTCCACCTTCTCCAGGCAGTGTGGGAACTTTACGCCTAATTGGAAGAGGGTTTTTTCTTTACATATCCTGGAAAGGTAGAGATTAGAGAACACCATAAGCCTATGAACTCTTGAGGGAGAGAAAATGCTATTTTCCAGGAGAAAACTCAGGACTGGATGGCACAGGACTATGCTGGTGCATGAATCCTAACCACTCATCTCTGAAGTGGTCTGCAATATTTAAACTAGTTCCAAAGCCAGCCTAATCTGGGCACCTTTTCTCCCAAGGAAGACCAGGAACATGGTCCCCTTTCTGCTACACCTACTAAGGTGTGCGACCACAAACCTTCTAAGCACTTCTACCCACCAGACATTTGGGTCAAACTTGCTTCAAGTTGGCTAATGGCTTACAAATGCACTGGAGACAGAGAATAAAGAACAGAAGAGCAAGTGCTGGCTCCAATCCCATGTCCTTATCAGGCTAAAAGAAAATATCTAAAAGTTACCTGAACTTGAGGTGCTACTTACGTAATCTCAGTTATGTTTCCACAGGCCTGGACAGCCAGCTCCAGAAGGTTTGTGATGCTTTCTTTACCTACCCACGGCTCCTCTATGCTGCAAAGCAGAATATAGGCACCTTTGTTTTATTCACATGCACGGATCCATCTCTGCCCCTGTCAGCTGAGTGCTCAGCATTCTAATACACACAGACAGGCTGCTTTGCTCATCAGAGTAAGGTCTACATAGGAAAGAGGGTGCAAACTGGGAACAGAGAAGCAGCCCAGCTTCCCTGCAGAGGAGGACACAAACATTAACTTCCCTCCTGCCTGCCTACCACTGACAGCAATGAGAGGGAGCCTGGCCCTTGTGTTCTAATGCAACACATTTTGGAGAAGTGAAGAATTTGTTACCCAGGTGAACTGTGAGATGCTCTGGCAAGGACACAGTAGGAATGCGTTCACCAGAATTAGCAGGTTTCTTTGTAAAGCAGGTAGAGGTTTGCAGAAGTAGCACAGTTTATGGCCACAGCTTTACATGATGCTCAGTAGAAATCAAGGAGATAAAGCCGAAATACCAGTAACTCAGAGTCACCCATAGGAATTTCTCAGGCCAATGCTACCTATCTTTGGAAGAAGCACAGTTCACTTTTGGTTTTGATGAAAGGAGATCTTAGATGATCAGACCAGCCTCAGACCTAAAACGGCAGTGACACAGTACCTGATTTTCAGAGGACCCAGATTTTTCCTCAGTGAATGTAGAAGCCTTTCTGCAGCTTGGACTGTCATGTTGTTATTCGAGGATCTAGAACCACAGGTCATTGTAATGAACAGCTTGCAAACAAGCCCACCCAAATAGGTCCAAGCAGCCATTAACTCACATGTACTCTGTCAGACCAGTACACTTCTCCAGGAGCAAGCACAACTTTTCCAAGTGCTCTGGCTGAAAGTTGCACTCTGAGAGTCTGAAAGGGTGTGAAAGACAACAGCCTTAGTCCCTTACAAACAGTTCAGGTTTTCTGACCCAGAAATCTCAGGCATCACACCCTTTCCCCACAGAGAAAGAAGGATGGCACCAAAACTTTAAATGCCTTGCAGGGCTTCCAAAAAAGATTGTGACAACACTTCAAAAGCATCTGTTGAGATGTTCTGATACAGCATATGTGTATGCTAATGGTGCAGCTTTTTGCAGCACCCTGTCCTGTGACAGGGACTGTAGGCATGCCTACAGGTTCCTAGGTGAGGAACAGTCAGTGGGGAAGCAGTGAGAGAAAGGGATGTGGGATTCTCTGTGACATGAGAAAGCTCTTCTCAGAAGGTGAACCAAAGGAAATGTATTATCCATTAGTGTTAAATATCACCATGCCAGGAGCTAGGGCCTGCAAGAGGTTTTGTCTGCCTTGTCCCTAGAAAAAGGACACCACCTTTGTCAAAGAAATCACAAAAAAAAAATCTGTACCATTACCTCAAAATCTTTCTCGGATCATCTCTGCTTGTCAACTTGATGATTAAAGTTGCTTTGGAGCACAAACTGCACAGAGAAGACATGCAAGTGTAAGATTTGGAGGGAAAATGACAATTTTTCCCAGTGGTCAGAATTTAACAATACATCAAAGTGTACAAAGCAACACAGCGCAGCAGTGACAGAGGTACCTGGCTCAGGTCACCTCTCCCTACAATAAACCAGCCCAGGGAAATGCTTCAATAAGGTTTTGCTAATGCTAAATTGGCATAAGGCAGCACTGGTGGTTGGAGAAGCAATCCTGATCTGCCCTGCTTTTGTCTGCCTCCTTTTGTCTCTGTCAAGCTCTGGGGAGAGCTAAAACAGGAAACTGATCTGCTTTAAAATAGTGCAGCCAAAACATTCAGCACTCACATTTAACTTCAGGAATTAATGGAAGTGACCCTGGTTAAATTTGGTTCACAACAGACCAACTGGTCTATGTGAACATAAACACTGATAAGGTCAGATCTGCAGCATGGCCCAGCCTTGTGACAAGCAGTTCATGCCAGTGCAACAAGCCCAGAACCCATGGGCTATTTTTGCCAGAGAGGAAAGGAGATAAAGACACAAATCCAAGTAAAGAACATCGGAAATTGCTTTCAACAGACTCACTCTGAAACCTGTGTCTTTATACACAAAAATGACTTGGCCCTGTGGAATAACAGTTCTGCTAGCTTCCTCCTTAGCAGCTATGTTTGGCCAGTAGAAATGGACATAAACAAAAGCTTTGCATGCATTTATACATAAAGGTAGTTGAAAACATGGCCCTCATCATTATTACCTGAAGATAACAAGCTTTATGATAATTAAGAGAAAAACATGCAGGGAAGAATCAGAAATTAGTGAGGAGAAAGACACACCTAACTTGAACTTCGGTAGTATTTCCAGATGTGGCAAAGGCATTTATGAGATGCAGAACTCCGTCCTGAGAAATCCTATTATGGCTGAGACTGCACAGAAGAGAAGGAAGGTTTTTCAGGTGTTAAGATTCAGGGTTGTCCCCAGGCTCCTCAGCCACACAGGTGAAATTCAAGTTGGCACTAAAGGCAGAGCAGTTTGTGGGGTGCTGGGCCCCTTCAGCTGTGCTAAATGTACCAAACCCCTCCAAGACACAGCGCTGATGACTTGGGTGACACAGCCAACTTCCAGCCTGCACTCCAACTGCTGGAGTAGTTGCTTCCCCACCAAAAAGGGAAAGGAAGAGGCTGGCATAGGGCACAGCTAAGCTCACAGCACCTACAGGCCTTGAGTTATTCAAAGAAGACAACGTAACCAGAAGTGATGAACTGAAAACTCAGGGGACTGGGTCAACTTCTGTCACACTACCCCACTCTTGGCCTTGTTATCTCCTGCTGATGCTAATAGAAAGACTTTTACTTACTTCAGCAGGTTTTGGGTCAGACCCTGAGTCACCCTAGCCTGGAGGTCTTGAGCTGTGGTCTCCCAAGCAAGTGGGAGTGGGCAAGAAGCATGAAACCAGCTTCAGGGAGGATCACGTGAACACCTTTCTGCTAGGGCACCTCAGATTCACAGTCTGTTTTCTTACTTGAGGGAACAGGTAACAGGCACTTGATGCAAGTGGTCCAAGAGGCACCTCAGGCCTTCATCTCCCAGCTGATTCCTGGAGAGACTGAAAGGTAAAAGAACAAGGTGGTCAACTAAAACTCAGCCTTTTAAGCAGCAATGCTCCTCTGAGAAGCTTTGAAGAAAAAAGCCAAACTTCCTGGACTTAAATCCCAGCTCAGCCATTACAGGTCTGTCTAAAACAAACTGCTGCCCTACAAAACTACCTCATGCATAAGCTCCAGAGCAAGCTCAGATGAAGAGCTCTGAACACAAGCTCAGAGCAGAGCTCAGATGAAGCAACAAATGCCTCAAAACAGCCACAGAGTGAAAATCCCAAGACAGTCATCCCACCAGCTCAAGCCCTCTTAAAATATATGTATAAAGGACCTGTATGATTACTAAACAATTTTGTTTCTAAATAGTCTGAACGAGCACACATACACATGCAGACAGGCTGGGAAACCCCAGGCAATGCTGAACCATGCCAACCCAGCTCTCCCTCAGTGACTCCTGTTCAAGGTCATGGTAACGAACCGAGCCCCACTTACTCTACTTCTGCCAGCCACCCATGCTGTTCCAGGACTCTGCAGAGCTCATCTATCTGCCCTTGACCAATGGCACAGTCCGTCAGCCTGCATATGAGACAGCAAGAGAGTTAAAGCATGGCCGGCAACCAGGCTCAGCCTGAGCAGTGACAGCTGCCCACCAGAAGTTGCATTTTTACACCAGTCTCCACACAACATTCACTGAGATGAATGCCCTTAGCTGGGCCAGTGGTTGATACTTCTCGTAATGCCTCCCTGAGGTTAGTAATGACAAACCCCAGTTTATAAGTGGGAAACAGATCTTTTGACATTTTTTGCCATCTCCTTGGTGCCTAAATGGTGACATATTACAGTCTTCTTTACAGAGGCACCCAGCAACCATCACTCCCAGAGAGGTCACAGACATGTATCCCATACACATCACACTGATGCTCATATGGAGATTATCACCCAGAATTTGAGGCACACATTTGGAAAATGTGGTGGCTAGGACTCAATTCAGCTGCTTGTGCAGCAGAATTTGGTGCCACTCAAGATGGTCCTTAGTCCAGTGGCCATTCAAGAAAGGCACGTGCCTCTGCCATCTCAATGCATCCAAATGGTACCAAGTTGCACTTAGGCAGCTGAACTGAGCCCCAAGACTTCAGCTACTAGCCCAAGCTCCTTGACTACCAGCCCATGAGTTCTTCATAGAAGAGATTTGGCTACCTACACTAATGTTTCAAACCTAATCAAAACAAGTGAATTATGATTAAGTGTTTTATGCCAGTACCTGCAGGATGTCTTTTGGCTTCGCATGCTTGCTCCTAAATGCAAAAAAGCATTTTTACTTGACCTGAAGCAAACACAAAAGACAGTCCTTCAGCAATGCTTCTCAAAGATGACAAGCTTAGTAGTCCCCTTTAAAGCTGAGCTGCTGGACTCCAAACAGTCTGAGCGTCTTACCGGACTTCTACCATTCTGATCCGCTCACAGAGGTTGACAGAATTGATGAGTAAGACCATGCAACTTGGGGAAAATGTGGTATTCCTAATACTGAAAAGGAGGGGAAAGAAAGAACAATTAAATTAGCTCCCAAGAAGAAAGGTTCCGATACATATGGCCCAATTTTCCCATTGTTTACTTTGAGATGCAAAAGGCTGGATCCACCCCATTTAACTTGAGATCAGTGAGCAAGGGTCTAAAGTTTTGAGCACAGGCACCCAGTGTTCCTTTAACTAAAGGAGAGACTCCTTTGACTGAAGAGGGAGTACAGACCAAGGGTTTACACTGAACAACTCCTCTTCAGGGCTACTTGACTAGAGATACCCCAGATTGGAAGCAACCTCCTGAGCAAGCAAATTCAGTGTCTCAAGACACTGCAGCTCCTCCATGCTACAACATCTTGTAAAAGATGGCCAAGATCCCTGCAGGGGCAGAGCTGTGAGATGCTGATCACACACACAGGTGGTGTGCTGTCACTATGTGTCAACCAACAAGTTCTACATATGTTATGGATAGCATCCATAAGTCACGTTCCATGGAACCTGCTAAGTGAGGATTATCTGGAATGCTGTGCCTAGGGTGGGTATTTCTCCTCCTGTCATTTTTTTTTTCTCTAGTTATCACTAAAGAAGAAAGGTTCAGTGCTGCTTTGGTTCCAGAAACAAGACAGGAATGGGTGTGAAAGAGTTTCTGCATTTTCTTTGCCTAGCTTGTTGATCTACAATTACTGATTAATGCTCCTGAGATATGTTGTGGTATTAACACTTTCCAAACCAATGTTTCATGGCAGCAATCAAAGCAGGGACCCCAAACATTACCTCAGTAGTGTCAGATGACAGAGGTATGGCAGGAAGCTCAGTAATCTCTCAATGCTCTGGTCACTCAATGAATTTCCAGACAGACTGTAAAACATGGAAGGAAACAAATTCCAAGAGAAACTGGGACAATCTGTAAGTATTTCTATAAAATCTACATGGACATGCACACCCACATGCACATGGGGGTGTTACAGGCAAATTCTGAAAAAGGACATGTCCAGAAAAGCCCTGAAAGTTGGGTGAGATTTAGTCCTTACAGGCTGATCTCTGTGTTCCACTACATTCTATAGCCAACTAACATTCCAGTTTTAAAAGTCTTACTTTTTCATTACTGTAAATTTACAAAATGATGCTACTGATGTATTTCGTGCATGCAATATGGCTATTATGTTATTTTTATTTGTTATTACTCAGTTTTTGTTTTGACCAGTATGCTAATTTTCTTGGTGCCCAGCTCCTGCCTGGAATGACCAGCTCTTCAGGAGTTCGGTTCACGGCTTAGTGGGCCTGGTGCTCTTGCTCTGGCTATACTACAAGCCAGGGTCTCGAGGAGCAGATGACAAGACTTGTGCCTAGTCATGATTGAGGAAGACTGTGAGAACACATACATGTTCTGGGGTGTTTACACACAGACATGGTAGACTTAGGAGAGGCCAAACTCTGAAACAGAGAGAACAGTAGAAGGTGTGGGTTTATCTAAGCATCTGGATGAAGTTTTGCAGGGATTTCTAGGAGGCTGTTGTGAGAGGAGAGCAAATTTACACTAGCTGCTAACCTGAACGCCGATTCTGTGTGTGTGGGTTGGGGAGACAGACAGACAGGCAGGGTTGCTGACTGCACAACACTTACTCGATTTCTGTCAGCTGGGGACATTGAGCCAGTATGTGGCACAGCCTGGTCACATCCTCTGGACCCACTCTGCAGTCCTTGAGACTGAAGAAAACAAAGCACTCAGGAGCTAAACATTTCCCATGACCATGGTATGGCAACACTCCTTTCATAACCCGGAGCCTCACATCCTAGGACAAGGCCCATAGCAACCCTCTTGCTTCCACTACATATATTTTGCTACCCACAACCCAGGACTGAAAAGTCAAAACCTGTGACAACCAGATGACTTCACCAGCTCTGAGCTGATTCAAGAGAGCCAGTCCACCAAAATACCATGTCACTTTGGGTGTTGCCTCCCTAGAGCCACATCATTGGCACTTAAATTGTATCAGGAGACTGAACAGTATCTTTCCCTGCTCAGCACTGTCTTGGCTGTCACAGACCAAGGCTGGGAATGGTGCCTCCTAAGTCCTTCTCCAAGAAGGAAATCACAGAAACCTTCCTGGGTAACAAACTGGCAGGTCTCCATGGGACGAATGTAGTAGCCAGCCAGATCTGTATCTCATTATTTATAGGTAGAAGCTTCCCCTGCAGGAAAGCAAGACAATCCCCTTGAGCTTAGCCAAGCAAAAGATGCACTATTTATTTTCCTGCATACACCTGTAGCAGTGGACATCCCAAGTCTATTCCAAGAGGGTGTATTATTCACCCAATCACCTCCAGCATATCACTGTGTGCCTCCAGTGACCACAAAGTACCAATACCTGTTGGCCTGGGTTGATGCCAGCTGGCCCGATCTCTTTAAGGCTTTGCCAAATTACATCAGCCAAGACCTTCTCCCTTGTAAACAAGTGTTATTTCGTGGACTGGCCTCTCTGACCAGTTTCAGCAGGGAAGAGGATGGAAGAGAGATATATTAAAGATGCACCTTTTCCAGAGGTGTCTCATGTGGAATCAGTCATGATGGGATACAAGCAGAGGAAAGAAACATCTGCTTTCCAAGAGAGCTGAGTGCCCAAAAGCAGGCAGGGCATAAGACAGCTCTCTGAGGAGACACAGCTGGAAGGATGGGTCTGTTCCACACATTACACTACAGATACAGACCCCCAGAGCCATCTCTCCCTACACTCCTGCGTGACAAAAGGAAGCTGGGGCTGCCATACCGAAAGCACCGTCCTTTTGCTTCATGCTTGGGATGCACCAGGAAACTACTTCTCCATCTGCTGGTACTTCTGACCCTGGGGAAAGAAGAGTTTACCCCATGAGTTGTGCTGATGTTATTGCCCCCATGTAGTTGACTCTCCACACTGCAGCTGGGGAAGAGGGTGAGATAGTGGCAGTGGCCTCGTGCTCCAGTCTGCCTTTTCTCACCACCTGCCAGAATTAGGTTCATGTCATCCCCAGATGAAAAATGGCCTTATCATCCCTCTTCCAACCTCCAGAGAATTCTGCATCCACTCAGCACTTTGAGCATTTGCTCTGCCCTGGCCCAGGAGGAAGATGACTGCACCCCCGATCAGCAGTTGGATACTGCCATCTGCTCCATACCCTCAAGCCACTGTCAATCCATCAGCCATAAAACAGCTCACCCTGCTTCCACCACCCTGACTGGACTTTGGAGCCAAATGGCACACCTCAGGGACTCACACATCACCATCTATTTAAGATTTCATAAGGAGGAGTTTGAAAGGCTTAGACAGATGAGTGGGTATGATTTTACCTGATTCTCTCCCAAAAGGTTAGATGAACCACCTGCATGTGTCCTAAGCTGTAACCAGAAAAGAACATCATTAGGATGGAGTTTGAAGACATGTGCTCCTGCATCACTCCTCAAAAACCACAGCTTGAGGTTTCAAATAGCAAAAATTAGGAAAAGTACTGCTGGTCATACCTGAGGTTCATTGTTTTAATGTGTTCCAATGTAGATAAGGACTGAGCTAAGAAAAACACAGAGTTCAGGGAGATCTGGTTGTCATTAAGCCTACAGGAAGAAGAGATTAAATCAGTTGCTGCAAGCAAAACTACTAGCAATTTACACTGCGTCACCTGATAATAGCGATCCTTTTCCAACACTCTCAGAGACAGCTTCTTTGCCACCTTCTGCCTGTGTTTCTAACTACAGTTCTGCAAACACAACTCACTCCAGGATTTTTTAAATTCATCCCTCACTTTTTGAGTTCAGAGAATCACAGAATAATTGAGGCTGGAATGGACCTCTAGAGATAATCTAGTCAATCTCTCCTGCTCAGAGGAGGGTTAGACTAGAGCAGACCACTCAGGACATTGTCCACCTGGGTTTTTAACATCTCCAAAGATGGAGAATCCACAGTCTCTCTGGGCAACCTGTACTAGTGATGGACCATCCTCACCACACAAGTTTTTTTTTCTTATGGTTAAATGGAATTCCTTTTATTACAAGACACTGATGAAAGGCAGAAACAACAGTTGTAGCAGTATAAAACCCCCACTAATTGAGATCATGCTCAGGTCTATTAAGTCTGTCACAGTATCTAGTGTGACCATGGGCAGTGTGCTTGAAGCTGGGGAAAAAAACCCAGATAAATAACAGCAGTGTGTTTCACTGCACTGACCTGAAGAGAAGCTGCAGACTGTCAGTAACTGGAACAGTCTTGGCTTGAGTTCCATTAATCAAACAGGAACAATAAATATCTCTTTCAATAAAACAGAATGGTGCTATACTCCTTAAGCCACAGTCCTGCACAGTGCACTTGCAATGGGAGTACCAGGTAAAATACCCAGATAAACATAAGCCACCATGGCGGCTGAATTCAGACTCCACTGCTGAAGCTGGAGCTCCCCAGCATTTATCTTCCAAAAGTGTCCACCTCAAGAGAGGAAGGACTGCTCTTCCTTCTGATGAGGAACCAGGAGAGGAAAAATTCAGTGGCCTGCTAAATACTCCAGCCTGTTTTAGAAACCAGGTGCCACACCTGCACACAAGACCACCTGTCTCCTTCATGGAGGACTGAATACAGAGGCTCTTGGGCACTGATCTCAATCAAACTTCAAGTGGAGTCAAACTGTTCTGCACTATAGGTGGGGACAGACCAGATAGCACAGTGGGTCTACCCTCAACAGACACAGAACATAACTGCGCTTGATCCTGAAACGACCTTCCCAAATGTGGACTGTGCTTCCACAACCAATACTCCCACAAAAACCCATCCATGAGTAAGGAGAAACAGGAGCTACTCACTTGAGAGACCTTAACATTTTCAAATTCGGGAGGAACCGAAACAGCTGCAAAAGTCCTTCGTCTCCCAGATGATTATATGATAGGCTAGGATTTAAAGAAAGGCAATTAATTTTCATAGAAAAAAACCCAATGGGCACAATCAGCTTTTAGTGACAAGAGCTCTGAAAGCAGAACACGGGCACTCTAATCAAAACAACACGTGCACTGCCCCTCTCCACTGATGACTAAAGCCCGCAGGGAAACCAGAGACTGGAATTAACGAACACAAGACAGCCAAAAACCTAGCTCAGGGCTCATCCTTTTCTCATGTCCACCAAGTGACCCCTCTGGACTGACAGTGCTTTTTAATGCAGTTACCAGGGATCAGAAATGCACAGCTCTGAGAAATTATCAACCTGGACAGGCACAACAGAGGAGCCACAGGTTAGGCCTGGAGAAGCAACTGGACTCTGACATTAGAGCCTAAGGGTTACAATGAGGCTATGGCCCATGTGAGATCAAGGGACATGATTGCTTAAGAAGAGCAAAGCCTAAAAATCTCTTCCACAGGCTGCCAGGCCTAAGGGAATAGCCAGCCCTCAGGTGGTGGTACCTAGAATACATGCTTGTGCTGGGCCTTGTTCTGTCCTCAAAACCTAGATGTGGGGGTGTGCGTTGGCTAACTTTTCCATCAGGGCTGGGTCTGCTCACGTCTTGGTGTCAGCAGACAGGATGACTCCCCACACACAGCACTAACGGAAGAAAGTGCTTTGGTGCTGAAGGTCCTTGCACACCATATGTGGGATCACCAGCAAAAACACAGGCTCCCACCCTTGATTTGGATGGGATTTCTCAGCCTCTGCAGCTTTTCTCCCAAATGGCCCAAAGCCAAAAATGACAGGGCAAGCTTTTACAGCTTTTGTAACATCTGAAGTCAGGCTAAGTGATCAAACAGCCCCTTTCTAGACTTATGTCCTGCAACCTTTTCCCTAAGAGAGCACTAGAACTGTATGTCTCCTTGGCAAAGGATATTAGCCCATATAAAGCTATGCCTTTCATAAGGCTACATCTCTACCACTTCCTCCATAGAACACTGCAGAAAAAACAACTGGCATTTTCTCAATATCCCAAAGAAAGCAGATAAAGACCATAAGAGTTAAGAAAGACTCACTCCAGCTCAGAGATGCTGTTACATTCCTTCAGGACTGCACACAGCTTTTCCAGGTCACTGGCTTGAAAACGACTGTCTGTCAGTCTAAGGGGAAAGAGAAATCAGTAGTCCAGGTCTGCAGGATTGCAAACAAGATTGTAAACTTAAAGGAGATAATAATGAAATAAAAAATCCCCTTGAAATATCTTGGGGTTTGGGGTTTTTTGTCTGCAACAACTGACAATCTGTACTTTCAGCTCTTGTCTGCAAACAGAGAATAAAGAGAGAAGGTAAAGAAAGCTTGTGGCACGACAAAGAACCAGGTCCCCAAGGTCCTGGTTAGAAGGCTTTAGGCACAACTTCTTCCTTCCTCACTGCAGCCTACAAAACAGACAGGCGCGCTCTGTGCTGGAATAAGAGCATGATCTGATATCCATCTGAACATGGGTCCAGCTTAGGATGCATTTCTCTAAATACCAGTAGAGAACCCCCCCCAACATCACAAGCTCTGTCACCACCAGCTCCCCCAACTCCCACATGGGAGCTGATGCAGTAACTGCACAATCACCACACCAATTCTGTGAATAAGACACACAACCCACAATCTATTTTGACTCCTGTAGAAGACCACAGACACTAACCACAGAGCTTCTAGTGCTGCAAGCTGGGAATGCAACACAGTGACAAATGAGTGACTGCAGGGGCCTTTACCAGCTCTCCTGCGATTCACCTTGGACATGCAGGTTACATCAGCTATAGGATCCAGAGACAGGACATGCATGAAATACAATGAAAATTTGCCATGGTACCTTATTTTTTTTGAAGCACTAGGTGTCTGGTTTTCATCGCCATTTTGTTGGTCATCAGTAGAGAACACAGGCTCTTCCCTAGTAAGTGAGCACAAAACCAGACAAGGGTAAAACACCTATGCTTTAGCAATTTGGCAGGTCCCTGGGGCTACCCTGGCTCTAGCCCACACCCATATCTTGCCAATAGCAAGCTCTTCTTTCTTTCTGTGAATAACCAAATACAAGCATGCAGGCAATGGGGAAGGGGAAAAGACAGATTTCTCATCTAAGATACAGTTTGATGGAGAATTCTGTGCAAAAACCTGACTATTCATAAATAAATGGAATGTCAAAATCCTGAAATATCCAAGTTTGAAATGTCACCTGGTGCCTTAAAGGAGTCACAGATCATGTGTCTCAGGCTGTCACTCTCTTTCAAGGACAGCCACAACAACTGGGTTGCATCCCATGATAGCCCTGCTGTTCCTCCCTGGCTAAGAGGTGGGATGCAGGTGTACTGTGGGAAATGCTATTTTACAGTGGGCTCAGTCCATGGAGAACAAGGGCATAAATAAATGAACCTACAGCTCCAGGAGCAACAGAAACCATTTCTCAAACAAAACATTTGGGTTCGGCTGGTTTGACCCATAATTTTCTAAGGGGAAAAATTAAACTCCAAATTTATTTTGATTTAGGAGTACCATGATCCAGAATGCAGAGTGTAGTGAACTAGATGGTTTTAACATGCAGGGATCTCTGAGTCTTTTTGGAATTTGGTTTGGAGGTGTGGGGTTCACTTGTTTTTTTCCTGTTCACTATTATCAGATAGCACAGCTGCCACTAAACAGCCTGCTTTACTTAGGATGCTGTGGGTTCATATGTCCCCTAAAGACATAAAACGTAATCAAACACTGTGGAATGCAGTGGACAACTTCCAAAGTGGCTAAGAGAACCAGGACAAAGTACTAGAGGGGAAGGGGGGCAAGAACTGCTGTGAGATAAGCATTACCCTTGGTACCTAAACAGGATGTAAGAACTAAATGAGATGCTGAGAAAACACCATTTGCACACACACACTCTACCTAGGAGGAAGGGAAGAAAACTCTGTGTCTTCTGTAAACCTCAGGACTGCAGTCTCACAACAATGGCTGTGAAGAAGAGAAAGAATCAATCAATTTTGGTTATTTACAGGACTTTGTGTTTTAAGAATGCTTGATTTTGCTCTGCAAAACTCTTTGGTGACACCAATCTCTTAAAACACTTCCAAAGCAAGCGAAAAATAATCTCCATTAGTTTTAAATCCTGGTTGGATCAAACTATGCAATATGAGGTGACCCAGTTTCTCTGAACCATTAGAGAAAGTGCAAACAAAATAGTTACACCTGAACTCCAGAGAGCTTCCAAGGGAAAGTAATAGGAGAGAACTTCCAGTTTCACTCCAGGAGATGTCACCAGTTCTCATACTCCAGAGACCCTCTCTCCAAAACTCCCCAGGGCAGAGAGTAGGAAAGAGTCTAAAACTGCCCCCACACATGAAAGGACACACACTTCTGTACCTTCTCAAATTCTGGCTGATGGCTCAGATAAAATCAGCTTACAGCAATGTATTACCAAGTGTCAGTGTTAATAATCATCTTTGGACATGTTCTTCACCTGCCCCACTTCTGAGCTGACTCAACAAAAATCTCAGAACCTAACTCTCAGACTTCCATGTTAGGATGAACCTCAGGAATGATTCAAGACCTACGTACCTGACTTGTACCTCCACCACCTTCTGGCAGGTATTTACTGACTTCAACAGACTGCAAATGCCATTAACAGAGAGGTGGTTTTGACTGAGACTAAGAAAGATAAAAAAGGCAATTAGTTGATCACTGAAATCACACAGGACTGTCCTAGTAGAAGTTATCATCAGCGTGCTGCATGCTTGAACCCAATTCACCTCAGAAGTGGCACGGTGAAAACCACACAGGACTACTCCTGAGGAAGGGGTTTTAATGAAAGGGCACTTCAAATGCATTTAGACCAGTTTCCAAGCATCATGCTCTGAGGAAGTGACCAACTTCAGCCTCAACAGTCTCATGAGCTGAGTCTCATCCTTCCTTAAGAGTGCTCAGAGCTGCTTCTGTAGCACTGGTCTGGGTGAGTTCTTTGCCTCCTGGATCCCTGCTCGGCATCTCTGTAGGGTACTTGCCAGGCTCAAGAAAAGAGGGCAGTTTGGTTTTGTACAAGGCAACACTTACTCCAGCTGCTTTGAAATTGATATCCAAGTGAGGCTTTCCAGCAGGCAACTGCAGCCTTCATCTCCAAGCTTGTTACCTGATAAACTGAGGCGTTTTCCAGTTAGTGGGGACTGTTTTGAACAGTATAAACAACAAAGCCCTCAAAATCTGCTTGCTTTCCTTTTCCTACAATTGCTTTTTTACTTGGACTGTTCTTCTGTCCCAGATCACTATTCCCTGCTTATCTCTGCATGAAGCAACTTCAGACAAAGACTTTTATCCCTAGGACAACATGATTCATACTTTAGCCCCAAAATCACCTTACTTTAGAAAACCTACGTGGAAGTACAAAACAAGAAACCAAATGAGTGAGTGTCTACTGGCCTCCTGGAAGGAAGAAAGGAAGGAAGAAAACACTGGATGACAAAGACCTCCAGATCCCAATTCAAATCAGTGAGCTAGAAAACTGGGGTTTGAAGTGCAGTTAAATTCAAGATACAGTCAGGACTGAACTGTCTTGCAACAGATATTCCAGCATTTTCCAGGGCACACAGGCTAGGAGATCTTTACAGCCAAACCCAGGTGGCCTCATATACAGGCAAATAAGGAAAGGTAGGGATGATACTCATTGCAATGTGCGGGTTATGAAGTAGATCTCTTGCCTTCCTCCTCTAACTTCTCCCAACAGAGCCGGATGGCTTTAGAAGACAAAAGGGACAACACAGAAGCAATCTGTGTCACTTCACTGGCTCAGAGGACTTGCTGGAGGAGCTGTGCCTCTGGGAAAGTTCCATACTGCCTGCAGCGTGCAGCACTGCATCGTCAGCAGGGTCTGCTCTGTAATGGGCATCTCTGGTTACAGTCTCAGGGAGCCAGAGGCTGCGGCTGTCACAGGAATCAAAGGTCGCTCAGCATTCACCTCCTGCTGAACCTCAACAAAATTCCCTAACCAGGATCCCACCAGACATAATACAGAGTGCTGGGACCCTTCCTTGGTGTAAGGCCCCATGTCTCACTGCCCTCTACATATAACATCCCCTGCTCCCCACCACCCTCCTGCAGCCACTTAGCAGGAAGGAAAGGAGTCACTTACTCCACTTCAGAGAGAGAGGGACAGCTCTGGAGAATGGCAATGATTTCCTCTGCATGTTGGGAAGACAGGCTGCAATCCTGCAAGCTGTGAACACGAAGCGTTAATGAGCAGCGAGGGGACAGTGGGGCCCAGGCATTTCTGGTGTCTCTCTCCAAATGAGGGCACACAGAAGCAGTACCAAGAGAGGGAGGTTTTACTCTCTGGTCTGCCAAACAATCCTGGGCATATTACTCCACCTCTCTGTAGCCAGTGCTCCAAAAGGAGTGCAGAGGGACACATTTGCTGAGTGCTGTGCAAGTGCAACACCTTGTGTCAGAGCCACCTGGCACTGCTGTCCACAAGAAGGGGATGGATGCAATTGTTCCTGTTGTGCGGAGTAGTACGGGAAAAAGGAGGTAAGAAGGTAAGGGAGGGCCATTTCCCAGCTTTAACATGCTCAGATAACACGCCTGAGTTCTCCTATTTTGAGAAAGCCAATACTCTCTTCTGGAGCCCGGGCAAGAAATAAAACTACATGGATCATCCCTTTGGTAGCTGTAAGAACATACAGCAAGATGGGCATTATCAAGGGAACTCTGCCTCTCTAGGGCTGTAGAGCCCAACACACAAGAAATAAAGCCACTGGCTGGGCCAGGTAGGGATTTCTGTTGTTATTTTTATTTACTGATTCAGGTTTATTTCAAACTTTTTCATATGTGGAAATATGCCCTGTCCTTAAGGACCAACACAGCTGTTATTCTTGTCCTTCTGTAGTACCTGTCATCTGCAAACCATATTCAGCAGCAGGAATTTCAATGCCTTCTCTTACCATAACTTCACATGTCTAGTTGGAGTTACATGTTCCTTCTTCTCTTCCCACCTCAAATGCAAAGATCTGCAAACAAGCAAAATATTTGGCCTTTAACATGCCTTCACAAAATATCTGATGACTTGGGCACTGGTTAGTATTTTCTGGAGGTTTTCTGGGAGAAACCACAAGGTCTGTGTTCTGTCCAACCATTCCATGTAAGGTTAAATGACGTTCAAGAGCCAGAAGACCTCCATCAGGAGATGAGAGCACAGAGAGTGTCCACAAGGGATTTCACTGTATATTTGAATCAACTCGATAACTGAGCCCCAATTCAAAGGCACTACTAAGATGCAGGGCATCTTGCCTTCACGTGGGATTGTGCCACCACAGGAAGGGATAAAGATACCCATCTGTGCCAGGCTATCTACAACAGCACAAAGATGACTGTTCAGGCATCTGCACAGGAGCTGTTTCTAGCTGACTCGGGGCCAGGCTGAGCCAGTTTACACATGCATGAAAAATATTGTGAAGTCCCTTGAGGACTGCACAACACAGGGCAAAGGGAGTTCCCTATCAAGGAACAAGAGATTATTTCGTAGTTTCTTAATTAAGGTCAAATCCACCCTTCCCTCAAAAGTATGCACAAACAGGGAGAACACAGGAGTCAGCCACAGAAGGAGCAAAGTCTTTTCCTTCATTCACCCTCATGTTCAACTGTTTTTCAGCAGTTTTGCAATAGAAATGCAGCACTTCAAGCTTACACAGGCACTAAGGTGCTGCCTTTGTGGAACTGGCTGGTAGGTCTGTGCAAAGACCAGCTATTTTGGTTACCCTTCTCCTTGCTCAGGTGGATCCAGCTCTGCCAGATGCAAGGGCAGAGGCAACCAGTTCTGTTGCTGGAGTGGTTTATAGTGACACCAAGCTGATGGTTTGAATCAGCGTAACTCTGAATATAGTGCAGTTTCTCACCTTGGAACTTTCCCAGATGGGCCAGAAAAATATATAATCACAGTGTCCTTCCTGAAAAAGAGATCCAAACCAATGTTAGGACACAGGTGGAAGGATGCCATTTCTTTAGCAGAGGTGCTCAGTAAGGACCAAAGCTATTGCCTGGATACTAAAGAGGGCCTTGACATCTGCCATGCTAGCACATTGACACAGGCGAGCAATCAAGCAGCAATGCGGCAAGAGGGCAGCAGGACACTCTGCATGTTGAACCGGGACTGCAGTACAGACAAAACAGTAACATGATTAAGAAGATTGGGCTGGGATTTTTTTCTTTTTTTTTGCAAGACCAGCAGTTTGTTGGAAAGAGGTTCAGTAGAAACTCCATTCCAGCAAGAAAAATAAGAAAAATCTGTATGCAACTGACTTCCCTTGAGTTACACCAAGGATTAATCTTGCCTGTTAAACTTACATTGTAAGACAACCATAAGAGCTAGGATTTAAAAATTTTGCCCTTTCTCTGTCATCCTGGACCTATGAAAACACCAAAACCTTTAATTTAAAGGAACATAGAGCTAGAGCTACTTAAATCCACATCTCTTCAGTAAACTTAGCTGATTTATAGCAAATTTATGCTATCTAGTAAAGAATTTCCCAGCTGATATATTGCAGAGCTTAAAAGCAAGTTTAAATTCTGTTACATAAGAAGAAATATTACACCTTGCAAATCAATTCACAGACCAAGGATAAAATGACCTATTTAAAAAATACAAAGTCCATAATATGATGAACTCAAATTTTGTTTCAAACAGAAAACAAAAAGGATTAAAATTAATTTTTGTTGACTTTGATTAGCCAAAAATTAAGCTGTAAAACAGTGTCCATTTAGAAAGCCAGCATATAAAGAGACAACATATTTGCTTTTGTAACAGCTCTCATACATTGATTGATACCTGACATGCAGCTCAGTAGCATTTTGACACATGACGACTTCCTTTGCCAAAAGGAGAACAGCATTCAAGGAAAGATCGTTGCTGCTCAGACTGTGAACACGAGGAAAAACAACACTTCAGCTGCTGGACCCAACAGCATCTTTCGTTACACAAATGCCCTCTGCTCTGCACCCAAACACCCTGAAGAACACATTCTTTTAGTTAGGGGATTTCTCCAAAACTTTAGAACTTTGTGTTTAGGACCCAACAAAAGCACTATCACATCATAGTTCTTCCCTGCAAGCTATAGCTCCCATGAATTTAGAATTGGCAACAATTCCTCTACGTGCAACAGATGAATCATTAACCAGTTTTGGGTTAGGTAGGAAATGTCCTTTATAACTGTATGATTACACAACTGACCCACACTGCAGTTAAACTCTTGCTATAACAAATCCAATTTAAGTATGGCATATTAAAGTAGTGTGGTCTAAACCCTCACATTTAAAACACCCCTGAAGACACAATACTAGCAACCACCTCTAAGGATTTATTCTTTAATTGCATGTTTATTCTGTTTCATTACTTGTTGAACCTCATTAAATATGAAACATAAGGTCTTGCTTCTACAAATTCTCTGCTTGTTCTCAGGGCCACAGAGCATCATTCCTGTGAGCCTGAAAGGAATCATCCACAACAGCAACACCATATGTGTGTAATAGAAATGTGTGAAGGAACGAGGCTTACAAGTTGCACTGGCTTCCTACTTTTTCCATACAATGAGCTGTGTCACTGGGGACAGGCTAGCATTTCCCACAAGCTCTTATCCAGTGTGCCCAGGAAAGCAGAGGAGCAGGTACCTTCCCCCTTCCCTCCCTTTATACCATGCTTTTAAACACTTCTAATCATACTGCAAAGCCAGTAATTAATTCCTGGGTGGGATCCAGCAATAACTGCAGGTATTTTGGATTCACCTGCTTGCACCTGGGGGTATATGGAAGACCTTTAAAGGCAGTCACTCCCTTTTAACTAGGGTAGGCAGGCAGTGCTGTGGCTTTGACTTCTGGCAGGGGCAGCACACCTTTGTGGCTATCGCTCTCCTGTAATGCAAACTACACTGAGACTCCAACACTTGCAGCAGTTCTGCTCTGCTCTGCTTTGCCTGCTGCTGCTTAAACTGCCCCTGCTAGCTTTTCAAAGGCTTTAAAGCCCTTCACGAATCGGGCTGGGTCTCTCCACCTAAAAAGATGCAGATCCATGCTGGGAATTTTCCTAGCGGTCAGTCCCTCTCATTCAGCACTGTGCTGTTACAGGAGTGTTAGAAGAAGGAGTACAGGAGAAGAGGGCTTACAAAAAGACTGGGAAGACAGGGATGGAGCCATCCTCTGCTATGCAGAGGTGAGGCATCTCAATCTGAGCCCAATCAAGGGGAAGAGAGGTGAGGAGGCAGAAGAGGGAAAAAGTCATGCCAGGCACCAAGCTAAACACATGCACTGTAATTCCTCAAGAGGTGTCAGTGGTGCCAGGACTCCTTTGAGATTATTTTAAAACACCTGGTTAAGAACTGCAAGGTTGAGTCTATCTCAAACTGAGCCAGGCCTCCAGCACAGCCCTGCTTGCACTTAGATGTCTGTGCCTCAGCTTAGTGCCCCACATGTCCCCCACTAGCATCTCTAAGAGCAATTGTCACCCCTTACAGAGACATCCAGCAACTCTGCTCTGATGAGGATTTAAACTCTCTCTGATGCTATGCTTTGCTTCATAGTGGCTACCATTTTTAATAGGTTTAAGCCATTTTTACTCACTCTATTTTCTTCAGCTTTTCCATTCTGGAAAACAGGTCCATCACCCTCTTCACCTCCGGATCCCGTATCCGATTGTCCTGCAAGCTGCACACAGATTCATTCACATTAGTACCCCGGGCCCCCAAGGAATGAGTGTTTGATTTGAGGGTCATTGTCACAACACACTCACTTTATTTCCTCAAGCTGAAGGCACTGTGATGAAGCCTGGACCAAGTTAGTCATCCCCTCAGCTGTCATGCTCCCGCCTGTCAACCTGGAAAAAGAAAGAATCATTCAAACCAAGCAGATGGAGGACTAGCATCCCGTGCAGTGCCTGGCAAGCCTGTCTCAGATGTGTGCCTGCACCGCACTCCCAGCACACCAACACAGAGAGGAGGTGGCCTGACTCTGCCATCTGCAACCAGCTTTATACTCCTTTCCAAGCACGGCAATGCAACACTTCTCTTGATACTAGCATAAACCAAGAGCCACACATATCTGTGCTGCTCTGCATAGCACTGCATTACTCTCTATACAGTGCTGCACAGAGCAGATCAGCCTTGAGTGAGCCGATGTAATTAAAGTGCAAGATAGAAACAGAGGACAGATAGAGAGAGAGAAGTCTCTGACCTTACAAGCAAAGACTTACTCTAATTTCTTCAGGCTCCCCATTCCTTGTAAGCTCTTCGAAAGAGCAGCAGCAAAGTCATCACCACATCTCCTACTACGAAAGCTAAAACATGAAGAAAAGGGAAAAAGCATAAAAACTGAAATAAGCTAGCCCGCAGTGCAGGTTAAAACACAATTTTAAAAAAAAGCCTTGAATTTCTTTCTTAACAGCCATTGTATCATGTTCTTTTTTGCAGCATCTTTATCTTTTCAAACATCTGTTTTAAAAAAACCCAAACATTAAACTCACATATCAACTGCAAATATCTCAAGAGATGACTTCTGCCTTTTGGTACAGTGACACCATGTGTAAGCGCTGCCACAGATGAAGAGTCAGCGCTATTGCATGTCCCACCAGAGTAACGACCCTGGAGACAAGGGAGGTCACACATGGGTGAACCAAACTCATACAAACAGTGGCTAACAGCTCCTGTGTGATGAGGTGCTGAGTTACAAGAGGGCTGATTTCAGGGCAGATACTTTAAATTTGGGTGGCAGAGTAGCCAGAGTTGTCAAAAATATAAAAGACACAAGGTTTTTAGGGATAGTACTTCTTTTATAGAAGGAACTGGTGGTGTTGGAAAAAAACAGACAAACAGGTAAGCTTTCAGGTACACAAGCTCTGCTTTGAATCAGCTGCAGAATGTACTGATTATGGGATGTATTGGTACAAAGTACCCTGGGTTGCATGTCTTCCACAGCATGTTTGGGGGCCATGAGAGCAGAAACCCACCTATGGCCCTGCTGCCCTAAGTGCCTCCACTACCCTCCCCTAAACCAGAGGGAGTCAGGAACAAGCTGCAGAGGTGCAGTGGGATGATGGACATCGCCCATGGTCATTAGGAACATGCTTGAGGCAATGCTGCTTCTTTAGACAGGTTCTGTACAAGCAACATGCAGCTGAAACACTTGGGGTCCCACTGCCCTTTGCCCACCCTTCCAAGAGAGAGTACTCAGAGTGCTAGTATCCTGCGGTCCATAAATAAAAGCAGGCACGAACTTTAATGTGTATGAACCGAGGAATAACCCCCCAAAATCCCCTGTTCTGTTCTCCTAACGCAAGGGAACAGCCCAACCATCCTCAGGCAGCTGCCTAATCTGCTCTTGGAAGGCAGAGGACTCTGTGCACTGCCCTGTGCCGGCATTAGAGTTAGGATGTATCATCAGAAAGCTTTTCTAACAGTACATTAAATGGTATTCCTATTCTTCTTAATGGAGGCAGACAACAATTGATTACTGTCCTTTTTACAATGATATAAATATCCAGGAACAGCAATTTTTATGTCTCTGTTTCTGCTCCTCTGCTTCACAGCAGACATCATTCCCTTCAGGTCAAGGTAATTCTCACCCTGGCTGCTCCCCATCTTCTCCACATTAGTAAACTCTACACATGTTCCCCTAAGTCAAATACAGAATGAGACCCATTCCGCAACAGGATCCCAAGAGATCCTCCCTGAAAAGTGCTTCCAGCATTACAGCAAAGCACTGATAGAGAGCACCTGAGAGTGCAGTTGTCACCTCCTGTTCATCTGGTTTATGGTGATTTCACTTAGATCACAACTTTTCCATTTTCTTGCAGGATTCACCCTGCCTTTGTATTGTCAAGAAATGCCTATCATTTTCTCTCTTATCTACTACACTAGTTAGACTGTTGTTTCATTGTTTTAATCAAAATGTACAAAAAATACAGCCAGAATGGATTTATCACCTTAATATCCTTCAATCACTCACAAATTTATTATTTCATAAATTTCTTCAGTATCAAAGTTATGCTGTTCAGATCAGAATTTCTCACATCTTCCTTCTCTCACTTCCAAAACAAATACTAGGCTTGCCCCTCCAACCCCCTAGCCCTTCTCTCCACCCACCAGCTCACAGCACTCAGTGTGTTTACCTCAAATGCTCTACATTTTCACAGCCGGCCAGAACCTCCAAACAGTCAATGTCCATGAGACATCCTGCAAAATCCAAGTAAGTCAAATGCTGGCCCGAGTTTATGACAAAAACCAAAGCCGACATGTCCAGAGGTGTCAGTCTAAAGTTTTTAAACTCATACTTGAAATTCAGCAGGCTCGCAATGTGCTGGGCTACTTTGAGGTCTTGCGTTTCAAACGTGCAATGGCAGAGCTCAATCACCTTAGGCCCTGTCAGATGAGTGGCTGCCAGTTTCTTGAGAGACTGCAGGATTGTGTCCTGCTTATCCTGCACCCAAGCTTCATCTTGTTCAGCTAGCAGCATGAGAAATGTCCTACATTCTTTTGATGACAAGCCTGACAGAAAGATGTGAAAACTCTCCATGAACTCGGTCTTTGTCTCATTCTTTAAAGTCCACTTTGACTTCAAAGAGAACTTCTTCTTCAGGTAGTTCTTGTCCACCCTCTTACTTACCATGAGACACAGTGCTGCAAAAAACTCCTGCAAGCTCAAGTGCACAAAGGCATAGCCAGTCTCTGGGCAACTACCATTTGTCTTCACCTCAAAGACAGTCAGCAATCCATGTAAGGAAGCAAATTCCTTCACATGCTCTGGAATATCACCAACATAAAATACAAGCTTTTTATCCTCCAAACCTTTCAGTGCAAGATCACACAGACCCAAAATGGCCTTCCTGTTACAGTTCAGCTGAGCCTCTTCACCACCCACATGCTCTCCCTGCTGCTTGTTTATGAAGATGAGAAGCATTTTGATATAAAACTGTGTCATAGTCTGAGGAAGCTCCACACTCATCTGATGTTTAAGGAGCAAATACTCCAAACAGATGCACACAACATAACACAGAGCTGGGATGAGGCACATGCTTAGGAGCTTGGTGTTGTTCTTCAGGTGAGCAATGGCTTGTTCTTTGAATGAATACCGATGAAAATAGCGGCTGACGTATTCCTCAACCTTCTCATGGTCAAATCCCCAAATTTCTGCTAGCAGATCTACTGTGTTTAGTAAGAAGTCAGGTAGTCTCTTAGGTCGGCTGGTGACCAACACTGTGCAACCAGGCAGAAGCTTCCCATGACAAAGGTCTGCAAAGAGCTTAGATATGGACATAGGGGAGGTAGGGGTTGGGCGTCCCTTAGAAGAGGATGACATGTCCATGTTAGCTGCAAACTCATCCAGCCCGTCAAAGATGATCAGTGTATGCGAGGCATTTTCCAGGAGGTACTGGAACACCGCATCAGGGCTGTCTTCTGGCTGAAGGAAAAGGTCAAACAAAAGCTCCTTCAGAGTCAATTTTCTTTTTAATAAATTCAGCTGCCGAAACTCAAACAGGAAAGTGAAGAGAAACTGAGGTAGGGCACCTTCTGCCCACTTCTGACAAATCCAGTGCATTAGCATGGTCTTGCCTGTACCTGGTTTACCAAACAAAAAGATCACCTTTGTAGTGCCTGATGGGACTACACTACGAAACAGATCTGACACTTTCATGGCTGTATCTGCACATTCTTCTGGTTTGGGAGCACTTGCCACACCCTCTCGGGGTTTATCTGTTCTCTCTTTTAAGCGGGAGGCTTTGCTCTGCTGAATGACAAGGTTGACAAAGGCTTGGTTGAAGGCCAGTGGCTGTGTTTGCTCCTGTGCTGCTGCTCCTGCTGATCTCCTGCTTCCATATCTCTGGCGGACAGAATCGATGAGGAGATGCTGGTACTTTACAGGTGAATCTGAGAGAGAAGACAACAGAGTGAGTATGAGGGTGAAAAAGTTAGTTCTGAGCCATGACAGATCCAAAATACTACCACTTATACACAGAGAAACAACAGCCCTGATCAGAGGTTGCTCCACAGAGCTAAGTAGAGATGACAAATTTTGAACACATGAAAATAACCCATAGTTTTTCCTATTTTTGCACAGGGGCTGAAGAAGAAAATTCAAGGAAAAGGTGAAACAGCTTTATATAAAAATAAAAACTAAATCTTATTATCTCTTTAAGATGAGAATTAGGTATTAGTATATTATGCATATAATTCCCTGTTCACGCATGCTGGCCTTGTGCCATGCTTGCTCAGCTATCTGTACCTTGGAAACAGACATAGCTTTTGCTTTGAGAATTTGAGATCCCTGATAGTATCAGCATCTCTTTGCTGAAGAGAGAACAGTGGTGATAATTAAGGGTGCTCAACACCTTCTGAAAAACCCTATCCTCACTGCTGTTAAGTTTGCTGAGTTTTGTCAATAGACAAGATCTGGCCTCCTGGGAGCACCTCCTAAAGAACTTCCCTGCATGCAAGCTTTCAGTTGAAAACTGGCCCCAGCCCAGCTGCAGCGGCCAGCTTTGCCATGCTTCCTGTGTTCCCCCACCAGGCACTGGGCAGCACTGGACTGTGGAGATTACAAGGCTAAAAGCGGAGGTAGAAAAGGGTAAAGAAGGGCAGATGATGAAGGAGAGGATGTGGACACTGGTGTTATACAGCCTGCAGGTCTGCTCAGGCTACCCAGTCTTTCCTGGAATCACTCTGGCTCGACTTTGTCATCACTCATCTATTCAGTTATTTCTCTACTTTAGAGTGAGCTGAAATCATAAGAGTTTTCGATGTGCTAGAGAACCCATGGAGCCTTTAGTGTGTTTAAAATTGTCGTATGTCTCCTGATTTGGTTAAAAAAAAGCAAACAATACAGGGATGACCTACAACCGAATGATTTACTGGCATATCACACTTTAAGGGAGTTCTTAGCCTATGCCATCTGCATCCGTTCTCCTCAGGTAGATTTAATATACCTCTGAAATGGAAATGGATGCTTCCAGTTATTTGCCAGGTCCCATTGTCTGTATATTTTAGAACCTGTTGCATTAAGAGTTTATGCAGCTACTAAACAAAAGTTTCCCTCAATGTGGGAGGTTGATTTCTTGAGTGTTTCTGCAAAGAAGTTAAATAGGTCCTCCCTCAGAGAAAAGCACACCACCGCTTTGCTTCTGGAACACCTACATACCTAGTCGTTGCTGTTTAACATCCTTATGACTCACAGAGTTGCTACAATGGCGACGTTGAGCAAACCCTGAAAATTGAAAAGTCAGAAACATGTCAAAAGAGCATTTTGAATGGCAGCTTATTAAAGCTGGGCAAGACTCTATAGCAAAGCATTTGGGGAGCTGAAGAGGCAAAATTGGAGAGACAAAACTATTTGCAAATTCAAGGTGAGTTTACAGAACTGCTTTCGCAAATGTTGAAGTAAAAGCAGAGGTGCATCTAGCTATAGAAAAACAGCTTGGACTGGTCCTTATGAGGCTAATCCACCCACCTCGAATATGCTACAGCTCTCAGGAGTGACCAAGAGGTCTGGGCTGGTTTAAAGACTTTCAGTAATGAAAATTCCAGGTAATTCATTCCAACACTTTAGTTTATTTATAGAGATTTTCCTAGTGGATAACATCAGTCTTGCCTGCCACAGTGTGATCTGCTACTTCCCCGTTCTATCCACTTGAGTGTTCTTGCAGAGAAGTCAAGCAGGTCCTTCCTCTTCCCTGGGACACATGATCAGCTACAAGGATTCAACATTTATCTAATATTGGAACATGACTTTGCACTTCACAGAGCTGTTAATATCCAAATCTTACCATTCTCAGTCAACAGCAGCTGGAACATCAGAAATAGGGAGGTACAAGCTGCTGGTGGAAGCCTGACTTTGAAAATCTTTGCAGGAAACAACATGAATTTTAAAAGGCATGTTTTGCAAGAAATGCGTTAGGTTTAGCAAATGATGCTCAGATCCTTTTACTCAATCCCCTCTTTTGCTTAGAAGTACAGTGCTAAGTAGTGCCAGAACCTTAGCAAAAAAACTATCATAACAGCCCACCAAAAAGCATCCTAGAAAACAACCCTACTGGAAAAATGAGGTATGTCCAATTCTGGGTTTGGCGGAGCATACAGAAGTAGAGAGAGCATTAAGGGCTACAGGCAGTCTAATCAAGACTTTCACCACAAGCACTGCAAAGTTACGTAGCGCATGGAGGAAGTGGTTCTGAGCATATGAAAGAAACCTGGCAGATTTGAGACAGATAAACCAAATAGCAGTACCACATATCCCAGCAACACACTGTAGCAAATCCCACAGCCCAATTTCTTTCAATTGTTCTCCTCAGGATTTAAGGCCACCCAAAGCAGGATAAGCCTGTGTGATAGACCTCAAAGAAAGGAGGAGCAGGAAATATCAATGACTAGACATATCTCAACTCCACAGAAAGTTTCCTTGTGAGCAAAGCCAGCTGCCAATTCAGCCTCCACGAGGTCAACCTCCACAAGCTCAGCTGGCCAGGGAGCACTGGGTGAAGGAGCTACATATACTGCTGTGAAAAGCTGCCCTGCATTTTCCAAGATTGACCATGACCGCCTCACTGGTGAGTCTTTTTGTAGGCTGGATAATGTATCTGCCTTGCTTTGAACACAGGAACTGCTGTTACTCTGGGGAACAGGGCAGGGACCAGCTATTTCTGGGGAAACACAAGCCACAGATTCCCAGGGCTGTTTATAGTGATTAATTCCCTGTTTGTTTATGGTGTGCTCTCAGATGGAGAGAATGGGCAGAGCTGAGAGAGGCTTGAGTCTTTCCTTTCTTAACTGGTCCTAGTAACTTTCAGCACTATTTTCAAATTTCTATTCTACCAGCAACTGGCAAGATTGACCACCTACTCACTAGGGCAGCACAGCAGCTAGCAGCAGCAGTCTGTCTGCAGAACAGAAGGGTCACTTTTGTTTTCAAGATCTGAAAACTGTATATGACACACAAGATAGATACAGTATTTGCAGTGCTGTGACTCAGAAGCAGTCTCCAAGTGAAAAGCAGAGGCAAAAGTGTCTCTGTGACCATATGAACAGCTGGAACTGCAAAGGGTAGGTTGAGAGCTATGATTTAAAATGGGTAACACCAGCAGAGATGGGCAAGGCAGGGAGTGCTCACTGCTCAGGGAGCGCAGTGCTAAAAGCCTGCCTCCGTCTGGCCAGGAGCAGGGAATGCAAACAGCAGATGCAAACACACAAGTTATAAGGTACTGAGGGAACTGGCAAACCTCAGCAAGAACCAGAGCCAGCTCTGTAAGATCAAGAGGAGCTGGGCTAGTGTTTCATTTTCTGGAAACTGAACATCTGGTGACTGAAGAGGCAACTCAGAATTTAGCAGCTTCCAGTTATTCCAGCAGCTATTACATGAGGACCCAGGGACATTGCTCCGTCGTGGCACATACCTTCACTATTTTCACATTGCACCAAAGGCTTCTGATGGGCATTTGGGTGAGGGATGCCGCTGCAAAGTGCCAGGGGAAGAGGAGGGATCTTGAAAATAAATCCCTCAAGTAATGATCTGCACTGAGTAGGAAGGCCTCAGTCCCAAATTCACCCCTGAAGAAAGCCCTAGAACCACTATTATCCGTTCTTTTAAGCTCTGACAACTCTGCAATGGTTTCTGCTGGATCAACTCCTGAATAGTCTTTCTGCTCGTCCTTTAAAAGCCAAACCAACTTCCTCCACCTAGCAATGAGCAAAGCACAAAAAGCAGAGATTTTGCAGAATGGGAGGGAGATTCTCTTGGCTAGAGAAACTAAAATGACCAAGTTCGTTAGCAGAGTCAGGGCCAACAAGACTCTTCTGAAACTCAGGGAGAGAAAACAAAACAGGGGAGGTTCATCTGGAAGGCACCAATAAGAGAAAAATCAAACCTGAAGTTGCAGTGGCTTCCCCACACCTTGCCAGTGCTGTGGCCAATACATGGGACATTTGTAGCCCTGCCCAGCCCATGGGCAGAGAAGATAAACTCCAAGTGCATAGCATCCCAGGGTCTGTTCCAGCCTTACCTTTCGGCACAGACGACCAGGCACTCACATCTGTGTGTGCTTCTTGCTTCTGGCTTAAGTTACCTAAAGGAGTTGGATTGGAAATGAAATACAGTTACTGCAAGCATCCTGCTCTTGAAATCTGGGGTGCTGCTGGCCAAAGTCAAAGGGCAAGCAGCTCGGGACACACACAGTGGTACAAACCAAGACTCAGCATAAGGGCTGAGGCAACACAGCCAGGTTTCAAGTTCCCTGACTGATCTTTTCCTTTCAGATTGCTCTAAAATACAGTTAGCCTCTGCTTTCAAGGGAGGAATGAAACAACTTGTCTCTATGATACATAAAAACTCAGAGCATGGGCAGCTTTGGCTGATATCTAAAACCACACCACAGCCAAAAGGGAAGCCTTAGTCTTCCCCATTCCTGCAAAGGAGGATTTTTTGTGGTGAAACTGTTGGCAGTCAGTTAGCAGCCCAGTCAAGGGCCTTTTCTGACTCACTGCATGGCTCAAGCTGCCACAAAACCCCACTCAGCACAGCCAGCCCCACAGACAACATTCACAGAGCTTCAGAGGCAGATCCTGCTCAGGCCAGACAGAAGTCCGCATACCACCAGGACTCTTCTGTTCAGATAAACTCATTCCTGGAAGCATTGCTCTCCAAAATCAGATGGGAAGCCTTCATACAGTAATTCCTCTCACTGTCATTTCCAGTGCTTCCCAGCTGGGAGTGCAGGCCAGTATTCTGGTATTTCTAGCTCTAGCATCAGCATGAAGCAACAAAGAACAAGGCTCCAAATGGGCAAATGTGCTGCACCACAGCCTCATGCAAAATCCGTTCAACAGCTCAAGTATCCTGACTCTTGCCCTGTGTGCCATGTAAAGCAAAGTAAGAGTTCTGCTGCTGGAAGACTCAATCCCACTATTTCTCCACTACTCATCCCAAGCACTGCTTGGGCTGCCCCTCAGGTTGGTTTTAGCCCACATCAGTTCTCCAGTCCCGCTCACCATGCAGACAGAAACTCTTTTCCCTAGGAGTCATTTCAGCTAAGGCAATCTAATGGTTAATCTTGCCTAACCTAAGACTGCTTCACTACTCTAAAGTGTGGTCCTGTATTGTCCTTCTCCAAACCACCAACTCCTGCCCTTGGGACAGCCCCTACAACCATACAGCTATGCAGAGGGTCAAGGTTAACTGAAAGCCACCCTGAGAGGAAAACCAAAAGCAATTCATCTTCAGAAGGATCAGTGATGGCAAACTGTCAATACTACAGTTAAATCAGCATAAGCCAACTCCGAAACCTTAAGAGACATCTTCTTTTATGATATGCCACAGCATTAAAAGGCTGAAATCTGTTTCAGCTTCAGTCCCAAGAGAAAGTCCCCATCAGTCCTTGCCCTCTGTTGCTTGCCTGGTCTTTCCCCCATTTCATCTCTGCAAAAGTAACTGCTGCTGCATGTGGTTACCAAACATTACCAAGTAACGACAAGTTACTGCAAACAGGATGTAAAAGACAGTACCATTGAGAAGGATTCATTGTGTAAGATTTCCTGTGAAGTATGATGTTAACCAAAAAGAATTAATAACCAAATAAGTAACCCAGTAAGGGAGAGGTGCAGCTTAGCTGGTGCCACAGGCTTTCATAAAGGAGAGCACGTGCACACTGTGTGTATAGTCTGCAACATAACACGCAGTGTATTGACTGCACTCTTTATGGATCACGTGATTTTCTCTAAAGCCACTGCCTCCAGCTGCTAATAAGAGACATGGGGAAGGGGTTTTCTTGTGGTATGAGTATTTTAAGACTTCTGTATTTCTCACCTTTCTGGATCAGGAGAATAAAAAATAGCAATTAAAAAAACCACAGAACAAAAAGGTAGAATTTTTTTCTTCTTCAATTAAATCTATCAAAAAAATTCATCTCAGCTTTATTTGAGAGCAGGTGCACAATTTTTACTGGTTTTGGCTTTTTATGTCTAATTTTTTTTACCTCAACTTACATTTCTAAGCCAAAAGTTGTGCTTCCAAGAAAAAAATAAAACAAATTTCAGCAGTTTCAAAACCCTCCTTCAAGAAATCTGGAAGAGAAAACATGGCAAAATAAGCTTTCTCACCAAGAAATATGGACTGAAGCTAAATTTTCTGATTAAGAAAACCATTGCCATCAAGAAACTCCTGAGCTACTATTGCATCAATGTTTTCTCTCTCACAGCTATTGTGACACTCTCCACTCTCACAAAAAGCAGACAGGAATCCCTACAGCACAGCACACCTTTTTCCCCACATTTCAAATAGACTTAATTAGTGTCTCAAAACCACTATTTTCTCTCTGAGCAAAGTGACTTTGTCCTGGGGGACACTTCCAATTCGGGAATCCAGATGATATGACCACGCAGGTTCCCACAAGGTCCACAGAACCCTCCATCCTCAAATCATGCCAATTCTTATTGAGAGAGCAAAGTAAGTGCCCACCAACACCAGCAAGGTGTAGCAGCAGTGAAAAAGCACATCTGAAAATGTGAACTATTGCTATTTGCTGGCAATAACTATTTTTGGAGGGACTGATCTTATTCTAGAGATTATGCTGAAAGACAGACAGGGTGAACCAGAAGGAAAGTCAGATCATTTTTTAAATGAAGTGGCTTGGTTAAAAAGGCTTGTAGTTGCCTGGACACCATGGAGAGGACTGCCACCTCTCACTGACAAGGCACTGACCATGAAAGTGAGAGCACTGGTGGTCTCACTGCCTAGACTGGTCTGCTGGCTATGGGGGGCCAAGGCATTGGCTGTGTTTGGATACAGTCCAGAGGAAGCTGTCCCGATCTCCATTACCTTCTCCCGCAAAACTTAAGAGCAGTATCTCCAGATCCAGAGGGAGGTTGCACTCCATGCAGAGGGACTGTGCAAACTGTTTCCAGGTGGCAGGACCAGCCTTCTCCAGCAGGTCAAGGAGCACTGAGACTTTTCCTTTGTGGTCGGTGATGCCATCCAGGCCATTCAGGACCATCCCCGGGAGGAAGCGCCGGGAAGTCGTGAGCAGCCAGTTGGGATGGTGACTGAGGAACTCCAATAGCTGGGGGCGGGCACGTGCTATGGCTGCTTCCAGGTCTAGATCATCATTCTGAAATGGGGGCTAGAGGGATGAAACCAGAAAGGGTAGCAATGGGCATAGGCGTGAGAGATGTTCACCCACACAGCCCTGCTGTTGAACAGCCAGCACAGCCCTTGATGACTTGATCTGCTTTTCTACCCCAGAATTTATCTGCCTTACTCTCACAGTGTTGTGTGGCAAATCCCAGCCCAGCCATGATACAGTGCAAGGATCGCAGCGCTTGTCTGCACAGTGCCTAATGCAGCGGTACTGCAAGGGACAGGAGCAAACGACAGGAGTCAGTCTCTCTGGCATCAGCCAGGGAGAAGCTCTGTTGACATCTGTATTGCTGCAGTGGCCAGGTGCCAAATATAACATCTCAGGCACTTTCCACATGCAGCAGGACCTCTGGGGAGGCATACTACTCTAAGAGCAAGTTATTTCCTTACACAAAGGGTGAGGCAGCTGTTCTTGCTGCTCGTTTTGTGGGGATGAACAACTCATTTCTGCTTTGGTAACAATGTCACCCTCCACTGCCACTTCCTTCCACCAGCAAGGCCATACACATATGGTGTCCTACCTGCATTGTTGTGTTGTCAGCCTCTGTTCAGTTGTCAAGTGCAAAGGTGGCTTCTCCTCCATACCCTGACAAGGAACTGATCTGCTGGTGGCAGTGGTTCAGCACACAGCTACATCCCAACGCATGGTGCATGCCTATATGCAGTTGCCTCACTTGGTGCGGTGCCTAGGGATAATAACAACAGAGCAGGATGTAGATACGAAAGTCACACCAGAAAAACTATGAAAAGCTGATCTTCTTAGGCTACATAGCTCTTGCAAGAGTTTCAGGTGCAGGGGCCTGAAAAGGCCACCAGTGCCACTGCCAGCCCCACCACCTCTCAGCAGAGATGGCAAAGAGAAGTTACTCTCTGCACTGCAGCTGGCACTGGCTGGTGTCCAACCACTCCTACCACAGGGAAAGGGACGAGGTAAGCGATTACCATCCTGCACGCCTCCAAACTTCCACCAGCAGAGCCCCAGCCCAGGCTACAGCAGCATCAGGACCGTGCTATCTCCAGCAGACAGCTGCCTACACTGCTGTTGAAAGCCAGCTCCAGCCACAACTACCATCACCATGTTTGCAGAAAGGCTGAGAAAGAGAATACACAGGGAGCAGCCTCCGTGCTCCTCGCCCCCGCAACTACTTGTCTTCTTGTCTTGCATCTAGAGAGGGCAGTCCTTACAGATCCAAGACTGCTGCACTGTGTGTCGTGTGGGAAAAATTCCCACAGCTGCTGTAACACCTGAGTTTACACGGGGTGGGGACAGGACAGTGACCAACCCAGTTCAGCAAACAGCCGGTAATGCTGTTGAGTGGTAGCATCCTGTTGGGTAGAATAATTTCATCCCTAATGAGGCTGGTGCATACAGTGCCGTTCCCCAGTAACTGCCATTTTCTGAGCAAACACCTTCCCAACCCAACAGCAGCAGCCACCCTACCACCACCAGGATGGAGGGACGGGGGAAGTCGTGCTGCAGAGCCCACCTGCTCTAGCGTTCACCCCTCACTCCCCAGACATGCTCTCCACACTGACCATTCAGGTATCTACACTAAAAGGAAGCCACAGGCCTTCAGGCTTTTTATTTTTCCCACCTTCTTGACCTGGCCAAGGAGGAAATTAGAAGATTTCTATAGAGCCAAGGGAAGAACTCAAAACAGAAGTGGAAGACAGAAGGGCACTCTGATGGAAAGAGCCAAGAACTTCCCATCTGAGCAGACACAATTCCTAATTCATCAGAAAGTTATGCTTGTGCTGGAGTGACCTCACAGCAGAGCCATGCCACTCCCTGGAGCACACTGCGTGGAATGAACATCACCTCCCCACATCACTGCTGGGCACGGCGTGCACCTGTAAGCTGAAGACAAACCAAAAAGCAGGCAGCAGGTTGGAGCACTGGAGGCAAGATTGCTCAAGATGTTTGTCCTGCTCATGTTTAAGAGGATACCCCTTCCCCATAATCCAGCACCACTCTTTGCCCTCTCTGTACTGCCTCTCTGAACAACCTTGGATGTTTTGAAACTGAGCCAAATGAACACGGCAAAGGGATGTGACTTGACTGAGTGCTACAGCAGAGGACTGGATGGAAAGGTCCTAATCAGTCTCTTCTGTTCCTGCGCTTCTAAAGCCAAGCAGACATCCAGTAAGAGCAAAGCGATGCTGTACGCTCTTTTACTAATCTCTGACTCTTCTGGTCAAAACCACGTCAAAGTTGGTTATTATGCAGCATCACCATATAATTCTTCTTCTTCTAATACAGTATCACTCCAAGAAAGACTTTACCCAGTTTCCCATTCCAGATCAAGCTTTCAGGATGTGTTACATAAACAGCTCTGGGATCCATCCAAATGTGGGTAAAACCCCCAGTTTGTAAAAATTCTCTAATGCCTGTCATTCACTATTCTAATAAGAAAAACCAAAAAGTTCCTGGTGAGATGCTAAGAAAATTGGGCTTAACCAGGATCAGTTTTCCTCACAGGCTATTTCCATGATGCCAAAAACTGAAACTCTGAACCTTACTGGATCAGACTCTGCAAGTTTTTATTCAAAATATTTTATTATTAAATTCATTTTATATTATCAATTACACAAATAAAGAATGCCAATAGTAACACATGCATTAAAACCAAAGCAAACAATATTTAAATTAACTGGAAAGCTTAAAAAATAAAAATTTAAACATTTCAAATTTAAACCAACTGCAAAATAACAGGGCTTCCTGCACAAACTTCATGTCCCAGCAGCCTCATCAGTCAACCTTTAGAGATTTTCATTTTACATTTCTCCAGCCAAAAACCAGAAACAAAGCCCTGACATTATACCTTTAATAACCAAGAACTACCTACTCAATAAGACCATATTAAATAATGTCCTGGTTTCAGCTGGGATGGAGTTAATTTTCTTCTTAGGACTTGATACAGTGCATTTTGGATTTAGTGTGAGAATAATGTTGTTAACACATTGATATTTCAGTTGTTGCTAAGTAGCGCTTATCCTAAGTTAAGGATTTTTCAGCTCCCCATGCTCTGCCAGCAAGCAGGTGTACAAGAACCTGTGAGGGAGCACGGCTAGGACAGCTGAGCCAAACCAGCCAAAGGGATATTCTACACCATAGAACATCATGCTCAGTATAAACTGTGGGAATTTGGCTGGGAGGCGCAGATCACTGCTTGGGCATCAGTCAGCAGGTGGTAAGTAACTGCATTGCGCATCATTTGCCTTTTCTTGGTTTTATAATTATTTTATTTTATTCCTTTTCATTATTATTATTATTATATTTTATTATTACTATTGTTAGTATTACATTTTATTTTACTTATTTATTAAATAATTCTTACCTAAACTCACAAGTTTTACTTTTTTTCTGCTTTCCGATTCACCTCCTCATCCCACTGGGAGTGGGGGGAGTGAGCAAGCAGCTCCATGGTGCCTAGTTGCTGGCTGGGGTTAAACTATGACAAAAAAGTAAATAAAAATATCAGACCTTAATGCTAATTAAGACTGAAAGCTGTTCAGGCAAAGACTAGACTCATGTGAATTAACGAAAGACTCATTCAAGAACAAAACAACACTGAAAAGTTAGATGAAAGCTCAGGCGATACTGCACAGCTCCTATACTACTACTGCTCTGCTAAATAAGACCATCAGAAACAATGAGCAGTGACCTACACTAAAATGCCTCTGAGCTCGAAACGAAGCACAAAAACCTTCCAAGAGCCACAAAACCTTTGAGCCTTGAGCCTTCCCCTTGCCCTTCAAATGCAGAAACACCATTAAAACACACTGCAAAACTATCCCTCGCCTCCCCAACTTGGCATTCATGCCATTCCCAGCCACAAAAAATAAAATCGAAATGTGAAGCTCCTTGTTGCAAATCTACCAACTTCTTGCATGCTCTGAGGAGCATGTGCTACTTACCAAAAGCCCAGAAACAGAGCAGCAGCACTGAAAACAAAGTGGGGGTCACAAAACAAAGGAGCTGGGGGACATGTATGTCCACTGCCTTGATTTCTTCACTTCCTAACCCATTGTTCTTCTCAAGCACACAGCCCTTCGGTGGCTTTTGGGACCTGATGAACTGGAGACAGAGCAAAATGAAAGTAAAAAAGGGTCTAGGAATTCCCCAAGTGCAACTTCTCTGTGGTAAAAACAGTCAGATGAGCAAAAATACCCAACCAGAACAGCAGGAGAGTGTTATCCTATTCTAAAATCTATAATTAGATGATAATTTAGGAAGAGCTTTTGGGGAGTGTCCAAAGAAATGGGACTCAGGGGCAAAACACTTTCTGTGGAGTAAAATGTGACTTCGTTGTGGTTAAGGCCCTTGCAATGGGAGTATTTTTATATATATGCATACATCTGATTATTCTGGCACATGGGGAAATATTTATTTACCATTTCCATTATATCTATGAGAAAAAAGCAACCTGCCTTTCCTTTAGAATAGGGACAAGGTTTAAGTGAGAATGTAGTAGATGTGAATGATTGGAGGAAAAATCCCAGGTTTCTAGATAGAACTGTATGCACAGGTATCTCCAGATCTAGCCAGATCGGGTGCTACAAACAATAAAATATTATTAATATTTCTTTAGATGCCAGAGAAGCTACGTTGGAAAACCAGATGCAGCCTGCAGCCAAGTCCCGGACAAGGCAGGATGGCGTGCTGCACTATTTCAAAATTTGTTTATCAGAAAAAAACCCAACCAACCAGGTCCAGCAACACCCACATCTCCAGATAGAAACGCATCCTCTGGTTGCGTTACCTCGAGCACGGCGCAGGGGATGGGGGGAACTCTGAGAGAACCGGGGGTGGATGGAGAGGATCACGGGTGGCGAGGAGCAGCTGCAGAGGCGACAGGCAGCGCCTACTGCAGCGCTCTGCCCCATTTTGCCACCATCCCTGCCCAGACCTGGCCCACCACACCTCCCACTAGGTGTTTCCGCCAGACCAGAAACTGTCACAGCGCTACCAATGCAACCCCTTTACGGCCAAACTAGCAATTCTGTGCCTAAAAATCCCCAATCTCATATTTGATGGCCTCCCATACATTGCTCCAGCTAGTAAAAGCTGCGATATTGGTTTGCTCCCAACACCTGGGAGCAAAAGGCACCTCCAGCAACATTTCTCACCTTAGACTTCAACGTGGGGAAGCAAAGACCACAGCCAGACCCCCCATCCCCCCCAAATCTAGACCCTCATGGGGTTGGCCCCGCACGACGCCTCCTCCCCGCCTACGGCACTCACCTGGCCGGCTCTCCGTCCCTCCGTCCCGGCTCGCTCCCAGTAGCGGCAACTGCGGCAGCTCAGTTCGCCCCCCCGCGGCCGCCGCGAAATCGAAACCGCTCGACGGCGAAGCGGCTTTGCCGGGAAAACACGTGAGACCGCCGCGCCGGGCTCCGCGCCAGGCTCGGCGAGGCGCATGCGGCCTCGGCGGCTCCCCTCAGCGCCCAGCAGGTGGCGGCGCGGGGGCCGCCATTTTGCGGAGGGGCTCACGGCGAGGCGCGATGCCGCTCGGCACCCGGCGGCGGGGGCTCGGCCACCATTTTGTGGTGGGCGCTGCAGCCCCACAGGGAGTCCGGTCAGGACCCTCTGGGGGTCCACTGACCGCTTTCCTGCTTCTTCCCCTTCAGCAGAGTCCCCGCTCCGCCATGCAAGGGCAGCCGACGTGCCCAGCTCCAACAGCCTGTCCCCACTGAATGGCCCCAGCAGACGCCTTCCCCCCAGGGGGGCAAGGCACCTCCAAGGCAGAAAAAAGGCATTTTTTTCCTGCCATTTCTTCTTCATTAATGCTCATCACTCTGGTGGGATGTCATTCAGGAGGACCAGAGGGCCTTGGCTTGACAGAAACCAGTTCCCATAGTCTTCAGCAGACATTGCCATGCAGAGAGGGAAAAACGTCACCTCAGCACTGGTGGCTTTAGAGCAGGAGGCCACCGTTGGGCACAGCATAGTGTCACACCTTTCACACCACTTGGCTCTTCCTGTGTCACAGAGGCAGCTGGTTGAGATCCAGTAAGATAAACCTTCCCTGGCTGCCATGGAGCAACCTGTAAACTTAGCCCACTCTGTGTGCCCCAGCCTTCTCCTCCACCAGCCTTCGCACCATGACCACCGAAGAGATGTTAAGCCCAGCAGTCGTGTGGAGCAAGGAGGTGTTGGGGGAGCTCAGTGGCCTCTGGCATTGAGGGTGGGAAAGGAGCTGGCTCATTCCCCATGGAGGACATCCATGGCAATGCGGAGGGAGCAACCGCCATGCCCAGGAAGCTTGAGAAACTGAGGCCATCCTGCTACCAGCCTTGGAAGGCTCTTTGTGGAAGCCCCAACTTTAATACCACTTTGTGTGGGAGAACATCATCCTCTGCCTTTGTTAATGTGATCACCATTACAGTCTTAGATTTGTTGCCTGAAACCTCTTCCAAGTGAAAAGACAAATTAAAAAATGGGAAGCATGAATTGGTACAGGAAAATAACTGACCGACTTCAGATAAATTATTGCACTGTAGTAGGAAGGAACAGGAACTTGCTGTCTGACTAGACACACTTTCTCTTATAATCTCTTTGGCTTCCTTATCATTTTTATTGCCTTTCTCAAGTTTGCTCCCCCTGTGTCAACAACATGGGCATAATAATTTGCCTAGAGCTCCACTAACAGTCTACAGGCTCTGTAAAGAAAGTACCCAGGGCACAAGATCTCTCCGTTATTGTACCACACTGTAAATTCATGCCCCATTTACTTTTAGCATAACTGGTTCTGAGCTTACTTGGGGTTTGGTAGTGTCATTTGAGTTGCAAAAGTCTGTCAAAATCAGGAGCCTCTTGGCTCATGGTAGAAATGAAACTGAGGATCAGCACAAAAGGTGCTACATTTCCCAAACATAACAACAGAGACCCCAAGAGGTGGGCAAAGCCCATTTCTGCTGCCACCCATGAGTGCTAATCCAGAGCCCATGCACTTCAGGAGCCCAACCCTTACTCCTAAGCACACAAGTTCTTTAAAGATCCTGAAAAAGTAGCGTGCATAGAGGTACAGACTTCAAGATCTTTGCAGAAGAAAGGCTTCATGGAAGTACAATTGCACAGAAACTGGAGCATTTCTCAAGAAAAGGAAAGAAAATTCAACCAAAGCTGATTTAAATCAGCTTGTCTTTTAATTGGTTCACACATGGTCTTTCTGTTTGTACACAAGTTCCTGTGCTCCTTGATGAAGAGATCAGCTCTATAATCTTTTCTCAAGAAAATCAAGGAGCAAATGATTCGGGAAGCTAAAGTCAAGTTGTACAATTACGTATCCCTAAAAAAGGAGGAGAAAAAAGAAAAGTATTATATTAGTTTATGCCATACTCCTAAGAAGGGCTTTGAGAGTCAGGTGTGTCTGAACTCTGCTTACCTTTCTTGTGATGATCTCAGGATTTTTGATCTCAAATAGATGAAGTCCTTTGCTGTTCATCAGTGAAGTCAAAGCTTGTTCGATCCCTATGGAATCAGTAAACCCAGCCAGTTGCAGGTATAGCTGTCTTGGCTTGCTGCTTATCATGTACCTTGTCTGCCTGTTGCCAAAAGCTAATTGTGCCCCAACGCCCCATGACCTTCAGCCTGACAGAAACTCACTTTTCCTTTGTCCCAGCCATCTACAAAGGGTTCCCTATTCCCCAGGTGAAGCCAGCAGAAATTCGCATCAGTAATGTGTTTCCCCCAGCTGTCAGGGTTATTGATGTATTTTTTCAGTGCTTAGATTTGGGAGATCTGATGTTAGATGCTTTACAGAGTAGGTTGGCACTTCCCCAGAGGGAAAACTCACTTGAAATCACTTCTGGGATCCCAACAACCGAGATCATTGTCTGCAGAAAGTTTCTTATGGATGTGTCATTCTGAAAGCAAGAAAATTCATACAAAAAGGTTTTAAAGACATCATTTAGCCACAAATGGCTTAGACAATACTTTCTTAGGACTTACCCCACTCGGATCAGCTGTGCATTTAAAGACTTTAAACTCTATCCTGAAGGGAAGGAAAAAAGGGGGTAAAAAAGTCCCTAAGGGCTGCAGAGATCCTCTTTGTGCTGCTCTCAGACATGGGCTAAAAGGGGCAATGAAACCCACAAGAGACCACAATACTGACCTGGAGTCCAAAGGGTGCAAAATGAGTTTCTTTTCCGCATAGGCAGCTTGGATAGTGACCGTGATTTCCTGCACAGAGATGAATGGCAGAGCTGAGACGTAGCTCATCTTGCCTTATAGCACATTCTGGTTTACTTTCTATGACCCAGAGTTCAACATCCTTCTGGCTTTACCTCCAGATATTACTAGAGAAGGTCAGCATTTTCCTTCTCCATTTGCATGCAACAAACTCCCCCCTGGTGCCCACAGCCTCAGCCTGTGGGGCTCTAGACTGGCCCATCCACACGACTGATGCTTTTGCCATTTTGTGAACCAAATCCTGCATAAAGAAGGAAATGGTTTTGTAGGGTGTTACTTCCCAATGACCATCCACCTCTACATGAAAGATGGATGTGGAGACAATAGCCCCAGGGTAGCCAGGGCTACCACAAGTAGTCTTACCATAGTGTTTCCATTTATAACGAAATTAAAAAAGAGAGCAACCTCTGAATTCTGGCCATTTAGGCTCATTTTCTTGCTTTTGCCTGTATGCAAACATTTACTTAAAAAGAGCATTTTGTGATCCAGTTGCAGGTCACAACCAGGGGACTGGCAGATCAGGAGCAGATCACATCCTGAGAGCCACAATTTTAGGGACCACCTCTAGTTCAGTGCTTCTGCAGTCCTACCAGAAATTTATTTCAAGATGTCACCTGGAGCACAAAAACCGGCTGTGTGTATTTCCCTGTAACACCCTGCTAACATGGGATACTTGCAGAGGGCAGGAGGGAATTATTCTCGATTACAGTTTAAACCTTTAAATTAAAGAGTCTGGTCTACCTTCAGGCAGGGATTTGCTTTTGTGCAGTGTTTAGTGTCTGTACTAGCCCATAATTACAAGGCTGGACAAACATACTGCTTTCTTGTGATGTCACCCTTAACAGCAAGGCTGTTGGCATTTCTTTTTTCTGCCTTCTTAGATTCAGTATAAAGCAGTTTGGGGTAAAACACAGTGTAAGCAGGAACTGTCAGATAGGCATACATAGAGGAAAAGGTTATATTTTGAGCTTCGCATTTTTCAGAGCTGTATCTTCATTTCAGAGACAACCATCCTCTAAGTGGGGGCCAGAGGGAGAATTTGGGAATGAGGAGATTTCAAAATAAACACATTCCCATGGTGCCTTCATTCTCTCCTAAAATACCTCAGCTAAAGGAGTTTCACTGTGTCCAGTACAGGTTAGTGGGGGCTCACCAGAGCTTTCCAGTGCTGCTCTTACCACCTTGCACACCAGCGATGTGCTGGCCTAATAGAGGAGGTATTGAGCCAACACAGTCACCTTCATCATTCCCAGCCTCATATGTCAAGGGAAGAGATGGGAGTGTTAGAAGGAACTGAAATGCCTTCTCCACCTCCCATGGTTTAGCCACTCACCCTTCCCAAAGCGCTCCCTGCCATTACTGTCCCTGAGAGCACCAGGAGTAGTCCAGACTCTGGACAGAGCCTGTCCCAAAGTCTTCACATTCAGGAGAAGCAAGAACTGACCTTCTCCATGTACAGAACCATCAGGGGCTCTTCTCCAGTGGGAAAGATGCTGACCTCCACTGCTACCAAGGACTTCACAACTGTCCCTTCAGGCTGAAGAGAGATTTGGGGATGGGCGAGACTCCACACCTTGGCCACAGAGTTGTTATAGGAGGTGCCTTGAAAAATCTGGTCAAGTAAGGAGCAACAGAAGAGTTAGGCTTTTTCCACACCTCACCCCAATTTCATGCCAACTTGCCACACAGCTGCATCCCTTTTGTGGTCCCCAATTCTGCCTACAGTTCACACAAGCCAAATAACTCAGCTGGGTTTCAGGAAAGCTGTGCCAGCATGGAGGGTGGAGAAATCCTCCGTTTCTCCATCAGTCCCTGGTTTTCCCCATCAGGCCCACCCAAGACTCAAGTTGTCGAGGGAAGGACACAAGATGTTACAATGCAACTGAATCTATTTGAAAAGTTCCTCATTTGACATAAAAATGGTCTGAGTAGGACCAAAAGTTACCATCTGCACTGCCTTCCGCTGCGCTTCCGTGTCTTCCATTTCAAACAGTGCCTTCAGAAACAAACCAGAAAGAGATTGTAGAAAAATGAATGACAAGGTTATGGTTAGCCTTGATGCAGGCTGGATGGGCCAGAGCCCTGAAGTGTGGCTCATGGCCAGTTCAGAGACATGGCTGAGTTCCTCCTAAGTTCACCCCCTTTCTGCCTCAGTACTCCCACAGAAAATCACGTAGCTTTACGACTCAGAAGACAAATTTTCTGTCAGCTGGTGTTACCGCTCTAAGGGATAACACTACCTGGTAGCACATACTGGCTAAGAAGACACCAGTTATTGATCAGGATCACATGTAGTGTCTGACTATAGATTTCTATCTTCTACAGAAACTAGCTCTCACCAAAAAAACCCAGTATTTAGAGAATTTTTTACTCTCTCCCCAAAATATGATGTATGAGGTAAGTAGGGAACCATCTCTGAAATTACCTGCAACTTCTCCCCTCTGATGGTCAATACCAGGCGCTTATCTAAGAAAGCTGCTGAAGCCAGAGAGCTGAGGATGTGTTCAGACAGCCAGAAGTAGAGCATTCGGGACTCGGTCAGCAGTGATGGGAAGAAAACAGAGTCACTGAAGACATCAGAGTAGTTCTTATACAGGACAAGGCCCTTTAAAGGAAAGCAAGCGTGTTTGCCATGACAAGCAGCAGGGAGACAGGACAAAATGTCAATACCTGCATTTTCATTGCAAGGCAAAGGCCTGGCTGGTTAGACTCGGAGCAGAGAGCAGGCTGCTCAGCTGGGCGAAAGGCTGGCATCAGCCCACACTGCAGACTTACCTTTGGCTGCAGTGCAGCAGCACTGCATGGCAGCAAAGGGACCAGCCCCTCCCAGCCGTCCAGTGAACATTATCACCAGAAAACCTCTGGTCTCTCAGCAGCCTGGGTTACTTTACCTTGTGATGTGATTCTAGGTAATTTGCTTTTATTAAAGGACCTGATGCAAGGGAGATATCAACACTGATATCCTCATCCCGGACAAAATTTTCTGCAGGAAGAAAACACAAAAACCTCACACCAGAAACATGACCTTAACCAGAGCTTGCGACAGTCGCTTTTAGGGCTTGCTGCAGAAGGTGACTGGGAGTTATAAAAGGACACAGGGATGGGACTGTGGGGGTCCCACTCTTTTGTGTGCTAGTGCTGATCCTGCTGCTGCTCACTGACTCAGATTCTCCACTGGGAAATAGGGGTAATTACTCTCAGTTTTACATTTTGCTCCTTTTCCCTGATATTTGGGACTGGGAACCATGGGAAAATCTTCAGCAGGCAGATACAGATGCTGTAGTATCACAGCCCCAATGCTCCAATACATGCTTTGGTTCTAGCTGACACCAGTCCTGCAGCTATCCTGCACCTCTGGTCATTACATAATGAAGGAGAAATACCTTACAAACTGAAATGTGTCTTTCAAGCAGTGCAATCACCCTTAAAAACCAACCTGATGCAGAAAATTCAAAATATAACTTTGCTAAGGTTTATTTTGCTGTTGTCCGCAGGCTTAGGTTCCCGTACATATTTTTGAAGGACTTTTTTGATGGGTGTGGCTACTGCCCTGCTGGGGTTCAAATGTCAAAAGTTGCACATAAAAAAAGCAGAAAAACCAAGGATGTTTACCTGCTAAATCATGTACAAAGTCTGCCAGCACCTGGGCAAGAAAATTTATTTCATTGCACACCTACAAGAGGAAAAGAAAGGGAAAATTGAAGGCAGGGGTTAGGATTTTGGATTGTGGAGCAGACCTGAGCCTCATGGTGAGATCTGGGAGCTGTTGGTCAGAGTCCAGCACCATCAGAGATGCCAGTGTCAGCACAACCTCTCACTTCATCCAAGCTGGGTTTTTTGTGGATTCTATTTATTTGTCTTATTTTTCACAAGCACTAAAATTATATTGCTATTATCTTGTGGACATATGTGAGCAGAGGAGTGTGTAGCATACAAACCAACCTTTCCTCCATCCACAGGCGGAAGCTGACCTTACCTCGCTCTTGAGAACAAGCTTCAAAGTGAAGGAGATGAAATCCACGAAGAGCTGCTTCAGCCAGCCCGGCCTGCGCAAGACAGGGAGCATGGTCAAGAACCACCCAGTGATCCCCATGGTGGGCAATGGTCAGGCTGAAGTGCTCAGGGACCAGCAGCTGGGCAAGTGAAGCCCGATTTTGAAGAGGGGCACACTCACTCCTTGTCTCCTTGGAGATGAAGCATCAGTTTGTGGAAAGTCAGGTAGCAGTCTGAGGCATCAGCAGCCACTTGGTCTTTTTGGCACACTGCATGGGATGAAAGAAAAAAAGAAAAAAAAAAAGCTAATTTGCTACTGAGACAAGGAGGACAAGTGCACTTTGCAGACACTGCAGACCTGGAGCAGGGCATCACTGTAGAGGGGCAGCCGGGGTTCCCCACACCTCCCCGGGGATGTTTCCAAAAGATTCAGGACCCTGCAAAGTCGGGGAAAGGTGCGGCTGCCTTGTACCTGGATGGAGGGTTTCAGCTCACAGCTCCAGCCAAGCTAGTCGACTGGGCACTCTTCTTCACGCTTCATTTGGATACCTGCCAGCTTTGCTAGCTCCTATCGTCAGGGACAGGTTGTCCCCTAACATCACCCAGGAGAACCTGGGCAGTACGTGCAACCCACAAACCAGAGTGGGGAGGGAATTAAGTTGCATTGCAAAAAGTTTGGAAATTGCAATATACTGTCATTGAGAGCTTCATGCTGCTCTCCCCCCGGGCGCTCACCAGGAAAATGTATTTTGAGGCACACGTAATAACTCACGTCCTCTCATCTCTTCTGGGAGGTGGAGGAGTGTAGTTTGTCTCTGTCTCTTTCTAGTCTAAGTCTATTGACCTTCCCGGGGAAGAGGCTTCACTTCCCAGAGCACACCTTGGGCCTTGACCTGGAGACAGCTGAAAAAGTGGACTATAAGGACATTCAAACCCCCTGCACCAAGGCCCTTATTTGGCTCACTCTTATGAAACATCCCCATGTTTTTAACAAGTCATCCTGAACAGCAGGAGATGAAAAGCTGGTACTGAAGAGAGCCCAGAAGGCCAGACCATTCTTTGCTTGCTGCTGGTGTAAATCAGCATTACTTTGCTGAAATGATTTATACCAGCCTCCTCTGCTTGATTTGTTAAAACTATGAGGTCTTTGAGGGCCACGTTGTTTCCTAGCCTGTGTCTCCTGCCATCCCCAGGGCAGCAGAGACCCACTTCCAGCCTCTGGATGCTGTCCAATCCCCACAGAGGTGAGCAGAGCCAGCCGGGGCTCGCTGCCTACCACCCGGTCCATCCTGCTGCGCTGGAGGAAGCACGCACACAAAGACTCCCCGCAGCTAGCAATCCCCAGTTGTTACTTACTCAGTTTAATGTTTATCTGGAGGTCAATGGAAGCCTCGATTTCAAAATCAACTGAATGAAAGAGATGCAAACTGAAACAGCAAAAAAGAGGACATTTAGCAACCTATGCTGGGAGCAGCTTCTCCCTGACCGTGGCTGGGTTTTATAACACCTCTCACATCAGTCCTTGCACTGTGGTGTGCAAAACCCCACAACGCAGCAGCCCGTCTCAGATACTCTGGCTTTAAATCATTGCAAACCACTACCTTAGTGGCACTTAGGAGAATGGGAGCATTAAGCCCCTTTTTTCCCCACTCAGTTTACAGAGCAATGAAGGGGAGTGAAGAAGTCAACTTGTACACTTTGGCCATCTTGTCTCCTCATGCAAGGGGTGACAGTGAGGACAGAAAGGCAGAAAGCAAGACAAGAAGAGCAGTGATGGGGCTAAGCAGCACTGCTGGCATATAAAATCTTGTCCTGCTTAAGCAGTAAGCAATGCTGCCATTGCTAGAGAGCCAGAGGAGCACAGCCCCTCCGCATCTACTCGTGCCGTGGGCAAGTCCTGCCTGCGGGCAGCAGCAGAAGCTGGGGCCATGGTGCTCAGCAGCAGCCAGCCACCAGGTACTTACAACCAGCCTCCAGCATAGCCATAGGTCAGGGTCCCTTTGAAGAAGGCCGTCACGTTTTTAATGGCAATGTGAATGGCATCATTCTCCTTGAGCTCCACCTGGCTCTGCTCTATGGACAAGTCGTTGACCTGGATGCTAGAAACAACAGAAACTCAGTTTGTCCCCAACCCCAGGGCTGTTTTCTGTGACTGGGCGAGACAGGTTTGCTCCTGATGACAAGGGGTCTCTAAGGGGACTGTGCCAACTCCGGACTCGGGACCTTTTGCAAATCACAGGGGCCGCCCATAGGGACAATGGGGCTTTCACTCAGCCTTGGTTCACTGCTCCTCCCCTGCAATGTTCAGGTATGGGGGGGAGTGCTTTAAACAGGAAACACGGAGCAACGTGCTGCAGAAGCAGCCCCATTTGATTGCAGTGCTCTGTGTCAGCCGCAGTCACAGCAGGAAATCCACCCTGTGTTTGCACCATTGCATTTGTTGTTCCCAAAGAAAAGTTAGTAACACAGCGAAACCCAGCCTTGTTTGTCACAAAGCGCAGCCAAGTGACATCCTGCTGACAAGGGTGGCTCCGGCAGCCCCGGCCGGGTTCCCTCTGCCACTCAATGTGCCATGGGCACCATCTGTCAGCAAAAGGCCCCAGGAGCTCCAGCCAGAGGGACAGAGCTCCCCATCCGTGTTTTCAGAGATATGTTCTACACACTGCCTCGATGTCTGCCCATCAAGTCAGAAAAGCTCTTAAATAATACATCAGCAGCCTAAACCTTAATGTGCAAATTATCTGCAAGGCATAGGACAGAAACTGCGTCTGCCCCAGTCCAGACCTTTGTTTTCACCAGGAATTGCTGGATCAAAGCTTCCTCTAAGGCCAGTTTCCATTCCCCTCCATCAGCCTATACTTCCCCTAACACAGAGACACAGAGATACTCACTTGGTCAGCCCATAAGCCACCTTGCCAAGGAGCCGCATGGACCTTTCCCCAGTGATATTTGGGAATTTGGCATTTCTGAAAGCTGCTTGAATGACCTGCGCTGTTTCCTGGTTCACTGTAAGTAGAAAAAAAGGGCAAAGATACTAAACTGCAATGTCTCCTGACTACAAAGACAGGTCCACACCCTGGAATAAAGCACTACTGAAGGGTTTTATCCAAGGCATTTCCATTAGATTAAGGAAGCACTAGAAGTAACTTCAGAGTAAAAAAAAAAAAAGATCCCTAACTTTAACAGCTGATGGCAGCTGGGGACAGCAGCATATGTGGCTCTACAGCTGGACCATTCCCAGGGAATCAAGCACAGCTTTCACACACCCCACCTGCACCCTAGTGGCAGATTTTGGGAAGGTGGAGGCTGTGCCCTTACACTGCACAAGCTGTTGAATTTACCCATGTTTTGCTCTGTTGCTGCTTGCTTGTATTGCAGTCAGCTGTCAGGTCTCCAAAGGAAATCTTCTGAGACTGAAGTTTCTGTACCCATTTTCCTAACATTTTCCAGCCCATTCCAGCCTCGGCCTCAGGCGCACACTTGTGCAGGACCTTTTCCTTCCAAAAATATCCTATCTTACTTTGGCCCAGCACCCTCCTCTGCATGTACCACTGTCAGATGGGATGGGACAGAGCTGTTCCCACCCTTTGCAGAAGCACTAATTATTCTTCCCCGCACCCACAAAGCCCCCACATCCTTGCAAATAAACCCACAGCAGCAGAGAAACCCTGTTTCTCCCCTTCTGCACACTCACCCCAAGAGATGAGATTGCAGCGAGACGAGAAATCAAACACACGTTTTCTCTAGCTCTTCCATCATGCCAGCCCCCAGTGAGGAACAATGCTAAAACTTTGGGGTAAGGAGAGGGGTTGGGGACTGTTTTCTAGCTCCTTTGAGAAGTTGTTCAGGTTCAGGTACCCATGCTTTAACCCATGCTCCCAAGGAGGTCTTAATACATCTTACTAGATAAACAGTTTCCACAAGAGCCGGGGAAGCAAAAAAGCTCCTCACTTGGCTGATGTCTCACTAACTTCTCCTGGTGGAGAGGGGGGAAACGCAGCCCCGTACAGCAGGTACTTACACAGCAATGCCGCGGGCTTGGTCATCCTGCAGACAATCCCCGTGACGCTGTAAGGGAAGGGCCCAAACTCACAGGCTGCTGATGTATGGACAAGCACTAGCAAGATCTCGAAGGTCCTCAGCCTCATCCTGCCAGCCCAGAGCATCTTCAGCCTGAGTGGAGACCACTGACAAGACTGACTGATCCTTGACCGTGGCAAAGGCTGCTTTCATACCTCCAAGCAGAGCTCGTTCAAAGCAGGACATGACCTGCTTCCTCTGGTTATCAAAACTCATCACACATTTCCTAATCTTCCTATAGTTTCCTTAACACTCTTCAAGTTGCATGCTGCCTTCCTCCCACAGCAGGCACTTGGGCTGCAGGACTTGGCACACATCAGGTGGGTGGAGAGAGCTGGAGGGGGATGGAGAGTGGGAGGAGATGAAGCCAAGGGAGCAGCCTTGCACTCTGCCTCCAACCAGTTCATCACTTGCTCTTCACACAGAAATATTCCAGATTTTGCATTCCTGCAGTAATTCCCCAGCAAAGCCCTGTTTGAAAGGCACCTACATTATTAACTGCTCCTCCTTCCACCGATTTTAGGCACACTGTGGTGAAACTGAGGCATGCTCCTGCAAAGGGGATCCCTCCTGCTACCACTGGGTGAATCCACAACTCCCACATCCCTGGAGAGCTCCTTGACTGCAGGACTGGGATGTTTTCTGCCTCTCGGCTGGATTTGTGAGCCATCTTTGGTTTTGCTACCTTCCAGGTGGGGAAGAACCCGCTAAGCTGGAGCTTTTCATACACCTAGCCTGTCAGCTGCTATTTAGAAAACATTAGAAACCCAAGTTCACATCCATTCCTCATGCACGCCTGCCCCGCACACCACCGAACCCCTGCACCCCTGTTGTGGTGCTGGGGCCCATCCCAAAATGAGCTCCAGGACAAAACAGGGTGAGGCTGTTTTCAGCAACGAGGCTCACAGCAGCTCCCATGAAACATTTTGCCAGCAAAGACAGATGGAGAAGGAAGGGTGAGATCTTGGCAATGCTACAGAAGTACACTCAACCCCCTGAGCAAGACAAGGTGCCAGCCTCTCTCCTCTCCCTGGCAGATGCCTCGTCCTCCCTGCACCGTCCACCCAGAGACCACATTTCCTCCGGGGAGCCCCGCTGCCCGGCAGCCCCCACCCTGCCGCACTGTTTTCTTCCTGAGTTGAGAAGGTGAATGGCCTTGGGTACCCCATGGGAGGCACTCACGGTCACTGACCTGCTGAGGGAAACTGAGCATCTGCAGGCTTCCTCCAGACTTTGCCAGGCAAGCAGCATAGTGGCCCAGGACAGGCTGCCTGCTGCAAGCCTATACTGCATTATAAATGAGCAATTAAATGTTGGAAACACATATAAAGATAGCAGGTGTCTGACCAGCATAGCTCCCACACAGCAGCCTAGTGCCATCGTTTCAGCCACTGTGGCATCCTCACTGCCCTGGCTAGGAGACCTCTTTACAGGGAAGCTGCAAGGGGCACAGACATGTTACAAAAGGATTTAAATTCAAGAGGCTTTAACCTTGTAATAGCTCCATTTTCTGTCCTTCAGCTCATAGCTCTCATGTGCCCAGCCCTCCCCAGCAACTTGCAGTTCAAGGGATGTTGGTGCAGTGGCCAAGACCTGGGGTGACAGACTTCTGCAGCCACAGCAGGAGGGGTACCCCCAGGCACTGTAGCACAAGCACAACGGAGGCAGCAAGGCCCTCGAATAGGCTGAGACACAGTTCTGCAGGGTGTCAGGCAAGCACATCTGCCTGTGTCCTCAGCACAGCTTTTGGCAGAGGAAGGACACCCATTTATTGCAGGACACAAACTTGGGAGTGCTGCACGCAGTTTTAAGTTTTACTGGAACAGATCCAGAGGAGACACTGCAGCAGGGAAGCAGCCCCACTGAGGCTGGTGTCAGTCACTGTAAATGAAAGCAGAGCAGGACCCAGGAGGCCACAGCCACCCCTCTGCCCAGGGCAGCAATTCATACAGCATGAAGGAAAGGGAAAAATCAGGGCATTTTGATACAGGGGTATTTGTCACTGGCGTCCCAGGGTAGATAAGAACAGAAAGACCAAGAACCCAGAGCCAATGTGCTGGTCACAGTAGATCTAGTGCATTTACAGCCCCCTTACAGGCCAGCTCCCCTGCCGCATCACAGCTTCAGAGGCTGCTGCTGACAGATGACCTGAGCTGAGAGCAAGGGAGGACAGGGGACTGCCGGGCATTGACCTCCAGCAAGAACAGGAAGGCTGGAGACTTTCCGCCTACAGTAGCAAAAGCATGTGGAACTTGGAGGTGCTGTGAGCATCCCTGCCCTGGAGTAACCAGGCAGAGGCCACAGCAGCAGGGACACAGCAGTCCACCCTCCTCCCAGTGCAAGGTCAGGCTAGCAGGAGGTAGGTCAGATTTAAAAACCCAAAGAAAGGTTAAATTCAGCTAGCAGGAGACAGGGCAGGCTTCAAAACCCCAAGAAAGGTTAAATGCCCAAGCTGCTGTATAGCACTTCCAAAGGGGATGTTGGAAGATGTTTTGATAAATAGTTGCTGTGTAAGGCTTTATCTGAAGGCCACGCACGCACACATAGGCTCACCACCTTGCTGGGGACTGTCCTATAACCAGGGTTGTTTTTCCCCACACTATCCAGAGCAGAGATATATCACAGTGCCATTAATCTTTGTGCTGCATTGACTCAAATGTTCAGTGTTACCCTGCAGCTGCTTCCCGAGATAGCCTTCCAGGTAGCCTAGCTGCACTCTGCTCTGTCAGCAGGATGGGCTCCAGCACCAGGACCCATACAGCAGGTCAGCCCTGGGATAGGAGGAGGGCAAGCCCAAAGCCAGCTGCTCCCATCTCACATAGATCCAGCACTCAGCAGCACAGGGCCATGGTCAAGCCCACCCATCCAGCAGCAGCCCTTGGAGATTATGACCACATGCCTGGCATTGTCCAGGGTGGTGGTGTCAAGCCCCAGCAGCGGGAATCTTGGGTTGAAAGACTCAGCTTTGAAGGAGGTTATTTCTTACAGTTAAAAGTTGTGACCATGACAGGCTTGGATGTTAGGCAGCAAGTAAATTCACAAACTCCAGTTTGTTAATTGTGAGATTTTAACAGACTATCACTTGGGAGGGTGAACCACCCATGAGGGGTTTTTTTTTTTTTTGAACAACAAAGTTTCATACAGTTTTCCACAAAATTCTCCTGAAACCAACCTGATTTCTTCTCTTCCCTACCAGTATCACCCATAACAACCTCCAAAAACTAAAAAAAAAAACAGTTGGCACACACAGGTGGCCCTAGGTCAGCCTAGGCTTTTCACAGCTGAGGCTGCCAAGGGCAGCTGGGTTGAGGCCTGGAAAAGCAGCCAGCTGTGTTTCTGCAGCACCAATTCTGCACTGCCAAATCAAGACTGAAAAAGCAGCAAATACAACTTTCAGTGCTAATATAAGAAATTTTGGGCAGTTCCTCTGCAGCACAGGCCACTGAGTAGACACTAAGACACAGGCCCAGAAGCAGCATCTCCCAGCATTTGCCCAACCCTCCTTGGTAAGCAGCTGAGCATTAACTGACCTCAAGCCCCTCACAGCAGGTTTGCGACCCCAGCTGTACACCAGGCCTGGTTTACCTCCATGGTATCATACCATTTGATGTTCAGACAACATTAAATGCTAGCAGACATTTCAAGAGCTATTCTTGTGAAGCAGAGGGGCTGGGATGAGGCGATGAAGGTGCAGTGGGCATGTTTGGTAACACAGTGGGGGAATAGCCCTGGGATGGCCTCCAGCTGGCCTGACATGTCTGAGGAGACCCTTTGGATGCACAACTCTGCAAATCCCACCAGCCTCACAGCTAGAAGTGGATCACAGGGAGGTTATAACACTTTGCTGGGCAAGTGCAGAGCCATTGGGAGGTCCCTGGCTGCCATGCACAAGTGAAACAGCTCTTTGGAGAAAAGGGGAAGTCTCACACACACAGAGACACACACACAGCTTATCAGGAGCACACCCTTGGTGACAAAGAGGACTTCAAGGACTCCTCAAGTAAGCAAGAAGTTTCTGCAGCAAGAAAAAGCCTGAGAAGACAAACTGTACATTTCTGCCTTGATTTGTTTTCCAGCAAGGACAGAGTTGCTCTCAAATGGGGTAAGCTGCCAGAGGCTATTAGGAGACAAAGCAGCAGAGAAGCTGGTTTTATTCTGCTGCTCACTTAGCCACCCTGTGGGCCATCACCACCTGCACAACCCACCTGCTTTCAGGGAAGCCCTGCACAGCATACCCATAGCTCAACAGGTATGTGAGCTACAGCTGTTCTGCACTAGTACACCTGCATGCAGCTGTGCTTGCAGGCATGAAGAGGATTTGAACTAGCAGCAGAATCACACAGCCTCAAGTGTGAGCCAAGACAAAAACCCAGCTTCCTAAACTTATAGCCTCGAGGCCGTTTCTGTTCTCTGCAACTTCTGTCCTAGCACAGGGTCATGTTATTCCCAGAAAACCTCTCTGGGATTCCTATACTTTTTCAGCAGCCTTGCTCTGGAAGTTTGAAGGCTCATTTTTTCCTGATGTCTAACCTAAATTCCCTCAAGTAACCTAAGGCCCATGCTCAGCCTCACCCACAGCTGGCACACAGGCTCTATCCCCTTTCCTGCCATCACTATTTACATACCTCACTGTTTATATTGCCCTTCCTCTAGGCTGAGCTGCCTCAGTTCCTTCCACTGCTCCCACACCTCAGTCATCCCCGCTTGCTCCCAGGCTGTCTCAGGCAAAGCTGAGGCCTTCACTGCTTCACAATTAGCAACAGGAGTTAGGGCTATGCCACACTCCCAGCTCCATGTAACACCAGGCTGGCTCAGAGTCACTGGTGCTCAGAGCCCTCAGTCAAACACTGCTCTCTTGCTTCCCAGTGCTCCTCCCAGGTGCAGTGCTGGCAGCTGCCTCTGCAGAATTACAGTATTTACTTTCACATTATTTGCCCAGTGTCCTCTGTTGTAGTCACAGCTTCCCTCCACCCCAATGGCAAAGAGAGGTATGCATTTCACTAAGCCATTAAGGAAACCTTCTCTAAGGCCCAGGAGCCTCACTACATCCCCCAGTGGCATTAGCTATGCTTAATTAGTTTTCCAGCTAATTTTAAACCAATCTGCCTGCTTATGGGAGTAGCAAAAGCCTCAAGACAACAACAGATGTTCTGCTATCTCTGGCAACTTCTCAGATTAGACTTTTCACAAGTAGTCCAGCACTCAGTGCTCATCGCCTAAACCATACCAAAACAGTTTATTTCTGGCTGCCAAGAAATACCCTCTCCTCCCAAGACTGGGCCCAGGCACATCTCAGTTGATTTGGGCACTTTGCCGAGACACCTTAGCAATGATTAGATACACCCTGAAGAAAAAAAAAATCCATCATCCACAAAAGGCACTGCCAAGCACAGGTAGACTTACCACTAGCAAGGCAAAAGAGGGGACACTACCTCCAAGAATAGCCTCAAAGGCTTGCACAGAATATACCCGAAGTAACAAAGCCCACCTCCTCTCAAATTACTTCATTTAAGCATTTAAAGATTTTATTGCTAAATTTTACTGCTGTCCTACCCATCCTCCCCAAGCCTGCAGCAAATTGAAGATGTGGCAGAGAAACTACTTGGTAAGAGGCTTGGAAAGGAAATTGTTGTTCAAAGCCAGAAAAAACACATCACTAAGATTAAACTTGCTACCACAGATAACACCAACAAACCATGTCTAACCTAACATCAGTCTGATCTGAAGTGACAAGATCAAGCATTACCTGTTAGGCTGTTACAACTGCTTGTACCAACTCATGCATGTTAGCCCTGACAAGACACTCCTAAACAAACAGTTTTGCCAACTGCAGGTAGCAATGAGGAAAAGCATTACAGGTTTCACGAGTAGCTGTTGTTCCTAGACAGCACATTAAGCCAAGTTAAATCCCCAAGCCAAGATAATGCATTGCAATGCCACTGGGAGTCACACACAGGGCTCAAACTCCAAACTTTCCAAATACCTGCAGAATTACCTGCTTCAAGATGTCTATGGTCTTTGTGCCCGCAGCTTTCAGTGAGCAAACACAAACTACAAGCTATCCAAGGAACTTTAAATGCTAAAGGTTGCTGAACAGTACAGGTAGGCAAGGAGCCAAGTTTAAGGCTCTGCAAGTATCTTTTCCCCTCATACCCCAACTAATTTATCATGACTTTTCAATAAAAACAAGGTGAGAGCACATCCTGTGCTTTGCATAAGTAGTCTTCTGATTGCTGTAGAGTATATACAAGCATGGATATAAATACCTGCAAATTTTATTGGAATCAAAGCCCTTAGCCATATCAGAAATTAAAGGGAACACAATGAAGTAATATAGGACAGTTGCTCTGGAGTGAGAATGCATCAAATTTGAAAAGTTGAAAGACATTAGACTGCTTTAACTTTGCATCCAAAAGCAGTGAAAGTTTATATCTTGCATAAATTCTTGCTAGATAGAGCTGAACACACTTACTCTTCTCCCATGATTTGACAGGGGGCGAAATTAAGCCTTGAGTTTAAACTGTCTGAATTTGGCAACATGAAATTTAGCATGCAACTCCACTGAGGTAATTGCTTATCAAGAGGTCACCATCTTACAGTCCTCCACTTTGTCCAACAAGGAAATTGCACCACACATCCTTCATAGGAAAATATTTACACAGAAAGTTTAAACTATTGTTGAAGCAATTTAACAATAGGTCTTTCCTAAAAATCTACTAATGCATATCTAGCTTTTTTTTGAGATCCTACACTCAGTGTAATTTAAATAGCATTTGAAACATTCCAACAGGAATCACATTGCACAGAAGAAGCAATTTGCTTCTCTAACATTTTTGCACACCTGCTTAGAGCCTGTGCATTTAGTGCACAGGTTTACAGCGCCAAGCCTCTACATAGATGCCTAATAAATGCTACAGAACAAAGTCCTTTGGAATGAGGGCAAGCATCTTAGCCTCTAGGCCATAAAGACTTAAGGCTTCTTGTAGTTTCATTTGCTTGGTCAGTGAGAGCCAGAGGAAGTGCCATCCACTTTCACTCCTGGTTTGGAGTTGGTATCCAATTTGCTCAGGTAGACTAAAGCCCATTGCCATTTCAGACAAGCAGACTGGTGACAAGTCAGTTGTGGGTCACTCCAGGCCCTTCTGGAAGAAGGGATGCAAAGAAAGTCTTGAAAAAAACCCATGCTGTGCTCATATATGAAGGGTTAGCCTGCTGCAGTTCTTGTAAAACTTGTCCCTCATCCGGAGATGCCTCAGATTCATCTGCTCTGCCTGCGTTTTCCCCCTGCCAAAATAAAGGCTATTTGGTAAATGAGATCATTTCAGAAATGCATTAGAAGAATCAGGTGTCAAACAGCATGGTTTGTTACCCAGATGTCACTGTCAGAACATAAAAAGCTTGCAAGTATCCCCAGACAACCACAAAGTCAAAAAAACCAAGCTGCACACTAGTATTACTGGTTAACTCACACCACGTGTCTACAAACACTGTTTAGGACAAACATGAAGCACCAGATCAGGTGAACAATGTATTTACAACTAATTAACTTTCACTGACATCAACCAGAAGTGTCAGCTTGAAATGCAAGACTCAGATTGCTTATATACTCAAATCCTACCACTGAGGTAGTCCAATCCCCATCTTCAGTTACAGAACCTGTTCAGCCTGTGACAGGCCGCTCTCCATTCATTACAACATCTTAAAGAACAGAAGCAACCAAACAACAACATCCAGCCTGAAATATTTTGTAGAACAGAGGAGTCAGCTACACCAGAGGAAGACTCAGGCTGACAGTTAGTCCCCCATGGAAGATAGTTTCTGACAGAAGTTTAGAGAAAAGTTTTTGCTACTAGATGGAATTAGTAAACTCCAAGTAAAACTTCACAGGGTTTCATGCTCATGGTTTAAAAAATAGCAAGACAATACCTGTAAGTTATTGTTCTGGTCCTGGTTTATAGCAGCCTGAGGAGGAACATTGCCTGGGAAGGGCTGAAGTGGTCTTCGTCTAAATGGAAGCCATCCAACATGGTGCCTGGGGAAGGCAATAGATTTTTATTAATACTGCTTAAACATTACTCCTTCCTGTTACACCAACACAGTTCAAGTAGCATTTGACTGCTGACTGCTCAGAGCTGTAGACAGCAAGTTCAGAATACTAAGGTCTTTCTGCCCTGACCCAGTAAGTACTTTCAAAGCCTCCTGTTAGCAGCAAACCATGAGATGTGGAGGGAAGACTGAGCATCTGCTCGCATTCAAAATGAACAGTACTTCATCCAGGTTTGTATCCAGCATGCTGCTAGAGGTACAAACAGCCTGCTTGTTTACCACATTATGTACACCCCGGGTAACTTCTGTGCCCACCCTAAAAAAGGGCACAACAAAGAACATGCAAAACACAATACTGTCTTACCAAAACATTACAGGCCATATAGACCTTCTCAGAAGGTCTGTATCTCTACAGCACCTGCACTTTGTAACCCACAATAGAAGCTGTTCAAAGTTACCCTTTGGAATTATCAATAGGAAAATTTAAGGACTTTTTATTAAGCGATTAACCTTCACTCTCCAAGTCTGCATAGAGGTTAGTAGAGCTGATCATTTGAGCTGCTCCAGTTTCAACTCTTAGACCTACCAACAGGAATTCAGAGGCCTACATCACTTGTTTCACTGGTGATCAAAGAATTTGAGAACAGATTATCTCTCAGACAAGACAGCCCAAGCATGTCAGCTGAGGGCCCATTATCTTTAGTGTGCTTTTAAGATTTATCCCAAGTTTTGCCCCTCTAAAGAGGCTCAAAGGCAATTCAGGACACTGCATTCAGTTTAGCTTGGTCTGCTCTCCAGAGCAGCAACACACAGCAGAAAAAACCTGCATGGGTACAGGACTTAAATAGCAGGTGTGAGATCCTCTTCCCAGACTTCAAACACTGGTTTCCCAACAAGCAACTGTCATTTACTACATTGAACCTACAGGTCAGTCTGCTCTACACTTGCCAAACTGCTGGGGCTTTACACTGAGAGCTGCTTAGGTTTCAAGTAGTTTTTAAAAAAGAAAGCCAGCCACACCCAAAGCTTTACTACAAAACTCAGGTAAGATCACCCACTATCACCCATTCTTCATTTAATCCAGGCATAGGCTATACTCATATTTTTGCTAAATAGCAAGTTATACCAGGATAGAGCAGTGGTTTACCCTTTCCAGGTACAAGAGTCATGTGAAGCTCAACTGCCAGAAAGCTGACCACAGTACAGAGCTCAGTACTTCAGTGAAACCTTTCTGAATACAATAGTTAATACCATCTACTTACAGATACATCAGAACAGTGCCACCCATAACCAGGAGGAATCTGCTGACACTGGAGTAGAAATAGATAACATTGACAAAAACATAGAACAGTGTTGCTGAGTAGAGCCAGTCCAACCAATCTCGATTGCCACCCTCCTCCTCTTCTTCCATGAGGGGACCCCCTTGGGCATTCATCCGCAAGTTCTGGTTGGCTGCTGCATTAACCTGGGCAGCAGCGTTCTGGTTTCCAGGCTGATTTTGTGCAGGAAATGGGTCTGGGAGAGGAGCTGGAGGTGTCACTGGTGCCACCGGTATCTCCTGAGAACGCTGTGCATGGGACGGGTCAGTAGATGCAGCAGTAGAAGCCAAGCTGAAACCAGAACAGAAAGTATAGAATAAGGCTTAGTCAAATCCTTTCACACTTAACACAGGCACTGAAAATTTGTCCATCTTTATACTTAAAGTCAGATCACATGCAAGTCAAAAGCATCAAGTTTAGAGGCTACAGAAGGGTTAAAAACAAGTTTTAGCTCTACCCATGCCAACAGTTGCATAGTGACTTCAGCAAGTTAAACCAGGCACCTTCCACTTTATGAACAAAAATTTCAACACTTTGCAAAAAAATTCTTTAGAACAATCAAAAGGTAGTCTAGAAGGCTTCTGCAATTCTCAGCTTTACCTCTGTCACCAATTTTCAGTCAGTGCTCTGTGAGCTACTTTAAGCAGTCAAAAAAATTGAAGAGCTAAGGCTCATCAGCAGAATTACATTTACTCTACAGACACCTGCCCTCCCAATCAAGAGGATCAGAGATCTGCAATTTGTTGCAAGATTCAAAACCACTGGCCTGAACAGGAAGCCAAGAACCACATACAGTTAGAGGTACATTCCCACACCATTCAGTGTAAGTTACAACAAAAAAGTGTCTTCCAACCACCATCAAGAGAGGAAGAACTGCCAGAAGCTCTCTATACCCTTGTGTTAGTTTCTACTTCCTACTGGTAGCTTTTGACAGAAAACTTACTATCGCATGTAATATTGTCTTGCATAAATCTGCTGAAACCAGGACATCTGAAGCATGCTGTAGGTTGTATAAGCAGAGAAGCCAGGAGCCACACTTTGGAAGGGATGCCAAGTTGTTTCCAGCCTTTATCAAAAGTTGAACACATTCATTAGCAAATACTGGACAAACTGCAAGAGTCATTTGTTACAGGACAACGTAAATAGCTTCTGCCATTTTGTGCATCCAAGTGCAAGCCTAATTTTTCCTTCTAGAGTATTAAAGATATCTCTTTACCCACATGAATAAAGGGAACATTTTCAACTAACAGACCAGTGCACTTTCCTTTAGCTTATTCCATGTCCACTAAAGCTTTTATATATAAGCTCATCATATTTGGCCCATATTCTATGGACTTAAGACAGCATGTGTGGCATAAGGAGCTGGCATCTATCACAAAGCCAACATTTTAAAAATCCTGGTGATGTACGTAAAAATTGTATTTACCTGTTACTGGCCTCTGCTGAAGACTGGCCACCAGAAGAGCATCTCAGTCTTTCACCATCTGAGGAAGATACAGATGGTTCTTGACTAGCTTCTGACGGTAACTTTGGCTCATCAGCTTTAACCTAGGGACAACAATGCAGTTAATGAGGTTTATTTGAGACACTACACAAGCTTGAAGCAAGAAGGTTATGCCACACAGAATATGCTCCAATTTTATAACTGCTACACAGTTCACACTCTTTGTCCTGCACAGTACTGACAGTGCTCTGGAGCAACATGCCACAAGCACCTCCATCAGTATTGTAAAGTTCCTTAAAAAATGACTGGTGTCTAAAACTGACTCAATGTTACTTTTCACCTTCACCAGATCTACACCTATATTTATTCATTTTTATGCATGTAGTCAGGTCCCATCTTGTTATAAAAATGTAATTGGAAGAAACAGAAGGAACTGCACTCAAGCTTGACTTTTTAGCTATGACAAGTTTGTACTTGCATACACAAACTGCTGTACATAGAATTTAGGAGCTGTTCTGTGGTGATACCTCTGTATAATATCCAGACCAAAACTGGCTCACATCTAGCAACCACCAAACATGGGTAGGATAAGCTCAAATTGCCTGTAATGGGCAATATAAACACACCTCTAGACACATTAGCACATCCACTTGAAAGTAAAAATTGGTTTTGGCCATTTGCACTTAAGACCAGTAAGTGCTCACTTCAAGCACTAAGGCTCATTTTTTGCTTCCGCTCTACAGGCTGTCATTAATGAGAGCAGTCAAAGTGTCTTCAGCTAACTGCCTTCTTCCTTCCCCACACCCCCATACATAGATCAGAACCACTTCCACCTTAACTACCACATCATCTGCCCACAAGCAGAGCCTCTGTCCAGAAAAGGCTGGGACATGACAAGTCACATTCTATTTAATAAAGCTGAATTTACCAGAAAGCATTTCTTCTTCAAGCTGTGTGTTACAACTAGATTATAGTTTTGATATTTCTTAACAGAAGCCACAAGAACCTTTACTGATGAACTGTAGAATCAATTTTTTACTTGGCTTAATCCAAACACATTCACAAATTCCTAAACAAATTATCACAAAATACTGCCATTGCACTACTAGGAAAAATCTGCGGTACCAGTGAACCTTAAAATAGCCATTCAACACTTCCGATTTTCAGTCACAACCCCAAGATTCAGCTTAATATGCTAAATTAGTACAAGTACCTCTGCATTGGTTTCTTGCACATTTGCAGGAGTCTTGAAGTTGTATACCAAATGAAGAGCATGCAACTCCCCATGCTAAAATATAAAGGAACACATGTTAAAAAAACAATCTCTTTTCTGGATGTATTTCAGCACATCATAAAGGATTTTTTTATATACCTTTGGCAGCAACTCTCTCAGATAATGATGATCAAGCAGCAGCTTCCCAGAATAAATCAGCTTCTGGTCCTCTTCAGGCTTTGAAAGAAAACAAAGAATAGGATGACTTGCTCCACCAAGCACATGCAAGCAGCAACTGACACAACTTGCAGCCAGATGGGCAGAGGCACACAGCTGGAAGCACCCCACACATTAAGGTACTGTAATGGTTTTGTGTGGTCAACCCACCACAGGTACACAGGGAATTGCACGCATTAAATTCAGCTGATGAGATGAGAACAATTGAATGCTGAAGTGCAAGCTTACTAACACCGAGGTCCAAATCAGCAGGAGGATACAAAGCACCCCTCTGGCCAAGAACTTTGTTACAGGCTGTCTCTTTCACAGTCCCAACAGACATTTTTTGTGTTTCTCAGAAACAGGCTGGGAGTGCCACCTAATCTGATCAGCACTGGAGGTGATGTCAAGTAAATCTGTTACACCCCATCAGTCGGCAAGAGCATGCTGATCTTGCTTCTGGGCAATCACCTTGCTCCTAAGAAAAGGAGAGCAAAAAAGCATATCCTCCTGCTGAAACGCTGTCTGTCGGGTGCAGCGGCGCGCAGCAGTGCAACGAGCACCCACGGCGTTACCGCACCGAACCCCGTGACTCAGAAGGAAGTCAAAGACTTCTGCATTTCCACCGCCCGACCTCCCCTACCCACCCCGTCGCCTCGCTCTGCGCAGACGGGGCTGCCTCTCGCTCAACGGGCCGAGAGCTTTCCCCCAGAACCGACCCCCGAAGGACCCTCAGCCCCCTCGCCACCCCCGACCTCCCCGCGGCGGGCAGGCTCCCCGGCGGCGGCTGACGATTGCGAACACCCCGCGGGGACAGGCGGCGGTGCCGGGGAGGGCAGTTAATATTCAACCGCGGCCGGAACAGAAACCGAGCCAAGTCCCAAAAGAAGGCGGCCCGCACCCACCTGCGGGCAGCTGATGCAATCGGGCTGCGGGACACCCCGGCGCGGGGGGGAGGGCCGGCAGGGCAAAGCGGCGGCGGCCCCGAGAGCCCCACGGCAGCTCCCGCCGCCCCGCGGGGACTCAGCACGCACGCACACACCCACCCCCCCAGCACCCCAACGGCGGCGAGAAGGGGCCGGTGCAGCGGGCCGAGGGGTCGCGCACTCACCGGTGCCTCCGGTACGAGGCGGCGCAGCTCGGCCTTGAGGCGGCGCACGGTCCAGGCGGGGGCGGCGCGGAGGCGCAGATCGGGGTGCCGCTGCGTGGGGCTCCGGACGAGCAGCGCCAGCGACTCCTCCATGGCGGGACCGGGACGGGGGCGGCCGGTACCCGACCCCGCAGAGCGCTTTATAGGCGCCCGCCGCGCCCCGCCCTGCCGCAGGGTCGCGGTGGCTGCAACCGATTGGCCGCGGCGGGAGAGGGGGGACGGGGCTTCCACGTGGGCCAATGGGACGGAGCCCCGCCCGCGGGGGCCGCGGGAGGGCGGTGGCGGGAGACGGAGGGGCTGATTGGGCGGCGCCGGGTGAGGGGCGGGGGCTCCAGAGCTCAGAGCAGCGTCACCATGGCGACCGTCATCCCGCCCCACTGGGCCGGGGCCGTGAGGGGCGGGCGGCTACTGCGGGGGCGGCGGGGCCCGGTCCCGCTGTCCCCGCCCGCGCCGGGCCCCTGCCCTCCCTCCCTCCGTCCCGGGGGCGGTCGGGCGTGCTCAGCCCCCGGGGCCCGCAGGTAGCGGGGCGGCCTCACCGGGCCGCGATGGCCGCCCGACCCCCCCCCGGGGCCGCGCTGGGCCTGAGGGAGCCGAGCCCGCCCGCCAGGCCGCAGCGCCGGCAGCCTCACGGGGCCCGGCCCAGCCACCCCTTCGGCACCGGGCAGGGAGCGGGGGACGCATAACCGGTGCTCTGCCGCACCTTCTCCCTCAGACACCCAGCCCGCCTCCCGCCTGCCCGCTCCGGCCTTGCCGCCGTGCCGCTGAAACGTGCGCCCAACCGCCGGCAACGCAGGCACCGGTTTATCTCTGGTGCTCACAGCCCCCCAAGGCAGAGGGGCTCTGCAGCAGGGCTCGTTCATCGCCGTCTCTCGGTCCCCTGCGCAGGCGAAAGCTCCGCCACGCATCGGCTTCGGCAGCAACGCTGGGTTTAGGGATCCCTGGCTTCGCTCTTCCCTTTCCCCTTCGCCCACAGGAGCAGCACACCTCTCCAGGAGGGGCCTGCACACCCTGGATCCACAGCCTGATCCAGGTGAAACATTGCCTTTTTCCCTATGTTTTTTTTTTTTACCGGATCTGCATAGCCACTTCAACAGGTTTGTTGCTGACTTTGTGGGGACAGGACACACCATGCTTCTGCGTGAGGCCAAAAGGAGCGCGCAGGGGTGTTGGGGAAAGGTGATAACTCAAGACATTATCACTGACAAAAAAAAGTCCAAAACATAAAAACGTAGAACAGCAGCTTCTGAGTCCTCCTCCCCATACATACCCATTTTCCTTTGAGACGTGATCCAACATCGGGAAAAACAGTGGTAATGATCCTGCTGCACCAGGAGGGGGTTTTAGTGTACTTTAAAACAATATCGTAGGAATGTGAGAAGTCAGTTGTATCTGTCAGCACCACATATTTACTCTGTGTGTTTCATTAGCTGCTCAGCATTTCTTGGCAGCCAGACCTGTTGCCCAAAGGCACCAGTGAGTTTGCAGCCAGTACCAGATTTTGGAAACAGAAAAGACACTCCGCCATGGGGATGCATCACCTCACAGCTTCCTGGGGAAGAGCTGTGCCACGGGGCATCGCTGCCTGGGCACCAACAAAATAGAATCACAAAGAAATGAACTGAGCCTATGTCTCATCCGACAAACCCTTTGCGGCTCCCAGGGTACATCCTTGCAAGGATGGAGAACACCAGCAGAGCCCGTTCCTGTGTTGCATCCCTCCCTACAACGAGCACCACGGCAGCAGGAATCACTTCAGCCATGAGGCTGCGCTCCCCACCTGCACTGCCCTCGGCTGTCCCTGAACAGGCTCAGCACTCAGGTGGGCTTTCCCTCCCCAATCTCAGTTCTGGGTCCCCACCCAGCCAAGGAGACGCTGTCAGAGCTATTCGCCGCTCTGGCTCTGCCAGCAGGGACCGTGATCCGTGTCCCGCAGCTCCTGACAGCGGTGAAAGAGGGAAAGACAAATGCAGTGTCCAAGGCCGCCCTTGCCAATGCCCCCTGTTAAGGTCAAGGTGACTTTGCTGCTCGCTCAGTTGCAGCCTTTGCTCAGAGTGCCCACAGGGGTCCCGTGGGTGGCAGGGAGAGGGTAAGGCTGAGCAGATACTGATGTCAAACCAGGTTCTCAGGCTCTGTGTGTGCATTTTGCTGGGACTCCCTGTGCTGTTGCTGGCCCCTGGACCAGGTGAGCAGCTGTAGTTGCAGCACCCATCCTGCCTTGTCACAGACAAGGGGGGCATAGCTCGCCTGAGCTGCCTGCTGCCCATCCCCTGCCCTAGCCATTGCTGGGAAAACTGCCCGCTCACAGGAACATGCTGGACAACCTTATCTGCACCCAGCGCTGACCTGGCTTTGAGCAGGGGGTGGAGGAGCGACCTCCCAAGGGGCCCGCCAGCCTGCGTGCGGAACCTCGGCAGTCCCCCCCTCCAAGTCAAGGGGTGCTGAGCCCCCCAGAGAGCCAGGCCCTTGCTGCCCTCACCTGAAGCAGCCAAGAACCGGTGGATCTGAAGTCGGTGGACATGTCTGGACATTTGGTAGCACGTGCTCTGGTCCCAGAGGCTGATTCAGAGCTCCTGGTACTAACGCAAAACAAATACCTGCCCCGATACTGTCTGCTTAGCTCAGGTCTCGCTCTGTAGACATGGGGCAAAACAGAAGGTGTGACCAGCATGTCACCCCCACCGTCCTGCTGAACAATTAACTCCGATTTACCAAAATTGGAGATGAAGGGCTGCAAGCTTCTTTTGTCAGCGGTGCCTGCGTAAACATTAACCCTGATGTAAATCAGGATTATCTCCCTGACCTCAACACAATTACTCTGTTTAAAAAAAAAAAAAACGAGGCGGGGGGGGGAGGAAACGGCTGATGAGTTTACAGCTCTGTGTGCGGTCAGGCTCATTTTCACCGCGTGGCAATCACTCAGCACAGCAGGAACAGCCGGCGGAGAGTTTGCCAGTACGCAAGGAGGTGTCCCACAGCCTCGCAGCCTGGCGTGCTCCCTTTGCTCACCCAGGTGCGGTGACGCAGGGGAAGAGCCTGCCAGGAGCTGCAGTCCAGCTTATGCAGGCCTGGCGGGGCGGTGATGCCGGGGTCCGAAGCAATATTGTGCTGTCCAAAGGTTGCTCTGCGGGCCGGGATGGGACAAGGATCAGAGGACGGCGTGATCCAGACAAACCGGGCTGATTCTCGGGATTTGGTTCAATGTATTTACTTAGTAGGAAGCACTGCGCTTGTTAGGTGTCTGGCTTTAAAAAGAGTTTCATGGTGCTGTTGTCACGGCCCCTTCAGCTGGTGTGGGGGCTTCCTCAGAACCTGCAAACAAGACTTTGGTCTTGTTTAGGCACTGGGCTCGGTGACCCCAGTGCCAGTGGCCCGCGAGCAGGCAGGGAGCTCGCAATGTGCTCCGGCATGGTGCAGGCAGAGCCGCACCACGGCGGGGTCTGCGGGCAGAGGGCTGCCCACGTCTCTGAGCATTTCTGTGCCCAAACAGAGCCAGTTCTGCCAGAGATGCATCCCACGGTCCTTCCCCACGGAGGCAACCCGTCACGGGCAGAGCGACACAAGCGCTTCGCCAGTGAACTCCAGCAGTTCCCCTCCTTCGGCTGGGTTGTTCCACCGCTCGGTAAAGCAACTCATCCCGAAACGAGCGACCTTCCCCGGCCCACGCTGCTCCGGCGCGGTAACGAAACTTTCCCGCCGGAGAGGGGAGAAAAACCGGAGGGAACGCGTAACCGGGAGGTTGGAAACGAGCTGCACGGCAGCGTGTCACAGGCCAGGCTGAAAACCGTCGCCTGCTGCCGGCGCTGCCCCGGCGGCCCGCCAGCCCTCTGCCAACAGGTCACCGGAGCGGCGGCGGCGGGGAGCGGGCAGCCTCAGAGCAGCGGGAGAGGCGGGACCCGCCGCCGGGCTGAAACATCCCCGGGTGGAGGCGAGGGCCCCCGCGGCGACACTGGTGGGGATGCCCGGCCACGCGGGAGAGCCCGGCGCCCCAGGAGCGGGGCGGACCCCCGCCCCTCTCGGGGTTCACTGTGCCGCTAACGGGGCTCCCCATGGCCGCGGGATGCCCGGGACGGCCGGGGCCGGGGCGGGGGGGGGGGTGTCCTGCCGCCCGGCCGGCCCCGCCCCCGTTGCCACGGCGACGTTGTCAGCAACCCTCCGGCCACGCCCCCCTCCCCGTGTGGGCCAATGGCGCGGCGGCGCCCGGCCTGCTCGCCGGTGACGTCATGGCCGGTGAAAATCCCCCGTGGCCGCGGGAGCGGCGGTGGCGGCGGCGCGGCCCCGTGGCCCGGTGCGGCCCGGCCCGGCCCGCAGCATGGCCAAGCACCACCGCACGCCGGCGCGCTCCGCCGAGCCCGTCATCGAGGTCAAGAGCAAGGTAAGCGCCCGCCGGGGCCGCCGCCGGGGCCGGGACCGGGGCCGCTTCCGCCGGGTCGCGACCGGGCGCGCCGCCCCCGCACCGGGCAGCACACGTGGGACGGCGCCGCGCGCCGGGGAGCGGCGCGGGAGTCGGGCCGTGCGGGCGCTCCGCTCCCCGGCGCTGCCCGGGGCCTCCCCGAGCCCGGCCCGGCCCGGCCCGGCGGCCGCGGTGTCCCGCCACCGGCGGGCTCCGCCGGGGCGCGGGCCCGCTCGACGCGGCCGGCACCGGCCCTGGGAGCGTCGCCGGGGAGCGCTCGCCAGACGCGCGGCCTCGCCGGGGCGCGGTGCCGCCAGCCCCGGCGTGCGGGATGGCTCCGCCGGTGCGGGCGTGCTGGGTGCGCGGTCACCCCGGGTGCACGGCTCGCCCAGATGTGCTCTCGCCCAGATGTGCACGCTCGCCAGGGCATGCACACCCCCCGGCTACGCCATCACCCAGATGTGCGCCCCCAGCAAGGGATGAACTCCCCCGCCCAGACACACACACCCGCACGGCTGTGCGCTCGCCCAGATGTGCCTGCTCGCCCAGATGTGCCTGCTCATCCAGATGTGCGCTCACCCGGCACACTCTCACCCGGGTGTGTGCCCTCGCCCAGCTGTGCCCACCCAGCCCTGCGTTCATCCAGATGTGCGCATTCTCCTCCTGCACCCTTGTCCAGCTGTGTGCTCACCCAGCTGTGCCCCTGCCTGACCAGGGTGCCCGGCGGGGTGTGTGCGCGGTGCCCTCCTTACCGGCGCACGCTGGCTGCCGCCTGCCCCGACAGCTGGGGTGTGATCCCCCCTCAGGCAGCGCGATACTCGCAGTGTTCCTCAGCCCGTTCTTAATTGGCTTCCCCTTCATCGTGACTGAAGGAGGCAATAATTAACGCCATTGCTCACCAGGTGCTATGGCAGCACCTGTGTCGCAGGGAAGGGCCTCCCGGCAGCATGGTGCCTGCCGTGGCTGGCGATACAGCCGGAGGTTCCTTCCTCTGCCGTGTGGACACCTCTCTGCCCCATCACTTTGGTGTTCAGGCAGGAAAACGGTTCTGCTCCTTTTATTTTGCTTTTGGGATGGGCTCCGGCCAATGGGTGCCGCTGCCTTGGTGCTGCTGAGGCTCTGGAGCCGGCAGTGCCTGGCTCTGCCTGCCCCGGGGCAGCTCTGTGCGGTGCCCTGCCTGCATCTGTCCTGTTGGCCAGAGCTAGCCCTGCCCAGCCTCACCCCCTTCCTCCTCCTCCTCCTCTGCAGTTCGACGCCGAATTTCGCCGCTTTGCCATGAAGCGCTCCAGTGCAGGCAGCTTCCAGGACTTCTACCGCCTTCTGCAGACGGTGCACCAGATCCCACGGGTGGACGTGCTCCTGGGCTACACGGATGTCCATGGCGACCTCCTGCCCATCAACAACGATGACAACTACCACAAAGCCCTGTCCTCTGCCAACCCCCTCCTCAGGGTCATCATCCAGAAGAAGGGTAAGTGGGAGCTGGAGAAGGGTGCCGGATCCATCCTCCACATCAAGGGAGATGAGCCACGTCCTGCAGTACCACTGGTTCCACGTTTGGGCTGTGCCAGTGGCAGTGGCAGCCAGTCACATACCTGTCAGCCACCGCTATGGTGGATGGAACTGGAGATGGCGGCACCAGGAGGGTCCCAGAGCCCCACTGGGGCCATGGCACCCATGCAGGCTCTCCCTGACAGCCCTTCCCCATGGCAAAGGCACCCATGCCAGCCTGGCCCCATGCACCCCAGCAAGCAAAGGCAAATCCTCCCAATTCACCCCTTTGAAGTTGCATTTTCCAGCCGGGCTTGCGTGGGCTCCCGGAAAACACCACATTGCTCCCGTGAGTGCCACGCTGAGAGCCCCGTCGGCTCCCTGCCCTGAGGCGGTGGCAGCCATTGTTTTGGCAGAGCTCTCAGGGTACCGGGTGCTGCAGAGTTTTTGGTGGTGGGAGGAGGCTCGTCTCCTCCCCGGCAGCCCAGGGGCTCGCCCTGACCGCAGCGGTGTGTTCCCGGAGAGCAACTTCCTCACACAGGAGCATGAAATCTCCATGATAGCAGCGTCCCAGTGAGGATGAAAGCCTCTCGGTGACAAACACCCTGGGTAGGTCTCTTCTTCACCAGGGAGATGCCCATCCTGCTCGGTTTAGCAGCACTGAGGCTTTCTCTTTAGTAGCACCATCAAGCAACAGTGCACAAAGCCGGAGCCTGACCTAAAAGCCCCTGTTTCCCTGTCACGGTGCAACTCCGTGTTTCCAGCTTATGCTATTGGTATAAAGTCCCTGGGCGAGGGGCGATGCCAGTGGCCGGCCCTGGCTGCTATGCCAGTTTTCCTGGGCTTTTGCATCGGGGTGATGCACTGGACCAAAGCCCAGACCCAGGCTGCGGCATGGGGAGCCAGCGTGGGGCTGGTTGTGCCGGGACTGCTGCGGGAGCATTGCTCCTGCTCTCAAGAACCGCCTCATCTGCTGCTGGGAAAAGCCTGCAAGGGCCCATGAGTGACCATGCCGAGCTGGCACAGTACGGAGAGTGGACAGCTGAAGCCCGGGCACCGTGGGCAGCACAATAAGGAGGGCAAGGAGACGGTGCCTGCGAGCCCCAGCACCCAGCTGTGCCCACAGGAGAGGGGCTGCGGGGCCGGCAGCACCGCGGGAGGTGTGTGGAGAGGCCAGGAGCAAGCCCTGGGTGAGTCACAGCTGATTTAAAATGGATCCAGGTCATCCCGGGGCTGGGCTGTCGTTGAACCAGTCCGGGTCGGTAAGGAATGCGGCTGCAGAGCCTCTCTTGCACGCCGGGCACGGGGAGCCATGCACACGCATGTGTACGTAGGTGTGCACCCAATGGTGGGCTCCGTGGCCGCCAGTCCTGCCGCAGGGGGTCAAAAAGCAAAGGCTGTAGCTTGGTTCCTCTCTGTGCTGTCACCTCACACGGTGAAGCTGTCCCTGCAGAGCAGCCTGGCTGGGGACGGCAGTGCTGGCCTTCCTTGGCTGGGCTTGGCTCATGGGAAGGGCAGGGGAAAGGCCAGCACATTGCCAGGGCCACCGGTGGGCTCGTCCATGGGGTGCTGGACCTGCCTGGCCCAGCTGCTCCGTGCCCCTTGGAGAGGAGCTGTGCACTGAAATAGCTGTGGGAAAGCCTCCACCGCCCTTCCCCGAGCTAAAAATACGCCAGGCTGTGTGTGCAGGGAGATATTTATAACCTAGGAGCCCTGGCAGGCTGGCTTGGCTGGGGAGAAACCCCATGTCCACTGGGCTTGGGGGCATCCCCAGCTCCCCTGCGGCTGGAGCAGGGTCCGGGTGCTGGCTGGGGGCACCGTGGGGAACGTGCCGGCAATGCAGTGGCCAAGATCTCACCCCTCGGCCCCTGGTGGAAAGGGATGGGGAGAAACCAGAGAGGGCCCAGGGGATGCTCCCCAGCACGTGGTGAATGCAGCCAAGGAGGGGACGTGGCAGAGCTGGGCCCCACGGAGCAGCCCTGGGGCAGGGTCAAGGAGGATGGGGTCAAACCCTCTGTGGTGGCACCAGATGGTGGAATAAGAGACAGCAGCACAAATCACAGTTGGGGATGTTCAGGGGCCCTGGGGACGCTGCAGCCCTGGGATGGGTCTCCAGGATGTGGGGAGTCTCCATCCTTGGGGATGGCAGGGCTCCACAGGACACAGCTGCAGCCATCCCCATCGCATGCCAGCGATGGCCCTGCCCCAGTGGGGACAAGGGACTCTGGTGCTGTCTCATGGAGCCGGACTTGCCCTCAGGAAGCTGGCTGCTGCCACAGCACCCCCTCATGCAGCGGGGGAGCCTCATGCGGGGGGGGGGTGGTTCCCCCTCCCCAAACTGGGGCACAGCCGCAGCTCCCAGGCCCTCAGGGCTGGCAGCTCTAGTGTTAAGCTGCAGAGTTTGGCTTAAAGTGTGATTAAGGCTGAATCACTGCCTCGATCCCACTAATCCTGGCCTTGTGTACGCTGGGTAATCCCAGGAGATGGGCCTGGCGGAGACAGGCTGCAGGAAAAGCTGGGGTGATGCTCCGGGGAGGAGAGCCAGTGAGACCTGTGAGCAGGGCACTTCTCCCACCGGCTCCCCTAACACCTGGGAGCCAAGGGCACACTGTTGCGTCGCTGGGCAGCTGCAGTGCCTGACCTGTGTTCTCCCTTGCTCCCTACAGCAGAGTCTGATGCCGGTGTCTTCGCCTCAAACTCCTTGCAGCGGAAGAAGAAGGGGCTGCTGCGCCCCGCACACTACCGTGCCAAGCCTCACCTCCTCATCGGCATGCCCCAGGACTTCCGCCAGATCTCCTCCATCATCGACGTGGACATCCTGCCCGAGACCCACCGCCGCGTGCGGCTCCACAAGCACGGCTCTGACAAGCCGCTGGGCTTCTACATCCGCGATGGCGTCAGCGTACGCGTGGCCCCGCAGGGAGTCGAGAAGGTGCCTGGCATCTTCATCTCCCGCCTGGTGAAGGGCGGCTTGGCCGAGAGCACGGGTCTGCTGGCAGTGAGCGACGAGATCCTGGAGGTCAATGGCATTGATGTGGCTGGCAAGTCCCTGGACCAGGTGACGGACATGATGGTGGCCAATAGCCACAACCTCATCATCACCGTCAAGCCGGCCAACCAGCGCAACAACGTCATCCGCAGCAGCAAGGCCTCGGGCAGCTCGGGCATGTCTACGGACAGCACCCCCAGCCAGCAGACCCCCAGCCCAGCCTCGCAGTACCTGAGCAACTACAGCACGGCCGAGAGTGATGAGGAGGGTGACCTGGTCATAGAGAGCGACAGCGCGCCCCACTACATCCCTGGGGGCTGCCCCAACGGGGGCCCCGCGGATGGACCGCTCCAGCGGAGCCTGTCCCCGCACAGCTCGCGGGGCTCCCTGCAGTCCCTCTGCAGCCACGATGGCAGCCCTGGCCGGGGCAGTGGGCGGGAGGACGGCACCCTCCTCACCCTATAGCCACAGGGTCCCGTGCCACCCTTGGCGGCCAGCCGGGTTTCCGCGCAGCCGGGCTGGTCATGGGCACCGGGGCAATGACAGGGCCGGTGGGCAGGGGTGGAGCGGGGCTGCCCGCTGCCTTCTCCCGCCACCCGCATCCCCGGGAGCCCCGCTGCGGCACCGGCTCCCGCCAGGCACTGCCCCTCTGAGCCCCCTTGCCTCCCTCCCCTTCCTTCCAAACAAGTGGGTTTTTTTAATTTGTTTTATCAAAATATGCATCATCAATTAATATATTGCAACGGACAGTAAAACCTTTTCTAGAAAGCACCCTGCTTGTCCCTGCTTCACGTCACTGCAGGGGCTGGACCCCAACAGCCGTGGGGAACAGCCCCCTCCAGGACAGCAAACAGCCCCAGTGCCGCAGGACAGGACAGGCACACCCCCCACCAGCCCCACTGCCCTGTCCCACACACTGTGGCCCATCCTGCCACGGATGCATGCGCTCCAGATCCCCTGGGAGGAGGGGGACGGGATGGGGACCCCGGCCCTGCGCGCACAAGGCAGTGCCTGGGAGCGGCACCCTTGACTGTGGTGCACATCGTGGCTTCGCTGCTGCACTGGGCAACCCCATCGAGAGCCCTTGCAGGGAGGAACACAGAGTCTGGAGGGACGCTGGGGCATGTCCCTCCCCCTGCATGTCCCTGTCCCACACCATGTGTCCAGGCTGTTTTGGGCAGCGAGCCTGGCATGGTGGCCTGATGCAATGAGCCTTGCCTGGCCCCCCGCCTGGTTCCCACCTTATCTCTGCTGCAGTGCCCTCGCTACACAGGGGACACCCCGGTGACACCTGCAGGGAGCTGGGTGGCACCTGGGCTGGCAGCAGCACCCTGGCTGTCATTCAGCCCCAGTAAACGCTGCTGGGGCTGGAGCAACTCCATCCTTCTCCAGCTTGGGGCTGGCCCAAGCTCAGGGGGGGCCGTACCCACCCTCCCTGCTCACCTGGGGCTCCTGGCGCCCTCGGTCCCTCTCCCAGCACTGAAGTGCCGGGCTGATGGTGGCTTTGGCCTTCGCTTTGCTGCTGGCCTGGCCCAGCTCCAGACCAGTATCTTCCTGCCCATAGGGAGGGACAGAGCAACACCCCAGCAGGAAGGTGCTGCTGGGCCCCATTGGACCCACAGTGGTAACAGCTTCTCCTCCTCCTGTGCTCTCCTGGCTAGGAACAGGCCTGGCCAGATCACGGCTCGCCATCCCCACAGTTCTTTGCCCCCTCTCGCCACATCTCCTGCAGCATCAACCTTCAGTGCCAGCACCAACACCTCTGCCCCAACCCGCCGTGGCCACCGGCGACATTTGCTGGTGAAGCAGCCCAGGCACAAGGTCTGGCAGGTAGAGCGCACCTGAGGGCAGTGCTTTTCCAGCCTGTTCGCCTGAGCTGGACACGGGTGCTCAGGAACCAAGGGCACCGGCACAGCGCCAGACCCTTCATGGCATAAGGGCTCTCCCACGGCCCTTGGATTAAACCCCATGGGAAGCGAGCGCAGATGGTGTCAGATGCCCTGGCTTGGCTCCCATGGGGCAACGCTGGTTTAGTGCCGAGGGCTTGACTGCGCCGGCTCTACCAGCCCCTTTGCCAAGGGTCCTACAAACCCAGGGTCCTCTCATCGGCACTGCTCTCAAGGGCACGGGGTGGGACTGGGTGAGGAGGAGGAGGACCCACAGCTCTCAGGGTCTGAAGGGATGGCACCAACTGTTCAGGTTTTGACTGTCCGTCTGGAGCCCCAGCCCTGCCGGGGGCAGGCAGGGAGAGCAGCAAGGGCTGAGGCTGGCAGCTCCAAGGCTCCCAAGCGGGGTGACACTCACGGCACACAGCCACGGCCCAGACAGGCAAGAGAGCAAAACAGACAGCAGGGCTGGTTATTCCAGACTTGTTTAGGGCAGGGAGGTGCACGGGGACTGGTGCCTGCGGCCTCCAGCTGCTCTCAGAGCCGCTCTCATCCAGCCGGCTCAGCCTGTTTGCCCTGAAGGCAGCGCAGGGAAGCGTGGGGTGATTTTTCCAGTTGGCATCTCACCTCCTCCAGCCCTCAAGTGCTAAAAGCTTCCCCGGCCCTCGGCAGCAGCATCGGCCCCTGACGTCCCAGGGCACTGCAGGTGCCGCGGGCAGGGCTGGACCACTCTGCAACATCCCCACCCCGCAAAATCCTGCCCGGGATGGAGTAACCCCCGGCAAGAAGGCACCTGCTTGGGGCAACCGTGCACAGCATCCCCACCCTGCACAGTGACAGGAGACGAGGCAACAGGCACAAGCTGCAATAAGGGAAATTTTGATGGGAATTCAGGGGAAAAAGTACTCCCCCTGAGGGTGGCACAGCCTGGGGAGAGAGCCCCAGCAAGGTAGGGTGGCAACCCCATCCTTGGAGATTCTCTTAACCCAGCTGGACAAGGTCCCAAGCTGTGGAGCTGGCCCTGCACTGAGCAGGAGATGGACCAAGCGCACCAGTGATCCCTTCTAGCTTGTATCTTTCTACGCTTCACGCAGCAGGATCCCTGCAAAGGTCTGCACAGGTCCCCATGTGGCATCTGAAGGTAAGGAGGCAGCGAGCTTGTTCTGCCAGCCTGTGGACCGAGATCTGGCAGGACTTTGCACATTCTCCACTCCGAGTCCACCACCAACATCCCAGCACCCCAGCTCAGCGAAACCTAACCTCCCTGGACACTTTGGGCTTCTGCAGAAAGTGGGACCAGGTCCCACGGCTCTCCCCCTGCCTGTACTACATCAATGCTGCTGATTTCCACTGCCCACTACTCCTCAGGCCCTGCTGAGCCCACTGGGAGCTGTACACACACCGAAAGAGGGAAACAGTGCTTTACTGGAGCATGTCCTGCCCCACAGACAACAAAGGCTTCTCCAGACACCCTGCCAGATCCGCCTGCAGCCGGCCCAGCTCTTCCATGGGCAGAAGAACTGAAGCTCTGCACCTCTTTATTGTCCTCAAGCTGTCCCTAAGCTGCTGAGCCCAGCCAGCAGGTTGGAGGGTGCAGAGTTACCAGCTGCGTGAGCAGGATGCATCAGTGCTCAGGACTGGGGCATGCACGGCAGACGTACAGCACGAGGGTTTTGTGCAGACACGAATGTGTCCAGAATGAGACATGATCATGGCCCAGCTCAGGAGAAAGAAGGGGACAAGGAACACCACAGGCAGCAGCACAGAAGACCTCCTACCAGTTTCTAGAAGTGGGAAAAAAATGGGAAAATAAGAGGTGATGCCATGGATCCAGAGCAGAGAGCTGATCTCTGAGAAGTCAAGCAGCACCGAGACACAGGTTCTTCCGACCACAGAGCAAAGAGTATATTAGGGTATCTCCCTCCCTTTTCCATGGACAAGACACAGCACTGGACCGTGAGCAAGAGACACCACCTGCACGTTGGGCATTGTATTGGCACCTGTGTGGGCCCATGGTCCTGAACTTGCCTTCCTCTCCTTCCCTCCCAAAGTGATAATTGTCCCTTCCCAGCGACGAAAGATATTCACGCAGAGCAGCACAACACACTCAGCCCCACCGGCTCAGGAGTCCAGCTTGACGAAGACTTTGGGCCTCGAGAAAATTTTGATGGCCTCTTCTATCTGGGAGAGCTTCCTCTCCAGCTCTATCCGCCTCTTCTGCATGCTGAGGGTGTCCGCGCGCACTGGTAGCATCACCAGGTCCTTTATCAGCTGCTCCTGGCCTGTGAAAAAACAAAACCCAGAAAAAATCAAGTTGTGTAAGTGGAAGAGCAAAGAAATCCATCCTTTGCCTAATGCTATGACCTCATCCTCAGTCATGAAAATGGTGGCAGCACAGGACTTAGAATACCCATCCTTCTATTTAAAGCTCAGCTGGATGAGGACCTGAGTGACCTGCTCCAGCGTTGAAGAACCAAGGGTTGGACTAGAGACCTCTGAAGGTCCCTTCCAACCAAAATCTTTCTATCATTTTAAGAGCAATATTAACCCTAACATCAGGTCTACCAGACAAGCCTGCTACAGAGAGCCAGTCCTGTAATGTGCAGGTCCCACCAACCTGAAGGAGATTGCTCCTTCCACGCACACAGCTCACATCCCAGCTATATGCCTTATTCCAGGCAACTCTCCAAGTGGCAGGAATCTGTGCCCCAGAACTCTCTTCTCCCTAATCCTGGCTAGGATTGCCTGTTTTTCTGAGGTAGAATCCCCATTTCTTTTTCTCTTACTCTGCTTCAGATTGCTGAGGGTCTCCAGCCGCTGGCCCTCCGGCATCATGGTATGACCAGGTGGCGTGTCAGGATCTGGCAGGTTTCGCAGCCGCTCCTCCATCTGTCTGCGCCACAGCTCCTTCCTCTCCAGCAGGCTGGCAAGGCAAACAAAAGCCCGTGTCAGCACATCTGGCAGGAGAGGTCACCCAGGGATGCAGGCAGAGGCCAGGAATCGAGCCCTTCCAACCCCACTAGTCTCCACATCACTGCCTGAGGACCACAGAGACCCACCCTTCTGGCACATGCCATTGCCATGGAGGGATACACCCGGGTTTAGCCCGCATGCATGGACTAGCAAACACACTCCACATGCACTGAAGGGCTGCTGGAAGAGACACCGTGAGGCCAACACGAGTTCCTCAGAGACAAGGGCTTCTGTGCCTTGCTTCTGGCCCTGGCCACAGAGTCCTCTCAAAACCAGCTGTGGGCCAGTGATGCAGTGAAGTTGGACAAAGTGGCTCACAGCCAGGGATACTGGGAGGGAACAGCAGGCACAGCAGAGAGCCAAAGGACTGACACCATGGTCAGTCCTAGGACAGGGTCACCCAGGAATTGTTTTCCATTCTGAATTCCAAAATGCAAGTCACTAGTTGGATGTTCCTCAGACTCCAGGTCCAAAGCAGGGTGAATACTTGTGAGGCAGAACAAACCATCTGCCTCTCCAAAACCAGACCTTTTAATACTGAAGCTACGTCATGTGGAGCAAGGCTTACAAAGGGGCAGGAGCACATTTCTCAGAGCACACAGAGTACGCTCATGCCAGCATCATGGTACGACAGCAAGCAAGGGAGGAGGAGACAAAATTCTTTCTAAGCCCAGTCACAGCGGCTATGAGGATACTTGTTAAGTCAAGAAACCAGGAGGGACTGCATTTATTCGCCAGGCCACAGTAAATCACACTGCTCGCATATGGCGAGAGCACCTCTGTCCCCAGACCCCCGTCCTTCTATGCAGAAGCTGGGACACGTGGTGAAGGGAAGTGGGCTTGTTACAGAAAGTCCCGTGGACCAGAGAGGGGCATACGTACTACTGGGGAACGTGGCCCTTTTGATTGGTGTTGTACTCCTCCTGCTCCCGGTGCCTCTGTTCCAGCAGCTCAGCCAGCGCCTGCAGGGACTGGGAGCGTCGCAGTGGGGCCCGCTTGGCGTTGCGGGCATTGTGCTTAATGAAGTCAATGCTTTTGCCCTCCACCTGCATCTGGAAGAAGAGAAAGGGAGGCAGCAGGGGCCAGCTCAGCACACGCACACAGGCACACACAAGGGACAAAGCAAAGAGGCACCCACAAAAGATATAGAATTGCAGGTGTACTACACTAGGACAGGCCTACCCTCAGTCCATTCCATCTCAGGAGTCAGGGAGACAGGCAGGAGCTATGGCTGTGTTTTGAGAAGAAATAATTTGCCAGAATAAGTGCCAGAAACCCTTGGGGTGCCATGGTTTGCCTGGCACCGAAAGCCAGGCAAAACCTAAACCCCACCTTTTTGAGGTCCCCAAGCTGACCTCCTCAAAGCCAGGACAGGAAGAACCAGGCTTAACATAGTCCACGAGTCTCCTACTGCTGTGTTTGGAGCCTATCAGAGCAAATAGAAGGTCGGGGAAAAAAAATGGTCGGGCCCTTGCCAGACCAGTAAATGCAACAGAGCCTCTGGCAGAGCAGGAACTTAGCTAGTCCTTGGGGGCATTTCCCCAGAGACAGCAACCTCTATCACAGCTCCTCTGATGGTCAAGACAGAGGAGAAGGTTGCTGGGTTTGAGTTTAAAGTTTTCTTTTCTTGGTTTTCTCCCTTAAGAGTTTATGTCCTGTTTAAATTAAGTCACTCCATGGCATTTGGGAACCAACAAACTGACAACCCCATGCTTGCCAAGGAAAGAAGACATGAGTCACGGAGCAGTTTAGGACCTCCCAGACAAGACTACCTGAAAGGTTTAATTGTTAATACTGATTTAAGTCTCCTTACTGAAAAGCACACCCATTTCCCAAATTTTTATCTAATGTCCAGAAACCATGGTTCCTTTGATTAAGGTGGGAGCAGTCTCCAAATCCCCAAGGCCTCCTGCAAAGCTCTACAAAGAGCTGATTTGAGATCACTGGCACTTCTGCACTGAGGACGTGGGATTTTCAAAGGGAACTTCACAATCTCTTTAACTATGAGCAAGAATGAAGCCAGAGGGTAGTATTAGCAATCCTTGAACACCCGTCTCACCACCCCAGTGACCAAGACCCTGTTCCTTCCCTTCAGGCAGGAACAGTATTTACAGATCTCCCTGTTCACACAGGACATCTGACCCAACTTTAGAAGAATGCATGACAAGTTCAAAGCAGGAGCAACAGATAAGTGCCAGAAACCCCTGGGATAGATGCAGTTAGTGTGCAGCTCACCTTGATTTCAGCACTCAGTGCCTCTGGAGCCTCTACGTCTGCTCCTGCTTTTGTTCTGGCAGGCCTTGGGGAGAGCGGTCTGCATGGCTTGATCCCAGGGCCACAGCGAGAATATGCCCTCAGGAATTTCAGAGCCTCTGGATTTGGAGGGGGGGAGCTCTCCTGGGAAAGGCAAGAAAAGATCCACTAGCGGAGGGAGGCTGGAGCAAAGAGAAACCCATCCAATAAAGTTTGGGTGGTCAACCACAAGCTCAACCACAAGTTTCCAGCAGGCACACTCTTTCTGCCATGACTTGGCAGAAGTTCTTGGGGGAAAGCAATCTGTACACAGCCAGCAAAGGCCAAACAGACTGCCTACAGCAACAAATCCGGACCTGGCAACTGAACTATGTAAAGAAACACTAAAAAAAAAAAAAGGGAAAAAATCTGCAGAAACATGAATTTGGATCAAATGCATGCATAGCATTGACTGGAGAGTTCCTCTTTACTGACTAATCTGGTAGGCATGAAAGGAGAGCAACACCAGATAACCCAACAAGAGATACCTACCAGAGCTAGGGACAATCTAAATGGATGGACAGTCCATACTGACAGTGATCACGACTCCTTAAAAAACAGAAATCTTCCTGTGAAAAGGGCATATGGCAGCGTGGAGTAAGCGTGCTGCAAGTTGAGAGATACATGCCAGTCTCCCTTGTTGGCAACACTAGAGAACTTGAACTCCCAGAGGAAGCCACCCCACCTCCATAAATCCAGAGCATGCCACAGAGCCCTGCTACAGCAAGCTTTAATGAAATGGCACAGGTAGGCATGAAGCTGTCTGCTGAGATGCTGTTCTCAAGTGCTGCTCTTCTCAGCACCCCAAATCTGTGGTTATGCTACTCTAGGCAGAAAGAGAAGTGGAGAGTGAGGGAGTCTGGTAGTTTTGGGAGGGTGGAATTGCATCTGACAGGCATCTTCAAAGGCCATTGATAGCACTGGCACAAGGTAACACTACTTGATGTCTAACAGCTGGTCTAGGGACTATCTCAGTCTTGCTGCAAGCAAACCCTGAAAATTGAAAGTTGACACTGTGGCAAGTGGGTGACCTTATGATAACGCAACTAGAGCACTGCTCTGCTCTTGGAAGTGACAGGAATGGTACAGGGCAGCCTCCAGGTCTTTACAGGTACCCAAGGCCTCAGCTGCTCTCTCAGCTGAAGTGTAGTCCCCTCGAGGCAGCCTGTTGCCTGGCCCATTTAGCTTGGCAGACCTCAAGACTGAGGGTGGGATAGCACAGTCACATCAGTAGTTTTGGTGTAAGGACCAGGATACATGATGCCCTCAGCACTGGCTAGACTGATCATGCTCCAAAGATGATCAGTCTTGTTTCAACAGGAGCCAGGAGACCCAGAGCTCTCTGCTAAGTTAATGAGAAGCACCTTTACCTAGCGTGGTTGGTTTGAAGTCAAATAAGTCTGTGATCTTAGGAGTGTGCTAGCAGAGTGCAGCATGCCTCTTCTCCCTCCATGGGAGCACTGAGACTGCCAGAGCCCTTTTCAAGGCAGCTGCTACAATTAACAGCCCCAGGGACAGATGAGAGAGAAGAAAATCCGTGTTAGACATCAAGACGTAACAGAATCAACTTAATCTCTGAGCAGCAGCTCCACAGAAGATGGAGATCCTTCAAAGGGAACACCCCAGCTCTAGAGAGCCACAGCAACAGTTAAAGCAATGTGAGTCAGCACCAGGGCCTCCTGCCACCTCTCTCTGGAGGAATCCGCAGAGCACAAGTAACGCACCACAAAGAAACTGCCTGCACAGACACCACCCCCTTTCCCCAAAACAAAAGAAGAAATTATCTCAATCTTCCTCTAACCCAGAGGACTTGTCAAACAAGAGTGTAGGCTTGCGTTCCTAAAGCACACGTGGGTTTGCTCCTGTGTGTGGAAGGGTCATGGACATCAGAGAGATTGGTGGCACACTGGGAAGAAGAGACACAGCATTTGGAACCACTGGCTTGGAAAACATCTTGGTCATTTTTTGCAGTTGTTATCAATACACATAATTTTAGTGTGAAAAGTTGGTCCAAGGGCCACAGACCAGAGGGAAGCAATGCAGAGATGAGGAGGAACTTGAAGGTTCCAACTCAGCAAGGGAGCACCAAGGGAAGGCTTGTGTTAGCGGCAGTGCTCGAGGCATCACCCAGCTTGCACCCACCATCTGCACTAGCAGCAGCTCTCTGTGTCGCTCCTGTTGACACAGCTTGGTTGGCTGCAAAGACAGAACAGAGACCGAGACTGTGAAGACTACCAGGGACTTGCAGAAGGACAAAGCCCTCTTCTGGCAGCCGACAATCCTGAGGCCGATGGGATCGCAGGATCTAACAGCCCTGCACTTCCCCTTCCTCAAGGAGCTTCTCCCATGCCCGGCTGAGCTGAAAGGGAGCCCCAAGGCCTGTCCTCCAGGAGGTCACTATGAAGAGGGTGGGCACTGCTTGCTGCCGTGCAGCAGGAACCCACCCCATCCATAGGAGCCACAGTGCCTACTTCTGGACAAAAGAAGAGGCTAACTGAACACAGAGGTCACCTCGACGACAGGGGTCTCCCAGACCCAGGCTGATGACAATGGATCCACCCAAAGATAGTGATGGAGCTTTCCTTCCCTCTCCCAGTGGGCCTTAACTTTACTTTCTGTACAAACAGGTACACCTCTTCCAAGGCAGCTGCCCTGGCGCATTTGGCAAAGCCGTCTGACAGAGGCACCATTTAAACACCAGGAACCCACCAGGGGAGAAAAAATTATCCAGAGAAAGAAACAGAAAAAAGCCAAAAGCAACCCAAAACCTTCACAAAGCCAGACACCTGCTCATTTCAGTAGCTGAGAAAGCCTGAGAAACCAAGGCACGGCCCTGCATCCCTTCTCCCACAAGCACATGTACAGAGGACAGGAGGTACGTACACCCTTGCAGGTTGTGCTGATCTATGAGACCTCCACCCTAACTGCCTGGAGAGGTCTGCGTGCCCCCACTGCACAATGGTTATTCACCAGGACCATTGCTCGGAGAAGAATTTGGAGATATACAGCCCACTGTGGGTCCACAGAGTGGTAAGAGTAGGACCAAGGTTTGATGCAGCCTGAAGACCTACCTCTAAGGACCATGACCCGTGGGGCAGAATACCACAGGCTTTTGGCACAAACCCCAGACAAGCATTGCCCCAAACACTGGAAAGCTGCAAAGCCAGCTGGATGCACCTCTAGACAGGGAATACGGCTGTGAGGGCTGGTCTGCACCCCCCCCAGGAACTGCCTTTAGATGCCTAACAGCTGAAGGGCAAAGTAGGATCCCCCAGGCAGATGGTGCAATGAGATTTTCCTCTTCTCAGCTTCCCCTGTATGAAGACTCTACTTCATCAGATAGGATGGGGATTATTACAGCAATCACTCTGCAGACCCACGCCGAATGTTCTCACTCAGCACACAGCCCCACTGTCACATCTGCCCACCGTGCTTCAGCACCAAGTTGCCCCTAGACCCATAGATTCTGGGACTCCCACATGTCCACCATCCCACAGAACCTCGTGGCTGACCCACATACCACACCAGGAGAGTTCAAGAGCTCAGTGGGTACTGACCTGCAGTTTGGCCTTCACCTTTGACTCCACGTTTTCGTATTTCTGGGATTTCCACAGAGCTTTCACAGGCTTGGGCTGGCTGTGCTCTTGGGCTCGCTCCTTCTCTTTGCACTTCTTCTGAATCTCCTTTATTCGCCTCACATTTTCCTTCTCGTGGTCCTTGGACTCTTTCCCTGCACAGCAAGGGGAGACACAGCCTTCACCCCTCAGACAATGCCAAGAGATGCAGGCTTTTGGAGCACTGGCACCAGAGCCCACAGCTCTGTCTCCAAAGCTGGTCCAACCACCCATAGAAATAGCAAGCTCTTCCTTCTCCTGCAGACTAGACAATCTGTGCACTTTTCCCACGTTAGATGCACACTCCCAGTTTGACCCTCTTCTGCCGGAGGATCCCACAGTGCCCAGAAGAGCATCAGCACAAGTCTGCACATTACTGGTGTCCACAGACTCCCTTGTTCTGAGAGAGTGTGGTTCACTTGTCCTATTTTGGACTATGCCAGACAAGCCATGCCAGCATCCTCTCAAGAGCAAGGTCCATTCCCAGTTCAGCATCCCATAGTGTTTCTGAAGCGAAGAGAGTTAATGGCAGCTGCAGAGCCTTAAACCTGCACTGTTCCTCGTTTCAGGGTCAGCCATTGTCCCACATTCAGGGGGAAATAATCAAGATTATGGATTGTATTTTTTGGGTTCAAATAAAAAATGATCTTTCCTTGGGCTCCCCAAGACAGGGTAGATCTCAGCTGACACAACCAGACCCTCTTCCATTCCCCTCCTGCTTTGGCACAGCAGTCATAGCAGCCACCAGCTGCCATCCACCATGCTGGCACCAGGCAGGGCTAGGGGCAATGCTAGTACGTGAGGTAAATCAAATGACACCCAGTGCTCAGCCTTATCTCCTTCCTGGACCTCTGAATGTACTCTGGGTGACCTCCCAGGAGAAGGGAACATCTTTCACAAAGACCTTCTCAGTATCCATGTATACAGACAGTCTTCCCAAGTCCTGCCTGGCTTCACTAACAAGGAATTCCCCAGGCTAAACATCCTCTATACATTAAGATTTCACTTGATTCATCTTTAAGTTTGACTATAAGATACTTGTTATATTCAGAGGCAGCAAATTAGAAGGGCTTGATTTATTTCCAGCATCTCTCAGTAGTCTCTCATCCATAACTAGTTCCTCAAGTCCAACTTAAACAGTGTCTTTTTTACAGTCCCTCTTCCCACTGCAGACCTGGGCCAGATTGGAGTCAAGCAGGCCACAGCAGCACCAGCTCCAGCACAGGCGACAGCCCGGGGACACCACTGCCAGGCCAAATGCAGGAGATGGGTGACGAGCCCTGCAAATCTCAAGCTCTCCTCAGGCAGCAGAGCCGAGGAATCCACCCATATCCCTGATGCTTCAACCCTGGCCCCAAACGCAACTCAGGCCAGCAGCGACTCAGCTGTACTTACTCTTGACTGGAAGCCCCCCATCAAGGGAGATCCCTTCGAGCTGCAGTAAGAGACTGAGCGTCCCCTTCTGTCCCTTCTCCAGAAAGTCCTTTCCACTGGGGCGAATGCGAGGGCCTGGCTGGATCTGGCGGGCACTGCCCAAAGCAGGGTATGGGTTGGGAACTGGGTCCAGGGGGCCAGAGGTAAAATCCAGCTTCTGAGCATTCCCTTCCAGCCTCCCTCGAGCTACAGAGAAAGAAACAGAAGGAGATTACCAGGAAACGATCTTACCTCATGGTTTTCTTCACCCACAGCCTACAAACAGCGCTGAAGACCCCCTCTCCACCTCTACCTTATGCTTTCCCATCTTTCAACCAGCTGTACAGAACCACCTTTAGGATCATCATCCGTGAGGCAGCAGAAGCACCTGCACCAGTGTGAGTGAAGACTGTTGAAGATGCCAAGGAATAAGGACATCAAATGGGCAAGCTGCGTCACGCCAACGTACAAAACCACACATTCGTAACAAGCATCAAAGACCCACCTGAGAAGGGGCGTTTGTAATAGTTTGGAAAGAGCGTAGGGTCTGGAGGAATGGGTCCAGAAATCCTGGATGGCCCTTCACACATCCTGCTGTCACTCTGCCTCCACCACGGAAACCAACCACCACTGAGAACAGAAATGAACAAGGCTCACTGAGCCACTGAAAAGCTACAATTTTTATATATTTTTATATATGTGTGTGTGTGTGTGTGTGTGTGAACTTCTGACCTTCATTAGAGAGCTCACACACAGCTACAGAGATGACCTGCAGGTAGGAAACCACCCCAGACTGGACTCCATGCAGGTGAGGCAAGGGATCCAGCAGTACTGTCCCTGTTGTGGGGCTAATCAGCGTTTTTACCAGCTTTGAACCTGAAATGTCCGCAGTTGCTGTAATGCCAGTATCTTCTGTACAGAAAATCTTTCCTGGCTTTGCTCTCCCATATGGGAACATTTAATACAGACATGCAAGCAGGAGCTGAGCTGCTGTAACTGCCCTGTGTGCCTTTAGCGAATAGGAAACTCAAGGTAGCTGGACATCATCTGACACATTTTAGCCTTAGAATTGAATTATCTTGCACCTTGGTCTCTTTCTAAATAGCTCCTGTGGTTCAAACACAACCTACCCAAAGCAAGCTGAAGCTCCTGCCCCACACAGACAAACCTCTCTGCTGTATCCTCTGCAAGAGACACACCAGCACCAGCACCACCCTTGAGCAGGCTGGGGCTGAACCTCAAAAGGACCCGAGACAAAAGACTTCACTAGGGGCAGACACTTCATTTTTGGGGAAGAGTACTGAGACAAAACCAGCCCAGCTGTCTCTTGGCTCTCTGGGAGAATGGAGACTTATCTGTTTAGAAAAACATCTTTTTCTTTTCTAAATAACTTTTCAATGCAGATCAACAGGGACCAGCACAGATCTGCAAATCCCTGCCCTGGCCCACACCAGTCCCTGCTGCCTCTCTCCTCTCCATGACAGAAGAAGCACAGATTCTTCCAGCACAGGAGCAGCCAGCATCTATTTCCCTGCAATGCTCACCAAGATCTCATGGACCGCATTTTATTGCCTACAAGAAACTTGAGGGACTTGCTCCCCACTCAGAAAATGAGGATGCAGGATGTCACACCAACAGGCACAGGCTGCTGGTGAACTTTTGGCAGACGCCACAAGAGCCTCAATACCTCATCAGTCATGCCATGATTTTGACAAGTGCCTGGGTAGCTCAGCTGGAGTCATTGCTGTAAGAGCTGGGGCTACAACCTGCATGCCCTGACTCCTGAGGCAGTAATTTAAAGATTTCTGAGACAGCTCTACAGGAGGAACCCCTTTCAGGATCCTTGGCATGCCAGCAGTGATGGGATGCAGCATCTGCAGTTTAATTTATAAACCAATAAACGATCAGTACAAGGCTGAGTGAGTCTGAGTCATAGCAACTAATGCACTGCAGTCTTCCTTGCTAAATCACCCCTGTTGACATGAGACCCATTAGCAAAAAGCTGTTATTCATCTCCCAGACACAACTGCAGAGGCAATGTAAGCAATGCTGACTGTTGCACACCAGCATGCATGTACAGTCTGTACTCAGCTACTCTGGAAAAGCTATTTCTGAAGAGCAGACGCAGACTCTCAGCCTGAGATAAAAGGACACTGTCTTGGTATTATTTAATCTCCTTGATAATGGATCCAACTAAGCCAGAACGGGCTCTCTTATTCTAGAAAAAAAGCGTTCATTCTGAGATCACTCCAGAACAGCTACTGGCCTTGAAATTCACATCTGATCTTGATCTGAACTTGCCTTCAAACCCAGTAATTTACATGCAAAATGACAGGCTGCAATCAAGACCTGTAACAGAGCAGACAATTAGTGTGGGGGATTGAAGGAGGAAAGGCAAGATGATGGGAGGCGGGGGATGGAAAGCTCATTTTATACCTTCACACAAGTCACATTTCACATCCCAACAGCACCCTGCCCTGCTGCAGGGAATTTGCAAATGACACCCACTCCCTGATTTGCAAGTCACATCGCCTCTGGATTGGGATCTTGCAAGATCAGACAACCTTATTACAATAGTAAGCATCTTGCCTATCTAGGCACCTACAGCAAACTCACCTACGTGGGGGACAAGCCCCTAGCATCAGCCTCCCAGCCCTGAGAAGAGGCAGCAGCCAAGCCTCTGTTACCAGTGATCGGTACAGACTTCCCAAGCTGCTGCTCTACTCCTGCCAACTGTGAGCGTATTTGGGGGACATAAGTGAGAGAACTTCATGGCTCACTTGTGCCAAAAGGGGATATGCGGACCTTCTCTGCTGCCATTCCCATCCTTCTGCTTCATCTCTTGTGACAGCTCTGTAGCGCAAATGGTCCTGTGCTGAGCCGATTCAACTTACTACCCTGCGTGAAACAAGTCACTCCTTTTGCTGGGTTAGTTTCCTGCCTGTTTAACCTTCTGTCCAAAAGTAACCTGGCTGTTGCCTCCACAGGGGGATCAGAAAAACACTGGAGCAAGCACAAGGGAAACAGCAGGAGCATGTGCTTATGAACACAGAGGAGGGAGGAAGAGGGAACAGGACCAGCCCTTTTCAGCAGTGACCCAATCGCTGGCTCAGCCACACTGTCTAATTTGCACCCAGGAAAGCATCTTCCCTACCACCACGTTAGAAACCTGAACATCAGGAATACAGGATCCAACCCATTACCACCAGAAACACACTCTTTAGAGCATTCACAGGCTATGAGATGCAGGCAGACTCTGCAAATGCAGTCTGGTTAAGTCCGGGTAAACAGATATGTACGTGTGCAACTCCTCTCTCTTCTTAACCCCCGCCAGACTGCAGAACTCGCTGGGGAAGCAGCAACGCTGCTCTTAGCCACAGGGCTGCACCAACCTTGTTCCCTGCTCACCTGAAATCAGCACATCTACAAAAGAGGCTCAGGGCAGTTGCCAGAGTAACCCAACGACTTAAGCCTTCCTCACTCACATTGTCTGAGCCGGGCTGGCTGCTCACTTCCCTGCCAGGACCACAGCTTAATCCTGGCCTAGGACTCAAGCAACACAGGCTCCAGCCCTACCTCTCCCAGAGTGTCCCTGTAAGTTTAAGAACCATTAAGTTGACTCTTTGTGCCCTTTGCTCCAGCTTACCAAGCGGTAAGAATGCTACTCATCTCCCCGGTAAGCTGGGATCTTTCAGAGCCCATATGAACCATGGCTTCCTTTCACGGCTTGTTTTTGGCATCATAGTTAAGGAAACTACAAAACATGGGAACGGACAAGGCTTTGGAAGGTTTTTTTCACAGCCCTGAACCTGCCGTGCCTGACTTTGAAGCACTCCCTCTTCTTCACAGATCACATTTTCACTGTGCCTGGGTCCCTGGCCAGGAAGCTGCTACCTCACACAGAGCTGAAGCAAGCCCAGCTTCATGCCTTTTTGAGCCAACCTCTGCAAAAAGCATGGGAAATAAAAATCCCACAGCTGTGATAAGCTGTGATAAGCAGAGCAAGTCATCTGCAGCAAATCAAAGGGCTAATCTCTGTGCAGCTGGTCTTGGCTGTTTGCTTCCTTCCTCAGTAGTTTTAGCTGAAATGGAAAGTAGCACCAAGATAACTTCCATGCCTGAGGGCTGCACCAAAACAGGGGGGCACGCAGATCTGGGACCATACCTCCTGCAGAACCAGGCATCAGGAAATGAGGTCGACGTGCTGTGAACCTACCCAGTGATGTTAGTCCATGCGTATGCTTTCCCCTTGTAGACTGCAATAGAGGGGTTTAACAGTCTACTTTTAATACGATTCCCCATGCAGGTTCCCTCAGGTACCGCCAGCTCTTCCCCACCTGCCAGTCTCCAAGACCCATTTTCTCTTTTGCCCCTCTGAAGACAAATAGGGATGGGTACGGTCAAGTGTGATACTGGCATTTGCATGTGGGAACATGTTGCCTGGAAGCTGGGCACGTGTCCGCCAACAGCCCTTTAGGTACAAAGCCAGCTTGTACAGCCTGCCCAAGGAGTCAAACACGTGTCCTGCAGCAGCACTTCGAGCCGGAGGTGAATGAGGGCTGTGCTCAGCACTGGAAGGGGGGCAGAGACTGATGTGGGTGTTGCAGATCTGCAGCCAACAGCAGAGTCCTCTCTCAGGAGAGCAAGGAAGGAAGGAGGACACGAGAGAGGCCCCACCTTGACGCGTGTGATTCCTCCCTGATGCAAGGCTGAGCCACGTGCTGAGTTTACAGGACCTGATGTACAACACTGTGTCCAGCGATGGAGACTGGAGCTTGTGTCACAGCCTACAGTCTCCTCCGGCTGCGCTGTCATGGGAAATCAATACAAACACAGTTTTGGGCATGTGCTGAGATCCAAGAGCCCACTGAACAACACTGGATACCCCTGAAAATCCCTTCCTGGCTCCTCTCGTCCCCCGTGTGCCTGGGAAAGGGGACGGGGGCGTGAAGCGCAGCCGGAAAGGCGGACCTGGGGTGTCGGAGCCAGACTGCCCGCAAAGCCTGAGGCAGGAGCTGACCAGGAGCCCCCCCAAGGCATCACCCAGGCGGGCGCAGCCACCCCTTCCCCGGGGCCGCAGGCTGTGGCCAGGGCTGTGCTTGGCCCCTGCTGCCCTCGGAGGGGGCACGGCGGCCCCCCGGCCCCCTGCTCCGGCATTTCCCGGCCCGGCTCCCCCGCAGTCCTGGTGCCCCGCTGCCCGGCGGCCATCCCAGGGACAACCCCCGGGCCGGGGCCCCTGAGGGATCTCTCCGGCTGCCCCGAGAGGACTCACCGAGGGAGGCCGCAGAGAAGCTCTACCGGCTGCCGCCCGGGGCTGCGGCTGGGGCCGGGCTGAGGGAGGCCGCAGCCTGGGCCTGGAACGGGGCCGCCCGGCGGGAGCCGAAAGCGCGGCCCGGCCCCGCCGCGCTCCCCGGCAACCGCGGCTTCCGCCGGCAGGGGCGGGGAGCCGGGGCCGGGGCCGGGGCCGGGGCAGGCCCCGCCCGGAGCTCAGCCCCGGCCTTCGCCGGTTCTCCCCGCCGGCAGGCGCGGCCCGGGGGGCGGCAGGACCGGAGGGCGATCCCCAGCAGACGGGCAGGGCACCGAAGCCGGCCGTCAGCCGTCCCCGGGGCAGGACAGCCCTGTTTGGGGCTCGCTCTGCGGCCGAGGTTCATCTCCCCGGCCCGTGCCGTGCCCTCAGCCTCCCCTTTCCCCGGGGTTTTGGGAGAGGATCCCGCCAGACCCACCCGCACGGCTCACAGCCGCCGGCTGCCGAACCGCAGGAGCCTTCAGGGCCGGGGGATGGAGCGAGCTGGGGGCCAAAGGGCTCCCAAACGTAGCCCAGGCCTTTGCACGACCAAGGAATTTTGTCTCTACTTACGTGCTTACCCTACAGCTTAGAGCAAGGCTGGTGCGGCGGATGGAAGCATCCCTACCAAGCAAAAAAGATGGGAATGGGCTCCCTGGGATCTAAACTTCAATGCGTAACGTGGTGTAGATCCTTGGAAGAAAACCCTGAAAGGCCGTTACAGAATGAGTCTTGAGGTATATTTTGCTGAAATATTTTCTTACTTCTCCTTTCTGTGATTTTCTTTCCAATTCAAGAAGCTGAACTTTCATTTTTCCAGAATAAATCTGACTTGGAGCGTGCTCACCATCAAGCCAAAAGGCTGTTGTTTGCTGGGTGAGTGCAGAAGACTCCCTCAGCTTGGTCGAACCAGGAGGTTCAGGCATACGAGAGCAGCAGAATGACCACGCTAGCCAGGTTTGATGCACCAGGAGACCACAACGTGCAAGGATGTGTTTGCCCATAACCACGCTTTTCCCTCATAACAGTACATCTTAGTGCCATTGCTCTGGACCTGGGTGGTTAAACAAATTTCAGGTCATTTATTGCTGAGCGGAGCAGAGACAGCTGTTGGGATCAGCACCCCTTTGATTGCCACATCACTCTCTCCAGGCTATAAAATGCCATCGTGTTTATAAAGTAGCTGTGCAAGAGCTTGTTTCTCCCACCACAGTGCGATGAACAGGGACCACATCTCCGCTCACAGTCAGCCTCTCCTGAATGCTCCAGGGTACAAAAGTCAAATAAAATCCCAGCGTTTTCCAGGATGCTGGCTTGAGGGATGGGACTTGGTCCTGGTCTTCATAGACCCCACAGCAGCATTCGTGGGGAGGGGACCACAGGGGTCCCTCATTCCCATCAGAGCAGGGCTGTCACCAAGTGCCAGATTGGGATGGCCGCAGCCATGTCCCACGGAGTCCTGCTGTCCCTGAGGATGGAGACTCCCCCCACCTCCTGGTGACCCCTCCCAGGGCTGCAGCACCCCCAGGGCCCCTGAACCTCTGTCACCACTGTGGCCAGCCCCATCGGCCCAGGTCCGCTGCGTCCCCCCGGTGCCAGGGAGCATCCCAGGGGCCCTCTTGGGTTTTTCCACCTTCCTTCTCAGGCAGGAGCCCAGATCTGGGGGACCTATTGCTGGCACATCCCCCGTGGCAGTTAACGGTCTTCTGGAATCTGCTGCCCAACTGCCACCTTCAAACCCATGCCCAGAGCCGAGCCTGAGCGAGGCTCAAAGGGGAGAGGTAGGGAGGACAGGCTCAAAGCGACACTGTTCATCCCAGTACAGTGGCTTAAAACACTCGCGGTTGGCTTTTGCAGCTTTCAGTGACCTGTGCCCATCCTAACCGTGCTGTCTTCCAGGCACAGGGCTGCTTCACTGGAGGTTTTGTGGCTGGAAAGGGAACTTGGCGCGTGTGGGGATCAGCGGAAAGATACTCAGGGCGGATAATTGGTGCTTGCAGCCTCTCAGGGTTGCGGGTGGTCAGTGGAAATGCTGAAATTGTGTTTGGATGTCCGTTTAACAGGCAAACTGTCCACTCTCATTCCCAGTGGAAGGGGAGGCAATGCCAAGGCTTTGGCCAGGGGCTGAATGCCAATGGTTGGCTTGAAGGAGGTACAAGGCAGAAGTGCAAGGTGTGCTGGGGTGGTTGGGGTCTTCTGGCAGCTCAGGGTGGGGTGGGGAGATCCAGCACCTGATGTGTTGGGAGGTTTTCACCTCCCTGCGTTCCCAGGTGTATCAGGAGAGCTCCTAAGGCTGGCTGCTTTGGAGCATCTCATGGGGTTCTTGTGCCGGGCAGACCTCAGCCACTTCAAAGCTGCTGCCCAGACCCAGGGCTGGGAGCGCGAATCACCACCCTGGCAGCTCAGCAGGGAGAGGCAGCCAGTGCCCGTGTCCCTGCAGCGGGGGCTCGCCATGGCCTGGCCGGGCTGAGCACCGTGCATTGGGCTGAGCCCCCATGCCAAACCAAACACTCACAGAGATGTTGGTCTGCAGGCAGCCCCCACTGGTGGCCTAGAGCATCTGCCATGTCAGCCCCGGTGCTGGAGCCTCCTGCCCTGGTGAGGAGCCCTGAGGAGGGGCAGGATGGCAGCCATGAGCCTGGGCACATCCTTGCTCAGCTGTCTGCAGCCCTGGAGAACCCGGACATCAAAGCTTTGAAGGTGAAGGGTGATGTTGCATTGGACGTGGGGGTTGTGAGGAGCATGGGCTTCATCCCTGGGTGCCACGAGCATGGCACTTGCCCCTGTGCGAGCCTTGTGTGAGAACAGGGGGGCCCCATGCGTGCCAAAATTTGGGGAGGGGGAAGGAATGAGAAAAGCTCCTTTCTGCAGAGGGTGGATGTCCCTGGGGCTGGGTCTGCTACCCAGAAAGAAAAGGCATGATGTTACTCCCAAGTCTTTCTCAAACTGAGAGTAGATGACCCCAAATAGTTACCTGCAAGCTTCTAGTTAAGCTGCATGAAATGGCAGCTGAATAATTTTCAGCCATCTCTTTGTAGAGCGGTTTTCTGCCATGGTGGCACACTCGAGGGTGTCCCTAGCTGCTGCTTGGGGCCTGGCAGTGCCACCATGGGTGATGGGGGGGCAAGACGGCAACCAAAGCCCTGGGAGGGCCAGCGGGACTCATGGGGCCACCCAGCCCCACGGTCCCACCCACCACAGACAACCACTGCAGCAACACAGGGTGCTCCCACTCACCAGCCAGCCGGGCTCGCCCCCACACCTTGGGGCCACATTGGGAGTAAAATCCTAAATCCAGGTGGTTATTAGTAGCCAGCAAAGGGTCCAAGCCACTGTGGCAGGGTCATCCACACCAGGGCCCGAGGAAAAAAAGTGGGTCCAGGGACGGGCAGGACGAGACCACCGCTTGTCAATGCTGTTCCCCGTGTCTACCGCAGTGGTCCAAAGATGGGCGAGGTGTCCTTGTCCACACCAAGCTGTATGAGGAGGAGATGGGGAAGAACAAAGAGGTCTTCCCGGAGCTGGTGGATCTCGGCTGTGTCGCGGCACTGCAGGCCTGGCTGCTAGCCTACGGTTTCAAACTCAAGGGGACAAAGTAAGTCGCCATGTCTCCTTCCCAAGCCAGCTTTGTGCTGCAACGGAGCCAGGATCACCACGCGAGGAGCAGCTGCCAGCGAGGCCTGGGTCTGCCCCAGGCAGGCTGCGTTGCACAAGGGTGAAACAAGATTGGGAGGAAGGGATGAGCATGGGATGGAAGATATTAGTATCCACGATTTGTGGCTGGACATCGCTCTGCTTTGTTTTTTATTTTGTTGAGAATTGAGCTTGGTTTGTAGTAATTTTGAGAGTTGTTTCAAGTTTAAAAGAGCAGATAAACTACAGAAGTGTGGAAAGGGAGAAGCCCAAAGAGCTGTGGGGCTCACGGTGGAAAGGAAAATGGCACCTATGGCAATGCAGTAGCCCCGAGCCATCCATCAGCCACAGTCAGTGACCACCAGTCATGTCCAAGTCCAGCCAGGGAGCTAAGCTAGCACAGCCAGGGCTGGAGCAGACCCTGGCACGACAGTACTGTAGCATGGGCACAGAACAAGGGCAAGGGCTGCACTTGGATGCAGGTCCTATGCCAGGGCATGTAGCCCCACCCTGAGGTGCCGCAGGGCTCCGTCTCCCACTGCGGATGGACCCTGAGCTGGCTGTGCCCCACAGCTGGTTTCTGTCCTTCAGGGTCAACTCGCAAGTGCTCCAGTTGCAGCACCCTGACTTCCAGAGGGCATATCCCACCACCAAGGAGCCAGGCACCCTCCGAGGTGACACTGGCCTCTCTGCCAAGCAGGAGAGGAAAAAGAAGAAAAAGAGACATGCGAGCAGCCTGCACCCTCCCAGAGGGGCCAAGACCCAGGACACGCTGGGTGAGCAAAGCTGGTGGCTGCAGCCACACAAGCTGGGCTGGCATAGTGTGTGCTCTAACTGGCTTGTCTCAGGAATGATGCTGGCCTAAGGCTGGGCCCATAGTACAACAAGGTGGTCTGCAGCTCTTCTGCTTCTCCCAGACCTGGCAGCATCCCCGTGGGTTGGGTGATGACAGGGGCTCTTCCACTGGTGAGTTTTCAGCCGGGCACCGTGATACCCAGGCAGGCTCACCATGGCTCTTCCCTCCAGCTGCTGCTTTGTCTCTGGGATGTGGCCACAAATCCCTGGCTTTTATCCTATCAGGCAGCCTCAGCTCAAGGGTATCTGCCTCCCCCTGCAGCCCCTGGGCTCCCCTCCTGGCAGGAATAATGTTCTTCCTCTCCTCCCAGGGCTGCTGCAGCCTTGTGAGCTACAGCACAGCCCTGGCAGGGAAGGGGGTGTCAGCGTTTAGCTCTTCTTGTACCTCTCCAGGACAACGGCCACGTCTGCGACCCTTGTACCAGTACATCAACTTAGACATGACAGAGTTGATGCACCCATCACCAGAAGATGAAGTCCCAGAGCTGGCACAGCCAAGCCAGGTCCCTGCAGCCTCCAGCAGGGCAACTGCTCCACAGCTGGAAGGTGAGCTCCAACAAGGTTTACCCAGCTCCTGTATTCCTCAGGGAGCTGGCCTATGTTCTGCCAGTGACCTGCTGGTCCCCATAGCTCATCCCCCCAGAAGTGGAGGCTTTGCCCTTGCCTGTGCAGATATTGTCACCTTATCCTGTTTCTTCCGCCCTTGCCCCTAGCTTTTAGAGAAGCAGCTTGGATGTCTCTAGGTCATCATTTGCAGCAGCTCTGCCCTTAGGTTTTCCCTTGAAGCTCTGAGGTGGCCTAGACAAACAGAGCAGGACCCTTCCCCTTAGGACAGCACTCTTCAGTTGACTCCACAGTCAACAGGTTCCAGAGCTCTCTTCCAAGATTTGGTGGAACAAAGCCATGGCCAGCCTGAGCTGGAGCTGGTGAACAGGCCTGCTCCAAGCAGGATGTCAGGCTGGAGACCCCAGAGCAGCCATCCCACCCACACTGCTGGCACCTGGCATCCTGCTGGTGCAAATACTCAGCCTGTCTCCGAGGAGGTGGCTGAGCTGTTGATGCACTCACTCCTCTTACAGATACCTGGGCCGGCAGCACTCCAGAGATCCCAGCCCCAGAAGCAGGTGACAAATCCATGCAGGTTGATATTGATAGGATGCTCAGATATGCAGCTCACCTGGTGCCACTGCTTTTTCCTCAGTATAAATAGCCATGCAGCTTTCTGCCTCCTGTTTGTCTACTACAGCCTGACCTGCGGGGTGGTGATCATCACCTGGCCCATACAAAGAGCTGTGGGTTTACTGGGTTTTTTCCTGGTTGCAGAAAATCTGATTTGCCTGGGGGGGGGAGCAGTTTTTCATTATAAAATACAGCTGCATGTCACTTGGCCTTAGGATGCATGTGCTGTCATTCCTTCCTTGTGTGTGAAATGCAGGAGCCTGGGGACTAGCCTTGAGGCTCGCTGCTGAAGATCACCCTGCACAGGGGACATAGGACGGGACAGTGCAGCCCTGCCTTTCAGTCCGGCAGACAGCAGAGCATGGCCTGGTCCCCCCCTGCGAGCAGCACTAACCAGCAGGTGCTTTCACTACCTCTACATTGGACCAAGAGGGTTTGCATTGGGAGAATCTCAGCTTCACAACAGGGATCCGCCTCATCCAAAGGAGTGCTCCTTTGGCCACTGTCCCACGCTGCCAGTGCAGGGCAGCTGGAGGCTGTAGCCAGGCTACAAAAAGCCCATTTCACCTCTCTGCACACTTCTGCGGTCAGGTCTCCTGCTCACCCAGGAGTCTTGGCACCCTCCTTTTTTTGCTGGGATCATCTGGAGATGTTTTGCACTTCCTTCTTCTCCTGTAGGAGTTGTACTTTAGGATCTTCTGCCCGGTACAAATATACCGACAAAGGCACAAAGGAAGGTTCTCAGTTCAAGGAGGACAGCTTCAAAACAGATCCAAAACTGGCATGAAATAAGCCAGAGTTGTTCTGTCTGAATGAAGGCAGCGGCTTCCAGGTGAGCTCAGGAGACATTATCTCACCTGCTTTACATAGCACACAGACATTAGATGCTCAGACCTATGGCAGGAACACCAGTCCTCTACCTGTAAAGGAAGGTTTGCAGAGATGCAGCTTTCACTGCTCCACCTGCTACAGCTGGGAGCAGTGAATTTCAACCATTTGCTTTCTTCATCCAGCTCACAGTAGAAATGAGATTGTGCAGAGAGCACAGGAGCAGCCATGCTTCTACCCTTTAAAACAGCATGTCAGTAGACTTGTTTCTGTCAAGAGTTTTACTGTGTTGAAAGTAAATACCCAAAGGTAAATACCTGATATATACACTGAGCAAAGAAAGCGGTCCCATCAATACTGTGGGGATTTTGCTTCTTAGTTGGCATCTTCCAGCAATTTCTACGATGAGTCAGGCAGATAAATAAAGATCCTGTTAATCACAAAAGTTGACATGGTGAGTCCAAGATAGGCAAAAGGATCTCCAAAACCAGCTACTCAACAGCTGTAGTGCGAGGGAAATAGCAAAGAGGTGGTAAATAGATCTTCCAGTGGGACTTACTTTCCCTTGGTGATAAATCAATGACACTTGCTAGGATAGCAGAGAGCTATACAGGATAGCACAGAGCTATATTGCTAGATATCATAAGAGCGTTTTCCACACCCAAGCTACACAGCTGGCAGCAAAGGCACACAGAAGTAGGGAAGGACTCAACAGGTACTGAGCCCCAGCTCTAAGTCTCCTGTTCACATTTATTAGGATGGTTTCAGCTTGACCAAATCAAAACACAAGCCCACAGCTGCATAAAGAATGCCCTCAACAAACACAACTTTTTATTTCTGTAGAAAACAAGATCCTTTTCAGGAAGGACCAGCTTATGAAACAGCAGTTTGCATGTTAAGATACATAAATACACAGGGTTACAATTTAGTCAGAAATACATTAAAAAAAGCTTTCAAGTACACAAAATATATGTAGTAAAATTGGATTATCCCTTCCGCATACCTGCCTCAGAGAGAAACGTTTCTCAAACGAATGAACTTCCACCCATCATCTGCCAACAGATCTCTCCACTGGACACAAGATGCAGGAGGGCGTGAGGATGGGCAGGGCCAGAGGGTTAATATCCAGTGTTTGAGATTAAGAGCAGACTTACCCATGACAGTTCAGTCCCCATTCTCTCAACTATCAGGATGTGTGTAGTGTGACAGTTACCCAGCCAGCACATTAAGAGAGCTACAAGAGGTAGGAAATACCTCCTTACTTCCATCTTCAGGTCCCTGGAAGGTTAATGCTGTACAACTTCATTACCCACAACACTGTGGAAATCCCATGACCCTGGGAGGCATTTATTAACAGTCACAGAAATGAGAACATGGCCCCGCAGTCACGGCACCAGTGCTGCCAGGCAGTAAACACAACCGACGGACACAGAGTTTATGGAAAAAAGCTGCTGGATGCAGGCAGCCTCTTGAGTAGAAGGAATAATGTCTACAGATAAGGAAGAACACCACAAATCATCACAAACTTCCTGAAGATTTTCCTGCCAAGACACCATCAACAGAAAATTCATAGCATCATTTAAATAAAATACCAGTTTAAATGAAAGACATTTGCCACATGCAGGAAGCCAAAAGGCTGATCCTTATGTTCCAAACTTTTATCCGGTCCTTCTACTATTTGTCCTACAGGAGTTTAGAGACCTGTTACATCACTAAACTCTTTTATAAAATTTTACAAACTGAGGAGTAAAACTTAATCAGTCTCCAAGAGAGAAGGAAAAGGCATCTGAACAACAGATACTCCCTGATCTTGCTCTATGTGCTCTCATGTTAAGATAAGGAACCTGTGCAACAGGGTTTGTGTCCCATGTCCAAGCCATGCAACGGCAGAGATCCCATGCTTCACTTCAGCTACTGCAAGTGCAAAGGGCAATTCAAGTTTTCCTACCAGTCTCCAAGACAAAAATTAAACGTTTGCAAAAACGGAAACATTTAAAACTCTTTAAACAATTTAAATGAGAACAGTTTCTATCAGAACATATTGTACATGTTTAAAAAACCAAGGAACTCAGGCTGTTAAATAAGAATCTACATATCTTAAAAACGGAGAGTTTTTTTACATTACAGCCAGAAGTGTTAATTGTCCTATCTTCCAAAGCAGGAATGTTCATAAGTTATTTCTCTGAAGCGCCTCGCAGAGGTTTTGATTGGCATCTGGTTCCTCAGTCATCACCTCCACAGCCTCCCACTCTCCTGACCTGCTGGATTTCTTGATGGCCTCTACTACACTTTGCATGTACAGACCATCTTCAAAAGAGGCTGCCATACAGACAGGTTTATGATCCCACGTCCGACGGTCTTCCTGGTCTTGGAAAGACTGCCGCAGTGCTTGAACCATGTACACCATTCCTTTTAGGTAAAGCAGTGGGATGTCTTTAAACCCTTTATCCAAAAGGCCCTTGTTGACAGTCAGAGAGTCTGTAAACAGTAGTTCTTCTTGGAGCGCAGTGTTTTTCTGCCCATACAAGTCCGTCCCGCGAGCTATCAGGCGACCGGCAGACCCAACAATCATGACTTCATGAATGAATGATCCAGGCATGTTGAAGTTGAGAGTCACAGTGCAACAGACACCCTCACTCATTAGCATCTGGAAAAAGCAGAAGTCATCGCTAGTGACATGGCGGATCCCGCTTATAGCCGTGTTCTGCTTCACAAAAGTCTTAAGCAAACCATGGACCTTCTCTGCTCTTCTGCTGATGAGGTGAGTTAGGAGGTCAATAATGTAGGTTCCCATTGTATGCAGACCACCTCCTCCCATCAGCTCATCACAGATCCAGTTGTACTTGTGGCTAAGCAGGCTTCCCCCATAAACTCGTACGTCGCAGATCATCACATTGCCCACGTAGCGTTCTTCTATCAACTGCTTCATCTTCACAAAGGCAGGCAAGAAACGGAGAACGTTGCCAACAATGCTCATCAGCTTGGGGTAATACCTGGCAGCTGTGACCATCCTGAAGGCATCCACAGAGGTAGCAGCTTTCTCACAGATCACATTCTTCCCTATTCCTGCAGCACAAATGGAAAAAAAGAAAATACAGCACACACAAGAGAAACATGCTCAGATGCCCCAAAGGTTGTCAAGAAGCAGGGTTTTTATGAGTCAGGCTTTCCTGCTGCAATTTTAAAGGCAAAGGTCTGGGAACTAAAATAGGAATGCCAAGTGCAGCAAGCAGTCAAAGCTGCTTCCAAAATGCTCCGGTTGTAGAGCTGACAAACTCCCACAGAGAGATGCTCCAAATAAAGAGAGGATTTTTACATCATGAAAGATAAATGGCCAAATGGCATCACATGGCATCAGAACAAGACACAAATTGCATGTTGTAGCTATAAAATTATTTCAATGCCTGTACAGCCAGAGTGGGGGGGTGAGGGGGGGGGGAAGTCATGTGACAGAAGAGGTGAGTGAAGGGGAGATTTGATTTTCACTTTGTATTTCACCATCACTATGAATGTATTATTTTAAATAGATTAATAGAAAAGGGTCATACAAGATACTTAGTGGCCTGTGTACAGAATACAAGAATTAGAAATAATGTTTTGGTAGGTGGATTGTTTTAAAAGCATCGTTAATTGGAAAGCAAACCATTTTGGTCTGCACGTACAGCCTACTCATACAATTAGACTGCAAAGGTGACTGTGAGTTACACAGATGAGAGCTGCGCTTGCAAGATGACCCACTGCATTTTTATTCCTATGGATGCACTTTATCTTGTGCTCAGCCTGAGTCAATGTGGGCAGTCAATAATTCATTTTTTTTTAACTTTAAAGCAGAAATAAAGTAATACAGAGGAGTATCCCAGTGCAAGCTTCAATCAAATTCCTACAGTTGGTGCTTTGCTGGTATTCCCTCTTCCTCCCCCATCTTCACCCTTTTCTTGTGACATGGCTTAACTTTTCCATATACATCTGTTCTGATAAAATACTTAAATAAACATTTTTCAATGTAACATCCAGGGGTGTACCTAGAAGCGTCCAGACATTAACTGGTGATGTCAGACCTGAAGGTCAGTCACATCATACCACAGTTTCTGCCTAAGAACTGCAGGAATTGCCGCACATGGAGGTAGGCACCTCTCTGAAAGCTTCTCCTTACCCAGGAGCAGACTCCACTCCCTGCTCAGAAGAGCTTTTAATCGACTCCCTGATGAGATGATACCAGCACAAGCGCTTCCGTCGGCCTCCCTCACAAGAGGGGAAGCCAGATCCCACACTGCAGCTCCTGCTCTCGGCACTCCACCTCCTGGCTGTGCTGGGCAAGCCTTTCAGGAACCACCTGAGCGGGCCAAGGGCCAGCGAGCTCCTGTGACCCATCGCTGTGCCCAACTCAGCCAGAGGACAACTACAGCTAGAGAAAACTCAGAACCAATATTTGTAACAGACACAAGCAAAATCCAGTCAGAAAATGACAAGACTACAATTTTTAGTGGTCTTGTCCAAAGAAGTCCCCTAAACTGATGTGAGTCAATAGAAGCTTTAATGAACAAAGGATAAAGTCAAACTCCCCAACGACACCCTGGCTACCCACTGGTAACCCCCCACATCAGGGACCATTTCCGACTCTCCCACCCCCAATCCTGCTGCTGAGATGACGCACAATGCTCTATTCAATATTCCGCAGGGCTAGCTGAAGCACCTTGAGATGCTTCAGCCCCTGGTTTATCTGCCTTCTTGTTTAAATGGCACTTATCTCAAGCCAGGTTACAGTAAAATACAAGCAAAAAGAAAAAGCAAAAGGATCTCCAAAGCATCCTAAGCAGATCTGCAGTTCTCAAAGTCTGACGAAAATAAAAGCGACTCTCGATCCGCATACACACAGGGTACAGCTCTGCCAGTGCTGCTCTCCCCCTTGCACAACTCCAGTGCCTTCCACCGTGTATTTGGTAGCACAGGAGCTGGCTCAGGGTACAAACCCAGCATGGAAATACTCACTCATCTTGGCTCTTTTTCTGGCAGGTTATTGCCCCAAGTTGGCTCTTCAAGGAGCCTGACAGTGTCCACACAAAAGGGGCTGCATCCCTGCAGTGGGGGACCAAGAGCAGAGAGGGCTGAGCCAAAGGAGACCACCCCTGCCACCCAGGGTCTGCTGTTCCATGCTGGGCAGTTGATCATGCCAGGCTGCCCTTGTTCTGCCGCCTACCCACCCAGCTTCATCCTTGCGTCAGCACTGTGCTCTTTTTGCCAGAGTAGGCTGAGCCACTTGAGGAGCTAAAACTGACTGATGCCTTTTTTGGGGGATGGCAGTCAGCGCAGCACAATGACAGCTCGGCACAGCCTACCAAGCACTGCTGGAGTGCCAGGACGAAGACCTGGGTACACCATAACATCTCTGAGATAATCCTGTGGTTGCCCTCAGTGGGACATCCCCCCAGCTGTCCCCAAGCTCACAGAGATGGCCGTGCAGCAAGACAAGGGCCGAGTCAGAGATGGCTACGAGGTCCCTTACCAACGCAACGGCCAAGCCTTCTGTTTTCTGAGGCAGAGCAACTTACAACCCCCGTCTTGTTACTATTATTTTGATAAGGAATAACCTGAACTTTGTACGATATTGTTTTCTTAAATCACTGCTGCAAAATTCTCTGTTGAGGTCCTCACCAGCTAGGAGACATGAGAGCCACCACAGGGCTCTGGTGCTCCTCAGAGCCCCCTGTGAGTCAGTTCAGATCACCAACTGAGCCCAGTTTAGAAAAGGAAGGTTCCTCTTTCAAAGCGGGTGGGTTGAATCTGCTCACAGGTGGGTCTAAGCCCACAGAAGGGCCTGGACGCCTCGAAGGAAGGAGATGGGGCTGCGGAGTTGCGTTTCCCCACCTCACAGGAAGCGAGCAAGGACAGCAGCAGCTCCGCTACCTGTGGTGAAGCTCATCGTAGGCTGTCCTAACACCACCACCTCAGGATCTCCTCTGTGCACACCTCGGAGCGAACCCCATCTGTAGATCTTCGCTCCACTGAAGTCCCCCTATTTATGGCTATGCTGGTTGTTGCAGTAAGAGGGACACAAAAAGAGAATAAAAAGGTCACCATTGCCAGGAGTCCTTAGACAAACCATCTACTACCATACTCAGAGGCAAAAGTACCTGCTAGATTCCAAGAATTTTCAAACCAATTCCTGATTTAGTAAATAAACTAAATATTTAAACAGAAGTCTTTTTACTCTCATTAATGTGATACAGCCAAATCATGGCTTCACTCAGTGAAATACTGGATTTTAAAGTGTGTTCACATCCTATGGAAGCAATCAAAAAACAACAGGTGAGCCGAGACTTACTGGACAGCAGAATAAACTAGACTATTTTCTCCTAAAGGAATCTTACATCTGTAGTCAGATCCACACTGTCCATCAGCACTGGGGCACTGGCTTCCCTTGCAGCTGCTTAGCCATGCTACATCCAAAACTTGCCACACATGAAATATTTTACAGCCCTGGTTAATAAAATGCAAGCACAGAAAACTTGCTGCTTTCTCATGCTACCTGGTGGACACTGCCCAAAGCCATCACAGGTGCTGGGGAGGGACACAGGCCCCAGCAACTGCCAGGACCCCCAGCCCACTCCTTCCTCCTGGTAGGGAGGGTGCCAGGGTGATCAGGAGGAAGGAGAAGGGACTCTGCAGCCTGGTGGGGCCTTGGGAAGGGGAGCATGCATGAAAAGATGGGAGAAGTGCACCCTAAACCTTAAAGAGCTGGCCTTGCTGCAATCAACATGCATATGAGCCAGGGTCTCCTCTCTGCTTCAGGCTGGGTGCATACCAGCAGGCCATGAGAAGGACACCGAGACCACACCTGGCCCACCGCTCCATCAAGGAGGTCCTTCATGTCCCACGGGGGCCCGCTGAGCAGCCTGGCATAGGAGGTAGCCCACCAGAGCTCCTGACGGGGAGAGGTCCTGCAGTCCTTTGTCTGTGGGACATGCAGGTGAGCAAATGCAAGAAGCAGGGGCAGCCGTGCACAGAGGTGTCCCTGCAGTGCAGTCAGGAGGGGATCGGCTGTGTGCCGTGCCACCCACCCAGGCAGTGTGAGGAGCGGGCTGGGCTGGGACAGCATTCTCACCGTGACAGCTACCACTCCACCTCTTTGGTTGTTTCTTTGCCTGGCTATCATAGCCACAGCTGGCCATCCAACACTTTCCATAAACAGCTAGTGTCCCCAGCCTTGCCTCTCCCTGCACGAGGTATAACGTTGACTCAAACTACTGAAGGTATTTATCCCAAGTAAATATGTCCATTGAACTGAAGACCCAGTTCTTTACTCCCCTGAATAACGTCAAATACCTGAGGTTGCACCAAGGAAGGTGTACAACCAGTCACTGTTGAAGCACACCAGACCATTGCTTTGTCCACTATAAGAAGTTGGGAGTGTCTGAGGAGTCTTCCCAAATAGCCGGCTGTTTCAGATGTACTTGCTTTGGGAGCCTCCCAATGAATGAACGCTCATTCCAAAACACATTCCTTCATTTCATTTCTTGTTTGCCTACAGTTTGAAAAGATCTTCATGTGACTTGTTACAGAGACGGGAAGCACAATATGCAAAGAGCACTCACAGCATGCTTGTTCATCCTGTCTCAAGAACAGGAAATCTGGATTTGTCACAACACAAAGCAGTGACAGAGCCCTTTCTGACTCCTTCCTTCATAACTAACATATATGTGCTATAATTTGTAGGGACTCCACAAAATCAGAGTGTCAAACAACCTATGTTGCAAAGATGTCTTAAATGATGTAGTCAACCAGCATAAACCAAGAGAGACAAGTAAGAGGTTCCTCTGTAGCCACTCCACAAACCATCCATTTGACAGCTGGGCTCAGTACGTGCAGCAGCATTATCTTTAGCACCATGAAGAAATTTTACTCTGAGGACTTCTCATGTTTTGCCTCCCTGAACTTTGCCTCATGCAAAAACATCCCATGTTTTACATTCCACTCTAGCTGGTAACTCCGCTCTGTGCTCACCTAATGCAAAGGTGGATGCATTTTAACTGTGGGACATGAACCACAACACAGACATTTTGTGAAATTAATTTAGTTCCTCTGAGATCAAAAGAAGCACAAATTTTAGGATAGCTTCTTGCATTGCCTGTTGTGGAGATAAACCATAAGATTAGACTGATTTTAACTTGAATTATCCTCTGGGCTTTGATCTGTTCTGTCTGGTTCATGAACTCAATCCAGTGTTACTGCTTTGTCCCCGTCATGCCTAAGTTGTACCTAGGCTTGTTTATGGATGTCTGTCAATAAGAAACTTATGCAAGCAAATTGCACTGCCTGGAAAAACTGGGTCTGTCTCTCATCCCTGCCAGAAATAAAAATGTAACCACATTTTAAAATAAAAAAAAAAAAAAAAGAAAGTATAAAAAAAGTTTACAAATAAGTAATAAAAGCATAAACACTTTAAAACAAATAAACAAACAAACCACAACAAAACAAAACACAAAAGACCATTATCACTGCACTGCATCTGATCTTTCCTAAAGCCTAGTTTCTCGACTAGTAAACACCAATCTATTATATACAATTCACAGCCAATAATTCTCCAATTACGTAGATCATGTTATCGCTCTGAACTTTCAGAGAAAATGTACTTGCCATCTTTGGCCCTATCCTGATTTTGTGTTCCTTCAAAATGCTCAATCACAGCAAGCCATCCAACACTGGCTCAAAATATGTCACAACATAGTTGGTAGCAGATCTATAAATACCATTGCAACAAACCTAGAAAGCTGAAAGACAAGATCAGCATCATATTGGGCCTGAGATGCCTGCACCAGTTTGCAGATCAGAACATTTTAGAACATAAGCGAAGAATAAACTGCCCTGTACTACTTCATCCATTCATTTCCCTAGCTTTTTCAGCTTTGCACTTATTTATACTTGCAGTCAAGCATACATATCACGCCTGTACTTCTGCACTCCTTTCCTCCTCTGGATAATGCCATCTTACAGGTTCCCAGCCTTTGAAGAAAGAATCTCAATCCATTTTAGTTAATAATTCACCAGATAAGGTTCAATCCTCTCCTTTTAGCCCACTTGCCCATCACAAGCCATGAGAACTAGTGAAATGCTTATTACCTAAAAAGTGTTTAAAAGAACTTTTAGCATATTTAAAGAGAGAAATTCTAACTTACAGTTCAAATATTCAGAAGTCAGAATACCTTAAATTCAAAGGGTAGTACTCTAACAAGGTAAACAAACAAATCTAACAATGTAAAAAAGAAAAAGAAGAAAAAAAAAAGCCTGAAATATCTCTCTGCATAACTAAGTGGCATTGAATGTTTGTGCAGGGAGTTGTTTACTTCCAAAACAAATTACTGTAGAGCAAAGAGGCTAAGAACAACAAACCACCCTGGCTTACAGAGTTTGAGATATTACCCGTCCTAAAATTAACTCATGTGGACCTCCTGTAAACATAGTAAAAATATCACACTTGTTATTTACAGAATTAGATGCAAACTCACACCCACGCTGTACTACGTGAGAGGACATTAACACTACAAAGTCACATACTGGAGAATTAAGAAATGTCAGGGTGTCCGGGCAGTTGGCTCCCACCTCCCTGCCCAACCACTTTGGAGTGTCATCCCTTCTCTCCCTGACACCTTCACCCAGCCCATCTTGCTGGATTCCTCCTGCTGTCCCCAACATCTCCTCCTCCCCCAGCATCTGCTCTCCTGCATCAGGTAGAAGGATTCCTCCAGCAAACCTGCACCCGGGACCATCCCAGACTGCTATGGACATGGATGTCCCAAGAGAGCTCCAGGTGGTGGCCAGGGTCACAGCACTGCTGGCTGAAAACAGCATCTGCAGAGAATTTAGGTCCTAACTCACAAGATTCTACTGAGTGCATGCAAACATTTTTTCAAAGGCTTTTAACTTTCCAATTTGGTTTTATTTGTGGGGAAAACCAAAAGCAGAGCTGAACAACCCCCCCACCCCAGGCAAATCTCAGTTTCCTATTGCAGAACATGGGAAGATTTGAAATTAATTAAGCAACTTAAGTTGTTTAGTTGGTTTTTCTTTTTTTTTTGTTTGTTTTTTTTTTTAAATGGGCATAAAAACATTTTACCCCTTCATTGTCATCTCTGAAACAGCTCATTTTTATTAAAACCTCCCCACCGTAAGTTCAGTCTGAAGAAGATGAGGTATTTTAGCCCAATTGGTTCAAGACTCGCAAAGCTATAAGCAATTACAAACACTATTTTTACAAAAAATTCGAGGTAACCTCTCTCGCAGATGGCACTACCAATTCCACACAAAACCTTCAGCACTGCATTTGCACGTTGGTGCAACCAGAATTGTGCTGGGGTAACAGCTTCAAATTTCAATCTGCCAACGAGCTATGGATTTTTGGTCCAACTCCAAAGATAAAAAGATACCTAGAGCCTTCACAGCAATTTGCCGAGTTAGTGGTGGAGGGATATTTATGCAAACCAAATCCACGTCCTGGTGCAGCAAGACATCGTCAGTCCGACTCGTGTAGAAGGAGATGTTCATTTCCTCTGCCAGCTGTTTGGCCTCCTCTTCAGTCTTCCCCCAAAGCGCTTCAATGGAGAAGCCTTCTGCTCTCAGCAAGGGTACCATTACCCGGGCGGTGCTGCCAGTTCCAAACACACCCACTCCAGGAAGCATTTTCATTCTGCATTTATTCAAGCATCAGGGTCTATACATAGGCTTTTGATAAAATGTTCGGCTCCTCAGCTTTCCGTTCCATCCACAGTTCCTAAAACATGAAAAGTTACAAGTCAGTATCAACAAAAAGCATATTTTGATATCAAATGCATCTGGCCTGAATACTAGCTTCTATCCTTCATACGGCATTCAAATTTTCAAAGATCCTAATGAAAAAAACAAAAAAACCCAAACTTGCAATCCATAAACAGTATTAAGGGACAAGTCTAACAATCTCATTGCAGAAGAATGGTAAGAAAGCAGCTTGACAAAGTCATGAGCACCTCCTGAGCTTCAAAACTCACGATGCACGTACAGAAGCACACACGAGCATGCTGGGACAAACCAGAGATGGCGAGGTACAAACGGGGAGCAACAGGAAGCGTCAAGAGGACAGGACATAGAGTCTATTGCACCGGCAGTAAAAGCAGCGCTGCTGTAGTTGTGATGATGTAAGTCTCTAAATAAGATAAAGGTTTGTGAGATGAGGTAATATCTTTTATTAGACTGACTGAGATAATTGGAAATAATAGGCAAGCTTTTGGGTGCATAAATCTTCTTCCAAATTAAATACACAAACTGAAAACAACTACCTGGAGCTTAACAATTTTATGGCAAATAGTTAAGCCACTCCAGAGAACATCTAGAAAACACGTCCTGTGGGGAAAGCCTGGATTCACTGAGCTTGTTTAGCCTGGGGAGGAGAAGGCTACAAGGGGAGATCATGTCAATGTTTAAATACATAGAAAACTGCTTTCAGAAAGGAAAAGGGTGCTCCTTTATGTCCATCATGGGTAGTTAAAAGTTTTACGTAACTTGGGACAGTTAAAAATATCTCCTGCCCACGCCATTCAAACCCCAGGAATGCAGGGTTTTGCACAGAATTATTATATTCCCTACACATAAACATTTGGTTAAGACACACTTCTTTTGTTCTTTCAAGTATTTCTTGCTAAATTAATCCCTTCGGACCCCTACTTGCCAGTTTGTCTTAGAACTGCTTCTGGCCACAACTGGCTGAACTGCCTTTAGCATTCACTTTAGCACTAACTCCGAGGAGAGATGTCAGAAGTCTCCTCAATCTGTGACACTGAAGCAACCTACCATCTGGCTTTTGTTCTCTGCCTTTTTGAATTTTTATTTACTGCACTCACTGTTGACCTTTTTTGAATTTTTTTTTTGAAAGAAAAAGTTTTCTTTATTTTATTAACATGACAAATTCAGTTTTCTTCAGAAGCTTATAATGAAAAGGCAAAGACCATATTTAAAAAGAGAACTGATACCAACACCAGATCAACACCTTTGGAAAAAAATCCCCACAAGCAACAAGAATCACAATCTGTTTCGGAAAGAGACTGTTATTCATCTCCCCATCCTAAAATACTCGTGCTAAATTACAATATGTGAAAACAAATCCTGACACAGCACCAGGAAGTCCCAGCACGCAAGTCAAACCACCCACAGTGCAAATGCTTTGTATGCACTCAGCGTTTTGTTAGTCTGGGGGGTGCCTACACTGACCAGCATAACAAAACTGCAACCCTGACTGAGTTTCTAGGTACTTTTGTAGTATAGACACTAAACTAGGAAATGGAAACAGCAGTACTTCTGAATATTTATTTTGCAAAACACACACAAATGTTTACAGATGCTATAGAACACTTTATGAGATATTTACTGAATTAATTCAGTACATTTTTCCCTTATTCTGTGTGATGTTAGGTTTGCAGTGATACAGTTGTCTGTCTTTATAAAGATGAACAAAGTTAATTTTAATTTGAATTAACTCCTTTTTATCTGACATTTACCAGAACACTCAAATAAGGACAGTATCAAAAGGATTTGAAAATATTTACTATTCTACATAAAAGGGTAATTTACTGGCAGGAAGGATGGCTTGTATTCAGGTTTGTTTTCTATAAATGACGCAAACAAAAAGAAAATCTTGCAACTGCACAGAGAGTAACTATTGAAGTCCCCACACATCTATATTTGGCAGTTTACAGGCCAGAAGAAAAAATGCGTGCAGTAAAAAAAGCATAACCTTCTTTCAGACAGACACAAACTTAGCAAGGTGGAATAGAGAGAGACAAGGTGAGCGTGTGCCTGTTTGCACCAGATCACACAGAAATGCTCAACAATGTCAAAATTACACAATATGACAAAAGTTTAGAAAAGGTTGAATTATTTGAAAATGCTACTAAGAGCACACTGTAGCACTTCACATGTGCAACAGGAGACTCCTGCTACTCAGATAAGCTGATTTCTGCAACACTCGCTCATTTTAAATTTTACTTTTTTCTGTTTCCCATCCAACTGCCTCTTAAAAATCTCAATCTGGTGGAATTAATTTTAAACTCATTTATTCCCAGAACTTAACATGCTGCTGCATCGGTATCACTAGCAGCTATCCGCACAAACCCATGAAAACTAGTGATTTACTACCATGGAGACCACCTCCTGATGATACAAGAACTTAAGGACACCAGCTCACCGCTAGTACCACAACAATTCAAGAATTGGCCAACCCAGCCTCAGCAACAACTCCTAGCAAGGCAGCCACGCTCCTGGGGTATGAAGACAGGGCTTGCACAGTTACAGGGCCCAACAGGGCTTGAGACCCCCCAAATACTGCAGCCAGCAGCCCCTGCAGCGAGTGGCACTGACCAGAGGGCACGCTTCTCTCCCCTCACCTGAGGACCACCCACAGCCTCTTATTCCCTCTCCAGTCGTTCACCAGCTAGCAAGTCCTAGTTTGTCAGGACAGTCACAGTGGGATGGATGTGGATGCTGAAGGTCAGGAAAAACACAGTCCTTGCACAGGGCAAGTCACAGAGCATACGTGACGCAGGGAGAACTAGAGTAAATGCTAAAAGAGCTGTAACAGGACATTCAACAGGAGCTTTTGAAAAGGGGTACATATTGGTACCCCACCCCCACACCTTGCAGACATACTCAAGCGCTGGTAAGCGAGACATTACAGCTAGGCCACCCTAGGGAAGCAATCTAAAAACCCACTGTGTCAGAATGAGGCCACAGCTGAGGAGACAGCCGGCTGTAATTAACAGTCTACTAAGAAGAGACCCCAAAAGAACAGCACTATGCCACCACAAAAGTCCCCAGAGCACCGTTCTCCGGAGCTCTGTGTGCATTTCTGATACTTCTGCTCTAAGGTGGGGAAAAAAAGCAGAACTGGAAATGATGCAGACAAAGGTGATCAAAAGCACACAACATCTTCTACATAAGTGTGACCTAAGCAACCAAAGATTGCTCAGACGCAAAAAGATGTGACTGAGAGGGATGTCACAGAAGGTAATAAAGTCATGAGTAGCTCAGGATGGAGAAAGACCAATTTTTCACTGTTTCTTGCAATGCAAGAACAAATTGAATGGAGCTCAGAGAAGGCAGCGGGATCAAAACAATCTAAAGGAGGTGGTTCCTCACACCAAACTTTGGTAAGCTGTGAAATGCCTTGCCACAGGATACTGTGGATGTTAGCCATTTATAAGGAGTCAAAAGGGAGACTAGACAATTTCAAAAAATCTGCTGAGGGTCACATCTAGCACAAGTAGCTGAGCTGAAAACTAGTGAAAACTAGATTCAGCAGAGCATGGAAATGGCTCTGAGAAAGAAATGCTTGAAACCGCAGCCAAAACCAGCTTAGAATTAGGTACAATGTCTACATCTGTACTTTATAAGCCAATCTTTCAGAAAAGGAAAACCCTCATGCATTGATACTTCCCGTGATCAAACACTGGAACGAACACTTTTCTGAGGATCCTCCCACCGAAACACCAAAAGGCAGGGCTTTTATCTGGAAGTGAAAACCGGATTGAAACAGATATCTTGCAGGACAGGAGATACAAATCAATCTCCTTTTTAGAGAGACGAAATAATCGATGCCTGCAACATCATTCTGAACTTAAATTTTCAAATAGAAGCACTTAAAGATCTTTAATCTTGTTGCTAGCTGCCATTCCTTTTTGTGGCCACAGAACGTTTCCATTATTGCTGAATTTCATGGTGAGTTTCAAGGAGCTGTTTGACTCTTTTGGTATACATAGCAACTAGCATTTATGTGACCCAAAGCAACAAAAAACCTGACGATTCCTACAGGATCCAATTCAATTCCACGTTGAAGCAGTCAGGGAGTTCAGAAGGCAGAAGTCTCAAAAATTAAATAGTACAGTCAAGGACTGCAGTGCTCAAAACCCACTGTGGACCATTACAGATGGCCAAAGATAGTAAAAGAGTATCAGCCTGTGTCCAGAAAGATGCTGGTCAGGGTAACGCTGGCTCTGCAGAAGGAGAAAGCAATTCACACTTCTTGCAACTCCTCCTAAGAAGTTTCATTTTGGCTTGAAGGAAAGCGAGGCATGTGGTGGAGACGCATACCAGCAACAGGGGCACTGTTTTCAAGCAGTTGGGTCAGTGCTGTTGAATACAGAAAGAAAGCAAAGACAAGTAACAAGGGTTGTACAAGTAATAAAGTTGCTACTGGTTGTGACATCCTTGTGGATCTTAAGGCTGCGTGAGAATCTTTGACAAACTCTACACAGGAACTACTCATATTTTCACTCTGCAGCAGGGGTCTCACACCTGTAATGTTAATGCACTGCAGAGACCTCCTGTGAAAACAGGTGCTGCCTCAGAACTGTCAGTTCTGCAAGGACCCCAGCAGAGGTGACAGAAATGCAGGCAGAGACTGTCGGCGCTGCTTTGGAAGTCAGCAAGGTCCCTGCAGGACTACTGTGGGAACTTCACTGGACCACCCTGAGAAGCCGGAGGTCACCTCACACATGATGTCGTTTTTTTCCCGTCAAACTGTTCCTCCAGCCTTCTGACACCCATATACATGAAGCTCTGTATGTAACGGTTCACATGCATGTGGTTCGAGTGCTGACGTCAAAGAGACTGACATGCTTTCTTTACTAAACGTGCTTTCAGTTCAGTGCAGGCAGGTTGTGTGATAACCCACAAGTCCAAACCCTCAAGCAACTCCCACCACACATCAAGACAAGGCTGGCACAGCGCTCTGTCCTTCCTGGTCTGGATACACAACAGCAAAGGCCCCATTTCTGGCACCCCACTTCCCACAGGTACTGCCCAAGATCAGAGGCGTTGGCGACGACCGTGCCAGAGACAGCAACAGGTGGAAAAACGCGGAATCCCAAACGGCCCTCACGCTATCCCTGTGCTGCAAAGCTCGGGGCTGGGCCATGGCAGCCCAGAGGATGCCTGTGGCATGGCCCACGGTGATCTCCGCTGACGGCGGGTGCGGGGGCTTGGGCAGCTGCTCTTTGTGCGTGGGTCCCTCACGGGACTGGATGGGGCAGGCCCCACCTCACCTCACCGGGCCGGGCCGGGCAGGCCCCACCTCACCTCACCTCACCTCACTGGGCCGGACCGGGCAGGCCTCCGACTCACCTCAGGGGGCCGGACCGGGCAGGCCCCTCCCCAGCCTCACCTCACCGCACCGGCCCGGCCCACACGGAGGAAGCCCCGCCGAGACCCCTCGGGTCGGGTCCCGTCCCTTCCCTTCCCGGCCGCGCCCGGCCCGGCTCAGCGCCCTCGGACAGGGCCGCGGCCCCGGGCCGGGGGACCCAGGGGAGCCCCGAGCTGCCCTTACCTGCCGCCGGCCGGCGGAGGGGGCTGCCGCCGCCCCGCCTCGCCCCCCGCGCATCCTCCTGCCGGGCGCGCTCCCGCGGCGACGTGCGGCGACGCCCTGCCCGGCCCGGCCCGCGCAGGCGCAGGCGCGGCGGCCCCGCCCCTTCGCCGGGCAGCGGCTCCGAAAATGGCGGCGCCCGGGACGGCTTCCCCTGCCGCGTGGAGGGCGGCCTATCCCTCGGCCGGCCGGGGGCGGGCCTTCGGCGGACGGACGGCGCCGGCAGCCAGTAGGAGGTCGGCGCGGCGCGTTGTCATCTCCTTGATGAGCTCGCCCGAGGCCTCTGCTGGGAGGGACGCTGCGGTCCCCCTGCATCGCCCATCGGCGGGCTCCCCAGTTCGTCCCGTCTCCCTTGGGCCGGGGCGCCCGGCAGCGGAGCCAGCGTTGCAGGGGCAGGACCCCCCCGCCCCGCCCCGGCAATGCCCTGCCTAAGGCAGCCCAGCACACCCCGAGTCCTCTTTGCAGCGCACGGTCACCTTGGTGCCCACCAGCACCCCGGGGCCTTTTCCACTCGTGCTTCTGCTGATGGCTTCACCGAGATGTGCCGCAGGCTGGCGCTGGCCCGGCTCAGCTCAGCGAGGGCTCCGGGTGGGGTGTCCTGGCCCTTGGATTTCAGGTCAACGTGCCTCTGAGCCCCGTCAGCTCCTCCGTCTGCCCGGGGGCTTGTGCAGTGAGGGGTCCTGGCAGTGGTCTTCGGCCGAGGGGAGCCGTGCCTCGCTGCGAGTCTCCCTTGCTCAAGGAACTTCCTTGTTACAGGCAGGCTGAGGGCAGGATTCTGCTCGGCAACCGAAGGTGCACTTTCAGAGACCCTGGGGAGGGCAGAGCAGCGCAACATCCAAAGAAGAGCTCCTGTACGGCCACCATGCTGCCTGTGAGGACAGCCCTTCTCCTCACGCTGCTCCTCATCCTCTCCCAGCATTGCACAGGAGGCTCCTCGCCTGCTCCCAACGGGCTGCACAGTGCTGCAGAAGTCAGGAGAGGAAGACTTCTGTGGCAGGACATCAGGCGGGTGGTACTGAGCCCCTGTCCTGGTTTCAGCTCGGATAGAGTTAATTTTCTTCCTAGTAGCTGGTATAGTGCTACGTTTTTGAGTTTGGTATGAGAATAATGTTGATAACACACTGATGTTTTCAGTTGTTGCTAAGTAGTGTTTAGTCTAAAGTCCAGGATTTTTCAGCTTCTCATGCCCAGCCAGCGAGAAGGCTGGAGGGGCACAAGAAGTTGGGAGGGGATGCAGCCAGGGCAGCTGACCCAAACTGGCCAAAGGGGTATTCCTTACCGTGTGATATCATGGCCAGTATATAAACCGGGGGGAGCTGGCCTGGGGACGGCTCAGGAACTAACTGGGCACCAGTTGTCGGGTGGTGAGCAATTGCATTGTGCATCACTTGTTTTGTATATTCCTATCCTATTATTATTATCGTAATTTTATTTTTGTTGTTATTATCATTATTAGTTTCTTTTCTGTTCTACTAAACTGTTCTTATCTCGACCCACGAGTTTTACATTTTTTTTCCCCGATTCTCTCCCCCATCCCACTGGGTGGGGAGTGAGTGAGTGAGTGGCTGTGTGGTGCTTAGCTGCTGACTGGGGTTGAACCATGACAGCACCTTTGTATTTCTCTGGTTCACTGCAAGGGAGCAGGGAGCTGCTAAGAAACTCTGCAGCCTCTGTCTTCCTTTGTATATTGCTTAATGTGTGGTGTAGCTGCCTGACAATATGGGGCACCCTGTGTTATTAACAGCATTGTAATTTCCTACTCTCCTTTCTCCTTTGCAGAGAGCGTCATGAAATGTTGCCGTGGAGCTGGAAGGCACTCTGGTAGGAGAGGAGCTCTGCAGGGCCAGTAGTAGGCAAGATATTAAACTGCAGTTCCATCAGCACCGCAGTTGGCAAGACTGGGAAGGCACTGCCCACTGGAGAAGGTCTTGCTGAGCCAAGGTCCTGCGGAGATGCATGCAGGTCCATGAGAGAGGAGGAGGTTGTGCGTGGAAAGGGAAGGGCTCATGGTTTTTGCTGTCACTGACTTGTTCTTACTGAGCTCTGTTAACTGTCTTCCTATTTCCACCCCCCTCCTAACTGGAATGTAGAAAATTATCCTAATTGAGCAGAGGCTCCAACTTGCTAAGGGCAATCTAGGTAAGGCTTGTACTTATGTGCAGTACTCATGGAGCAGGATGGCTCCTGTCCATCTTCTACACCAGAGACTTTGGAAGATGACCGCAGGCATTGCCTGCTCCAGGATCCTTGGTGCCAACATCTCCAAGATGGGAGGAGAGTGTGAAGGAGTTCACCTTGTGTCCAATCAGTTTCATCAGTGCTAGTGAACATGAGAACTAGAATAGAAATAAAAGGGAAGAAAGCAACAAATAGGCGTCATTGTGCAGTCATGAGGCAAGAGGAAGACTCGAGTGCAGAGAGGAACTGAACATCAGAAAGAGCATGGGAAGAGATGAAGAAGTCCAGAGGGGAGAGCAAGAGAGACACACAGCCTCTTGCTTGTCATTCTTGTGGTTCTTGTACCACAAGAATTTTGTTTTATGATGCTCTTGTCAGCAAATATCCTGCTGATATTGCTGTTTCCCTATGTGGGTTGGTTCCCAGATGAGAGCTCAGCTATGCTTCAGCCAGGAGGTTCCACTGGCTGGTGGAGAACAGTTCCAGTGAACATCCTTTAGCCCAGAAGATGTGCACAGCTGGGCTGTGCATGCCCAGCACAGGGGGTCTGAGGGAGACCTGGGGTGCGGAGAGGTGCAGCCAAAGCCAAGTGTCTAGGACTCTGCCCTCTCCCTGTCAAAGATGTCCACAGGGCTTTGGGACCACACCTGCTATGTGCAGAGGTGCAGGATCAGCCCAGGGACATGCCAGCATTCCCAAATTCTCATCATCGCTTGGTTTCTGCAACCCTCCTTCAGTCTTTGACCTGGGACCATTCCTGCGGGACAGGCTTTGCTGTCCTCTTCTGCTCCCTGTGCTGTAGTGAAGGTGGTGTTGGGACCATGCTCACTGGTGATAGAAGATGGTCCCAGTAGGATACTGCTCCCCAGACTCTGTTTTGGGGAGGGCTGTGGTGGTGGGCCCCTATTCTGCATGCTCAGTTTGGGCTCCATCATCTTGGGAAACGGAGAAAACAGGGATGGGAGGAAGGGGGCAGAGAAAATGGGAGGAGGTGGGGTGGTCATGTAATGTGGGGATGTGGGGGTGCTGCCTTCGGAGAAGGGAGGATGTCGGGACCAGCTTCAAAATGGAGCTGGGGGGTAATTACTGGAAATGCTGACAGGAACCTGAAAGGGAAGAAAGAGCAGGTGGGAGCAGGTTTTTCTCTGAGCATGAAAGAGGAAGAGCGGTGGCAGGCAGCGGACAGCCTGTGGGGAGCAGCAGATTGTACCCATGGAGGCTGGGGACACAGGGGTCGGCACCCGCTGGCTCTGCTGCCCACGTCCCTTTGGTGGCAGGGTTGATACAAGATGTGGCTGGCCCAGTGGATGTTCCTGTCCTGGTATCCCTCCAGCCAGAGGTGGCATGGGGATGTGGGGGGCCACCTGGAGCACCCCATCCCCACAGGGCAGGAGCCAGGACCCGGGTGCTCACAGGCAGAGCAGGGGGCAGGGGACTGCAGGGGTGCCTGCCTGGCTGGGGCTTGTACATCCCACGTGTGAGCTACCAGAAAGCTCTGACCAAGCCCATCCCCCCTGTCAAACTGCTGTGGTCCTCAGTGTCTGGGGGCTGGCAGGGTATATGGATCCCCACCTGAGCTCAGCTAGCACTCCGGATGGGGCAGACATCACCCCATCACCCTGCCGTGACAGCAGCATCGCTTTCTCCAAGGGGTCTATTCCCTGGTGTAAAACAAAAAAGGACTCGGGTGGCATGGGAAGGCAGTGCTGTAGGAAATTGCAAAGCCTTTTCCCCTGCCCCTGCCCACGCCAGCGACAGGGAGCTACTGGGCTGTGACCTAAAATACTGGGAAATGACTATCAGTGGTGCTCGGCTGCGTTATTTGGGTCCATCTCAGGGCTGAGGGCACGTGGCCGGGATGAAACTGCAGGGGGAATCACACAGCGAAGAGAGGAGATAAATATCAGGCTGAAGCAAGAGAAGGGGAAGAGAGGGGAAGCCTGTGAGTGCAGAGGGAACTGTCTGGGCAAGCAGCAAGGAGGTGAGCTCCTCACAGGGCTGCAGCTTGCTCTGGCTGAGCAGTGACCCTCACGCTGCAGGGAGAGACGGGAACTTCCCAGCCGATCCCGCTGGGCACCCAGCATCATTGCCGTGAGGCTGTTGGGAAGGCAGCATGGAGGTCCGGCTGGCTGGTGGCTTTCTGCCCCTGCTGCTCCTCGCCTGGCTGCCTGCTGGTAAGTCCCCTTGTGCCCTCAACTCTGCTTTGAACTCTTCCATCTTTGCATATGCCTGCAGGAGGTTTGGGACGTGGCTGCTGCTGCTTTTTTCCTCTCCTCTTGCAGCTTTTAACCCCGCCATTCTGCACCAGCACCTTGCAATGTGCCTTGCGAATGGGGTCCCCCCCTGCAATTGCCTGTGCCCAGGCTGTGGCCTTTGCCCATGGGGACCCAATTTCAGGCTCCAGGGCTTTGAACCAGTATTGCCTTCAGGAGCAGGGAGAGAAAACAGTTGGGGAGGGGAAGAAAACAGAGGTGCTTATAAGCTTGACAACTGCGAAGGGGGCCAGCTTCACATGGAATATATGGATATTGTTTAACACAAACCCAACCCCACAACCCTTCATGGTTGTTGTTTTTTTTCAGCAGAACATGCTTACCTGTTTTCAGCCACGATCGATGTGTCGGTAAGGTTAGATCTCGTCTTGCAGTGTCTCCTCCAGACAGGCTTGAACAGCACCGCCGGGGAGGTGAAGTGGTTTAATATCACCCAAAACGAGCAGAACAAAGGTGGTGTGGAGATGAAGAACAGTTCTGCCCAGCTTGTCTTCACCAGCGTGAACAAAGCACATACAGGAACATATGCATGCGGGATGGGGAACATGAGGAACATGTCCGGGAGCAAATGCTCCCAACTGGAAAACTGTGGTAAGAGATGCAAGCCCACCAACACCCACAGGAGCAGAAAAAAAGGACTGAGGAAGGGAGAGGAGAGAGGGAAGAGAAGGAGGACTCTGCTGAGAAGGTGTGAAGTGACTTCAGCTCAGAGGTTCAGGACCAATTCTGAACTACTCCAGAGTGAACATTAGGGGATGGGATGAAGCCAGAGAGGCTGTGGGGGGTCTGCTATGTTTTCTTTGCTTCTTTAGATCTGACCATTTCCCCACAGCTAGCCCCCCCAGTCCCATCTCACGCTCCATGAAATGCTGAAGCCTGAGCCTGTGGCCTCAGTGGCATGTCCTGCTCGGGTGTCGGAAGACCCTTCTGCCTAGGTTGGAGGAGGAGGAGGAGGTGTCTTCTCCCTGATCCTCCCATTTTCCTTCCTTTCCGAGAAAGAAATGCTTGTGCGCTGCACAGTGTTGGGTGGCAATAATCAACATGCAGCATTTCAACATTCAATGTTGAGGAGCGTTTAGCAGCCGGATTTGGAATAGAACATGAGCTGCTGGAGGAAAGGACAGTTCCTTTACTGTGTCTTTCATGAACGACACATGCCAGTGCGATATGACCCCTGCAAGGTCATATATATGACTTGTATTTCACTTATCACTTATATTTTTGTTTCCTCCAGGCAGCCAGCCAGGAAAGCCTATGGAGTGCATGTTCCAGATTTTGCTAGAGAATCACACGGTACATGTGAAGTTGTGGTACAAAGGTGCAGGTCTGGAGGTGGGGAGTCAAACCAGCACCACGGCTCTGGGAGAAAACTGTACCAATCTCACCAGCACCGGCATGCATGCAGCCAACATGAAAATCTGTGGGTGTGCGGTGCTCGTCACAGCAATAAACTTGACAGGCACTGTAAACGACACACAAGGTACAGTTCCCAGTAAGAGGCACCGCTTCTGTTTTCATGGGGGTGATGAGCGGGCAGAGAAGAATGCTATGACCAATGCTTCCCCCCTGTACCCTCATGCACCATTTCCCCCAAAAGCATCCCAGGCACTGGAGGAGCCGGCCCAGCAGGGCCCTTTTGGCAGATGCGTACCACCACAGAGCTGCTTGGCCATCGGGTCCTTGAAATAGGACCTGTCACATCCTCCAGCTGTGGCATGTCAGCCGAATGCTGAGGTGGCTGGAGCGGGACAGCTGGGGCTGTGGGGTCCAGGTCCCTGCCCCAAAGCAGAGTGGGGAGCAGGGTGTCGTCTGCTTCTGGGCAGTCTCTCACTTGTGTTTCTGTCTTACAGGCTGTGGCCTTGGGACACCTCAGTCCAATGACACCGAGAAGGAGACCTGGACAGGCAAGTCCCCACAGCCTTGTGTCTGCAAGGGTTGGGGGGCAGGAGGGGTCCTTGGGGAGAAAGAGGAGCAGCAAGGGGGGAAACGCATCCTGAAGTTTTCCCATGAGTGGGTGGGAGCCACTGCCAGACTGGGGTAGGCACCAGTGGATCAGAGGCTGTGACACTGGGAAGGGGCTCTGATGCTCTGACCACCCCCCTGGTTGAGTTCAGATGAATTTTTGGAGACCGTTCCCCACAGGATTTTGTTGGCACCCCAGGGTTGTGGGGGCTGCAGGTGGTTCGAGGTCTGGAAGCCCAACTTTGGAAAAGAACTGTCCCCCCCAAAAGAGGTAATGGCAGCATGCATTCCTGCACAGTGGGATGGCAGCTCATGAGTGTCTCTGTAATGGTTGTGTGTGCAGGACTCAGATTCCTCCTGTGCATCATCTTTGGCTTAGTGGTCGGGACGCTTCTTTACATGCCAATAATTGGCATTCTGCTGTGGCAGTGCAGAAGGAACAGAGAAGGTAAGGCTGAGCCCTCGCCGAGCCTCCATCTCCTGTGGGAGCTTGTCGGCATCTCCTCCTTACCTGCTGGTCTGGACAAGCCCAGGCTTGGGAGATGTCCATCTTCATTATCCTAGTGCTCCTGCTCGCTTGGCATTCCCTGCATGAGTCTGTCCTCCTGGACAAGCTGTCCAGGGGTGGGGAGAAGGTTCACCCCCTCCCTTCCCTCTGGCCAGTTGCTGGTGAGGGCCCACTTATGGCACAAGCTGTGGTGCAAGTGAAACAGGTCTTGCACATCACCACATTTTCAGAAGTGTCCAGCTCAGAGCTCTTCACCAGCCCCTCCAAAGGCTTTTAAATCCTTGCCAACGCCTCCTGACCCTTGGCCATCTTCAAAGCCAGCCAGCCACAAAGCCCCATCCTCTCTTGCAACAAAAGCAGGACCAGTGCAGATGTTTTCTCATTTAAAATAATGATTGTTATCATTATTTTAAGTACTTTTTAAACTATGTTTCCTTTTTCAGGAAAGCTCACAAGCAAGCAAGTGGCAGAAGGGGATCAGCTCAGCACGGTAAGCCAGGGAGGGCTTCGCACGTATCATTTCCTCCCTGTAAAAAAGAGCACTGGCTATTGAATACCCATTTAAAGGATTTCAAGGTAAAATCAGCTTTGCTTTCTGAAAACGTGGTCCTAAACACTTATTAATTCCTATTAAATAGGAGATTACAAGCTTCTGAATAGGTGGCACCTCTGAGCAAGCTGAATAATGCTTGGGCAGTGCAAATAGTTGTGCCAGTGGAAAAATATTAGCAGGGGAGATGCAGAAGGAAAAGCCAGGGGTCTACTCATTGCTCTCTCCCCTGCAGGCAGCCCCGGTGACAGGGACTGAGGACCTGACCTACGTCAACCTGAAGTTTGAAAAGAAGGGGACAAAAGCCGCCACCTCCGATGTCGTTTACACCGAGATCAAACCATCGCAACAAAAGCAGAGCGTCAGGGATGCCGGTGCTGCCAACGAAGGAGTGGATGTCTCCCCTGAGGGAGAAGGCAAATGAGGGAGAAGGGAGGGATGAGCAGCTTGTTGTATGCCTGTCGGGGTCATCATCCCTGAAAACTAGGTGTTTGCTCATACAGAAGCGCAATCTTGGTGACCAAAGCCACCTATTTACCCCCAAAGGGCTGCACCACTGTGCTTTATGTTCCCCTGGAAGAAGCCATCTCTCGCAGTGAGGACAGGGCTCTTCCAGACAGTTTCCCCCTGGCCTTCCTGCAGCCCCAAGCACTGCCAAGCCTCAGCAAGTCCTTTCATGGTCTCTGGTTACCTCTAGCAACTTTCTCCATGTTTCAGCAATGTCAGTGTGCACTGAATAGCCACCATTGTCCATGAAGCACTTGGTGTCCCCTTAGTGCTGGACATGCTGGGTGGGGTGGCCACGAGAAGCTCCTCTCGGTGCTGGAAAAGTCCTGGAGCAATTTTCTGGATTTTCTGCAGAGCAGGCACCTGCTGTGACGTGGGTTGACCTTGCTTTGGTTGACTTGCTCAAAACACAAGGAGCAAGGATGGAAAAGCATCGCTTGCTTCACAGAAGTGCAACGTGGGTGCTGCTGCACTGATCTATGTGGATCTACTTTGTACCAGAAGCGGACGGGTGTCTTCATGCATGTAGAGCTTTCCTGTAATTTGGGGGGGGGAACAACAAAAGAAAATAAAAGGTGGTGGTTTTGCCTTCAGTGTTTCCAGTTCTGTACTGCTGATGGAGCCAAGGCTGAAGTCCTGCAGGAATAGACTTTCTGGTTTCCCCATTCAGTCCAGTTTCAGAGCAGCTGCCCATGGGAGACATCCCCAAAGCAGTGGTGGTGGAGCTCCTGGTGTCCTGGGGGTAGAGCTCAGGTCGTGTGTGGCCAGGAAGACATAGGCAAGGGCTAAAGAAAGTGAAAAATTGGGGAAAAAAAACCCCAAATATCTGGGGGGAGCAACCAGTGGAAAAGAGGGTGGGACGTGAATGTCGAAGTGTTGAACCGGGAAGGCTCATAGAGGTACCAAAGTTGCTGGGCGATGCTGCCCAGGGATGCAGAGCAGAACCAGGCTCCACCAAACTGCAGGACATCCTCACCAGCCTCCTCCCGGGTATCTGCAACCATGGAGGAGGAGCAGGTGGAGGAGGATCCCTAGGGATGCCCCAGCTCGGAAAGGGAAGGCCTAAGTTAAATGGGCAGTTACAAAATGCAGCCAAAACCCTAGCAGCAGCTCCTGAAGGAGCTGGAGGAGGAACTGGGGTTTGAAGGAAATGTGCGCCCCAGGCCTCCGCCTGGCTGCAGAAAGGAAGCAAGATGAAGGATCTCCGGAACACCTCACTGCCTATCACTCCTCGGGGGCCGTTTCCAACCTATGTGCCTGGAGGCCCATGGGATTTGGCTTAGAGCAGACACCGCTCAGCCACGACTCCCACCCTATCCATGTGGCAAGGAGAGTGATTGCTTGTGCTTGGGTGGGATGTGAGAGCGGCCATCCCACACCCTCCTGTCGTGGCACTGGGACAGCCAGGGAGGTTGGGGTGGGGCAGAAGCCCAACAAGGGATCAGCGGGGGGTCTGCTGGCCACCTTTTCATCGACAGCCGACTGAATATGAGCCGGCAGTGTGTCCATGTAGCCAAGAAGGACGATGGCATCCTGGCTTGTATCAGAAATAGTGTGGCCAGCAGGACTAGGGCAGGGATTGTCCCCCTGTACTTGGCACTAGTGAGGCTGCACCTCTAATACTGTGTTCAGTTTTGGGCCCCTCACTACAGGAAAGGCATTGAGGTGCTGAAGCGTGTCCAAAGAAGAGCAATGAAGCTGGTGAAGGGTCTAGAGCACAAGTCTTATGATGACCAGCTGAGGGAACTGGGGTTGTTTAGCCTGGAGAAAAGGAGGCTGAGGGGAGACCTTATTACTCTCTACAACTACCTGAAAGGAGGTTGTAGCGAGGTGGGGGTTGGTGTCTTCTCCCAAGTAACAAGTGATAGGACAAAACGAAATAGCCTCAAGTTGTGCCGGGGAGGTTTAGATTGGATATTAGGAAAAAATTCTTCACCGAAAGGGTTGTCAAGCACTGGAACAGGCTGCCCAGGGAAGTGGTGGAATTGCCATCCCTAGAGATATTTAAAAGACCTGTAGATGTGGCGCTTAGGGACGTGGTTTAGTGGTGGCCTTGGCAGTGCTAGGTTAATGGTTGGACTCAATGATCTTAAGGGTCTTTTCCAACTTAAATGATTCTATGATTCTATATAGCCAGACTGGGTGGCTCTTGGGCTGGCCCAGCACAGCCCTTCTCATGTTCCTGTGGCATGAAATGACCGATACTGTTATTTTAAGAAGAAAGGGGTTTAAAAAAAGCTGACTTCAACTGAGAGGGACTGCTCATGACCCCAGGAAGAGCTGAGCAGGACACCTGAGAGTTGTATTAAAATCTTGGCAACTGGTTATCCTTTGCAGAGGCAAGAGAAGAGGCTTCAGAGGAGGCAAATACAACTGCAGAGAAGTTCTTCAGCATCCCACTGGTCAAAAAAGAAGGCCACGAGGAAAGGGAAAACACAAGAGACATGAGCAGAGTGACAAGGTCACTAAATTGCAGAGGCAAAATTGGAAAGCTAAGGTACAAAATGAGTTAAGACTAACAAGGGCTGTGAAAGGCTCTGCATTTGCTTAACTGCCTTAAAAAGAAGAGGAATGAAAAGGAAAAGTTTGGCCCATTGCTTCACCAAGAAAGAGTCATTAACTGATGAAGTGGAGAATGCAGGGATGTTCATAGTGCTGCTTTTGCATCCTCCCTTACACCCAAGGTTAGTGGGGTGGGGATCAGATTTGGGATAGTGCTTCTAACAAGGAACCAGGAAAGAAGCCATGAAATAGCCTTGGAGCAGTTACACGAGTGAGGAAGAGGTGAAGAAACGCAGCCAGGGCTGCTTAAGGAACTAGCTGAGACAATCTCTCTCAAGATCTCGGGGCCTTTTGCAAGTGCAGGCAGGAAGGGTGGGGCCAGCGTCTTTGTCCATCAGCTATTTTAAAAAGGTGAAACAGCTAAGGCCAGAGCTGAGCATCCAAATTTCAGTTCTCAGAAAGATGCTATCACAAGCAGTTAAGCAAGCGCGTGAAGATAAAGCGATAATAAACGCAATGCCCTCCTTGCCCCAAACGCACCCATGCCACCTCCATACGGACAGAAGGCTCCCTTGTCCCTGTGTGTGCTCAAGGCAGGTGGGCGAGACATCCGTGATGGGTTTCCATGCCAGGAGCATGGAGGGTGCCCTCGCTGCCCCGCAAGCTCTGCTCGCTGCACAGGAAGCCTGACTCAGGTGGAGGAAAAAAGTATAAGTGCTGTTTCTCCCAGTTTGGGTTCTTTTTAGGGCAGAATCATAGCAGCAGGCACCTGGGGAGACCATGGAGGAGCCACTCAACCTGGAGAAGATGGGTACCCGGGGGGGCAGCTCCCCAGGAGCTGCTGCCTGATGTGGTCCCCAAACTTCACGCCGACCATGATGGTGCTTTCGGGCGCTGGTGGACAAGTCCTCAGTGCTGCCAGCCCCATTCCTACATGGTCCTCAGCTGAACCTCCCACAGAAAGGGCTCAGCAGAACATAAGGTCTTGAGCAAAACTGCAGCCATGGCGGTGCACACAGGAGAGGCTTGGCCTCCACCATGCTCCCTGCCCACTGGAAGAGCAGCAGGAATCCATGTGGGAAAGAACAGGAAAGAAAGAATTGACCCGGGTCACAGTGGGAGAGAGGAGAAACAAGCCAAGGAACAGAAGAGGAGGAACGGGAAAGGATGGGGATGGGTGAGGTTGGCAGTGGGGAGGACTGTAGTATACTTGGATGGTGTGAAAAAGAGAAGGAGAGAGGCCAGCACAGAAGAGAAAAAACAGAAGAGAATTAGGGAAAGAAGAACAGAAACAGAGAGGTGGAAGGAAGTGGAGCAGAGAAAGAGAAGGAGGGGAGAGACCAGAAGAGTCAGAAGAAGGGGAAGACACTGGGGGAGGAAAATGGCTTAGCCCAAGGAAGGCACCGACCTCACTTTGCTGTGGGAACAAGAGCAGTTAATTCATTGCGTGATTAATCAGATTTCTGCTGGCAAGTTCATTGGACTTGAACACCTCTGAAGCTCTCAGAGATGTGTGAGCCAGGCACAAGGAAAGGTTTATTCCCTACTCTTCAAAGGGCACATGTCCCTCCCTGTCTTGCAGACCATTTCCTTCTCATCCAGGAGACTCAATTTCTCCAGCAAGGAAGTTTACCAGCAAGCACTGCATTTATTTAAGAGCAAAGTATCGCATGTAAAGCAAGATGCAAAGATGCAGGAGAAGCTTCCTGGTCTTTGCACTAATGGGCCTCTGAAGGCCACCCATGCAGCCATGCTTTTACTAGCAGGAGGAAAAGCAGCTGCTCTAATTCAAGGGGAGGAAAGCAGGTATGCATGCGGAGCCAGTGCTGAATTCCATGGCTCTTCTTGCCTCCTCAAGTTGAAGCTGTGCAAGGGGACATCCTGGAGTGTGAGTACAGAGGCAGGGGTAGTTGCACTGGGGTGTTTCTCTACGAAAGGCTCCATAAAGCATCTCCTAAACAGGCTCCAGGGTAAAAAGGGACATTCAATGGATGCTAAGAGAGGCAGGAGGAGAAGGGTGAAAAATGTGGCTGATATCATCTATCTAGAGGAGCAAGAGAAACGGACACTCACCTCTGTGATGCAGTGCTTGGCTGCACACTTGGCCTGTGGCACAAAGGGCTGCATCTTGCAACCCCCTGGAAAACGGGGACAATTCACTCTGATTCAGTTTTATTGCTGGGGAGGGTTGGAGGAGCATCCCTGATTATTTTAATCCCCCTTTTTGTAAATTAGACTATTTCTATATCCCCAAGATGATGCTCACCAGGATGGATTCTGGTGGTGCTGGGAGGAGAAGCCAACAGCACTGGGCTTTGCTGTGTGCTGGGGTCTGCAGAGCTGGTGGGGCGAGGAACAGGCAATCCTGAGCAGGCACAGCCACTGGAGGGAGGCAGTGGAGCAGAAAAGCTGGCAAAAAAACTTTGGACATGGCTTAAGATGGGAAACAGCTTGTCTGGAGCAAACTGGTTGGGAGAGGCACATCCATCCCCCCTGCATCAGGGCCTCTCTTGGTCCCCTGTAACTCCTCCTGCCTACAACCCAGTTGTGCTCAGGACCTGCATCTATCACCTTGGACAGTTTCTGCACTTCTGCAGCTGGAAAAAACCCACAGCTGTCATCTTTGTGTTGCACAAGTGGAAATAGGAAGAGGTGAGGGAATCCCTATGGTGACAGTCCTGGACCAAATCCCGTGCCCTTGGCCCCTCTTGTCTAGATGTCGCAGCCCCAGATCCCATCCTGATGCGGGTGGGATCCCCCAGGCTGCCCCAGCCCTTGGCTTGGAGGAGGAACAACAGGGACAATGAGGCTGCCAATGAGCCAGCGAGGGAAGAGGGATGTGACTTACAGCCACCAAGAAGGGGACGAGCAGATACTCGTCTTTGCAGTCCCCAGCCCTTGCGTGCCCTGTTTGCCTGCAGTGCCATAAAACACTGCCCGAGGCAGCGGTGCAGAGGGGATGCTTCCAGAGGGCAATGGATGATGCAATCCCCCCAAAGAAACAAACCCACCTGAACGATGCTTCAAAACCATCACGCAAAGAGTAAGAGATCTCACAAGAAAAAGTGCGTGGTAGGAGACAAAGGAACAAGTCCACAACTGGACTGATGGAAGACAGTTTATGGCCAGATCTGGTAAGGTCTCAGGGGTCTGGCCTGAGGCAGCAGGCGCTCTGAGACCCCATTCCAGCACAGACACAGCTGCACAGCTCACTCTGCACCACAGAGCAGCATGATTTTTAGTCCTTTCTGCTCTCCGCAGCCTCATCTGAGATGCAAGTGTGCAGGTCATTCCTGCACTCCCCATGGGCCGTACCTGGCACTGTGTGTCCATCCCAGGTCACTGGGAGAGAGGGTGGCTTCAGCTACCTGAAGCAAAGAGTTCAGAGGAACACGGGAACAGGTCAGCTACTGGGAGAAAAACAATTAGAGAAGCTTCACTGAAAATGGCTGAAGTTACAGTGACTTAACTCTGCTGCAGGGCATGTTTAAAGCGTCTGCTGGAGACCCCCGTAGAATTGCCCTGTCGCAGAGCTGGCTCAACAGCACGTCAGGACGTGAACCATGTCTGCTGAGTTCAGTTAATCCTCCTTCAGTTTGTCCTTTTAGCCCCTTCCCACCACCGCAGCTGCAAGGGAGGCAGGTGCTGATCTCTTCTCCCTGGCATCCAGTGATAGTGTTGTCCCACAAACAGGGTTCGTTTACCCGATGTGCAAGCCAATAACGCACAGAGTCAAGGTATTTTCAAACTGATTTCGTTGATGTGCATGAATGGGTGCCTGTCTCAAGACAGCATACCGTTGTCTCAAAAATCCTTATAATTATATACTTAACTAATACATATTCATTGTTATTTTCCTTAATGATTGGTTCTTTTTTCTTCATCCCTCATGTAAATTAGTGCACAGACTCTGTCTTCTTCCTTCATTGTCTTCTTTGGAGCAGGTGGTATCATTTAAGTAGGTGGTCAATGAATCGGTGGTCATGATCTCCCCTGTAGGAATTACCTTTTGCCTACTTCTTCCCTAATCTTGGCAGTTCCAAGCAGTTCAAGGTTTTTTGACCAGACCACAATTTATTACCTTTTCTGACATAAACATAAAGCCCCATTGTTGTCCTAAAAGTGGATTCCTCACCCGGTGTGCAATAAACCAATCTCACACACTTAGGGGAGACACTGCTTTTTATTCAGGCCTGGGTGCTCAGTGGATTCTCCACAAATTGAGCACACCCAATTCATCAGGTGTGCCTCTTTTACACAGTAACAATTACATACAATTCATTAAACTACTCCTACCTAGTACATATTCAGACTATCTAATGCATATGCATAAGATTACCTAATCGTGACACACAAATGCTTTCTCCGCATGAGCGGGGGTCTCAGGTGGTCTTCAGTGATCGTTTGGGGAGGTATCTCCTCCTCACTTTGACCGCTAAATCACTCTTGGATAGGTCAGTGGTCCGTTTTCCTGCCAAGAGGGATGTATCTTCAATCAGGAAAGTATAAAAAAGTACAGGATAACCTTGGCTACTCCTCTAGCTATTATTAAAGTTGTTTGAAGTTGAAAATTATTAACTAACTTAATTTCAAACAGGATTTTCTATTCTAAACAAACAGGATCCTTTATTCCTGACATCAGTCCTTCCCCCCTTTGAGAATTATGATGTCATTTAATATTCATCCTAAGTCTCACACCATTCCTTTATAAGTTCTTGGTCTACACGATGGCATGTATTGTATCATGCAACACGTTATCAAAATCAGAACTACAAACAACAGGATAAACACAAACAATTGTTTTAACCAACTTATATTTAGGAGCCATGAAGTCAACCACAAAAGTTCCAGTCAGAACATTCTTGTTCTGAAAAGTTAGAAGCTAATTCTTTCAATTGCTGTATCTTTTTTTCCACCAATTGTAAATGATCAGAAAGATTAAACCAACACATTCCTCACAACCATGTCTGTGCCTTAATAATAGATAATCCATAGCTGCCTGGTTCTCTAGGGTTGCCTCTCTAATCTGGGTCATTTCTGTTCCAAGAGCTGTCAGCACTTGAGATGTATAAGTAATGTCTTTGACCAAAGCACAAGCAATTCTTCTTAAGGTATGATAAATCATGGCGACTCCTATTCCGGGTGTTAATATTGCTGCAGCTGTCATTTCACTTGAACCATAAAGAGTAACTTGGGAGTCACAATCTTCTGGTAACCAATAGCTGCTCTTTTTTCCTCTCCTCAATTTTCGAATCTTCATTGCTTAGGAGCAATGGGGCTAATCTCCCAATTGAGCAAGGGCCTTCAGTGAAGTTGGCCGGGACATAGGTATAGGCTAGTCTACCACAAAGTAAAAACCATCCCAGAGGTAGTCAGGTGTGGGCCCAAGCATAACTTACATTTTCTGTTTCATTACATGCTAAAGGGGGTTGCAATTGCATTAGATTGTCACACTTTGAGGAACAACTTACAAAGTTAGCACAATGTTTTGCAAGTAGAGTTCCTCATACTCTTACTCTCAGCATTCCCCTTTCTTTAATTTTAATAGTTCTTCCCATATTGTACAAATTACTATATGTCATTTTGAATCCAAATACTCTTAACATAGTATATTTTTTCAATATTTCTAATGGGGTTGGGATCCCAATTAGAACTATACATTTCCCCAACCAAATTTCCTGATCCTAAACAGAAGGTGGACATGTTGGTAACTTCTCTGGCCAAGAGTTCCCAAATATTACAATTTCTATCCCATTGTGGCAACAAAAATTGAGGATTATTATTTCCTACTCAAATTATCAAAATATTTACTAACAATTAGCCACTTCATTATTGTTTCTGTAAAAATATTACGCTGTAACTTAATATTGGGTTGTCTTTAGTTTCAATTTCAAAGGTCCTTTTGGCATGGAAGTTCACAGGGCGGATGGTATCTTCTTTATTTAATATAGTGGATCCAGGATTCAGCTCCCTGGAGCTTCACTGCAGTCAGTAGCACTTGATAGGGTCCTCTCCACTTCTCCATGAGTGGTATGTCTTTCCACGTCTGCAGATACACTGAGTCTCCAGGCTTGAAGGGGTGTACTGGTGAATCCAAAGGCACAGGAGCTTTACCCTGGATGTGTCTATGGAGAGAGTTAATGATGTTGCCCAAAGATATTAAATAAGCCCCCAAGATCTGTTCTCCTTTCAGGTGCATCTGACTATCTTTTCCTGTCAAATTTGCAACATAAGGCCTTCCAGATATTTCAAATGGACTAATTTTCTCTTTTGTCCGAGGTGTTATTCTAAGTAGTGCCAGAGGCAAGACTTCAATCCATTTCATCTGAGTTTTCCTGACATAATTTCCTCCTTTGTTGTTTGTTTGATTGATTCATTCTTTCTACTTTTCTACTAGACTGTGGTCTCCACAGGGTGTGTAAATCCCATTTTATCTGTAAGAATTTAGAAACTTCCTGGATGACTTCTGCTACAAAATGGGGTCCCCTATCTGTGGAAAATCCTTTAGGAACTCCAAATTTAGGTATTATTTCTTTCAAAAGCACTTACACTACCTCCCTGGCTTTGTTGGTGCAACACAGGAAAGCTTCTGGCCAACCTGAAAAGGTATCAACGATTACCAATAAATATTTGTATCCTTTGCACTTTGGTAGTTCAGAGAAATCAATCTGCCAGTAATTCCCAGGTATAAAACCTCTTTTTACCTCTCCTGGTAAGAGTCTTTTTTGAATTTTGGCATTATTCCTCAAACAGATTTCACATCCTTGTGTAATACCTTTCACAATTTTTAGCATGTTAATGCCTGTTGCATGTGTTCTTACCATTTCTACCAGGGCTTCAGCTCCCATATGAGTGGTACCATGTGTTCTTTTCATGAGTTCCCTCATTATTTGAGGGGTAACGATACATTGTCCATCTGGAGTTTTCCACCATCCTTCAGGTGTCTTGATACACTTTAGAAACTCAGCAAATTTATCTTCTTTCTCTGTATATTCAGGGATGTTAACATTAAAAGTTCTTTCAGGAACTAAGGCTGCTATTTTTTGTAAATAAAGCAGCTCTTTTTGCAGTCTCATCAGCCTTTCGATTTCCTTCGATTATATCAGTCTGTCCAGATTGGTGTGCTCTGCAATGGTGTGCTCTGCAACACATCACTGCCACTTCCTTCAGCCTATTGACTGCTTCCAGCAATCTCAAAATCTCTTTGCTATATTTCATAGGATTTCCTTGTTATGATAATAATCCTCTCTGCTTACAAATTGCACCAAGTGCATGTATTATTCCAAAGACATACTTTGAGTCAGTGTAGATATTGGCCCGCTTTCCTTCCAAAATCTCTAAAGCTCAGGTTAATGCAATTAGTTCAGCCTTCTGAGCAGAAGTGCTCACTGGCAGCGATGTTGCCTCTATCTCTTCTTCCAGAATAACGACAGCACATCCAGCTTTCTGTTCCCCTTTGATGATGAAACTGCTTCTGTCGGTGAACAGTTCCTAATCAGGATCTCGTAAAGGGACATCTTTCAGGTCTGCATGGCTGGAGTATACCTCCTCAATAGTTTGTAAGCAGTCATGCGTCAATTCTTCTTTTTTGTGTAGGGGTAACACAGATGTTGGATTTAAGGCACTAGATACTTTCATTATTACATCTTCTTGTGGGAGCAGTATTGCTTGGTGCTGTACCATTCTGCTCAGGGACAGCCGATGATGTCCATTCTGTTCTAACACTGCTGTAACAGCATGCACCACATCAACAGTAATTTTCTGCCCCGAGGTCAGCTTTTGTGCATCCTGTACCAGCAATACAGCAGCTGCCACTGCCCTCTGGCATCCTGGCCAGATGGAACTTTATCTAGTTGTTTTGAAAAGTAAGCTACCGACCAACTTCCCAAAGTCCACACAAGAATTCCCAGCGCCTGGTGTTCCTTTTCACACACATAGAGTTCAAAAGGCTTTGTCAGATTCGGAAGGCCTAAAGCCGGAGCACTCCTGAGAGCAATTTTTATTGCATCAAATCCTTTTCGACAATCTGGAGTCCATTCTAATAGCTCTCCTGGCCCCTTAACGGCTTCATACAGGGGTTTAGCCATTAATCCGAAATTAGGAATCCACAAGCGACACCATCCGGCCATTCCCAGAAATGCCCTAAATTCTCTGAGCTAGGAGGTGCAATTTGACATACTGCTGCTGCTTTTCTTTCGATTACCAACTTCCTCTCCCCCGGGATATCTCAAATCCTAAATAAGTCACAGTTGTCTGAACGACTTGCGCCTTTTTCCGTGACACTCTATATCCTGCTCGCCCCCAAAAGTTTAATAAGCTTATGGTTGATTTTTTGCATTCTTCAGCCATGTCTGCCCCTAGCAGTATGTCATCCATGTACTGTAACAAGGGAACATTAGCTTCCTTACCTTGCCACTGCTCTGGTTCTGTTGCAAATATGTTACCAAAAATCGTGGGGCTATTCTTGAATCCTTGGGGAAGCACTGTCCAGCATAACTGCATTTTCCATCCTGTCATGGGACTTTCCCATTCAAAAGCAAACAGCTTCTGACTTTGTTCTATAGGAATGCAGAAGAAAGCATCCTTCAAGTCCAGTACTGTAAAATAAACATTAGAATCAATGATAGTAGTCAGTGAGGTATGGGGATTAGGTACCACTGGATGGACATCCACTACTATTTGGTTGATAGCTCTTAGATCTTGTACCAATCTATACTCCTGTGAATGTGGCTTTTTAATGGGTAGAATTGGAGTGTTATATTATGACTGGCATTCCCACAATAGTCCGTACTGGAGGAAGTTGTTTATGATAGGTTCCAATCCAACACAGGCTTCCAATTTTATAGGATACTGTTTTCATCTTACTGGCTTAGGTCTTGTCTTCAATTCTATTTTTACCGATTCAGCTGATTTAGCTCACCCAGGTTTCTCAGTTGTTCATACGAAGTGAGTTACAGCATCTTCTGTTTCTGCAGCGGAGCTGACTTCCTTTTCTTTGTCTTCTGCTGTTCCAGGTAGTGCCTGTAACACATATATCTGCGCTTCCCAGGCATATTTTGCAGAATATGGACTCTTACTTTATTTGCATCAAAAGTTATTTGTACCCCTAATTTATTCAACAAGTCCCTTCCCATCAGAGGTAACAGGCATTCTGGCATGTATAAAAACTCATGTACAAACATCTTGTTACCAATTTTACACTCAATCGGATGGAAAAAGGGGTCTAATCTCTCATTTTCCTGTTGCACAACAGCAGCCGTGGAATATTTACTTATAGGTCCTTTACAACCATTTAGTAGGGAATAAGTTGCTCCTGTGTCAACTAAGAACTTAACTACATCATTCCCCATTTTCATTTCAATGAGGGGTTCGGCTGGGGACTTATCTTTTTGACCCCCAGTCCCTGTCAATCGGAGTCTTCATAAATGACTCCAATTAATTCCCCCGGTATAGTTATCACTACAAGGAGTTGATTAGACTGTCTTTTTGGGCATTCATTCTTCCAATGTCCTTTTTCTCTACAAATAGCACACTGGTCTTTATCTAGGGGGGTCCTAATTTCCAGATTTCTTCTTATTCCTCAGCTCTTCTCTTGTCCTCATCCCCTTCTAAAACCTCAACATCTGGATGAGGTCTGAGCCTTTACAAAAGTAGCAGCCAATATTGCTGCTTTTTGCTTTCTATCCTTTAATTTTTCCTTTTAATTTTCTTTTTTCTTTTTTCTCAACCTCCTCTCTGTTATTATATACCCTATAGGCAATTTCAGTTAGCTGGGATATTGTCATCCCAGACATTCCATCGACCTTCTGTAATTTCCTTCTTATATCAGGTGCTGATTGTCCTACAAAGAGCGTGGTAAAAGTAATTTTATTGGCTTCATCTTCAGGGTCTAAATCTGTCCATTTTCTGGCCACCTCACATAATCATTCATAAAAAGCAGATGGATCTTCTGTTTCACCTTGTACCACTTGATATAATTTAGCAAGGTTCTTTGGTCTAGATACCGCATTCTTTATTCCATATAAAATTAGCTGGTGGTGTTGGTTATTAATCATCAACCTCCCTGTACTCAAATTCAGGTTCCAATTAGGCTCCTGAATTGGCATAAGCCAGTCAGGGCCACCTCTGGCATTCTGCCATTCATTCTCCTCCCTTGCCTTTTCTATAACCATTCTTTTTTCTTCTGGTGTAAATGGTACTTTTACATATACCGGCATACCATCTGCTTGGCGAAGGGGGGTCTGAACTACAGGATGCTGTTGTGCTCAAGTTCTACCTGCTATTGGACTTAAAGCTTCACTACCCCTTTCACTATCTCCTCCCCCACTAGTAACACTTTCCTTATCTGGAGCTACTAACATCTGGATATCCTCCTCCTCCTCTTCCAGTTTTAGGCACCTTTTCCCAATACTACAAGCAGAACAACACCTTGGTGCCTTCTTAATATCTTCCATCATCATCATTACATTTGAGTCAGAAGTTAACAAATTACATTTTTTCTGTATTTCATGATTGTTCCTTAACGAGAAGGACAGATCAACATATGGCACCTCATCCCATTTATCCAATCTTCTGCAAAACAACATTAATTGTAAAATTGTATTATAGTTCAATGATCCCTTTTCTGGCCCTTTTTCCCCATCATCCAATTTGTATTTTGGCCAGCACTGAGTACAGTACTCTGTCAGCTTCTTTTTTGTTAGGGGATCCCCTCCAAACTTGCCCCAATGTTTTAAAATACAACCTAATGGGGAACAAGGAGTTTCTGCTGGCTGCTGGGTGCCCATATTTCTCTCCAGAAAGAACGTTCTCAACCAAGATTTCATGTACTCCAGTCATCACAGTCAAATGTATATGATTAGCTTTTCCTATACATGCAAATACTGTAATATCATATACTGCAGTTGTCACTGTCAAATGCATACGATATACCAATCACACCAATTATACATCAAACTAGCAATATCTCTTTCAGTTGGTGTTGCACCATTGTGTCGCTTACCCGCTCCAGCTGGGGAGAATACTCTCGGAGTCCCCAATCAAAAGATCAGTGCACGCTGGAGTCCAAAGAGCAGCATCTCCCCACCAGTGGCTGGCAAGTCGATCCAGGCAAGGCGTCACAGCTGTCCCATCTGGGTCACCAAAAACTGTTGTCCTAAAAGCAGATTCGTTACCCGGTGTGCAATAGACCAATCTCACACACTTAGGGGAGATATTGCTTTTTATTCAGGCCTGGGTGCTCAGTGGATTCTCCACAAATCGAGCACATCCAATTCATCAGGTGTGCCTCTTTTACACAGTAACAATTACATACAATTCATTAAACTATTCCTACCTAGTACATACTACTGTACCTAGTACATATTCAGACTATCTAATGCATATGCATAAGATTACCTAATCATGACACACAAATGATTTCTCCGCATGAGCGGGGGTCTCAGGTGGTCTTCGGTGGTCGTTTGGGGAGGTATCCCCTCCTCACTTTGACTGCTAAGTCGCTCTTGGCTAGGTTAGTGGTCCGTTTTCCTGCCAAGAGGGATGTATCATCAATCAGGAAAGTATAAAAAAGTACAGGATAACTTCAGCTACTCCTCTAGGTATTATTAAAGTTGTTTGAAGCTGAAAATTATTAACTAACTTAATTTCAAACAGGATTTTCTATTCTAAACAAACAGGATCCTCTATTCCTAACATCACCATTGTCTAGTAGTTAGTTCCTAAACCCTCAATCATGTCTAGTTACTGTTTCCCTATTTTAAATATTAACTGATGGGGGTTGTACACAGGACTTTAGCAGCTCCCTGATTATTTCAATCTTATTATACATATTAATTGATAACAATTTGACACCTGGGAATGGTTCAAAGCTGCACTAGGGGAGGTTTAGACTGAACATTAGGAAGCATTTCTTTACCAGGAGGGTGGTCAAACCCTGGAATAGCCTCCCTGGAAAGGTGGTCAATGTCCCAAGCTTGTCAGTGTTTAAGAGGCATTTGGCCAATGCCCTGAATAACATGCTTTAGCTTTTAGTCAGCCCTGAAAAGGTCAGACAGTTGGACTAGATAATCGTTGTAGGTCCCTTCCAGCTGAAATATTCTACTCTATTGTAGGCACAGCCTCAGCTTGCTCACCCCCTAGGGACAAGTGGCACCCTCCCACGCGCAGGGTGGGCAGCCAGGCACAAGGACTAGGGGTAGAAGGAGGAAGGGAGGGTAGGCAGCGTAGCTGGAGACTGTAGCAGACAAGGGAAGGGGGCTAAAAGGTTAAATACTCCTCAAAAGCAGCCCGATAAGAGCATAATCCCACCCAGTTTATGCTCGATTGCTTAAAGAGAACGAGATTACACAGCCTTAACCATCATTAACTGAACTCAGCAGTATCTGAAAGTCCTTCCAGCTTGTTTGAATTCCAGTTGAGTGAATCACTGTAAAACAAAAGCTTCTGCTGCCTCCTCCCTCTCTTATCTTATTTACTCCTGACAGGAAAGCAGAGTTCAGGTTAAGGGCTGCCTTTATCAGGAACCTTTCACATGGAGACACGCAGATATCCAATTTTCCGCTACCAGTGAGGCTGAAAAAAAGGCAATAAAACCGAAAAAGGTCACAGGTGAGCAGAGGCTTTTACCCATTTCTTTAGATCACAAGATGGGAGTGCTAACAGGTTTGCTGGACAGGAGGTTTATCACAAGACTTGTGTCTCCTTGGGAGCCGTTCTCACTGATGACGGAGGCAGTGACTTGGGATAAGGGTGAGGAAGGGGTCTGGGAAAGCCGTGCTCTTGCTGGAGGGCAGCCGCCCCTCTACACACAAGCTCTTGGAGGTCTCTGTTGCTGTTGCCACCAATCCCTCATGTTCCCCTCTGGCTCCCAGGTAGGTACCAAGTAGTACACAGGTCACACTCGAGCACCTGCCCCTTGATCCACACAGGGTGCTCTGCACACCCGGAGGACTCTCTCCCTTCTCTCCCTGCAAACCTTAACCAGGAGAAAGCCTCTTTCTGAAATCTAGACCGAATAAAAAAGTTAATCTAGACAACTTGATTCTGTTCTTTCCACTAGGCATCATGTATTCAAGTCACGTTTTCAGTGGAATAATTTATGGAGAACTCCAAGATACAACCCAACATTTAAATGGTTCCAGAAATCACTGAGAGGCTGAGTAAAAGGAGAGACACGCTTAGAATGCCACTAATACCAGTCTTAAAACAAACGTTTTACTATTGGTCATTTTTATTTCAAGGACAGAACAGCCTTTCATCCCAGCTCCCTCCGTGAGTTTAGTGTGTAACTCAGGTAGCACAACAACAAGCAGTCACATCCTGTAGAGCATGAGCTCCAAAGCAAACCCCACTGAGACACCGGCTTTGGGTTTTCCTCCTCTTCCTCCCTGGGTGAGAAGCAAGCCTGGCACAGAACAACCCGCACCTGTGCAGATGCTTCACTAGCAGTAATTATGCAAATAAATAAAGAGTAGTCAGTACCTTGTGGAGAGGACGGTGACCACAGATCATCTAGAAATTAAGTTATTGCTATGTTCTTACTGGACACTGCAGGTAACTAACCTGGTAACCACCAAGAGAGGCAACAGTCTCAGATTGCCCTTGTGTTATCAGTTGATGTTGGACAGAAAGGTGTGGGAGGACAAGACACATCTTGTTTAATCTGCTCTCTGCCTTAAGGGCAGGAGTTTTCTCAGTGGGACTGAATCTTTGTCATTTTGATGGAAATAGGTGGGGGAAGGGGATATCATGGGCAGGCTCCCAAAACGCTTGGAAATTCATCAAGCCTGCCAGACTTTACCAAGGAGTTCACATATGCTGCTAAGAGTACATATACATACGGCTAAGTGTACTCGTGTACTCACTGCTCCTGACTTGCAACAGGAGCTACTGAGCCACCTTCACGTGGTAAGGAACTGCAGGTTCAAATTTCAAAGACAGCAGGAGCCCAGTGTCACCCTGAGCTGAGCCAGAGCTGCTGATTTGTCAAGGAAAATCAGGGCAAATTAGAGCTGTATGACAGGGGCATGGGGAAGTATGGGTCCTGCCACACACAAACGAGGTTAACCTGACACTTGATTCTACTTCCCTCTGCTGGTGGGACATGCTGTGACGGCCAGTGTCCCAGTATCAAGTCAAGCCAGCTAAAACAAGGCATAACATGAAGTCTAATACATATGAGACCACTTGTCACCAAAGATTATCAGGTAGCCCAAGGTTGATTACAAGTGATGAGTTCACAGCAGTGTCAGTGCCCCCAGTGTCCCTCCCCACAAGGAGTATTGGCTGGAGAGCATGAGTTTGAGAGGATGAGGAGAACTGCAAGAAGAACCTCAGACTGATGGAAAAGCAGGAGTCCTTCACAGGACAGCCAGAGATGCCTTTGTTAGGCATCATGCAGCTGGTTCTCTTTCAGGAGAATCTTCTCCCCAGGCTTGAAGGCAGGCATCCCCAGGTAAGGACAGCTGGCACAGCGGAACGCATCCCCCAGATAGCACTGGCAAAAGAAAGAAAAGCACCTTCTGTAATCAGGGACAACTTTCAGTTCTCTCCTCCTTTGATATGGTTTTTCCATCTTAAGAAATGACGCTCCTCAGTGTGTATTGGCACAGAAACCGGTTCCCGTCTACCCCCTTCTCAACACACATCTGGTTAGCACCGTTAGCAGAGCTGTGCAGGGCACTGTGATCACATGGAACAAGGAAGTTTCCATCCCAGCCGGTGTGCCCAGGCATGGCTGCATGCTGGGCTTCGGCAGCCCCCTAACCACCGCCAGGTCCCCTGGGGTCCCATAAGGTGATCCTCCCTGAGCAGATCACTGGATAGCACATGAGCAGGGAGGTAAAGGTTCACTCTTCACTTTGACTCCTACGAGGGCGGCACTTGTGCTGGAACAGACAGCACGCGCTGGTACAGAGCATGTGAGCACAGGGCAACAGGCTGAAGCTCTGCAGAAGCTGCTGCACAAGCAGTGTTTGGAAGCAGTAAACCAGCTTAGAGAGCAGTCACTAGAGAACACAGTTCTTGGATACAGATCATGTACTGCAAACCACAGTATAGAAACAAAAATCACTATTTACATTTCCACAGGCAGATTTGGGCTGTGAGCTCTTCTTCTCCTGTTCTAGCTCTTCAGCCAGGCCACATGTGCTGTAGAAAAATAAAGAAGTCACCTGCATCTTTCTGCTTAAAGGTTGTGAGTCACCAACACTCGTTCCAGTCCTACCCACACGCAACAGCCCTCGCCCTGTCAAACTACACAGCCGACTCTGGGACTTTCACGCTCTTCCCTTTGCTCTTCAACACCATGGTTTGTATAACAAGTGTTGAAACACACTCCTTGAGTTTAAACTGAGTGGGCAATTGCTCTACAGCACTTGTTATGTGTCCTGTTTCTCCTTGAAATCTGAGAAACCAGGGTTTTAGCCAAGGCTGCACAAACTGTGTCTCCACCTTCAAAATAACTGTTGATCATATCAGTGTGGTAATTTGTAGCAGTTTTGGTATGGCTAGTCAATTCTCATTGTATTTGGATTTACATTCAAATAGTTAAGATAAAAAAGGACATGAACTAAGAGAATTACACTCTGAACAACAGCAAGGTGGCTACAATCTTTTTAAAATTCATCCAGCTCTAAGGGTTTAATGTTACAGTTAAAAGGTTCAGCAATAGGCTAATCCCAGCACTGACCAGTTCTTGCAGGCTTTCTTTTTGCCCATTTCTTTGCAGGATGGAGCTCTAAGGGACGATGGATCTGGCTTTTTCAAATCCTCTGAATCCAACAGCTCATCAGAGTCCAGAAGATCCTGAAAACACACCATGGAAGATAACATGCAGAAAACTGATTTGTCAGTAGGGAATGACATTTCTGTGTTGTGTTCAAAGAAATGGTGCTATCTGTAGCACTAGCACTAAAGCGCTGCAGCTGTGCCCTCTTATCCGTGTCTCCTTTCCACCCTCACCACATCTCTGGGCTCTCATAGTAGATGAAAGTAGACCTCACGTAGTAGATGAGATATTTTGCCCTGGGGATGCTTCTCTACCTCTTAAGTTGTAAGGTTTCCCAAAAGGCATGACTGAAACTATTTAGAACAGGAAAGAATAGAGAGAAGGAACAGCAAAGCCTCACAAACAAAATCAGATACCATCTCTTCATCATTCATATCATTGGCAGAGAGCGTCCACAGCTTGGCAGTGGCTGGGTCCACGGAGGGTTTTCCTGGAGCCAAAACAAAGGAAGAAATAGTATTTACTCCAGCCTTTGCCCCATCTACTCCCAAGAAACAGAGTTTAAACAACTTTGGAAAGCCCCACTTGACAGGTTTTTACTGTAGCACTCCCTACCCCAGAACTGTCTCCCTATTCCACGGGATGCTTGTCACCCAAGAAGCAGGCAATCCAGACATTTAGCACGCACCACTCCTTACCTGAAGGACCAGGTTTCTTGGCAAAGGAAAGTTTGAGCTGACTTGAGGAACCCACTTCGAAATTGGGCTTCCTGCCTTCTATCTGAACAATGAGAAGGTCATTGCCTTGGTAACCCAAATGCTCTTGGACCGACTGTGCCTCCTCTGGGGTCAACGCTTCCTTTTGCAGCTGCAATGTAAAATTTTAGGTTAACCTCATGCAGAACCCCTTATTTCAGCACCCAGTTCAGCATTCCATTGAACACAGACAACCGGTATTTTCAATCCTTAAGAAAAACAGTACCTTTGCGGTAACTACAGTTTGTGGCAGGCAGTGTCCCTGCACATTTACAGTAAACGAGGGTAGTTAGACACCTTGTCACCCGGCACGTCCCCAGGAATCACCATCTACATTTCAAGGTAACTGCAAGAGGGAGTTCCTGGAAGTGGTGAGTACAACATACCTCCTTCACTTCCACCAACCCAGAGAGAGTCAGAGCTGTGGGGAGTTTGGCTGCTGTCTTGATTCTGCTGTTGTTTCCTGGAAGACACAAAAGCAGGAAGTAGGAGGAGGGAAAAACAAGAACTGAGGTCACTGAGAAACCTGGAAGAGCAAGAGCTTTAGAAGGACATACTCAAGCCAAACCTCTGCTTTAAAATTGTCTCTTTCTAATTGACAGCAGGAAGAAAGCAGAAAGAGCATAAGCAGCTTGTCATTAAAGTAACAGCCTGGGATCACAAAGCTGTTCTAGCTCCAGATCTGTTCTATATATGCCAAAAACCTTCCTCAACCCAATTAACACCCAACAAAAAAAAAAAAGGGGGGGGGGGGGAGGGAACGACCAACCCAAACAACAAAATCCCCTATTCTGGTTTTGGCTGGGATAGAGTTAATTTTCTTCCTAGTAGCTGGTATAGTGTTATGTTTTGGATTTAGTATGAGAAGAATGTTGATAACACACTGATGTTTTCAGTCGTTGCTATGTAGTGTTTATACTAAGTCAAGGATTTTTCAGCTTCTCATGCCCAGCCAGCAAGAAGGCTGGAGGGGCACAAGAGGTTGGGAGGGACACAGCCAGGGCAGCTGACCCAAACTGGCCAAAGGGATATTCTATACCATATGACATCAAGTCCAGTATATAAACTGGGGGGAGTTGGCCAGCACCAGAGGTGGGGCAGGGGGAGTAATGCAGATTGCTGCTTGGGAACTAACTGGGCATTGGTCAGCAAGCAGTGAGCAATTGCATTGTGCATCATTTGTTTTGTCTATTGTAATTATTATTATTATAGCAGTAGTAGTTGTATCATTATCTTCTTCCTTTCTGTACTATTAAACTGTCTTATCTCAACCCACAAGTTTTACTTTTTTCCAATTCTCTTCCCCACTGGGTGGGGGGAGTGAGCAAGCGGCTGCATGGTGCTTAGCTGCCGGCTGGGGTTAAACCATGACATCCCCCAAAATATTTTCACATACTAAAATGAACAACTCGTGAAGTTTTCAAAACATGGACTCCTAAATGAACATTACATTCAGAAACAAAACATTCAACATTGTTCTTGTAGGCAAAAGCTATTACAATCACTGTTTAATCAAAAACTCATCACAGGCTTCTTTGCTTGGGCGCAGGATTCTGCTGAACAGAATTCACTCACCCTCTCACTAGTCCCACTTGCACTTTATTCCAAGTCCACCCAGCCTGTCAGATGTGACTCTGGAAAAAAGAAACCTCATCTACTCCAGACTTTGCATGTTCTTTGTTCTGTCCCAGAAGCATTCCCCCTACCCCTATGGTACCACTTGCACCACAGAGCCACTGCCAGCTTCAAAACACTGGCAAATCTTCCCAACCTGAAGAAGCCATTTCTGCTGCCACTTACACCACCATTTTCAGCACTGTAGATTGTGCCAACAGAAACACCGTCAGCATAGATGCTTCTGTTCTTATCAGGTGGCATATTATTTCCCACTTCCATCCTGAACCAGCTCCTTATGCCAGTAAGGTTTGAATGCAGGTCAAGTAGAAAGAGAAACAATCTTGTGTTCACCTCCTTGTGTGCTCCTCCAGCTGTCCCATGACAGGTGCTCTGGCTTTACTCTTAAAACTTAGTCCAACCACTTCCACCTTTTCTGGATAACTATTTCTCAGCTAGCTTCTGGGACAGCCTCTCTCGGCGTTTGTCATTTTTAAAAGCACTTCAGAAGCTCCTCAGAAACACAACATCTGCAACTATTTAACATTACACACTCTAGAAGAAGGCCAGTGCCCACTGAGGTTTTCAACATAGTTCAGGAACAAGCCTATCCAGCACTTTTGATAGAAGGAGAGTGACTGCAAACATCTCTGATGGCTACCAGCTTAAACACAGGATAAAAACCTTGCTATTCAGGTTAGTGTGTCAGGAGAATTAAAATCTCTGAATGTCAGTCAGGGTTCCTGTGCTTTCCATTTCAGCCTAATCCTCACGAGAATTGCTGTGTTGCCATGAAAGCAAGGCTGATGAGGATTCTCTCACCTGATTCTGTAACCACTGGTTCTTTCAGGAGGACACGGCCCCCCGGCTTAAGTATCCGAGCTATTTCTGCCAGTACCTCCGCACTGTGCTGTGCTGTACTGCCTGGTACCACACCAGAGAGCACTACATCAAAACTGGACTCCTTGTGAGCTGCTGAAAAGAAAGAAAGAGGAAGATGGTACAATTTTACACATGTACACACAGGGCTTCGCATCAGTTCCACCTCTCTCATGCTTGCGTACAACAGTAATAACTGATTAAAGCACAACCAGGGTATGTCACTTTCTTTGCTGTACTGCCAGTGGCAAGAGTTAGCAGTAGGTGCTATTGTTGTTCTGAACGCTGACTTACAAACCAGGGAAGATGACAGCTCACACAACAAAAGCACCCTCTCCCTTTAAACAAAACAGTGAAAAAATTAAGCTCATTCTTACACTGAGACAGCTGGTTAACGTTTTCCACAGACACACGATTATTGGCTCCCACCAGTGCCTGAATTTTGTCCACCAAATCCTTCAGGGCTTCAACCGGCGAGGAGCTGTCCCAGATGATGGCCACACGCTGGCCTGGCACCACTCCGTACTCCCCCATTCCCACAGCAGCAGCAAACCTGACAGCGGCAGAGAAGGGAACCGGTCAGGGGGGAGACAGACGGGAAGGGTAAGTGCCAAGTGCAGCATGAACCTCTGTGGACTGTGACTTAATCACAGAGCATCGACTTGTTTTAATAAATGGGGGTTATTTTCTGGAGACATGCAGCATAGAATTCCCACAAGCTGAGCATTAACATGACATTAAGAAATAACTACACTTAAGGGCATAACTCAGTTTGTCTCCAGTTCAGAGACTAGTTCTGCAGGGAGACTGCAAGCCATAGTTAAAAAACTTACCTGCTTTCCTTAAAGATTTGAATTGAGACATACAGAGGATTTCTAGACTTCCAGACTAGCGATGACTATTTGACATTAAACACTGCCTTGTCTCTCCTACTCAGGACATGACCTAGCGGAGTTTGCTTCTGCAGTACATGAGAAGTAACTTTCGGCATTCCCAGCATTCGAGATTGACTCTCTTTCGACTCATATCATTGGTGGTGCTGGGTGAGCAATTACACAGAGGGAGGAGGGGAACAGAATATGGGGTGAAGTGACAGTTTTGAGAAACCTGTCTGCACTAGTATTTTATAAAAGATTGTACTCCTGACAGAGTCTGAAGAAAATCTGCACTACAGAAGTGTCACAATAGTATCATACCATCACCTGTACTCATAGCAGCACTGGCTGCTGAAACAAATTACCTAGCTTCTTTCACTCTACTCATCCAATGCAAACCTATTTTCTTTCTAATTTAACACAACCACTGAGAACAGAAAGCACCAGAGTGAGCACACTAGTTGCCCAATGTTACCTTCAATTAGCTGCAAGCCACACACTTGCTTCAGGAGAGCCTGTTGTAAGCAAGGTCTTTACCAGAAATCATTACGTTATGTGTCCTGGGTAATGTCTTATTTCTACCATGTTGCCATGAAAGCATAGCTTACGGATATGCTGTACCAAATTTAATTCGGTTGCCTGCAGTCAGCTGTGGAGTGGGTTTTGACCCCCTGTTCCTCTGGCTCTAAGCACCATGAACCGCTCTCCCCTGGAAACTGCAAACAAGTTCAGAACAGGACAACTCTGCACCTTGTCAGAGCTGCTCTGGTAGGAATTTGCGCTAATGCAGCCCAAAATGCTGACCAGGTAAGGAGCGGAAGATCTTGGACCTGTACGCAACAGGTTATAGCACCTCACAGTTGGCCCTGCATGCATATGCAACGCAAGCCAGGCAACTACAAGAGACAGTTACACTAGCAGACACACATATTAATCTCATTAAAAAGTCACCTTTCTGAAGAACAAGGCTGAAAACCTGAAAAGATACGTAAGTTGTTGGGCTAATGTAGAAAAAAAAAATCAAAAAATCACACCTTCCTCTCAGACCAGCAGGCTGCGACCTTTCAAGATCAGTTAGAGCCCAAAATACATCAACAGTGACACCAGCCTGAATCAATCGATGCAGCCTAAAGAAAGTAGGAAGCTACCGATGTCCTCAAAGACAGGACATTATGTCTGCCTCCAGTCAGTGTAAAGCCTAGGAGTTAGTTACCATTAAAGCATGCTCAGTCATGTTCTTGATGGGACGACGGGGAGGATATTGTTCCCCTCTTACGTGGGATATATTTAAAACGGAAGGTTTTATGTCTTCATTTTAAGTATCTCCAGCTCTAGACCACAATGACCTAGACCAGCTCAAGCACCTGAGCGCTTGGCCGGCCAGGGCTCCGTGAAGAGAGCGAACCGGCACTCTCCTCTGTCACACGGAGGAGGATTCCCGCCGGCCGGGATCAGGCTGCATTCTGCCGCGCCAGGGAGGAGGCCCGAGGCCTGGATCCGGGGCAGATACCGGGCTGGGGGTGGGGAGGGGGCCTTATCGTAATTTCGCACACATTTAACAGTCCTTGAGGAACGCGACTGCCCACAACGGGGCAAGGAAGGGACTTTGAACAATATTGGAGGTTTGCAGCTTCAAGAGGTTAAGAAGCTACCGCATATAGCACGTCAAAACTTTAAATTAAAGCCTTCTGAGCACTCCGTACCTTGTGACGCACAGCAGGCAGCTTCCAGCGGCCCAGGATGCAATCCAAGGCTGCAGGCAACAACCACACTGCCCCTACAGCAGGTGAGTGTTTTAAATACATCCCCTCATACAGAAAGGGCAGAATAAGCCTCTAAATGACAGAGCCGGGAAGGGTTCAGAGGGACGAGGAACTAGCTACGTGAAGGAATTTCACACAGCAATTCCCCACTCCCCGCGGCGGCCGCCTCAGGCAAGGCCTCGGGACAATCTTTGGAAGGGAAAAGAGGGGAGTATCGGCCAAGGCGGGAGGCGCCCCCCGCCTCCCCCCTGCCGCTGAGGAGAGCAGGCCCCGGCCCCGGCCCCGGCCCCACTCACCGCTCGCCTCCGAGCTCGCCCGCCTCGCCTCGCCTCGCCTGGCCGCGTCTCGTCTCGCTCTGACGCCGTCACCGCCGCGTCCCGCCCCCGCGACGTCATCGCCCTCTGCCCGCTTCCAAGATGGCGGCGGCGGTAGCGGCGGCGCGCAGCCTGCCGCGGGCGGGCTGGCGGCTGTGGCGGGGCCGCGCGGGTGAGGGGGCGGGGGGGCGCGGCTGGGGGCGTGCTCGTGCTCGTGCCCGTGCCCGTGCCCGTGCCCGTGTACGCGGCGGGCGGGGCAGGGCGGGGCGGGGCGGTGCCGGGCGGGGCGGGGCGGGGGAAAGGTGAGGTGAAGGGCAGCGGCGGGGCGCCGCTAGGGGGCGGTGTGGGGCTGCGGGGCCGCCCCGGGCCCGGCCCCGGCGCAGGCCCTGAAGGCGCGTCCGGGCGGGCGCCTGCCTGAGGCCGGTGGCTGCGGGCCCCGGGGCGGGCTGGCAGGCCGGGGGGGCGCAGCCTGGCCCGTGAGGGTCTCTGTGGGGAGCACAGTGTCTGGGTGAAGGAGGGCGTGCGAGGCCTGGCGTGAGGAGAGCCCTTCAGCCGGCCTGGCGCCCCGCCAGCCCCTCGCACCTCCCTGGTCCTGAAAGTGCCCCAGGCGGTGTGCGAGGGAACCCGGGGGGGGGGGGGTTGGAGTGGGGGGTGTTTGAGGGTGGGTTTTGTGGAAAGTGTGGGCCACGCAACCCAAGCTTACTAAAAAAACCTCAAACCTCGCTGCAGTGAAATCAAAAATTCTCAAAGAGTAGCTGTACTTGAAAGCTGCGTTGTCCTTGAGTCATCTGAGAAACGCACGGCGTGATCAGCGTGTTGTATCTATTAAGACTGCTCGCTCTCCGGAGTATTAGTCGCCTCTTGCCCCAAGCTCAGGGGTCAGCGCCTCCCTCTAGCTCCTCTCCTTCATCAGGGACCAAAAAGGAGAGAGGGTATGCTGCAGGGGAGTCAGGGCAGGTTTGCATGCCTGGTTTCCAGTCCAAGATTGGGAAACCCCTTTCTAGCATGCCTGGTTTCCAGTCCAAGATTGGGAAACCCCTTTCTATTTGCAGTGCGTGCCATCTGCGAGGTTCTTTTCCTCACAAAACATTTTCGCTTTATTTTCATCAAGTGAATGTGAGCTCAGCTGAGAGGGGCACTTCTTGGAAGTGTAAAAAAAGACTGTTTCTACAAATTTCTGTTCTTTTCAGCTGTGTTTGCCGCAGCTCTCTTCTTCACCTTAATTTTCTGTGCTTCCTCTTGCTGGAAGGAGACATCTGACTCTCTTGGTTTCCCTTCCAGTGGTCAGGTGCCAGCTCTACCAACCACAGCGTGCTCTCCAGGCCTCAGCCGTGCTGAGGAGAGTCTCCGATGAGCAGAAGGAGCCGTTGGCATCTTCTCAGCAGCAGTTCGATTCACATCCAACCGATCACCAGCCTGAAAAGGAACCTCAGGGCCCTCGCCCCAGGTAACTCACTAGCTATTTCTAGCGCTGTCCTGCTGGCAGCAGGATCGGAAGGCTCTGCTTTCCTGAAACTCACATCTGAAGCTCGGAGACAACGAGATCCAGAGTTAATGGAGCTTTAGACTGCAGCAGCTGGAGAGCTGGTTTGCTGTGACAGTACAAATTCCACTGTCCGCTGTGGAGACAGTATGGGACTTGCTTTCAAGAGGGAACCTCTCTGGTCTGCAAAGTGCAAGCCTTTGCTTCTGGATTTTTGTGTAAATCTACACAAAATATGGACAATATGTTGTCCATATGCCTCTAACTATAAAGCCCCACCCATTTGGAAAATCTTATACTTTAGCTTTTTTTTAAAGGAGGGGGAATCTGAGGCTGATTGGTCTCCAGGTAGGCACCTAGATTGAGCCCTCCCTTATTTTTCTCTTCTCCTCTTATGGCAAAGGTTCGTTGAGAATCCTTGTTCTGGAAAGGGAAGGATTTTACAGGAGGAGGTGAGATTTATACCAAGTAAGCAGATCTCAAAGTGTGCCTGCACACAGCAGTGGCAGTGAGTGAGTGGCAGAGTCCAGGTTGCTGATGTTTGATGGTGACATTCCCCTCACTGTAACAATACCTTCTCATAGTTACACTGGCCAGGGCGGCCAGGAGTCTGAGGACTATGAGAGCGAGGAGCAGCTGCAGCATCGAATCCTCACAGCGGCGCTGGAGTTTGTGCCTCAACATGGCTGGACTGCAGAAGCCATTGCAGAGGGAGCCAAGGTATGTGGGGAGAGAAGCAACAAACCAGTTGAAAACTGGATGGAGCTGAAGTCCAAAGACAGCCAGGCCTGCATGCTTCCCCCACATACTCTTGGGCGATGCACCCTAGTCAGCAAATGCTACTGGGCAGGAATGTGTCCCAGCTACTACAGGATCACCCTGTCAGAGTTAAACTAAGGCACGATATAGAGTAGTGATCCTAAAGACAGGAAAACATGTACAGGAAGCACTTTTTAATGCAGCATTGCTTTGTTTAAATTCATATAACTTCATTCATGAAATAAAGATGTTTTTCTTACCTGGATCCTGCTTAGCAGTGTATGACCTGGTCTGTGCTTCTCCCTTCTTCCCTACAGACCCTGGGTCTCTCTGTTGCTGCTGCAGGGATGTTTCACAGTGATGGCAGTGAACTGATCCTACACTTTGTGTCTCAGTGCAACACCAAGCTGTCTGAGCTGCTGGAGCAGGAACAAAAACTAGTGCAGCTGGGCAAAGCAGAGTGAGTATTGGGTATGAAAAGACATCTTCCTTGGCAGACTTTGGGGACTGGATAGACAGAGAGGGCACCTGGGACACAGATGCTTTTAAGTAAAAAATGTAATTTACCCAAATAAAACCACCTTCCCAGATAGAGAGTTGGACCAGAGGCATGAAGGATACGTAATACTTTGCATATCTATTGCTGAGGCAGGCAAGAGATTGATCTTTCATGTTCAGAATTGAGTTTAACTTGGATATTCTTCATATTTGGGGTTTTTTTCTTTACTCAGGAAGAAGCCTACAGATCAATTCCTGAGAGATGCTGTGGAAGCCAGACTGAGGATGCTGATTCCATATATTGAGAAATGGCCCCAGGTATAAAATGAATATCAAGACTGTCTCTTTTTTTGTGTGTATTTTAAACACTCTGTGGCCTTCAACATAGTCTCTCCACCAGAGTAGTTGAAGGTTGTAAATGAAACCTCTCCATTGTTCACTCCACCCATCTGGGATCCCCAGGGGATAACCTATGTCTCTGCTCAGTCCTATTTGCAGTGTCACTGCAAGTCAGGCTCCTTGCAGCATTGTTCTGGCTGCATCGGTCTTTCCTGACACCTGGAAATGCAGAACTACTGCTTTGAGCAAGAAACAACCTGCCTGGTGTGCAAATGACAAACCCTTGACAATCTGAGGATAGGTCTGTGAGCTGAGAGGGCTCCATGATCAAAAATTCAGATTTAAGTCTCAAGCCATTCATTCCAGGGTGGGAAGGGAATTGAATTGTGGCCAGAGTAACAAGCAAAATGTTCCCAACCTTTGGCTGCAAAGATTGCTGCAAAGTCAGCCTCTGTTGTCCGGACTCACTGCTGGCCTCTGGGCAGCTGAATCCAGTGCTCCTTGCAGAAAGAGAAGACGGGTTCATGTTTTTGTTCCAGGTTAGCATAACTTGTCTTCTGAAGGATGTGGGTGGTTTGTGACTCTCTGGCATTGTGTTATTATGTTCAAAGGCTGCAAGTTCCCAGTAGTGCCATTATGGCTGGCTGTTCTGCCCTTGGTAGCTGCTTTGAGTTCAAAGTCAAATTCAGAGAAATGAGAGATTTGACTCCCTTCCCATAGGGGCACAGCACAAGTCTGAGTCAGCTCAGCCTGTGCTGTGTTTCTGTGCCTGGAGAGGCACCTTGGGAGAGACAGCACAGTGGCGTTCGAGCTGAGCGGAGAGCTTTGGGCATGAGTACAGGCCGAGGCCTGAGCTTGGCTGCCACACTGTATATTCCCTGCAAATCCTGCTGCTTGGAAGGACCAGTGCTAGCTGAAAAGGGGTGGGAGGACTTGTCACTGGGAGCTGGTGGCAAGTCAGCAGCAACAGGGAAAAGATAACAGAGCAGAGCATTGTTGGTCTGCTTTATTATTATGTCCTTCTCTCTTCAACTCTCCCATTTATCTGTGTGTTGCCTTTGCAGGCTCTGAGCATCCTGTTGCTCCCGCATAACATCCCTTCCAGCCTCAACCTCCTCACCAGCATGATCGATGATATATGGCAGTATGCTGGAGACCAGTCCACAGATGTAAGTCTTTGTGCTTTGCAGACTGGCTGGTTCTACCCTTCGCACGTCAGCAAAATGATGGGTTGAAGTACACGTCAGGCCATGTCTCTCTTGAAATGATCCATTTGTTGAACGAGGAAGACATTTTCAGAAGCACCCAAGGGTCCTTATAAGCTATAGTCTCATTTCCAAAGAGACGTAGGAGCCAATGGGACTAAATGCAAATTAGTGCCATTGGAGTTAGTGCAAATTAAAAGGACCTACTTTCCTAGACTCTTTTAAGTGCTCCTTTTTTTTTTTTTTTCTGAAGACACAGACAAAATTGTTGAGATTTTGAGACTAAGAAGTTGATCCAGTATTCAGTGAGTGAGCAGCGTGTCTCGTTCAAAGCAGCTGTCTCTTCCACCAGCAGTAGCATTTACAGATTTGAATTGAAAACCTTTAAAGAACCTACCTAAAAATACCAGTAGCTTATTAAAGCTTTCATCTTTCTGGCAGGAAATAAAAGAAAATTATAACCTTAATTAAAGCAATTAATAAATTACTTTAATTCATATAGATGTAGGGAGAGATGGCAAAAGCTAAATGAGCCATTTTAAAAAACTACTCTAATAAGCTTCTTTTATCTGTGTATAAAAGAGAAGCTACTGCAGAGAAAAATAAATAAGATGACAGAAAAATTAAAGGAATAAACCAAAAGAGAACTGAAAGGCTATGATTACATCAGGAACTGCAAGTCCTTTACGGGTTATGAAAGTCAAATCAACAGGTCAAGAGTCAGTGTCTACACTGAGCTGCTCCTAAAGTCTCCTCACCAACGTAGGGATTAGGAGAGGTTCTAAAGTTTCTCTTTTGTTTGCGCCTTCCAACCAGTTGCGTGAGTTTTCTTGGGAAGCTGTGGTGCTGACCCCGCTCCCTCTTTCCCAGTAAAAGGGTTTAATGTCACTCACAGTGGAGCCCTCTTCACGATGCCAGGAGCTCAATAGAGTATGCCTATGCATCCGAGACCCCTTCAGGTGGGTTTTTTTTGAGCAGGAGGAGAATCAACAGAAAGAGTTTCGTCTCAGGCATCTGAGAGATCCAGTTGCAAGTAGCAGCATCCCTCATGTTTTTCCCCTTGTCAAAGCTTGCAGGTTGTGGTGCAGAAAGTAGAGCTTTCGAGCCAACTGTTGTCTTCAAAATCAAGGCCTGTGTTTTCATTTTTCTTTTGCTTTGTAATTGTGAATGGAACAACCAGTATTTTTTCTAGGTAATAGCAGCAAATGAAGTTGAAGACTGGTTTTTAAAAATGTTTATATATTTTGTCTGCCAGTGGTTCAAGTGCAACTGGAAAAACTGAAAAGTTTGAGTTATTTGTGCATCTTTGCATTGTGTAACCTGTTGTTGTAGCGCATCCTACAGCATTGCTGCCAGCAGTGTACTGGTGCATTTAGTGATTCAGCAGGCAGTACTGGTATTTCAATGATAGGATTTGGGAAAGGGGTATCTCTGTGTGAAGTCTTGCACAGTTCTGTCCTCTGTTCCCTTTCTTCACGCTTGTATCTGATGCGAACTGCAGCTGAAGTTCAATACTAAATATAGCTGTTTCTTATCTAATCAGATCTAGAATCAGAGCTTTGCATTGCCTGATAGCAGTCCATGAAGCAAAGATTAACTCTTTCACTGTGCATGCAGGCTAGCTGAGCAAGGGAGAATTCCTTGCTGCCTGCTGCAGGTGCCTGCTTGCAACCAGAAGCAGGTGGTGGGGATTTTGTTCAGCAGTTTTAGACACCGTACTTGTGACCTCTATCTGGTGCCACGGGAGCAGCTGTGCTGTCAGATGTCAGTGTTGGCTGGTGGCCCACTGCATCACAGAGACGATTTATACAGTTTAAGTGGGAAAGGAATGTGCAGTCGGTATGCTATTTTCCTCTACCGTTCTCCTGTCTACGTTTGTGAGCTGCATTCTTGATCTGCGTTCGGGTCACACCTTTCTCTCTCTCTCTCTCTTTTCATGCCCTTGCAGTTTAACTGGTACACTCGTCGGGCTGTGCTCACTGGCATCTACAACACCACTGAACTGGTGATGATGCAGGATTCATCCCCTGACTTCGAGGACACTTGGCGCTTCCTGGAAAACAGAGTAGCTGATGCCATGAACATGGGCAATACAGCTAATCAGGTAACATTACAGGCAAGGTATACATGCAGTGTCCCCCTTCTCCCCAAATATACATGCAGGCAGACCTGGCTTTCAGTCACGCAGGCCACACGTCTGCTGAGAGACTACCTTGTATTGGCGGGTGATTGCATAAATGCTGTCAGTTCAATATAAATAAACACCTATTTTCTAGTGAAATGATATGTAGGCGCACTCTTTGTCAGACTGGCCTGATGGTTAGGAGACACATATTCCCAGGAAATCTCTTCCATGCTTCTTATCTCTGGCTATCATTTGTCTGCAGTGCTTGGCGTCTGTCAGCACCTTTCTGTAGCAAATAAATGTTTGTTGTGCATTATGTCTCTGTTTGGGTGGCCATAAGTGTAACTGCAGAAGAAAGCCAAAGGTCATGTTCTCCTTGTGTCTCCTAGGTACAGTCAACCGGAGAAGCAGTTGTCCAGGGCCTGATGGGAGCTGCGGTTACTGTAAGTAATGCTGAAACCAGCAGGGCTGTAAGGGCAGAATTGTTTCTCTTCCCTTCCATGCTGAATGTCAGCATGTTTTTCCTCCCAAATCTAGAAGATGGCATGAAAGAGAATTGTCTTTTGTAACTTAACTACACGTCAGGATGATTTTCTGGGTTGTTTGGGGTTAGTTCACTGTTTTGTGGTGAAAGAACTTGTAATAGAGCATAAAAAATTTAACTCTGAAGGTGCAGGGTGAGCTTTAGGGATGAGAGACTGGTGATCAGAATAAATACAACTGTTCTCCATCGCTTGTCACGAGATCTCTTCCTCTGCCAGTCCCCATGCTGGAGATCTTGACGGAAGGTGCATGCCCCCGTGGGCACACAGGAGGTGGCACCTGTCCCTGAGGCACAGTGGGGTGACTTCCTCAAGCTGTTTCAGTTGACTGCAGTGTCCTTCCAAGAATTCATGCACATATTGGCAGCATCCTGGACTGCTTTGTGTCCATGCAGAGGGAGCTGCACTTCCTCTGGGATACAAAACAATCCTTTCTGTACTCAGGAATGATTTCTGAAGGGCTTCAGGGCCTCCCTGTTATTCTATTTTTGGACAATTCCCATTGCATTTAGCAGCAAAGTGATTTCCTTGTTACCAGAAAAACGTTTTCCTTGTACCAGTACAAGACAAACAGGCTGGAACGTAAATGAGAAATAATTTTTTACTGTACGAAGCAGTTCTCAAGAATTTCTCCCACTTCCTTCCCCCTGCGGTTACGGTAGAATCGTTTTGTAACTTCAGTGTTTCTCAGCCTCTCTCTGCTCTCATACCTGCCTATGCCAAAAGGATCCTCCACTAGAGAAATAAATCCCTGTGCTCTGTCCATGCTCTCGTACCTCAGCACGACACTCTCATCCCTGCGGCTCGGGTCTGGGATGTCTCCCATCACCAGCTGTTTAGTCTGTCCCTGCAGCAGACCCACTGCGCAGATGAACAGGAGGAACTACTAGACTGTTTCCCAAGCGGGGTGGGTTGCAGCCAGCTGGTTTTAGGGCAAAAATCATCCCAGTACATTAACTATAGGGGTAACCGGTCCGGAGCTCCCATGGCCAAGGGTGGAGCCGCTGTACGGGTGCGCTGAGCTCTCCAGGTCTCTGCAAAACGGACGAGCAACCTGCACGCCTCATCGGGTGCTTAAATTCTCTGTCGGGGTCTGTGCGGCCACGGAAGTAAAACCAGGCTGAAGCCCACTGACCGAGAGAGCGGGTTCAGCTCGGGGGCGGGGGTGGTGGTGCTGGGGCTGGATCCAGGGCGACCTTTGTCCGCCCCCTCGGCATTCACGGTGCCTTTTCGCCGGGGGCGCCGGTACTGAACCCCCTCCTCCCTCTGCCCTACAGATCAGGAACCTGGCGGGGCTGAACCAGCGCCGGTGAGGAAGGAACCGACGGCGGAGGAGCGACGCCGGGCCGGGCCGCGCCCGACCTTTTCCCGGCACCAATAAAGCCGTAGCCCAGCCTGGCACGGACTCTTTTTGGGGGCGCACCGGCGGCGGAGAGCGGGGAGCGGGGAACGGGGCGGGGACGGACCGGGCGGGTCCTCCGGGCGGCGGCGGCCGGTAGGGGGCGGGCGGCGGGAGCGGAGCGGGGCGGCCATGCCGTACGCCAACCAGCCCACCGTGCGCATCACCGAGCTGACGGACGAGAACGTCAAGTTCATCATCGAGAACACCGACCTGGCGTGAGCACCGCCCCGGGGCCGGGGTCGGGCCGGGGTCCGGGACGAAGCAGGCCGCCGCGGTAGGCCCCGGCGGGCGGCCACCCCCCGCCACCGCCGCAGGCCCTGCCCCCCCCGGAGGTGCAGCGGGCCGGGCCGCGGGGATTGACCCCCTCGGGGGGCGGTGTCTTCCGGCCAGCACGGCCCCCCCGGCCCCCGGTGCGGGCCCGGTCGGGGCCTCCGAGGCAAAGCCGCGGCCTGGGCCCCGGCCGGCGTCTCTGCGGGCAGGGCGGTGGGTTCGCGAAGCTCCGCGTTCCTTCGTGGCTGAAGGCGGCCGTTTCTCTCCCTCAGGGTGGCGAATTCCATTCGAAGAGTGTTCATCGCCGAAGTCCCCATCATAGGTACCAGTCCTGTCCCGTCGCTTACCCTCCAGTGCCGGCCGGAGGTCACCGTCCCTCGGGCTGCTCTCCCCGTTACTCCCGTCACCTCCCCTCCATTTTGTCCTGCACCTCCAAGCTGCTTTCAGCTCCCCTTGCCCATGTTTAGCCAGTGCTACGTATTACCAGATGCTGTCGCAGCTTCACTGTAGTCCCCGTAATGTTTTCTGCGCCCTCGCGAACTGCTCAGCTTTTCCCCACAGAACTATTTCTCAGCTCGTGACTTTTTCCTCTCTGCAGCCATCGACTGGGTCCAGATAGACGCCAACTCTTCCGTGCTCCATGATGAATTCATTGCACACAGGCTGGGTGAGTGCCGGGCATGGGGAGGAAGATGAAGATGTGCAGCAAGGCAGAGGTCCTGGGTGAAATCAGTCCGGAGACGCTGAAGCACCGTTGTCAGGAGGCTGCAGTCCCTCTGCCCATTGGTGCTCCTGTGATCTCACTCAGACATTCCCCCAATTTCCTTCTTCCCTCAGGTCTCATCCCGCTCACCAGTGATGATATTGTGGATAAGATGCAATATTCCAGAGTGAGTCAAGCAAAATGTCCCGGGTGCTTATTTTGATGGTGGTGGGTGTGTGATCTGATGGGAAGTGCTACTAATTTCTTCCTGGGAGAGGTTTGACATAAAGGTCTTGACCCATGTCTGTCCCAGGACTGCACATGTGATGAGTTCTGTCCAGAGTGCTCTGTGGAGTTCACCCTTGATGTCCGGTGCAATGAAGACCAGACCCGTCATGTCACATCCCGCGATCTCATCTCCAACAACCCCCGGGTCATACCGGTCAGTGCGATCTTCCTGCTTGTCAGCAAGTCCCCTCTCTACGTTTCTGTTGAGGCCGGGGTGGCGAACGTATGGGATGGGGACAAAACAAGGGCTGTGAGCACATTTCACGTTGCCCAAAGCCCCACTTAAAATGTAGTGGGGGAGCAAAGCAGGAATATCAGCAGAAACAGCAGTGTGTGCCAGAGCCCTCCTCTTCTTCACCTTGTTGTCCTTCATTTGCTGTCTGATGGTGTGTCAAAGCAGCATGGCCTTGTTAAAACCTCATCCTGCACCCCTCATCTCAAACTCTTGGGAGGCTTTCGTGTTGTCCCTCCATCTCACCTTGAACACTCGGAGCGTGTGCGCTTGTGTCCTGCTGCCATGTCACTGCCTTCTCCTGCCCGCTTGCTGGTGGGGCTCTGGCAAGGTCAGCCTCTTAGAAGGCTTGGCAGCAACCCGGAGGCCTCTGGTTTTCTGGTTCTTGGCTCTCAGTGCGGCAAGGTGTGAGGAGCCCGGGCCAGGGCACTGCTGCCAAACAGCCCTTGCCCAGTCACCTTGGGGAGGGTTGGCAGCGCCAAAGCAGAACAGATGCAAAGGCACTTAATGGACAATGTTTTAAAATGCTATTGAGGCTGCACCTGGGTGTCACCACAACCTGGGGGCTGCTTCTGGTGGCTGGTGACAGTGTCTGCCTGGTTAAAGCCTAGCTGTAGCCCGCTGTCTCTTGCTCCCTTCAGCTGAGGTGCTGCGAGTGCTTTGTGTCACCTGCCAGCAGTCATGGGAGTGACTTTGGGCTGTGTCGCAGAACCATGCAGCAGCACTGGGCTGGGCTGGAGTGCTCCCCATCCTGTGGGGGAGAACAGCTCGGGAGGCAAACAAGCTGGTGGAGTGGGATATCGTGTACCTAGCTGTAGCTGCCTGAATTGTCCCAATTTCCGTTAAATAGGGTGGGCTGGATATGTTGCTGTAAGTCACGCTAGAGTGGCTCTGTGCAGTCTCTAATGTTTGTAGGCCAGTGCTATTTGATGTGGGGAAAAAAGTTGATCTTGCCATTAATTTGCTTGCTTTTGATGTTCTCCTGCAGGTGACATCTCGGAGTAGAGACAATGACCCCAATGACTATGTGGAGCAGGATGGTAAGCGGTGTTTCACTGGGAATAAGAGCTGGAGAAGGAAATAAATTTTTCTTTCAGGCTCTTTGAACTCATTCTTCCTTTACTAGCTGTGTAACTGTAAGGCAGCTGTAAAGCTGGTAGTTGAGAGACACTGGCATCACTGCATCAGTAGGGTTAGCATTTTGTCTTAATGCTACTTAAAGGTTATCCCCGGAACTAAAGTCCCGTGTCAGAGGGTGCTTCTCTCTCCTTGTGAGAGCTTAGAGACAGCAGAGGTGCAAAATGCTGTGCTGTCTGCTGTTGCCTGGAGGCCTGAGCTGTGCGTCTGGGCATATGTGCAGCTCTTTTTTTTACTTAGCGAGATGTTTCCCAGCTTCTCTGAGGACACAGATGAGCCCCTCTAAGAATCCAAGCAAGCCCTGGCTTCTGGTGACATCTTCCTGGGCACTAAAAATTCCTGCCTTTGCCCCAGTGTGATCCTGCACACTCATTTCTCCTCTGCAACCTTCTCAAATGGGCATGTGCTTTTCTGCAGACATCCTCATTGTGAAGCTGCGGAAGGGCCAGGAGCTGAGACTGCGAGCCTACGCCAAGAAGGGCTTTGGCAAGGAGCACGCCAAGTGGAACCCCACAGCAGGCGTAGCATTCGAGTACGACCCAGACAACGCGCTGAGGCACACCGTATACCCCAAACCGGAGGAGTGGTATGTCCTAATGTCTGTCTGGAGGGATTGGAAAAGATTTTCCAGCAGGCACCTACATTTCAGCCCTGGGGATAATTGGGGTCAGTAAGTGATTGTGAGCTTGCCTGTCACTTCCCCTTGCACAGACTCTGCTTCTGTGTTAGGGTACCAGGGCCAGTCACTTGGTTGCAGCTGCATGCAAGGTGGACTGGTTTGTGGCCACCTCTTGTTGTCCCCTACACGTACTGTCACTGCTGTTTTACCGCACTTTCATGTTGTTCCCTATGACTCGTTCCTGTTTTTTCTTCCCTGCACAAGTGGTCTGTAGGTCAGGGCAAGGTCTGAGGAACAAATAAATCCATGCAAGGTAGAAGAGGTTGCTACAAGAGCAAAGAGTGGAAGGTTGGGTTGCAAGGCTGATTTTGCAGCCCTGTTTGTTTGAGGAAGACCAGTGTGTGGTTCTCATTTCACCCATACATCTCCTCACTCCTGGAGCATGAGCTCTGGCAGCAGGGTTTTCCTCTCTGGCCCTTTCCTCTGCTCTGACATATCATTCTGTACCAGTAGCACACTGCATCTCATCTAAAAGTGACATGATTTTGCTTTTGGAAAGCTGCTTTGGCCAGAGTGAGGGCTTCACCTAGCAGCACTTTTCCACGAGTAGATACCTGAGCTGCTCCTGGCTCTGCATCCCAGTGACCACCTAGCAGACACCCTGTCATTGAGCACACTGGAGCCAGCAGCAGAGTGAGGAACCAGGTGCTTTAGCCAAAGTAGGCTGAGAGCAGGGACTGGAGGGGGTGGTGGATATGCTGCCATAACAGCAGGGCAGCAGCCAGAGCTGCGCTCAAGGTCGGGAAGACCTCGGTACAGGAGCAGGATTTGGTGCAGGGACCGCAGAAGCCAGGGCTGAGCAAGCGGGAACAAAAGCCTCAGCAGAGCTGCAGCTGGAGAGGAGGCTGAGCAGCAGAAGGGGCTCAGCAGGTTTTCCTCCTGTCACCGCCAGGCCCTGCACTGCCAGATTTGACTCTGCAAATGGCTGCAAGCACTAGCAGGCAGGTAGTGGACTACTGTACCTCCACACTGTCTGGTCCAAGCCTGGGCGCTCAGACCCATTGCAGAGCATGGCCTTACGCTGTCCCTTGCTAAGTTAGCTGTCAGTAAATGAGCTTCCTGGAGGTGCGGTTAGCCTAGATTTCACACCTCAGCTGGACTGCCAGGGGCTTTCTGCTCAGGAGCTGTCATGGAGATCCTGTGTGGCTAGGTTTGCACTCGGGAGACTTGAGAAGTCTTTTGTCGCCGAGGGTGGAGGTGTAGGTGAATCCATAACATGCATGAAATGGGCTGGGATCTGCCTGCAGCCATCCCAGCCCTGTTTTACAGATGGAAGAAGCAAATCCCACTTGGCTTTGATGGGCTACGTAGGGTGCGTTCGTCAGTCTGGTTCAGTCAGTCTGGGTGAGAATGGGACATGCGAGGCATTCACCTCCCTCAGCGCTTGGTCAGGGTGGTGCTCTGGGATCTGCAGTAGGAACCAAGCTGGCTGGTAATGCTGGAAATCTGGAAATGGGCATTTTCCTTAGCGTTGATGACGTGCACGTGTGGGCTGTAACTGGACTTTGGGAACTGCCAGCTCCAGACCAGGCTGTTGGGGGGAAGGTTTGTGAGAGGCCAGTTGTGGTGAGGTGGTGCAGAGCCAAGGAGGATGCTGCTTAGCAGTTTTGTGGTTAGTAGCATGTCACAAGAGTTAACGTGCTGGCCTGTCCTTTGTCACTGGCAGTTTTGGAAGTGGAACGGGGTAGTTTTGAAGTTTCCAAATGATTTGTTGGCAGGTAAGTTGCCCCAAAGTTCAGTTGATTGTCTGGGTGATAGATTGGATGCTTGAGAAGCAAGAATGTCTCCGTGGTGTGGAATTTCAAATCAGGATTTGAAATAATTCTAGGTTTCATCTTGGTGCTGTAAAAATTCTCTGGTTTAATTTCTGTGTCACTAGATGGTAAGTCTTTGACGCTGATGAAGTGACAGACCTGGCATATTGCTTTGAACTGGACAGACAGGTGCCAGGCAGCCTGAGGTATCATCGGGTTTGCCACCTTTTTGTACATGGAATGTCACAGTGTGACTTCTGGAGAGTTTGGGTTTTTGGAGATGTCGGTGTCATGGAGAACAACCCCAGCTGCGTGGCTGAGCACATGTACCTCGGCAATGAGGCAATTCCCTGGCTGGGTGGCCAGGGAATTCTTTTGTTTGGTGGCAGAGTCAGCTGTGTCTTCGGGAACCTGGTGTGTTATACAACAGGCTGGGTACCTGGAAACAGTTTTAGAGATGTTCTTGACAAAATATATGTAAAAGTTGGAAAAATCCCAAAGGAAGATTGACATAGGAGCTGCCTGTTCCCTGATGATATGTCTGCCTTTCCAAGTTCATCTGATTCTCTGTGAAGACAATACAAAGGCCTCTGCTATCCAAGGCTAGTTATTATTTTTAGTTTGGTTTTTCATGCTAATTGCTTTTTGAGGCTGTTGGCAGAGCACTGGCATGCAGCTGGACTCTCAAAGCAGCTGTTATGGTGGTGGAAACCTCTGCCCTGTTTTCGGTCATGGCTGGTTCTGCAAGTAACATGAAGGCCCAGCTCCATTACCACTTTATCTCTCTCAGTGGTTTGTTACAGATGGAGTATTTGTTTGGGAAGTGCAGCTTTATTTAAGGCAGCTGATGATAGGGTGCTAGCATCAGCCTTTCTTGACATTGCTGGGGCAGAGGAAGGTCAGCACGAGACCTTGGTGGGCACAAGATTTTCTGTGCTGGCTTCTCAGCTCAAGGCTTTGGGTTTTCTTACATGGATTAAGCGCTTCCAAACAGTCTCTCCAGTATGATGCTCTGTAAGTCAAGGGACACAACGGGTGGAAAGATGTGTTGGCCTAGCTGATGCACAGGTATTGCAGTGATTTTGGTAGCAATGTGTGTAGAGGAGTGGAGGTGCAGGACATCAGGACAGGGCTCACTGACACAGCTGGTGTCTGAAGTACAGGAGATTTTTTTTCCTGCTGGGCACAAACTGACCAGGCCTTTCCATCTCAGCTGTGCTGCACAGACCGAGTGCTGGAGTGCTGAAGTGCTGCAGTGCTGCAGTGAAGAGTAGAAAGAAAAGATAACACAAGGTCCATTGCTTCACAGTGTCCAGGCTCCCTAAACACAGTCCCTTCAGGCATCGATATCCCTTCGCTGTAAGCACCTGCTAGAGTGTGCCAGTGTAGGTGGATGGAGCCACAGTACCCCGCACAGGGCTCGCTGAGTTTGGGCAGAGCAGGGCTGAGCCTCTTCCTCCAGTGCTGCTGGGTGACTGTATGGCATTAATGAGGAGCTAGAAAGGGCAATGTGGGGGACAGCTTTTTTTCTGTGACTTGACGTTCGTTTGATGACTGCTCCTTTGTCTGCTGGATGTGAGCCCCAGTTCTCGCTCTCTGGGGCCAAACAGTGCTGTAGAGTGCCTGGGCTGTGTGCTAACCTTTCCTGCTTTTTGATTCCAGGCCCAAGAGTGAGTACTCGGAGATTGATGAGGAGGATGCTCAGGCTCCCTATGACCCCAATGGGAAGCCAGAGAGGTAGGAAGCTGAATGCACTGCCACAGCTGGGAAGTGGGGGGACTAGCTGGGTGCATTTCTTTGGCTTTCGTTAATACAAGAGTATCTACTCTGTGCTGAAGTTTGCCAGCCCAGGGACCTGGTGTTCCCTGAAAAGCAGGGCAGAAGTTGGAGTTAACTGGTGATATGCCCAGGCCTGGCAGCTTTTCCCCTCTGGGAGATACTAGATGGCTCTCCTGAGTTCACGTTATTGAGTACGGCAGTGCAGCACTCGGTGAAGTGTGAGGCCTGCAGGGGAAAATGGCTTAGGATATTTATTCACCCATGTGGGGCTCTCATGCTCTGATTGCTGGTGGTACCCAGGTTATTTGCACTGGAGAAGTGCCTGCAGCCAGCCTTACTCCGTGGCCTGGGGCTCTGTGCTGGCTCGCAAGTCACAGTGCTGAACAGAAAAAAAATCTCAGAACCGCTCTTGCAGCCTGTGGAGTCACGAGTGTTGGCATGGTGGTTGTAGAGGGGCAGCGCTGGCTCTTGCCTGGTTGGGAGGTGAATGATGCTGATGGTTGGGATTCTCAGCAGATCTCCCTGTGGTGGCTCCGGATGGGCTGGAACCACTCTGCGGGTGCTCTCTGGTTTTGTACCTCCTCGCAGAGCAGATGGTGACTTAACCCCCTGGCTTGTAACCTCAGGTTTTATTACAACGTGGAGTCCTGTGGTTCTCTGCGCCCAGAGACCATCGTTCTCTCTGCGCTGTCCGGCCTGAAGAAGAAACTGAGTGACCTCCAGACCCAGCTGAGCCACGAGATTCAGAGCGACGTCCTCACTATAAACTGAGATGACCCCTTGCGAGAGAGTGCTCAGGTGTGAGTGAGGCAGAAGGTTCCTGGCTCTGCCCAGCAGCACTCTGGGCCGAGGCTTTTACCTCCCCATCTCCCTCTGCCTCTCCGGGCCCAGCTGTGCTGGTTGGTGACACCTCTTCCCCGGCCCCCCTTCCCAGGGAAAGCCAGCGTGATGTGTAGGGTAAAGCAGGAAGGGAATCGGTGAGCATCTTCACTGGAACAGGCTTTGTCTCTAAGTGATCCCAGAGTTTTAGGCCAGAGTTTTGGATCCTGGCCAAGTGGTGTTTGGCATTGGGAAGAGGTGTACCTCAGTTATACAACCCTACCTTATTTGCATGTCCAGTCCTTCTGTGCTGAATAAAGCCTTACCTCCTCTGTGTTTTGTCATCCCTGAAAGCTCGTCTGGGGCTGCAGGAGGAGATGTCACGTCATTTACTTCTCTCCAATAGACATTAACTTAATGAGATCTGCTTTGGAGGGAGCATAGCTCTCTACCGCTGATTGCTGCTCTTGACATAATCTCCTAAGGAGACCAGAATCCCCTCCAGCAGGTAGCCCGTCGTTTACCGATCCAGCGCTACATTTAAAGCAGATGTTTGAGGCTGGGCTGGTAAGTGAGATGCTGCAGAAGGCAGTGCTGCAGGGAAGCCCAGATGAGCCAGGCAGGCTCAGCTGTATTTAAAGACTCCTTTGGAGCAGACTTTACCCATGCACTGTATAATCTTTATGTTAGGCGCTGGGATGGCAGGGAGTCCATCATTAATAACCCCTGGCTGACAACTTCCAGTGTGCCTGCAGCCCCAAGGTGGGTTGTGTGCTGGGCTGGAGCTTGGTGCAGGTCCCAAACCGTGACCACCGTGGCAGTGGCTGAAGGGCTCCAGTGATTGCCTGGGTCACCCTTTCTCATAGAATCATAGAATCATTTAGGTTGGAAAAGACCTTCAAGATCATCAAGTCCAACCATCAACCATACCCACTAAACCATGTCCTGAAGTACCCTGTGCACTTGCTTTTTGAATACCTCCAGGGATGGTGACTCAACCACTTCCCTGGGCAGCCTATTCCAATGTTTGACAACCCTCTCAGTAAAAAAAATTTTTCCTAATATCTAACCTAAATCTCCCTTGCCTCAACTTGAGGCCATTTCCTCTTGTCCTGTCTCCAGCCACCTGACAGAAGAGACCAGCACCCACAAAAAAATGTTTTTTCTTCCCCAAATGATGTTTAAAATAGGTGCGTGCTTTTCGTTTTCACTGATATGCATCTGAATAATATAAAATTAAGATTCTTCAATGAACTCCAAACACTGTTTTGTTCATTGCTGAAAAAAACGCCCTATGCGATCCCTTCTTGCAAAAATCATACAGGCATAATGTCAGAACCTTCCAGAGTATTTTATGTTTCCAAGATCAATGGAAAACAATCTAACTGTGCTGAAACAATCTGACTAGTAATGAATAAAAGAATAATCTTTTCACATTATTCCAAATTCTCCTCCCCTCTGTCAGCGCCCAGCAGGACTTGGGATGAGCTTCTTGGTGACGCTTTCCTGGAGAGATCTGCCTTGTCCTCACCGTGGGGGCTGGGAGGAAGGGGAAGGCACGTGTGCCACTGCGCTTGTCCCAGCATGGACGTGGGGCTTGGGAACGGTTTGTGGTGCTGGGATGGGTGCTCATGCTGAGTAGGAGAGAGTAGCCCAAGTCAGCGCTGCCCTCCCCTCCAGGGAAGAGCTGCTGCGGCCGGGCTGCTGCTTCAGTGTCCTTGCCCTGGCACAGCCGGTTGCAGCACGGCTCCCCAAGATTTCCCTCCCGTCCCTGGAGGGAGCACTGCCCCGGCTGGCGTGGCTCTCTCGCCTTGAGGCCAGTGCTCTGCTGGACAGTCACGGCACGGGTAACTGAACTGGCACAATTCTGGAAGAGCTGGGAGATGGAGCGGCTTGAAACTCCTTCGCCCAGGGACTTGGAGCCACCGCTGCCCTGGCATGTCCCTGGAGCCCTGGGTGGCTGGAAGTGAGGGGTGACAGTGGGGTGCTGGCATCCTGTTTCACTTGGGGTTGGTTGATGGAGGGTGGCAACTCGCTCCGCCCTTCTACCCTCCCCAGTGGTTTTAGGGCTTCACTTGAAATGTCCTGGCCACGGCTGGAGGCAGAACAAAGCTTTGAGCCAAGCACGCTGCTGGGAGCGTCAGGAAATCTCCCTGCATCAGCATTTTTCTCTCTGGCAGGCACTACTCCCACTCGCACTTCCCGACCACATTTGGATGGAACGGACAAACAGGAAGGGTGGATAAGGATTGTTTATTCATTGAGCAACTCCTTAAAAAAAAAGAAAACCCAAACATTTTTGGTAATAAATGTGAAATCTTTTCCAGATGAGGTGTGTAGCTGGGAAAAGAGAGCGGGTTACACCTCTCACCTGGGGGAGGATGTGCTACCGGCCGGTGCTGGGGTACCGACGAGCCCCTCGGCGCCTGGCCGTGCTGCAGGGAGCAGCCGTCTTCTGTCCCGCCATCCCCCCCCCCCCCAGCCTCAGCCACAAGCTACACCAACCCAAGACACAGTATTTACAGACCACAGGTTCCCACATCACAACACTCCCTGTCCTCAAAGCACGGACCTGGAGCTTTAAGGGCGGAAATAAAACCACTGACCACCCAACCCAGACCAAAAGAAGACTCCAAAGTAACACCAAGGTTTGCACAGCAATAAAAAGATAGCCCTTCTAAAGGAGGTCAATAAATAGGAGAACTAGAAAAAATCAATTGCTTTTGAGTTCAGCACATGAAACCCAGCTCCCCCCCCCAAGGCAAGGGCTCTCACCCAGCCGAACTGGCAGGCAAGGAGGGAGCGAGGACGATGGGAATGCGTGGAGAAACGCGGCTCTCCCCTTATCGGCATGGGCTTCTCTGCCCAGGGACTTTTTAGATCCACAAAGCTGCCCCCTCAAGGGACAGATGCTACTGGCCAAAACCAGACCCTGGGTTGCCCACCAGCAGATAAACCAGGGGCATGGCCAGGGGGAGCGGCTGTGGGTGGAGGAGTGAGGGGTGCTGGGGTGGGGGCAGCCCCGGAAAGCCAGCGGGGGCTCGGGTCTGCCAGGCCGCTCACCCCAGCCGATCCCCCAGAAGGAAAACCAGTTTCTCCTGAGACATCTCAATTCTACAGCAAGTGTTTAAATAGCTTCAAGAAGTGCAAAAAGTCAGCTCAGGGGTGGTGGGGCATCATCCCCAGGAGCACCCTACTTTTCACGGGGTGGGGTGTGAGATGCTGGGACCCCACACCATCAGCCTGGCACAGCCACATCTTCCAGCGCTGCTCTGTCCCTGCGGCAGGGTGATGCTCCAGCCTTCCCCTCTCACAAAAACCACACCACATTTCTTGATACCCCCCTGCCTCTTCACCTCCCAGCTGGATCCCAAGAGTCAAAAAACCTCTGAGCATCTCTGCCTGAGGGCTCTTCGGCAGCCACAAAGTTTGCATTCATGTGAGAAGAAAAAATCGCTTATAATACGGATATTCAATATATATTTCAAGTCAGTTGAGGCTGAGCCAGCCGTCATCTCCACTAACGTCAGGCCAGGGTGTGAGCCAGCCCCTGTTCCCCCCAGGTCTTGGCACGGAGGATGTCCCAGCTTGGTCTTCTTAGGGACTTGGAGGGGTGGCTGCCTGCATCCTTGCCACCTCTTGGGGAAGAAAAAGGGGACCCCCATGGTGGTCCCGTTCCCCCCCCCCGCGCTGGCTCACGGAGACGATGTGGGCTCCCTGCTTTCAGGCTTGTCGCTTTTGGAGGACTTTGGCTTCAGCAAGATGAACCTGTTGAGGAGGTCTGTGTCCGAGCTGGCCTGGGGGCCCGTGTACACCTCCCCTGGGGACGAAGGAGAGGGTGGGCTCGTGGAGGGGACACACACGCTCTGGGGGCTGGAGGAGCGGCGGCTCCTCAGTGGGGGACAGGGACACTCACCGGCGTAGCTGGAGGACTCGGCCATGTTCTGGGAGCCGGTGATGTGGTGCCAGTAGGCGCTGCGGGGCAGCATGGTGGTGGGGGTGCAGGGGTAGGAGAAGTGCTCGGTGCCCTTGTTCAGCAGCTGCAGTGGATGAGAGGGGGGGTGAGGGTGACACAGGGTGCCCCGACCCCCCCACCCAAGCCGTGTCCCCACGGTGGGCTGGAGCTCACCCTGACATTCTTCTCCATCTCCAGCAGGACCCTCTTGTGCTGCTCGGCAATGGCCAACGTGGCGCTGTGCACGCGCTGGTAGATCTGCTCGCCCTCCTGGGTCTGGAAGGTGTAGAGACCTTCCCCCGCGTCACACATCCTGTGGGGACGGGGCACGGGGTGTCACTGGGGTCCCCAAGCTGAGGGATGATAAAAAATACCTCCCCCCAGGGTGGCAGCCGGCCCAGCTTCCCACGCTTTAAGTGCTGTCCCCGTGTCCCCTCCATGGTGCTGAGCTGGGACCAGCACCAGCCCCAAACCTCCCCGGCCGTGGGGCACCCTATGCAGGCTGTGGCCATCACCCCAGCGTCAGGCCTGCCCCGGGGCGATGGCAGCAGTGCTGCCTCCTGCTGCGCCCAGCAGGATGAAGGCACCCAGCGACGGTCCCCGTCCCAGCGGGGGTGACATCTCACCGTCCGGCCTCGAAGGTGAAGCGAGTGGCGTCACGCCCGTAGCGGCGCAGGGAGCAGAGGGGCCAGGAGACCAGCTTCACCCGGGGGTTGTGCGTGTCCCAGAGGTAGATGTTTTCGTGGGTGATCTGCAGCTTGCACTCGCCGTAAACGTCCAGGTTGGGGCAAGGGAGGAGGAACACGTTGAACCGGTCTGGAGAGGGAAAATAAAATAAAATAAAATAAAATAAAATAAAATAAAATAAAATAAAATAAAATAATTCGGGGGGGGGGGGGCACGTAGTGAGGCCGAGCCCTGAGCGAACGCCCCGCCGCCGCACGCTCACCCGTCTGCTCGCACTGCACGCCGGGCGCCAGCAGGTCAGGCTCCCCCAGGCTGATGTCGTTCAGGCGGGCGCCCAGGCACTCCACCGACAGCGTCTTGTACCACTCCTCCGCCTCCAGCTCTGCAAGGCACCACCGCAGCCCCTGGGCGACCCCGGCCAAACCGGGGTGGCCCCCCCGGCACCCCAGCCCGGCTCCCCTGGGCGCTGCCCCGTACCCGAATCGCAAGTGAAGGTCCGGGCGGAGTCATCGGTGAAAACGATGGCCACAGCCTGTCTCTTGGTCTCCTTGGGCAGCCGGGTGATGCACTTGACATTGCTGATGTCAGTCACCTGCGGAGGTGACGGGGAGGGGGGGGTTACTGAGGGCTGCACCCAAACCCAGACTCGCTGCACCCAGAACCCAGCTGCTGCTGCACCCAGATCCTGGCTGCCGTGGCACCCAGATCCCGGCTGCTGCACCCAGACCCCAGCCCTTGCGGCACCCAGACCTGGCCACCGTGGCATTCAGATCCTGGCAGCTGCACCCAGAGCTCGGTGGCACCCAGACCCCAGCTGCTGCACCCAGACCCTGGCTGCTGCACCCAAACGTGGCCCCTGCAGCACCCAGACCCTGCAGCACCCAGACACCGCTGCATCCCACTGAAGTACATGGAGCGACAGCCACCCAGCTTCAGCCCAGCAAGTTTAGGTGAGGAGGGACCCACTCTGGCATGTGGCCCCAAGCAGCAGGCAGCACCCAGCACCCCTCCACTGCACCCTCTCACCTTGGGGCACCCACGCAGGCACGCCGACTTCTCATCCGGGTACTTCTCCAGGCGCTGGGGCCCTTTGCTGGAGGATTTCCGGAAGACCAGCCAGCACCGCCGGTAGATCTGCCGGACAGAGAGTGCCGGCAGCTGCTGCGGTGCAGGTGGGGGTCCCTGTCCCCATGTCCCCATCCCCTTCCCCAGGACCCCTGCCCTGTCCTGCTGACCCTCCTGGCCTGGGGACAGGAGGGGACGCTGGGGCTGGGGATATCCCAGGGCTGCCATCATCCCCCCCACCCCCGCCAACACTAATTAATGAGCTTAATTAACGAACACGGGTAAGGGTCCCAAAGGGACCCCCATCCCAATGTCTCCCTGTTCCCTCTCCTGCAGCCCCTGCCTCCGGGGGTGGCGGGGCCATCGTCCCCAAGCATGTCCCCCCCCTCAAGCCCGCTCCCTCTTTGTTCTCCCTAATTAGCGTGAAATTACCCAGCATGCTCGTTGCTCCTGGCTCTGAGCGATGGAAGCGGGTGACCAAACCCCCTGACCCCCCACCTATGGGTGCTGCACTCCAGCATCCCCCTAATTTGCACCCAGCAGACCCCCCACCAGCGTGGGGCATCCCTGGTGCCAAAATTGGGTGTGGAGGGAAACTGAGGCAGGGGGGAGGGGTGGGGAGGGCTCAGAGATATCCCCCCAAATCCCCACGCTGACCTGTGTCCAATGAGGGGGTGCCACCCAGTGCAGGATCTGAGCCCCTGGGGCTGCTGGATGATTTGGGTACCAACAAGTGGTCTGCCCCTGCACCACCACCCCCCAGCCCCCAAAATGCTGCTTATTCAATCCAAAACCAGGGGTGCAGGTTGCCACGAGAGGCAATGTGGCCGGGGGACCCCGCCACGTCACCTCTCGCGGCAACCAGCACCCCAAATCCACGGGTGCCCCCCCTCCATTCCCTGAGACCCCCACTCACCCCCAGCTTCTTGCTCTTCATCCTCACGTAGCCTTGCTTAATGATGTCGTTAAAATTCGTCGCCATGGTGATGGCCCGATGGGGTGGGGGGATATTTTGGGAGGGGGGGGCTGCCTGCCTTCACCTTCGCCCCCCCCTCTCCATCCTCTTCCTCTGTACCCCCCTGCCTCACCGCCGGCCCAGCTTGGTGCTAGCGGTGTCCCCCATCCTGGCTGGAAAAGAGAAATGACAGATCGACGGGTGACATCTTCCTCCTCCTCCTCCTCCTCTTCCTCCTCCCTTCGCTGCCTGAACCATCCGAGTGGAACAATCCGATGTTAACCCCTGCCAGCGCGGCAGTGCCAGGCCGGCACGCACAAGTGGTCCCCCCACCACCAGCCCCAACGTGTCTCCCAGGGGACACCCACGCTGGACCTCGCCCACAGGTCTCCATCGCCTCTTGTACTGTCCCTCCTTCCTCCCAGACCGCTCGCTTGGGCAGCAACATGGCCTCGGCTGCTGGGTATCAGTAGGGTTCAGCGTTAATGACCTCTTGCCCAGCCAGGCCAGCTCTGCCATGGGGTGCCTCGGCCCCAGCACTGGGTACCAAAGGGACCCCGGCTCCCAACCTCACCCCCCCGGCACAGCCCAGCCTCCCTCCAGCCCTGCCATGAGCTCGGCCTCATTCAGCCTGGTCCGCGCCTGGTCCCGCCACCCGGTTCCCACCAGGTTCCTTTCCCAGCTGGAAAAATCCCCTAGAGAAGGCAGTAACCTAGGAAACGGGATGGGGCCATCCCCAGGGATGCTCGGGAGCCAGACTGCTCCATTCCGGTGACGCCCTGGTCCCCAAAGCCCCAGCACCCAGGGGGATCCAGCCCCATCCATCCCACCAGGGACGGACCACAGGGGCCATCCCGCAGCGACTACGCCCCAGTGTCCCCCCCCAGCCACCACAACCGCTGCCACAGCCTGTCTGGGTACCACCGGGATGGCTTGTGTCCCCCGTACCCCCCTCAGGAGCCAGGCTGACCCTGCTGCCTGGGACCCCAGGTGCTGCTCTGGGGTGGCCCGTGGCCCATCGGGAGCAGGGAGTGGGGATGATGGGGGCTGGGCCAGCACCCTAGGGACCCCCCGCTGTCCCCAGAGGCACTGGAGCCCGCGCTCGCCTCTGAGGGGAACATCCCCCTCCATCACCCCCACCCCACGCACATCAGCACCCGAAGGGAATTCAGAGGTGCTGGGGGGACACCTCCCGCCCCCCGCCCCGACCCACCCCACCCCCTGATCTGTCACGTCGGTCACCCCCAAGCCCCCGCACTCCCCACCCCTCCATCACCCCCAGGTCTCCGCCGCTCTCACCGGCATCCTCCCTCCCCGCGCTGCCACCCCCCGGCCGGGCCCCCCCCGACGCTTGTCACCTCGGCCAAGCCCCGGCCCGCGTCACCTCCCCCCGCAGCCGGTCCCCCGCCGCGTAGTCCCGTCCCGTCCCGTCCCTCCCCCGGCCTTACCCGGACCCTCCCGCTGCAGGCGGCGGCTCCGGCGTCCGGCTCCGCGTCGCTGCGAGCCCTGGAGCCGCGCGGCCCCGCCCGCCCCGGCCCCGCCCAGACCACGCCCCTCCAGGCCCCGCCCCCAGCCCCCTTCACCCCAGGCTGCCTCCGCCGTCCCTCCGGGCCCGGCCTCGCTCGGCCCAGCCCCGCCAGAGCCACAACTGGCCACCTTGGAAAGGTTTCCTGCGTGCACATCGTTAGGCTTCAGAGTGAACGCCCCGTGGTGACTGACGGGTGGCGGCAGCTTCTCACCGAGCCGCTGCCCCTAGGCGCAGGCAGATGTCTCCTCATCCCCGTCCCTCCCATCCGTGCCCCCCAAAACTCTGCATTTCAGGCCCCCCACCGAAACCGCCTGCAGGCACCTCCACCCCCGCAGCCTCATTTGTTGGGCCATAAAAAAATGAATAATCGCTGGAAATAAAAAGACATTAAAAAAACCCCTGTGAGCAGCAAAGAGCCATGCTTTCAGCCAATCAATTAAAAGGCAGAGCGAGGGGATGAGCTCACTGAAATATTAATTTTTAATAAGGTTGTGTCTGAGTTCCTCCAAAGCCCCACGAGGCCCTGCTCTGGGGGGGGCTAGGCTGCAGGGGCCTGGGCTGGGGCAGTCAGCACCCATGGGTGAGCACCCCTGCACCCATGGGAGAGCACCCCTGCACCCATGGGAGAGCGACCACCTCTGCCTGCCCGCCGCAGCCCTGCAGATGTGGGCACCTCTATGGCCATGAGCATTATCAGCCGCCCCGCAACCCCCGCTTCTTGCTTCACAGGCACAGGGATGGGCTTTACACATGAGCTGGGCTTGTCCCCAAGCATGGGGGCAGCGATGGCAGCGGGGTGACACCAGCAGCCACACATCCAGCCCCACTGACGGAAAAACGCCATTTCTGCCCCATGCTGTCCCCTCCTGTCTCCTCCATCCTCACTCCTGCGTGGGAAAAGACCAACAGCCCAAGCCACCACCAGAGCCCGGGCCCCTCTGGGCTCTGTATTTATGATAAAAAAAATCATATACAAATACATACATATATATAATATATATATAAAAAAGTGGGCAGGAGAGCGTGGCCAGCTGCAGGGCTCGATGCCCCTTTCTACCCTGCACTTCCTCCTCCTGGGCTGCTCAGCGATGCTGGCTTTGGTGGCCACATCCGTGTCCCAGGAGATGCGAGTGGCCAAAGGGCATCAGATACTGTCTGAGAGGCAGCGGGCTTGGAGCATCCCTGGGTAAATTCCTCCCTGCCGCTCCGTGCCTCAGTTTCCCCATCTATAGGAGGGTCACCGCATGGCCAGGCCCCACGGCGACAGGCACTTGTGGGCAGAGGATCACCATGGGACATCCCCGTGGTGGTGGCACCTGGCCCTGGTCTCTAGGGCACCTGGATCTGCAGGTCCTCATCCTCGTCAGGGTCACTGGTGCCGTCCCCGGCGTCATCGGGGCCGAAGCGGGTGCTGCGCATCTTCCCAAAAAGCGGGGTGCTCTGCTGCCGCCGCAGCCTGCCAAGAGAGAGCTGCTGGGGTGGGGGGCGGCGGGGTGCAGCCCTGGGGGGACGCCGAAGCCGAGCCCATCCCCCTGCACCCCTACAGCATGACCGCACCTCAGTGGGACCCCATTGCTGCGGCTCCCACTAAGCTCTGGGTGCAGGATCAGCCTCCCAGCCTGGGGCCAACCCTCCAGCGTGGGGTCGGGGAGCCCTGGATGATGCTCGGCACAAGTGGGGCACCAGCCAAAACCCTCCAGCACTGGACACCTCCCCGCTGGGCATCTCGGACTCAGCCGACAGTGCAGAGCAGGGAGGAGTCATCCCCCTAAAACAGGAATCCCTCCAAACTACCCAAGAGTCCCCATTCCCGGGAACCTGTGGTGGTTTTAGCTCCTCACATGCCTTTGCATGAAAATTCATCAACAAAAATTTATGATGCAAATTTGAAATCAAAAGGCCCAGGACCTGGTCAGATCTGACCAGTTTGCTGTGTTTTACTGGAAGGCATGAATTATTTAAGGACGAGCGCACGGGGAGGCTGGAGGGGGGGTGAAGATGAAGCCTCCATTATTCCTCCATGATTTAATGAAGATGTCCCAATAAAATAAAGGAATATTATAAACACAACCCCCTCAGCGCCTCCCAGAGATGCGGCATCGATCCCTCACGGCCATCTCAGCTCTTTAAGGCTGGAGAGGCGAAGCGAGGCAGGGAAAGTTTTTAAGGGTAATAAAACCCACCTCCTGCCTCCCCAAACCAGTGTGGGATGCTCGAAGCCTGCCCTGGCCCTGGGTACCGGCAGGTGAAACCCCAAGCGGCATGAAACTAGGCTGTACTGGTCGCTGGGCAGTCTTATGCTGGTTTAACTGGGAGGTAAATGCCATCCAGTTTGCAGTGGGGTGAAGGCTGCTCCAAGGATGGTTGCACACCCTCCAAGGTTGTTGAAGGCACTTTGGCCACACAGCCCAGGGCTCAACCAGGGAGATGCCGGTTGAGGGAAGGTGGCAAGGAGAACGTCATCCCACCCATGGGCCCTTGATGGTCCCCACCGTGGTCCCCCCCCAGTCTCCTACTCACCTGGACTGCAGATGCTCCAGCTGCACCTGGAAGCTCTCGCTCTGCTCCGTCTGCTCATCCAGTGACCGCTGCAGCTTCCGTGTCTGGTTGTGGGCCTCGTCCAGCTGCAGCATGGGATGGGATGGGGCTGTTGGCAGCCGCGGAGGGAGTGGAGCTGCCCACCCCTGTCCCCACCACCGGCGCGAGCTTCCTCACCTCGTCCTCAGCTTGGGCCAGCTCCTTCTTCAGCTCCTCCACCCTCAGGCGCAGCTTCTTCACCTCACCCTCGTGCTGCTCCACACGGCGGTTGGCATGGGCCAGCTCGGCCATCTTCTCCTGGTACTGCTTCTTCAGCTTGGTGTGGATGTGCTTCAGGTCAGCCAGCTCCTGAGGTGGGCACGGGGTGGGGGGCTGAGCAGGTGAGAGCCACCCCCACTGCCAGGTGCCCCCTTCTCCCACTCCAGGTACCTCTCCCACCACCCCACACCATGATAGAGGGGCTGATGGAGCAAGGATGGGGTCACTACCACCCCTTAGATGAAGGGTGGTGGCAGAGCTGGGGCTTGAGGAGGTCCTGGGGAATGCTGAGCCACTGCTGAAGTGACAAAGTCACCCAGGGAGGGAGTGGTGGGGAACAAGACCACCCCCATGGCACCTTGTTTTTCTCGAAGAGCTCAGCCTGAATGGTTTTGAGGTCGGTGTCCAGGGCGCTGGCCGTCTGGCGCCGCTTGCGAGCCAGCACCTCCTCCAGGTCCTCGATCTGTGCCCGCAGCTTCTTGTTCTCCCGCTCCAGGTTGAGCTTCTCCGTCTCCAGCCGCTCCCGCCGGCCCCACTCGGCTGCGTTCTCTGCCTGCAGCCGTTCCATCTAGGACAGGGACATGGGGTGGCTGGGGGGCAGTGGGGACACCCCTCACCACTCCCTTCGCCCCCCTGCACTGGGGTTTGGCCTCACCTCCGCGCGCAGCTCCGCCAGCTTCTTGTCCATGCTGGAGCGAGCGCCCAGCTCGTCCTCCAGGTCCTCAGAGATGCGCCCCAGCTCATCCTGGTGGATCTCCTTTAGGATGTTGAGCTGTAGGGGGGGGACAGCACCCAAGGTGGGCAGGGTGCACCCACCTTGCGCCACCTGAGCCCTGCCTGCACCCATCCACCCAACCTCTGCAGACAGACCAACTGGCTCAATAGCTCTAATTAAGACTCTTAATGAGCACTCTGGAGTCAGGGAGGTGGCTGTGGGTCACCATGTCCAACCATGAGGAGATGCCACCTGCCGGGGGACAGGCCACCCTCCCGGGGGCACCCCTGGTCCCCAGGCACCTCACTCACCTGCTTCATCACCTCCTGCTTGTTCTTGTTGAGCTCCTCATACTTGATCTTCCACTGGCTGAGCTCGCCCTCCAGCTTCTCGATGCTCTTGCTGAGCGCCAGCTTGTCCCTGGGGAGAGGCAACGCTGGTGACAGCCGGCAGGACTCCATGGGATGTCCCATCCCAGTGGGGACCGGGCTGGGCTCAGCCGGCACCCTGCAAGGATGACACCCTGAGCACTCACTCCCGCTCCTTGAGCAGCACTTTTTGGCACTCATCCAGCCTCAGCTTCAGGGCGGTGACTTTGGTGGCATCCTCCTCCATGACACTGACATCCTCCCAGAGCAGGCGGCTCCGTTCCTGGCGGGCGAAGGAGGCCCGGGGGCCCCGCTGCTCCCAATTCTCATCCTGCTTGCTCGTCAAGATGTTTTCCATCAGCTCCAGCTCCTGCGGCGCCGTGGGTGGCCCGGAACAGGGGACAGGGAGTCACCAGTGGGTGAGGAGGCAGCCCTGGCTTCCCACCCCCTAGAGCACCCAGCCTTCACCCCATAACCAAGAACATCCCTCCAGCCAAACCCAGCAGCATCCCTCCCTCCGGTCCCCAAGGACCCCCTGAGGCTGATGGAGAGGGACCCGTCCTCCCAGGGGAGCTCCCATACACCACCATGCTCTGCTGCCAGTTCCCTGCCTCGCTAGAAATTTGGGATAATTCTGATTTATTACACTGACCTCGCCGCAACCGCAACGTGGGCAATCTTCTACCAGGCTCCACGAGTGCGTGGTAAATGAGCTGCAGGGGTTTTCTGGGGAGGGGACGTCCCCGGGGACTAAGTGGGGAGCTGGCCGGGGATGCTCAGATTAGCCTCAGATTTGCTGCTCGGCAGCCGTGCCGTCAGGTAGACCAAACCAACACGGCGCGGCACCCCGAGCGGTGACTTCTGCATCGCAACAGAGCCGATGGCAGCAGAGAGGGGATGGCTGGAGCAGATGGGAGCATCCCTGGGATGGCTCTGGTGTCCCCTCCTTCCTCCTGCTCCTCCTCCTCCTCCCTTCAGCACAGACCTCTGCCAGAAGCCCGTATGGCCACCCTGGCATTCGAGCCATTGCTGGGAGATGCCACCGGCACTGCCAAAGCCACCGTCCCCTGTACCGGCACACCGACTTTTGCCTAGTGCTTCTAAAGGGAAAGCCCCAAGAAAGGGACCAGAGCCAGTGCCGAGGTGATCTTGCTGCATGGGGCTATGGGGGTCCTGCACCCCACCCACGACACTGCTCTGGGAGGGGTCTGACCCCCCTCAATGCTGTTTCAAGAGGGGTCTGACCCCATGACACTGCTCTGAGACGGGTCTGACCCCCGCACGCTGCTCCAAAATGTCTGACCCGCAAGGCTGCTTCAAGAGGGGCCCATCCCACCCCACCCGCTGCTCTGAGGGGTCTGAGCCCAAAATCTGGCTCCGAGAGGGGTCTGACCGCATGACACTGCTCTGAGAGGGCCCTGAGCCCCCTGTGCTGCTCTGAGGGAGTCTGACCCCCCCACGCTAACCCAAGAGGCGTCTGACCCCCCTGTACTGCTCTGAGAGGGGCCTGTCCCCCCCGTGCTGCTCCGAGGGGTCTGGCCCCCCACGCTGCCCACCTTGGTGGGGCAGGGAGTGACCCCATGGGCACCCGCAGGCAGTGATGGCTTGGGGAGACCCCCACGGCACCCCGCCAGCCCTGCTCGCCCCAACCAGCCCCCCCGCCCCCCCACCTTGGCTTTCTGTGGCGCCTCGGCCCCCACATCCCGCACAGGCTCATGCTCGGGGTCGGCCTCTCCCTCCGCCCCGTCGACGTTGGGTGGGCTGCCGGTGCCGGGCCGGCCATGAAGCCGTGCCGGCGGGCGGGTGGGCGGCAGGCGCTCCTCCGGCCGGTCGCGGTCGCGGCGCAGGCCGGCCAACTCCTTGGTGAGGGCTTCCAGGCGATGCCGCAGCTGCCGCACCTCCTCGCGGGCCCGGTTGCGTTCGGCCCGCACCTTGCTCCATTTCTCCCGCCAGTTGGCCGTGCAGTCCGACCACCATCGCATCGTCTTCTCCATCTGGGCCGCCCGCGCCCGCGCCTCCTCCAGCTCCCGCAGCCGCAGCTCCTCCCGCCCTTCCCAGTCCCCTTCCAGCAGTGCCGGTGGGGGGCCAGGCGAGGGCGTCCCACTGGGGGGGGACGGGGAGGGTTCGGGGGCCAGCAGGGCCAGCAGCGAGCCCCCCGGCAGCGGCGGGGAGCCGGCCAGGCGCGAGGCCCCGCTTTGGCTCATGGCGGGTCTCCCCTAGGGCATGGCCGTCACCGTCGGGGCGGCGTCTCCGCCTGGGGACCTGCGGGAGACAGGAGGGGTCAGGGGGGCCCCTGGGGGGCTGCAGGAGGGGGCTGGAGGGAAGGGGGGGCCACGGCGCCTGGTTTTGGGGGGAGCGGCACACTGAGCAACGAGGTCCCCGGCATGGATCCCGGTCAGGTCCCCGGTGAGGACTCCAGCAAGGTCCCCGGCGATGGCCCCGGCAGGGTCCCCAGCGAGGACCGCAGCCCACCGCCCAGCCGCTGGCACCATGTCCCAGCTTGGCGCTGCAGCAGGCACCAGCCTGGCCCCGGGCACCTCTGCCAGCCCACCAGAGGCATCAACGTCTACATGTCATCTGGATGATGTCATCCACATGAGGTCATCAGGATGACATCATCTGCAGGCCTCCAAGACCATCCCCGGTGCTGTGGTGGGGGGACCCGGCTGCACCCTGGCGGCTCCAGTGAGGGTTAAAGCCTGGATCCGGTGCCAGCGAGGCAGGAACAGCTCCGGAAGACCAAACCAGCCACGGCGGCAGGATGCGTGCCGAGGCGGCCAGACGCGCTCTCCGGTGATGCCGCAACAAAGGGCCGGCGCTGACCTCCTACAGCCCAGCGCGGATCTCGCATCCCGGCTGAGCCAGGCGGGTAAACCGCCCCAGGAAACCTTAATGGGAGGCTGCTGCGCACCCTAATGGGATAAGTACAGAGCCCGGCCGCGGGCAGCCCGCAGCCTCCCGGCAGGTTTTCGGGGGGATGGTGCAGCCCAGACCCACCGCCAAATCTGGCCGGGCTGTGCGAGCCGGTGCCGGAACAGCGGAAGCATCGGGCGATGGCAATTATGTGCTTTGCATGGGGGAAAAAATTAATTTCTCTGATGGTATTTGCTGATACGAAACGGTGAAGTTTTGGTAAAACTCGGAAGCAAGCCCTGGCCTGCGCTCTCCTGCTGCCCGCACGGGCTGCTGCCCCGGGGAGGAAATCCAGGTCCCGGTGGGATCCGGCACCGGCAGACCCCCAGCTCCTGTGTAATGCCCACGGCAGCACCGGCACCCGTGCGATGCCCACGGGAGCACAGACGGAGCACGGGCACCCGTGCAACACCCGCGGCAGCACGGGCACCCGTGCAATGCCCGTGGCAGCACCGCCGCCCCTGCAGTGCTCACAGGAGCACCGGCCCCCGTGCAACACCCACGGGAGTACACGTGGAGCACCGGCCCCCGTGCAACACCCACGGGGTGCATGCCTGGATCACGGGCACCCCTGGAACACCCACGAAGAGCACGCGTGGAGCACCGGCCCCCGTGCAGGACCCGCGGGAGCGCGCCTGGAGCGCGCTCCCCCCCCCTCCGGGCTCCGGCGCGCGGCCCCCGCCGGCCGTCCCGGACTCCCGGCGGGGGCGGAACCGCCCGCCCCCCGTGCCTCCCCATTGGTCGCGGGCGCTGCCACTCCGCCTCCGGCGGTGACGCGCCCCGGCCCGCGGGAGCCGCCGCATTCCTCCGCGCCCGCCCCGCCCCGCCCCGTCCCGTCCCGTCCCGGTACGGCCGGTACCGCCCGGCCCGGCTCGGCCCCGTACCGCCCGGCTCGGCTCGGTACCGCCCGGCCCGCCCTGCTCCGCCCCGTCCTGGCGCGCCACCCCCCACCCCCCCAACCCCGGCCAAAGTTTCCCGCAAGTTTCCCGTCGCGCCGGTGCCGCCGGTGCCGCGTCCCGCCCGCCCGCCCGCCGGCCCGGCCCGCCCCGCTCCCTCACCGGTAGCGGCGCGGCGGCGGTACGGGCAGCCCGCGCGGGCCGGGGCGCTGCCGGCGGAGTCTCCTCCTCCTCCCCCTCCTCCCCCTCCTCCTCCTCCTCCTCCCCCCGCCGCTCCCGCCCCCCGCCCGCGCCCCGGGGGGGTGGGGTGGGGGGGCCGGTCCCGCTGCCGGAGCCCAGCCCGTGGCCGCGGTTGCGTGTCCTGCCTGTGCGGCGGGGAGGAGTTTGCCCGTCTGCTTGTGCTTGCACGCGTGGGGTTTCCCAGCGGTTATGCTCGGGGGAGGTTTTACACGGGTGTTTGCACGTGGGAGGCCGTGCCCAGCGATGCACGTGGCGTGTTGCGCGTGGGTGCGCGATGACATGCTTGCACGCGCGTGCAGGCGGGTGTTTGCCCACGGGGGAGCTTGCTCGTGGGTGTCTCTGCAGGCGTTTTTAGGTGCAGGCGGGTGGCACGCAAGCGTCTGCGCCAAGGAGCGCGTGCACAGCGATGCCTGCGCACAGACGTGTTGCAAGCGTTTGCACAGGCTGTACACAGGCATGCTTGCGCACAAGCGTGTTGCACACAAGCGTTTGCGTGCGAGAGGTTGCACGCTGCTGGTTGCACGAGGTTGTCGTCGCTCATGGGTGCTTGCAGACATGCACAGGAGCGTGCTTGCTCGTGAGAGTTTGCACACGAGTGTGGTGCATAGAGGGGCTTGCACAGGCGCGTGCTCACACGTGGGCACGCTCACACACATTTGCATGAGTATTTGCACGCAGGCGTGCCAGCGCACAAGTGTGATGCACATGGGGCTGCAGCTGCCAGACTGCAGCTTGGCCCCGGCTTCCTTCCAGCCTGGGCCTCTTCGGGGTTTGAGTGCTCCTGGAGCCACCAGTGCCATGGCTGCGGTGGAGGGGGGGGCTGGTGTCTGCTGCTGGAGCAGGCCTGACCCTTCTTCCCTGTGGCTCTGGCTGCTCCCACAGGATTGGCATCGCTCTGCTCCACATCCATGACTCGGAGGCTGAGGCTTGGGATGGGACCCAGGGGGGATGGGACATCCCCACCCAAGGGTCCCCATGGGTGAGCAGGTCCTGGACGGCCACACAGCACTGCCCACCACATCACCGCACGTCCCAATGCTGGCTCCGTCCTGCTCCCGACTAAGCAGCAAAGCCCCAAACCACCATTTTCCCCTGGTATTTTTCCCTTTGCTGGGTGCTTTTCAGCCAAAAAAAAAGGGGAAATACAAGTGGCTGAAAGGATTTGTGTCGCACAGGACGGGGAAATGATGCCATGGGACACCGACTCACTTTTCTCCCCCAGCATCAAGCAAAGCAGGGAAAAATAAATCAAATCAAAGCAAAACTGCAAATGCCTGTGCATGTTCTCTGCAAGCCCGGTATTTTTCCACTGGAAACGACCCCAAAAAGCTGGAGGCGGGGGATGCTTTGCTCTCCCACGCCCCTATCCCTGCATTTTGCGCCAGGGAAGCCCAAACCAGCAGCTTTGCTTGGAGCCGGTAAAGCGATTTTGCAGGCGGTTTGGCCAGAGCTGCTGGTGCGTGCCGGCGGGTTGGGGTTTTAACCCGCTCCCAGCACTAAAATCAGGCTTTGAAAACCAGCAGTTTTTTCCAAGTGTGTCTTTACTGTTTGCTTGGTTGTGAACATCTCGGTGACACCGGCATGTTCAAGGACACGTTGCCAGCAGCCTGGGATCTATGGGTTTTGCCCCTGCAAAAATCAAACCTCCTTGGCCCAGGGCATGTCACCTAAGGACGTAGACAGTGACCCATCTCTGTGGTCCGTGAACCATCCTCCTGGCACCTTTCTCCTCCAGCTCTGGGTTTCCAGCCTGGCCCAGGGTGCCTGGCTGTGCCCAAAGGGCTCCCGTCTTCGGGGCAGGTCAGATGGAGGCAGATGGTTGCCCTGTGCCATGAACTGAGACCTGGAGACTGCTGCATGAGTGGCTGCAGGTGCTGGGCAAGCACAGAGTGGCATCGCTGCCCTGTGGTGGGAACCAGTGTGGCTGAGCTGTCCCCACGCCTCTGCATGTGGCCATGTCCCTGCAGTTGGACCCAGCAGCCCCTGGAGCACAAGGTGAAGCCTTTTGGGGAAAACCTAACTGTTTGGGGGAAAAAAAAGACGACCTTTTTTCTTTCGGCTGGGCCAGCTGGCATAACTGAGGACCTGTGCCGTCGTGGCTGGGGGTGGCGCAGAGGATGCCAGTTCTGTCCTGGCAGTAGCATCAAACTGTAGTATCAGAGAATCAGAATATCTTGAGTTGGAAAGGACTCATAGGGATCAGCAAGTCCAACCTCCTGCTCCTTGCAGGACTACCTAAAACTAAACCATATGACCAAGAGTGTCATCCAGACGCTCCTTGAACTCTGACAGGCTTGGTGCCGTGACCGCTTCCCTGGGGAGCCTGTTCCAGGGACCGACCACTGTCTTGGTGAAGAACCTTTTCCTAATGTCCAACCTGAACTTCCCATGGTGCAGCTTCATTCCGTTTCCTCGTGTCCTGTCGCTGGTCACCAGAGAGAGGAGATCAGCATCTCCCCTGCCGCTGCCCTCCTTGAGGAAATTGTAGACTGCAATGAGGTCACCCCTCAGCCTTCTCTTCTCCAAGCTGAACAAGGCAAGTGGCCTCAGCCGATCCTCATAAGTCTTGCCCTCAAGGCCTTTCACAATCTTGGCTGCCCTCCTATGGACACACTCTCGTAGTTTGATGTCCTTCTGATATTGAGGCACCCAAAACTGCACACAGTCCTTGATGTGGGGCTGCATCAGTGTGGTGTCGAGTGGGACAGTCACCTCCCTCAACCGACTAGCCATGCTGTGCTGGACGCATGCCGGGCCACGGTTGGCCCTTTTGGCTGCCAGGGCACACTGTTGACTCCTATTCAACTTGCCGTCAACCCAAACCCCCAGATCTCTTTCCGTGGGGCTGCTCTCCAGCCTCTCGTCCCCCAATTTGTACATATAACCAGGATTACCCCGTCCCAGGTAGAGAATCCAGCACTTGCTCTTCTTAAATGTCATATGGTTGGTGATTGCCCAGCTCTCTAGTCTATGCTGATCTCTCTGTAAGGCCTCTCTACCCTCGAGGGAGTCCACACCTCCTCCTAATTTAGTATCGTTGGCAAACTTACTTAATGTACATTCAATTCCTGCATCCAGATCATTTACAAAAACACTAAAGGGCACCGGCCCTAAAATTGAGCCCTGGGGAACGCCACTGTGACTGGCTGCCAGCCTGATGATGTGACCCCGTTTACTCTAAGTCTTTGAGCCTGACCTGTCAGCCAATTGCTCACCCAACATGTGATGGACTGTCTGCTGGACAGTTTGTCCAGAAGGATACCGTGAGAGACAGTATCAAAAGCTTTGCTAAAATCCAAACCCACCACATCTACAGGCTTCCTTTGGTCAACGTGATGGGTGACCTTGTGTTTTGGGTTTGTGTGGCGGGGTTTTTTGGCAGCAGGGAGGGGCCGCAGGGGTGGCTCCTGTGAGAAGGTGCTCGAAGCTTCCCCGGCTCCAAGTCGGACCCACCTCTGGCAAAGGCCGAGCCCATGAGCGACGGCGGTAGCGCCTCTGGGAGAACATATTTAAGAAGGGGAACCTGCAGTGAGTGAGGGGATTGGAATGTGAGAGAAACCCCCCTGCAGATACCGAGGTCAGTGAAGAAGGAGGGGAGGAGGTGTGCCAGAGGAGGGGATGCCCCTGCAGCCAGTGGTGAGACAGCAGGCTGTCCCCCCCAGGCCATGGAGGTGAGCAGGGGAGCAGATGCCCACCCACAGCCTGTGGAGGACCCCACACCAGAGCCAGCGGATGCCCCCAAAGATGGCCATGACTCTGTGGCAAAGCCCGTGCTGGAGCAGTCTGTGCCTGAAGGACTGCAGCCCATGGAAAGGACCCATGCCAGAGAAGTTCGTGAAGAACCGCAGCCTGTGGGAAGGACTCACATTGGAGAAGTTCATGGATGACTGTCTCCCGTGGGAGGGACCCCACAGTGGAGCAGGGGAAGAGTGAGGAGTCCTCCCCCTGAGGAGGAAGGAGCTGCAGAGACAACGTGTGACAAACTGACCACAACCCCCATTCCCTGATCCCCTGCGCTGCTGGGGAGGGTAGGAAGAGAATCTGGGAGTGAAGCTGTGCCCGTGAAGAAGGGAGGGGTGAGGGGAAGGTGGTTTAAGATTTGGGTTTACTTCTCATTATCCTGTTTTGATTTGATTGGTAGTAAATTAAATTGATTTTGTTTCTTCCCCAAGTTGGGCCTGTCTTGCCCATGACCATAGTGGTGAGAGATCCCTCCCTGTCCTTGTCTCAATCCACGAGCCTTTCTTCATATTTTCTCTTCATCCCACCAGGGCCAGGATGGGAGGAGTGAACGAGTGACTGTGTGGTGCTTTGTTACCGGATGGGTTTAAACCACGACACCTTGTCATAAAAGGAAATTAAGTTGGCTAAGCACGACTTTCCCCTCGTGAACCTGTGTTGGCTATGACCAATGACTGCATTGTCTCTCAAGTGTTTTTCAATAACTCCCAGAATAACCACCTCCATCATTTTACCAGGCACTGAAGTGAGACTGACAGGCCTATAATGACCAGGGTCTTCCTTCTTACCCTTCTTGAAAATTGGGACAACATTTGCCAGCTTCAAGTTGACTGGGGCCTCTCCAGACTCCCAGGACCATTGAAAAATAATGCAGAGAGGTCCCACGGTGACATCGGCCAGCTCTTTCAGTACCCTGGGATGAACCCTTCTGCCTTCTGCCCTGCTGGACTGACTTCCTACACTTACCAAACTGCACCATCGCGATGCTCCTGCCCCAGTGGCACCGCCGTGGTGCCAGTGCTGCCGCAGCAGCTGGCCAGGCTCCTCAGCACAGGAGAACGGGGGTTGCTGGTGAGCCGGTGGTGAGGAGGAGCACATTAGGGGCAGAAGGTTAATTATATCAACTTGTCTTTGGGCCACGCCGAATCGCAGCCGTCTGCTGTGGCCTTGCAGTTTGGCAGTGCTGGGAGTGCTCGCCCTGGTCCCTTACCAGGCTGTGAAAAAGAGTAAGCAAAAGGAAATGTAAAAGCTCTCTTGATTTAATCTGCGCATCTGCATACGAACACTTCCTTTTCGGCTGCCGCAACTGCTGCACAGGCAGAGCTAGAGCAGCCGACCCCACCGTGGTGCTGCTGACGCCAAGAGCTGCCCCGTGCCCAAGGTAGGGGCTTTGCCAGAGCAAGGTGGGGATGTGGGGGGCTGGCACAGTGCTGGGGGCTCACCGGGTCACCAAGCTGCTCCCCACGAAGGCAAAATCCACCCAAAGTGACACCAGCACCCTGCCATTTCTGGAGGGCGCAGTAAGGGAATGATGCCGTCTCCAGCTCAGCAGCAGCGGGGATGGCATTTGGCATTACCGGGCTGTGCTGGATGGCAGGGGAGGTCAGGCCAAGCACCTGCATCGGGCACCCTGGGGATCCGAGGGTTACGCTGGTGAGAAGTAAGAGGGTTATTTACTGGAAAACATCCTAAAGGGGACGTGGTGGCTGTCCCTCGCTGGGGGTCAGAGGGCAGCCTGTGCAGGCAGCTGCCCAACATGCTGCCCACTGCGCTGCTGCTCCTGCCCCGGGAGGCTCCAGCTGTGCTGGCCACCACCAGCCTCAGCACCTCGAGGCATCTGTGCTGTGAGCAGCACTGGGCGCGGTGTTGCAATGGATGCAAATCTTGCAGCCAGCTGCCTTCCCCCCACCCTGCACCGGAGACGCTTCCTCCTTCCCAGCTCAGTGCTGGGCCACTGCCAGCAAGCTGCGGCACCACGGTAGAGCATGCCGGTGACCCTTCTGGCTTGCAGGTTGCTTGCCGGGCATTTGCAGCTGCGGGCTGGGATGGCAGCGAGGTCCGAGTCCCTGTTGGAGGGGGAGAAGGCAAGAAGCCTTGCCCCCTGCAGTTTTACCACCTTGATGGTAAAATGGACGCAAAGGGCGTCTTGCACCCCGGTCGCTGCGGTGCGACTCCTCCTCCTCACCCTGCCACCAGCACAGCTGCTTGGTGCTTCCAGGGTGGGGCTTTGCCACTGCGATGGCTTTGGTGGGGCTTGGCCGCTGGGGATGGGGGGGAAGCTGCCAGGACCTCATCTTTGACCTGCGGCCGGTGTGTGGGAAAGGGCCAAGGTCCGGGGGACGTGGGTGGGGGCTCTAGAGAGCTGCCCAGGTCCTCGGTGCCTTTTGCAGGAGAGGAGCATGGCGATGCCCAGCCCGCTGCTCATTGTCCTCGTCCTCTGCCTTGCCACCTGTCTCCTGCGGGCTCAAAGTAGGGACATCTCCCATCCCGGCATTGGGCTGGGTGCTTTTGGGGCTCTCTGGGCTGGGTTGAGATGGGGAGCAGGGCAGGGTGCCGCATACCAAGGCTCAGGTCCTGAAATGGCTCCATCGGATCTGAAGAGCAACATGGACAGCCTGGAGAAGGAGCTGCAGCAGGGCTGCAGCAGTGCCCGTCATGCCAGGGAGAAGTGAGTGCTGGCATCTGCCCTGCTGTCCCCCAGACCCTTCACATTCCCGTAGACCCACAGGGGCCAGATCCTGCTGCACCCTGACCTGAACACCCTCCCTGTGAAGGTTAAACCAGCTGGAGGAGCAGCTGGCCCACCAGGAGAAATACAACTTCACGGGTGCCATGATCGAGACCTACGTGTTCAAGTTCATAACTGAGCACTTCAGAGGCTTAAACCTCAGCAGCAGGATGGTTAGTCGTGTGTCCCCCTGCACTGCTGGGGCTATTCCCAGGGGATGCCTGTACCCTCCTGGCCCTCCACCTCCAGTGGGAGGTACCGGGGGATGCTGGGGTGGCTGACGCTTGCCCACACTGGGTTTCCATCATCCTCCAAGGATGCTTTATGCCAGCAAAGCCTCCCGAGATGTGGCTCTGCCAGGGTGTTGCAGGCAGCCATGGCTGCAGATCCCCAGCACCATCACTGTGATAAATCCAGGGGCTTCTAAAGCCGGGGGGGGGGGGGTGTTTCTGCAGCTGAGAGCCAGGGTTTCCATCCTGAAGCTTTTCTGATTTACGAAAAGGAAAGCCGTGGCCTGCACCTCCCTGCGGTGGCGAGGGAGATGGAAACTGCCACGGGGAGCGCACAGGGTGACTTCCCCGTCCTGGTGCAAGGGGGCTGCAAGGTGTCACCGCAGCACTTCCCCAGGCCGTGGGGCTGCCCTGCTGGGGAATTCCGACTGCTCCGGCCAAAGGTCCCTTCCTGCAGGACAAGGTAGGTTTTGCAGACAGGGGTGCCTGCCTGCCAGCTGGGACCCCCCACTCGGGACCTGGGAGCAGAGACCATCTGAGGGAGCCCACCAAGGTGTGAAATCCCACTGGGAAAGCATGCTGGTGCGATGCCATCTGCGCCACGCTCGCCCCACGGTGGGGCCGGCAGGACAGGCGTGCCCACCCATGGGTGATGGACCCCCCACCTGTGGCTTCCTGTGTGCTACAGGCTGGGAGGGCTCAAGATGGGAGAGGCTGCCATATCTGCACATCTGCAGGCAGTGCGGCAGAGCTGGAGCTGCCACTGGGGCCGGGGGATGCTGCGGGGCCACGCCGGTAACTGGGGTGGCTGTGCTAGGGGGGGCAGCCAGGGCAGCACCCTGACCCCCTGCCGAGCCAGCCAAGCATGGGGCAGCTGAACCCATCTCTCCCCCGCCCATAGGTGCAGGATGTGAAGCGAGGCGTCGGCGGGAGGCTCAGGCACGCCATGAACTTCCCGGTGGAGCTCATGGAGGGCATCAAGACGCGGGGAGTGGAGCAGAAGCTTGTCTGCATCTACATCCACAGCCCCTGCATCTTCCAGGTGAGCCGCTGGTCTTCGCACAGACCCGCCGAGCATCCTTGGCCAGCAGCACCCCCCCCACTGAGATGCTCGGGGCGGGCGGGATGTCCTGGGGACCCGGGACTCTCCCCGCAGGCACCCCACCTGTTGCAGGATGTCCACAACAACTCCGTGCTGAATGACAATGTGCTGGGAGCCTTCCTGCGGAGCGGGCATGTGGCCGGGCTCAGCCGCCCCGTGGAGATCCAGTTCTGGCACGACATGGTGCTGGTAAGCAGGACTCCACTGCCGGCACGAGCTGGCGGGGGGTCCTCCGCACCAGCATTTCCCCTGGAGTTGGGGAAAGTGTCCCCCTTTGCATTGGGACCAAAAGGTTTCTGGGGTCCCTGGGGAGCAGAGAAGGTCCCCAGCTCTCCCCCTCTGTCCCTTTTCCACCAGGATGCCTCCAATGCCACCTGTGTCTTTTGGCAGCCTGGAGCCAGTAAGTGTGGCCGCGGCCAGGGCAGGGGCAATGCCAGCTCAGTGCCACCCTGAAGGCATTGCCCATCTGCCTCCTGGGCAGCCCTGGCAGGGCTCGACATCCCCTCACTGTCCCCGTCCCCTGGCCGCTGTGCCACCCTCTGATGGCAGCTCTCCGATGGCAGGTGTGGGCAGCCCAGGCAGCTGGAGCAGGGAGGGCTGCGAGACCACGCACAGGGAGGGCACCGTTATCTGCCACTGCAACCACCTCACCTACTTCGCCGTCCTGCTGGTCCATAGCCCCCCTTCCTCCTTCCCTCTTCTTCCTTCTTCCTCCTACCCCATGCTCCTTCTTCCTTCCCTCCTTTCTGCTTCCTCCTTCCTTCCCTCCTTCCATCTTCTTCCATCCTCCTTCCATCTTCCTCCTTTCCCCTTCCCTCCATCCTTCTTCCTCCTCCCTGGAGGTGTGGGTGTAGGTGGATGTGGGGGTACAGGCTGGATGTGGGGGTATGGGGTGTATGGGGAGTGTCCTGCAGGAGAGGGTGGTTTTGCAAGGGGCCCCCAGACTTTCCCAGTGGGTGGGTTCTGCTGTGGGATCTGTCCCGGCTCACCCCCTCCCTCCTTACTCCTAGCAGGTCCCAGCGGGCACCCTGAGCTCAGCCCAGCTGGCATCGCTCACCCACATCAGCACCATCGGCTGCTCCCTCTCTGCTGCCGCCACCCTCTGCACCCTCCTGCTCTGCTGCTTCTCCAGGTAGAGCTGTGCCATGCCGTGCTGTGCGTGCCACGTTGTGCTGTGCCATGCTATACCTTGCCATGCTGTGTCATGATTCACCGTACCGTGCCACACTGTGCCGTGCAGTGCCGTGCCATCCGGTGGGTGCCCACCAGCACCCCGTGCCCTCCACCCTGTCTTGCAGGAGGCAGCTGAGGAACAGCACGACCAAGATCCACATGCACCTCCTGGCCGCGCTGCTCCTGCTCAACTGCAGCTTCCTGCTGAGCACGCCGCTGGCCACCGGCCCCGAGTGGCTCTGCCGGGTCACTGCTGCCCTGCTGCACGCCAGCCTTCTCTGCACCCTGGCATGGATGGCCGCTGAGGCTTTCCACCTCCTTCTCCTCCTTGTCAAGGTCTACAATGTCTACATCCAGCACTACCTCCTCAAGCTCTGCCTCTTCTCTTGGGGTGAGTGGGCATGCACCCAACCCTGCCTGTCCATGCCTGCCTGCAGCACGGCTGCCCCGGCACAGCCCCACACAGCCTGTCCCTGGGCCCACAGGTTTGCCCACACTGGCCGTGGTGGCTGTTTTTGTCTTCAAGAGAGATACGTATGGGTACCACACCATCCATACCACTGAAGGCTACAGCAACGTGACTATGTGAGTGAAGGGGGGCTGCCAGCTTCCCAGGCACCCTGGGCACACTGGGCACCCCATGGACCCTGGTCACCCCCTAGACCCCAGGCACCCCAGGCACAGCATGGACCCCAGGCACAGCATGCACCCTGGGCACAGCATGGACTGCAGGCACAGCACGCACCCCAGGCACAGCATGCACCCTGAACACTCCAGGCACAGCATGCACCCAGGGCACCCTGGCACACCAGACACCCCAGGCAACCCAGGCACATGGGGCTGACCCAGGGCTGGGGCCAGCAGGAGCCAGCCATAGCTCTGCTGGGTGCCACTTTTTGGTGAGCCTGGCTCTGCCAGCTGCCTGCCTCCATCTGGGCACGTGTGGGGGCACCTGCCGCTGTGCCCCTTCCACGCCAAGCTCCTTCTTGGGGATGCTGGCCCTTGTACCCAGGAGAGTCCCCCTCTGCCAGGTGCTGGCTCACCAGCCTTCCAGCCTATTCTGCCACCCTCTGCTATGCCGGCCTCATCCTGCTCTTCAACATGCTGGTGCTGGGGAGGGTGGTAATGATACTGCGGAGTATCCAGCGGCAGAAGGGGCAGGCAAGGAAGGACTGGGCAACGGTGCTGGGGCTCACCTGCCTGCTGGGCACCACCTGGGGCCTGGCCTTCTTCGGCTTCGGCATCTTCCTCGTCCCCCAGCTCTACCTCTTCACCATCCTCAACTCTCTGCAAGGTCGGTGGGGAGCGCCGGGAGGGGGGGATCGGGGGGTGGGCACCCCGTGGCTTGGGAGCAGCGGGGTCCTTGTCACCTTCCTGCTCCTCGCGGGAGCTCAGTACAGCCATGGCAGGGACGGCGTTGCCACCCACCCACAGGTCTCTCTGTCTGCCTCTGGTACATCACCGTGCACCGCCGGAGCAAGCCGGGCTCTGTCAGCAACACCTCCAGATACCCCGACGCCAGGGTGAAGGGCTGCGAGGGGAGCTCGGGAGCTGCTCCTTGAGGACGCGGCATGGTGGTATCCCCCGGGCTCGACAGCCGGTGCTGTGACCCCACGGGTTTCTTCAGGGGAAGCATTTGGGCTGCAAAGCTGGATTTCTGGGTGGTGGGAGCTGCCTGCTGCTGGGGGGCTGTGGCTCGGGGCACCGCGCTGCCCTGGGAACCACGGCTGCACCCGTGCCAGCCCCTCCATTAGTAACCAACACTGACTTCTGCTGCTGAAGGTAGACGCTTCTCATTAAAAGCACCCTTGAATTGCTGATGCAGGTCTCCTCCACCGCTGGAGGAGCGGCACGGATGTGGCTGGGGTCCCGCAGCCGGCCGCTGCCACCCCATCACCCCGACCCCACGGCAGGCAGAGCCGGCAAGGCCGGCAGCCACGCTCTGCCTTGTCGTTAGTGAAGGTCCCACTAGATGGCACGAGGATTTCGAAGATGGTCGCAGCTCTGGACTGCACACAGCAGGCAGAGCCGGCCAGCAGCGGTCTGGGCCTCCGGCCATACCGGTTGGCAGTGCCAGTGAGGAGCCCCCGGACAGCCAGGAAAGGACGTCCGAGCCCCCTTGGGGAGCTGCCGCCTGGCATCTCACAAGGGACAGGCAGAAGTGGGGGGTCTCCAGCTATAACCCCCCAACCCATTTGGTGCTGGCATGGCTGCAGGCTTGCGAGTGTGGCTGTAAGGCTGTGGCACGCCCAACCCCCCCCAACCCTGGGTTTTCACCCACCACAGCACCCTGCCGAAAGCCCTCCTGCTTGCCCCAAAGCCAGCGCGGGGATGGAGGATGCCCGCAGCCCCAGGTCGGCGAGCAAACTGGGCAAGCAGGGCTTCGGCTTGGCATCGGGAGGACGTGCTGGAGTGGAGGAGAGGGTGGGAAGTGAGTAAGTGAACTGGCAGCTCAGCTTACCTCCTGCTCTCACTTAGGAAGGCAGACCCCAAGCAGAGCTCCTCAACATGACCAAGTGCTTTATTGGGGTTTAAGCAGTCCAGCCTGTGGGAAACAAATACTGAGGACAAATTGCAGGGAGTAAAACCATTGGCTGGAGGCAGCGAGTCAGCCCTGAGCCCCTGGTGCATCTCCATACACCGGGCTTAACCCAGAACTGCACCCATGGCTTTGGCATTGCAGGTGCCCGAGATTTTGGAGCTGGGCATTCCGCTCTGCCTGCTGGGATGCAGAGCAGCGTCACAGCACGGTGATGCCAGCAGGGCTACAAATCCACCTGTGGTGGCAGCGGGGTCCCCACCGTCCCCATGCTTGTAGCTTGCAGGGTGTGCCAGTGAGGTGCCATTTGCTGGTGCTGCCCATTTCTGGTCCTGTGGCTGGGGACCGGGCATCACCGGGCAGCCTCATGGGGCGACACGCTGCCCGTCTCTGCCTTCCCACGCCGCTCCGCCGAGCGGCGTTTCTCTTTCTGGCTGCTTCCCCAGGCCTGGTTCTGAGCAGAGAAGGAAGCCACTGGCTATTGTTCTTTGTTCTGCGCACAAAGGGCAGCCAGCGCCGCTGAGTTTCCATCCCTCCCGCCTGCGGCCAGGACAAAAGCCTGTCCTGCCGGGGCTGTGTACCCCAGCCTTCCAGCCCGCCAGGCACCGCGGTGTCCCTGGCTTGCGGGCGCGCTCCCGCCGCGTGGCGATGAGCTGTGCATGTCTCACCACTCCGGCGGCTGACTTCAGCTACTAAATAAGAAGCCTGGAGGTTTGGTGAGGTGCCAAGCGCCCAGCTTGTCCCCCATGAGCCCCACCGTGGGAGAGTTGCATCCCGGCTGTGGCAGCTCCAGCCCCCTGGTTGCTCTTGGGATGCGCTTTCCGTACCCCTTCTCCCCATCTCGAGATTTCGGGGTTTGCGGCATGAGTCACGCCGGCTGCCAGTGCCTGAGTATGCACTGATGCTGGTGCATGAATACACCTTGTTCCGGTATCGAGTGGCACTTGGAAAACAATCCCTTGGTGGTCGCCTCCCAGCAGTGGGAGCACAGCACCCGTGGGGCACAGTGGTCCCTGGGGAGCTGAGCCTTTTGGGGACCAGTGGGACACGGTGGTCCTGGGGGAGTCGAGCCCAGTGCTGGTGACTGGGGGCAGAAGAGGCACTTTTCCCACCCCACCGCACCAGGGCTGGGGTCAAAACACTCCCCTAGGTCCCCTGGGAGCGCAGGGTGGGATCCAACCTCCCACCACCCCCAGTGCCCCACAGCACCGGGGCTGACTTGTCCCAGCCCGAGGGCACCGTAGGCAGGAGAAGGGGGAGCCAGTCCATCTAACCTCTCCAAGGAGAAATAATCCTGTTTACCTTCCCCTGTGCCTTATCGGGCAGGAGGCCGGTGCCGAGCTGCCAGAGGGGGTTGTGCCATCCTTTTTTCCCCAGGAAAGGTGGCTTGGCGTCACTGCGGTGCCTTCAGGCTTAATCCAAGGGGCAAAGCTCTGGAATTATTGCAAATCCTCCAAATCTGGGGGTAACAAGCAGCCAGAGAAGAGACTAAATTCATTTGGGAATGGACCTCGGCTCCATTTTGGGATCTGCCTTTGGGACTTGTCTGCTGGTGAGCAGACGAGCCCGGTTTCTGCACCCCGTGGGAGCATCCTCACCTGGTGCTTGTGCAAATACTCCCAGGGACCACTTTTCCTCCAGATTTCCCTGATATCATTGTGGGATTACTTGCAAAGCCGAGCCTAAACAAATAAATCAGGTTTATTGCTCTCCTTACGGTTGGGTTTTATAGCCCCGGCTATACAGCCCCGGGACCTGGTGAGTCACTGTTATCCTTGCTGCCTGACAGAGAAACCCTGATGTGGGGTGGGGGTGGACCTACCTCCCCATTTGATGTATTTTAGGGAGCAAGGCTGAGGGGGGTGGAACAGCAGCGATTGGGGAGTGGGAACACCCACAGCCGCTCAAGGCAACTGCGGAACTTCCTCAGGCTCCCCTGGGATTGCCATCCTCCAAGGTTCCCAAGGCTGCCCTGGCATCGCTCACCGGAATTGGATGGGGGACCTCCGGGCATCGCCTCCCACCAGCACTCTACTTCTTCATCCTCACCCTCCTCCGCCGCCCACCAGAGCTGGGCTGAGCCCCGCTCACTGTTGCACCTCCCCTGGGAGCACCATGGTCTCCCAAGCTGCTTTTAGGGGGGGGTCTCGGCACCCTCGGCTGGGGCTATCACCGCTTGGCAGCGGGCCTGGCACTCACTGGCTCGCCCTCGGCTTCAGACGGTGCTGAGCCACCTCTGCCCGTACTTGCCTTGCCTTGGCTGGCAGCAGCCTGGCGAGACATGCCCTCACCTGCTGGAGCCTGCCCGTCGCACAGCCGCGCCGCCAAGCTCCCCCGGCACGCTCCCCCTCGCCCGCCGCCAGGGCTTTGAGGAGCTTTTAGGAAGTTTTAGGCCTTTGAGGAGCTTTTAAAGTTTTTAGGAAGTCTTAAAGGGTTTTTAGGAAGTCTTAAAGGGGTTTTTTTGGAGCTTTTAGGGTTTTAGGAACTTTTAGGGCTTTAGGAAATTTTAGGGCATTTAGGAGCTTTTAGGGTTTGTAGGAACTATTAGGGCCTTTACTAACTTTTAGGGCTTTTAGGAACTTTAGCCATATTTAGGAACTTTTTGGGCTTTAGGAGCTCTTAGGGTTTTAGGATCTTCTAGGGCTTTTAGGGTTTTTAGGAGCTTTTAGGGCTTTTAGGTCTTTTAGGAACTTTTAGGGCTTTAAGAGCTTTTAGGAACTTTTAGTGTTTTTAGGAACTTTTAGGGCTTTTAGTGTTTTGAGGAGCTTTGAGGAACTTTTTAGGGGTTTCAGGAACTATTAGGGTTTTCAGGAACTTTTAGGGCTTTGAGGAACTCCCCAGCTTGAGCAATAAACACTTATCAGGCCGAGTGAGTCCCACTGGCCTGAACCCAAGGGCATGTGTCCCTTGCAAGGGACAACACAAGGATTTCCTCCCTCTCCCTGCTCAGCCAGTGTCTTTGAAGACAGCAGCACAGCCCGACGACTTACAGATAATCCCGATAACATCAACAAGTGCAGGCGTCGACCTAAAAATAACGCCTGATAACGTCAAGTGTGGACAAAAGGCTCTTTGTTCCATAAACAGCGGCAAAAACATCCCCTAAAATGTCCTTTCCTCACTGGGATGCGGGGTCCGCACCTGATCCTCTCTTCCAGGAGGGCCTGATGCTGCAGGAGCCGCCACTGGGTTTAGCAGCATTATTCCTGGGAGGCAGATTTATGGCATTTCCCGAAGGAGCCGGTCGGGATGACCCACAGCAGGAGGCTTGGCTCGCCGTGATGCTCCCACAGCTCTGGCTGCTATCAGTGTGTGTTTCTGAGCCGGCCCCGCTCCCCACGGCGTGGGGATGGTTGGGCTTCAAAGGCTGCCGTGTTAGCCACGGTCCGGCCGCGTGAGGCCTCGTGAGCCGCTTCCCATGGGAGCCTCGTCCCGTGGGAGCCTTTTCCCATGGGAGCCAGGGAAATCTGGGGTGTGGAGCTGGAAATTAAACCAAGCTGGGGGGCGATGCGAGCATGCGGGGTGTCCCCCGCTCTGGAGGTCCCAGCACAGCCATGGCACCTCCAGTGCCGCAGCCGCCTTTTATGTCTATTGCCTTCCCTGCCAGAGCGGGAAGGTTGTTTCCACCCTTCCCCCAGCCGAAAGAAGAGTCTTATTCAAGCCTTTGAAAATATCTGCAAGAGCAACTATTTACCCAGGGCACTTCCCGGAGCCCTCCCCGCCTGCCCTCCTCCCTCGGCTCCCGGCAGCCCTGGCTTTCTCCTGCCTGGCTGCTTTTCAGGGCACACAAAGGGCTGGCACGGCAGGATGCAGGCACCACTTTGCAGCAGCTTTGTCCGCTCCTGCAGCGCCCATCGCTGCCACGATTCTTCCAGCCTCAGCTCCCGCCACCGCTGCCATGGCAGGCTGCCCATCTCTGGCCTTGGGATGGGTGGTGGGAGCCATGTGCCCTGGCCGGGGGCGGGGGGGGGTCACATCCAGGCTCCGCAGCCCACATCCCAGCCCACCTCCTCCAGGGATGTGCCATGGTGGGCACAGGGGACCCCTTCCCCAGCTCCCCCCCGGTTCGGCGCCTGGGCTCCTTGCCCTGTTTCTCGCTTCTGTTGTTTCCTGCGGGGAGCAGGACAGAGTTCACGGGGACACTCCGTCCCGGCTGCTTTCCCATTAATTGTTATTTTTTAATCCCATTTGCAGCCAGGCGTGCAGCCACACAGCTCCGTCTCTCCGCTGGATGCCCGCCAGCCCAGAGTTGAAGGGCGGCAGGATAGGGCACCCCCGGCTCCCGGCTGGCCCCAGCCGTGGTCCCCCAGCCCAGCCCAGTCCCAAGCCCGGTCCTGGTCCTGGTTTTGATCCTCGTCCCGGTGCCGGTGCCGGTGCCGGTGCCGGTGCCGGCCGGGCGGGGTGATGCAGCCCGGTGCCCCCAGGCAGAGCCGGGCCGGGCTGGGCTGGGCCGGGCACAGCCGGGCAGGTGCCGTGACCGCGGGTCGGTGACTCCGCAGCCCCCGCAGCGATCCCGGAGGGTCTTGGAGGGGTCGGTGCGGCGCGACCCCGTCCCGGTCCCGCCCCGCTGAGTCACGGCCTGCCCGGGGGGACGGGGCGGGGCTGGGGGGCGGGCCCGTTTGTCCCGCTGCACCGAGCCGAGCCCAGCCGGGCTGGGCTGCAAGGTGCCGAGCCGCGCCGAGCGGTGCCGAGCGGTGCCGGGCCGGGCCGAGCGGTGCCGAGCCCAGGCGAGGAGAGCCGAGCCGAGCGGTGCCGAGCCCAGGCGAGGAGAGCCGAGCCGAGCCGAGAGGTGCCGAGCTGAGCCGAGCACAGGTATCGGGGGCAGCGGGAGCGGCAGAGCCGGGCGCGGGGGAGGAAGGGCGGGAGGGTCCGGTGTTTGCTTTTGGGGTCCCAAAGGCCACGGTAAGGGGCGCTGCCGGGCTCGCCCTTACTGGGGATACTGGGAGGGGATGGTGCGGGGTCCTCGGTGCGGGCACAGACAGGAGGCGCCCGCTGGGTGCGGGGGCGAGTGGGGTGGGCATCTGTCAGCCCCTGGGGCCAGCCCCGCAGGACTGGGAGGGCACTGGGGCTCCGCGTGGCAGGGATTGGTGCCCCTGGGTAGCACCCTGGGGTGCCCGGTTGGCCGCTGGGGCGGGGAGCAGCCTGTGTGGATGGAGCTAAGGGGTGCTCCGGGGGGGCTTTGGGATGCACCCTGCTCCCAAAGGGATGGGGACATTTTGCCTCCCCACGCCGGAGCGGTGGGTGCGACGCCTCCGTCTGGGCAGGGACTGGGGGGTGGTCCCTGCTCATGGCCAGGGCGCGAGTTGTCCGGTGAAGCCTCCAGCCCTGCTAAATGGGGCTCACCCTCGCCTGTCCCAGAGCCACGAAGCCCCCTGAGCCACCCGGGACCAGCTGCACCCAGCTGCTGCTGGCGGCACAGCTGGGCCCCGCGAAGCTCCTGCCATCGGGCCAGGCCCTGGGGGGGAACCACCAGTGCGCCCCATTCCTCCTCCTCCTCCCTCCTGGCGAAGGGCGCAGCATCCCCGGGGGACCGCCGGTGTCTCGACAGGGTGATCTCCCTCCCCTAAAATGCCTGGTGGGGGCATTCCTCCTGCAACATCTCAGCTTGCTGCTGCCGGTCCTGGCATGCCGCTGCGGTCCTGGCGTGCCGCTGCGGGATGCGGGATGCGGGATGCTCTGGGTGCTCCCTGCCTGCAAGCTGCCTGGACTGCCCCTCCAGAGGGACCAGCAAAACCCAGTGAGGCCAGCTGGAGAATTGAAATGAAGTCTCCTGGAATAACCTCCTGGCAGCAAGTCCAAATGGCTGTTGAGGAGGGAAGGCAGCCAAAGCTCGTTTCATGGTCTGAGGGCTGCAGTAACCCCCACGCCCCCCAAGCTCCACCGCCAGTGGGCAGCCAGGAGTGTTTCAGAGATGGGGGGGGGGGCGCAAATCCTTTAAGCCTGGGTGCGCAGCTACAGTGGGTTTTGCTGTGCCCCTTGCTGGGTTTGCAGCTCCCACGTGAATTAAGCCGGGGACTAAAAAAGCTGCATACTTGGTTGCAGTCCATCTCTTAATCCCACAGCCTGGGGGCTGCTATTCACAGAGCAACAGGTTTGGAAGCAACTGCGTGTTGCTGGGACGGGGACCCCCAGGGCTGGCCGTCCCTGCACCTTGCGGTAGCAACTGTGGGTGTTAGAGGGACGCAGTGCTGCGGGGTTTGCAGGCAGCGGGCTGGGTGGCTCCTGGTGTGCCAGTGCCTGTGTGGTACCAGCTGGGCGGCAGCCTGTTGGCGCCTGTTTTTCATGAGGGCTCCGACCCACCAACTCCTTTCCCATCAGCTCACCGACAGCTGAGGATTGGCAGGGATCCGGGGAGGGGGCCCACGGCCTCTTACCTAGCTCCTCAGGTGCTGCAGACCTTGTCCCGACTGTGCTTGGCTTTTCTGCAACCAGAAAACCCTGCCGGGACCAGGTTCACCCTCGCTGGGCTCCAGGTTGGCTGCTTCCCATGCCAAATGCCTGGGAGCCTGATTTGGGGTGCGCCTGGGCTGCTCTGCACTGCCCTGTACGTCCCTTCCCCAGCACCCACGGCATGGGCGGGCGATGGGGACCTTGCTCATGCAGAGGGGAACAAGACCTGGGAGGTGACGGGGTGTTTTGGGAGCCATTTAAAACCCAGGGGAGTGGTTTGGGTGGAGGGAAGGTACAATCTGACCCCCAGGAGGAGGCCAAGGCATTGCTCCTGAAAAAGGCTGAGCAGTGGGATCGCACTGTAAGCACGACTTTCTGCGCCCCCCAAGGCCGGTGACGCCTGCACCACTTTATTCCCATTTCGCAACAGCCCTCAATTCGCCACAGGCGTACCTGGTTCTTCACAGACCATTTGCTGCCCCTGCCGAAGCCGCAGGCTTTGAATTCCACCGAGCTGGGTGCCATGTTGCCCAGGTGCTGGAGGAAGTGCTGATTTAGTTTGCTGCGATATTTCTGTCTGTGGTGTTTTTCAGAAAATGAAACTTTTTTTTGGATTTTGAATGTTAAGACCCAGCTTTAAGCAAACGCTCCATCTCGAGAGCCTCAGGCACCGGCAGTCTGCCTGTGCCAGCCTCCCGACGGCTCTCCCCACGCCTGTTCAGGAAGGGATGGTTGCCAGCGGCTGGCAAAGGACGAATCTGGCAGGGAGCTGTGCCGCTCCCATGGGAATCTTTATCAGGTCTGGTTTTGTCTTGTTGGCAAAACTCAGCTCACGGGTGCTGGGTGTTGTGTGCAACCCCACAGCCCGGGAAAAGCCGAACGGCCGTGCCCCATCCCGTGGCACAGCCGGGCTGCCGGAGCGGTGCAGCTGCCGCTCAGCTCCTCGGGCATTAACAAATGTGCCGGGTCGGACCCTGCCGCCCACCGGTGACGGGAAAGGCTTGCATGCCAATGCCGTGAATAACGTGCATGCTGGCCCCTGCGTGCATGGGCCGCTGGCCAAAGACAAGGGCGCTTTGTGAAGCACCCGGGTGACTGATGCTGGGGCATCCCCTTTGTGGGGGGGTCCCCGCTCCAGCCCCAGGGCACATCATCTGTGGTCCCTATGATGGGGGCTGGTTGTGCAAAGCTGTTCTGCATCTTGGGGAGCCCGTCATGGCTTGCCTCTCCGTGCCTCAGTTTCCCCATCCGGTTCCCAAGACCTTGCCTGTGTAACAGGCTGTGAGTGACGAGCTGTGGGCTCATTAGCATCTCGAGGAACAGAGCATCGGCATATTTTCCTAACAGACTTGGAAGGAAAACAGGGATAAAAGCCCCTGGATCTCCCCATTTCCGGTGTTTGTTTGAGGCGTCAGAGCATCTTCCCTTCTCCTCGGGGAAACACGTCACGTCCAAAAGTCACATGCGACATCCAAAATCTTAAATACCTGCTGCCAGGTCACCCAGAGACCACAGTAAGGTGGTAGTAAACACCAAGCTTTCTTCTTTTTCGTGGGTTTTTTAGGGTTTTTTTTCCCATTTGCCTCCAGTTTTAGAGGTCGCAATATTATTCCTTGGCCTTTCTTTCAGAAATCAGTGTGTTCTTTTAATGGGAGGATATAATGCGATGCTCGGGGCTGAGCCTCCCTCTCTGCCAGTGGCGAGGGAGCCTGTTCCAGTCTGTGTAGCCCCAGTGGTGTCCCTGCAACCTCTTTTTACATCATCTGACCGATTTTGGAGCCAAACCAGGAGTTTTTCTATGCGTTATTGTTGTTGGAGGAGCTCACCCCCCAGGCTCTGGCTGGGGCAGCAGGTAAAGCCACCCTGCCTTGGGGATGATGGAGTGGAGGTAGGGTTGGTGCCGAAATGGGTCTCTGCTTGGTCACCGTGATAGTGCAGGGCTTTTGGAAACGGTTGACACTGGGGAGATGGCCTGGTGGCAGTGGGGATGTGAGGCATCACCGGGCAGGGTACCCGGGCGTGGCGATGCCGCGCGTCCTCACTGCCACCCAGGGATGGGAAGATGATGGGGCAGGATCCAGCCCCGGCGTGGGCTTGGTGCATCCGGCTCCCTCCAGTGCTGCTTATCGCCAGCACAGATGAGAACTGCGTTTCCCTGCTGCGAAACCAGTTTCGGGGATTTTCTCTCGCTATTGTTTGGCTCAGGAAACAGCAATCGGCATCGGGGCGAGCAGGACCATATAGGGCTTGGAGGGGAAATACCAGCTCCCCCACCCACATCCCCAAAGGGATTTCTGGTCCCGGTTGAGTAACGGCTGAAAGGGGCTGATCCTGTCCTCTGACCACCCCAATAAAATCCCAACAGAGCCAGCGCAGCAAAATGGGCTGAAGCCTCATTGGGATTCAGCATTCCCCAGCCAGAGGGGATGCTTTCCTGGCATGCTGGCTCTGTGCCATCATGCCACGGTTGGCATTCACGTGCCGCTCCGGTGCTTCTAAGCGATCCGGGTGTTTCCCATCACCACCGGCATTTTGCCACCCTGGATTCATGCTTTTCAGATACACATGCCTGTATACGCACGTGCATGTACCTGCCAGCCCTGTCCACATCCAGCTACTGCTGCCTGTGCCATACCCTCCCAGTCCACACCGGGAAGCCTCATTAGCACCACACTCAATTATACCCTTGGCAGCAGGTTAATTAACAACCCGAAGCCCCCATCTTCTAGTGATAAACTGCTGCAAGAAGCAGATAGGGAGGGACAGCGAGTGGGCTGTGCCCACGGTGACGTGCCGGTGCAGGATATGCCCTGGCTCTGTGCTGGCTGGAGAAACCTCTGGGAGAAGCGCATGCTGGTGGGAGAAACCTGCTAACAGGGACGCCGAGGTTTCAAGCAAGCAATTTTCCCCCAACCTTCCCATCTGATAACTCTTGGGTGCCTGGGAGAGCTCACAAGCCTTTGCAGATGGTGCTGGTGGGTGCCCTGGCACCCACTTGCAGCAAATGAAACAGGATTCGGCCACTCAGTGGGTTTCGAGAAGGATGCTTTGAGAGCAGCACAGGAGTGAGATGCGGCGGTGGCAAACTGGACGCCGGCTTGGCTTTGGGCATTAGCAAGTGTTTGGCTCTGCTGGCTGGTCCAGCAGCCCCCACTGATGCTGTCCCGCCCTGGGGGGGCTCCCGCTGGTTGCTGGACCCTGGCAGGATGGGTCCCACCAGCCTCAACCCATTGCTGGGGTGACAGCAGGGCAAGGAGGAGGTGAAGCTCAGTGCATCCCAGCAGCGTCAGAGATGCAGTTTGTGGCATGGGCAAGGCAGAAAGCACGATGGGAGCAGCTGCAGTGTGAAGGCTGTGGCTGGGTGGAGTGCGTGGGTGCAGCAGCACCCGAGGGTGCTCGGCGCTGGCCTGGGTGCAGGTCACAGGAGCTGTGGCCACATATAAAGACAAAGAAAAGGGTGGTAGAGCAGAGTGCAGGTTGAAGGGATGGGGAAAGGGGATGTAGAGGACATTGCCCAGCTGGTCACAAGGGGTAGAAGGGGTTTTGGCAGCGGTGGTTGCTGCGTTTGCATCTCAGGGGTGAGCCCAGGAGAGCCCATTTCTGCCAGGCTGAAATGACAGAGTGGTTTGCAGCGTGCCCAGCTCCTTGGCTAATCTGCAGAAGCTGAAAGCACCCAAGAAAATAATTTTAGGGCTGGCAAATTAGGAAACCACCATTTCCTGCTGTTCCTATCGCTTGTTATAAGAAACCAAGGCTCAAACCAAAATATGAAGCAGGGAGATGAAGAGGGGACCCCTCCCGTGGTGAATCATTGGCAGTTGGTGCCTGTGCTGGGGTGGTGGGCCACCCTCTCTGTGCTGAGAGCCTGGCGACCCGTCTGCTGGCCTCCCCCGTCCTTCCAGCCCCGTGGCTGGGGAGCTGGCCGACACCAGCTGGTGTCCTACCAACACAGCCTTTGCTCTCCATCCCCTGACCCCATGGTATGGGTGATACCCAAATACTCATGTGGTCCCTTTCCTTTGTACCCTTCCAGGCTCTGCTTTCTCCTTGGAGGCCAAGCCAAAGCAGAGAGCCGCCTGGGATGAAGGTCCTCCTTCTGCTCCTTCTCTCCCCCTTTCAAGGTAGACTGCCCCAACCGCGTCCTGCCCCGGGACGGTGAGCCAGGTTTGGGCTGCTGGAAGTAATTGGCAACCCCCAAAAATTGGCTGGGGGAGCACCAAGGGGCGTTTGCGGCTGTGGCTTCCACAGACTTGAAATGTCTTGTGGGCCTCTGGTGGGGTCTCTGGGGCAGGATGGGTCCTTTCCAGGGAAAGGAGATGGTCTCCATCCATCCCTTCTGGGGATGGAGAGGTCCTCTGTTAGTGTCTGCTGATGTGGGTAGTGGTACCTGGGAGAGGGTGGCCCCGAGAGACAGGACGTCCTGCTGCACCAGGAGCCCCGGGGAATCATCCCAGTGTGGCCGTGGGGACACTGGGGAGGTGGCCGACATCACGCAGCCCATCCAGGACAGAATCAGGATGACTGGGGCAAAGAGCCCGGCGTGCCACGCACGAGGCCTGCCACGGGGGTGCAGTGTTTGCTGGGGGTGGCCACCCCTCCGGCTGAGCCGGTGTCTCTGTGCACTTGTGCAATGCAGGGGTGGGAGCCAGCAGCCGTCGGGAAGAGGACTTCCGCTTCTGCGGTGACCGAAACCAGACCCAGAGCAGCTCCGTCATCTACGAGCATGGCCCCGCCACCATCTCCATTGAGAACACGGCCCAGGCGCTGATCATAAAAAGGCCCTTTTTGCCAAACAGGAGAAACTCTTACTACAAGTACAGCTTGCCCCCTGCCTTGGGCAGGTACCGCTTCTGCGTCTACTGGTTCAAGGCCAACAGGACCCTGAGGCTGGTGTATGGGAAGCAGAGCTTCCTCCTGGGTGGAGACCAGTCCAGCAGCATCGCCCGGGGGAAGGAGAGTCAGAAGACTGAAAGAACCAACACCTCCATCTTCAATGTGTCCTACATCTCAAAGGGTGGGAAGAACACCTCCCTTGACAGTGCATCTGAATACTTCTTCCCCGGTAAAGGCAATGCAATGTTACTTTAATGAAATAAAGGGTTTGTTTCATCCCCAGCCCATTCTCTAGCCAGCAGCAGAGCATTGGTGGTGTCCCAGTATGTGCTACAGTATGATGATGTGAAGACATAGCTGAAGGATGATGGAAGGGAACATAGGTTTGCTTGAAGGAGCCCAGAGGCAGCCTATGGTATCCAGGCTCCCTAGAGATGAAGATGGAGATCTTCAAAAGTGTTTTGCCCCCTAAAATCCTGGGAAATAGTGTGCTTTGCAGAGGTGTCCAAGGGTCCTGTCTGCAATGCTAGGCACCTAGCTAGCCCCAGCCAGCCTGGTCCCAATGGCCGCAGCAGGAGCCGAGCTCTGGGCGGCAGGGGAAGCCCTCTGGGTTGGGGTCTCCATCAGCTCCCCAGGCTTGCGGTCACCTTGAAGCCCTCTGCTTTCTGCTCCCACCAGGGCTGTGCCTGGTTGGTTTGGGGTACAGGGAAGCTGGCTCTGCCCATGCGTTTCATGGCATTCCCTTTTGTGTGCCCATCAGCCTCTCCAGAGAGGATGCCTGTCTGGGAGCAAGACGTGGAGGACCAGCTCACCGCTTTGGACAGCCTCATCGCCCAGCCCCTGGCACTGGCCACGGGAGCCATGGAGCAGCGGATGCTTCGGCGGTGAGTTCACAGCTCTGCCATTCCCGCTGCCACCGATGCGGTGCCCGCTGCATCCTGCTCACTGTGCCCCTTCCTTGACAGCAAACTTGGGGAGCTGGAGAAGACGCTGGCCAGGGTGGAGCTCGAAGGGCAGAACCAGACCTTTGGAAAGGCCACCGTGCATGCGACTGTCCTGAGGGTCCAGCCCACTCAGGCTCCTCAGCACCTGGCCTTTGCTTCCCAAAGAGAGGTGGGTCCTGGGCAGCCTGCCCTGGTGGTCTTGGCCCACTGGCATCCTCTCCCAACTTCTCTCCTGACGAGTCTCTCCTTGCAGGAGGGTGGAGAGGTCCATGGGTTCACAGTGGACCTGCCGAGCAGCCTGTTCATGGTGGCGAAGAAGAGGGAGGAGGGGGTGGAGCACAGGGTGCTCCTCATGGACATCAACAGCCAGACCATGTTCCAGGTAACGCCCATGCGTGTCGCATGGTGGGGTGTCCCTGCTGTGCTGGGGGTGCTCGCTCGGAGAAGATGCTTCAAAGATGAGCTAGAAGCTTGATGGGGAAAGAGGCATGGGACCTCCTTCTTGGGGACTCTCACCCACTTCAGGCCTGGCAGTTCTCCCTTCCCACACTGCCACCGCCTCCTCTTCTTCTCCAACAGGATGAAAACAGCAGCCATGTCCTGGGTGACAAGGTGGTGGGAATCTCCCTGGTGGACATGGTGGTGGCCAACCTCTCTGACCCAGTGGTCCTCACTTTCTTCCACGACCAGCTGCCGGTAGGTGGGGAAACAGCCTCATTGAACCTGATCCCACCAGGAACGGAGGGGCAAGGAGGGCTCAAGCCCTGCCAGCTTAGAGAGTGGTCATAATCCAGCAGGTCCGTGCCCTTGGCCTGCCTGTACGGGGTCTGCTACGTCTTCTGGGGCTGTGTCGTGACCATGGCTTCACTGTGTGCACTGGTGGTGGCACTGCCTGTGCCTGTCCAGGAGATGCTGCTTTGCAGATATGTCACCTCCAGCACAATCTTCAGGGCTGGGGGACACTTTGAGTTAACAGTCCCTTGGCTCATTCATGGACCTGTCAGGTGCCTGCTCAAAGCTGAACCCCTTGTTTGAAAAAGGGGACCTGGGAGGAGGTATCTGCTCTGCGAGCTGCCAAGAGAATGATCTTTGCCTGGAGCCCGCTCCCATGATACGGGACAGTTTGTCTCCTGAGACCGTGTCACCTCCTGCCCCATGTTCTCCCCTATCAAATGTGCTGGCCAGGCAACAAACCCACTGCTGCACCCTGATCAGGGCCCGTGGTTTTGTCATTGCAGAGGAATGTGACCCCGCTGTGCGTCTTCTGGCAGGAGGACACCACCGGTGAGTGCTCCTGCGCTTGGGTGTGAAGCCAGGCGCTGCCTTTGCTCCTTTTGCAGGGTACCACAGACCCACTGGTAAGGGTAAAAGTCGCTCCGCACCTCCCTTTCTTGCTCCAGCTCCATAAACCTTTCCTGCAGGCTTGATTTCAGGTTTTTCCCTCCGTAGCTAACCTAAGAGCTTTCTCCCTCCCTAGGGGTAGGTCCTGATGCTGAGGGTGCTATCTGAGTATGTGTACTTGGCATGGGACAAGCTGGGACCCCCACCTTTGTCCTCCCCCCTGCCATGGAGACCTTGCCCTGAAGATCCACAAACCCCATGCAGATGTTCCTGCTGCTCACCAGCCGCTCTCTCTTTCTCTTGCGCAGCCAGCTCTGGGAGCTGGGACAGCTATGGTTGTACAACAGTGATGGGAGGCAGCCAGACAGACTGCAGATGCAACCACCTCACCTACTTTGCCGTGCTGATGGTGGGTAACACCTTCCCGCAGCTCTACATCATTCCCACCGGCTGTTCTTCCTCACCATCCCTCGTTCCTCCTTCTCCTCAGGTATCCTCCCCGGAGATCGCCTACATACACAGGGATTACCTGAGTATCATAACCTACATTGGCTGCCTGATCTCAGCTTTGGCATCTATTTGCACCATCTTCTTCCTCTACTTCAGGTACAGTCTGACAGTCCACCCCACTACACCTGGGTGGGCACAAGCTGTCCAGGTGCAGTTGGTGGCCTGGCTAGAAGCATGGTAAAGGAGACATGCTTGAAGAAAACAGAGTTCTCCTCTCTAGAAACCACCCCCTCGGCCAGGTATCCTGCAGGGCACTCAAAAACACTGGCTGTTTTCAATGATTTTGGAAATCAGCTTGGTGGTTGTTATGGATCTGGCAAGCAGAAGCCTGCAAAGATCTTTTCAAGGGCCCAGTGGAGAACACGAGTGTTTTCTCCTGAGTCATGTCACTGATCCTACATGGAGGATTCAGAGCTGAAATGATGTCGCTCCCTACGCTCCATGGCCTAGATCTGAAATGCAGGGTCAGCTGCAGGGACCTGAATTTGCACATGTAGCGGGGGGTCCCACCCGTGGGGTTAGGCTCTCAGCCCCTGACAGCACCAGAGCTCCTGGCTCTTCTGGCTGCGGCGAGTTGCCCCATGCAGAGCTATGGGGTATTGTGGGGCCCCAAGGATGCTGGTCAGGCATGGTGGTGAGGTCTCCCCACCTTGATTCTCCAGAAGCAAGCAGCGAGACCAGATCACGAGCATGCACATCCACATGAACCTGCTGGGCGCCATCTTCCTCCTGGATGTCACCTTCCTCGTCTCTGAGCATTTGGCTTCCAGCAGCAGTGAGGCGGTCTGCAGAGCCGGGGGGCTGTTCCTGCACTTCTCCCTCCTGAGCTGTCTCACCTGGATGGGCATCGAGGGCTACAACCTCTACCGGCTTGTGATTGAAGTCTTCAATGCCTACCATGACCATTTCCTCCTCAAGCTCTGCCTGGTGGGCTGGGGTGAGCATGGGGGAGGCAGAGATGCCCTGAGGGCATGGGCCACTGGGTGGGGGGGCACCTGGGTGGGTCTTTCCCACCATATACAGTGCCTGGAGGCGGATGGAAGTGCAGCTGTGGGGGAGCAGATGTCTGAAAGCAGAGGGGTCTCTCTGTCAAAAGACTTGGTAGAGGAGACAGTGACTGAGAGCAGAAGCTGGTGCTAGAGCAAGGGTGGATCACCCTGGGGGTCACCCAGCAAGGGAGGCACGTGAGAGCCACTGCTTGGGGTCTTTAAATAGTAATGGGATCCTCTCTTTCTGAAAGAAACATCCAGGACAGCCCAGAGAGATGGGCTTGATGCAGGAAGCACCCACACATCTCTGCCGTGCTTTGGGCAGGAGGCTGTGGTAGGAAGATCTCATGATCTTTTGTGGCCTAAAATTCCACAGCCCTGGGAGACCCCCGGCTGGGATCAGTGTAGCACAGCTCACTCCTGGGCCGGGGCTTATGCCAGGCGTCCTTGTTGTGTGAGTCACCCTCAGTTCCCTCTTGGGAGGGAGGACATTGGTTTGTACTCTATATGGGGAGAAAGGGGCAACAAGTCCTTCCAGAAGATCCAAGGGCCAGGGACTAGGGCAGCTGCTTCACTCTGTTCTTGCCACCCAGGACTCCCCTTCTTCTGTGTGACGCTGATCTTTCTGGCTAGCTGGACGAACTATGGCCCCTTCTCCATTCCTGTCTATGAATCCATTGGTGGCAAATCCACCAATGCAACCATGTAAGTCATGGGAAATGGGTTGCCTGGTCCCTGGTCTTAGATAAAGTCAACTGGCTAAACTTTCACCGTGTCCTACAGGCTTTCCTTAGCCCAGCTGTGGCTTCTCCGGAGCTTTGGGCAGGGCGGTGGTGGGGACACACACCCCCCCCCCGTGTAACTAGGCTGGGCGCTGGGTTTGCACCACGCCTTCCTGCTTCCCCCGACCCCTCCAACTCATGTCCCCGTGGGATGACACAGCATAACCTTCTGCCCATTCTCCTCCCTCCAGATGCTGGATCACAAGCCCCCTGATCCATAACGTCGTGAACCTGGGTTTCTTCAGCCTGGTGTTCCTCTTTAACTCGGTCATGCTGGGGGCCATGGTCCGGGAGATCCTCCGGCAGAACAAGAAAGGCCACAAGCTCAAGCACGTCTTAGCTCTCTTTGGGCTGAGCATCCTGCTGGGCATCCCCTGGGCGCTGGTCTTCTTCTCCTTCACCTCCGGCGTCTTCCGCCTCGTCTCCCTTTACATCTTTACCATCATCAACTCCCTCCAAGGTGAGCTTGGGACACTGGGCTCCTCCGAAGGGCACCGGGGCTTTCATGGGGTATTGGTGGGGTGGTGACGGTGTACGAGAGGAGCTGTCCCTGGCAGGCTGGCTGGCTCATTCTTGGCTGCTCTTGGTCCTTCAAGGGGGTTCACCCACCCTTCCTCCTTCCTCTCCCAGGTTTCCTCATCTTCCTCTGGTACTGGACCATGGTGCTGCAGGCGAGAAAGTCCCCTGACTCGCAGAGCAGCTCCGACAGCATCAAACTGCAGCCCAACAGCAGCTAGAGCCACCTTGGCTGAGCCCTGTGATGGCCGCACCACGCCGGGGCTCCCTGCACGGAGGATGGCTGTGGGAAGGACTGATGCCATCTGCTTTGCTACCACACCTGCCTCACAGGGCTGCTAGGAGCCCAGGGACCCACAGCGGGGCCAGCCGCCCCTTGCCTCTGCCGGCCCCCTCCCCAATTTTCCCACCCACCACGTCCTGCTGGGCAGTGGCGCATCCCTTGGCTTGGCATCCTTGGGGCAGGAGGGAGGGATGCTTGCCCAGGCAGCGGGGGCTGCAGAATGTGGAAGCGGCAGGGACGGGGTCCCTGGTGCCTCTGGACATCCCCTCCCGTGCCCCGAGGCCAGGGATGATGAGTGGGAAAGGCCCCATCTTCAGCCCTTGCTGCTGATCACTGAGAGGGTCCTTCCCCAGTGAAGACAGAATAACTGCCCCAGCGACACCCTCTAGCAGCTGAAATAATCTATTTTTGTTATTTTGTTGAATGTATATTTTTGGATGGTGTAGAAGTTTAATGAGCGCGCCTGCACACCAGACTTGTGCCCATTAAAGTTGTTCCTGCTTGGAGTGTGGCTCGCTGGGGTCTCTCTGCTGGGGTGCGTTGGCAGGCTCTTCCATGGGATCCATCCCCTGGCCGGGGTTATCCCATCCCCAGGACAGGACCTGATGTTTAACCCTGTAGGATCCTGCTGAGCTGGGACCAGTAACAGCGCTCCTGGCAGAGCACCAGCAGCCTGGTGCCGTAGGGGTCGGGGTGATGAGGGGGATGCTGTGCCTCGGGAATTTGCAGCAATCTCTGGGGACTGTCACTACCCAGCGAAGAGAGAGGCCAGCAGAGGATGGGAATCTGAAGAGGGAGACTTCGCAGGATGGGAATCGCCTCCCTTAGTGGCTGCAGGGTCATGCACAGCGCGGCTCTCCTGGTTGTGCCACTTGCGAGTGCAGCACCATGTCTCCCATCCCACCAGTTCACCTTCCAGATCATGAAGCCGTGCTTGTGGCTCATCCCCCTCCACCTATGTCCCAGCTCCCAGCCGGGGCAGGGCGACCTTTGCGGGAAGGGGATGTTTCATCCCCGGTGGCTCATAGCGATGCCCAGTGGCATGCCCAGTTTGGGAGAGGGACGCTCCAACACGTCACTGGGTTGGTGGGGGCCATCGATCAAGAATTTGGCAGGATGTGGGGGAGAAAGGGAAGGAAAAAAGCCCCGAGTCAGCCGGGGGGGAAGCGGCCAAGGGGGAAACGATGCGGCTCTGACGGTTATCGCTGTTGCTGTGAGCTGGGGCAGGAGGTCACTTGCCAACCCACAGGAAGGCACGAGCGGTTTGCAGAAGGGAAATGAGGACACGGCCGTTGCCTCAGGAGCAGTTGCAAGCCCTGTGGGAGCCTGAGGAGGAGCAGAGCCACCAGGATAAGGGGAGCAGAGCGTCGTGGGATGGCCGGGGGTGGCCAGGACACCCCACAAAGCAGCATGAACCTGCTCCTGGGCACCGTCCTGCTGCTCCTGGTGCTGCCCGGTGAGTGGTGGGTGAGGGGGATGTGGGCACCCCTGGCTTGGGGTGCATGTGGGCTTGGGGGTTATGTTTTCTCATGGGAGGGTGTTGACCCAAAGACCGTGGTGGGGTTTCACCCTGAAATGTGGCTGGGCCAGAAGAGAAGGTCCCCCCCGGGATGTGCGGAGGTGAGCGGAGTTGGGGGGGAGGGTTTGCTGCTGCGGGCTATTTTAAAACCCTGGACCAGCAGCCCAGAGTCTCTTCTGCCAGCCACCCTGGGGAGCTGGACGCGGTGACGTGTCAACAGGCAGGCACGGTGGCTTTGCCTTCACCAGCCCTGATGTCTGTCCTGTTGCTTTTTGAAGTCCATGTAATGGTAGGGCTGCTCCTTTCGAACCTGGCAGCTGCCACATTCTCCTGCCTCCCCCTTCCCCTGTGGGCAGCAGGAGGACTGACCCTAGATTTTGAGGTTTTCCCCCTATTTCCCCATGCGCTCTTGTTCCAGATGCTGCTGGGGGACAGGAGAGCTGTGACGGTGAGTGGTCCCCCCCATCCCTGCCCTCGCTCCAGTGCCTGCCGGGTGCCATGGTGCCCAGCGGTCACCCCGCTCCCCTCCTCCCCAGCCCTGAGGCGGGGTGACAGGTACCACAGGTGCTGCAACACGGTGGAGCTGGAGGACCAAGGCAACGGGACTCCCAGCCCCGACCTGCCCTTGCGCTGCCCGGAGCTGAGGCGCTCCGGCAGCCCCGCTTGCGCCTGCCTGCGGGAGCACTGGCTCAGGTAGCAGAAGGGGGGGGACGTGGCGGGGTTCAGGGGCTCAGCCCCCCGCATCCCCCGGTCCCACAGCCCTCCTGCCCTGCAGGCTGCTGCAGTTCGAGTGGCCGGTGGTGCACGGCAGGCTGGCTGGGCTGAAGGCGCTGCTTCTGAACATCAGCAGGACCGTCACCCACGATGTCCTCATCACCTTTTCCCCCAAGGAGGTGAGATGCCCCCCTCTCCCTCGCTCAGAAGGCCCCGTGCCTTCAAGCATCGCTTGGCCCCAGCCCTGGGGCTTGGCGTGCCATGGCGTGCTCTTCCTCCACCCTGCTCCAGCATTGCGTCATGGACCCACGTCAACTTTAGCATCCCTTGGCAAGAAGTCACGTGAAACAGTGCTTGGGAGGGAAGAGCCCTCCCTGAGGAGCCGTCCCAGCAGCAGGCGGGTGGTCAGGGGGAGGGGAAGGAAGAGGAGGAACGCGTGGGACCTCACGCCCCCTGCCCACCCCAAGGCTCTCCCACTCTCTGGATGTCCCAGGGGACCATGCCCCACGGAGTGATGGTGGTTTGGGAGCTCTCCTGGGAGCCGGTCCCAATTCTACCCCTTTGCTGCTGGGTGCTGGGGATAAGGTTCTCCCCTTCCGCCCTTGAGGCTCCTGCCGATATTGCTGAGCAAACCCCACCCGGACAGGGTTGAATTTGTGCCTGGAGAAAGGTTGGTGGGTCCTGAGCAGAGATGTGACATTGCCAGCAAGCAACCCCCCACCGCTGTTCTCTACCACAGGGCCCTAGGATGCTGAACATGACAGAGAAGGGGAAGGCAGGCAAAATCCAGCTCCCCAGGGAGATATTCCAGTCCCTGAGCAGCCAGACAGCGCGCGTGGTGGTGACAGTCCTCAACGTCCGGCAGCTTGGCATGTTCGAGGTACAAGCTGGCATTGCTGGCATCCCTCCGGCCACCGGTACTCGCTACCTGTTGGCTTGGCTCAGGCAGCATTGCCCCCACGCAGGAGATCAACCAGACGGGGCAGGTCCTGGATGACACTGTGGTGGGCATCACGGTGGGAGAGACGAGCATCTCTGGGCTGCAGGACCCCGTGCAGCTCACCTTCACCCACGGGCAGCTGCTCCATGTAAGTCAGCTGTGCGCTCCCTCCATCTCTCCTCTGGTGCCCCTCACTGTGGCGGCGGCTGATGCTGCTCTCCCCCCTTGCAGGGCGTCACCCCGCAATGTGTCTTCTGGGATGCCAGCAAAGGTATGGTCCTCGGCGGGGCCGGGCACAGGGCTGGGCATGGGTGCTGTGCCCGGCGCTCACGGCTGTCACCCTGTGCCTGTCTCAGGGCAGGCAGGAGGCTGGAGCAGCAGCGGATGTGTCACGCAGACCAGGGACAAGGGGACAGTCTGCTCCTGCGACCATCTCACCTTCTTCACCCTTCTCCTGGTGACAATCCCACTCCCCGCAGCTCCTGCCTGTACCCCATCTGCACTGCCTGCCCCACCTTGGTGGCCCCTCGGGTGTCATGAGTAGCGGCACAGGGACAGTTATAGCTGCTCCCACGCAAGCCCAGGCCCCAAAATCAAGGCCAGCCCCAGCTCAGGAGGGCAGCAGCAGCTCAGCAGAGCGGGTACGGGGTGGAAACAGCCCCCAGCTTAGTGCAGGCTCTGGAACAGTGAGGCTTGGGGTCCCATCTCCTGGTGGAGGCTCCCAGGAGGGTGCTCATGGTGCTCCACCATAGCCTTCACTCACCCCTCACCCCACCCCAGGGAGCATCTCCTCTGAGCCACCACTGCCCCGCTCCCCCCAAAGACCTTCTGGGGGGACAGACCAATGGCTTGCGTGGGGTCCCTGCAGCAGCCCACCGGGGTTATCAGCCCCGTGGCTCTGGTAGTGGCAGTCAGGTTTTCTAGGTTGGTCCAGGGCCTGTCTAACCCAATGTGTGTGTGTTTGGCAGAACCCAGCTCTGAACAGGTCCACGGCACAAGCCTTGATGGTTGTTGCCACCGCTGGCTGTGGGGTAGCCATTGCTTTCTCCATCTTCATCATCGCCTTCTGCATATTCTTAAGGTAGGATGTGCCAGCAGCTCCCTGGGGACTCATCAGGCTGGGAGAGACGTTGGGCAATTCCAATGCTTCTGCGTGAACCTGCTGCAATACAGCACGGGGCCCCGCTCAGCAGTGACCCCCGCCTTTTCTGCTCCTTCTGGGGACACTCAGGTGGAGATTCAGGTCTGAGAAGACCCTCCGCATCAACCTGGGGCTGCACGTGAATCTCATGGGCAGCGTGCTCCTCCTCAACCTGGCCTTCCTGCTCAATAGTGGGCTCTCCGGTGGGACCCAACTGGGGACCTGCAAGGTCCTGGGGGGGCTCACCCACTACTGCCTGCTCTGCTGCTTCACCTGGATGGCACTGGAGGGCTGTCACTTCTACCTCCTCTTCGTCAAGGTCCTCGGCACCTACATCCACCACTACCTGGCGAAACTGTGCCTGATCGGCTGGGGTGAGCACCACCAGCCTGGGCAAGAGCCGGGAGGAGAGGGGGGCAGTGGGCTACAACCAGAGGGCAAACAGCGTGATGCAGTGATGGGCAGAGTGCGAGCAAGCCCCTGTCCTTTATGTTTTATATGGGCTCGGTGCACCAAATTCAGGGCAGCACCTGCAGGCACCCTCCATCCCATTGGGGACCTGCCTCCTGCTCATTGAGCAGGTGATGATGTCCTCGGGTGTCTTTGTTCCCCCATTAGCAGCCCTCCACGGCACCTTGTGGGGCACCAGAGCAGATGATCCTCCAGAGAGGTTAGGGGACACCTCGAGCCCCACCAGCCAGTGCTGTCCTTCCCTCTCCACACCATGTCCTAGCAGCAACCGTTGTGCCCCCGACACTTGTGCAACCTCAGCGGGTCCCTAAGCCCCATCTTCCCTGAGGTCAGCACATCCAGGGACATGCAGAGACCCCCAAGCCGACCACCTCGCTCACCGCTTGCCTTTCTGGCCTCCTCCATGTCTTTCTTGTTCTTCCAGGCTTCCCTGCTCTCGTGGTGGGGGTGGCAGGAGTCATCGGCAGCTACGGGGAGTACAGCATCCAGACCACGGAACACCAGGTCGTAGCCCACCTGTGCGTGTGCCACCACCCACAGGGCTTAGGTGGCCCTTTGGCACGGGGAGCGGTAACCTGGTCCTGCCAGGAGCACGGCGGTGGGGGGGTTGCACCCATCCTGCTCAGCTTTATGCTGTGCTTCTGCTTCCCTAATTGTGATTACAACACGGCAGCTACAGCCATCGTAACCACTGCCACCGCCACCTCTTGTGCCGAGCCTCCTCAGTCATGCCTGCAGGCCTCTGGGTCATGGAGGGACTTCCAAGGTCCTCCTGGAGATTCCCCAGGCTCCCTCCCAGCTGAGCAACATGAGGGCAGCGGGTTCACGCTACTGTCCCCCCTGCTTCACCCTGGTCTCGGGAAAACCCCGCCAGCACAAGGGTGTCCCTGCATCCCCAAACACATCCCCCTGGGAGGCTCCCATGGGTGCTGCTGGGGCTAGCAGAGCCACTGGAGGCACCACGGTTGTCTCTTTTCAGGTGCTGGATCACTTCCAAACATCTCCTGGTCCACTACATCACCAACTGCGGCTACTTCAGCCTCATCTTCCTCTTCAACATGGCTGTCTTTGGGGTGGTGACCCAGAAGAGCTGCTGCCTGCAGGGCACGGGAACGGTGCAGGGAGACCGTAATGCCTGGAAGGTGGCCCTCATGGTGATGGGGCTCTTCTGCCTGCTGGGAGCCACCTGGGCCCTGGCGTTCTTCACCCACGGCACCTCCTCTGAGCCCGTGCTCTACCTCTTCACCATCCTCAACTCTCTCCAAGGTCAGGGCCAGCTCCGAGCTGGGCTCCCTGGGCGCGGGTGGGGAAGATGGAGGAGGGAGGAGCCCGCTTGGCAGGGGGTTGACCAGGGGTCCCAAGGCACCAGCATATTCCCAGCACTGTATGCACTTCCATTTGGCAGGGCATGTCAAGCCAGAGGTCCCAGCCACTGGTGTGGAGCTGGTCATGGCTCTAAATCATGTCCACTCCACTGGGGGTGGTTTTCCTCCAAGGATGCCACTCCTTAGCAGAGGAAGAGGGACACTATCCACCCAGGGCATGTCCCAGCCCAGTGGCTCACCTGAAGCATGGGGAGACCCCCTCCTGCAGGAGCAGGAGTGAGCTGGGAGAATCCCCTAGAAGTAGCAGGGAAGCGCCGGCAGCATGCTTCCCATCGTCTCCTCCTGCTGCTGCTGAGTGTCTGCCCTCGTTTCTCTGCAGGATTCTTCATTTTCATCTGGCTGGTCGTCCTCTACTACCCAAAGACGAAGGAGATTGCTGGCTCCCTCTCCCACATCATCAGACATGACAAAACCACCACAGTCTCCCAGGACTAGCTGCTGGCTACACCTCCCTCCCTGCCTGCGTGTGCCCCCGCTGAGAGCAAGTTTTGATCCCCATGGATGCAGCTTCCCCATGGAGGATAAGGGCTCAGTTTACTGTGCCTCAGTTTACCCTTCAGTGGGCATGATCCACCTCAGCGGGGGCTCTTTGCTTTGGCCCTTTCATTCCTAGTGGCCTGCTGTGGGCAAGGAGCTTCGGAGATGTCCCTTCCGCCAAAGTCCCTCCTGGCTGCAGCTCCCCCATGGTCTTGAAGTGCCTCTGATCTCATTCCCCAGGGGCTTTTGTGGGGGTGAGGAGGAAGCCCACAAACTGCCTGCCTTCAGCCAGGATGGAGCCATCCCCCTCCTCGCTAGAGATGGCCTTTGGTGCTGGACCAGCCCAATGGTGGGTTTTCCTGCTGGATTGACTTGCTCCAGCCCAGACTCAGGAAGTTCAGGTCTGGGAATCAGCAAAAATGGAGAAACCCATGAGCTTCTTTGCAATACATCCTCCCCAAACTGACTGGGGCCAAGCTCTTCAGGCAGGGATCTGCTGGACGTCCCTCCTGCAAAACACCCTCTGGGGCCAGCAGCGATTTCTGCAGGGACACTGTGCTTCAGCTGCAGCAGGGAAAACACTCGTTTTCTCCTTATCTGTGTTTTAATATTAAACTTCTGCCAGCTGTCTCAGCACTATGGATTTAGGCTTTGATGCTTACAATATTGTTTGTTATTTGCTTTATATTAGGGATGTATTGATGGGCAAAAATCTTGCTGGCAATTTGTCATGAATGAAAGGAGAAATCTGTCATGAATGAAGAAATCTGTATGGATAGGTGTATATACACACACACACGTGTGCACACACAGAGCAGCCCTTTCTCTGCTAATGCTACATCTGTGTCAGAACCATACAAAGTCCAGCTTTGGTGGGCGGGTATCTAGTGTGGGTACATCTGTCTCCCCACATGCCTGGGTGACTCTCTGGGGAGGAGGAAAAGAGGAGGAAGGAACCTCCCATCCCTAGCACATGTTTTGAGTCTAGGGAGCATGGGCCAGGAGGGGATGAGAAGGTCCTAGGGATGCTACAGGGAACAGAAACACTCTGATGTGACTCATCCTTCAAGCACCGTTTGCATCCAACCATCACCTTCCCAAAAAAACCCTGTAAAGACACAGGCAAGAGCCTCTCTGCTACTGGCACATTTATTTGGAAACAGAAGTTTTCTACACTGTTCGCCGCCTCGCACTGACAGCCGCAGCAGTCACGGTGAGCACACCAAGCGCGCACAGCAGGATGAGGGCCCCGGGGAGCCATGGGTTGGGTCCTGAAGAAGAGGAGAAAGGTTGGTTACACATCTGGGTCCCCTGAGCCAGTGCTGAGCCCTGGCACAGCATCTTCTGACTGGGGGCAGATTCAGGGAAGGTCATGTCCTGTGAAGGGTAAGAGCCACCGGAGCTGGGGCTACTTTGGGGCCCTGAGGGCACTAACAGGACTTGGTCATGCCAATCTGCCTCACCTGCAGCCTCCACCCACACCTGCTGCCCAGGGGCTCCATTTAGCTCAGCAATCATGCCTGGTCTGAGCTATGCTGTAGGTGGGCTTGCCCCCAACCCCAGTCCTGGACTGCTGCTTGGATCTCCTATATTGACCTTGGTGCTCAAAAGAAGCCTGCCTTGCTGGGTTGATGCAGAGGTGCAGCGTGAAAACCCAGCCTTCCCTGCTGCACCGACAGCCTTCTGGCTTCTAGTCCCTTCCCGTTCAGCTCCCCTGGTCAGCCCAACCTGTGCCTGGTTCGGAGCCGCTCACACAGAGTTGACCTCTCTGTGCTGGTTTGGCTTCTGGAGCACAACATGCATGGCCATGACACCTGAAAGACTCCACGCTTCTGTGCAGGGCAGCCCTCTTTAATAACCGAGCATTGCCTAGACAGTTGCAAGGGTCTGTGAGCTGCTCCTGCCCTCCCTGGAGTGACATACATACCCCCCAGGTCCTGTTGGTCAGTCCTGGAATGGTGGGTCTCTGCTCCCAAGGAAGGAGCAGCCAGCAGGTGGATGGGTCCGTAGGAGACAATCTTATTGTAGTCATCCACCAGCGCCCGTTTGCTCCTCCAGTGCCTGGGGCATTGCTGTCAACAAAGCCAAGGGAAGAGTGATGGGACCAGAGGGCAGGGGAGAAGCCTGCTCCAGGCGGCAAGAGCTGTCCTGCTGGTCTGTCCCTGGCAGAGGCACAATTAGGGCTGCAGCCTGGGAGCAGTCAAGACCCCAGAGCATGAGAGGAGCTGGTTCCTCAAGGACCTTAGTCTGCTTCTCCCCAAGTCCTAGCGTAAACGTCTCCTCCTGCAAATATCCAACAGACAGAGGGAAGAGGGAGAGGAGCTCTCTGGTCAGTTCAAGCCCTCGTACCTTTAGTTCAAGGTGCCGGGGTGAACTCCTGCTGCTGGGAGGTGTTTGTTGTGCTGAGGCACCCGAAACCAGAGCAGAGCCCCTTCTCCAAACAGCAGGCCAAGGGAAGGGGGATCCCCCTCTCTGGCCAGGGCGCAGTGCAGACCACCAGGAGAGCTCACCTTGACACAGGGCTCCGGGTCATCAGGGAGACACAGCCGGACACGGCAGTGCAGGAACACCTCAGGGTAACCAACAAACTGAAACATCTGGAAGCTGAACTTGGCAGTAGTGCTCTCTCCAATGGCGTTCAGGTATGTCACTGTCTCGTCACGGGGACACCTAGGACACAATGGCCGAGTCAGCAGGTGGCAAATGAGGGGGAACGTCTCAGCCTAGGACACCTGAGCACACAGGGACTGGATGCAGCCCTCAAGCTTTGCTGAACAGGACTTTTTCTGTCTCGGTGCTGGTGGGGATGCCCTTCCTTGGCACCCTGTGTTGTGCCCAGCTCAGGGAGGAGCTGCCACCAGCACAGGAGCTGACTCGTGTCTTGCTCTGTGGAGCCACAGCTGCTCTGCAGGGGTGGACTGAGCCTGGCTGTGGCTCCCACTTCCTGGATATCCACATTACTGGCTTTAGCTTGGCTGCAGCCACCTCTAACACAAGCTCTTCAGCAGAAACATCTCTGCACATCCCAGCAAGGTCTCTCATCTCCCCTCCTTGCCGTTTGCCTCCACACCTGATCAGGAGCAATGCTAGAGGGAAGGCAGTACTATTGGCAGCAGAGCAGGGTCAGAAGAGGGGGGTCAGTTCAGAGTGGTTATGGGGGCTCATCTATGGGGCTGTTCCACCTATTCAGTGATGCTGTCCACCATAGGTTCCACCTGTGAGCAATGATGGTGTCATTGCTTGTTGCTCCCTCACAGCAACCTGTCCTTAGCACCCAGGAAAGAGATGTGACTGTGTTCATGGTGCAAGGAGACCAGATGCGCTAGGTGCACTCCACTCACCCCTTCTCAATGAGCTCGTGCCGCACATCCTGGTAGGGATCTGCGCTTGGTGTGGCCCAGCAATCCTCAACACTCAGCAGGAAGTACTTGAGCTGGTGCTGTCCTTCTATCTTCAGCAGGACATAGAGCGTGTCTGTGACGGGGATGGCTGCGGTCGGCAGCTGATAGGGCTGGAGGTAGGAGGGGGTCTTGTACAGTCTCATGCTGACATTGAAGTGTCCTTCTCTGACCACGAACTGCACCAGCCTGAGAGGAGAGGAGGAGAGCTCGTGAGCAGAACGAGAAGGCAGGAAGGATTTAGTGCAAGTCAGGCCACTGGCGCAGGTGCACGGATGCTGGATGTGCCTCTGCTCCCAGGTGGAGCCTTGTGAGAGCCAGGCCCCGAGCTGCCTCCTGGCTGGTACATCTGCACTGTGTGTGGACAGAAGCAAGGAGCTCCAGGGCTTCCCACTGACCGGCTGGCCATTGAGGACTATGAGAGAGACAACCCAGGGGGTCCTAACCTGCACCTCCACAGGGGCCTGGTGGGGGCATCTTCCAGTTCCCACCCTTTATTTTTTGGATAGTTGGTTTTAAGCAGTGAGGATAGGGGAAAAGTAGATTGTGTATGCTCTTCTGGCTCTGTCCGAGGCCCAAACCTCGTGTTGAAAAACCATATTGGGAAGAGAAAGGGAGGCACCCTCATATGGCATTGCTGTCAGAGCTCTCTAGTAGCTCCCCAGCGCCTTTGCAGATCACCTCACTGAAGGCGTCTATTTTTCTGCAAGCTCAAAGATACCATGTCAGCAGCAAGGTGAAGAGGGACTACTCACTTGTCAACAGCAGTGAGAGCGAAGGGCAGTTTCACCACATGCTCGTAGGCATAGACGCAGGAGAAATGCACCTCCAGCTGAAAACTCCGGGAGATCACACCCCCGTGCACTTCCTGCTCTGACTCAATGACGTTGGAGTACGACACGTGGGAGCTGTTTTGCTGGAATGACACAGATATCAAGTCTCCAGACCACGTCTAAGTCCATACACAGAGCTCCAAGCTCCGGTTCAGATGGTGCAACTCGGCTACAGCTGCTCCAGGCCTCCTGGATATCTGCAGGGGTTTTTGCTCAAGCCCTGTGTCCAGGGGCTACTGGCAATCATCACCGGAGGAGGCAGGAGTCAGCATAGTGACCACAGGTGAGGGCCCTCCTGTGTAATGCAGAGCTGGAGCACTGGTTCCTCTGCACCGTCCCTGACCCATGAATCAAGTGAGGGATCAAGGGGCTATAGCCAGGGCTGCAGAGCTCAGAGGATACCGGCAGAAAGTTGAGGGCTGTTATCAGCTAGTAAAGAGCACACAGAGACTTCCATGCTCTGCTGAATAAGACAAGATGTGCTGCCAGCAGGGGTTTGGTGGAGGCAGAAGAGCTTTCTGACAGCTCCCAGGGAAGAACCCAGGAACAACCTGCCGCCTCAGCCCCCAGCCTTCCAAGGGGAACGAGAACTTTACAGCACCCAGATAAAAAGGAAAAGCCTCTGGGGCCTTTCCCTTGCTGTCCCCACTCAGCATGTCTGCTCCTCTCATGGCTTCAGAGCTATGCAGAGAGGCTCTCCTGGATCCTCACCTGAATTATTGATCCACAGGCAGTGTGGTTTTCACCTGTGAGAGTGGCTGCAAAAAACGGCTCACCCGCTTCTTCCCTTTCTGAGACCTTGCATGCCTGGTTCTTCAAGTGGACAAGCTCCTGAGGGATTTTCAAGAGTTCAAACACCTCCTTCCTCACCATCATCTTCATGTGCTCTTCCTCGCAGGCCAGCTTCAGTACCACATCTGGGGGAAAAAGCCATCTGCAATAGCAATAAGGAAGAAGCCTGAAGGAGCCCTAGGTCAGCTACAGGATGGCACAGTCCCACTGAGCTCAACAGACCCTCATCCCAGCCTTGTTGGAGGCTGCTGGTAGGGCTCTTCAGAGACACTGGACAAAAGACAAACCTTTGGGAACAAGCAGAAGTTAGTGTGGGTCTGCCATTTTTTACTGGTTGCCTAAGACCTGCACAAGCCCATGGCTGCCACTACTCTGAACAGACACAGTCCTTAGGCTCAAGACATCAAAGGCAGATGTCGTGGGTCTGGCCCCTTTCGAGGGCTGTCTACAGAATCACTGCAGTCTGCCAAGGGCACCAGACAGGGATAGTAATCCTCTCTTTCAGATGAAGAAGACACAGGTTTTGGCCAGTCTCTCGAAGGAGCCTTCACTGTAGCTGTGCTGGAGTGCGTGTGGTTGTGCTGAGACTGCGAGGCAACTGTGCTCTGCAGCATGCCCTGCTGCCCTGACACAGCTCCACCACAGCATGGCTTCTTGACAGCTGAGGTTTCCTTCTTAAGGGAATTAAGACATATGGGGAGGAAGGAAATGGCCTGGACTGGGTCTTGTGCCAACGTGTAGTCAGGATGTGGTGGTGGGGAATGCACCTGAACCAGGAGCTGGGACATGCTCCTGGACCCTGCAGCGGAGAGCAGTGGTAAGTAACATCAGTGCACCGTGCCCACCGCCCTTCCCTCTGGTGCCCGTGGACAGACTGGGGAGGGCTCACCAGCATCCCCAGCTCTACCTTGGCAGAATGTCCCTGTGAAGCCTGGTTTGCAGCTGCAAACTGGTCTGTCCTCCATCACCTGGCAGGCCCCCTGGTGCTGGCACGGATTTGGCAGGCAAGCGTCCAGGCTCCTCTTGAGATGGAGGGCAACCCCTCGCCTCAGGCCATGAGGGCTCGCCAGCTCACCTGCAGCAAAGGAAAGGTGAATAAGCTGAAACGCAGCAAGAATATCTCCCCTACAAGAGATGCAAGAGGGAACTTGCCCCATGGTTTGAAGCCCTGCACAGCTCTCAAGGACTGAGATCTTGCCTAAAGCCAGAGCAGGCACATCTAAGGAAGACCCTGCCACCTCTGCTTGCCTGGGAGGATGTCACTGAGAGCCTGGGAGACCTCCTCAGCATGGCCGTAATCTGGATCAGAGCTATAGAGCCTGCCACCAGCTAGCAAGGAGAGTGGTGGCATGTCACAGCACCTCTGCCCTCTCCACAGGTCATATGCCGTACATGGCTGGGATGGAGAGCCTGTGGTTTCTGCCTATTTGGCCAGCTCTTGCACCCCAGTTCCTGTCCCACTCCCCTCCCCCCCCCGAGCCTTGCTCTGTTGTACTCCCTTAGCAGCCTTCAGCAGTGCCCTGAATGAGGAACCTGGACACAGATCAGGTGAGGGTTTGACCTCTCCTTTCCATACTACCTGTCTGTAACCCAGCACGGACAGTGTACAGGGACACTCACTCTTGTTGCCTTTGCAGCCAGCCAGGCAGAGGGCAGAAACGAGCAGCAAACATCTCACAGTCCTTTCCTGTAAAAACAAGCAGGCTCTGGGTAACTCAGGTTTTTAGCACGCTCGCTGGAGATGTTTGCAGTCATTCAGAAAGAGCCAACCCTCAAGCATGGGTGCGATAATTTCTGTACTGTTTTTCCTCCAAAAACTCTAGGTTCGACGGCACAAAGTAATTTCCTATCCCAAAGGGCCAGATCAGCAACGTCTCCCCCCTGCAGGCTAATACAAGGGTCAAATTTAGGTAGCTATTCCAGAAAAAGGGGGTGGGAGAAACCAGACCTTGGACCTGCAGGGATGTGCTGACAGTGATAAAGCCACATTTCAGTAAGAACAGGCACTTTGAGTAAAAACCGCACTGCAGAAGCATCAGTCCAGGCTCCCTGAAGAGGAAAGGAGTTTCTCTCTTCCGTCCTCCCACTACAGCTCTTTTGAAGAGTTAGGATTTGCAAAAGGATCCTTGCTTTTCCAGTAACCCATATCCATAACAAGGAGACAACAGGAAAAAAAAAACCCCAAAGCCTTCAACACAACTAAAATTAATGCCACAAAGCCACAGATTAAGTCGATCTCCCCTGTTGGTACAGATAATGGATTTCTTTAGGGAAATTAATGGCACGGTGCTGGGTGAGCCCTGGACACTGGAGCCTCCTTATCAGAGATGTGGATGTGAGTCAGCCAGCGCTAGTGGCTGGAGCAAATGCTCTGCTGCCCCTCTGCCCTGCAGATGCACTGACATTGGGGCAAAGCCAATGCCAAAAGCCCCACTCTGGTCTGGCAGCACGTCGTGTACCCCCTCCACCCGACGCCGAGCAGCTGCAACCACCAGACCTCCGGACAAGGAGGGTTTATTCCCTGCTCTGCTCCTCATTCGCTGCAGCAGTCCTGAGAGATCCCACCAGCATTAAGATCTCACCTTGTTCTCATCCCACTTACCATCTCCAGGCCACTCTATGCTCCTCCACCCACCGTTGCCCTGGGTCACTCTCGTGCTCGCCGCCGCGTGCCTTATATTGCCTTCCGGCAGCTCATCCTTCTCCCCCACACAAACATGCTGCCCCCGCGATTGCACAAGAGCCAGTTTAGCATCCTTCTGCAGCGGCTGGGGAGGAAAGGACTCTGCGAAAGTCCATCCTCCAGGACGGACTTTCTGATTAGCCGACAGCTCGTGAACGCTGACCCAATTCATGGCCCTGATGGGATCCCAAACAGGGGGAGTATCTGCAAAATCCCTGGGGAATCTGGGGTTTTGGGCATCCAACTGTTTTTGTGGTACCTGCTTTTGACGCAGCAATAACAGCAGATACCACAGCGGCACATGCGAAGGCCAGATAACTGTGTGTACTGGATACACGCAGTTTTGCAACCACAATGTACATTTGCTTCGGCTGTTTTTTTAAAGACTTCTGACATTTAAGATCTGGTCAGAAGTACTAGTGAGAGATGGAGGGCTGAGGGCTTGGTCTTACCGTGCTTTGTTTGGGAAACAGTAACCAGCTGTGAATAGCAATAATCACTCAAAGTGATGCTTCTTGATATACATTGACTATAGTCCATGCATCCTCAGAGCTTTAACTGCTACAGTCACCATAACATAGCAGCAAATGTGAACATCTGTCCATCTAGGTTTTTTCCTAACCACAACGAAAACCAGAAAACAAGTATTTAGCACCTGACCCTGCTCACAGCCTAATGTACTACCAATTTAAAAAAAAAAAAAAAAAAGCCTCCTGTCATCTCCTGCTGCCAGCTTTTGGGTGAGAATATCTGCTTTCCATTATGTGTGTTTTACAAAGCAATTAACTGGGACAGAAGCTTGCACAGACTCACTTAGAGATGCAAAGGCAGTGCAGCAGCCCCCAGGCTTAGAAGGATGAGGAGGGCTCTTTGGGTTGGTTTTTTCAAAGAGAGCGAAACTCGTGGGTTTCTCTGAGGGCCTGGTGGGAAAGCCTTCCTGTGGCGGGCAGGCTTTGGCTGCTTCCTCCTCATTTTGCCCCAAAATTCTTCTGGACGGAGGGGGCTGCCACCAGAAAGGCGCTCTCTCCCCGGGCGGCAGGGGGGCGGCTGTCGGGAGCTTCCAGCCAGGGAGACGCTCAGGCCAGCGGGATGGGCGCCTGAGGAGCCCCGGCGGGCAGCCCGGGGCCTGGGGGTGGCCTGCGGCCTTGGGGAGGGGGGCGGGGGGAGCCTCTGGGAGAGGCCGGGGTAGGCCCTAGGGGGAGGCCGGGGTAGGCGCCGGGGGGAGGCCCGGGGGAGGCAGCAGGCCCCCGGCGCGGCCCCAAGCCGCCTGTGCGGCGGGCGTTGCCATGGTGCGTGGGCCCGGCGGAGACGGTGAGGCCGGGGGAGGCGGCGGCGGCGGCGGGAGAGGGAGGGCAGGGGAGCAGCAGCTGCAGCCTAGCCGTCCTTGAGGAGTGTGGGGCTGAAGGGGCGGCGGGGGCGGGAGGCTGTCGGGGTGGTGCGGAGGCCGGGGAGCGGTGCTGGGCCCCGGGACACCCCCCCTCCCGCTGCCCCCCCCCCCCGTGCAAGGTCTGTGCCTCCCTTCTCGCTGTCTGCTCCTCACGAGGTCAGCCCGACCGCAGGGAAGGGGAAACAAGCAGCCCCCGACCTCCCTGAGGTGTAAATAAATAATATAAGCAGCCCTGTGCCCTTGGAGGCTGCTGACTCTGCTGCGAAATGTCCCCTTCCCTTCAAGGCCGCTGAGCGGGCGGCCAGGCTCAGTGCAGCCCGCTGGCTCTGGCGCGGGCCATCGGCAGGTGCCCAGCGGCTTTCCAGAGCTGCTTCCCGGCCAGCAGCAGCCCAGGCAGGACGGAGGACGTGGCATTTACACGAGTACAGGAACTGGGGGGGCACACCGCAATCAGAGACTGAATGTGGGGATGTGCTGTGCCCTGCCAAGGCAGGCTCCCCCGTTCTGCCATCTGCCCTGTGCTCAAGGGTGTCCAGGAACTTGCAGCCACTTACTTACTAAGCCCAGCCCAAACTCAAATTCAGTGCTCACCCTTTACTGTCACGCTTCTGGCTGCCTCAGCCGTGCTCATATACTAAATCACTGTGGCCAGCATGCGAGTGTTTCTGTGTTGCTGTGTATCTGGGTTCCAGCCCTGAATTCACCCTGGTGCATGCATTTCTGTAGTGCCCCAGAGGAGGCAGAATGGAGGTCCTGGAGGAGAAGGAGGAAGAGGAGCAAACAGAAGGAGAAGAGCTGAAGGCTTTGGAGATAAGTGATAACCTCCAGGATGTGGAGATGACGGTGCCTATGGAGCAAGTCTGCGTCCCAAGTGATGTACCGTAAGTCACGTGTGTCTGTCAGTTACTGGGATGAGCAGAGACGGTCCTTTTGGGGTTCATGGGGAGATTGTACATGTGTGGATGGCACGTGTGGTCCCCTTGCACAGCAAAGGGACCTGGTGTGTTTGTCCAAGAGTGGGCACGTGTGAGTAAGATAACTCACTTCATTGTACATTCATTCCATGCTGTCTCATGTCACTATATAAAGATCCCCTGAGCCTCTGTGTATATGTCAGCTTGCCATCACTCCAGAGGAGCTTGGCTATGTCAAAATCATATTCTTGGATATGATCCTCATTTTTGCCCTGGGAAACAGAGAGCCCCTGCCATGTTTTGATAGCTGGTCATCTTGCCCAAATTGCTCCTGGCTTATTACCTGTGTCTGTCTGCCTCCTTCTACCCTGGAAGTGATTTTGACTGGAGCTCCATTGACACATCCCAGTTACCATCCTCGTACAAGACAAATTCCCCGAAGGAAAAGAAGCTGCTGCACATCGCTGACCATTTCCTCCAGCAGTACACTCACCTCTGCCCCGACCGCAAGCTGCTCTTCCTCCACCCAGTCAACGAGTGTGGCGTGGAGGTATGGGGTGGTGTGGGGCTGGGCCATAGTGCAGGGGGCACTCAGCTTCCATAGTGTTGAATGCTGGGGAAGGACAGCAGCCCTTCCTGCCCTCCCTTCTGACCAAAGGGAATGGGAACCCATTTGCTGTGCCCACAGCACCCTGAGCAGGCACACAGCACCCTGGGAACACCCCAGCTGTCCAAATCCACAAGCGTGTTGTACCTCGCACATGGTGGTGGTGCCATGTAGGCTGCAGGCAGCTTGCAGCCCTGCAGCATGATGCTTAGGAAACAGGAAAGACCACAGAAACATAAAGGAAAGTAAAAGAAACACATGAAATAGCTAAAGCTCAGGCTCAGTCACAGATATGGAGTCTGGATCCAGCATTAGGTCTTATTCTGAACTTCACAGAAGTTACAGGGAAGGAAGTAAATGTGGAAGTTTGTGGTCTGGTTTTGTTTAGGACTGGGCCCAAGCTGCACAACTGTTGTCTAGTTCTGGACCTGATGCTCCCCAGGCATCTGAAATGGCTACTTTGGACCAGCTTTCCCCAACATTTATTACATGATTAACATGCAAGGCAAAAAATCCTGGAGGATGTAAAAGCTGGAAAGGGCAGTAGCTATTTGTCTTGCTTGAAAACTAAGAGAACAACTGGCTCGCATCTGTAATGTGTCTGAGATGAGCTTCAAGTTTTAGCCACAGACAAGCAGATGGCTTTTCAACCCCATGCAGTTTCTGTGTCGGAACAGATGAGGAGCATTACTGACGCTGTTGATATGCTCTAGGGAGGTCCTGAATGTGAGCTGCAACATCCAAGGGCAGTCTGAAGGTGGCTTTGGAGAGGACACTCTGCCAGGCATCTCTTGGCTAACCAAAGTCCTCTTGTGGCCCTACAGAAGTTTGTGAGCACAACAATAAGGCCAACACTGCTGCCTTATACAGAGCTGTACCACTGGGATGGCTGTGCCAGCTTTGTCTCTGATTACCTCACCATGGAGCCCCTCAAGTCTCCTATCACACCGGTAAGAAAGGGGCTGCAGTCCCATCAGAAACATAATGGAGGTGACAGAAGGGCCTCTCAGCAGGACACAATGTAGAAACCCCAGTGGCTGGGATTACAAAGGTCTTTGACTCCTCCATCATCCCCTCATTACTTAGGCAACCCCCCAATTTTCCCAGGCCCTGTGCGCTCTGGACCGACCTGTAATCCCAGTACATGCACGGTGTTGTACCTGTCAAGCAATTAAGGACCATTTCTACAAGATTGGGCCTGATCCCAAATGTCACCCCATATGACCAGCTGGTCTGCTGTGGGTTGCAATGGCTGACAAGCTTCCCCTCCAAAGGCCAAGATGCCTTGGAACAAAGGAGCATATGAAGCCCAGGGGATGATGCTTGACCTCAGTGACCCATTCCTAGGGGCTTTAGACATTTCTATCCTAATTTTCGGGTATTTTGGGGTGGCTGAAGGGGTGATGCCAGAGTTCGGGCAAGTTCTTGGCTGGTGTGAATCAGCTAAGGCAAGGGGAGCACACTCTGCTAGCAAAGACTGCTGATGCCCTGCAGAGTGCCCCAAACAATCTCTGCCAGCTCCATGCTGGCCAAGTGTGTCCCAGGAGTTCCAGGGTCTCAAGAGGAACTCTGGCACTTTGCGACCACAGAGAATGTCTCTCCATTTAGCAGACAGAGACTGCCTTGATCACCTAAGGTGATGTCTGAGATCTGGGAGCAGATTATGTAGAAACTCTCTATATGCAGTATGTGCGTATTGATCCCTTTGCTTGCTCACTGGTGAGGGCCAGAAGGGAATATGTTCCCTCCTTTGAACTATAATTTAGCTTATGGGTCTTTTGCTTTGAAACATTGCAAACAGACCAGCTAGAGATGGAGGTAAGCCCCACTCCAGAGTTGTGGTTAGTGTTAGGTTTTCAGCAATTTGATGAGCTTGTCCTGCCCATCTCTCCCTATGGTTAAATTTGTCACCAGATTTGGCATCAGAATTTCCCCACATCACTTTGGAGAGGACTTTTTGGGTCTGTGGCTTGTATAGGAATTTTATGTAACAGATTCCCTATGGGTGCAGAGCCCAGGGACATGGGCAATGCCCTCTCTCTCTCTTGCTCTCTGCCTGGTGCATGTTTCAGCTTCACAAGACAAACACTGTGAACATGCATCTCTCTCTTTCAAGCCTAGTTCGCTCTATTCCCCAACCACCATCCTGAAATACCAGAAAGGGAACTGCTTTGACTTCAGTGTGCTGCTGTGCTCCATGCTAATCGGGGCTGGGTATGATGCCTACTGTGTGCACGGGTATGCCACCCACGAGATGTGCAGCCTGAATGAGACTCTGAAGCTGTGCCCACTTCTCAGGAAGCCACAGGAGGTGAGACGTACAGTGAGTGGGCAGGGAGAAGCCCCACATGCATGCTCAGCCTGTTCATTTCCAGTGAGCTCCAGAGTTGAGCTAGGGGGAACAGCTTCAGGTCCACACTAGGTTTCAGTCTGTACCAAGCAGGGGCCTCACCAAAGGGATCTTTTGAGTGATTTTCCACAGTTCCTTAAGAGGCCTCTTTGGCTTCACTGTATTCCTGCTCACTGGGTCCAATACTGCAAACTGCCAAGGGCTGGAAACTGGGAGGTACCTGTAAGCCACACATTTTCTCCCTTCTCTTGATCTCTGCTGGGTTTCACAGCAATACCCTGCTTTTGCAGAGGCAGGTACCAAAAGAGGGGATGAAGAAGAAGTCCAACAAGTACAGAGTTAAGCCCCCACCAGACCTGCAGAGCAAGTTTGAACTTCAGCAGGAGGCCAAGAAGGCAGCAGAAACTGAAGCTGCTCAAAAGAACAAGGAAAGAGAAGAGGAGGTGGTCACGGTGAGTTAGTGAGGTCCACCTCACTGTAGACTCCGGGAGCAAGAGCTGAGACACAGGTAATGGCTGACCAAAGAAAGGAGGTCACCACCCTCTGCCATGAAGTATGACACAACCCTGATCATGGCCATGATCACTTGGCCTCTGGGAACACAGTGTGTACTGGGTATGTACTACCTCACTCTTCTGAAGAGTGTTAAGGGCCTGCAGATCTTTAGAAATGGGCAGAGGAGAGAATAAGATTGCCACTGGGTTGGACTAAAGAGGCAATAAAATGGCAATAATTACTGCTCTGTCCTCTGTGCTACAGGAAGTGGAAAAGCCCAAGCGTGACCCTTTGTATGGCTTACGGGTGCACGCATGGGTTTTGGTTCTGTCTGGGAAGAGGGAGGTTCCTGAGACCTTCTTCATCAACCCCTTCACGGGAAACAGCCACAGCACCATGGATGAGCACTTCCTTGGGATTGAGAGTGTCTGGAACCACAGGAACTACTGGGTGAACATGCAGGACTGCTGGAACGGCTGCAAGGTAACAAGCCCTTAAGCATCCTGTGCCTGGGAGGGACAGTTGGGCTAACCTGAGTCCTGGGGAAGTCCAAGATCAGCAGTGATCCCAGTTGCCACTTACCATTCCCTATGTTAGCTCTGGTCATGTTGCTCAGATTACATAGACTCTGGAACTGCTCCAGGACATCCTAGACCCTGAGCTAGCAAATTAAACCCCTACAGTGCTAGAATATCAGCTTTTAAGGCTGGCTGAATGCTCATTCTCTCAAACAGCTTTTAAGGCAGAGGGTGTTTTGAGCCTGTCAGGCATGGCTCAAGGCAGGAAAGATCTTGATTAGGCTGCTCCCCAGCTGATACAAAGTCAGGGAGGCAAGGATCTGAGTTAGAGCAACTTGACGTTGGGGCCATGCATGGCCCAAGGAAGTATGCAGAAGCATTTCCAGCAACTTCTCATCTGCGGCAGAAGCACCATGAGGAAAAGGGTCTGCAGCCCTCTAGGCGGAGGGGCAGTCTTTGGGGTCCCACCAACCAGCCAAGGGCACCTCACTGACATCCAGGGTCTGTCTAGAGTCCTTTAACTCTCTGACACCCAGGCAGGTCCAGAGCACCGCAAACTTGCGGGAGCAGCATTCAGTTTAGTGTGAGGCCCTTGAGACTGCCCTGTAGTTCAGTGGGTTTCTTCCGTGTGGCCTAGGATCTCGTCTTTGACTTGGGTGACGCTATCCGCTGGGAAATTATGCTTTCAAGAAGCAACAAGCCTCTTCAGCTGCTCTCAGATGCTGAGGAGGAAAAGGAATTGTCTGACAGGGACACAGATGACATGGTGAGTGACCCAAATGATGGCTCTCATGCAGTGGGGATGCTGTATTGAACTGGTGTGTTTGCAGGCCTGCCTGCCTGCCTGCTGCCCTCTCCAGGTCAGATCACTATTGCTTTAGCTAGGTTTTGGTTGGCACTTTAGATTCCTTCTCAATCTTGAATAGTTCTGATGCTTTTTGAAGCAGGACCCCAAGTGGTACTCTGGTGTCCTAAGTGGCTAGGGATCTCTGTAGGCCTCCAGTGCATTGACCTTTGGGATGAAATAATTTAAAAAAATAAAATCCAAACTGATTTTTTTCTGGACACTCTTTCTCTGCTGGTTGGCACCCTGCTCTCCTGGCTGCTAGGTGGAGTTGCCAACCAAATGTAGAAATGTATGTACTCTAATATACCAAAAAATGTTGTGTACTGGAAGCAAAAAATGGTATGCTGTCCTGGTGGTGGGAGAATGCAGCATGATAAAGCAGGCATTGTACCAGCACAGCAGGACGGAGGAACACCAATAACAGTACATTCCCTCCTGTTATCTACTCTCCTCAGCCTGTCCCCATAAACAGGAAGCAAAGCGCCCTCCACAGTCTACATAAAACAAGCTGGTCGTTGGTTTGAATGATGATTGTCACATTTGTCCCCTGTCCAGCATGAGTGTTAGCTGGAAGATCATTTCATTAGGCTTGAGTAGGGGTGTACTAGTGAGAGTGGGGGGATGCAATAAAGCTCTCCTTCCACGTGAACTGCAGCGTGCTGCTTGCCTCTGTCCTCAGGCTGTGTGTGACTGACACAGCTCTCATAACTGCGCCACTGTGTTCCCCAGGACCAGCGCAGCCTTGCACGAGCTGAGCTCTGATTGCTGCACCACATTCTCAAGAACCAAAATGCCTCCTGGCACAGTAAGAGAACCTGCCAAAAATGCAAATCTCTGCTTCTGTTTCAGCAGGAAAAGGGGGAAGAAGACATGAGTTTTGACATGCCACCATCGTGGGTAGCCCCAATTCAGATATCTCCCAGAGGTATGTATTCTTCCTTTGCCTTTTGTTTGCCCCCCAGCTAACCTTTTAGTAGATTTGGGACATTTGTTTATCTTACTCAAGAATTCTCCCTTCAGGATGGACAAGGTACAGCAGTGAAGGGCAGTAGATGAAGGCAGCAACAGCTATTGATTTGAATGCCTGCCCTCAGTGCACTGTCTCATCCTGGGTGGGAGCCCCCCAGCAGACAGACAGACACACACACAGTGTTTTCCTGCCAGCTGAATGATTTTGCCTGGGATGGACTTTCTGTTACCACTATGCACAAGGGACTGCCCCTGCATTATCAAATACCTCTTTTGGGAGAGAAAAGAGTTATTATACTATAACATTAGAGCACAACAGGCAGGGTCTGAACAGCTTTACTGGCAGCTGAACGCAATCAATAACTGCGTGGTTTCCCTTAGACCATGGTTTTCTCCCTCTTGAATTCTTTTTCCTTGGGCTGAGTACAAGGGAATCAATTTTTTTGACACCTCTCTTGCCCACTGCAGAGTTTGAGACCCGCTGTTCCCAGGGGAGGAAGGTGGTCCTGTACAAGAAAGCAAAACTGGAGAAATGGGCACCATACCTGAATGGAAATGGGCTGGTGAAACGCCTCACTGTCTACGCAGACTTAGACTGTAAGAGGGATGAGTGAACACACTCGATGCAGTGAGCAAACACAGCCTGGGGTGTGCTGATGGAAAGGGGGAGGTGGTCCCCTTTCTGCCAGAGTGTCTCTTGTGCTTTCTTATCCTCCTTTCACATTTGTGGGGGACTTAGCTACCACATCTTCAAACGCTTCATCTCGCTCCCTGTCTGACAAGCCCCAGAACTTCCCAGCATTGTTAGGGGTTCCTCCAAGAGTTTTAATCTGTTTTACACCCCAGCGGTGAGGCTGTTCAGTGTCGCAGGTCAGCTGCTCGGATTTTCAGTCTCCAGAGAAATGGAAGACTGGTTTGAATTTATCCAACAGTATCATTATTCCCATTGGTCTCGACAGGAGCCATAAAAAGGGGCAGCTACAGACTGTGGATATTTCTGTACTGGAAAGCATTATTCTTCAACAGCTGGTCCAGGAAACTGCAGATTCCTAACTGGACATACAGTGTCCTGTCCTCAGCGCTCTTGGGTAGTGTAATGCCCCTATCTCATTTCCCTTCCCTCCTGACACTATCATTAAGTATTTGGGATGGAATTTCTCTTGCCTAGCCATAGCCATCCGCCATGCCACCTTCTCCCCCTGAGCTGATTGCTTTAGTTCTTGTTGATGGAGAGGAATAAACCCTCTTAAGGTGTAATTCATCTACTCAAATGTAGACTAGGATTCATCTGCAAAATGCCGCTGTGCACAGGGCCAATTCCAGTGACTACGTGTTGTCTACTGCAGCTGTATCAGGAGCACAGGGTGCTTGCACAGCCACTGAGAGCTCATCAGATGAATCTTGCCACCTCAAACACAGTGATGTAAGGTTGTGAAACAGTTTGTCTCCTGCCAGGTACTGAAATAGTGGAGGTGAGGGAGTGGTTCAGAAACCGAGAAGACATGTTGGATATGAGAGAAGTGAATAAACAGACACAGCTGACCACAGAATACTTCAGCCCAGGACACCTCCTCGGTCTTAAAGGTATTCTAGCTCATCTGGGCAGTGACTGCAGCTGATGGGACTTATGTGAATCTCTTCTAGCAGTGGCAAAAGTTGGGGGGGCAGCAAACTTCTGGATGAATTGCCTAGATAAATAATGTGGTCTCCAGTGGAGAGTAGAGAATTGGGTTATTGTCTTCCAGTCCTGGACAGTGTTCCCCCCCAGCATAATGGAAGAAAAATACATACTTATCACATTTATAGGGTGATATAATTTACTTTTACTGGTAGATGTGATAGAGGTAGAAACTTTCTCCTTAGGATTATGTTGAGTCTCTCAGTGTTGTGCAGCTGGGGGAGAGAAAGTCCTGCATCAGATCTCTTGCTAAAGCAGCATTTCACCCCAAGAGGCTGTGCCCATTCCTGGTTTGGGAAGAGCAGGATCCAGGCTCCACTTGCTACTGCCTTATTGTGTAAGGAAGGCAGTGGTCTTGCAAAGCTGTCCTGCCGTCCTCAGGCTGTGGCATATTGATACACAGCAGTGAGGAGATAACATTCCCTTCTTACACTCACATACATTTGATTTATTGGTCACTGAAGAAAATGAGACTTTTCTGGACATGCTTGTGTTCACCGTATTATGGTTGCTAACTCTGAAAATGTATGCATTCTCTCTTATGTCCTTAGCTCACACCTATACGTCACTGGAACCAGAGACTGAACATACAATGGAGTTTTACAACGAGGCGCGAGTCGATGGCCTCCAGAAACGTGTTGAAAATGATAACGAGATAACGGAGTACTTTGTGGGGCGGGATGACTTCCTGCATGTTCGGCACATGGAGTTTGGCAAAAGAGGAAAGAAAATACACTTGGCTAGCACTAGAACTGACATTAACTCCCGGCCTATAGTGGTATGGCCAAGGCAGGAACAGAAAAATATCTGTCGCTGTGATATTTATACTATGCAAAACATACTGCCTAGGGCTTTAGGTTCATTTTCAGTGGGCACAGCCAAGGCAAATCTCCAGATGGGACGTCCAAGCCTTGTTCAGCTGCTGTGTCTCACAGTTGCTTGCCTGACAGAGAGCTACAGTATGACCAGTTGTCACAAACTGCATTGAGCAGCTAGAATGAAACTAGGAAACTAAGACTTGGAAAATGCATGTCACAGGAAAGAAAAAAAGCTTGACTATGATTTTGGAATGAAATTTTTACAAGACTCAAAACTAGTCAAATGGTTTAATGATGAAGTGTCCTATCACTGATTTGTTACAAGCAGGTAATCTACCTCTTCCTCTAGTCAGGACTGATTTGCAGAACAGGAGAGGGAGGAAATATGACATCTGGCAGTATGGCTCAGATGATTCACCTGCCAAGACAGAGCCATGCAGTGGCCTGCCTTTGGACTGGCACCCAACATGCTCCTTTTTCCTTCCCTATATTGAGGAATATGGGAAACTGTTGTGCTCCAAAATACCTTGCTTCCTGCAGTTCCCTTGGGCAGGGATGCATCCCAAGCTAACTTTTGAGCTTGGGGAGCATACTCAGCTCCACAAATAGGAGACCTCTGTATTGCTTTAAGCAGCTTTGTACTTTTTTTCTCAGGCAAAGAACAGTAGGACCATGGGCCAAGAGATGCCATTGTAGTCCAGGCAGAAAAGCCCAATTTTAACCTTGGGTTTTTACCCAACTCTGCAAATCTTGCCAGTTTTATGTTGTCTAACCTGCTTCCATCTCTTTTTTTTTTTCCACCCCCACAGCAAATCAAGGAGTGTTTTCACAGAAACCTAGAAAAGCCTGCTGATGAAGATGTAGCAGAACGTATCTTCCTGATCACAGAGGAGACAATCCATCTGACATACCATCTCAAGGATAAATACATTACTGCCTCAAAGAAGGATTTCTTCAAAGCAGCAGACGAGGATAGGAAAGGAAATGAAATCGTCATGACCCCAGAAATGTGCATCACATACCAGGTATGGAGAAAAACTACTTATATCTTGAAGTTTTTCTAGATCACAAGACACAAAGAGAAGGTGAAATGTCAGTGGAAGAACTACAAGCATGACATATTCCATGCTGCCCCTCTGCTCCATCTGCATCCCTCCCTCACAGACAGCCTCCAAGGCTGACAATGCGAATGCCCCTGGAGATGCACTGCCATGCTGGAAGTGACTGGGCATGCAGGACATAGTGTAGCGTGAAAGGCTTGCTCTAGCTGTGCCTGAGGTCATCTTCCCAGACTTGGTCATCAGGCAATGTAGACGCAGCCACTGGCATCCTGCAAGATGCTCGTTCAGCAGCTGTTGGGCTTAGTCCTGTGGATTCATGGCAGGGAAGCTGAAATTTCCTCTGCTATTCTCTCTTGAAGAAGAGGCTACAGCAGAAAAGCAGGAGCAGGAGCTGGGTTCTAGCTCCAATTCTGCCATGGACTTCTTGGGTCACATCATTGCTTAAATCTCCCAGAGCTTGCCCTGCAGACGCAGAGCAAGATGCTGAGGCTTATTGCATTGCTGATAGATAGATAGCCTTAAATAAAAGATGTTCCCAAAAAAGTGGAGCGCTGTCATTAAGCCAGATTCTCTTATCCGGGGCGCAGGGTCACTCCACTAACATCATTGATGTGAGCCTGTAACCAGGGGCAAAAGTCTGCCAGTAAATTCTGCAGTGATGCTGCACAATTACACTTAGGAAAATCAAAAAGAGATTGCAAATACAGGATTATTTAATGTTATGCACATTTTTTTAAAGTTTCTATTTCCCATTGGGGAGAATACACAGAACACAATTGCTGGAGTGCCATCCTTTCATCTCTAACCCTGCAAAACCAGTTCCAACCATATAACAGTGGCATCAGCAAAGTGCGAAATGTGCCATCTGGCTCACATTACTGATGGATTCAAAATCAAAATGAAGTCTAATAAACTGTTGACCATGGGTTAGATGTTTCAGTGATGGAAATCAGTGTCACTATTGACTATAGCACAATTGTGCCAGTTTCTGTTAGCAGAGTACCTGGTCCGTGCACCCAGAGCAAGCTACTGTCTTTCACTAGCTTATCTGCTTCCAGGCGGGGTCCTCTGAAAAAGACAAGAAGCTGCTCCATCTGTACAAAGCGTTGCAGCAGCTAACAGAGGAAGAGAAACAGCTGAAGCAACAAGTCCGGCAATCTGAAGCAGAGGTAACAGGGAGGTGTCCACACTGTGTCAAAGTTGGTCAGGCATGGAACCAGTTTCAGCTGACTGGTTGCCAAAGCATCCTCAGCATAAACTGTGATAAAAATAAAACTCTAGTGTCACAAAGCTGGTCTCCATGCTGAATTATCAAGCTTGCAACTCAGCCATTGTTCTTACTCTTCATTCTCTGGGGGGGGAGACAGTTTTGGAGAGCAAATGACAGCATATGAATTGGGGCATCTGGAAACATGTCCGCCTTTTGCCTGGGAATGAGACCAAAAAGAAAGGATATTGTATGTAATGTTCTATCTAGTTGCTAGGCATTTCCAGGAAGTCCCATCTGAAATACTGAAGTGGCTTTTTATGGGAGCAACTGTAGGGAAATACTTCATAAAATATATTGCTTGTACTGCTAATCACACTGTGACTGGTTAACAAATCCATGTTCTTAGAAGTCTTTGTAATTACCTCATGATAAATACAACCATTCAGCAGATGGAGGCAAAGCTATTGGATTTTATTTTTTTTTAATGTTTTTGTGAGGAAGAGGAACCCCTGAAGGAGCTGGAGAGGGAATACTCAACTATATTAGCCCAGAATACTAGTAGTAATTAAGAACAAGATTGCAAAAGTCCATTTTTTTCCCCAGAAATTTGAAGCTAGTTCACTGTGACCTCATGAACTACCTTGCCAAATTTCTCAGTCTTGATGTATCAACGGACAAAATATTCACGTTGCTTGTGCTGTATATCCAGTTAAGACAAACAATAAGCCAAAGCTATCGGTGCAATTTCAAAAGTAGTGGCAAGACTGTGACTCCAGAAGAGCTTTCTTAACAGATAATATCAATAATTGTGTTAAAGAATTTGATACAGAACAGCAATCTAAAAATAAGACTGCTATCAGCTTGATGTGTCAGCAGGATATCAACATATTTGTATAGATCTTCTATATTTAACCTTATGCTACAGTTCTTGTATGCAGTATCTGCTCTGTTAGCAGGTCAAGCATGTAAAAGTACTGTCATTTTGTGGGAAAGCTGAGGGGTCTGTCTTCTGATTTTTTTGGAAGGTGTTAAATATTTTGAAGATCCGTGAGAATGAAGAAACCGCTGTTAAATTGACAGCTTCAATTTATAATACAGAGAGGAATGAAAAGAGAAGACAACAGTATGAAGCCATGGTAGGTAGACTTTGTTAATCCAGTATTTATTACATGTACACAAAGAAATCCAGAGTAAGCTGCTTCTCTCTGAGGAATTATCTCTGAAGAGCTTTAGTATCATTAAAATATACTGGGCCAAATCCCTAGCAGGTCTAAGTCAGCACAGCTTCAGTTGACTTCCTATGAAAATATAACATGATCATGCTATGACCTTCTGACTTTCTGGAAAAACCCACATCACAAAGAACGATTATTGTTTTATTTTGTTTAGTTAATAAAGAAAACAATTAACAAGGATTCGTTGATAATAGGGATTATGGGGGGAGTATGATAATGGATTCCAAGCTGCATCTTTCTAGCCAGGGCTTATTTTGTTAGGCAAATGTGCACTTCTTTGTGTGATATGAATCAGTTGTTTTCTTGGTTTTCATTATTACTTGTAAAGCCAATTTTGTTCCAGGATCTCTGTTGAGGAATTAATACCTTATGAATGTTCTGGACAAATAAAAAAAGATTCAAGAATAATTACTTGCAATTTTTCAAGATCTCCAAGATGCTTCCTGTAAATGGTTTTTAGACTGAGCTTTCCTGGATGGAGAGGTTATAAAAGGTGATATTAGCTTTTACATGCCAAACTTCTGGCATGAAACACAAGCAGGAGCAAAGATGGAAGAACCAGCTATTTGCCAGCCTACAAGCTGGTATCACTCAAAATACCCTGTCTTAATCTCTTTCTGTCCAAATACAAATGCATTTTATAGAGCCCTTCTTGCACCTCAGTGGATAACATGCTTTGTGTAAGAGACATCTCTACAATCAAGGAAATCAGGAGAAATGTTATAAAGGACAATAGAAAATAAATTACAGAATAAAAACCACATTAGGAAAGGGTTGGTATGCAAAGCTAATGCAAAGCAGTAGTTTTGATTAAACTATAGGAAAAAGAAACATTATTTCCTCTCAGGGGTAGGGAGTGGAGGAGTTTTGGCCTTTGCTTTTGTTTTGCTTTATCACAGGGTGTTTGGGGAAGCAGGTAAATGGGACCATGACTCTCTCTGTCCTTTCCCCTCCAGAAGAACACAATGGAGGATGAGCTTCTGGGACAAGAGGAACAGGATCTGGATTACTTGGCACCTTTCCTTATTCAAATTGGCCACAGAAAGAAAATGACCAAGGGGCAGGCCCTGCGTGTCAGAGATGACTGCCTGACTGATTTGAAGCATCGTCTCGTTGATAAAGCTAACATCATCCAGGCTCGCTTTGAAAAGGTATTCCCAGCCTTGCTCCAGGATGTGCATGTTACTGGAGTCTCTTCTGCACTGGCAGGAGGGTAACACACATCTCATTGTGACAGCAGGCAAGAAACAAACCTCCTTTGATTACTTTAAGAGAGCCATAAACATGCCTGTATATTTTTTTTTTGTCATTAGCGTGTGAAGATCAAAGAACAAAATAGCTCCAGGGTAAAGTTTAGTCCCTATCTCAATCAGAGCTGATTTGATTCTCCAGTGCTTCTTGAGTACAGTGAGGCAACATGTTCAGGTTTTGCTGCCTCTCTCTCTTCCACATGTTTTGATTCCCCTTGTTTTCTTGTTCAGTGAGACCTCATCTCAAACTTACTGCCTCCTATGAAAATAAACCAGCTCTGATTTGTGGTTTCCTTCATCTTGGCTCCCTGAACTTTGAGTTGCACTTTTGCATGCCTTTGTTCCTCACTGTCCTCTCAATTACCCTGACTTCTAGTTGCTCGCTCCCCTCACAGGCAGTGGAAGAGCTGCAGGAGAAGGACCAGTGGTTTCAGAAAAATCACAATCAGCTCAGCGCAGAGGAGGAGGATGACTTCCTCACCTGTTGCTCTGAAATTGCGTTTCGTATCCACATTCTAGCGCTGAGACTCAACAGGTATTGGGAATGACTGCCTAAGTAGTGTCCAGGGGTGGTCTATAAGTAAGCCCCCCAGGAACTTGGCACAGAAGCTATTTTGTAAAAAACTCTACTTGATATCCTGCTGCAGTTTTCCTCTGATATCCCCCTTCTTGTTCTAGGGAAAAGCAGACAGCGCCACAGAAATACCTTGCTCTTGAAGAGAAACTGCACAAGGATCCTCGCCTAGCTGAGTACCTTGGACATGCCTGATTTCTTTATTCCTTTGCACCAGACACTGGAAATCGGTGCTGAAGCCTGTTAGAAGCAGCCTGAAAAAAACATGGAAAGGTTTTCCTATTTGCCTGCAGTAAATCTTTCGTTATCATCAGATTCATGGAGATTTTAATGAACTTGTAGCATTCCACTCTCTTTCTTTTCCCTCTTTTGTTTTAAGGCCCATCTACAATTACATCAATTGTCCTCTTACACAATTTCCTCACGTTTAAGACTGAAGTCTGAATGAGACCTTAGCTTTAAGGTCTGCTTCTGAAGTTGCCACAAATTATGCATGCTGTATTGCAGGGCTTTTCTTCCCCAAACCTGCTCCCTAGCTGACATCAGGAGCAGGATTATTTGGGAATACTGGTTCTTTTCCAACATAATATTTTAATAAATTTGTAATTTAGTTTTATAAGTAGCACAAGCAAAGCTTTTGAACTTGTGAGTTCACAACAAATACAAGAATTCTTTGACCTCATTTAGAGCTCTCTAGTAACTACAAAACCCAGCAAAGACTAATACTCAAGTTGACAAACTTTGGATTTTAACATCTTTATTTTTCTCTTTGAATGTCTCCACTCACTATTCACAAATATTGGCGGACAGGGTAAAAAGTCAAGAGGAATCCAAAAAGCATTCCAAATCCAAGAAATTTTAGGTAATCGAGTGTTTTGGTTAATAAGCATTGCCTGAGATCCACAAATGGAAGTCAGCATGTGTGTGCCATGTATTGGTATTTATGCAAGTCCCTGAACCTGCTAGGAAACAATTTCTGATGTCACCTATAGTACATTAGGCACCGTGGATACTTACAGTGGTTCTACCTACAGTGCCCAACAGCTACAGTCTTCATGGAACAACTCTAATGATCACTCTCAACAAAGACTATACTGATTGCAGCTGGGGAAAGGCAGAAATGTATTTTGCTGTGATAGAGCAGAATAAGGGACATTACACCTGAAATACAGCATGAACCAGAGCAAATTAAACTGGTTTCATGGTAGCTGTCTACTTTAAATGCAATAGATACACTAAAGGGCTTTTGCAGAGAAATGCCCCCCCCAACTGTCTATTTTATTGCAACAAAGCTATTTTCTCTTGCGTTGTTTCTGTTACATACCATTAGCTTATTATGCCTAATCTGAATATCCTAGGTTATTAAAATATACCAAATTACCCTTATAGAGAGCCCATTAATTTAGGTGCCGCTTGAAGGATGCACTCCATTTTGGGCTCAGAAATAGAACAGAGAATTCAGCATCTTCCTGTGGGAGACAGTTGCAGTGTTTGACACCTACTGCTGCAAATCCCTGGGTCTGCCCGGGCCTCCCAGCTCCCAGTTTTGGAACTCTGAGATGTTTCACAACAGCACATGGTGTTCCAAGCTGTTGGACCACCACAGCAGCTGCGTATTTCACACAGTTTCTGACAGCTCTGTATCCCTCTATCAATGCTTGGCTAATGTGGCGACCTAGCACAGATAGAAACAAGCCAGGAAAGGGGAAAGCTCAGAAACAGCTCACTCTTTGAGATAAAGAGGTATTCAGATAAGAACACGCTACTGAAAAGGAACATCAGGAATTTCAAGAACTAGCCAAAACAATTTCCAAATCACAAGGACTGTGAACTGCTGAAGGCCTAGGGAGCTGGGGAGAAAGGAGACCCTAAGATCTCTGAACAGAAAGAAAAAAGGAGCAAGCCAGCCTGTGGATATGAACTCATCAGTGTTAGTTCAATACCAGAAAAGACACCAGAACAAATTAATTTAAAAATCCTTTTACAGGCACTAGGGACATAGCAGCTGCCAAAAAAAAAAAATCAGCTAATACATATTATCAAGGACTAGCATCAAACTAATTTGATTTCCTCTTTTGATGGAATAATTGGCTTCAGAGAGAGGGAGAAAAGTGCAGAAGAGACTCCACCTCAGCCAGGGTGTGAGAGCGCCCAGCACGGCTCCCCTGGGAGGAAAAACGACCCGTGGCCCCGGTGGGCCTGACTCGCCGGGGGGCAGCAGGAGTCAGAGGAGCTGGTGCCGGCGTTGCCTGGCAAAAAGATACAGATAAGACGGGGGGGGGGAAGGGGGGTGCGGGGCGGGAGCCAGGGCTGCGTCCGTGACACCCGGCGAGGGCAATCGCCTCCTGGAGATACACCGGCCACAGCCCGGGGCACAAGCGCCTCGCCGCCGGCGGGCCCTGAAGTAGCGAGCCTGGGAAGAGCCTCTCGGCCGCCCCCACGGAAGCTCCAGGCTAAACGGCCACTGCAGCCCCCCCATCGGCCGACAAGCGGCAGCACCCGGCGCCGCTCTCCGACACCGCCCCTCAGGGCGGCCCGGCTCCGCCCCGCCGCGCCGCAAAATGGCGGCCCCGCAGCCGCCGCGCACCGCCCTCCTTATTGGCCGTGCTTGAAAGGCTCCGCCAAGAAGCTGCGTTGCCAATGGCCGGCCGCTCTACGGTCGCTAAGGCAACCGCCCCTCCCTCAGTTCTTATTGGCCGAGCGGCATGCAGAAACCCGGTAACCGCCCTGCTCGGCGCGGCGGGGCTCAGCGACGTCGGCGATTGGCGGCGGGCAGCGGCCCTGATTGGCGGCGGCCGGGCGGAGGCGGGGCGCGGCCGAGGTTTGTTGTGAGGGGCCGGTTGTCAGGTGGCGGCGCCGCCGCCGGGGTTGGGGGGGGAGGGGGGGTCGAGCCGCCGCCGGTAGAGCCGGGGCGGCCGGGCGGGCCCCGCCGAGCGCCGCCACCAACGTTCAAGCGTCCCCGCGGCAGCTCCGGGCGCCGCCCGCTGCTCCTCATCACCCGCCGAGGCTGCGGCGGCCCGAGGAGCGCTTTCCCGCCCGCCCCCCCTCTCCCGGTACCGCCCGGGGGGCTCCCCGCTGGCCCGTCGCTACCGTGATGGTCATCAGCGGTGAGGCCTCGCCCCGCGCCGCCGCCGCCGCCTTGCGCGGCCTTCCCCGCTCCTCGGCCCAGGGTGACGGGGCCCTCGCCGTAACCCCGGCCGGCGGTTCGTTTATTTTTTTGCTTTTTGCCTCCAGGGCGGCCGGGGAAGCTCGGGCGGATGGCCCGGCGGCGGTAGGACGCGCCGGCGGAGAGGCGGCCCAGGCAGGGCCGGGCGGCGGAGCCTCGCCGGGAGGAGGAAGGCGCTTCTGGCCTGCCCGTCGGAGAGACGCCGCGCGGAGTGAGACATGGCTGTGGCCGTCACCACTAAGACGGCCTGGAAGCTGCGTGAGTGTCGCCGGGCTGCTCTCCCGAGAGAGGGCAGAGGAGTCTCCCCGGCTGGAAGGGGGGGGTGGAAGGGGCGGTTTGTGATAGGAACCAGCTAATCCCTGCCTTGGGTGTGGGTGCCTCTTTCCACGTTGCTGACTGTATAATTTTTAGCTCCCAGAAATCCTTTTTGGAAACATGGCAGCATAGTGGGATAGCGTAGGACCTTGTCATTGCGAGTATCAAAGGGTCATGGCCTGTATTTTTTTTGATTAGTTGCTGTAATGCTATCCTAAATTTCTAGCTAACCCCATGTGACTCTCATGTAGTACAAGAACGGGGGTGATGGAAACACCCCTTCAGAGCTGAGGCTGCAGCGAAGAGTTCCCTCGGTGTCAGGTTAGCCCATTTGGGGTTGCCCTTCATTGCTGCTCACTTGTTACAGGAGGTGCACTGAGCTCTTTGCTGCAGGAGGGATGAGGTGATCTTTGCAGGGCCTGTAGGTCTCATTCTCTTGAAATTGCTTTGCAAGAGACAGCAAGAATCTGCTGCTTTTACGTCCATTGTTTTTCCTCAGAAGGAGCAGTAAGCAGTTGCCAACTCTTGATTTATAGCTGCTTCCCTGGTCACTGATGAGTAATTTCACAGGGGCTGTTGAGGAATGCTCAGAAGCAGTGGGAAGTGATCAGCTATTCAGAAGTGTGAGCGTTAGACCAGTGATTTGGGGTCTAGAAGATGGCTAGCAGAAATACAGTATCCTTGACTGCTAACACAGTAAGGGAGCTGAGATAACTGACTTAGTAATTTCATATCTTTTTGAGCAGAAAGCCAGTTTGCTGTGTTATCTTCTCATCCCTGAAACTCTAGGGAAAGTTGGAAGTCGATCAATCCCCATTCTGTTTAAGTGGGCAGTTGTTCTTGATCTTCATTTTTGCTAGGCTCTGCCCCATCTTAGCATCCTCTTTAGAGCAAGAGGCGTTCCAAATGTTAGAAATGTTCCAGCGATGCTAATTAGGAGCTTAGTATTACCGAGTTGGTGGTTGATATCTGGTGACGAATGGTTCATTAAAAAAAAAAAAGTTTGTGGGTTTAAGGAAATTGTCACTTCCCTGGGGGAGCGGATGAGGCTATCTGGCCGAGGCTGGCGTCAGGTTATAACCTGCCTTTTACGAACAGAGGCTTGAATGCTTCAGCAATGACTTTTAAACTTACAATATATTATTAAGAACGAAATCAAGAGGAGGGAAAAAAGTGGAGCTGCTGATGCACTCATTTTACCAGCAATGCTCAGCATCTATCCTTTCAATTTTAACTAGCGAGTTGGTCTATTAATACTAATTGTATTGTTTGTTACCTTCAAGTGTTTGTATACATACATACTTTAGCATTGTCATATGGAAGATGGGTCTTTCGACACAATACAAGCATCTTTTCAGATTTGCTCTTCTCATGTAATTTGTGGTCCAGTTACCTTTGTAATTTGAAAGGTGTTTCTCCAGCTAAAGTGAAAGTTGCGCAGTTTTGCTTTCAAAAACGCACTCTGAGAGCTTGAGATCAAAGTACCTGTAATTACTATTGCAGCCATCTAATATCCTTTTGGATTAGTGTTGTGTGTAAAATGATCAAATTACTCCTCCCACCAAAACAATCCGAAGGAAAGCTGAATTGATTGCTACCTAGCCTTTTTATAAACAAGTTTCATAACTATTAGGCATGCAAATCCCGTGAACTTTCAGAGAAGAGAACTGTAAGAGGAAGAAATTGGTAAATACGTCTACCACAAAGCCCCTGCCAAAAATTTGAGTGGATTTAAAAATCTGTTGCGAAAATCAGGTATCTAAGAAAAGATGCTCATTTGGTTTCTCTTTTGCCCTATACTTGTTTCTTTATGATGAGGCTTCCTTGGAGTTCTGTCATTGCGAAGCCCTCTCAGTATCAGAGCTTTGCCTCAGCCCCCAATTTAACAGTCTTTTAGCATCAATCGCATTTGTTGTTTTGTGCACTTTCGGATATATATTCACCCTTCCTTTGTCACAGTTTCACACTTTGCATTGCTAAGTTTCACTAGTGTTACATAGTGGGAACGTAGCAAAGCCTCTGCCAAAGCTCAGAAAAGGGAGCTCCACCTATCCCTGCTGCTGAGTCTGACTTTTTTTCTGTGTAAGGTAACAAACTGTACTGCTGCTAATCTGCCAGTTCCTCTTAGGTTGGACAGTCTGCTGCTGTTTTCTAAAACGGGATTAGCCAGCCTTTCGCTAGGTGACTCTGGCTGCTGCATGTTATTGCAGCTTCTTGGACAGCTTGGCTTTCGGAGACCCACCCGGGTACCGAAGGTAATGCAGATTCTGTGAGCACATTGCCATAGCTGAGCAAATCTTTAAAAGCTACTGAGCTGCTAGTGAGAGAAGATGCTTTTTGTAAGCTATGTGAGCACTGGAGTTGTGAAGCTTGGTCAGCAAATGTCTTAAGTACAGCAGGCAGAGCCAAGAAAGACTGTTTCGAGCAAGATAATAGTGTGACTTCTTATCTGAACAGTGGACTGCTGCAGCTTGTGCAGTGGAAACTGGAAAGTTTTTCTGGAGGAAGAGTATTTTTTTAGTCCTTTGGGAGGGATGGGATGAAAATTGTTATACTAGTCTGTAATAAGTTTGCTTTGTTTTGTGCAGAAGAGATCACGGCTCACAGCAGCAATGTGTCCTCACTAGTCCTGGGAAAAAGTTCAGGCCGGCTGCTAGCAACTGGAGGAGATGACTGTCGGGTCAACATATGGTCAGTTAACAAGCCCAACTGCATCATGGTAAGAACAGGCCTGTTTTCAACTTTTGCGGGATGGGAATATTAATTCTGAGGTATGGAGGGTGGGGAATGAGGGAAAAGATTACTGGGTTGTAGCCTGTCAGACTTGTGAATAGAGTTTACCAACACAAAGCTGGGTGACTGGATTCTAGCTAAAGATAGGGACAGAATTTGGTAACTGGTGAGACCACTGGTCCGGAGAGAATCTGGGATGGCTGGCTGCTTCAGCAGGGCCAGTGCTTGCTCAGATAATGAACATTGTGCCTTCTGTTACCAGGCTACAAATAATTAAATGCAGAGTTTTGTATGAGATCAGCTAGTTTTATAGTGCAGGATGCAGGGGCCAGTTTTATACCTTGGAGTTTGCCCTCACAGTAGGAAACATCCCCAGCAGGATGTGTACCCACCTGTGCCACAGTCACTAACTGTCAGCACAAAGTATGTCAGAATAGTTTGTTAACTTACCTGTAGGCTGGGGAAGAGTAATGCTGGGTGTAGTGTGTTACAAAGAGTAGGGTTACTCCAGAAGTGACCACTAAAGCGCACCATAAATATATTTACAGATGTCTGTCCTGCATCTTTGCTTTGAGTGGGTGTTGTGGAAAACCGTCTTTAGCAAGTGTCCCTTGTCGCTAGTTTAATTAACACACAGTAATGTTGTGTTATGGAAAGCATTTCGCTAGCCATTGTGAACCTTGTGAGGAAGAAATCGGGAAAGTAGGACCAAAAAGGCTAAAAGGAGAATGCGTGTACTTTATTTTTCCATTTATTTACTGTATAAAGAGGTCGAAATGGGTGCAAAAGTTGTTGCTCATCTTTGGTAGTGTTGTGCTTCTTGCATAATGTAGTTAAGCTGGTCTTTCCAGGCTATTGGTGGTGGCATGACAGTCGTTTGAAACCAGAGTATTGCCTTCCACAATGAGGAAGGTTGAAGGACTAAATATCTCCGTACCCTTTCAGTGGGAGCAGAGAGCTGTAGCTCTCCTGCACTTCCTGGGAACCACAGATGTTAGAAGCTGGTGTTTGAGAGGCAGAGACTGACTGGAGCTGCTGAGGACTTCTGCAATTCTTGTATACCAAAAGAATCTTGATTTTTGGGATTGTGCTATATATTTTGTCCTCTGAAATTCATCTTTTGTGTTTATATTGTTAGGATTCCAGATGTTTATGTGTTGGGGAAGAGGGAGAAGAGGAACTTTTCAAGTAGCATTGCAACTTGGTTCAAGTTTGAGTTCTGTTTTTCACTAAGCAGTGACAGTTGCAGCTGTAGAGTATGTAGAGGATTTCAGTTGCATGTGAAATCCTAAGAAAGCCCCATCAGAACAGGCAGCTTTCAACTGGTGTTCCCAGCCTCTGAATGTGTGTGGGGGGCACAGAGCTAGCTTAGCTATTTAAAAAGACCTGTTTGAGGATGGAGTAAAGCACGGCATATTGCTTAATCGACAAGCAAAAACTCTGCAATAGTGGTATTGGCTTTCTAGAGCTAGTTTTAAATATTCTTATATTTTAATTAAATACTGGCTTTTTCAAAATACTTATGTAATTTGTAAGCTTTTAGGTGCTCAAGGGTGAAAGAAACTGCATACATGTGAATTACTACCTTATGCCTGAAGTTAATACTTCAGTAATAGCACCAAGTTATCACTGTGACACCCATTGTTGGCAGCAACGTATGGCTCCTTGCTTACGTGAAGGTTTCAAAGTAGTCCTGCTTTTACTTTGATTTTGTAACCGGTTCATGACACTTACGTGACCCATTTAGAGCAAACACGGTGCTGTTGTGCTTGCACAGCATAATTTTTATAATGTAAGCATGTGTCAACCTTGTCTGGGCATCCACACCTAATGTTTAACTACCCATGTCTCTGTTGATGCATCCTTTAAAAATTAGTCAGTGTGCCCCAGAAAGTGGGATAACATGGAAGATACATGCACAGTGCTATATGCAGTGAAGGTCTTTAGGGTGCTCTACTGTATTGGTAGCTGATGAGGAAAAAGGACCAGTGGCACAACCAGGTGGTCCCAACTCATGACTACATACTTCCTTTACCAATTGGGTATGAACAATGCCACTGTGGACAGGGCTGTGTCAGTAGCTGTTAATTGTGACTCATGGTTTTCTTTGCAGAGCTTGACGGGCCATACAACGCCCATTGAGAGCCTACAGATCAATACGAATGAGGAGCTCATTGTTGCAGGGTCCCAGTCAGGGTCCATTCGAGTTTGGGACCTGGAAGCTGCCAAAAGTATGTTTCCATGAGTTTTCACTTCTGTTAATGCATGCTTTTTGGAGTATCCTTATGCTTAATATCTATGCTGACCCAGAAGGTTCCCAGCTTAAGAAGGAACAGGAGCCTGGCATTGCTTTCGTCTTAATTTCCATCCCTCTTGGAGGGCTTTTATGCACTTCCTACTGAGTCTGTAGAGCTGTGTATGCATGCTCGAGCAGAAATTTGTACATGTATTGTGGAGACTGATTTAAGGAACTAGTTTCTAGGTTTTGACCCAAGTGTGTTGAAATCTATATTCCAGATCAGGTTCCATGCATGTATGGAGTAACTGGGCATATAGAATTTGTATTCAGAGTCTCAGCTGAAAATTGTCAATCTTAATAAAAGGATCTAAAATCAGATTGGAAGTTTAAAGTATATTAGGATCTGCACAAGTCCAGGACTCCCCCGGTTGCTGACCTCTTGTTCTCCTTTTTAGGTTCTAACTTTTCTTTATTTCCTCAAATAATTTTTCTCCTCTTCTGCTCTTGCATGACCATATAAATAGACAAACACCTGATTTTTAATAAATCATAAAAGCTATGAACTCATCAAGCTCTGACCCTTTAAAGGCCAACTGTTGAGTCATTCTTTATTTATTGCATTTTTCTCAAATCCTAGAATAAGTTTGCAAAGGTATCATGAATCACTTGAGTGCATTCCAGCAGGAATACCATAAAATGACTGAATATTTCTCATAGGTTGCTGCTTGTTCATAGAAAGAATGTGTAATGAAAATAGACTTACACTGGCTGAGCCAAGGTGGTGAGCAGCAGGTGGCATAAATAATAAAAAGCACTTCTGTCATTCAGACAGTTAGAATCAGTTCAGTTATAAAATAGTTTGGCTCTACCAGTGGAGAGAAACTGATCTGGCTGAATTTAACAGGAGACCTATGTGCCAGTGTCTGTGCAAATGACCACTCCAGGTCTGGCTCAAGAGCTAATTTCTGCCCAGGGAATCATCAGACTCTTCCAGATGATGGATGATAGAGAGAGATTGCCCGTGTTGTTATCTGAGCAATTTTTCTTCCTCGAAGTTGAGTTCTGCATTTGTGTCTGCTTTCAGAGATATGGTGTACCAGTTCTACTGGTCCTTTCTGGTTTCCAGAATTACAAGGGATGTTACTTGGTTGATGACTTGCTGAACCACTGTGATCGTTTCTTTGTCTCATGCTTCCCAAGCATCCTTTCCCGGTCTTTGGGATGCTTCTTGCCAGGGGCAGTTGAAGGAGTCCAGGGATAATATTGGTACCCAGGAGGTGAAGTCAGGTTTGTGCCTGGATGGGGGTGCAGAGTCCCGGGAAAGGGTCTCTCTAATAGCTGCAAGGTGAACCATGCAGGCAATGAAATGTCCCTTTCACTTCCTGGCTAAAACTCTTCCTCCCTCCTCTCCATTTTGTTCTCTTTGTGACAAGTGGAAAGATACACTGCCTGACAGCTGCCTCGAAGTGTGGCTTTTTAGCTTTATTTTCAGAATGGAGACCTTTGGAGTTTTAATCATAGTTTCCATGCCTAAGGACAGGACTTTCCTTAGGATCATTGAATATGGGCCCTCTATTGCTGTTTCTTTGCATTGCAAGGGTAAAGTCAGAAACATTTCCATAAAATAATGTATACAGATGAATAAACAACATGTAGCGCGTCTAATGTGTGTTGTATTAGCGTGTGCTTTATGGTGTGGATAGTATGATTAAACTTCTGCATGGTGTCTGGGGAAAACGGACTACTAAATATTTGCTCCCTATCCTTTCTCCCTCCTCTGCTTCTTCTTTTCCCAGTTCTTCGTACCTTACTTGGTCACAAAGCGAATATCTGCAGCCTTGATTTCCATCCTTTTGGAAGCTTTGTGGCATCTGGCTCTTTGGACACAAACATTAAGGTAAAATCCAGCTTCCCTTAGAGATTGCCCTCTTTACTTGCAGCATCTTTGTTTTGAAGAGTGCCAGAACATGTTTTGTGCCAAGCTGTTGGTAGATGCTGTACATCATCATTTCCATGTGTGTGGGCAGGTGTATTTGCAAGTGCTTGGGAAATTCGTGCATGTATTTTCACAGTGGTGGTTCATGAGTGTGACTCCTCTGTTGTGGAATGTGTCTCTGAGTAAGGTGCCAGCTGAGACTTGGTGTCAGCAAGTGCAGAGGTCCTGATTGCTGTGGATTGCATCTGCTTCATCAGGCTGGTATTTGACTGTAGGAACTGAGCTTTTGTAGTAAGAAATACCTTACAGAAGTGATTCTTACTTGGGGAATTATGTTAGGAAATACCCCTGAAGGAAAGAGGGGTTCAACAGCCCCTTCAGTGTTTTCATTCTGCAGTGTCGATCAGCTTGGTGACAGGGAGAGCTCTTGTTCTGACAGGACTCTTGAGCTCCCCACATATTGCTCTAAGTATATCTTTCATTTGCTTTTCTTCCCTGTAGCTCTGGGATGTAAGAAGAAAAGGCTGTGTCTTCAGGTACAAGGTAAAATGCTTCATTGGCTTTCAGGTGAAGAGGGGAGAAAGATTCCTGTCAAGGATTTGTGAGAAAACCTTAAAGTGATTATGTACAATTAACTTCATAGTTTTCCAGTATGAAAATATGATTTGCATGATTTGTGAAGTGGCGTGGCAAACCTCTGCAGGCCTCTGTGAAATGTATGGGAATATGAAATGGATATCATAGGAGTTAATGTACTACAGTCTGGTTGGCTTCAGTGGGGGATGGAGAGCATCCATGAGTGTTTCTTTATACTGTGGCTGATATTGCCATGCAAGTCCCCTCTGCACCGAGATGGTTCTATTCTTGGGGCCTTTTTCTACCCAAAGAACTTGCTGTATATTAATTTAATTTAGAAACCAACTTAAAGGCACAGCACTTCTATCTAACCACCCATAAATCTGTGTAATTTAAAATTGATTCTTATTAAACCAGATCTGTATTTACCATACTTAAACTGATGCCAGAAATCTCTAGATGAGAGAGATTACATGCATTTAGTGTGGATGACTGTAGCCCTTCAATGTAGTGTTCGGCATTCTGCAAGCTGTGGACTTTGTGAAACAGTTACTTGGTTTTATTTTATTGTAAAGGATTGAAAGATAAAAGCCAGAATTCCCTCTAAGGAAGGGAAAAAAAAAAAAGAAAATAATATTCGGTTTTCTCATTTCAGGGTCACACAGAAGCAGTTCGATGTCTCCGCTTTAGTCCTGATGGGAAGTGGTTGGCCTCTGCTGCTGCTGATCACACTGTAAAGGTAATTTATTGTGACACTCTCCTTATGTGCTTGTGGCACATAGGAATGCTGGGATCATCTTTTTACCAGGCATTACCAGCACTCGCTCATAAACACCTTTATTTCATTAGGCAGCGGGCTGAGCCCTGTGGCTTTGCAGGTACCAGGCTGTCTGAGGATCATGTCCAGTGGCCCACAACATCCAGAAAAGAGCTGCACATGTTGAAATACGCTTATCCAACAGACACGTTGGCTCTATGCACATGACGGTTCAAGTTTTGATAGTGGTAGAGTTGTGATACCTGAACATTGGCCTTGGTTGTCTCCGTAAATGTTACAGAATGTGTTGTCCACAGCACGTTGCTTCACCATACCAATTTCTGGCTCTGCTCAGTTAGCTCAGTAGGAGTGTGTTATCATACACACTGCACATGATTATCAGTCTGAAAAGTCCTGTCAGGACTGAGCAGAGCAAGAGAAGGAATTATCGACAGAAGCAGTGACTTCAGTTGTTTCAGGTGTGGTATGGAGGAATGTGGACAAAGGACTGATTTTTGTTTTGAGTTTCATACGAAATAAACTGATCAGTCATTTCACTCTGTTTTTTTTTCAGTGGAGACTAGAGCACAGGAAGAATGAATTGTGAAAGGATTCAGAGCTTTTGGATTTTTGTTTGTTCACTTTTGAGATTTAATCTGTGGGGACAGGTGGAACTGCTGTATTTTATCCCAGTCTCTAAATATATACCAGAAGCTTCTAGGGGTTAAACTAGGAAATAAAACTAAATGAAAAATTTAAAAGAGCATGCCAGAAAAAAAAAAAAAGAAGAAAAAAAGAAAAAATGCAGCCTTAAGTGACTGGGACGGTACTCCTTCCCTGATCATTGCTTTCTTTGACAAACTTGAGTCTGTTCTTGGAGAGGGAGAAGTGTTATAAGGTTGCCGGTATAAGGAAATCTGAAGTGTATTGGAATTCTCTAACATTAAATCTTTTCAAGAGTCTCTTTGTTCTTTCCTTCTTCCAGCTCTGGGATCTGGCTGCTGGGAAGATAATGTATGAGTTTACAGGACATACCGGCCCAGTAAACGTTGTTGAATTCCACCCTAATGAATACCTTTTGGCTTCTGGCAGCTCTGACAGGTATGTAAGAGGAGGGAGAAAGAAGGGAATAGTATATGTCAGTTCTTTTTCTTGATGCTCTCCCTTTTAGAAACATAGAAAATAGGAATGTTACACAACTCACAACTGCCATTGCAAGAACCTGACATCTAGCCAGCAGCACGTCAAATCTGTGATGCGCAGAACATGGAGATCTTGCCTTCTTGTCCAAAATTGATGGCACCTTCTGCCATACTAGAAAACAATGCAATAGCCTCAAACACCTTGCTAATCCAGCTGACATCCTCTCTGAACAGCAAGCAGCCCTCCTCAGCTAGCAGGGTGTCCTCTTAGCTCTGGTCAGCTGTAAATACCTATCCATATCCAGAGCTTCTAAGTATCTGTGGCTGGATTTATGGATCTTAGCTAGACTAGCCTTCTGTGTAGGTTCACCATATGTGTGCAACAGCAAAAGTCATTCTAGCTATTAGTATATTATTTCAATACTGGATCCTACAGCAGATTTCTAGAGGGATGAGTGTCCCCCCTATACTTGGCACTGGTGAGGCCACACCTTGAATACTGTGTTTGGTTTTGGGCCCCTCACTGCAAGAAAGGCATTGAGGTGCTGGAACATGTCCAAAGAAGAGCAATAAAGCTGGTGAAGGGTCTGGAGAACAAGTCCTATGAGGAGCAGCTGAGGGAACTGGAGTTGTTTAGCCTGGAGAAAAGGAGGCTGAGGCAAGACCTCATCACTCTCTACAACTACCTGAAAGGAGGTTGTAGTGAGGTGGGGGTTGGTCTCTTCTCCCAAGTAACAAGTGATAGGACAAGAGGAAAGGGCCTCAGGTTGCGCCAAGGGAAGTTTAGATTGGATATTAGGAAAAATTTCTTCACCAAAAGGGTTGTCAAGCACTGGAACAGGCTGCCCAGGGAAGTGGTGGAGTCGCCATCCCTGGAGGTATTTAAAAGACCTGTAGATGTGGTGCTTAGGGACATGGTTTAGTGGTAGACTTGGCAGTGTTAAATTTACGATTGGACTTGATGATCTTAAAGATCTTTTCTAACCTAAATGATTCTTGATTCTCTGATTTTTTTTGTTCTGTTTTGTGTACAGGACTGTTCGGTTCTGGGACTTGGAGAAGTTTCAAGTTGTGAGCTGTATTGAAGAAGAGGCTACTCCTGTCAGGTATATTAAATTCCTACTGCAGTGTACTAGGCAGAGACTAAAGTGGGGGTGAAGGGAGGATTTCCTAAAAGAGACTTTACTGGGGAGAAGTTTGGGCTGCTGGAGACATTGCACAGGCCCACCAGGTGAACACCAGATCAGTAGGTTCATTGTTAGGGATGGGGCTGGAGGTATTCAGTGAAGTCAGAGATACAGCCCTGGGGTCCTTGTGGGACTGAGCAAGGTTGGAAAGCTGGGCCTAATTCTCCACCTGCCTTCCTCCCAGATGTGTGCTCTTCAACCCAGATGGCAGCTGCTTGTATAGTGGCTTCCAGGATTCGCTGCGTGTGTACGGCTGGGAGCCAGAGCGCTGTTTTGATGTGGTCTTGGTGAACTGGGGAAAAGTCGCCGACTTATCTATCTGCAACAACCAGCTGGTAAGCCACTGCTCCTTGGGACTGGGGGAGGTGGCTGCAAAAGACGAGATAAAATCCTCCTGCCTCCTTGCAGGCCTTCTGACCTTTAAGCTCGTGTCAGACTATAAGTGGCCAGGGCTTGCAATATGCCCAGCGCTTAGAGCTTGTGTGCTTTTGCTTTCAGCAGCCTTGTCCTCCACTTCGTTTCTCTTTGCCTTCTGGAGGAAACAACTGGGGCTTGGTTTGATCAGTATTTAGAAACTATGCTTGGCAAAAGTTTTATCATAGCCTTTCATAAAACATTGGCAGCTTCGAATTGAAAAAGCCAAAGCACTCAACTGAGAAATTCTCAAGCATGGTTGCTCAGGGTCACTCCATCATGCCTATTCTCAAAAAGGCAGGCATGTACCCTGATCCCTGGTGAATTACCTTGACCTTTTGCCTCTGCAGATAGGAGTTTCCTTTGCGCAAAGCACAGTCTCTTCCTTCGTTGTGGATCTCAGCAGAGTGACAAAGTCGGATTCTATTCCTCATGGGCTGATCAGGGATGACGAGCCTTTTGTGCCACCTACCCCCACAGGGTCCTCCCTTCGCCGCATCTATGACAGGCCCTCAACTAGCTGCAGCAAGGCGCAAAGGTAAGGGTATCTGCTGGCTTGTTGAATTTCAAGATTTTAAGGAAATGTACAAGGAGCTTAGTGCTCTCCCTCTCTCTGAAAGGGTCCAAATGGCTTGCCCTGACAGCATCTCTTTTTCCACAGCAGAGTGAAGCACAACTCGGAGAGTGAGAGGCGCAGTCCCAGCAGTGAAGATGACCGGGATGAGAAGGAATCAAAGGCTGAGATCCAGAACCCGGAGGATTACAAAGAGATCTTTCAGCCCAAGAACGCTATCTGTCAGTACCAGGGTTTATTGTGCTTTTGAGTGGTGTTTAGATTAGAGCTGTAGGCACTAAGCTGGTTTGGTAGAAGTGAGTTTTGGCTTACTGTAATAGAGTCTTCACCTGTGACTGGGAGAGTTTAGAAAACTTTTCTTTAATATTCTGTGCTTGGATGCTGAACTACAGATTATGTCGGTGAACTGCTGAAAGGTGGCACCTTTACTAGGGTGTGGTGATGTCTGGTCGAAGCCTGGCTCAGAATGCAGAGCTCCATTGTAAGCATGCTGCCTTCCTGTCCTGATTCGGAAGGACTACTGTGTGATGGGATCTTTATTAGCTTAGAATTTTGATATGTATAAAATCAGCAGCCTCCATTAAAGAAGGTAAGGCAAAATGTTTTGTTAAAGCAGAGATTGTTGTTTAGGAGACACAGTGCCAATGCCTGTATCTCATCTTTATGTAAATGAGAAAAAGGAGATACTCTTTCTAAGGAATTAATAGTCATTATTTGGATTTACTTACGTAAATCAATTTAGTGGGAGGTGATTTTTTTCTAAAATAATTTGTTGTGACAGTGCCTTTTCTTGTGCTTCACACCTCTACAGCAGCAATGAACTACATGGGTCAGTTTTGTCCCTCCCATCCGTGAAGGCTGAAAGCCTTTGACTAAACTCAACAATAGCATCAAGGTCTAAAGGAGATAACTCTGGTTGCTGTATTACTGATTACCCTAATCTGTGGAGTTGTTGGAGATCTCCCAGCTCCAAGGTTGACTTATTGCTAATCTGTAGCCTTGGATGCTCCATCGTTTGTTTGTTTATTATTTTTTTTTCCTCTCTTTCTGTAGGTCGAACTCCTCCTCAAAACAACGAGCCCTTTCCAGCCCCTCCTGAGGATGGTGAGTATGAAAATGGCCTGTTGGTGGTAATGAGGTTAATGGCCCTCAAAAGAGGGAGAGTTGCATGTCTGCAGAAATGACTACTTTTAGTCTAGCTACATAGAACCTTTGCTCTCAGCTTCCCTTGAAAGGAATAGTCAGTTTCTGCTTTCCCACTTCTTTCCATCTTGGTAGATCCTGTAACTGCAAAGGAAGCAGTGAAGCCCAGCCAAGCTGCAGATGTCCAGGCCCCATTGCCAAAGCAAGAACTTGTACGTACTGTATGATCTGTTAATAGCTGTTCACGCTCCCGCTGTGAAAGATATGTGGGTGCTGGAGACACTATAATTTCTGATCAAGCTGATTCCTTTACTGAAGTGCAGTAGAATTGCAGCTCCAGTCTTTGTCCTGCCATGTGTCTTGTCTGAGCAGTAGAACTGAAGGTCAGTCCTCCAACAGGCGATGGCCCCATTGCTTTTGTTTGCATCTCACACTTGCAGTGGTGTTTCTCCTTGCATCTCAAAATTGGGGCACTCTGAAGAGAACCAAGTGCCAGATTTCTGCAAGTGCTTGAACTGAGGCTATTTTGTTGCCAAAATCGCAAGCAGCTGATGGGCCATGATACATTATACTTCTTTAGAATTCTGTCTTAGCCTTCAGGCTGGCCACAGCCCATTGCCCTAATTTTAGATGCTGGTAACAATGACAGCACTTGGCACTTCTGCTGGGGCATCTCCATGTTCTCTGCAAACCTCAATTACGTCTTGGTGTGTACCTGAGAGATACTTTATTGGGTCTTAAACTATGCTAGCAAACTGGAGACTGTTTCTGCATTAGGACCCTGCTGTGAGAGGAAGGGAGGAAGGTGGGTCTGGAAAAGAAGAACATCAGACTAGGGCCAGACTGTTGCTGCTAGAGTTTTTATCCCAATTTCTCCTGCAGCCTGATCCGGTTCAGAGGCCACCGATTGCCTCCTCAACTCCTTTGACTAGAACAGAGCCGTCAGTGATTCCTGCAGCCAGGAATGAGCCCATTGGCCTGAAGGCCTCTGACTTTCTACCAGTAAGTATCTCTGGACAAAAGTTTCCAGCCACTGTCTGTATTAAGTGGCATCAGAAAGGGGGTCCTCTGAGGTGCAGAAGTGTCTTAGGTGCTTTCTGTAGCCTGCAGTCCTCCATATTGAATAAGAACATATTACCTCCTGCTTTCCTTCTGCTCACTTGGTGCTTCCCCTGCCAGCTTACTCTCCTGCCTCCCAACTGCCTTGACTTGCAGTTCCTGTGGAATTATCACCTCAGGGATTGCTAGACCCAGCCCCGTTGTGAATGACAGCAGGCTGATGTGAACACAGCAACCTTGATCCATGCTCATGAAGAATGTGTTATCAAAGCAGAGAGCAAGGGATGAGACAGAGACACTGAACAATTCCACATGCTAGACAGTGATTCATTTAGAAAATTGGTGTCTACCATTACACATACATAATTATTTCACAGGAATCTTTGCCTCTTGCATCTTGGAGGCCTCTGGCTTCTCTTGGGAGGGTATTCCCTGTCCCAGAAAGGGAGAAGGACCAGAGCATCCTGATGATCCCAAACCCTGAATGTGAACAAAGGAAGCAGTGGTTCCAGCACGGCTTGGGCAAATTGACAGCCTAATAATTGTGTAAGATTTATGCTTTGTAATAAAATTTGCTGATTTCAGATGAATGTTTCACATTAAAAAAAAAGGGTTTACATGAAATCATTTCTTAATCAAACTATATTGGTTTTGAAAACTTACTTTTAATTTACGTTTTTTTTAATTTTGAGAGTTTTTCCAAAGCTCCAAACATGTTTGTGATTGATGTAGTAAGTAAAATCAGAACAAATTGAGCATTTCAATCAGCTCTCACCTAGGCCAGAGAAAGCTCCTACCCTTCTGTGCCATCCTGCTCTATTATTGCTGCTCTGTTGGTGTCTGTACTTTCAGGCTGTGAAAAACCAAAGCCAGACCGAGCTTGTGGATGAGGAAGCCATGTCCCAGATCAGGAAAGGCCATGAGACCATGTGTGTGGTGCTCACCAGCCGCCACAAGAATCTGGACACCGTGCGGGCTGTATGGAGCACTGGTGACATCAAGGCAAGGATGTGGAGAATACTTGAGGCTCATGAGGGGAGCAGCTGAGCAGCTCTTTTGGCTTGTCTGGGGCTGATTCTGCCTCTCACACAAAATGCAGGGTGTCACAGCTTTTATCCCCAGGGGTGTACCTCAGAGTGCTGCTGTGTCCCACCTGCAGTTGAATGGTCACAAAGAAATGTGGAGAAAACTTTCTCATGTGAGAGTTATCTTCTCTTCCCTAGCCAACTCAATGTTTTCTCTACCTTGTTTTTGAAAAGTGGCACTTGATATTAATTGCATTAGCCTAGCTAGTTTGAGCTTTGTAATAGATGACGACTTCTTCCCCTTCTCTCTCAGAACTCTGTGGACTCTGCAGTGGCGATCAACGATCTGTCTGTTGTTGTGGACCTCTTGAATATTGTCAACCAAAAAGCGTGAGTCCTGGGTGGGGGCAGCCCCTGGGATACTCGAGAACCATCTGGCTGGGTATTGGGAGCACTGCATTGTAGCTGCCTCGTGACCATGGCAGCATGAAATGCATGTGCTTGTAGTCAGATCTTCAAGTCTGCAGTGCCAGTAACTGCTGGAGTTGTATGGGGCCTTTCTGTAGGCAAATGATTTCTCGCAAGGAAAATCGAAGTCTTGGGGCTTCATAAAGTGATTGTGCTGAGAATCAATAAAATATGTCAGAACCTGCCACTTTCTATCACAAGGGGGAGTCAGTGAACTTGCTCAGTAAACTTGAGTGTCGCTGCCTGGGCTTTTTTGCCAGAAGGCATTATTTGTGTCGACTCAGCCTTGTAAAGTCTCAGTCTCTGGTCTCAGAACACGTCCTTTTCTTTTCAGGTCTCTCTGGAAGCTGGATTTGTGTACTATTATCCTGCCGCAGATAGAAAAACTACTCCAAAGTAAATATGAAAGGTGAGGCCCCAAGAACATGGATGTGCTTGAGGGACAAGGTGTGGATATTCATAGGAGAGCTCCACTGGGTATTTTGTAGCTGAAAGAAAATCCTGAAAAATCACAGCAGATACAGTATAATGCTGATACGATGCCTGGAAAAGAGCAATGGAGCTGCCAAGTGTGTGTGGGAAAAGATGGAAAGTATGCACGGGCAAGAAGAGCAGGATGTTGAGATTTGGCGTAGGTGTGTTGGACTGAAAGCAGCTCTGGCAGCCAGGAGGGGTCAAATCAATGTGAAACAAGTGGGCTCTGTGCGCTGATGGGAATGAAACTGTCAGCTTGGGACAAGCGGAATGAAGTCCTGCAACAGCCTTGGGGTCACATGGAAGACTGCTTTGAACCTCATCATTAGGTGGCAAAAAAATGCAGCCTCTCTCTTAAGATGGAGTTTCTGCCTTCCTACTGGGAGAAAGGCTTCTGCCAAGTCCCCTTGGCAGGACATCTCTGCTCTTGAGCTGAAAGGTCCCACTCTGCAGGGTATGTGCCAGGACCTTTCAAAAGGGCTCACTTTGTAGTCTTGACGTGAACCGAGATCGTGTTGGTACTTGGCTGTTGCTCTCCTTACCAGGTTCCACATGGTGGAGTGGGGGTCATTTGAGTAGATTATCCCCAGTGACTGGATGTGAGTGAGGGCTATGTGCTGGGGGGACAGGAATGAAATTCAAGTGGGACCCAATTCTCTGTTTGTTTTTCAGTTATGTGCAGACTGGCTGCACCTCCCTGAAACTCATTCTCCAGAGATTCCTGCCACTGATCACAGACATCCTCGCTGCACCACCTTCTGTTGGAGTGGACATCACCAGAGAGGAAAGGTGAGGCACTTACCTCCACTTGCTTCCTTTTTGAACCAGCCTTTCTCTTGTGTGAGCTTTGCTCCTCATGATACTAGACTGGGCATGCCCTCCCTTTTGTCTGCAAACACCAAACCTTCCTGCTCTGAGAAAAAGACCAAGGACTGCTTTTCCCTCTGTCACTGTGTATTAAGTCATACCTCAACAAAGTGTGATTATGTCAGGAGTAAAACCACCCTGTGGCTTCACCATCTACCTCACAAGACACATGAGTTGTCAGCCAGGCCCTGGATTTCCAGTTTATTCACAGGATAGCTCTGCTCTGAGAACTGGCACTCTGAAACCAGCACCTCCTCCCTCCTTGGACTTTACTGCCAAAGGGGAGAAGAGGAGTGAAAGAGCCCTTATGTGGATGCCATTCTCCTGTGTCATCAGGATGTGGGCTGAATACATGGTGTTTCTGCAGAGCCATGCTCACATTTCAGCCTCTTCCAGGCCACTTGCAGGGCTTGTGTTTTCTCTCCTGCTTGAGTTGCATCTTTGGTGCTACAGGAACAACCACATCTCTTTAGCAGCTGAGGATTCATGCTGTGTCTGCTGTCTGTTTTTTGCAGGCTCCATAAATGCAAGCTGTGCTACAAGCAGCTGAAAAACATCAGCAACATTGTCAAGAACAAGTCTGGGCTCAGTGGCCGCCATGGTAGTGCCTTCCGGGAACTGCATCTCCTCATGGCTGTCTTGGAGTGACAGCCATCACCTCCTCACGTGCAAACACAGGTGGCCAAGCTCCCCTCTGCTCTTGGCGCAGCTGGATTTCACTTCTCTCTGTGTGTCAATCTTCCCCCCCCCACAGCACGGTAGGGAAGTGGAATCTCACTGGCTGGTCGCTGCCCAGCCCTGGTGCCTTACGGGCTGGATGGAGGACCTGAGTGGAGAGACATCTGTGCTGTGTGCGGAGACCTGGCTGTTGGTGGGCCCTGCAAAGCCCCTGTAGGGAAGCAGCTTCATTTCAGCTCTTCATCTGAGCTCTCAGCTGCTCTGTCTCTGTGTGCTGGCCTTTCCCTGACGGGAGGGCTCTGAGACTGCTGTCACCCCTCCTTCACCTATGTGTGCTGTCAGTTCTTGTCGCTTGGCTCTGTGGGCTGGGGCCAGCTGGCCCTGGTCTCTTTGAGTGGCACGCTGAGGACTGCAGCATCCACCCCACAAAAGCCTGCTGAGGGGTGGAGTGCCCTTTCCCTACAGAAGGGACTTCCACTGCTGTGTGGGACTGGCCCCTTTGGCTTGCTTCATCAAACATGAGCCAGGACACTGTGCCACCATGCCTGGTGTGTAGTCCCAAGGACCTGTATTGAGAGGAGGCTGTCTCTTGGCTTCTCAGAAATCCCTGCTGGCACCCTGGGCTGCAGAAGATGATTATCTTCAGACTGTTGCTGGGAACTGAGGTCTACTTGGATCTGTTAAAATATGTGACTTAAACAGGACTTAACGTATGTGTTTGCCTTTGGGGGTAGGGATTTGGGAGGGTGGAGGGACATGGACTAATGTCTTTCTATATCCACTGGACTGATCTTAAGGTTTTTTGTTTTTGTTTTTTTTTTTTTCCAATAAATGTCTGTCAGAACCTTTCTGTCCCTCTTTCTTCTTTCCTGTTGGGAAAGAGGTTCCTGTTGGTGCTTCCCCTGCTCCTCCCAGCCTGTCTCCCATTTTATACACTGGAGCCTGTTCTCCAGGAAACTGTAACTTATAATAAATTTTATTAAAAGATTTGTAACTTTTTTTAAAAAGTTGTGTTAAATGCCTGAATCTCTTGAAGTAGTACTGTTAGTTCACCTTGGCACAGCTCCTGGCTGAGAGCGTCCAGGGAAAGCAGGGCTCTGGTCCCTGCGTGTCCTATGGGGAAGCTGGCCATTCTCACCCTGCTGGGAGGCTGCAGTGAGTAAGTGGATGTGGTGAGTGAGGCAGAGAGACAGCAGTAGCCAGGTGGCTTGCTGAAACCCTGGGGGAGGTTTCACTCTGCTGGGTAGTTCCCAGCCCAAAGAGCAACGTCATTGTTTGCAGCTTTTACTTCTCCCTGGCCTGATGCAGATCTCCTCCCCACTCAATTTCTAGCAGATCTTGGTGTGGTGGCAGTGCCTTGCCTATGTGGTTTTCTTTCTGTGAGCTGACCCAGGCACTGGTGTTTGGGGATGTGGGAGTGTATAGTGGGGCCAACAGGAACGCTAAAGCCAACCCTTACCTTCATCTAAACACAGTCAAGTTTTAGGACCAAAGGGGAGCATCCTGCTCTGCTCCATGGTTCTGGAGGAGGTGGCTCTCATGGTGGCTCATGCAGCAAGAGGCCATCACAGGACAGCAGGACCGGGGCTGAAGATGCTGCCTGCTGCGAGCACCCCAAAACTCACTATGTGTGTCCTGCCTGCACTGCAGCTGCTTGCTGCCTCACCCTGGGCGCTCTCTGGTGATAATCCCATGCCTGGAGCCAACCAAGGTGTGAAAAAGCTCCTCCAGCCCACAGAGCTGGGAGAAGCATGAGATGAAGCAAGATGCTGCAGTGCTGGGGTTTACTTAGGGTTTAACAACTCAATCTCCTGCTAATTAAGGGAGTTCCATAGCTGCAAACTGGGGGGGGGCTGTGCTGGCAGGCTTGTGGAATGAGGGAGTTAATGGTCTTTTCCAGCTGTGGAGAGATGCTGTGCAAGCAGCAATGGGGAGGGAGCACCACTCCGAGCAGGGCTCAAACCTGCTGGAGGGAAATAAGAGCAGTGCAGGAGGACTGGCTTTAACAGTTTATTTAAAATAAGTTTTGTTACAAAACAGGATTTTTTTTTTTAATTATTAAAATACATAGAAACATCTAATCTTACAAAAGGCTAAATTTATTTTTTCCCTTTTTTTTTTTTAAATAGAGTACACTGTGGAAGAGTGAGAGGAGAGGGCTGCGGTGGGAAGGAGCCATCAGTGCATCATCCAGTCGGTTATTTGCGGCAGGAGGAAGCCTACCCATGGGTGGGTGCTCAGCGGTGCAAGGCTCAGTGCCATCTCCTCTGACCCCACCTGCAAGCCACTGTCCCAACACATAATCCAACAGGCTTTTGGGCTGGAGGTTGGTGTGGGGTTTTTTGTTTGTTTTCAACTTGTTTTCCATTCCAAGACCATGTAAACAGGTAAATATTTCAAACACTTTCATCTCGACCACACTGTGATCTCTCTTGACAAGACAACTGGTAAATAACTTTACAATAGCTTCATTCGAGACTGCTAAATCCACCCTGGTGCTGTGTAACACAGGCAGCCCTGCGACCCTTCTCCCTCTGTGCCAGGGCAGCCGGTGCGGGGCCCTGGCAGCACTGGCACCATGATGAATGGCAGCTCGGCTCATGCACGGCACTGGTGTGCCTTCATGCAACAACAGGGCTTGAGAAACCTACAGGGAAAGGAGCTGCTGGGATTTTATTTTTTCTGGCTTAAAATGGAGGAAGCACTGCTCCGAAAGACATCAGGCAGCTAGTCTGGATGCAGTCTTGGGGGAGCTGCGGCCAGGCTGGCCCCATGGCGATAGCAGAGACATGTCCAGGGGTTCGCCTGGCTCCGAGTCCCCTCCAGACAGATACCTTGACTGTTGTTAAAGCTGGAAAGACGGAGGGAGCACCCAGCAGTTCCCCGCTCTGGCTAAGAACAGCTGTCCAGCAAAAACAAGTCAGAGCTGAGCGTCTGAGGGGGCAGATCCCTGCCCAGCACCACTGCCCGCCCCCCCGCTAAGAGAGGGGTCTGGCTGCTGGGAGAGCTCAGCCCCATGCTGCTCATGGTGAGAGGTGCCATCACCCTCTGGTCGTGGGTCCTGGTGGGCAAGGGTATGGCACAGAAGCCTTCATGTCTTCCAGCAGCCAGCTCTTGGTAGCACCATGAGGGGCTGGTTCCTGCAGTGGGTTTGGTGCCAGGGCTGGCACTTGTCACACGGGGACCGGCCTCAGCTTCCCTGGGGATGGAGACACATGTGGGTCACACCGGGCAGGGGACAGGGCCATTGCTGCCCCAGTCCCATCCGGTGGCATTTCAGCAGGTGCTGCGTTGAGCTGGTACCGCAAGCATTCCCATGAGCATCCCCGCGAGCGGCACTGCCCAGCACACCCCTGCCCTGCCCGGGAAGCGGGGCCGAAGCAGAGCCCTCCACCGGCTCCCGGCCGCAGGCACTCACCTGGCAGCCCTGGCTGCCCCTAATTCAGGCTGAAATCGAAGGGGAGAGAAGTTCAGCCCAAGGTCACTGCCACTGCCCTGCACCATCGCCCCCCCTGCACACCCCGAGCTGCCCCCAAGGGTGCTCTTGGGAAAGTGCTTACCAAGCTCCCGATGGCTAATTAGCCATTAGTTAATGAGGTGATTACAAATCAACTAGCTCCCCCACACAGGCTTTGCCTGCCAGTGTTTGGCTGGGACAAGGCTGGCGGCGGGAGCCTCCTCTGATGGAGGGACCCCGGCCAGGCAGACGGAGTGCAGAGTGGGACCACGGTGCCCCACCACCCACCTGAGGTCTGGAGCTTCCTGCGGATGGAGGCGGCACGGCCGGAGAGCTGCCCCGGGCTGGGGGATGCATGGCCCCGGCCAGAGGGTGCCGCGGTCCCCGGCGAGTCACCCTGGGGGGAGACGGGGCATGGCCCCAGGGTCAGCCCATGCCAGTCCCCAGAGGGAAGGAATGGGGATGGGCTCACGGGCAGATTGTGCCTGCCTAGGTAGGGATGCCCAAATACGCTCTGGGGGTCCCACAGGGTTGCTGCAAAACAGGGCTTGGAAGAAGCAAGGTGGCAGCATCGGTTGGATGCCGCTGCTTGGGGACAGCCTGCATCCCACCGGCTGATGCTCCCCAATGGAGGTGTCTCCAGGGGACACTCAACAGCAAACAGCCCTGGGAACCACATGTAGGGGCAAAACAGGGGGACGCCCTGGGGTGACGGGGAAGAGGAAGGGCACCGGCGGCCCCTCGGTTACCTCCAGCTGCTCCTGGCTGGGCCAGGAGGCCAGCTCAGCCTTGCGGGAGACGGGACCCAGCTCCACCGAGCGAACCCTCTCGGCGAACTTCAGGGAGCACAGTGTCTCGCTGGTGTTTTTCTCAGCGGGGGAGACCTGCGGTCAGGCAGGAGCAGGCAGAAAGTCACCCTGCCGCCTGCCTGCACCCCCAGGGCTCCCCCGCTCCGGCAAACACGCTGGGCCGGCGAGATGCTATTATTAACCCGCCGCTCCCAGGATAGCTCCCTCCATCCATGCCCGGGCCAGCGTCTGAGCCAGCTGGATCCCGTCACCAACTGCCCTGGCGCGAGGGACAGCCGGAAAAAGCCGCAGCAGGTGGCAGGGGCTCAGGCACCCCGAGGGGGCTCGGTGCAGGGACAGGCACTCGGCGGGGGGGGTCACAGGGCAGGGATGGAAGAGCTGCCAGAGCATAAAATCCTCCCAGCAAGAGGGGATGGGGAGATGCCAACGTGCAAGGACACCTTGCCCATAGGGACAGCACCTGTGTGCAGGCAGGGAGGGCAGGGTTGCGGACCTCCCAGTTCATCCCCCCATCCCTCCGCCTTGTCTGGGGTGCAGAGACGGGGACAGAGCTGCCCCTGGCACCGCGGGTGCAGACTGGAGGATGTCCCCATCGGCAAGCCCAGTCCCCTGGTCCCAGCCCAGCTCCTGCCTCCACCATCCCCCTCCCCAGCACAGGGGTGAGCAGGGACCAAACCCACCCCAAAACCAGTGCCGACCAGCCGCGGGGATGCCGACAGGCACCGGGTGCCCAGCCCCTACCTGCACCATCATGAGGGTCTTGCTGTCGCCGCTGAGGGAGTCCTGCAGCAGGTAGGTCAGCTTGGAGTTGCGGAAGGGCACGTGGCCTTGCCGGGAGCGCAGGGCGTAAATGACGTCACCCAGCGCCGAGAGGGACTTGTTGATGTGCTGTGCCTCGCGGAGCCGGCTGCCCTCTGCGCCCGACCGCCCGACCCGCTCCGATCCCGCCAGGTCCACCAGGTTCAGCTTCCCTAGGGACACACAGCCAAACCCCCGCCCCGGCTGGCGTCAGCGCCCGACCCTGCGTCCCCCTGGGGATGCCGCGGCCCAGACGCCCCGGTGAGGGGCTTGCCGTCGGGCACCCACCTGTGGTGCGGAGCCCCGTGCTGCGGTCAAGGCCGCGGACGGTGACGATGAGGAGGGCGTGGGAGCGGGAGCTGTGCTCGTTCAGGTTGGTGCACTCCGTCGCCCGGTTGACGTGGCCGAACTCAAAGACCTGGGGGAGCCCAGGGAGGTGGGGGGTGAGGCCAGCCTGCCCCAAACCCACCACGACCCCCGCCATGACCCGGGGACCCCCGGGACTGTAACCTGAGCTACAGCCCTCCAGTGAGGTGCTGGTCCACTGGGGTGATGACTGCTGTCAGGTCTCAGCCTGGGTGACACACCGAAGGCAGAGGGTGACAGGCAGGGCACTGCGGTGACAGCCGGCATCCCACTAATCCCCTGGGAGCCGCTGGGGCCCCACACTTTTATTTTTAACCCCCTGTGGCTCACCCCATGGGACAGTGACCGTTACATCGCACCCAGGGACCTATTTTGGTCTCTGTCGCTCCCCGGTACTTCAGAAATGCTCCCGAATCGGGGGGTCACACCAGCAACACTCCCCCCCTCCCCCAGTTCATCACGCCACCCTCCTGCTCCCACCGCCCCCCCATCTCCCTGCACCTTGTTGATGTCCTCCACGCTCTGCACCCTGAACTCGGTCAGCCCAGGCACGTAGAGCTGCCCACTGCCATCGGGGCACAGCTTGATCTCCAGCTTCTCCTGTGGCTCCTTCCCCAGCAAGTCCCTGGGCAAAGGGGTACCTGTCACCATCCCCACGCCGGGGGGATGACGGGAGCTGGCTCCCCTCTGGCACGGCATCCCCACCACGGCTCAGGGCTGTGTGCCAAGGCTGCCAGAGCAGCCGTATCCTCCCGGGGATGCTGCACATCCTATTTGTAGGCCTTGGCTCTCCGGCTGCCCATGTGCCCGCTCCCACCCAACTCGGACCACGCTCCCATCCAACTTGGACCACGCTCCCATCCCTGCTCTTTATTGCCATTCCCAGTCCCCATTATCCACACGGATGCGCTTGCAGCCTCATCCCACCCCCTCCTGCCTGTGGTTGGGCAGGGGAGGAAAATATTTCTCATGCTTCCAGCTCCCAGTCAGTTATTTCTAAATATAACATCCGGGGGAGCAGGGGCAGGGATGAGAGGGGGATGCCCCAGCCGCTGCATCAGGGCCAGGGAAGCAGGAGCGATGGCAGGGCTGGGAGCCTGTATAAGTAATGGACCTTGAGGGAGGGTGCTTTGCAAGGGCGATGTGCACTGAAAAAATAATTAAAAATAAATCCTTGCACAGCCAAATCAAGCGCCCAAGGCCCTGGGAACAAGCTGCGCAGCCAGGGCAGGGCTGGTAGGACGGGGAGGAGAGCAGCATGGGGTGATGCCCACCGATGCCAGCTCCCCAGCAGCTCCGCTCGCCCCACCAGAAAGTTTTTCCCCCCTTCCCTGTACCTGAGCGCCTCATTGTAGATTTCAGCGGCGCTGACGCTGATGGCGTAGTCCCAGTCGGCTGCCTTGCTCCGCACCTCGGAGAAGAGGAGCTGCAGGGCTCGCTGGTTGATTCCTGGGTTGGCTGCAGTTCCCTGATGGATTGGGATGATTAATGGGGGGTGGGAGAAAACACCCTCTGGGATTTTATTCTGCATTTTTTTTCCTGAGCAGGAGCAAAGCCCAGGGCGGTGTTGCGGAGAGCTGCACAAACCCCTCGAGAGCAGCAGTGACCATCGCTGGTGCACCCTGGGTCAGAGCTGGCCGCCAGCCTGGTTAGGGGAGGGTGCCAAGACTGGGCACCACAGAATGGGAAGCCAAGGAAGAAGAGGGAAGCAAAGCCAGGCAAACTCACCTCCATCGTGTAGGTTTTTCCTGCCCCCGTCTGCCCGTAGGCGAAGATGCAGACGTTGTAGCCGTCGATGCAGGAGGTGACCAGGGCTTGAACCTCCTGAAACACCTGGGGGGGAGGGGGGGTGGACCGGGGAGCGTCAGGAGAAGGTGGCTGCATCCCCCCTTCACGCAGCAGCGTGGATGGCAGAACCCACCTCCTCCTGGGATGCTTGTGGGGGGAAGACCTTATCCAGCTCGAAGGACACCTGCTTCCCCTTGTGCAGGAGGTGCAGGACGGCATCATCATCGGCGTCGAAGGTCAGCGCGTTGGCCGCCTCCGGGCCCTCGCCATCCTCCTTTGTGATGGGGCGGACTCGCCCAAAAACACGGATGTTTCCTTGGAGGGGGGAGGGGGGGATGCAGGGACGGTGTCAGCCCCAGCACATCCTGCTGCCACCCTCGGTCACCGTCAAACACCGGGTGGGCTGAATGCTGCCAGCTTGCTGCTGACCAAAGCATCCCATCACCGACCCAAGCATCTCATGGGGATGCGGAGCACCCAAGTCATGGTGCTGGGGTGCAGCAGCGTGATGCTCCCCTGTCCCTCCTGCCCTCCCCCTCGGGGACATACTCTCCCGTGATGGGACCCGCCACCCTCCTCACGCACCTTTCAGCCGCACCAGCTCGTTGTGACACTTCTTGCGGAGCTGCAGCTCCCGCCGGTACTTGCGCAGCAGCTCCCGGTTGGTGCTGTGCACCTCCTCGATGGCCTGGCCGATCTGGGGGGGCGGACGGAGAGCAGCGGCTCAACGACCTTCACAGCATCCCCACCCCACACAGCGGGGAGCCGGGGTAGCGGTCCCAAGGGGCTCACCTCGGCCCTGGCGCTCCGCAGGGTCTCCTGGAGGAGCAGGGGGAAATCGCGGACCTGACGCTTCAGGCTGTTGTAGTCGTGGGTGAGGGTGCGCAGTGCCGGCTGCAGCGTCAGCAGGTTGGTCCGGACGCCTGCAGGCACGAGGCAGGGTGAGGGGCAGGTAGCACAGCCCCCCAGCACCGGCCAGGTGACCCTGCGAGTCCCCCGCCCTCTCCTCACCCGCCAGGTTTTCGTGCACCGCCTTCATCTCCACTTGGGCGCGGGAAAACGCCTCTTCAATGGCGCGGTTCTTCTCCTCCTCCATCGCCTGCATCTCCTCCAGCATCTGCCCGTGGGCTCGCTCCAGCTCGGCCTCGTACATCATGATCTGGGAGAGGAGCAAGGGGGGGTATCACCAAGCTGGTGACCACCTGCTGCCACGCCACATCACCCGGCGAGCACCACGCAGACAAGAACTGCCGTGGCGATTTCTGATTTACACCCGTTGCACTCAGACCTGAGCTCGGAGCTGAGCCGCCGTCTTTTGGGAACTCTGCAGCTGCTGCTCCATCTCCTTCAGCACCTGCCTCTGCATCCCCACCTGCTCCTGCAGGTACTGGTTTCGGGACTGGCTCTCGCACAGGGCTTGTTTTGCCTTGGCTGACTCCACCTCCACTGTCTTGATGATGTACTGGGAGGAAAAGCACCCATAGATGGGGTGTACTGGGAAAGCAGCACCCAGGATGGAGCCGGTGTTGGCCCGAGGGGGTTGATTTACAAAATCACGATGCTGCGCTGATGTGGTCAGGGAAGTGGGATGGGTGGCACTTGCAAGGCACCTGCTGGGCACCGCTAGGCACCCAGCTCAGCTCCCCCTGCCCCTCCAGGAGAGATGGAGAGCCCCATGGTGCTCACCTTTATCTGCTGGGGCTGGGACTTGAGGCTGGCAATAGTCTCCTGGCTGTCCCGCAGCCGCCGGCTGAGCCGCTCCTCCTCCTCGGCTCTCTCGGCCAGGGAGTCCTTGAGCCGCAGCTCCACCTCGGCCAAGCGGTTCGTCTTCTGCTGCACCTCCAGGTCCAGCTCCGCCAGCTTGGCCCGCATCTCCTCCGCCTCCCGCTGCAGCTGGGACAGCCGCTCCTGCAGCCCGGCGTTCTCCTGGCCCCGAAACAGCACAGCCGAGGCCGCGTCACCCACGGGTACCCATCAACCTGCCACCACCGCCGCCACCGCCGGTGACTCACCTGGAGGTGGGCACAGTCCCGGCACGGTGCCTGCTGCTGCCGCCGCAGCTCCCGCAGCTCCCCCTCGCACGCCTTCATCTCCTGCCGCAAGCGCTCGTTCTCGGCCGCCAGCAGGTCCCGGTGCTTCTCCGCATCCGTGCCACCCTGCCGATGGGAGGGGATGGAAGCCTGCTGCAGCCCGGGGAGCCCCTGCCTGCAGCATCAGGGGACCCCCAGCCTGCTATGTCGGGGAGCGCCAGCCTGCTGCACCCCAGGGAGCCCCCAGCCCTCTGCACCCAGGGGAGCCCCCACCTGCCACACTGGGGACCCCCCCAGCCTGCTGCATCAACGAGCCTCCGGCTGCTGCCCCCGGGGAGCCCCTGGTCTGCCACACTCAGGGACCCCCAGCCTGCGGCACCAGAGGAACCCCCAGCCTACCACGTCAGAGACTCCCCGCTGTGCCCAGGGAGCCCCCATCCTGCCCTCAGAGAGCCCCCGCTGTACCCAGGGGGGGCTTTCGCTTCCCACCGCAGGGCGACAGCGTCGGGGGGGCCTTTGCCAGCTACACCCCACAGATACCGGTTGTGATATTGCGTTGGACAGAAACTCCCGCAAACTTTCGTCTCAATGGCTCCGTCGCGGCTCGCAGGGTCCAAACCATGACCCTGGGGAGGTTTTAATCCTTCTACCCCTTCCCTGCCTGCCCCCTTCCTCCTCAGGGAGCCACAGCTCCGGCGTCCCTTGGGGCAAGGTTGGCTCAGCCCAAGCCCGGTGGCAGCTCACCAGCTCCGAGCGCAGCCGGCTGATCTCCTGTGCCTGCTCCAGGAGCTTCGCCTTCAGAGTTTCAACCTGTCAACACAGGCAAGGTTAACCAGGAGGCATCTCAGCAGCTTTTGGAGGAGACCTCGTGGTGCCACCCCGGCCACCAACGTCCAGTCTGGCTCGCACATTTGTTATGCCTTAATTTTCCACCTCGCTCTGAGCGCCTGATTCACATGAGCTGATTAAAATGAGCGTTAATGAAAGCCTTGCTTCGACCTTGTTCGACCGTGGCTATAATTTGTCCATGTTGAGCATTAGCAGAAACCATTATTAAAAAAAAAAAAAAAAGCATCGTCTTTGGAGAAGGAAAAAAACAAACCTATCCATAACTGTGTTTAAAGAGCCAGGAGCACCTCGTCCTGCCCTTGCAACACAGCTTTGCTTTGCCTTCTCTATTTTTCTTTCTAGGAAAGTTATCTTGGGAGAAAGAGGGAGCAGGAGCTCTTTGAGAAGTCCACGTGTCTGAGTCCAAGGGGAGGATGCTCCCCAGCCACTCCTGCCTGGGCATCTGCCCATCCCATGGGGACCAGGCCATCCTCCCTGCAAAACCAGGTGGATCTCATAAATCCTCCAATTTTTTGTGCAGGGACCAGTGAGGCCCTCAAAAAAATATGCAGTTATTCAAAATAACAGTGGCAGCGAGTGCTTAGCAAAGCCAGTGGTCTTGTGCGCTGTGTTTTTATGGGGTTTGCCTGCCTGCTCTGTCCCTCGGCCCTGTGCCCAAAAACCGATGGCCACTGGGCGAGTATCGCTGCTTCCCCAAAACTTACCCTGGAGAGAGGCGGACCTGGCTGCACGCTTCACCACCGTCCCCCAGATCCCAGCTCAGTTCCCAGTTTCCCCACGCCGGGAAGCCGCCGTGCCGCCAAACCCCTCACCCGGATGCGGCAGGCTATTTCCCCATCCAAATAACCAGCTTTTTCTAAGCAACCGGGTCTCCATGGACCATAATTTAGGAACTGCTGATTAATAACAAATGCAGATGTGCTGACATGGTGCCATAATTAATGACGATAAGTTATTAAGCCGCACCCTTACGGACACGGCAGCACGGCGGGCGAGCACGTCCTGCGTGGCCCCGCGCGCTCGGCAGGGCACGGCCGGGGGCTCCGCAGGCGAGCTCCGCGCGCTTATGGCCATGATCTGGGGAAGGCAGCTGCTCCCTGCCGGCATCGGGAACCCCCCTCCCTCCACAGTGGGGCTCCCTGGCTCCGGCTGGGGGGCCGAGTGCGTGCCGAACACACCGGCCTCGCTCTTGAGTGGGAAAATCCCATTTCCGTATTCAGTAAGGTAGATTATTAAGGGTTTTTTTTTTTTTAAGTATTTTTAAAAGAGGGGAGGGACCAAGAAGACCAAGTCACGGCTTGTTGCGGGGAAGCTGCCACCCCAGCTGGCCAACACGCACGCCGGAGCCTGCCCACCGCTCCCCGTGCCAGCGGCACCCGAAAATGCCAATACACCTCTATCCCCTACCTGCTCGGGCACCTCCAGCTGCATCCTGCTCTCTGGAGGTGACAGGGACTCCTTGGCAGCCGGATCTGGCTCGAGCCGTGGCCCGGCCATCCCTGAGCTTTGGAAGTCTGGGTCAGTGCTTCGCTCTGGCCGGCGTTGGCTGCGCTTGCTGCCGAACTGGCTGGTGCAGGGCCGGATCCTGCTAGCGCTCACGCTTGTGTCATGCAGAGTATGCCAACCAAATGCAGGACAATTACCTCCACCTTTTTGACACCAGTGGAACAAGCAGAACCTGACTGTAACAGCTTCCACAACAGCCACATGCAAATCCCTTTACGAGCAGCCGGAATTTCAATCTCCCTGGGACGACCCAGGTCCTCGTGCCGAGGATGCAGCCACACTGGCGCAGGAGATGGCTTTTGGGGGGGTTCTGGTGGCGGTGGCCAAAATGCTCTGCCCTTTGGCAGACAGCTCTGTGCCCTCACATTCACTTTCCACCTCCTGACTCTCAAAAGTCACTAAAATTAATCTGCTGGGTTAGTCTAACGAGCTTATCCAGCAGTGGCGGCCCTGCGCTGGGTGGATGGATGGATGACTGCCGCGGGGCTCTGACCCCGATGCCCAAAGCCCTCCTGGCCGCGTCATGTCCAAGGAGCCACACGCCTTCGCCGGCATTATTGCGGTGTCACCGTCATGCCAATCGGGGGGCTGTGAGCATCCCGAGGGAGGCACAGCCAAAGCTGGTGGGACGGCCATGGTACTCAGGAGCACCCAGCTCCCCGATCATCCCTATGCACCTGAGCGGAGATGATGCTCCGTGAGGGAGGTCGTATGCTCTTTCCAAGCATGGTCCTCACTAACTGCGAGCCACGGTGCTCCGGCCAAGCCGCAGCCTGAAGTTGGAGACCCTGACAGACCCCCTCGTGTCCCCCTGTGCCCACTGTACCTGGCCTTGCAGCTGGAGAGAGCGGGAGAGCTCGTCGCTCTCCCGGGCAGCGAGCTTCTCCTGCAGCCCCAGCAGCTCCTCCTGCAGCTGCAGCTTCTCCTCCTGCAGATGCGCCATGGAGGCCATCACCTTCTGGATCACCGGGAAGGGTCGGGCCGCTGGCAGGCTGGCACGTTTCCCACTGCAGAGCCTCCCTCCTGCAGTGGGAGGAAGGATGAAGCTGGTCAGGATCCAGCCACCTCGCTGGGGAACGAGATGCCAGCTATGGGAAGAGTCCCCAGGGGATGTGGTGGAGATGGAACGGTGGGAAGCGAGACTTGCAGAAGTCCCACGGAGAGCAGTGATGTGCCAAGAGCTGCATCCTGAGCGCCACGGTACTGACCACGGCCGGCCGGGCGAGCCCCTGTGGCGGGGTGGGAGCCAAAGGGATCTGCCGATGCCAGCATCCCAGGCCGTAAGACAGAGCACCTGCCTACAGCACCGCGCCAGGACCCAGCCCCATCACGCACCGAGCTGCTGCCACCTCACTCAGATAACAACCGCCTTCGCCACGGCGCTCTGATTCATCCCGGCATCGTTTTTTCTGAATGAGCAGGTGCCGGTGGAAACCAGTATGCGATCGTGTTATTAAAGACTGCATCGTTACACACAAATATAATGGAAGCCAAATTAAAATTATATGGGTACCTTGAATGGCCGTATTGCCTAATCCTTGTGCGTTTGGCTTTCTAACCTTCCTAGTATTATTTTAAACATCGTTTTCTGTGTGTTAATAGAGCCACCGGTGCTGACAGAAGCCAACCTGGCTGTACATCAGAGCCTACCAAATGAACCCCTAAATGACTTGGTAGTTCCCGAGAAGAAATGAGCTGGCCTGACTCATTCCCAACGTGGGGATGAGGCACAGCAGCGGGCGAACCGGTGGCCAGGATCCCGGCTGCCCGGCACCCTTCCCTGTCTGCCATGGATTTCATCCGCTGCCACCAGAAACTTGAGGTTTTAAAGGCAGGAGGTGATGCTGGGAGTCGCTTTGCTGCCTGTGGGCAGATGCTGCCTGCTTTATGGGAAACATCCTGAATACAAGAAACAAGACTTTTTTTGTCTGCGAATCAGACTTTCTACCTCTAAAAGGAGATAAAGAGCCAGCAGAGGGGGCAAAAAATGGAATGCTGGGACCAAACCATGGCTCCGCTGTCGACTATGTGCTGTGGGACTTATCTGGCAATGTCTGCAGAAGCGATCGCCGGATTTTGTCTCCCTGCCTTGGGCTGGATACCCTGAAAGAGCACTGACGGGCGGTGGCTTTTCTTTTTTTCCATGCTGAAAGCTCAGCTGAGCTCAGGCAGGTGCCTGTGATGTTCCCTTTAAACCCAGCACACACAAAACCCACCCCAAAACTCCTAAAGTTAACAGGAACGCCAGCTCTTGCCCCTTGGGGAGCGTGTAGGGATAAGACAAGATTACAGGAGGCACCAGGGCTCCTGTGGAAACACCATGTGTCTGCACACATCATCCAGGCTAATCCCGGGCTGGGACCAAAGGCTTCTGCAGAGCTGGGTTCAAAGCCACAACACCCGGCTGCAAGTAAAACTGTCGGGCAGGAGTGATCCCGCACAGATAACGTGCTCCTCCTTGCTCCAACACCTTCCTCCTGCAAGAGCATCCTTGTGAGAGGAGGTGCCGGCCAGACCTGCATTACATCTACCACCAGGCAGACAAGCTGGTGGCAATGTGGGGTCTGAGCACGGCACGCACACCCTCCTGTTTTCCAAAATGCTTTGAAACCCGTTTGGAAAGGTGGCCATTTCCACGGCTCTGCCCCGTTACCATTGCCACACAGACTCCCTTCCTCCTGCATCCCTGCCTCTTCCCACCAGCCACCCCGCACCAGGAGCTCCTCGGGGATGCAGCCAGGGACCACATGGGGAGCAGCTCCCGGGATGTGCCCTGACAAGCCTGGACAATTCAGTCCTGATGGAGAAAGATGGGAAACCATGGGGATTCACCAGCCCTGGCACAGCCACGCATGCTGCAAGCGTTTCCACAAATGTTACGTTTTCCTTAAGAGGGAGAAAAGAGCGGTGGGTTTGCGGACACTCACCTGCTCTGTTCACCCAGTTAAATAATTCATCGGTCACCTGGCATCATCCGACAGCTGGCTGGTGTTTGATTTCTACCGAGACCCGATCCCCCCCTGGTGAGCGCAGCCGTGTGTCTATGTGCACCCCGAAAGAGGAGAGGTCCCCCCGGTACCTGCCAGCAGCACCAGGTGCCCATCCCATCGCATCCCTCCTCCTGAGCACCCGCCGCTGTATCCCAGCTTCCCCTTACCTGCTTTCTCCAGGTTCATGGTGGAGGCTGCCTGCACCGGCCTGGCAGCTGCCGGCTCACGGGGGGACGCCAGTGGCTCCTCCGTGGCCAGTGTTGGGGCCTGGCGCCGGCTCTCCCCGCTCCGCTCACCCGCCGCCTCCTGCAGGGCCTGTGTCCGCGAGAAGAAACAGGACGGAGAGCTGAGATGCATCAAACGCGCACATTGTTGTGGACACAGTGCCGGCAGCCGGCATTTCACCGAGCTGGCCAGGAGAAGCAGGCAGGGAGGAGGTCGCAGAGGACTGGACAGCGGGGGGATACCAGGGGGGAAACCCTCCCTCCAAGGGATTTTAGTGTCGGGAAGCTGCCGTGATGAATTTATCACCTTGCTTTTAGTTCTCCCCAGAAACACCTCCTTCCCTCAGCTTGAAATTCAGTTATACTGAATTTCACCTATTTTTCTCTCTATAGCCTTAAAATAAAAGACCCTGGCTTGCAGGCAAGGTTGAATGTGAAGTTGCTCGCTGGCGAGCCATGGCGCAGGTAATGCCATGCCCTGTGGGATGGAGCACAGCTCTGAAAAAAACAGAGAAGAAATCTGGAAGGAGGGAAAGGAATATAGAGAAGGTCCCAAATTTCTGTATCTATCGCATCTATCACTGGCTTGCAGGGAAAAAAAATAGATGCTTTTTTTAATCACCATTTAAAAAAGCGTTACGGCATGGATGCTTTCAGAAAGCTGCGCTGCCGATCGGCTGAGCTTGCAGAATTGCTCCCTGCCTCACTCAAAAGCGCCTTTTCTTACTTATATCTTATTTCAGAGCCTGTGGCATCGACCTGCGGATCAGCGATGCTGGGGAAACCTGTCTCACCCCAGCAGAGGGGTGAATACTCTGTACATGCCAAATTTCTGAGAGCAATTTGGAAGGAGGTGATGGTAGCAGCCTCCTGGAGAAGCTGCGTGTCTGTGGTGCCTCTACGTTTGAGACTCCGGGAGGGTTTCGCCGGAGGGAATGCATCAAGGCTGGTGTGAGATAAGAAGGTGCTTTCCTTCTTTTCAAAGAAGGGGAATTTAAATGATTTGCCTGAAGCCCAGAATGAACTGGTGGCAGCCACAGCAGTACATGGCGTCCTGACACTGTCCCTGGCCATGGAAGCCTTCCTCCTCCTCCTCCATCCTGCTGGCAAACACCATCTCACAGCACCGCATTTTCTTATCACCCTTCTGCCTTGAGCTCTCCTGCCTACCTGACCTAGAAGTGACCGAGAAAATACTATTCCGGGCTGTTTCCTGGCATTTTTTGACGCCTTCCAACTTCCTGGAAATGCTCTTCCCTCCCCACCCAGGCAGCAGCTCTGCGCTCTGCTCGAGGCATGCAGCACTGGGGCTGCGGTGATGGGGGGGACCAGCCAGCTCCCACCGCAAGATGGCCCAGCAGGATGCTTCCCACCACCCCAAAAACGCCCTCCCCACCCAAGCCATGGCCAGCTCAGTGCTCCTCACCTGGAGAGCCAGGCAGAGCCTGTGGGAGTTCGTAGCGTCCGGCCAGCTCACACGGAGGATTTTATGGTGAACAAGCTTAGGCAGCAGAGGAACCTGGGGAGAGGCGCCCGCTCCGCTCCCGGTGATGAGTGTGTCCTGCCCACAGCCTGAAATGGGGCAAAAAGCATCACTGGATCAACCCGAGACCCCAGGATGGACACAGCCTTCGGCCTCGCTCAGCAACCCCACTTCCTCCTCCCTGCCACCGCTGCCACCGCACTGGTGCGGAAGAGACTGTGCACGAGTTTTATTAAAAATGTTAATTAAGTTAATTAGAAAAATTAGCCCTTCAGGGGGTGGAGACTGGTTGCCAATGACTAGTAATGAGAATTCAAGGTGTAGCATCCGTCTGTCCTCTGCAGGACCAGATCTGTCCCCCTGCTGGGGACATCCCACGCCTGCCCCTCGCCAAGCCACTCCACTTCCCACGATCCTATCTCGAAAAAGCTGCCAAAGCCGGCTTGCATCACCGAAACCAGACGGACGGACCCTGCCGGCATCACCTTCCTCCACTGCCCCCAAATATTTCCTTTATTTGTCATGCAGTCAAACCCGAAAGCAGACAGGACAGCAGTTCCTTGTCCTTCTGAGCCACACAGAAGGAAAACAGCATCTCAAGGACCTTTTTCCTGTGGCTGTGTCCTCCTCTGCTACGGGAAAAGCAGCTGGCGAGGGCTACATCCCAATGGGATCTGCTTGGGGACCCTGTGCCCCCTCCCCATCCACCTGCCACAAGCACTGCCACCACTGCAGGCAGCCAAATGGCTTCTCTGGCAGGCAGGAAAAAAAATCAACAACCAACAAATAAAACCCCACTAATGCAGGGGTTTTTTTTTGCCCTAAAATCATCCGGAGGCGCTTGGGCCTGAGGTGGAAGCAGCATGTGGAGGGAGATGTGCCCTGATGAAATCAGTCCATCGCTCTGGACTTCTTCCCAGCCTGTAATTAGCCATAACATTTTGCGCGCGCCGTGAAAATCGAGTGTTTCCAAAGCGCTGGCGGATGCCCAGATAAGAGGCGATGAGTTCCCCATCCCAGCACGGGCGGTGGCAGCCGCCGAGCAGAGGAAGCGCTGAAAAACTCCGTTTTCGGAGGCTTTGATGCCGATCAGCGTTAGGCTGGACTGGCCCGAATGCCAGGGAAGAAGCAGCACCTAGATAAGCGGCTGCCAGCACATAGGGATGGCGAACACTGAAACCAACAGCAAAAAAAGCCCAAACGGCGGGGTTCAGCCTCCCCCTTTGCCAAAACCCATCCAGCACCACCGAAGAGAGAGGTGGGAAGGGCTGTTTCCCGACAAGTGGCTGCAGGTTGGGGCAAGCAGTTGCCCGCCCGCCTGCAAAACAGCTCAGCCGCCGCAGAGAAAAGCCCTCGACTAAACTCACCTACGGGGTCTGTGCACCGGGGCGAGATAAGGAGCCCTTCCAAGGAGCTGAGGCCGGGGAGAAGCGAGGGCCCTGCGTCTTCCCTGCCATGTGTATCGCTCCGTTTTCTTTCTCACATGTTAAATTTGAACCTTTCTCCCTAAGCTTCCTGCTCGGAAGGGCCAGAAGGGAGGTGGAGGCAGCCCTCTCTGCTCACCCCCCCGGCTGCCTACCGCTTCATGCCCGCTTCCGAGTCTCCATTTCTCAAATCCCGAGCTTCATCCGGAAAGAAATGTAAAAAATGCAGGCTGGCCTGTTCCCGGCCTCTCCTTCCCCAGGCGTGAGCAAGGGCGTGAGCGCAGCAGGCTGAGCCCCAAGGGAAGAGGACGAGCCGCCGCCGTACTCACCGTCCGGGGAAAGGTCCTTCGTCTTCCAGGCAGCTCTCGCCGAGGGTACGGCTCCCAGATCCCAGGTTTTGCGGGCTGTGATCATGGCACGGGGGTCCCGAGCGCCGCGATACCTCTGCGGATAAGTGCAAGGACAGACAGCTCAGCCTGGCCTCAGTTTCCAGCCGTGAAAGCCCCGGAGGCCGTTCTGGAACAAACCACGACGGCAACCCCGTCCCCGAGTCCCGAATCCCACAGAAAGTTGCATCAATCCCGATTTCACTCCCGGGGCCGGGGGTGCCGAAAGCCCCAGGCTCCCTCCGGGCTGCCGGCGGATGTGACATAAACCGGGTCTGTAATTAATTTACTCATTCCTGAAGCCTTTCCAGGCTCCTCCTAACCGCGAGCTGGGGGTTAGTTCTTGCTTTATTAACTCCAGGACCGCGGGCAGCCCGGAGCAGCGCCCTGCCCGGGCCGCGCAGCCCCCGCTGCCCCGGCACCGGGGCCGCCTCGGCGGGGGACGGGGGGCGCGGAGCCCCGGCACCGCCCCGCCCGCCGCCCCTTGTTCTCCCAACCGGCGGCCCGGGGGGGGGGGGCGGCGGGTTCCAGGCGGGCAGGGTGGTCCCGGTGCCGGTGCTGGTGCCGGTCCCGGTGCCGGTGCTGGTGCCGGTCCCGGTGCGCGGGAGGCGCAGCCCCGCCCCGCGCCCCCCGCCCCGGTGCCGGTGCGCAAAGGCCCGGCAACGCCCCGCTCTGCTCCGCCGGTGCCGGTGCCGGTGCTGCCGCCCGCTACAGGCTAACGGGAAACCGTACTCTCGCCGCCGCCCCGGGTGCTCCGTGCCAGGCGCTCCCCAGCCCCCTCAGACAAAGGCAGCCCCGGTCCGGTCCGGTCCGGTCCGGTCCAGCCCGGCTCCCTTCTCCCGGCCCCCCCCGGCGGTGCCGCTGCCGCCCCCACGGGGCCACTCACCGGGCGCGGAGCGGCAGGGCAGCCGACGCCAGCCCCGGCCCCGGGCCCGCCCTCCCGGGCACTTCGATAACGGAAACGGCGAGCTCCGCCCCGCTCTCGTTGCCGTGGAAACCCTCGAAACCCCCCGACGGGCGGCGGAGGCGGGGCTCCCCATTCTCCTCCCCGCCCCGGCCCGGTCCCGGGGAGCTCCCGCTGCGCCCCCGCTGCAGCCCCAGCCCCTCTTGCCGGAGCCCCGGGGAGCTCAGGGGAGCCCCGGTGCTCCCCTGACCCCCCCTTGTCAGAGCCCCGGGGGGCTCCCGGTGTGTCCCCGGTACCGCCGGTGTTTCCCTGGCCCTTCCCACCCCTGTCCCGGTGCTCTTCGGGGACCCCCGGTGTACCCCCATCCTGCTCGCACACCCCTGCCGGCGTGGCTCACTGGGGCGTTCCTGCCCCCCCCAGCACCGAAGCGCAGCGCGGCTGCGGCTGCGGCACTTTTTCCCAGGGAACGATGGGGACGGAGCCACCGGAACCACCCGAAAGGTGATGGCGGTGCCGGTGACCCTCGTGCGGAGGACCAGAGGTGACGAACCGTGCCCTCGCCTTCTGCCACGTCCCCACCTAAACACCGGTGCATCCGCCGGCACCGATGCCAACTGGCACCCCAGGCTCGCCGGGGCCCGGGGACCCAGATTTCACAGGGAAAACAACCTGTTTCTACCCCGCGGCCGTGAGGAAAACAGCACGGCGTGCCCCGAGACCTCTCCAAAGGCCCTGGTGTCAGAAAGGCAATAAAAAATTCTGCTTTAAATATAATTTATACGCATTTTTAGGGTGTGATTTGTATCTCCCTGTCTGTATTGCGCACACCATCATTATGTTAATGGCTGGTTTGGGTGACACAAGTTACTCAGGACTTGTTCATGGTAATTAACTGGCAGTACCAGATATTTCCCACACCAAAACTGAACTTGGCATCCGTGGCGGCGGATGCCCCATGCCGACGTCTCACGTCCGCACGCCTGATGTCGGGCTGACCTGTGGGGTGCGCGGGTCCTGTGCGGCTTTGGGGATGCGGGGGTGGGGGTCCCTTGGGAGATGGTGCGGGTTTGGTGCCAGCCCTGCAGGGCTGGGAAGGAGAAGGCTCTGCCCGCCGGCGAGGTGGGCTCCCCTTGGACCAGGGGTCCGTCACCTCCCACCCTGCCACGCTCAATCCCAGCCTTTTGCTCGCTCCTGGCCGGGTTTGAAGCAGGATTCGGCCTTGTCCTCCCATCCTGGCATCTCCCTCTTGGGCATCCTCAGAGACCCCCCATGCGCCACCCCATCCCCTGCTACGAGCCAGCCCCACGGATGGGGGGTGATGGGGAGTCACCGCCAGCGTGGGATGGGACACAAGCCGCTCCAGCCACTCATCCCAGGGAAAGGAGGCTGGTCACCTCCATGTCCCCATGCCCCTGGCGCAGCACCTTGTCCCTGAGAAGCAAATGCCACCCTGGCCCGGCCGCTGCCTCCCCCTCTGCGCTGCAGCTGCCTTCCCCCTGCCACCAGCGCAGCAGAAACAAACCCAGCAAAAACCTCCCAGCCCCTGCAATGCAATGCCTCCCCTTTGCTTCAGCTGAGGTTTATTGGGGTTCCCAGCACAGAGCCCTCAGCGTGGATGGATATATGTGTGCGCATCTATAGCCACACATATATATGTACATATATATACACCCGTAGAAGACCTAAGCAGTTGTGCTGATTTGCATAAATACCCTATTATCTGTGCAGCTCCTTTGACTGGTTTGGTGATAATATTGACACACATAAAGTTACTTTCTACTTTCCGATAGCAACTGTAATGCCCTATCATCACACTGACTTCATTTACAAGCTGTAAGGGTAAAATAAATGTTTATGTAAATGACTGTAACTGCTAAGTAATTTCCTGGCTTTTGAATGCTTCAGGTTTTTAACGGTATTGCAATTATGCAATGCACGTAAGTTGTATCAGTTACAACAAATAAGTCTAAATTAACCAGGCATATGCGTGAATTCCCCAGTTTAGAAAAATAACTTAATGAATAAGCATGGAGCAAAATTTGAGATGCAGAAGGGGTTTTGTGCCAACAGCCATATTCAAATAGTCACCTGTGAGCATTAAAAAACCCACCACTTCGAGCTGTGGGGCTGCTTTTCAGTGAGGATGGCACGGCTTTCCAGCAGCCTCAGCACACCAGGGACAGGATCTCCAGGGATCCAGAAGTGGGGTTATTCAGGGTTGGATGCACGCTGGCGGCCAAGCTCCATTTCCCTTGGCCGCAATGGTATTTAGCTCAAGGGAGTGCCGTAAATCCCAGGGGATGCCCGCTTGCTGCCAGATGGGCTGGGGGGCCGAGGGGCAGCACGGGAGCCCGTGCAGGCAGCGGGTACCCTGCTCATACCCCGCTTTCCACAGGGATTCACCGATGCTGGCTGGGATAATCTCAGCCTGCTCCCCCAGCAATGCTCCGGTCCTCATTTTCTTGGATGTCACGTCTCTGTGACCTGAGCAAGCACCGGCTGACGACATCGCTGAAGGTATTTTTAGAAATGCTGCTTTGCAGGCAGGCAGAGAAAAGGCAGCAACCGGCAGGGCTCGCCGCCAACGGCACCCTCCTGCGAGCACCCAGCAGGTAGTGGGAAGGGTCGATATATTGACGACCATCAGCGCTAAAACACAGCTGCCCTCCGCAGACAGTACTGGCGGCACTGGCCTGCAGCTGCTGGGGGACGGTGACCCTGGCGTGGGTTTGGCTCTTTGCTTTTAGCCCAGACTTTTCTGTAGCCGAAAAGCATCGCTGTTAAGTCAGGCAGGTTAATTCGCCTTTTACTTGGATGAAGGGAAGCTCCAGCAATCAAAACACATTGCTGAGCGAGGCCTTTTGCATTAGGCATTTGTTCTGCCCCAAGCAAATATTTAACCTACATCTGTAAGACAGCTAAAAAATCCCCCAAATCCCAGCAAAAATTTAACTCCCCCTCCCTTCCCTTTGAGCAACCTGATAACCTAGTCCAGGAATGCAGGCAGGAGCATACCTGAAGCCTCTTGTATATTGGGATGCTCCCCGTAGAAAACTCCCACCAGAAGCACCAGGCGTCATGAGAACGTGTCCCCAGAGCACGATTAATTATAACCTAGCTCATTATTCTCATTTCGCTCCTCCTTGAGGAGGTGAGGGGATTTCTCGGCGTTGCTGAGGCACAGTTTGCCAAGCCAACATGAAACACTTACCAAAGCAGGAACTAACCCCCTGCATTCCTACATTGCCGTTTTGTGCAAAGATAGGAGTTTTAATTAAGTCTTAGCAAGCTCCTGAGAAATGTAATACTCGTTTTAAAGTTCACCATGTGAATTAATTCACCCCGGAGGCTCCGATCCTTGAGATAGGCTTGCGTTGATGGGTGGAGAGTGGGAGCTGGGGAGGGGTGTTGCAAGGATCGCTGCCTTGGGACGCATCAGGCTGCTGCTGGCCACGGCAGCAGCTTTGGATGGTGGCAGGGGGCTCGGCAGCGGCTGGTCTCAGCCCCCCCGGCCAAACCCCGTGAGCTGGTTATGCCAGGTTTGGGCTGCCAGGGTGGTAGAGAGCAGCCCAGGGCAGCACGGAGCCTGTCCGGAGCCGAGGAGCCGGCCGGTCCAGAGCTGAGGAGCTGGTCGGTCCGGCTGAGAGTTGCTGCACGTGGCGGCTCGGCTCTGCCTGTGTCCCCCCATGCAAATCTCTTTTATATTAAGCAAATGACAAAAGCGACATCTTTTTCAACTTGCTCTATTCAGGTAGAGAAAAAAACTCTGCAACACACACTGTAACTCACCCGCAGTCAGGAGAGTGCCGTGCAAGATACAGCAGCCATCAGATGGGCAGCTTTTCCACCCCTCCAAATTTCCTACACCGGACTGTGTTGCAGAGCCATCTAACCAAAACCTCAGCCTCCGAGTCTCCCTTTTACCTACCTTTTCTCTTCATCATATCTTTCAGCTGGCTTCAGGTACGACTTGGGTTTGGCTTTAATGCTTGTGCCTCCCCTAAGCAAAGCGCTGCCGGGCTCATCCTGCACCACGCTGGCTGCTGGGGAGCTGTGAGCTGCTCTGCGGGAGGACCGCAGCTCACCTGCTAAGTCATTAATGTTTCATGGCATTAACCAATACGGGCTCCTGCTTACAAAGCACTTCTTAGAAACAAGGCTAAGAATAAGCACGTCCTGGACGAAGCTAAAACTACTCTGTCAGCTGAGGGATGCCCATGCTGGTTTGAGCAGACCCAGCAAGGAGGGAGCTTGACACCAAGTAAATATCATCCAGGACATTTTATCCAGCAAATAAAAATTAAGGCTGTACTGGAAAGATCACTGCATCCCAAGCAGGAGGTCCTGGAGCTCCTGGTCTGGCAGGAGCCCACCGGCCATCCCCCAGCCAGTGCTTATGGGGCGTCCTTGGGACCCTCCGCTCAGGACCTTGGGTGCTTTTTGCAATTCTTTTTCATTAAAAAAAAAAAGTATGAAGATAGAAGCTGCAGGTGGGTAACTGGGATTTTTTTTCAGAGTTTTGTTACTTCTACCACTCATTTTCTCCTTGAAGCCAAGCCCCTGTGGTGCCACCGAGCCCCTTACCCTGGCTGGGTGACACCGGTAGCAGCGTGTGCAAAGGCAGGGTTAGGCTTTCCTCTGCACAGGCAAAAGTGATGGGAGCCATCTCCTTTAAAAAATACATTCAGTTCTCCGCAAAACCATTTATTTTTAGTACCCTCCAAAGTGTGCTTGTCTTTGGAGAAGAAATAAGGCAAAAGGAGTAATTCTGAATAATTTAGGGAATAGACTTTTGGGGCTGATGTAAGTGGCCATGCCATGCTGGCGGGGGCTGGAGGAATGCAGGGCTCACTAATAATACCCAGCTAGTTCAGGCATGGGCACAAGTAAATCAGCAAGAGCCTCTACAGGGAAGAAGGAATTACCCCTATGGCCATAAAGTAAATGCACCCATGTAAAGGAAAATACTGTGATGGCAGTTAATCCATGAGACGGCCTCAGCTGCATCCTGACTGCAACGCGAAAGCTGCACCCAACAAAGAGATTAATATGCAAACGAGGTGGGATATTCTCTGATGGAATTAAATAGCCTTCTCGCTAACAGGCTTTGACTGCTCGATATCGAACTGTCTGCAAAATCCCACTGTGAGTTCACCCCGGCACGGATACAGCCACACTGGTGCTGCCGCCTCCAGGTCCTCGGAACACTCTGTGTCACCTATAGATTTTAACGTGCCCTAGGGATGTTCAGTGGGCACGGTCCAGCCGCTCCACTTGTCCCACCATGTCTCAGCGCCAGCGTGCACGGGATGCTGTACCACCACTTCTCCGTCTGCTCTTTTGCACCAAAGTCCTCCAGCAGGACAGAAACATTATCCTCCCATGCATTATTGACACCCGTTATGTATAATGGATGTCCCTGTGTTCACACCGGCGATGCGGCTCGGAGCCCTGCAGCAGTGGTGCCTGCGCCAGCTCCCGGGTGGGCATCGGCAGAGCCCCTTGGCCACAGCCTCGGGATGTGCCGGCTCAGCCGTGTCCAGGCGCCCGTTTGCATCCGAGTCCCTCGTTTCCCCGGCACCGCAGGGATGCTCCCACCATCTCTGTGCGCTGCTGGGCAATCTCCTTCCCACTGTTATCTTCCCCGAGCCCGAGCATGCCAGCCTGCCCCGTATTATTGTGGCTTCCCACTTAACAGGGGAAAAGGCTGAGGTCTTTCTGGTTTAACTTACTGAAACGTATTTCAAGGTGATTTAATTATTGTGAACTTAACTGGGACCAAATTCTCATTTTTTTTCTTCTAAAATGTACCTGAGATGGTGAAGAATTAATTAATAGGAAGAATCGCCAAAGAAATCCATGACTCTACCTGCCAAATTATTACAGAGAAAACTATTTTTTCCTCTTAAAACATAACACACAAATAGATGCACAACTACCATAGAAACTCATGCTGTTTCAAAATAAAAGCAAAATTTCTTGTTCCCATGCTGGTGCTTCAAAGACATCATTCTACTGCAGCAGACCACAGAATCGAAAACTGCAAATAAAATGCCAGGATCATCCTCACAGCAGGTTTTGCACCCAACGAGGGTCTTCTGCTTCTCTGTTAAGCCAGTGCAAGTTAGGGAGACAATCAAAGGAAACATTAAATTTCAGCCTCCCACTAAGGTTTGGGGAAAACGGAGCAGCGCAGTGCTGTGCAAAGCTATTTGAGAAAAGAAAACTTTTACTTCTACGGCCAATGAATATTAAACAGCCACACGCTTCGGCTCTGCCGCCTGCACCCGGCATTGCGTGAGCAGATTTAATTTGTCTTTATGAAGAGGAGCGGACCCACACCCCTATTTTCATGCATATGCCTTAGAGATGAGCGGGATGTGAAGAGTGAACCCGAGTCCTCTCTGCCAGGAGATCCCTTGAGCAATCACTCACAACAGGAAAAACAAGGAGACATTAAGGAAAATCTGGCAGCACAGGCAGGAGGGTTTATACAGACTGACATGGAATAATTGCCAGCTCGCTGCTTTTTTTTCATGCAAACCTTCCTGGGCTTTCAGGTCCATTTGGGGATCCTAGAGGGGTGTCGGCTGGAAAAATAAGGATGAGATGGAGAAAGAAATAGTACGTGAGGTGGGACTGAGGCATGGCTGGGGTGCTCAGCGTCCCAGGCGAGGTGGGACCGGGGCTCTCTGGGGCTTACACGTCTCTATTCAGCTACCTTCATCTTCATCCCACCAGACAAAACGTGCTGCTTAATTAACCCCTTGGGAAACAGCGGCAGAAAAAACACAGAGCCTGTGTGCAAACATCCGGGCACGTGTCACGAAAACTACTCCAATCCAGAGGTATTTTGCTGGTTTTCATCCCCAGCCTTCACTTTTGATGCAGACTCTGCTCACCCCCCAGCCCACCGGTCTCACCTGCAGGCCCGGCCAGGCCAACCCTGGTCTCAGGCACATTTTTCGGAAGCATCCTCCTCCATGGGCCAGTCTCTGCATGGCACCCGCAGGTCGGCAGAAACACCCCCTGAGGCTGCGGCGATCACCCTCCTCGCCGCAAGCAGGGATGCTCTCCACAGCCTGTGTCCCGCTCTTCTTGCTGTTCCCCTTCCTCCAGCCCTGCACCGACAGTCCCGCCAGTGCACACAGTGCATGCATGGCTCAATGCAGCCCGGGAAGGGGTGCCGAGCTCTGGATATGGCCCGTATGGACCCCCGCTGCAAGCCTCCCTAGGACCCTGGGAGCAAGCTGGGCTGGCGTGGATGATGCTGGCAGCAGCTTTCTGGGGTGGGATGCTTCACCGTGCTTTTCCATACATGGTGCCACGCTGCTGGCACGTTGGCACTGGAAAATAGTTGCCTTTTCGTCAGGGGCTTTGTCAACTCCGCCCCAAATCTCAGGGGTCCCTAGGTGAAGCCTCCCAGCAGTTCTCCTCTTCCCTTGTTAAGGACCAGTAAATGCTTTTGTAGAGATGGTCTGTAACTGTGCCCAGTCCCAGAGGGGTCCCAGGGGCTGATGCAGAGCCAGGGTGGCAGGATCCCTCCAGGGATGCTCTGCTCGCTGCCAGCTTCCCCAGTGAGCGAAGGCAGAGGATGGCTTCCCGCACCCAGCGTCACCTTCACCACTGAATTTCTCAGCCCGCAAAAAACCTCTGGTGGCTCTGCCCCATCCGTGACTGGAGACGGAGAAAACGATGTCCCCTCCACTCCCATCTGCCAGTGCATTAGGAAAATGAGAGCTGATTAAAGTCCGTCCCCTCCTGAGCACCATTGGTCCCCAGTAAATTGCTGACACAACCTATTTGGTAGCATTGGCAGACAGGTAGACTTTCCTCCCTCTGCAGACATCCAGATTTAGATGGGTTTGGGGTCGCTTGGGTCTGCTGCTCTGAGCACTGGCTATAGGCAAAAGAAGTGGTTTAATTGCCCAGAATAAGTGTGTTAATTGGATTTATTTTTTTCCGTCACCCGTTAAAAGGTTGGCTCAGGCAATACCTTTCCTTGCAGACCCGCTCCTCCACTGAACACTGCGTGAGGATGCTGGGATGGGATGGGAAGGAGCTCGGAGGAAAGTGCTCCTGTGTGCCCACACCACCCTATAGACCCGCATTAGCTGGAAGGCCCCTGTAGCACCCAAAACTCTTCTGTTTCTTGAGGTAGGCAAGCTGGAAAGCCCCATTTCCCTGCCATTAACCTCCACCTGCGAGCACTTTCTAGAAGGCAGCCAAGAACAGTAAAACCAGGGAGATTTGCAAAATAAACAGCAATCAAACACAAAGACCTTGGTTCCTGCTCTGGAGGGTGTCTGCCAAGACACACAGATCGTATCAGGCTAATTTACAAAAGGAAAACCGCCCTAATTAGTGTTCAGGAAAGCACTTTAATGAGAAGCGCTTTACTGTAAAAAGCAAGAGCGCCAAGAGGTCAAGTAGTTCCTAAATGCCAGAAAAACAGGAAAGGGGGCAGAGCTGATGTCTGCCCGCCCAGGCCGCAGCACCGTTTTCTCACTTTTTTAATGATATTTCAGGTTATTAGTGAGGAATTTATAAAACCCAGACCCTAATGCCCAGCGACAGGGCAGACACTGTACACAATAACCTCTGATCATCGTAATGCCAGATGTGGCCAGCTCACGCTGGGGAGGGTTCCCTGCAGCCCTCGCAGACATCTCCCCCCCTTTTTGGGGCATAGCATCGGTTTTACAGCTGGAGTTCCCCCTTGCGAAGGGGACCCCAGAAGCCCTGTCAATGCTACGAATCCCGTCTTGCTGGCGGCTGTGACGGCGGCTAGTAACCATGGCAGCAGAGAGATTTTCACGTGATATTGGTATTTCTGCAGCACAAAAGAGCCTCTTATCTAGAATGAGTAACTAGTCTGGCTGGTCTTCATTCCTCCAGTTATTGCTAAGACAGAGCAGCATGGCATGGTCCATGTGATGCTCACCCTGGGGTGAATTTGAACTATCCATGGGGATACCCACAGGCTGGGACATATGGGAGGTTCCAGAATGTAAAAGGATGTTCACATGGGTGCTGCGGCAACGGTCCTGCTGCACAGAGGCAGACCCAGCCCACCATTTCCAAACAGTTAAAGCTGGAAGGGGAGCACTGGCCATCCCGGTGAGCTCAAGCTTGCAACGCAAGTACCTGCAAAATGTGTGAAGCACATTGAGCCATGCCGTCCCCGGGATGTCACAGCCCAGAGCTGGCAGGGATGTCCTCCGGCCGCCCCATAGCATCCCCACAACCTGATTTATCTCACTTCTCCGGTTGTTCACACTTCCCTCAAATCCCTTCCAATTTATCCAAGAAAACAGGTTTTGGACTTTAACTGTGTGACTTCCAGCTCTTCTCATGCATGAAGTGACTTCTAAAAGCAGAAGAAAATGCATGAAGTAAGGTAAGTATCTAGGCTTTACTCTTCAGATGACTCAAACCCAACTCGCTGGATATTGCTCAGATCTCCCTAAGACATTCACCCTAGGGCACGTGCCAAAGCTGGAAAGTTTCGTCCCGGAATAAGAATGGGTAAACAAGGAAAGAATGAGAAAAGGAAAAATGTCATCCAGCCCAAGCTAAGCCCAAGCTGCTGTTAATAAATGCTGACATGGGCACCCGCCAGCTTGTGTACCTCTACGTGACCCCTTCCCAAATGGTGGTCTGGCTTTTTTTTCAGGGTGTTAACTCCAGTGGGACCGTTACTGCACATAAAAGGAGCTATATGCTCAGGGCAGAGAAAACCAGACTTGTATTAGCTCCATTTTAGAGGCAGGTAAAAGGGATTCAGGGGGATTTAGTTGCAACCATCACTCAAAGCAGATCTACACAACGGAAAAAATATATATAGGCAGAAAAAGTGGTTTACAGACTGTTCCCAGAATTAAGAGCATGTCCTGCTGGTTAAGGTATCCAGGTTTCAAGGTTAAAGTGCTTAATTTTATTTCAAGCTTTCTAATTAAACACCATTTAACTGGGCTTTCCATTTATCCTGCAATTTCTTTCTAGACCCGAGGCTAATCCTCAAACCTGCTTATTTGTTTTTACTTTCGTTATAACCTTATCAGTGATTAACCTGCAATTGCACTTAATCTTTTTAAAAGATTGCTCCGACTATAAATACAGAGAAGCTACCTGCCCTGTTTCTATCCAGAGGAAAACAACTTCTTCCATATTCAGATGTCTATGGTGGGTTATACTATTCCTTTTGTAAGTTGATTTTTTTTTTATCTGAGACATTTGTCTTTAACTTCATACAGAACATTAAATCAGTATCACTTTTCTGAAAGATGTAACAGCGCAGGCCACAAGGAATAGTATATATAAATACTAAAAAGTATCTATCATTATATAAAAGTGTGTGTGTATATATATCTATATTAAAACAGTATATTAAAGCCTCCTAAAGTAAAGATGCTGCTTGTGACAGTGAGGCAAAAGCTAATACATTAATACAGATCCAACAACAGCAAGCTCTGCTTCTTCAGCGGTTATCTGTTCCACTTATTTCACTCAAAAGCAGCAAGAGCTAAAATATTGTTGCAAGAAAACCTGGTTTCTATGACCGTGGACCTCTGAGAAATCAGTTAATCAGAAATAGAAGTCAGGAAGGACACTGCAATGCAGAAATTCCAGGGTGCTGGACTGGCAATAAGCAACTGCCCAGCAAGATCCCCCAAATACTGCATTAGTATTAGTAGAGAATCTCATATCGGATCAATCCAACACTTACCGACATCAAAGTGGAATGAGCAAAAGCTAATATGACATGCAGTAAAGGTACACGGAGCATTACCAAATCCATCAAGAACATTACAAGGGCAGTGGAAAGAACAGACCTGTGATAAGTGCATGCTGCAAGATATTTAATAGGAACGACTGCAAAGGAGGCCCATTGCAAATACAGCAAAACTGGTGAATCAATGGAATTACAAAACTCAGCAGAAAGCCAATTTATGGCAACCCCCAAAACAAGAGGCACTAAATGAGCTGCTCATCTCCTTAGCCTACCTGTCATTTCTAAATAGTCCTGCACAGCAAATAGATCTGAGCTCAACTCCACAACCCAGCCTGTAAGCCCAACCCTACCTTGACCTTAATTATTACCTGGAGAATAATCTCTCTAAAGAACTAAAGCCGTAAACAGATCACAGAGGAGGATAATTTCAAATCTACCCGTGGTTCCAGAATTACCAGTTATGTATCCATCAGCATGTTGAAAACTAAGATCTTCATGCAAGTATTTGCCATTTAAGAAAGCTTTTTTCCTTCCTTCTGGTGATGAAAAACATATTACAATTCTACTACTACTATTACATGACCTCTGAGCCTCTAAAAAGTTTATTGGAAAATCTGTGAACTGTGTGTGGGGACTTTACTGGCTCTGTCGGTGCATCAGTGAGCAAAAAAATATAAAACAACTGGGATTTTGAAATAAATCCACAGCAAATGAATGGTAATCTACATGGTGTTTATTGTAGATATAGTCAATTATGAAAGCCATTACAGCCCACTATTTATTTAAATGTTTTTTCTAAACCATATCAAATCGCAGCAGCAAATCAGAACCCCAGTTTGACTTTTGCACGTTTCCTGGTTTGATAATACAAACATTTACCATCTAGTGAAAAAAAAATACTTTGCACTCCCCAGTGAAACCTTCTACCAGCAGGAAACCGCTTGCAAATGACTAAGGACGAGAAATATTTAGGGAGGTTTGGGCGAGTCCAGGTTTTCCCCTGCAATGTTAAGGGCAATGGTGGCTTCAGACCCTCCTGCGGTATATTGGAGCTCATTAAATTTGTTTAAAAGAGAGCAAGCTATCGTTAATTAACATATGTCCTGGCTTTTTGCTGCCACAGAAACCCACCTATTTTCAAGAGAAGGGAAAAAACACAACAAAATAAGATGACCCCATAGGAGGTGAAGATCAGCCCCAGGCTGCTGATGGGAAGAAGGATCACCCACGTATGGGGCGATGCTGGTGCTGACACCCTTCACGAACAGCCCGGCTGTCTCACGGCCAGACCTGTGAAACCTGCAGCGCTGCTCACAGTATTTGCTGAACACCTGAAAAGTCCCTTGGCCATGGCGCTGAGGCTGCTCCCTGCGGCAAAACCTGCCCCAGCTTTTCCTCCGGAGGATGGAAACCGGCTCCTCTTGATGGAGCCAGCTGTGCCACGGAGACCTGGCCAGCCAAAACCTTGGGGAGGATCTGCATCGTCTCACCCGGCACCGCCTCATCCCCCACTTCTCACGACCTCTCAGGTCACCAGCAGCTCGCTCTGCTCGGCGCTGACTTTGAGGAAGATGAGGAACTGGTCGTGCTGGAGGAAGACTGGACACCTTGAGCCATCAGCTGGGCGTGCTGGCTGCTAACCAGGCGTTTGCCTTCTCATCCAGTGCCCGGACCCAGCATTGGGAGAGCGCCTTTACAAGCCCCGTTTGCAGTGACGAGCAAGACCAGAGTGGCTTCTCCATGGGAAGCATGGCCAAGAGCCAACCAAGTGACCAAAAGGGGCTGGAAATTGGCTGCTGGAGACATGGCAGATCACTGAGGTCCAGCAATGAGCGCAGGGGACCACCTGCACAATTGTGCATGCTCATTTGCATGCTACGGGCTCTGGTCTGACTCTGAAACGCTGGCTGGGAGAGGAGAGCACTTACCGCACTTCTCTTTTCTATCCCAGCTGGAAACCAACACGGCTTCTCCCTTCCTGCGCTCGGTTTATCCCTGGTGCACCCATGGAAACCCAGAGCTGGAAAGGATCTCCAGAAACATCTCCTCATCCAGGACTGTGCTTCTCCATCCCTTAAAGATGCTCATCAAATCTCTCTGTGACAGCCACCAGTGATGGAGAGCCCACCACCTCCCTGGGTGGGTGGCTGGCAGGAGGAACTCCTCTTCCCACAAGGCAAACCCAAGGTGGTCTTGGCACCATGCAGGGACGGACCCTCAAGCATCTCACAGTCTATACACACCGGGATGGACCTAGGCCTTCTCGTGACAGTGTGATTTGGCCTGTGCTCGGCTTATGAGCATAGTCCACATCCTTTTTGGATGAATCACTTTCCAGCTGCTGCTGACAACCTTGAGCCCAACAGAGAAACCTTGTTGGTTTTTTTTCCCCTCGTTTCTGGCCAAGAAGTGACTCAGCTGTCAGAGGTGAATAACTCTTCACGCTTTATCTGAACACTCATTAACCATCCAGAGCCATAAAAAGCAGTTTCTTCAGGGCTCAATCTCTGTAAGGCTGGATTTTGAAGCAAGAGGGCTGGCCTGACATTTAGTGCCGATATTCATAAAGACGCTCAATAAAAATATATCTCCAGAGCACGGAAGCCTTGTATGGTTCTGGGTCATATGGCAGAGGGTTTTATTAACAGTGGGTGAAGGTCTAGGCAGAAAAGAAAGGCAGATCCTACCCACAGCACTTAGCGAAGCCTACAGCCACTGCATGGAAAGCGTTAATGACAAAAACTTCTACCCCAGGTGTTTGCCTGACTCCTCCTCCTGCCCCAGGATCTACTAGTTTTTCATTTCTCTTCTTTTTCTTCTTCTTTCTCTGAAATCTCAGCAGCAAGGATTTCTTCATCCTCTTGTGCTGTAGAAATCACACGAATGGTGACTAAACTATCAGAAGATTTTGAGAATATTTCTTCTCCCAGGTGGGTGCGTGCTTTGTGGGATGTGACAGGCGATCTCTGGTGCACTGGTGATTTCGGTGGGATTGGACTGAAACTGGAACCCTGCAATAAAAAAAAAAAAAAAAAAAAAAGGTAAAATCTACCTTAGCACACCCTTGTCCACCACCCCCAAGCATGGCGTCTGCACTGCGCAAAGCCCAACAGGGGTTTTGCAGAGTTTCACAGCTCTGGACCCCATCATCGGGATGTCAGCTTGCTGCCAGAGACGACCTGTGAGAAGGGCAGCTGGCTTATATTCTGCACATCTTGAGAGAAGTACACTGAGATGAGCACAACAAAGCTTTCTCACACCTCCTGCACTAGCTCTTGTTTTGCTCCTTGGAGTATCTGGAGGGGGTTATCTCAGCAAAAGCTTGGCAGAAGTGTTGTTGTGAGGGAGCAGCCCTGGACTGCCCTGTCCTAAAGCTGCCTTTAGAGAGGAGCCTCAGAAACCTCACCTACAGACGTGCCATGGAGAGGGATGTCCTTCTAATGGGGTCCTACGAATCCCTTTAGCGGGGTTAGCTCCTAATATGTGCACCCTCCAACGACGGGTCTTGTTGCCACCACTGTAGGGAGCACAGCACGAGCACACGGTGCCACTGTTTACCGTTGCCTTTACTGGGTTATTAATTAGTGTTAAGCACCGTATTGTGTGAAGCCTCCTAGTGCTTTTGGGAAGGACTGCAGAAATGCAATTATGCTCAGCATCTCCCTGGATACTTAGCCAGCCTCAAGGCCATTGTGTGCTCCCTATCAGCTGCTCTTTCACCTCCCTTTACATGTCCAGAGGTGATAGTCTGCATAATTCCATGCTGGGAAGAGTAACAACCAGGTCTGCATGGAGATACAACCTTTTTTGTGAGTTTAGCAGAGACACTTGGAAATTAAAAAAAAAAAAAAAGAGCAGGCTCATTTTCTTTTTCAGTTGCTCATGACAAAAAAGCAAGGGTGATTTCACTGCAGCTCATGCAGAGCCAGCAGGATGGTGTGCCTCTGCCTTGACCATGCCGTGAAAGCTTTGCAAATATTGACTGGCCTGTGGATGCTGGATGCCAGCATCACCCTCCGTCCCGCCAGCACATTGATTAATTACGAGTGGCTCTGGCTCTGCGGCACGGAAGAGATATTCGTCTGTGGCTGTAACCCAGCTAGAAATTAGACTCGGGCTCAGCATAGCTGGGCAAAAAGTCAATGTATTTCCCTTTTGTGTTGCAAAACAAACCCCTGTGGGACAATGACATTCTCCCAAGGCCGTGTGTAAGACGCTGGACCACCCCTTCCCATCTGCCGGCACTACATCAGACCCCGATGACCTGAGCTCACTCCTTTAAGGCACCTTAATGACACTCAGGCTCTGGAGCCAGTGGGGGAGAGCAGCGACTGGACACCTAACGAACCAAAGCCAAATTGCCATCCTGCCCACACTGACCTGCATCGCCTTCAGCTCCTTCAGCCTCCACCGGAGCTGCGCCAGTGGCCTTTTGCCCCCCATCCTCCCTGTGGCGGCCAGGGCAGCCTGGAAGAGCTTTGGGGTGTCAGCTTTTGGGGGGATGATCAGGGGGTCTCCAGGCGCTCCTTTCTCATCTTTGGGTTTATTGTTGTTTTTCAGCATTTTCCTACAGCAAGGTAAAGGAAAGATGATTTCAGTCCAGGGACATATTATACTAGCTGGATTTTATAATGCAGAAAGGATGGGGATTTTTTACGCCTTAGAAAGGACAGAATAACAAATCTAAGTAACGGTAAAAACTAAAGCGAGTATTTGAATAGATTTTTAAACGAATGCACTTCAGCCACGTTGGTTCCCGAGTTGCACCCGCTTTTAGCAGTGAAGCTTTGCAGCAGGGCTGGGCTGGCTCTGGGCATCTCCAGCCTCCCCAGCCCAGCAGCAAGGGCTGGGTGCCCTCTGCCGAAGCGCAGCAGCTCCAGCCTGGCTCTTCTCCGGGGACACGTGCCTAATACCCGGTGCCTGCAGCAGGAGCTTTCCCAGGGCTTCACACAGAGAGAAATCTCCCCTGCGATCTTGAAACCCATACTCTGTTTTGTTTTGTTTTTTTAAACCCCCACAGGCTAGAAAGCAGCAGCCAGATACGCACTTGGCCTTCTTACGCAGCAGCTTCTGAGACTCCGGGTAATGCACCAAAATCTCGTTCAAGTCCTTCTTATCCAAAATGAAAAGGTTAGCGAATCCATGAGCTATGACGTTTGCTGTTCGGCGATTTCCCCCTCCTGCTGCCAGCAAGCTGAGAGAGACATGGTGACATGTCAGTGTTGTTATTCACAGGATAACTTAATCCCCCTTTTCATGTCTCCGTTCCTTTCTTTCAGAGGACTCAGTTTAATTTTCACCCCCAATTAAATTTTCCAAGCCCAAATTTTAAAGAATAATGGGAAACGTTGGCATGGAGCGCTATATAAAAATTGATTTGCCTGTTCCAAGATTTAAATATTGCATTTTACACCAGCCTAATGTCTGCTGGGCTGTAGGGAGACAAACCCTATCACCGTGTTACAAATTGGTACAGGACTTTACATGCCCATAAAATGGGCAGATTAATGGTTGGGGGGCTGTTTTAGTGCAACATCTTTTCTTCATGTTCCCATCACTCCATATACCTCTGCTTGCTGTCCCTAGCTTCCCAGGCAGAAAACAGCATGATGACAAAAGTAGTGGAAAAGCTCCGAGAAAAAAGCTGTTATTTGTGTAGCAGATGCTGCTCAGTGTTCACAGCTCTCAGTCACAAAGATTAATTAGGGTGTTGCTGATCTCCCCACCTCCCACCCTCCTCACCCAGAGCCCGCAAGCTGTATTTCCCTGGCCCCTGGCAGTGCTTCACTCACCTTATTTCTCCAAACACGGATCCGGCTTTCAGGGTCACCAGCACGGTTTTGCCGTCAGGTCCCCCCAGCACCTGCACTTGTCCCGCTTGGATAATGTACATCTCACGGCCAATTTCTCCCTGCAGGGAAGATGCGTGCTGTGTGGGGTGCCCAGAAACAGGGAGACCTTATGGATGCCCTAACCTGCATCTTGCTGGAAACCCCCACGACCATACTGCCCTCTCCAAGCTCTCAAAATGCTTTGTCCTGATGATGCTCACTCCCAAGCATCCTCATCTAAGCATCCCAAAGTCTCCTCCAGCTCAGCAGGCTCTTCCCTGCTGTCCTGCTGTTCGTGGCTGCAGCAGAAGAGGTCAGTCTTTACACAAGACCAGCTGCAACAGAGGATGGTTTTGTTCTGAATTCCCTCCCTGCTCGACGCCACGGTGATGGGCCAGGCCTGGCCTGCCCCGCTCTGCATTGCCCGGCCATGACACTGGGGATGGGAGGGCACCCAAGCATCTCATTACCTTCTTACACACGTAGTCATTAGGCAGGTAGACCACTGATCTGAGCCGCTTCAGCATGTCAAAGATCATCTGCCTGTCGCAGCCCTGAGCCAAAACAGAGCCAACAGCACCGTTAGTCCGTGCCGGCACGGCAGGCTCCACCAGCCAGGACCCGCGCTGCAGAGGATACCTGGAAGAGGGCCACTTTGCTCACGATGTTGTAGTTCACGTCGATGGCGATGTCCAGCCTCATCTTGTCTGGCAGCTGCACCAGCAGCTCTGACTCATCTGTGAGACAAAGCAGAAAACTGGCTGTTTCCAGCCCTTGATCCAAGAGCATGTGCTTGGTGTGGCAGCGTGCTGGTGGCAGAAGGCAGGAGCCAGCTCACCCAGAAGGGTCTCCTCCAGCCTCTGCCCACCCAGCAACCTGCAGGGCTAAAGCCAACGGGTGATGGAGAGCCGCCCTTCATGTTATCCCTGCCCTGACGGCTCTCAGAGACAGACCAGTGAGCCCAAGCCAGCACCTTTCTTGGCCAGGAGAGCAGGCGTAGAGGTCCTGCCTGATGATTTACTGGTAGGGCGAGCTAGTGGGTTTACTGTTGGACACGTTCTGGCCAGCAATTGCCAGTCACTGCCCTCTCCCCAGGGACCGGCGGGTGGGATGCTGGACTCACTCAGTGCACTGTGAGTGATGCCGGGTCACCATGGTGCTGTGACCCGCTGGCAGCCTGTATACTCTATAGGTGGGCAAAAAAAGCCCCTATAGCGAAGAGTAAAATAAGCCACCCCCCGCCCCAAAACTGTAGTGCTATTTGACAGTAACGTTTCTGCAAAGCAACCGCAGTAAAAAACACGCGATGCAAGTGTTGGTCCTTGGAGCGGTTGGATCTCACCTAGCATGCCTTGCGAATGCCATGTGTACTCATACCATGTTTTCACCCGGTTCTGAACAGTTCTGGGAATTTTGTAGAAGTTCATGTATTTAATGGTACTGTCCATGCAGCTCCGATAGTAAGTTTGCCCCGCAGTAGCGGCACCAACCACATCTCTCATCTGAATGGGAGGAAGAGATGTTTTAATTGCTGTCACTTATCCATCACACAGGCTAAGCAGTCTAGAGCATGTATGCTGAGTCTTAACAGCATCTGCCAAATACTTTTTGTCTTCCACCAATGCTGAGCAGGTCTTCACATGGGGAAAACAAACCTGGAGATGCAAACTTGTGGACCAACCCCATGAAAATGTTCCCTACCTGAGGCTGGGAACCCCCCACAACTCCCGCTCACCTGCCCTATCATGATGGAGAAAGCAAAGACGCCCGTGAAGTAGTTCAGCAGCTGGAAGACGATCTCAAACAGTGTCTTGGGGTCCGGCAGGCCACCGATGGTGATGAGGGTTTTGACTGCCCAGTAGTAGCAGCGGATGTAGCTGGGAGGAAAAGAGATGGCAGCTTTGAAGGCGTTTCTAGCGTGAAGGCCTGTTTCACCCCTCAGTACCAAGCTCACATCCTCTGGCCACGGCAAGCCAGAGCCTGTTGAGAGTAATTATGGGTGATGAAGGGAAAACTAAGGGGCTGCAGGCTCCCCACCACAGTTGCAGGTGCTTCTGGAGATGCTACAGGAGCAGGGGGACATAGCCACCCTCCACAAACCTCCAACAACCCTTAGCTGCTCCGGCTACTCCCACTTTCTGCTTCTTACAGCTCTACTACCATAAACCAGCAACGTATTTGCAGCAACATTTACACTTTTAGAAATAGTCAAGGGGAAAAAAGGGTTTGTGAGCAAATTGTTGGCATAGGACTCAGGAGATGTTGAGCAAATTCTTGGTTCACTGGTCTTGGGCACTCCCTTGGATGTCATAGTTACACATAGAGATAGAGATATGTATATCACACAAAATAGCTATGTAGCGGCAACATTAACATGAGAAGCTGAGTGCTCAAAGGGAAGGCAACACTCACACTAACGCTGCATGGGTGACAGTCACTTGTCCCCACCTACACCCACACCTCATAGTAAGTCTTTAATGCACTTACCCGTGCCTTTTTACAGGAAACTCTCATTTACTGCATGGTGCTAAGTTAGCTAAACATTACTCAATATTTTATTTTGCTTATGTTGTGAAACACACAGGTGTGGGCATTTGCTACAAGGTGGCATTCAGCTCGTGAGCTGAGTACTCTCCCTGTGGCATCCATCACTGACGATGCAATGGACATTTAACGTGTGTATCTTGGAAATGCCATGGTGAGGGGACAGGATGGCCACCATCCCTGTCTCGCATCCTGGGAATGAGGGCACTGGGCTGGTCCAAAGAGCCTGACACACGGCACCTAGGACATACAGCTTCAAGCCTCCATCCTGACCTGGCAGCAGGTCAACATGAACAGAAACAGGGCTGACACTGCCATCCTGCTCGGCCAGGGAGAACTCCCTTGCTTCCCAGCACCAGGTTTCCAGTTTTTCAGCCTCTTCAACTTGCCATTGCCTTCCATCTGAGCCCAGCTGCAGCCTCTTTGTCTTGCAGCACCATATATTACTGCACATCCCATCCTTCCTGTCCCTGTCATTCTCCCTGGCTCTGCACCTTCTCCTGGCACCCCCAACCCTTTGCTTCAGGGTTTTTTATGAATCTGGCTGCATCCCTTCTTGCTCCAGTTCATCACAGCAAGCTGTGCTACGTGAGGACCCAAGCCCTGGCTTGTACCTGTTTCCTTCCCCATCATAGACCCAGGTGGTAGAGCCCAGTCCTTCGTAGGCTGATGCCCAGTAATAGAGGCAGGAGTTCACGTGCAAGCTGTACAGTAAATAGGCAGTGGTCCGGATCACTCTGCAAAAAAAAAAAAAAAAAATAGGAGAGAGCAGGAGGGGAGATGATAGAGTGTCTGCTGGGAGGAACACATCAGATCCACCCCTGGCATCACAAGGAGCTTTGATGCGATGAGCCGAGTGCTGACCATGCAGGTCCTGCCAATGCAGGAACCACAGAGCACCCAAACATGCAGCCCCTCTGCTCCCTCTCGCAGCCCTGCAGCTCCTGAAGTGCCAGAAAAAGCAGCTTATCTGCTGGCAGGTCCTCTTCACTGCCAGCACCCCTGTCTCCACTGGGTCGGGGAGAGGTGATCCTACCCACGTGGGCTCCAGGACCTCCACGTTCAGCCTGCACCAGCCAGTGCCCCTGTCAGCTGGTCCAGGAACAGCAGGAAAATAAATCAGAAACCCAGAACAGGTGCACACCAAAGTGAAACCTTCTTCCCCAGTAGCAAAGAGCAACTCCATGCTCTGTCCCTCCCTCCCTTCCCCTCACCTGTAGATGTATGCCTTGCTCAGAATAGCCTCCAGGCGGTTGTTGAACTCGAAGAAGGCCATGTACTGGGAGGAGAAGGAAAGCAGCGTGCTCCAGCTTCCCGCGGCACCCACCGGGAGAGTTACATCCCCATAAAACCCCGCTCCCTCTCCATTTCCCTCCTGCAGCCCCTCTACAGCAGAACTGCCACAGACAGACTTGGCTCCATCTGTAAGTGCCCTGCTATTCAAATGTGAGTGTGTTTTAGGATTGAAATGAAGTGTTTGACCAACAACCCTGCAAAGCCTTTGGTACAAGACTTCTGTCCATTTTAGAATCCTCTCATCATCATTGATGAGTCTAGCAAGCCAAAGCTTACCCAAAACAATATGGGACTTCTTCACATCCACTGCAACTGGTGCTCTGCCTGATTTTATAAGCTCCAACTCACCTTCAGACAGCGAGGAAAGCGCAGGAGCGGGTTGACACCGACTTTGAAGTAGAAGAAATCCAGGGGCAGGAGGCACACCACATCCATCTGAGATCCACACAAAAAGAGAAACTTCTGTGGGGACCTGCAGGCATGGTTGGGTGGAGCTGCAGGCCACAGTTCAGATTAAAGATTCAGAATAATAAATAAAAGTATGTCAAACCTTAAAGCGTTGTGATCGCAGGTAGTTCTCTTTCATGGCCTTTTTATCAGTCTGATTGGGAATAGGAGAGGGAGAGAGAGAGAGACAGGAAGATTGGTCGTTGCTTGCAGAATGGAAAGTCATGGCCAACGTGGCCCTGCCTGGCTTTCCTCTTCCGCAACATGGAAGATGCTCCCTTTGTGCCCAGGAAGGGGAGCAGAGCAAGAGGAGCAGAAGACCTGGTTGTATGCCATCTTCCCATTCTATCTCAGGACATCCTGTGCTCGTTTTGCATCCCAGAGAAAGCACATCGTGGTGCCAGCACCACAGAAGCCAGAGTTTACAGGAGAAACCTCCCTGTCTGAGCATTCGCATGGGCAATGGGAAGGCTGTACCCTCAAGGTTTTGTTTTTCACAGCTTATTTAATTGGGTATGGAAGCAGAATGAAGGGCTTTTACTTATCTCAGGCACGTGACCTATGCATTCAGATTGCAATCACTTTTGTCATATCGCTAATGCATTCTGCCTAGCTGTGCTCCTGAAAATTAAACTCGGAGCGTATGGCTGTGCTGGGGCCGGTCGGCGTGCACCTCACCATGCTCTTGGCAGGACTGCCCTGCGGAACATCACCCTGCAAGCATCCCTACCCAGGAATGGGGCCGCCATAGACCACATGCTTTCTAGATGGGCTAGTATCGACTTCAGGGGAAAAATACGGATGTTTGGCAGACAAAAAGACTGCCGGCTTATCCACTACATGGCAGGAGAGATGCTTGTAGTCCTCCAAGAGTGGACACAGCCCTGATGGCCACAGCCGTGGTGGGAGAGCTCGGGGAGCTCGATTCAGAGATCAGTGACCAGCACCATCCATGCCGCTCGGGGGGATGGGAGGTCCCCACCGGTGGGACGCAGCGACCGTGCTGCCACTCACTATTATGTCTCCTCCCTGGACGAACTGCAGCCGGGTCTGAAAGACGAGGACGTCCAGCAGATAGACAAGGTCGCAGAGGTAGTCCACGAGCAGCCAGCAGTGGATGTTTGCCGGTGTCTGGTAGGGGAAAGCCCAGCGGACGGGGATCAACCAGCAGTTCCAGTTCCAGGCCATGACAACGAAGAACAGCCACAGCACGTACATCAGATCTGTGCACAGGGAACCACACTGTGATTAGCCGGGCACATGTCCCTTGTCCACATGAATCCACTACACAAAGGCGTTTTCATCCCCTGCCCTGCCCTGCGTGCAAGGAGGAGACCCAAAGGAGGTCTCTTATGGACAGCATTTAACTGCTCGTGAGCTGGGCTCTAGACTGAAAGTGAATACCACTGTTTGCAGAGCACATTGCTTTTTATCAGAAAGCCTCTTCTAATTTTGATGGTTATACTAGGTTTGCTTTTGCTTTGCTCCCACACTACCAACTTTCTTGCTTTTTTGGGGGGGCTTTTTTTCCCGCTTGAGGCTGTGCTGAGCTGATGGCTCGCTGCCCAAGCCTGGGGGCTTCAAAACGGCTGTGAAATAGCAAAGACTAAGGAAGGAGCTGGGTTCCTGTGGGGTGCCCACCTGACAGTGGATTTTTCTTTTGTGATTGTTATTTTTAATTGGGGTGTCCACACCACAGGGACAATGTTTGCCCACTAAAAAGCCTGAAAGCAGAAGGCTACCCCTTCCCTGCCTGGTCATGCTCCTGACACCCACAGCTATCAGGAAGTATTTAGGAATGCCTGTGCCTCTCAGGGGAATTTAAAACTCTGGGGTTTAGTAGACAGGTGTAAGCTAAGTTGCTCCTTCCTTACTTGTCCTCCCTTCTCTACAAGGTCTCATCTTTTACACCTCCTCCCCTCCTCACCCCCTCTTCCCCAGCCCCACCTGCTTGTCCCCAGCCCAGGTGTGTGGCTGTGCTCCCTCACTCACTGGTGAACGGGTCGATGCTGGTGGGGAACCGGTAGTTTTTCAGGTGGTCCAGCCAGGGCCGGTACTTGAACATGCAGCACAGCATTTCGCAATAGTGCTCATCCCCTGCCGGTTTGTCCCCCTCCGGCTCCCCTCCTGGGGGAGGAACTGGTGCTGCCGCAGGCACCAGCTTGGCGGGAGCTGGAAGAGGCCATGCAGTTATTTCTAATGGCAGAAAATCCTCTTACAGCAATTTGTTTTAAGGTCTTTAAACTGTTAATAAAGCAGCTGTTTCCCTGAAAACACAGCGTGTGTGGGGACCCACTAGTCAAACACTCCCAGCCCCACTCAAACTCACATGCCACAGGGCTCTCATCGTCCGAGGTGACATCGGGGTCGGTCAGCTTCTCCTTCACCTTCTCAGTCCTCTCTTTGAAGAGCTTCACCAGCTCCTGGAGCCGGTTGTTGATGATGGCACTGCTCAGGCTCGTGGCTGAACCGATGCGCTCGGGCAGGCTGCGAGGAGACCATCGGGCATTTCATGCAGATAGGAAAGCCCAAGGACAGGTTCATGACCCATTTTTTAACCTACAGGTTCCTGAATTAGGACTTACTCATATTTATCTGGCTATTGTGTAATCAGAAGAACACAAGTTAAGGTGGTTTGAGTAAAATACCGTCAAGCAGCACCAGCCTGATCCTTATCCTTGCCCTGGGGTGTGAGATGCCCTCAGAGGGACTTGGGAAGCACCAAGATCCCAGGCTGGATTGCATAAGCCTGGGAGAAGAAGATTTTGGAAGAACTATGGGGTGAAAATGTGCACCAAGCCCCTGAATTTATAAACTACATCATTTCCTTTCAGCCTCTTTATTAAAACTAGGTCGGATTCAGAGCAGGATGCTTTACCTAGCATGACTGAGAAACATCACTAGAAGGGAGGACAGAAACAAGCTCGTTTACTGTAGCTCCAGGCTGGTTCATTCTGATAACTGGCACAACAATTTCTGCCAAGGAAGAAGGCAAAACCCTGTGCCATGTGGAGGTGCAGACCCTCTCCAAGACTTTGCTTCCCAGGGCAGGCAGCTCCCTCCAAGGCTGTCCCCCAGGGCTGTAGGGAAGCCAGAACTTGGGGTGCATGATGCACAGCTTCCTACATGGAAGAAAAAGGTAATTTCTCCACAATCAGTAAAAACAAGGTGTCCCCATAGTGCTATATTTTATGTAGATCAAAGGTGCATCTTCCCTGTGGTTAAACCTAGTCTTAAGGAGAATATTTCTACCTAGATACAGGAAAAACAAGAGAGCAGTTTCTGCTCCAGGGAGCATCGTGATTGTTATTTTTGGAGGGGGAGTGCGTTACTTGCTACACAGTGCTAAACCTGCTGCGAGCAACGCTCCCTCTCCCTTTGGTATCCCAGCACTTCTGGGATCTTTGCTATTTCCACCTGAGCCCCAGGATCCGAATGCCTGGGAGCCTGGCTGACCTGGAGCCCTCAGTCCCATCACGCACCTTTCCCTCTGCTCCTCGTCCCAGCCCAGCAGTGCTCGGGTGGGCAACTGCCTCACCAGTCCCTTGTCCAGACCATCCTCTGGGACGAGCAGCTTCCTCCTGCAGACACAAACACAGTGACCAAGGCTGGGCTTGTCCCCCATCCTCAGCCAGCTCCTCCTCCTCCTCCCAGGGCTCATCTGTTTCCACTTCCCCTTCTCCTACCATGGTCAGTTTTCCCCTAATTTTTGGCATTCCCTGAAGTAAATGGGAGCAAACCACCCTGCTCCTTTGCTGCTAAAGCCCTGTTGCTTCCTGGGCACCACTGAGCCCATGGCTGCATGGGCATGTGGCACCCGGCCCATTTTGCAACCCATTTTGGGCACCTGGCAAGATGCATGGAGGGTGGGTGCTCATCCCCAGTGCTGTGCCATCACACCACTGCACTTTGAAAGGCAGGCAAGGAAAATGCAATACCAGTAAGGTGGAGCAAGAAAGTGAAATCTGGAAAAAAGAGAAGGTACTGGGGACAACCTGGCTCTGGGCTGGCTCCGTAGCACTTTAAGCCCCCAAGACAAAGAGTGAATTGCAGAGCAGCAGGTACATAACATGGACCCTCTAATAGCTGCTGATACCTGCAAAGCCAGGTGCAAAGTGCAACAGCCGAGAGAAGCTCCAGGTTCGAGAAGAGCCCTATAAACATTGTCCTGGTGACGCTGAGCCAGTGGCAGCTGATGTCTTCCTAGAAGATGTGTTCTAACGAACACAGCTGGTGGCTCCTTTTGGCACAGCCAGGTTTCTGGGACAACTTCCTTACATGTGGGCAAGCAAAGTAGCAGAAAGAGAGCTGAACACGAAGATGACAATCATGACAAAAATCTGGACTGGTTTGCAAACCTGCAGTCAAGTCCAGAGTTTTAAGTGCAACAAAGAAATTGTCTTCTGTCACCACAGCTGTTGCTCTAAATGAGCCAGGATCTCACTGACCCTGGTGCAAAATGGCTTGGCGCTGCACGTGGAGCAGGAGCAAGGAGGATGCCAAGGGAGGTTGTCCTGCCATCACAAGTCTCCTGAAGAAAGCCAAATGTTAGAACCCAGCCATCTCCAGCCTCGCTGGCCCTCAGATGTGCCCTGCTGGGATGGGGAGCAGACGAACAAGACCAATGAAACCTTCATTCCCCAAGCTTGCAGCACAAGGGTGGAGGAAAACCACCAACCCCCCTGTTAAAGTACCCTCAGATACGGATGGAGGGTTTCCCAAAACCACATCAGTTTGGAGAAATAGTCCTGCCAAGGTCTGTGATGTTGTTAGGACAACATCTATCGCCTCTCACCAGTCTCCAGCTGCCTTTCCCCTGCCTCTGTCCCCTCGGGGCACTGCATTACCCCATCGCCCATTCTCATCCATGAACAAGCCCAAGAAGCCTACATCAACGTCCCAATGGCCCCTTGCCCTGTAAGGGGCACACTGCAGAGAGGGTATCGCCATCCCCCCTCTTTGCCTGTGGCACAGCATAGGTCTCACGGGCCACAGAGCTCACGTGGTCACCTTCTGAGTCCATGCAAAGCTTTATGTGTCAGCATCCATCTGGGAAAAAAATGCCTCTTTTCGCTTCAGATTAATGGATGCCCTCGGAAAGATGTGAAAAGAGATAAACATCCCCAAGAAGGCTGTAAATTCAGAGGTGCAAGAAATATCCCGTGATATTCTGTGGTGCCTGTAGTTCATCTGCGTTCCCAGCAGACGTGGATGTGAGAAGGAGCAGGAGTTACCCGGAAAGCAATGCAAATTTCAGCAGATATTGGAAACTGTGGGGTGAAGGGCTCAAAGAGAACCTGGGATTTTACATTAAGTTCCATGGAGAAGCTCATGTATGTGCAACCCTAAGTCCAAAACCCTGGCAGGTCTAGCAGTTTGAGTCATCCATGTTAAAAAAGGAACCCGTGTGATAATCCCCTGGAAAACATTCAGTCTTTTCATACAGTCTAGCTGCAGGGGACATTTTTGGGGGCAGGACCTCCAGACCTCTGGTCAGAATGGCACTAAAACCCAGAGTTTTTTTCACTGATGCATGAAGACTTCAAACTGCATGTCCTACGATACAAAGTGATCCAAGAGACACATAGCTAGTGAAGACGAGGAGTGTGTGTAGACCAAGTAAAAGCTAAAGATGAAAGATTAAATAAATAATTAAATTAATAATAAATTAATGGTAAAGAAATCGAGAAGTGGAAATGTGCAGCACAGGTACAAAGAGCTACACGAACACCCTTGCACAAATGTGCAGGAAGCCAAGTATGAAAGACTTTGAATACAAGCAATAAAAATGTAAATTGCTACCTCAAGAGACCAGGTAGAGAGTGCAGTTGCCTAAATAAAGCTATAGGGTGAGCAACATGAGGCCAGCAGATGCTGCCTGGGGTTGGCCATCGGTGTGGACCATGGGTAGCTGCTCTGACGCTGCCCAGGAGCGAAGGCTCCAGCTGTGCTCAGGTAGCTCTGCGGCACCGGCCACCACACAAACATCCACCGAACAGCCAGCTGCGACAGAAGACCCCGTCGCAGCCTAAACGTTGCTCCATTTTCAATGCCCTTGGAAAGCTGTGGCCATAAGCACAGGGCTGTCCTGCGCTTGCCCCGACAAGTGTGGGATGCACAGGGTCCCCCAGAGGGGCCCTGCCCATGTGGCAATGGCAGATGTATCCTGGTATTTATCACCTGCGAGAGCCTGTTTCCAGGCACCACTTAGTCTAAGTGGCTCATTTGCAGCAAGTCTTTCTGGATGTGTCTTAACAATGTTAACCCTAATCCTTCACAGCCCCTTGTGGGAAAAAACTCAAGACTGTGGCCAAGAGAAGTGACTTAGGACAAACAAATGATTGCTTAATGCAGAGTTGATGTCCTCCTCCTCTGAAAACACCAGCCAGAGCCAAGCATTTTCCTTCTGGTTCAGAATGATGAAATTTTATTTCTTTATGTAGCGAAACAGGAGTTGCTGGCTTTTAAAAATCTCCAGCTCTACCAAGGGACCTCCAGTGTTTTGAGAGACACTACCTGGAGACAGGGCAGAAAGGTTCATATGCTCATATGTGTAACTGCAAATGTACAACCTGCATTAAGAAATGAGTAGAAAATAGCATGAGAAAACCAAGGTGCTCCAAAAAATAGCTCTACTGGGGAACCATAGGATGACAGAATGGTTTGGGTTGGGAGGGATCTTTGAAGATCATCTAGTCCAACCCCCCTGCCATGGGCAGGGATACCTTCCACCAGATCAGGTTGCTCAAAGCCCCATCCAACCTGACCTTGAACACTTCCAATGATGGGACATCCACAACTTCCCTGGGCAACCTCTTCCATTGTCTCATCACACTCATAGTAAAACATTTCTTCCTTATGTTCAATGTAAACCTACCCTCTTTCAGTTTAAAACTGTACCCCCTTGTCCTGTCACTACAGGACCTGGTAAAAAGTCTTTTTCCATCTTTCTTATAAGCCTCCCCTTACATATTGAAAGGCCTCAATAAGGTCTTGATAAAAGACTTGATAAAAAATGATGGTGGAGACAGAATTGCACATAGACAAGTGGATCTAAATAAAATAAGGTTGCGCTTTTGGGTTGCTGGATTCTGGGCTTCAAAGATGCCCACAATGTGCTGGGATGCATGACAGGGGTGTTAATCTAAATTGCTGTCCATTTTCTATGTTGGTTGAAGGCATAAGGGAAAGCCCATCACCTTGACCCTGATTCAAAGCGAGACCTGCCTTGCCTGCTGATCTGACTGGAAAACACGGACTTTTCTGTCTCAGAAAAACAGCCTGTCCTGTTCATTAACTCCAGAGAGAAAAACATCCCGAGCAGCGACTGCTAAAGGTGTTTCAACAGACTGATCCTGGCATGTGAGCCTCGAGCGCTCTCCAGCAACAAGCTGCTTGTCACAGGACAATTTTCATCGCTGGGCTAATAGAAAGAAGGCAGTGAGATTCAGCAGGCTTTAAATAATTGGTGTCTTAACGCTGTCAGTATTTGCACTGCAGGTATCTCATATGACTCCTTGGGCTCTGCTTTCCCAGTTTAAAAAGCGGTTCAAACAGACTGGATTACGGGCATTTTTGCCATTTTATTTTCAAGTCCTCCAGGAGCTTGTTTACTAAAAGATCCAAACTATTAAGTGAGGATGAATATAACACCTGGTTTTCAGCACAGAAAAAAACACCTTGGTTTTTATTTTTAATCCTCTGAGAGAATTAGCCTCAAAAATACCCCAACAACAGCTAAAAAACCATTGGCTTCCTCCAGCCTCAATTTTAAAGCTCATTTTTAACCCTCCCCCTCTCTAACCATCCTTGATCTGAAGGCGCAAACCCACGGAGTAGATGCTGCAAACCCTTACAGCAAAAATGCAAGAAGAAAATTGTTGGGTTTTATGATGAAGGCCCGTACCCAGCACATGGACCTCCTGTGCTCTGAATTTGGGAGTGCGGACGTGTGGGACAACAGACAAAGGGGATCTGACCACAGCCCGGGGATCGAGCCCATCTCCAGGAGGACACACAGACAGGGCTGTCCCCAGCCCCCAGAAGCTTTAAACAAAATTTAACCATTTAATTAAAAAATGCAAACAAGAGGCAAGGCTTTTGCCATCTCCCCTGCCTTGCACGGGGGTGACACCCACCACACGGACATCACCCCATCTCACTGGCCAAACCTGCCAGAAATGGGTTGCTCCATATGGTTGCATAAATTTTCCTGTACCGGCACTGTTGGGGCAGGGGGCGAGACCCCTGGGACCCGGGGACCGCGCCTGGGCAGAGCCATACCTGGGGGATGCCGGTGCCGTGCAGGGCACCCCCAGCTTGTTGGGAGCGCCAGCAGTGGGCACCGGTAAGTGGGTACCGTCGTTCTCCACAGCAACGCCTCCGCTGTCCACATCCTTGATGTCCACGGTGGGGTAATTACCTGGCCCGTGGAGAAGGACAATTGCAGGTGAGAGGGGTGCAGGGCCCAGCCTGCAGCCGGGATGAATCCCCAAGCCCCATCATCTCCACGGAGCTGCCCCCAAACCCCGCAGCACACTGGAAGGACTCTCCTTTTCCCTCCATTCCCTTCTCGCCCAGCACTCCTTTCTCCTCAGGGTTTGAAGCATTTCTTTCTCTTTTTTGCCCAGTTTTTAACACTAGAAGATGTGCCACCTGCTTCCTTCTGCTTTCCCAGCTTGCAACTACTCTGTGCAAGTGTTGGGTCCCGGTGGTTCGGGAAATGATGGAGATGAGGATTACCAGCTGTGGGTGTTATGCAGGAACCCAGGATTTCCAGCTGCAAACCTGCTTCCCAGGGTCTAGAAAATCTCCTGGGTCTTCTGCATGTGGATCGCGCAAGCTCCAAATTACACGAGTGTTTGTTTTTCATGCAGAATAAGGCACTATTTAAATAAGAACTTATGGTCTCTCTCTTTTGCAGAGGTAATAACTGCTTCCTGCCACAAGCAAGGGTAGAAGCAGGAAGGTTGGATGTTTATAGTGGGTAAAGAGAGATGCCAGTTGCCCAAGGGAGAAATGGCACTGGAGCTTATCTTGGCTAGATACCGCAGCTGGCCGGGCTGTGAAGAGTCACCCCTTTTCTTAGCTATATAACAAAATGCAGTGAGTTCCTGCAGGTTTTCTTCTAAGGGGGGGGTTTACATGCCTGAAAGACCCCGTGCATCCCCTCCAGTCCCACGCTGATGTAGGACCAGTGGATCAGAGCATGGCTCAATTAAATCACTGAGAAAAGGCCTGTTTGGGTTGCAAAGTTAAAATCCCATTGCGTGTAAGGAAAAACAGCAGAATTTGACTTGCTGGTTAAAAACAAAGCAAAGCAAGGCCACAGAAACATAATTTGTAGTTCTGGGTTAAAAGGCAGAAAACCGTGAACAGCAAACCTCCATCTTACTGTCCTCTTAGTATGAGCAGGTTGCATGAATGCTAAGGAGAAAACCACGTCCGCAGCGGATATTTAACCCTCGGCCTGCAGGTCCTTTGGGAGAGTTTTTAGCCAAGCAGGTCAAAACATATAGCATATAATTTACGGATACTTGCAAACGCTCTCTAGGGGTTAGCTAGAAAGGCACATAGTGATGAGGTGAGAGCAGAAAAACATGAATTTTTTTCCCAGCCTCAGTGCTGCAACATAAAGCATGCTTTTATTTATTTTTTTCCCAAAAAAGCAACAAAAAGCAGCTACTCCAGGAATAGCCCCTTGCCCCCCTCAAACTACGCAAGCCCATCGTCAAAGCCGACATCTCTAATACCTAGGGGGGATTGCTCCTCATTGCAAAAATTGGGGTTGACAACTCCAGCCTTTGGCTTGCTGGTGGCAAGGACGGGGATGCGGGAGGCAGCGGTGGCTCGGTAGCTGGGGACATTGGGGAGCTGCTCTAGCACGCCGCGGCCAGGAGGGGAGGCATCCCTGCCGTCGAGCGGCTTGTCATGCACCAGCCGATCTAGCTCGACGTCTCCGGCACGCTTGGACATGCTGCTAGGTGCCTAGGTGCTTCAAGCAAAGGACAAGGCATCTGAAGCTGCAATAAAACACAGAGTGGTTTGAGATGGGACGGTTGTGTCAGCACAGAGAAATGCAGGGCTGCGGGGGTTTTTGTTGCCGCCTGCCGCTCACAGACGTCGGTAGCAGTGGTGGTAAGCATCGTGCTTTTAAGCGGTGGTGCCACGTGCTTTTCTAGCATCGCTGCAAGGTCAGGGCACCCTGCAAGGGCTGCATGAGCAGAGAAATCTCCAGCCTGTACCAGGACTCAGGTCAAGCCATCCCTTGTGCAACTCCCCCGACGTCAGTGGAGTTATGCCAGGACCTGCCTTGGCTCATTCAGGCTGCGATGGGAGCTCACCACTTAATTTTCATTACCTCCTAAAAGGTTACATTAAAATGCAATTCATGCCACCGGTTATTTCCCAAATGGAGCAAAGTGGTAGAGAAAATCCTTTTTATCCCCTCCCACCTTCTTCAGCTGAAGGAGAAACTCTTATTTCACATAAAAGATGGCTTAATCAACAAGACTAAAAGTACTGCATAAGCATCAGCCTTTCAGAGCTGGCTCCAGCTGATGAAAATATTGCCATCGTGCTGTGCCCACGGGATGCTTTAAGCCAGTGAAAAGCCCCGACTGCCCACACAGGCCCACACTGCAGAAAACTCAGCTGCCCAATCCCAGACAGCGAGCGAGAAGCTGCATTTTCCCTGCACTGGGCATCGCATTGCCTGCTTTAGTTCATCCTAATTTGACATTATGCTGCTGTATGTTATACCTTCAGCATCGGTTTCAGCAGCTTCAGCTGTCTCCTCTTCCACCTTCAAAATGAAAAAAGCCATTTTAGGGCCATGAAGACGATCAGAGGGCTGGAGCACCTCTCCTATGGAGACAGGCTGAAAGAGTTGGGGTTGTTCAGCCTGGAGGAGAGAAGGCTCCGGGGAGACCTTAGAGCAGCCTTCCAGTACCTAAAAGGGGCCTACAAGAAAGCTGGAGAGGGACTTTTTACAAGGGCATGTAGTGATAGGACAAGGAGTAGTGTCTTTAAACTGAAAGAGGGCAGATTTAGACTAGATGTAAGGAAGAAATTCTTCACTGTGAGGGTGGTGAGGCACTGGAACAGGTTACCTAGAGAGGTTGTGGATGCCCCATCCCTGGAAGTGTTCAAGGCCGGGCTGGATGGGGCTTTGAGCAACCTGGGCTGGTGGAAGATGTCCCCGCTCATGGCAGGGGCGTTAGAACTAGATGATCTTTAAGGTCCCTTTCAACCCAAACTGTTCTATCATTCATTCATTCTATCATTGTAAGGAGAAAAAGACCTGTTCCTTCAGTAAAGAGCAGACTTTGCAGCTTGATTGGATACCCCATATCCCCCCACCATTCACCAGCCTCTCAGCTTGTTGTCCAGCGCCAACATTTTAGGGTGAAAGCATCCCTCCCTTGGTGCACACCTACTGCTGCTGTCTCAGGTTCAGAGATGGGGATGTCTCAGCGGACAACATGCCCATACCAGTCCCTGCCGCCCCACAGACAAGCTCTTGAGCCCCTGGCATGTTCTGGGCAGCAAGAGCTCATTACAGACCTGAGCCCAAGCAGGAAGCAATGCCATACCTGTACAAAAGCACCTTCGAGATCACTTATCTCAGCTTCTTCTAGCTGCTCAAACCTGAGGGCCTCCTCTGCAAAGTAGACTTCATCCACGCCCTCATCAGCGGTGAGACAAGGTGACTGGAGCAGTGGTCTGGATGGTAGAGATCAAGCAGAGACAAGCACCCGAGCTCGTTTTTGCCCTTTCTGAGGTTGGGCACATTGTGAATGGGGGGGCATCTCGTCAACAGGGGGGCATCGTGTCAACGGGGACGATGCACAGGTCTGCCAGTATCGGGGAGCACTGCTCCTCCAGCTGCGATGCAAGCCTTGTTTGCAGGTGAAAAATACCACAGGAATCTTAGTTTAAATAAGTAGTGGTACAAAAAAATATTGCTGCTTAGGTTCTAAGGGACTTGGAAAAAACACTACGTGGGAGGCCAGGTGAGAGGTGCATAAATAATGCAGAGCATTGCATATGCATAAGCAAAGATTGCATATGCAGAAAGATACAGGCAGTATGTTTCTCCTGCTGTGCGTAATTTCTCATGTAATTAAAATTTGCCAAATAAAAAGCTGACCGCCTAATTTCCAGGCAGGGCTGCCCTGCAAGCACCATCCAAATCCCACGTTTGCCTGTGCAAGACACCACCAGGACACATAAGTCCCATTTTCATTCAGCGCGGACCTCAGCTCCACCATTCTGACAAAGGGGGTTCACAAGATCAATTTTATTGGTTTAATGTAACTTTATAACAGGAAAAAAGAAAGCAAGCCTCATCATGCTGTTCTGTGCACTTATACCCTGATTTGCTCTTTCCTGGTGAGAAAAGCAAAGCAGGGATTGGGGATAATGAAAAAAATTTTAAGACAGCTAAATGCATGAAAATTGAAAAAACATCTTTCTGCATCCTTGGCAGGTCCTAAGTCAGAAGAGGTATGTAGCAAGCAGTGGCTGCTTTTTCTCTTTTATCTCCATGTCTTGAAAAACTGTTATTTTCCAAGGTATTTTTAAAATTAGTTTTAATAACTCCTCCAGCTTTTTTTTTTTTTTTTTGAATAATTAGGCTCCCTTCAAATGCAATCGCAAGCCTTTTCATCCTAATCTAGAAAACCCATCAATGTCTCTCTTTTCCCATAAACAGACAAACACATTGAAGGATGGAACAGCATCTCATTCACCCAACAACTGAAGCTCAAGTTTCTATAATGCAGCTCCAGGAATAGAATTTAATGAAATAAAAATATATGGGTTTAACACTGAATGATCATGCATTTTCAGCTTCCTCCTGAAAATCTAGCTACTTCAGAGGAATTAACAAAGAATAATATTGCAGCACTAGGTAATAAATCCCTAAATGTTTATCTCATGTGAAATCAGAGCAAACCACTAAACTAAGCAGAAATATTTTTCTAAATACCACCTAGACCAAAATCACCACCTACAACAGCTGACAATAACTCGGCTAGTTTCTACAACAGGAAAAAATGTAAAATTGTACCTACTTGTATTAAGTAGCATTTGCAGGTACAACACATAATCGTGTCTTTAAGTTCAGCTCTGTAATACTCATAATAATCCCGACTGCCCTGAATTAACAGATATGGTTTTAAATAATGTGGACTGTCTCCAGGAGCTGGGTGCTTCCAGCTCCTAAGGAAGGCACAAGCCGGGGTTCCTGCCTTGCCGAGCCGCTGGACCCCGCGGGAGGGGATGGCCAGAGGCTGCGGTTGCTACGGGTGGCCGCGATGGAGATGGAGCCTGTGTCACCAGGAGACACTCGCCTGTCACCAGGTGCTGCGTCAGCAGCAAGCCCAGGGGTGAGCCGATTTGCGAATGCATCCCTCCTGAACGCATCCCTCCCTCCCGAACGCATCCCTCCCTCCCGAACGCATCCCTCCCCAGCACACCCCGGCTGCCTGCCAGGCTGGGGAGCTCTGCTCTGCCAAGAGGACCTCGCTCGTCCACGGGTGTTTCAGCCTCTCCGGCTTGCGAATGCAGCTGAAACAACAACCGCGTTCACGCTCATTTCCAACAAAGCCATAAATGCAACGGGAGCCACTCACCCCGCACTCTCCTCCACGTCCTCCTCCTTCTCCTCCTCCTCCCCCTCCTCCTCCTTTTCCTCCTCGGCAGCGCTCAGGGAACACAACCAGAGCCTGGGGAGGAGAAACTCATTAGGTGAAATCCAAAAAGTATGTCTGAACCTCACAAGAGGAGCACTGCCAGTCTCCGCACCCCCTTTGGCCGGAGATGCTCTCCCTCCATTCCTCAGCTAACATCTTGGGGGGACGGACGGACACACACAATCAGGCACACGCTGCTGCACAGCCGATTAGTGCCTGCAGCCCCAAGTGGGTGGGAGGAAGAATGGGAAAAAGTTTGGGAATGCAAAGACAGAGTCCTTGAGCCTTCAACTTCCCCTTGCGGCACAGGGAGAGGAGGTGCTTAGGGGTAACTTGTTGCTGATTTTAACCAAAACCTCCCTGTTAATGAAATCCACCCTCCAGGACAGGACATGCTTGCTGCCCACATCTTCTCAGGCTCACATATTAAGGGGAAAAAAACCTGAAAAATATTTTTGTAACAGTGTTTTCCTGCTGAGCAGGAGAGAGCTCTGCTGACTGAATGTGGCTCCGGGCATCACTTGTGCTTAGTGCAGTCGAACATCGCTCATGTCCAAGGTGGGGACCCCTGCGCTCACCATTGCCTGCACATGTGCTGGGCACAGGGAGCATTTGGGGGGGCTCCCAAACCCTTTGGAAGCGTGCATGGACACCTCTCATCTCCCTGCTGCAACGCAGCCCTTCTCCCAGCTCTGAACTCATTGCCCAGCCCTCGGGAGGGCCTCAGCAGCAGTTTCTTTTGGAAGATGTAAAATGAATTATATAGAGAAGACTACCATTTCTAAACGTCATGACAGTTGGATGCACAGTTGATGGGAATGAGGTCCAAACCCTCTTGCCTTAGGGCCAAAATCTACTTAAGGGAAGCTGAAGCAGAGCAACCTTCAGCTGTCCTCTGCAGGGCAACATGAAGCATTGCATTCATGGCTCTGCCACTCAGCACCGGAATCTCAACACCAAAAGGAAAGGCCATTTGCTCAAACACCTTTTGGGTCCTGCTGGTGCCCCCCTCTTTGGAAATGGGCACCTCGGCTGTCCGCTGCCAGCTCCACCACCAGCGCTGGCAAGGAGAGATGCCCAAGAATATGCTCGTCCCCTCCCATGGCCACCACACTGGTGGCTGGAGAGCGCGCAGAGCTGCCCGTCAACAGCATCTCCCTTCTCCTACCTGTTTTCTTCTTCCTGAGGTTCCTCCTGTATGGAGGGAAGGGGATGAACATCTGCCACCAGCTCAGCCTCCTGACCCCAGGCCATCATCTCGCACGTGGCTTCGTTAATCCAGTCATCATCAATCTCTTCCAGGACAAGGTTGGTCTCCTTGGGTTCCTCAGGGACAATATGAACTGAAATGGGAATGGGGAAAGGGAGGTGATGAAGTGAGAGTAGCAGATTTTCAAGAGGCCAGGGGTAGGGCCAGGGCTGATCCCACATTTTTGCTGCTCGATGCAGAGGTGCTGCCGCATGCCAAGACTGAAAGACCTCTCTGCCTGTGCAGACCTGTGCAGCCCCGGTCCCCTCGAGCTGTGCCGGATGGATGCCTCGGTCACTTTTGCCAGAAGGAAGAAGAAAATTCACCATTTTGTGCCAAGCGCAGTCAAAGCCCCATGAAAACTATAACTCTTTGCACACAGATGCCTGTTGGCTTCCTTACATGTGTAGCAACCTCCACCAGCAGACGATTTGGCCCATCTCCAGGCCACATTTTGGCTCTCCTTACAAACAGAAGCAGCCACAGGAAGAGACCAAAACCTTTCCCCTCGTGAACCCCGAGCAAAATGCTGCGCTAGCACAGGCTGAGGGCCCTGGTTTTGCAGAGCAAGACTCAACCCAGAGCCCACGTTGCAATGCCCCAAGCAACACGCCACGTCCGCTCTGAATGCTCCCCAGGGCACGGTGTAGGAAGCATCCCACATGCCCCACCACTTCCCACTATCGCTGGGGGAAACCCCACAGCAGGTTACTGGAGAGGCTGTTGGACCAGCTGCAAAGCGAGGAGCACGGGGCTGACCCACGGCTAGCCCTCTCCATGTCGCAGGGATACCCATCCTACCACATCAGGCACACATGGGAGAAACAGGAGGAGGAAGAGCACCCGCATGCTGTAAAACCAGTTTATTTTGAGGTCTGCCTGACAACAAAACTTACATGTCTGCAGCAAAGCTAATAGGAAACGCGCAGATTCAACTATAAAAAGGCAGAAAACCCACCCACAGTTGACTCTGTGCCCTATTTACCCACGCCATGGTGCCCACACTGCCTTTAGCCCATTCCCTCTAGTTCTCCATTAATTAAAATGTGGGACAGTGATCAGGGAGATGGCTTTTAAAACACACCACAACTTCTGGATACATTATAGGAAAACAGGCAAATACTAAAATTGTAGCCTGGTACCAGCGGGGTTCATTATAAACACAGGGGATGGATCTCAGGTTGGTTGCTTGGCTCATGACTCATTGTTACAGCTGCCTAGATAATCCTAAAGAGATGCAATCAGACAGCGGGAGACCTTATCGTGGCATTTCAATATATCAAGGGGGCTTATACAAAGGATAGGGAAAGACTTTTTACCAAGGCCTGTAGTGACAGGACAAGGGGCAACAGTTTTAAACTGAAAGAAGGTAGATTTAGGTTGCACATAAAGAATAAATGGTGTACCATAAGAGTGGTGAGGCACAGGAACAGGTTGCCCAGAGAGGCTGTGGATGCCCCATCCCTGGAAGTGTTGAAGGCCAGGTTGGATGGGGCTTTGAGCAACCTGGTCCAAGTGGAAGGTGTCCCTGCCCATGGCAGGGGGGTTGGCCCGCATCATCTTCAAAGGTCCTTCCCAGCCCAACCCATTCTGCAATTCTAAGGTACGTACTAAAAACCTGGGGTGCAGGGGCTCTCACCCCATCCAGCCCAGTGTGCCTGCACTGGCTATGCCTGCCCGCACTCCTCTGGGCTGGGGACAGCCGCTGGGATCCCTTCCCTGCTGGGACACTCCCGCCACTGTGGTTAGTGCGGCATCCAAAGCACTGTGAGCTTCAGGAGACAGTAGCCGTAGTTGGGGGTAGGGAGAGTTTGGGGTAAGTTCTCCTATAAGGAGAGCCCAGGCAAAGGCTCTTAACCATTAACTCCTACCTATTCACCTAGAGATTAAACTCACCCACCTGCATTTGCTGCTGTAAACCAGAGCCCTTTCCACTTGCTGGGAGAAAACACTCAAGTTAACAGAAGAAAAGCAGTAAGAAGCTGGTGAGAGCTTAAAGAGCTTTATAATGTGACATCTTAGAGGCAGAAGTCAACTAAAAGAAGCCTGTAGGCTTCAGCTGGAGGTCTCAGGGGTGAATATTTGGATGCTAGGGGGGCATTGAGAGGGCCAGAAGTGCTCGGAGGCTGCAGCAAGAGGCTTTCTGCCTCCAAGGTGTCCTGAGTGATGCTTTTCTACCCTCCTATAAATTATAGCTGCCGTTTCATAGACATCATCCTGCAAAACCAATAGCTCCAGTTCCCAGAGGCAAGAGGGAGCCAGCATGGGACAGCCCTGGGACCGGGGACACGTAGCCGGCATCCCTGTGCCAGCCTCGGGTCCCCGCCGCCCCCGGTAGCAAGGAGCTAAAGACCCTTTGCAGATTCCCCCTTGCTTTTCCTCCCCAGCAGCACTTTCTCCTTGGTTTGGCCCCATTTGGTTGTGGCAAGAAGGGCTGGCTTGCCATGGTCTTCATTTTCCATTTGTTTCAGAGGCACTAAGCCCCTTTGCCCCCTGAAACAAAAGGAGAAGGAAAACATTAATGAGAGTGCTGGCAGTTTGGTGCCAGGGCAGATCTCTCGCTCGAGCCAATGACTCCCTTCCTTGGGCAGGTTAAGTGACCTTGAGATGCCTCAAGGCACCAAAGTGAGCTGTAACACAAGCCAGCCACGCACAAAGGGTGCAACTGCCTTGCACATGCAGCAGCATCCCACTGGCTTTGCCTCTTTCCAAGGTCCCTGGCAATGCTCAGGTCTCCAGTTTGTACAAACAAGTGGAGAAATGCCTTCCTGCAGGATTTCCCACTCCGAGATCCCACCAAGTGGCTGCTGGCTTGGTGGGAACAACCTCCCGGCATGTCCCTGGGGGGATGCGCAGCCTGCATGTGCCGTGGTGGGTCCCTGCTGCCATCGGCGGCTCCCATGGCCCAGCCAACCACTCCTTCCTGGGGATGGTGCTTGCATGGGGCTGTGTGACATCTCCCCTGCCCGGTCCATCCGTGGAGGCAGCCATGGCTCCCTGCCAGGCTCCCCATTTTGCTCAGCATCCCACAATGTGGCTGGTGGGGGGACCCAAGCCTGGCTGCCCACAGAACCGGTGCTTGCTCCCCTCCATGGGCAGGCAAGCAGCGGTGTGACCCCCGCAATGGTTTCCTACGACCATGCAGACTCACATCTAACACATCTAATCCCAGGATTTTGTTTTCGCAAGGTACCTCCCTCAACTTCTCACACCAGGCTCAGCAAACACCCTCCAGCTCGGCAGCAAACATGCCAAAAAGGGTGATGAAGGCGGCAGCTTTGAATTCCCTTGTAATCCTTTATCAAATCCCACCAGCCTGGCAAACATCCTCCGGCACAGCTCCAGGACAGACCTCGATATCAGCACTAACCTCAAACCCCGGGACCTGAAGATGTGGGATGCTGCACTTGGAGAGACTCCCACAGCCCAAGTTTTACCAAGCCTGTGCCACAACTCTGGATCTGCTCCTGCTTCTCAAGCAGCAACAGCCTCTCATGGCTTCCCTGGGGGGTTTCAGGGGCTCCCCAGCTGGTAGTCACAACAGACTGGGGGATAAAAGCCGCCAGCAGGCCCTCTTCCCAATAACCACTTTCTGACCTTGGCAAACTAACCGGCATGGTGAGACGGAGCAACCACTTACTTTCTTCCACGGGACTCGAAGTTGCTGTGGCCACTCCCTGCCAGGAGGAAACGGGAAACCTGAGACATTGCCCATTTTCAGTAAACTTAAATTTTTACCCTAAATGCCCCATTTTCAGTAAACGTGACCCTTTTATCCTAAATAGCCCATGTGATTTCCCAGTGCATGTTGGATGCCTTGGCCATGGGCATGAGCATCCCCATGCATGATGGTGAAGGGCAGGAGCACATCAGTGAGCCCGCCTGGGTGCAAGGGAAGGAAAGGAGAGCATGTAAAGCTGCTGCTGCTGCTTCTCCTTAGAGCTGGACCGCACCTGGGTGAGATGCCAGGGCCTGGACACCAGCCAGCGCTGCACAGAAAGGCAAGGAAATGGCAGAGAAAACACAGGCTATGGGCTCTCTTGATGCTTGGAGGCCAAGTCCCGGTTTTCATCGGCTAAGCAGGTCATGGGGATTTGTTTTCTTGAAGGAGCTGGGTGACAGCCCAAACCATGGCAGGTCCCAGCACTGATCTGGTGACATCTGCATGGCAAAGGACGCCCTCCCTGCCAGGGACATGGTGCTCACCCACCCTTTTGCCTATCCAGCAGACGACATACCTCTGCGTCCTGCTTCTCCCTGGTCACTGGCTGCGGCATCACCTTCTCCAGCTCCTGGACCAACCAGGCAAACATCCTGGTGACCAGAAACAACTGTTAGACCTGGCTGCTGAAGCCTTTGATCCCAAGGCAGCCGTCCCTCTGGCCACGGTACCCACGCAGAAGCTGCCACCACAGTTACCTGCTGCCATCCCCAGCCAGGGACCGAGGGATGAAGGTGGCCACCGGCTCTGGCTGCCCCTCGGCTGCTGCTGGCTCCACTGCTACCGGGATGCTCTGGGCAGCTGAAACACTGCTTTTTGACTTTGCCTGTGTTTCTGTGCCTTTCGTGCCTGCTCAGGTTTGTTTGGAAGGAGAAGGGGGATAGGCAATGAAGCAGTCATCTTATAAATTGTTGGGGAAGGGGAGCAAGCAAGGACGAGTTACCTCCCACAGAGGGACAGGCTTGGGGGACCTCCCTGAGACGAGGGGACCCAGCCTGAGACGAGGACATGGGTGGTTTGGGAACACATGTGGTGTAGGGGCAGTGCCGTGATGCCAGAACCCGGCATGCCCACCCCTCTCAGCACAGACGGTACCCCAGGGCACAGGGATGGAGGGCAGCCCCAGTGCTGGTGCCTGCCTGCACCCAGATTCTCGCAGGCAGAGTGTCCCCTCTGAAAGGGCCACCCGGGGAAGGGGGATTGCTCACCTCCTGCCACGGCTTCGCACTTCTGCTCCTTTGGCTCTGGCTGCAGAGGGACAGAGGGACGGATGGATGTGGCAAAGCACTGTCTGTGGCCCACACGTCCCTGGGTGGGTACATCTACCACCCCAAAGGGACCCAGGTGCACAGCCCCACACACCCTCTGCTCCAGTTTCAGCCCCATTGCATTGACAAGGACCACTAAACCCAGACCCTGGCATTGCTGGCACCAGCGGGTCCCAGATGGAGGGTCCCCCCTGCACGCAGCCTGGTTGGGGAGCACTGGGATGGCACCCTGAGGTCTCTCTCACTCTACTGAATTTCCCATGGGGTTTTCCTCCCCAAGGTCCCAAGCAGGGCATACAGGAGGACAGGGACAGGGAGCCCGCTCTGCTGTCGCCTCTGCCAGGCAGCTCCCCAGTCTCCCCAGGCCGGGAGGTGCTCACCTCCAGCTTTTTCAGCATCTCTGGCTGCGGCACCATCCTCTCAAAGCCCTGCACCAGCCAGCTGAGCACCCGTGCTCCTGTCCTGCGGGGAGAGAGCACCGTGGTCGGGGAGCTCGTCCTGCACCCCTCCTGCCCTCCCACATCCCTCTGCCAGCCTCCCTGAGGACCCACCACTCCGTGCCGGTATCTGAGCCGGCCTCGGGCTCGCAGCCATCCACTTCATCCTCCTCTGGATCGAAGGGGGTTATCTCTGCAATGAGAGTGGTGCCGTGGGGTTGAGGGAGAGCTGGGACCTGCACTGTTGGGAGCTCCTGGTCCCCCCCATCAGCCGGCTCAAGGGGACAATAGCGCCAGCATCACCGACCAGAAAGTTGGGATGTGGGAGGCAGGAGTCCCAGAAAGGCCCCTGGGATGTTGCAAGTTGTGGGCTCCTGGCTCTCCTTACCCAGAGCATCCTCTTCCTCATCCCCGAGGATCTGGACCTCCGTCTGAAAAGCCAAACAGACTGTCACCTGCCCAGCAGCCGAGGGGGGCTCATCCCACCAGGCAGGGAGGGAAACCTACCCTTTCTCCAGGGATGGACAAAGGCAGAAGCCCATGCAGGGCAGGTTTAGTGTTCCCAGTTAGCACTGGGAGAGTGATAGGAAGGGGAAAAAAATAAGAAAAGGTAAAACGAGCTGGAAGCCCAAATATGCCAGAGAGTTGCCTGATCTGTCACCTACCTGATCAGGAACATCAATGCTTGTTTCGAAGCTCTTCCCAAGTGCCTGCAGCATCCCTGGGGCCGGGACCGGCTGGGGAATCACCTTCTCCAGCCCCTGGGAGAGCCAGGAGAGCACACTGCTCCCCATGCTGCCAGAGAAGGGGGTGAGTCAGGCTGGGACCCCCCCCATCCCAGGCATTCAGCCCCTGACTGAAAGCAAAATCCCAAGCAAACCATGTTGCACGCTGGATGGTGCAAGAGCAATACCTCTCAAACACGGAGCCTTGATCCTCGGGCACCACAAATCCCACCTTCTTTTCCATTTCTTTAATGGCAGCAGGAAACAAAAATGAAAGCTCCCATCATGGCTCCGCCAGCCCCCAGCATGCTGGGCAGGAGGGGGACCAGCCGGTAAAGGAATGCTGATCCGCTGCCCGAGCCACTGTGTCCCCCTGCCATGGGGACTTACCCTTGGTGCGTGCATGGTCGGCAGCCTCCCCGGGGCCACTGGCCTTTCCCGTCGGTGCCTTCAGGGTAAAAGGCAGAAGGTGGCAGAGAGTGAGGCGCAGGGGACTGTGTCCCCCACTCAAAGGTGGCCGCAAACTCCAGGGACTCCCCGTCCTTCCTGCTGCCTCCCAGCAGCTCGGATGGGGGATGCATCCTAGCCCCCATCCCTCCCGGGGATGCTGCAGTGCATCCCTGAGTGCCGCAGTGCCGGGGCTGGACGCAGAGGCACCAGGCGTCTCTCCACTGTGCTCGCAGGCTCCCCGGTAACCCCCAAACTGGCTCCCTGCTCACCTTAGCTGTCTCCGGGTCTCGCACCAGGGCCGGGGGAGTCTCCTCCGTCAGATGGGGCGCTGGGGGCTGGGGAACCACCCGCTCGATCCAGCCCAGCATCCCTCTACCTGTGGGTAGCAAGGAGGGGTCTCTGGCTAGCGAGAGGCCAGCAGCAGTGGTGCATGCTCCCCAGGGAATACTGGGAGCACCAGCTGCTCACGCTGTCCCCAGGGCAGCCCAAAAAGGTCCTGCGCATCCTTCTATCTCCACGTCCTGCTTGGGAAATGCAGCACTGCAGCACAGCCAGACCAAAGCCAGCTCAACCCCTGACCCCTCACTGTTATCGGGAGCAAACTACACCCTCTATTTCAAGCTCACAGGCTCAGTTAAACTTGCTTTTCCTAAATGTAACTGCTCGTTTAGGTTTTTTTTTGCACAGCCCTCCGTGGCTGGGGTTGCGCAAGGAGAAGTGCTTGTGAAGCCGTAGCAGATAAATCACAGAAACTGTGCTGCTCTGCTCAGCGTCCTCTACGCTCCCCCTCATTTTTCATTCGAGGGATGGAAAACAATGGTAATTTGAGCTGAATTTGTTTATGAGCAAGTTCACATCCCAACACATGTATCAACTGATTCTGCCCCTAGGAAATGACTCTGCACCATCACCTTTCAGCCATTGCCCAGGGCCATGGTGGCCGCTGGGGCAGTCACCTGCCTGGGGCTCTGGGGAGGGCAGCAAAGGCAGCCAGCGCTGACTTGTTGTGGCTGCCAAGATGTTGATGGGGTAGGTAAAAATAAGATGTTGCAGAGCAGAAATTCAGTTGTTCAAGCTCTGTTTGCTTGGTCTTTTCAGGTCGTTCCCCCCCCCCTTCCCAGTGTAACTCCAGACTGGGATGCAACACCAGCGAGGTGAGCAATGCTGCACGTTCCCACACTTGGGTACAGGACAAGGGCTGGGGGTTCTTGCCCAGCTCAAACTGGGGATGTCTTCTGCTGCTGCCCCTCCAAAGAGCGCCAGTCTGCCCATAATACCCCTCCAAATACACCCCACCCTGCTCAATGAGTGGCTCAGGAGCAGCTCAGGCGGCCCCCACGCTGCTGCTCGCAGGAGGCACCCATGAAGGGCAAGAGAAAGCAGATCCCTGAGCTCCATCCAGCCCAGCCAGGAGACCGCATGGCAGTTTTGAACCCAGGTTAACACATGGCCCCGGTCCCATATAGCAGCAGGTTACAGGCTGGAAGCCGCTCAGCACTGGGCTCTTTACATTAACCCCTCACTCAGCTTTTGGGTATGCAGAATGCCTTCAGCTCCCTCAAGGAGGTTCATTGGGGGCTGCCCAAAGCCTGGCATCTTAAATCTTAACAAGACGAGGTTCCTGGGTGGGATGATGTGTCCTCAGCTCTTTGCTTGCCCCCACCTCGTGCAAGTCCAGGAGCCGGGTTTGGATGTGGCCAAAGCATCGCCCCACGTGGCACCTCCAGCCCCTGGCACACCACAGGCAGGCTCAGCTCTCCCAGAGACCCCCATGTCCCCAAAGCAGGACAGGGTGGCTGTAAAACACCCCCCAGGAGGCCTGATGACCTGAAACCAATTAAGAAATTGCCTTTTACCTCCCACTGGGTATAAGGGATTAAGAAGCTGTGAATGCCCCAGGAACAGCAAGGAAAACCTGGCAGCACAGCAGTGTTTCCACCCATGCTTTGGGAACTTCACAAGTCCCAAAGAAGCCTAGGGCCAACATACACTGCTGAGCCCAAACAAGCCCAGAGAAAGCCCCCCGGGCTAGAACAAGCCCCCCCTGCCACAGCCGAGGTCTCCTCCTCCTTCCATAGAAGCTTGCGCAGCTGTAAAAGCCTGGAGCTTAAGCCTGTCCTTGGCCCGGGAAGGAAAGTGGAGGGCTGGGGCCGTTCCTTTGGCACATGCAAACAAGAGAGGGGCAGAAACATTTGTGGGTCCCCAAAAAACTAGTTGCCGGAAGAAATAGGAATAAGCAGCCAGGATTTGCATGCGATGGCACCCATTGCAATCCCCCCCATGTCACAGGCACTGGCCGGTGCCACTGCCCATCGCGCCAGCTCCGCGGGGCTTGTGCCAGCAGGCGAAGGGCTCCAGTCCCCGAGAGCAAGAAGTGGGGCGCACACCCAACATCCCCATTCGGAGCAGGGAGCACCACGACCTTTCCCTCCCCTCCAGCATCAGATCAAACCTCTTTACATCACCCAGCTCCATCGCCCTTCCAGCATCATTCCCCATGGACGTGCCCCATCACCCCCCTGCCATAGACCTGGACCCCTGCCCTGGTTCATCCTCCAGCTATTTCAGAGCACCAAACTCCCCCGCGATGTGCGGCTGTGACCCCGCAGAAACCCCAGCCTTTTCCCTCGCCTCCATCGCTGCCACTTACCCCCACACGCTCACCGCCACCTCCCCGGGATGCCAACCCGGGATGTGCGGGCTCCCTTGGCCACCGCAGCTCACCACTGACCCCCCAAACCCACCCCAATCCGCTCAGGGCTCTGCAGGGATTAGCCCAGCGCTGCCTGCAAATGGGATTATTGGCAACCAGCTGTCCTGAATGCCCCGGCTCCCAGCAGACAGCCCAGTTTTGGTGCAGGATAGTGCAAAGAAAACCCCAAAATGAAGGAGGTTTGAGCATCCTCAAAATCCCCAGAGCCACCGAAGCTACCCCAGGCACTCACCAGCCAGGTGCAAGCCTGGTAGCACTCCAGGGAAGGCTGTCGTCTCGTCCAGGCGCAGGTGGGCGCAGGGATGCCCCGACAAGCAGCAATGGGGCTGCTGAAACCCTGTGGGGCGATGCAAGGGTGACGTGCCCAAGGATACTCCACCTGTGGCTCTGCCCCAAACCTAGAGGATCTGGGGCAGGAGGTAGCAAATCCATGCTGGGCTGAGCTAAGCCTCCCCTTGCTGAGCCTGCCAATTGCTGCTTGATCCGTTTACCTCCGGCCCTGAGTGACCGCCAGCCTTTCCCATCGTCCCTAATCTCAGCTGTGGTCACACCTTGGAATCCTGGTATTGGCATGGCTTTGCTGCTCAATGTCCAGCCCTGGCTTCTGTCTTTGGCCAGAGCTACCTGATCTGATTCCTCCTTCCCCAACCCCGGGGGTGTCCCCAGCCTGGCAAGCAACAAGTACTCATCCTGCCTGGCCCCAGACCAGCACCTCTGCAGCATTGGTTCAGAGCTAGGGAAACTGAGGCACAGAGCAGCCATCTCCCAAATCACACTCTGTTCCCGATCCGTCAGGCCCAGGGAAGCCGACCAAAAGGCATCTCTGTATTTCTGAGACACCGTTCACTCTGAAGCAGAATGATGACTGCTTACAGCTCAGCATTAGCTTCTGATTTTAATGGCAAAAACATGAATCAAAGGTGCTTCCTACGCTCTCCCAGGCCTTGTGGCTACCAAAGCCACTACCCAGTCTCAGCTCTCCCCCCTTTGCTCCCCACAACTCAGTCCAGCAGAGCTGTCCCTGCCCCAGCAGAAATCAGCAGCAAACCCTCCATGGTGGCCAGGAGAGGAGCTCAGGGCTCCCATCCCAGGCCAGGCAGCCCCAATCATCCTGCTTTCCCCCTCCTTGAGGTGGGCTCAGACCCCCAACTGGCACAGCACCCACTCGCAAACCTCCAGCCCCCGCAGCGCAATGGGATCGGGGTCGCCCCCACATGTCCCTTTGCCTCCCCAGCCGCTCGTGCTACCTCCAGCCCTGGTGTAGCCCCTGGCCAGTGGTCCCAAGGGGCAAGCAAGGCAAGCTGCATCCCCGAAGGCGCAGAAGCCCTGTACACACGTGCCATCGTCATACAGAGCAGATGGGCCACCACCACTCCTCCCCTGGCCCAGCCTGCCCCAGGAAACGGGATGAGCCTGGAGATGGCCACCACCAGGATGCCGCCTCCATCACCAGGCTGCAGGAGACAGGGAGTGTTGAGTGCCGGGGCAGGAGATTCTCCAGCACCCCAAAAAAAAAAATCTCAGTTTAATCCGTCAGCAACTTCAGCTGCCCCAAATGCATGCCTCCACGTGGGGGGAGGCAGGGGAGGCTCGGCTCTGAAAGCAGGGCACGGGGGCTGCTGCCTTACGCCTTGAAAACCCTGGATCACCAGGAAAAACCACCCCTGCAAAGGGAGCAAGCTGCAGCGGGCCCACCAGCCCCATGCGCAAGCTCCTGGGGAGAGGCAGTGGCTCCTGGACAGGCACGGTGTTAAATCGACTTGCTGCCCCTGCAGCAGGATCAGCAGTGGAAGCGGCACAGGCCCGAATCCTGCACCCCTCGGGGTGCAGCCTGGCCCCGGTCCCACCTGAGAAGACGGTGCTGCCTGAAAGAACAAAGCGACGCAGGGACAGTTTCAAGTGGACTTTTGCAAGCTCAGGCTTGTGAAATCCTGTAGCGAGGGGTTAAAAAAAAGTGGCATCTGCTGACGGCTAAACCTCCACGGACACTCTGAAGACACCTCGTCTTGGAGCCAGACCTGCCCACAAAGGCCTTTGACTTATTTCTGCAAGCAAATACCCAGGAGGAACCCTGGGGAGGGAGGTTCTGCTGCTTACCTGGGTGATGCTGCCAGCATTCCTGGCACGTTTGCTGAAGAACTACTTTCCATCCACTTCTGCTGTCCCTTCATTTGCATCCCTAGCTTTTATGTTCACGGGACAAGGCAGGAGGGACTGCTGATGATACCTGCATGGAAAATAGCTACCAACTAGGTAAGGTCTTCAGGAAAAGCAACCTGACCTTAAAGGGCTCTTAGTAAGTTACTGAGAGGATGCTGCTCCTACCAGCCGCTCCTGGTCCTTCCCCAGCCAGAGCCTGGGGCTCCAGCATGTGCAAAAATTACATGGCTTTGCTGTGATTTAGGGAAATCAAAGATGAGAAAGTAAAAGCCTGTGCAAAGCACCAGTGGTGCCAATGCAGTTTGCTCTGGCCTGAGGATATGGAATATTTCCTCAAACCACAAAGTTCAAACACGGGCACAGCTTACTATCGGCTGTGGTTTAACTTTTCATCTTCCCATGGAAATAATCCAGCCAGGAATGAGAAATTAGAGCAGCTGGGAAAGGTATCGCCCTTCTGCCACTGGGTACGATCCTGCTCGGTGGCACTAACACCCTTCCAGGGCTCAGCACAGCTGCCACGGAGGGACCAGTGACCCAGTACCAGTGTCAGCAAAGGGGAAGGGGGTCCTGCCCCTTCCCCAAGATGTGGACACCCCTTCACCTGAGCACCTCTCCACTGTAATTTAAGGAGCTCAGAATGGAGCAGCCAGCCAGGAAGGGTTGCTGAGATGTCTCCCAGCTGCAGGGTCCTGGGTGAGTGCTGTCCCCACTCTTATCTCAGTTTCCCATCCCATCCCCTTCCCAAACCTTCAGCCAGAAGCATTTTTTCAGTGATCTGGAGACAAGCACACATCTCACCTGGCCTGGGTGTGGGATGGAGCGAGTCAGGTCATCTGCAGGTAGCGGGCTCCTCTCTTGCTATGACAGAATTGAGGGAATGCAAACAAAACCTCTGGGAAAGCTGTAACAGTCATGCATGGTGCTGAGGTCCTCAGAGCACAACATGATCAGCTTCTGCCTCCTAAACAGATGCTCCTTTCTGGCAGGCAGAGAATCCTGCCTGCTTCTGCCCTGAAGCCCCAGCAGCAAGCTTTGCCCCAGGGAGGGAGCAGTCCACCTCTAGCAAAGGGCAAAACCACATTGCAGACTCTGCCTGCTTTTGCTTTCAGCCCCTGGGAGCCTGCCTGTACCCTGCATCTCGACTTTTGGTTACCAGGCAGATGAACCATCATTTCTCCATCAAAAAAGTTCAGGGGAAAGAAAGAAAACATGAAAAAAAAATACCAAGCAGAGCCAGACAGAGCACAAAGACAGACAGGGGAAGTGGTGCCTGGCACGTGGCCTCCGCTCCAGAAATCTTACACACCCACAGAAAGGTATAAATAACTATAAATTTATTAGTAAAGCAAACCCATTTGACACTCACACAGAAGAGCAGGATGTGTTAATACAATATATATACACACATACATGGAGTATCATCTTAGAAACACACGGACAGCAGTGTTAAAGGCACTGCAAGCCACACAAACCTCATCATCCTTGGCCGCAACTTCCCACGGCCCTGGGAACTCTGGCAGAGGCACAAGCACAGGTTAGGAGGAGCCCGAGAACCTCACTGGCCATGAAATCCCTCAGATCCACAGCTCGGAGACAGATGGAGACAAGCCCATAGTCCAGTTCCCACCTGTGGTCCTGCTCTCCCTGCCGAGCATCGCAGACACGCTGTGAGAGCAGCATCTTCATGTCCAGAAAGCGGCAGAGGCGGCTGCCAGGAGATGCTGCGGAGGAAGCCTGGCAGCTGGGGAGAAGCCGGGCTCACTGGGGCCCCATGGGAGAACCGCTGGCCCCAAACCTTGCCGGCCTGCCGTTATTGCATCTCAGCATTACGCCTGCATGTGCAGGAACCTTCCCGCAGGTGAACTCACCACCTAACGGAGGAGGAGTCAAACCTTGAAGAACAATAAGGTTTTTTTGCTTATTATTAATAGCCAGGCTCCAGCTGCAGCCTGTACTTGATGGTAAATACCCAAGGGAAGTGCAGAAAGTGCTCTCCTCCCTCCTAACAGTGCAAGGCCAGGCTTGAGCGCCCAGAGGTGGTCCCAAACCACTACCAGAGGACGCTTTCCCCCTTGCCCCCCACCCCAGCGTGTCAGCGCCAAGGCCAGAGCGTGCACGTCTTCCCACCCAGATCGCAGGGATGGCATCTGCTCCCCGGAGAGCTGGCAGGGCTGCCTGGCCATATTCGTGGTCCCAGGGGTGTCTATGCCACGGCTAAATCAGCACAGCCGCCTGCTTTATGCACACAGCCGCTCCGCAGGCATTCCCAGGGGAACTGAGCAGTCCGGCTCTACCCCAGCGCCATGACTTCTCCCCAGGACTGTCTGACAACCCTTCACTGACTTAACGCCCAGCCTTGGAGATGTGGCAAGGGGACTCACCATGGCAATGGCCGCTCTCACCCCAGTGCCCATTTCCTACAGCTCTGCTCTGGCTCCTGATTCTGGCTTTGACTCACTCGCCAGAGCCAGCTGTACCAGGGACACAACCTGGCCAAGCCAAGCTGCCAGGCCACCAGCATCGCCTGTACCCAGAGAGACAGATGGCCTCATGGGGGGGGGGAGGACCAGAAACACCCACTGGATTCCAGTGAGATTCGGATCCCAAACACCTGACCGCATCATCAGTGGTGTGGAATCACATGGATCCAGCCACAACCTGGGAGAGGAGTTTGGGGTGGAGAGAGGGTGGGAAAAAAGAAAAAGACCTTGCAAGCAAAATGGAAAAAGGGATGAAAACCAAACTGCTGCTTACAAATAAAGAATTGAACAAAGGACAAAGAAGCCTAGAAGGTCTTATAAAAGTATAAGCAGAATAGCTGTGGAAGGGAAGAGGCCGAGACACAGCTAAAGGCATCCAGTAGGTAGGGTAAGCGGAAGCGAAGATTGGAAAAAAGCCCAGGTAACAGACTACCTTCTTCCTGGATCCAGGGACCCAGAGGAACAGTAGCCCTAGAGAGCAAGATTTATCTCCTGGACAACATCCACGCTGCCTTCGGCCAGCCTAACCCTCCCTGCCACCTCCCCAGCAGCATCCTATGCTCAAGCTGCCTGCTGAAGAGAAAAACCCTTCGGGAGGGACCATCCCCTATTCCAGCCCTACAGAGCATCCTCAGGGGGTCTGGCAACCAGGTCTTGGAAGACATGCAGGAGCACTTGCCATGGGGCTGATGCAACACCAGCTCCAGCACAGCAACCGTCTTGGGTGCTGTGGGGTGGCAAATGATGCGAGAGGCCAAGCAGAGGCAGCATGAAGAAGTGTGAAAGTCTCTTGAAATAAATCTCAGAAGTGAAGTGCAATACGGGTACAGGTTTTACTGCCAAGAGCCTTTGGCCTCAACTGCTCTTTGGTTTGAAAAGAAACACCAGCAGTTAGCAGAGAGCCCTTTGCAGTGTCGTGCCCAGTGGACATTGGTCCTCCAGGCCAGCCCCTGCCTGCCCACCCAGCACCACACTTCCTGACACTCATGTGCCTCCTGCTATTTCCATCACCTTGTGCACCTCACAGTACAAAACATGACCCAAAGGCACAGCAACAGAGATCAACCTGCTCTCCCACCCCGCCTGTACCCAACACAGCTGCTTCTAACTAGACAATCTCCCTATAAAAATATACCCAAGGCTCTTGGCAGCCGCTCAGCCGCCTGCTCCGCACAAGCCCTCCACCCACCAGCACCAAGGTCTGGCAGCAGAAGCTACCATGGGCTTCTACTGGATTTGGGCTGTTGCAGGGCAGCAAACAAGATGAAGAGGCCGAGTCACCACAGGCAGTCCTACTTAATGATGTTCTAATGCCATACCAAGATGTTTTTGAACCTGGAGGCACCTACTCACAGGTACGGGCTGATGACCTGGACCTGGGCTCATCCCTGCCAAGCTCCTCACAGCATCCCTCTCCACCAGGCACAGGGCCCCAGGCGCACAGCCCTGATGATGCTCTCTCTGCCCAGGGCACTTCTTGGCTGTTGCCATGTCCTAAGAGGAGCTGGAGCTCCTCGCTGTGACACTGAGGGCTTTCCCAGCTGCTCAGCACAAGGGAAACACTCCCCAACACTCCCTATGCCCAGGGGACAGGATCCAGCAGCTCCACAGCCAGCGCACAGTGTGGAGTTGTGTCTGGGGCCCACCGCCATCCTCCTCTGCCCCAAGCACCTGAGGCTGTCCAGCCACCTGGTCCCCTGGGGAGGAAAAAGAGCAGGGCACAGCCATCCAGAGACCAGGCTAATGATTTCTGCAAACCCCTCCTCTAGCCAGCAGCTGCCCCAGAAAGAAATACAGCCACGAAAGCCCCTGGAGGCTCCAGCAGCCTCCATTTCATGCCCTCCTCCTACTAAAGATGAGCCTCTCTGCAAGCTCCCAGCTCTGGGCACTGATGCTGGCTGCCAGTGCTGTGCTCAAGCAGTCAGGGCGACTGCTAGACCCCTGGCTCAGTGGGACCTGCAGCAGCTGCTCCAGGCAAGAGCAGAGCTAACCATGGCCTGAGGCAGGAACAGAGTGAGGGTTCAGGTGGGTGCTGCGCTGCCCAGCTGGCCCCAGTCCCATGCTCACAACCTCCATCACCACCAAGCCCTTCTGTAAAGACAGGATTAGCCTTCCTTGGTTTGGACTCATTTTTTACTCCTACAGTAAAGCATACACTGAACTTACTACATATTAAACAGCAAAAACCAGCCATCTAGAACCAAAGAGCTCTTTAAAAATCCAAGTTATCACATTTTTTTTCTTTTTTTAAAGATCCAGTATGACATCGAGTTAAACTATACAGTATTTTTTAATGAATATTAACAAACTGCTTTAAAAAAAAGGCAAAAAAATAAAAAAGGAAAAAGAAACGCTGACAGAAAACTCGGTAGGAAGTTCTACATCTTTGAGGCAGCATGAAGTAAGATCCCTCCTCCTTGGGCAGCAGACAGCAAGGTCTGCTTTAATCTCCTTAAAGCTGCGCATGAAGAGTACTCAGCCCCAGGGTCAGGTCTGTCACTGAACTGTCTCTGTCCCCGAAAACGCACTCCGTTTCCCCTCACTGTGCTGGAAATGGAAACAAAAGCCTTTTTCCACCTTTCAGATGAGCGTCCCCTAATAGCAAAGCAGGCATAGCCCAACCCTCTGCAAGGTTAATCTATCTATACTTGCTGTGGACAACATTTATTAAACTTAATCACCTGTGTAGCACATGGGCAACTTCCTGGCTGCTGTTCACTAATCACGGCTTGTCACAACACTCCTACCTCATATGAAGGCCAGCCAAGATCACAGAAGAGCTGAGGCTGGCAGGGACCCCTGGAGATCATCTAGTCCAACCCCCTGTTCACGCAGGGTCACCTACACTAAGTTGTCCAGGACCACATCCAGTCAGGGCTTGAATATCTCCACAGATGGATACATAACATCTTAGTATCTCCAAAGATGGAGAGGGAAAGGCTGGTGGGCAACCTAGTAAGCACGCCTTCAACTTCCAAGGCATCTAACTGGCATGTAACGGGTCTCTCGGTCATGAGAAGCCAGCAAAATCCTGCAGAGGAAAACACCTGAGGCTGCATCGACCTTGCTAGGGGAAATTTATTTAAGTGATGTTTACAAGAACTGTGCAAAACCTGAAAAATACAGAAGAGGTAAAGAAAGAGTAAAGGGGTAAAACAAGACTCCTGCAAGAGGGGAAAAAAAACACACTCCTCCTTTACCCACTGCTAACCTTCCCCTCCCTGTGAAGCTGAGCCCACAGGCCAGGAAGGATTCTCCTGGCTTACTCTGGTTCCCACCAGCAAATCAGACACCAAGCCCCTGGCACACGGTGTGGGTTACCGTCAGTAATGGTAACACCTCCAAAGTTGTAGGTTAGTAGTAGTGTTCGTCTCGCCCTTTAGTGTTCGAACTGCTGGGATGGCCCTTTGCCTGACCCCCCCTGGAGGTACACTAACAGCCCAAGCGGTGCAAAGAGGGAAGGGGCCTGGAGGTAAGTCTTGGCAGGAGACCTAGGTCCCTCAGGAAGCAGCTCTTAAACGCCAGGCTCTCGGCAAGGAGTAGGGCACGGAGGCTCTCCCCTCCACACTCTTCGGTAGCGGCGCAGCGCTTGCTACTCTTCCCCATGTTGCTGGCAGGGACAGGGGGTGGGCAGGCTCGCTCAGAACCCTTGCAGAGTGTGACAGACAGCGACTGCAAAAGCAGCAATGTCAAAGTGCTTTTTGGAGCTGTGCAGCCCCATGGCTTTTCCCTTTCTACACTCTAGAAAGAGGGAGAGCAGGGGAGTTTGGGGCAGTCAATCAACGCTAACGATCTGAAATGGTCCTTTCAGCTCAGCTTGGACCAAGAAAGGTGGGAGATCCCAGCAGCAGAAACCTGCTACTTCCTCGCCGAGCAGCGCACCCCACAAGAAGGGGGGGCTGGCTCTGCCTTGCTCCCAAGCCCTCTCCAGGAGGAGGAGAGTTACCCAGCCCTCCCCACTGACCCCGCCAGGCAGGGCAGGGGAAAAAGACTGCACGCGAAGGGCTGGTGCCCACAGCAGACAGGTGAGCTCCCAGCACTGGAACTGCAGGTACACCACGAACTACAGTCCAGGGGACACCAGGCAACTACAGGCATTGTTTCCTCTCCCCACTTCCCTCCTTTCCTCTCCACCCCGTCGAGCTTTTCACGTCTTCTGCTGGCCCTACGATACAGGTGGCGTATCAACCACAGAGGCCAGAGGAAAGTTTACCTGCCCGCCCACCATACCTCCCCTTTCCCCCAAACTCCCTGGAGGCCGTCTACAACCGAGGAGAGGGAAGGGGAGGCTGAGGCTCAAGAGCGTCACATGCAAGCTGAAAGCCGCCGAGGCGGGAGGCTCACGGCAAGCAGGCAGCCACCTGGTAGGCGCCCTCGGCCGTGTGCTGGACGCTGTGCTCCTGCAGCAGGCCCAAGTCCAGGAACCGTTCCCCGCACCACATGCACTTGTACTGCTGCTCCCGGGCATGCACGCTGTGGTGCTTGTTGAGGTGCTCGCGCTGCTTGAAGGCCTTCTCGCAGGAGGGGCACTTGTAGGGCTTCTCGCCCGTGTGCACGCGCCGGTGGCGCTGCAGGTCCGAGGCGTACTTGAACCGCTTTTCACAGTCGGGGCACTTGAGGGGCTTCTCGCGGGCCGGGTCGCAGCGGTGCTGCACGAACTCGGAGGAGGAGAAGAAACGTCTTTCGCAGAGCGTGCACTTGAGCGGCTTCTCGGCACAGTGGGCCAGCTGGTGCTTCTGCAGAGCCGAGGCCCGCTTGTAGGACTTGTTGCACACCGCGCACTTGAAGGGCCGCTCCGCGTTCTGCACGCACTTGTGCCGCAGCAGCTCTGAGGATTGGTTGAAGCCTTTCTGGCACACGTTGCACTTGAAGAGGTTTTCTATGCCATGCACGTGCTGGTGGTACACCAAGTGCGAGGGCTGCACGAAGCCCTTCTCGCACAGGTTGCACTTGAAGGGCTCCTCGGCCTTGTGCGTGCGGCGATGGCGCATGAGCGCGTACTGCTGCTTGAAGCTCATCTGGCAGAGGTCACACTTGAAGGGCCGCTCCTCGCTGTGCGTGCGCTCATGCTGCCGCAGGTCTGAGGGGCGCTTGAAGGCCTTCTGGCACTCGCCGCAGCGGAAGGGCCGTTCCCCGCTGGGTGTGCAGGGGTGCTGCAGCAGCTCCGACGACTCCTTGAAGTGCAGCTCGCAGACGTTGCACTTGAAGAGGTGCTCCCCTGAGTGCGCATACATGTGGCGCACCAGGTGGGAGCGGTGCTTGAAGGTCTTCTCACACACGGTGCATTTGTAGGGCCGCTCGGAGCTGTGTGTCCGTTTGTGGTGCACCAGGTGGGACGACTGGCTGAAGCTCTTGTCGCACAGCGTGCACTTGTACGGCTTCTCACCCGTGTGGATGCGCTCGTGCCGGGACAGCTCCGAGAGGTGCTTGAAAGTTTTCTGACAGATGGAGCAGCTGTAGGGCTTCTCTGAGGGGTCGAGAGGCTGCGAATGCTCTGCCTCGGGAGGCTTGTAGGTCTTTTCACAGATAGAGCACTTCATGGCGTTGCCATTGTGGACATTGTGGTGCTGCGCCAGCGAGGTCAGGAGGGAGAAGCCCATCTTGCAGACGCCGCACACAAAGGGCTTCTGCTCCACCTGGATGCACTGGTGTTCGAGGAGGTCGGTGGCCTGGTGGAAGATCTTCAGGCACTGGGTACACTGGAAAGAGCGGTCATGGCCTGGCAAGCACTGGTGCTCATGGGGGTTGGAGAGGTGAGCGAGGTCGTGGCCACACACACCGCATTTGTGGGACGGCTCTCCAGCCTGGATGGGGGCGTGCTGGTGGTGCTGCAGACCGGGGTCCGGCTGGAGCAGGATGCCGTAGACAGCACAGCCCAAGGGGTTGTCAGCAGTGCTGGGCGGGATGGAGTGCTCTGGGAGGGCGGCTGCCCCAGCGTGGTGCTGCTGCGGTGGCGGCGGCTGCTGTGGTTGCTGCTGTTGCTGCTGCCAGCTTTCTGACATGCTTGGGAAAAAAAAACGGGATTTTAGCAGTGACAGCTTCAGCTTCTCAGTTGAAAGGGTTCAAGTAAAAACAAAAATCAAAAGTATCCAAGTTCCTGATTCCCCGTAGCTGATCCCCTGAAGTCGAGGACAGAAAATCCAGCCCACAGCCAGGATCTTGGGAAGCAAAGAGGTGACTGGGACTCCAGAGCCTCCTCCTTAGATCAGCACAAGTTCTTTGTGGACTGATTTGGTTTGGCTTTTTCTATTTTGGACAAAAGAACAGGAGGCAGAAGCAAGTGCCTTGAAGACAAGAGGAGGCCCTTCTCCGTGATGGCTGCAATGTGCTTGCATTTGGGAAGGGCAAGGGAAGCAGCCCAGGGAGCAGCTCGCTCTGCAAGGAAGAAGACAGCTCATGTCAGGTCTCGGAGAAAAGAAGGGCAAGTCTCTACCCAACCTTCTCCCACAGCTCACTTTGAAAACTCTCCTGCGTCCCTGCAAAGCTACCAGGAAGCCAGCGTGGGGGAGCTAATCAGAAGCGGAGCCCCCCTTGCTGTTGCATGAAGGGCCTGGGACAAGGTATGCTCAGGCGAGAAAGTGTCGGGCTCTGCTCAGCCACAGCCAGGCACGTGTTTGAGTGGCACACTCTCATGAGAGGCAACACAACTGCCCAGGTCCCAACCAGCTCAGCCATTACCCCGTACGCTGTCAGTTGCTGGATCTCTCAGCCCCGCTGGGGGCACTGGCTGAGAACATCGGGGTCTCTGCATGGGCTGAAGTACGCCAAATGCTGTGCAATCAAGAAGCTACTGGGTTAGATTTTACAGATATCAAGGCAAATCCCAACCTGATCCCACCCCAGCTGAAACACCCCTGTGAAACAGTTCTGCTCCTCCTGCTGCTCAGGTATCGGGCGCGTTACCCAAGGGATGTATGTTAAGAGATCTCCCCCTCTCCGGGCAGCACTTGTAGACTAGAAAGAGCCAGAGAGCTCAGGGGAAGGTTTGCCCTCAACGTTATCCCATCCACAGACAAAACACAGAACCCACAGGTATCGTGCACAGCACTCTCTGTGAAGATAGAAGAAGTGTTAAAGCAATGGCTCAGCTGAACGTCCTACCAAACCATGGAATAAAAGTACACTGGAGCCAAACAACGCACACCAGAGGTGCTGCCTGGCCTTGCTATAGGGCATCACAGAGGTTTTGCTCACTGAAAGGTTCCGGTCTTTCTAGAGATGTCCAGTAAAACCTGCTATCAACTTAGAGAAGAGTAAAACCCACCAGTGAGCAGCAGATAGCAGCAATGCCAACACACCTCAAGAGAGAGGAAGTGTCCAGGCCTTGGCAAGAAGCAGCAGCTAGCACTCCTGGGCGAGGAACCCCACCCCCATAAGAGCACACCCGTTTCTGCATCAAACCGCCTGCCCTCACCCAGGGCAAGTAAAACCTTGGTCTTCCAGGGAGGTGTTTGTTGTATTTAAAACTAAGCAATAAGGAGCATCAGAGGAACCCACTCCCCAGGGTCCCCACCTCTTCCAGCATTCAGCTGAGACCAGATTGTGCCCCACAGCTTAGGGAACACCAGACTGCACTTCTGCCTACAGGGACACCGCGTTACTTTGTCCGCCAGCACAATTTGGGCCAGTAAAACGCCCAAAGGTCCCCACCGCAGCCCTGCTGGTACGCAGGATCTCCTCTTTCTCCTACATAGTCGACACGAAGGGAGGGCTCGCAGCTACGATACCTAGCACCCGAGCTCGACAGGATACAAAACTTCAGCACAGCCCAGCCACCACCCCAGGCAATGTTAACCGTGGCAGGAGCAACCCAACGGCGAGGGCATCCCAGACCATCCGGCCTAATGGGGAGGGGAAGCTCACGTCCCCCCGGCAGGGAAGAATAAGAAATACCAACCTTGGCTTACCGAGGGCTCTGCACGGGTACCCGAGTCGGCGCCAGCTCCGAGCCTAACTCATCCCTCCGTGGGAGGTGGGAAGCGACAACCATTTAAGGAGAGAAGACGGGAAAGCAGAGGTACTTTCAAACTGGAGAAGCGGCCCGCGGCACGGCCCGCTCCGGCATGGTCCGGTCCGACTCCCGCCTCCCCGCCGTCCGGGCCTCCCACAGCCGGGCCGAGGCCGCCTCAGGGAGAGGCGCGGCGGGGCCGCGGGGCGCGGGGGCGGCCGGGGAGCTCGCAGGCCAGCCGCCGCCGCCGCAGCCCGCGGCGAGGCCCGTCCCGCCGCTCGCCTCTCCCCATGGGACGGGCTCCTCCGGCCCCGCCGGCCTGCGGACAACCGCGGTGACGGCGGCCCGAGGCCTTCGCCGCCGCCGCCGCGCCGGGAGGCCCCGCGGTGGAGTGGGGGGGGTCCCTGCCCGGCCGGGGCCGCCCCCGCCCCGGCGAGGCCCACACAAAGGGCGGCGACGGCGGCCGGGCCCCTCACCTGCGGCGGGAGGCCCCTGTCAGCCCGCTCGCCGCCGGCGGGACCGCGGCCTGCGCGCTCCGCCCGAGCCCCGCGCTGGCGTGGCGGGGGGAGCCGGGAGGAAGAGAAGGAAGGAAGGAAAGGGAAGGGAAGGAAGGGGGCGCCGGTGCCGGAGGCGGGAGGGCAGGCGGGCGGGCGGCGGCCGCGGGGTGCGGACGGGCGGGAGGGAGCGGAGCGGGCCGGGCCGGCCGCGGCGGCGGCGGCGGCGGCGGAGGAGGAGGAGGAGGCGGGGCGGGGCGGGCCGCGGCGGCTGCCCCCTGCCGGGCCGCGCCGACAACAGCGCCCCCGCCGCCGCCCGCCGATACCGGCACCGAGACCGCCACCGGGGGGGGGGCCTGGGGCCCGGAAGGGCCCGGCGGGCGCCGGCCATGAGGGCCGCGCTGGTGGGGTACAGCAGCTCGGAGGAGGAGGAGGAGGAAGAGGAAGAAGGGGGGCGCCGGGGCGGCGGCGCGCAGGAGCCCCCTCAGGCCAGGTGGGGGCGGCGGGACGGGCCCTTCGCGCGGGGGGGGCGGTGGCGGCAGCGACCAGGGCCGGGTGAGGAACGCGCGGCCTTCATCCTCCTCATCCTCGTCTCCGGTCCTCGTAGTGCCGGCCGCCCCCGCCTGCCCGTCCCCGCCGGCCTGCCGGGCGATCCGGAGCCGGGGGAGGCCGTTAGCGACGACAGCTCCCGGCACGGCGGCCGCGTCCGCGGCTTCCCCCACGAGCGGGGCAGCTGGGCCACCCACGTCTACTTGCCCTGTAAGTAACCGCGGCCCGGCCACGGCGGGACGGGACCGGGAGGGGAGGGCGGGACGGAGCCCAGCCGGGTGAGGCCCGACGAGCCCCCAGGGCCAGCCGGTGCTCGGCGGGGACGGGAGCCCTGGGGGAGCCGGCTGTCCCCGGTGGGCATCCGCGGCCGATGCTCCGGGGAAGGACCCGGCTCTGACCGCGCTGCCTCGCAGACAGAGTCCAGGAGGAATTCCTGGAGCTGCTGGAGCTGCTGGTCTCCCGTGCTCGCACCTACGTCTCCTCGCTGGCTGCCATGGAGGAGTTCCACCTCAGCCTCTCGCAGTGCGTGGTGCTGCGCTACCACTGGATAGAGCCCTTCGTCCGCTCCCTCAAGGAGCGCCTGGCCTCCTTCCACAGGTAGGGATGGCGGAGACCCGGGAGAGCGCTCCTCACACCCTTCCCGCTCCCTCAGGGTCTGCCTTTCACCAGCGTCCGCACCCTAAGCTGCCTCTGGCAGCTGCTGCTGCTCCAGTAAAGTCCTGGGGGTTTTCCTTTCTGCCTCGGGATCTGGCACCGGACAATTCAGGTCTCAGCTTTCAAGGACCAGGCCAGAGCTGTGCCATCCTCTGAACCGCGGATGGTTTCATTGCTTACATCTGGCTCAGGTGCCCGCTGAGCATCATCTGCCTTAGGGCTTCTGTCACTGTCTGGGCTTCAGAGGGCTGGAAACCAGGAGGGAACGGATGAACCTGAGCCCAGAAAGGTTCTGGTTGCTCTGATTCGGTCCGACTGCGGCACACATTTGCCTTTATCTTTCCACAGCTCTGTAGAAATCCTGTCCCCTCTCTGTCTTCTGCTTTTTTCTTTTCTTTATTTTCCTACCAGCTGAAATAGGATCTTTCTTATTTCAGGTTCTTTTGTGTGGCTGACCAAGTGAAGGTTTACACCAACCAGAACAAAACCAGGTGAGTGAGCAGCAGGGCAGCCTGCCTGCTGGAGGAGAAGGCTGGGCAAGGTGCTGGGTGGATGGGAAGCATCACCCTGTCTGTCCCATGGTCACCAGGCTGAGCCATGCGATGGGGCAGTACACGATCACCGCGTCTCCAGAGGTTTCATACCTTTCCCCAACCGCTTGCACAAATTTTTAGCTTCAGCGCTGATTCTCTACAAGCCATTCGTCTCGTTCATGGTGGGTGAACCTCAGGCTGCAGGATTTCAGTCTTCTGAAGGGAAGAGATCTGTTCACAACATGACCTGAGGCAGGCCTTTCTGCTGGGGTTAGGTTCGTGCTATGGTTTCACAGCAGCTAAAGGAGGCAGCTGCGTTCGCTGCCATCTCCCATCTAGTTTGTTCTGTGGTTTTGCAAACCCTCGTGCCAGCCTAAGCAGCCTGGGGCGAGCAGAGCTGGGGGCCACCTCTTTTGGCAGTAGTGCTGGTTGTGCAATTGCAGTGCAGGTCTTCCAAGAGCTGGAGAGAAATAGCTCGGATGGTGCTAATATTCCCGGGTGTCAGTTCAGAAGCCTGATTCCAGCTGAATGGAATTAAGTAGTTTAAATGTCAAAGCAGAGGTGATTAAAATTGTGAAGAGCCGCTGAATGTAGCAGGAATGATAGCCCATGAGAGTCATGGGCAGGATGAAGTGGATCCTGGGTGAGACTTGCTCTTCCCCTCCCCTCCTGGAGTCTAGAAAGCATCATCCAGACAGTCCTTGAGGAGGTAGCTCTTTGTCACGTCTCTCCAGCTTGGTACTTCCTGTTCCCTGCTTCCTCTCCTACCGTAAAACCCCTCTGGCAACTTCCGCTTTTTGAATGCAGCTCCTCCATGGGTATGGTGCTCTGCCAAAATACCCATCGAGTGCATCCTTTGCCAGGAAAATGAGTTTTCATGTCCAAAAGGTGCTGAGTTAATCTAGTAAATCTACATGGTGTATCATCCAGTCCTGCTTCTCCCTGCTACCATGTCTTTATTTCTGTTTTTCTTCAGCATATGGTCAGTGTCCTTGAATGCTTAAACCTGGCATTCCTCAAGTTATCTTTTGTTGGGGGTAGGGAATTTGCCCCGTAGAAATGCAGGGCTAAGTATGCTTATGGCTGCGCATTCTGTGGCATGAAAGGATGCTTGCTGTCTCGCTTTTTCTTTAGGACCTTCATTGGCTTGGAGGTCTCTGCTGGGCATTTCCAGCTGCTGGAGCTGGTCTCGGAGGTGGACAGAGTTCTGGAGGAATTTGACCTTCCCACGTTCTACAAGGTGAGGCATCTCCCACTTGATTCCCTGCCAGTCCAGACATGCCAGCTGGTTCCCTGCTAGAGGTCCTTGAAATGTTCACCCCAAATAAACAGGAGAAGGGAGGTTAGCCTCTGAAATGGTCTCCTCTGGGCTGGTTGGTGATGTTCATACTTAACACCTTGAACACAATCCTGCTGGGAACGGGCCTAGCACAAGTCTGACTTCTGTATTGCGTCCTGTGCAGGAGAGTAAGGATGTTAGCTATCTGATGGCCTCTCTAGAATCAGGTTTCCAGGGGAAAGGGCCAGAGCATACGTCATGGTCACTGCCCTGCTGTGCCTGGAAGCAGGGTTGTCCTAGGATTGAATGGGCTTAAGGTGAGTGCTGTGGGACTGAGGGCAATGCTTGTGCCTCTTCCTTGGGTGGTTTCCTGGGGTATCAGTCCAGCTTCTTTGCTTGGTACTAGCTTTGGGGACAGGTTTTGGATTTTGAAGGGCCAAACCCTGATTTCTCTGTCTCCAGAGCTGAGCAGGGGGCTCTTGTGGGTTATTCAGAAGTGACCCACCTACCTGCTCCAGGATGGTCCATGAGAGGTTCTCTGTGCAGTTGGAAAAGCTTCTGCAGAGTTGACCGCAGAGAGGCTGGGAACTAAGCAGCCTTGCCCACTGGTGTCCAAAAAGGCTGGGGTGGGGAGCCCAGGACTCATCTCGCCTCCAGCACTGTCCATATCAGCTCTGCAACTGTTGAGCTGACAGAGGGGGCTTCCAGCTTTGGGATCCTCCCACCTCTGCAATCCCAGGCAGGGCAGCATCACACCAGATCTCCCACTGCAGCTCCGTACATTGAGCAAAGCCTCCTTTAGCCCTCACAATCTGATCCCTGTTTTGTCTTCAGGACCCGTCGTTCCATATCAGCTTGGCCTGGTGCGTCGGGGACCTGTCCGGCAGACTGGAAGGGCAGTGTCTGCGGGAGCTCCAGGTACGTCCCCACACAGTGTGGAGAGCAGGGGAAGAGCAGAGCTGGTGTCCAGCCACATCTCCATGCTGAGGGCAGAGAGTGGGAAATTCTCTTCACTGAGCAAGACGACCTTCACTGGCTTGAAAGAAGAGAAGCTTTTGGGGGGAGTGTGAGCTAAATCACCCTCCAGAGGGAAGTCAGAGGCTTGCAGCCACAAATGGCCTTGTCTCTGACTTGGTTCAGAGAGGGAGCTGCTGATCCCATCCTCTGGCAGATCCACCCTCCTGCTACTGACACCTGCATCTGTTTTCCAGGACATCGTGGATGGGTTTGAGGACTCGGCACTCCTGCTGCGTGTCCAATGGGAGGAAATCCGCTGCAAGTCGGGGAACAAGTACTTCTCCTTCCCCTTGAGGTAGGGGCTGGCGGGGCTGTGCATTTCAGAGCCTTGAAGAGCCTGATGTTTAACCAAGGACCGTTCTCCAGCGCAGCTCTGAGTAGCATGGGCTGTCACGCACCTCCCACGCTCTTCTTGCCTGCTCAGCATCTCTGGGGTGTTTGTAGCCTCAAGTAGGGCTACATCCAAGTTTGAGTTGCTGGCTGAAGAAATGTGTGTTTGTAGCAGATTTCATCCTTGCTGCTGTATGTGCTGCAGTCAGCACCAGCGGTTCCAGCCATCCCACGGTGGCTAATTTTGCTGATTTTTTTTTTTTTTAAAAAGAAGAAAAAAAGTTTCTGTAAAAGCCATAGTTGCCTTATTGGAAGGAGGAAGAAGGTAGCGTGGGAAGCTGTTGCTAAAGGGAGAGTGTCTTGCACAGTTGGAAATAGCACTACCTGATTGTCAGGAGGTTCCGAGCATGCTTTGAGTAGCAAGAGACAAGAACATGGAGCTGGACTGTCTCGCCAGAGCATCTCCCTACTGTAAGCCAGCTCGGACAAGTTCCTGTGTCATGTTCTGCGTCCCTCTCACACTGATGCTGCCTCTATAGAGAAATTTCAGTATCTGATCCTTTTGCCAAACAGCAAAAGATGAAATCTGGAGGGGAGAGGTTGGAAACCCCTCGCGTTCCAGCACTCCAGGCTGGGTCTAAAAGAAGAGCTTCGGTTTAAGACTGTGGGTGCCATAAGCCCAGGACCTTTTTGGTGGGCTGCTTCTCCTGGGAAGCTTGCTGCCATGTGTGGGCGAGCCCAAGAGAGGGCAGTGTCAGCTTTTCCCTGAGCTGGAAGGGCAGTGCCCGCGGGGGAGCCAAGGGCTGGCAGCTCCTGCCCAGGCTCCACACTTTCTCCCTGTGGGACCAGCACCCCCGGTGCTGTGATGACCCTGGGGATGGCAGGCTGGACTTGGTCCCTTGGGCGAAGCTCCTTTTTAATCCTTTTGTTCCTGCGAGGAGGTCGGCTGCAGCCTCTCGTGTAGCTGGAGAAGGATGCCGATGTGCTGCCCTGAATCTTTCATTCCATGTCTGTCTGATGAAAGACTCTGGGACTTCTGAGCAGTAAAAATCTGTCTCCTCGTGTCATAAAACTGTTTCTGTGGTATATTTCAGCCGTTCCCCTTCAGACATGCCCAGCTCCCACAGACTTCAGATGAGGCGATGCCTGCAAGCGCTTCTGCGAGCTCGGTGCCGCGCTGCCGGTCCTCGCACATGAGAGCCCTGGGGCTTCGTGGCCGTGGGAGCACCTCGGCACAGGCGCCAGCGCCTGTACGATAGCCGGTTTTCAAAATCCTTAACAAAATTCGGTTAAGTCTGTGTGGCCACTTAGTTTCTGGGATGGGGATCTGCGTGACAAGGCACGCGATTACACCCGGAGTTTTCTTTTGGGGAAGGAAAAACAAAGATATATTTAGACCCCGGGGACTTCCAGCGAAACTGGCTCCGGCACGACCGGTTTCTCCGCGGTCCGAGTCCAGCAGTGTCAGGTTAATGCTCAACCAGCGGCCCCGCTCCCGCCCCGGCGGGGCCCGCCTTGGCCCATCGCCCCGTTGCGTAACTCCGGTGGGCGTCGGGGACCCCGCTCCCGGCTTCGGGGCTGGGGGACGGGCCCGGCCCCGGCGGCAGGGCCGCGGGGACAAAGTCCGGCGAGGGGCGGCTGCCGGCGCGGCCCGAAATGGCGGGTGCGAGCGGGCAGGTGGCGGGGGGGGGGAGGGGGGGGCAGGGCCGGGCCTGGCTGCCCGCCCCTGACAGGCCCTGCCTGAGGCCGCGCGCGCCCGCCTGAGCAGGTGGGGGGGGCGGGGGGGGGGTGGGCGGTGTGTGGGCGCCACGACTCCGCCCCCACGACGCCGCAACCCCGCCCCCTCCCCGCGGCCCCGCCCCTCCGCTCGGCCCGGCCCCGCCCAGCGCGCTCCCCGCCGACCCGAGCCGCGCCGCTGCCGCCGCGCCCGCGTCCCTTCGTCCCGCTCCGCTCCGCTGCGGCCGGCGGGCAGGGCAGGGCAGGGCAGCCGAGCCGCGCCGAGCCGCGCCGCGCCGAGCCGCCGTGGCCGCCCATGTGCCGTGCGCCGCCGGCCTGATCCCCCACACAAAGGCGGGCCGGCAGGCGACGGGCCGCGCCTGGCAGCGCCGCCCATGCACCGTGCGCAGCCCCCCGCGGCGGCCCGGCCCCGGGCCATGAGGGCGGCATAGCTCCGACACCGCCGCGCTCGGCCCGGCCCGGCCCGGCGCGGCCGGGGGCAGCCGCGAACCGGCAGCGGCGGCTGCGGCGGCGCGGCCCGGTATGGCAGGAGGTGGCGGCGCCCCCTGCCGGGCGGGCGGGGCGCTGCGGGCGGGCGGGCGCCCCCCGCCGTTACTGGCGCTGCTGGTGCTGCTGGTGGGGGCGGCGGCGGGCGAGGAGCTCAACGCAGAGGTGAGCGGGGGCGCGGAGCGGGGGGGGGGGGGTTCCCCCGGGACACCCTGCCTGCCCCCTCCCCGCACCCTGCCTGCACCTGCGGCCGCCGGCGCCGCTTGCCCTGGCAGCCGCAGGTGCAGGCAGGGTGCAGGCAGGGAGGGGAGGCGGGGGGGGGGGTGGTTCCGGGTCGCCCCCCGGGGCGGCGGGCAGCAGCAGCCGGCGGGGGAGAGGAAGAGCTTTGTGCCCACGCGAGGCCGCGGCGGGAGGAGGAGGAGGAGGGGGGTGAAAGGGCCTTTGATAAAGTCCTGCTCCATCACCCTGCCCTGGGAGGGGGGTGTAAAAAAAAAATCAATAAAAGATTAAAAATGTTTCAAAACGAAAACGTTAAACCATTTTTTTAAAAAAATTGGAAAATGAAAAAAAAAAAAAGAAAAATGTAAAAGGAACTTAGAAAAAAGCAAAAAGTTTTCAAAATTAAAAGGAAAAAAAAAGCCCCACAGTTAGAAAGTGAAAATTAAAAGGAGAAAAATAAAAAAGGAAAAAAATAAAAGAGAAAAATGAAAAGTAGTAATGAAAAGAAAAATAAAAAGTAATTAAAAAGGACAAGGGGAGGTGGAGGCCGCTGCAGGAAGGAAGAGACCCGGCACACCCCAGGCTCCCCTCCTGCCCGCTGCCCCTCTCCGGGGGCCCCTGTCCCGCACCCCGGGGGGCTGCCGGCCCCGAAGGACAGAAGCCCCTTTGTGGGTGGAGGCCGGGGGGGGGGGCCCTGGCCCCACGTCTGTCTGCAGCTCCTGAGGGACACCTCCGGAGGAGGACAGGGAGACAGGCAGCCTGCGGGCAGGCTGGCCCCCTGCCAGCTGCCTTCTCCTCGGGGTCAGGGTGACCGACAGCCCCCCCAAATCGGAGGTGTTGTTTCCCCCCCCCTCCCCGCTGTGGGGAAGGACTGGGGCTCTGTTCCCTGCCCCCCAACCGCTGCCCGCGTGCTCCAGCTTGCCCGTGCTGCCTGCCCTGCCTGCTTGGGTGCGGCATTTGCCCCGGGAAGCTGGCGTGGACGCCCCGTGAGGGGGGGGATCAGCCTGGGGTGGCAGCGGGTGGTGGGCCGGATCCTGCCTCGCCCGGGTCTCCCCAGGGAGCTCCAGGTCCCCCCACGGGGCCGTTCCCTGCCGCGGCCTCACGCTTGGCTCTCCCCGGCGCAGGCATGGCTGCGGCTCTACGGCTACCTGCCGCAGCCCAGCCGGCAGATGTCCACCATGCGCTCGGCTCAGACCTTCTCCTCGGCCCTCGCCGAGATGCAGAAGTTTTACGGCATCACCGTCACCGGCGTCCTGGATGAGGAGACCAAGGCGTGAGTTTCTCCATGTCCTCTTGCTCTAGCAGGAGGCAGCTCCGCTCCCGGGCTCTTTGGCTTTGCCCGCCAGCCCCGGAGCTCTGCCTGCACCTGGAAGTGTGGGTGCTGTCTCCCATGGGAGCTGCATCTCCCCTTTTGGGGGCTGCACCCCTGCAGCCAGGAGAGCTCCCTCGCCAGCTGTGGCTGCTGTAACCCCTCGGGGACCTTGGCCACGGTGGGCTGAGCTCTGGCTCGATGCACCCCCCCCCCTCCCCCCCGGCAGGTGGATGAAACGTCCCCGCTGCGGGGTCCCGGACCAGTTTGGGGCACGGATGAAGTCCAACATGCGGCGGAAGCGGTACGCGCTGACAGGGCGGCGCTGGAGCCAGAGCCATCTCACCTTCAGGTACCCAAACGTCTCTGGGGCTCCCCGCCCGCCCCCAGCCCATGGAGAGCCATGGACCCCCTCGGGGAGCAAGCGCTGTCCCGGGCCGTCCCCAGTGAGCTCTGTACCCCCCAGCATCCAAAACTACACAGAGAAGCTGGGTCGGTACCACTCGTACGAGGCCGTCCGCCGAGCCTTCCGGGTGTGGGAGCAAGCCACGCCGCTGGTTTTCCGGGAGGTGCCCTACGAGGACATCCGGCAGAAGCGGAAGAAGGAGGCCGACATCATGGTGCTCTTTGCCTCTGGCTTCCACGGAGACAGCTCCCCCTTCGACGGCGTCGGGGGGTTTTTGGCTCACGCCTATTTTCCCGGTCCTGGCATGGGGGGGGACACGCATTTCGATTCGGATGAGCCCTGGACGCTGGAGAACACAGATGTGTCTGGTGAGTTGAGGGCTAAGGAGGTGGCGAAGACAACCAGAGGAGCCTGGTGGCCCCTTGGGTTTGGTGGCGGGGGATGTGCTGGTGTGGGCAGGAGTGGCAGGAAGAGCAGCTCCACCATGGGTGATGCAGGCAGCTCCCAGCAGAGCATTCTCATCGCAGGGTGTTGGGACCAAGGACCCACCCCGTGTGTCGTGTCCTCCACCCCGTCTTGCTGACGGTGCCTTTCCCTGCAGGGAACAACCTTTTCTTGGTGGCCGTGCATGAGCTGGGGCACTCGCTGGGCTTGGAGCACTCCAGCAACCCCAGCGCTATCATGGCCCCCTTCTACCAGTGGATGGACACAGAGAACTTCCAGTTGCCTGAGGATGACCTCAAGGGCATCCAGCAGCTGTACGGTGAGGAGCTGGGTGGGGGATCAGCCCAGAGGTGGGAAGCTGGGCACGTGCGTGGGGAAACTGAGGCACGGGCGCTGCTGGTCTGCATTACCCCATGCCTTCTCTCACCCACCCGATCCAGGTACCGCGGACGGGCACCCTCAGCCCACCAAGCCTTTGCCCACCATGACACCCCGGAGACCTGGCAGGCCAGACCAGAGACCCCCTAAACCGCCCCCCCCAGGGAAACCGGAGCGGCCCCCCAAACCTGGCAGCCCAGACCGACCTGACCAGTATGGCCCCAACATCTGTGATGGGAACTTCGACACAGTGGCGGTGCTGCGTGGGGAGATGTTTGTGTTCAAGGTACCAGCTGGGACCCCTTCCTGCCCCTTCCCTGGGGATGTGGTGGGTCCCTGGGTGGGAGGACACCCTGGCGAGATGTCTGGCGCTGGGACTGTGTCCCGGCATCCCCCTGTCCTCTGTCAACACCCCGTTTCCCACCAGGGCCGGTGGTTCTGGAGGGTCCGGCACAACCGGGTGCTGGACAACTACCCCATGCCCATTGGGCACTTCTGGCGGGGCCTCCCCGGGGACATCGATGCCGCCTATGAGAGACATGACGGGAGGTTCGTCTTCTTTAAAGGTGAGCAGGGAATCTGGGTGGGAGGGCTGAGGTGGAGGGGGGCCCCCAGTGCCCCCTCCCAGGCTGCTGAAAACTGGTTGGCTTCATCCCATCCTGATCCCCCTCCCCAGCCAGATCTGCTGCCTGATCCCAAAGGGACAGGCATCGCATCCCCGTCACTGTCCACGTGTCCCTGCCACAGCAGTGGGCATTGCCGCCTCACCCCCCTTCTCCATCCCCTCCCCCTCCAGGTGACCGGTACTGGCTCTTCCGAGAAGCCAACCTGGAGCCTGGGTACCCGCAGCCCCTGGTCACCTACGGGCAGGGCATCCCCTACGACAGCATCGACGCAGCCATCTGGTGGGAACCCACGGGGCACACCTTCTTCTTCCGTGGGGACAGGTGAGTGGCTGTGGGGTCCTTCTCCCTGCTCTGCCACCTCCTGGCCCCTGGCAGGGGTGGGCATGGCGGGTGGTGGAGCCCCCCCCTTGCTCCTCGCCTGCTCACTGCCTCCCTCCCCCAGATACTGGCGCTTTAATGAGGACACCCGCTCCGTGGACCCTGGGTACCCAAAACCCATCTCTGTCTGGGTGGGCATCCCTCCCTCACCCAAGGGTGCCTTCCTCAGCCCGGATGCCTGTAAGTAGAGGAGGAGAAGAAGGGTGGGCAGCAGGGGTGGGACCAGAGGGGATGGGGTCACCCCTCTGGTAGCCTGGCCATGCGGGATGGAGGCCAGGAGGATGCCCGGGAGTCAGCAGTGAAGCCCTTTCTGAAGGGTTTCACCGGTCCCAGAGCAAAACCTGTTGTCCTGGGCATCCGCAGGAGTGTCCTATGCCTGCCCACTTATCCCTCACCTCCATCTTCCTCCCCCCCCAGCCTCCACCTACTTCTACAGAGGCACAAAGTACTGGAAATTTGACAATGAGCGGCTCAAGACCGAGCCAGGTTATCCCAAATCCATCCTACGGGACTTCATGGGCTGTCACACGGAGCTGGTCCCGGACCCCCATCCCCGCTGGCCTGATGGGGACCGACCCCCCTTCAACCCCAATGGGGACGGGCGAACCGAAGGCAAGGAGGAGGAAGACGAGGAGGAAGAGGAGGAAGACGAGGAGGATTACAGCGAGGGTGGCCGCCAGCCGGGCGGGGACGTGGACGTGGTGGTGCAGATCGACGAGTACACACGCACCATGAGCGTCGTCATGGTGCTGGTGCTGCTGGTGCTGCTGCTCTGCATCCTCGGCCTCATCTATGTCATCGTCCAGATGCAGAGGAAGGGCACGCCTCGAATGCTCTTGTACTGCAAGCGCTCCTTGCAGGAGTGGGTCTGACCCTGGCTCCCTCCCCAAACCGCCCCCACCACCATGGTGCTAATGATGGACCTGACCTCCCCCTCCCCTTGCCCCTCCCCATGGCCTCGGCCCCTCTGCCCCAGTGTTGCTTGATGGCTCCAGCCTCAGAACAGGGGGGGGTGCCCACCACCCCCCCAGCCCCTCCAGAGCAGCTGGGCTGGGACCGGGCAATAGTCACGGCAGGGCTGGAGGGCATCCAGGTCTTGCCTGCTCCCTGGTGACTGTGTCGTCCGTCATCCCCCCCGCCGGCCGTGACCCTCAGGTTACCACCCATCATGTTGCACCCATCTCTGCCAAGGGGTCCCAGTAGGGTCCCTTCCTCCCGCGTGTACCTGCTGCGGCTGTGCCTGTGCCGCATGGGCTGCTGAGCGGGTTGGGGGCTGCTCACAAGTGCTACGAGCTGGCAGGTCTCAGCTGCTGCCACCTGCAACGGCAGGGAAGCGTGAGAGGAAAGGAGGGCCGTGCTCGCGGCTGTGTATCCTGTTGAACTGTGTGGGTACAGGGATGTGGTGCCTGAAGATAGCATGAGGAGGGGAGACACCACCTTTGCATCCCTGCCATGGGCTCAGCTCAGCCCGGAGCCTGCTGCCACCGTGGGGCGAAGTCGTGGGGACACATGGTCCCAGGGGCAGGGCAGTGGGCATGGCCGCCTTGTACGTGTATTAAACGGGTCGGGTGCGTGGAGAGCCATGGTGCCGTCCTTTCTGCTGCGGGATGGGGGCAGGAGGCGCATGGGCTCCCCCGCACGAGGTTTGGCAGATTTTGTGGTAATGGAGGGTTGCCTGGGGGTGCCACCTGTCTGGCAGCCACGGGGCCTGGGTGCTCTGCCAGGGGATGTGGGGAAGGGGCTAGCATGGCTGGCGATGTCCCTGCAGCAGCCCCTGCCCTGGGGCTACCATTTTTTTTTTGGGGGGGGGTGTCAGCAAAAGCAGCCCAGCTCCCACCCCGCCGGCAGCGGACAGAGCTGCCTTTCACCAGCTCCCACGGCAGCGGCGATGGCCTTGCCAGGAACACAGTGCGCCTTGTTCTTCCCGGCCGACGCTGCACTCTAGCCCTGGGCGGCCACCTCCCTTCCCGGCCAGGGGCCGTCGGCTGCGGCAGCCAGGGGTCGGTGCGTGGTCCCTCCTGGAGCCGGTTTACCGGGTGCTTCGGCTCCCTATCCCCACGCGGCCCTGGCGTGTTTCCTGGGGGGAAGGGGGTGTCCGTATCCTGTCTCACCGCTGCTGTCTTGGCAGAGGAAAGCAGGAGGAGTCGCAACCACTGCAGAGATCGGGGAGAAATAATTGTGGGAGTGGGAAAGATTAGACCTGGCGGGGGTGGGTGTGTAGGAAATTGGCTTTATCCAGGGAAAAATGGTGCTCAGGCTTTAATGGGAAGGAAAACCAAACCACAGCAGGCGGCAGACGCAGCATGCGGCAGCGATTGGGGATAGCGGCTTCCCTGCCTCTCCTGGAAAGGCACCACCAGGCTGGCGAGCAGGGGCTGGGTTTGCTCTGGAGCCGCAGGGGCAGCCTCGAGGCGGGTGGCAGAGGCCTGGCACAGTTAATACACTGGTGGGGAGGCAGGCTGCACCAGGCGGGGGGTTGTGTGGGTCTGGCCCATCCCTGTGGGGATGACCCTATGGAGTTGGGGGGGGGGTCTCCCTATGGGACTGGACTCATGAGACCAGCACCCAGACAGCACCCATGCCCTGCCTCTTTCCCCACGGGGCTGGCAGCTCTGACACAGGGCTTGGTGCAGGGAGCATTAACCCATCCCCGACCTGCTCCCCCCTCCCTGGGGCTCCAGCTGTCCCTCTGCCCTCATCCCCACCCTGCCAGCCCTTGCAGGAGGGAACCCCCGCCTTCATGGCTAGGGGTGAAGCCTTTGTGTCCCACCCCCCCATCCTTCCCCCTCCCAGGACCCAGAGCCGCTGGCTCAGTGCCCAAGACTCAGCTGCAGCCACTTCCCAGCACTAAATTACCCTGTACTGCCGCACCACTCGTCAGCCACTAATTACTTTAAAAGGGAAGGACCGATGCTGGCTCTTGCCCCGCTTTCCCGGGGCTGCTGGCACTGTGGGGGGAACCCCATGGCCTGGGCCACCCTCCCCTCCCCTCCCCTCCCCTCCCCTCCCCTCCCCTCCCCTCCCCTCCCCTCCATCCTTGCTCACACTGGGCAGTGATTCCCAGCCATTAGCTGATTCCCTGGGAAACACGCTTGGCTCAGACTCAGCACATCACTGCAGCCAAGCGAGAAGCCAAAATCGGGGTCAGAAAAACCCTGAAGAATTGGGGGGGAAAAAAAGGTCTCCAAGTGGCTCCAGTCTTCCATCAGCCAAGCTGTGCTGGGTCACATTCCTTGGCTTTTAACTCCTTTCAATTCGGTTTTGGCCATTCTGGCCAGATTTGTGCTTGCAGGGGTCCTCCCCAGAGCCGTGGGAGGACCCACAGCTCTGCTGGACCAGGAGCCCTGCCATGGGGCCGCCCGGCACCCCAGCCTGCCCTGAACTGGGGCCAAACAGGCACCAGGAGCTACCAAAAGGCATGAACCTGACCAAAAGGCGAGGCAGGAGGAAAGCATGGCTGGGATTTGCCGCTCCCTGCCCCCGCAAAGGCAGCTTCAGAGGCAGGCGCAGATGCATTTCCCACGGCAGATGCATTTCCGACAACAGATTTATTTCCCACGGCAGCTGTGTTTCCCCTCTTTCCCAGGGGTGCTGAGGGCTTGGTGGGAAGCAGGAGTGGGGACCCCGAAGCCTGGTACCTGGAGAGATGCCTGGCTCACAGGGAAGGCCAGCTGAGCCGGCCAAGGATGCCCAGGGCCAGATGCTCGTGGCATCCCCTTCCCTGGGCACCAACACCACGGCAGGCGAGGGAGCTCCTTGCTGATTCAGGGTGGGACAGGATCTGGGAGCAATTCCTCAGGGGGAATCGGTGGCGCTGGGAGCAGAGGCCCAGACTGCCCATGTTCGGTGAGCTGAGACTTCACTTCCCACCCCCCCTCCTGCTTTTCCCCGGATGCTGCAGTGGAACTGGTGGCAGGAGCCCGGGGCCATCTGGAAACGCTCATGGACAGCAGTGAGGGACCCTGCCGGAGACAAAGCCCAGCATTTCAGCAGGGCCTGGGCTCTTCGCTGGAGGCTGCCACTTTGCCCTCCATACCCGCAGCGGGGTTGGCTCGCCTCCGGCCACCCACAGACACAAGACCCTGGGGAGGGCAGGGATGTACCTGCTGCACGGGCCAGGGCTTTTGGTGGCTCAAGGAAGCACGAGTCCTGCTCAGCCTGGCCCTGGCAGGCACCAGGCAGCCCTGCCAGGATACACCCCCACTAGGCAGCTCTCAGCTTCCCCAAAACAGGCTGGAGAAGCCCGACCTGGAAAAGACCCCAGGAGCTGTGTCCTCCAGGGCCTGCTGCGCTAGCCTGCTGCAGGAGTGGCCGCCGTGATGGGGGTGACCAGGGCTGGCAGGGGCTCCCTCTGCCCGCTTGGCACCATCACAGGAGAAACCGCGCTCCCTCCCACCACCTCCTCTTCCTCTGCAAGCCCGGGTACGATCCCCTATGCACCGCTGAGAAGACTCGGAAAACAGAGAGGAAGCTGGGCTCGGCGCAGAGGAAGAACTGGGGCCGGGACACACTGAGCAGCAACTGGCCGGCCTCAAGGCCGGAGGAAACGATGCTGGGGACAGAGCGGAGAGCCATGGGGCCCTGGGAGGGGTTGAACCCGCTGCCTGTGCATGCTGCAGGCGGGAGTGAGGCTCCAGGTGCTGCCTGGGCAGGGGGTCGGTGCCAGCACAGCCCTGCTCTGGGTGGGATGCACTTGCCGGCTGCATTGAGCTCGGCACACGTGTACGCCTCATGCCCGTCACCTCCCCTCGCGCCCACCCCGCAGCCCCCAGCTTCGTTCCCCATGGTGCCTGACCCTTCGTCTCACAGGGAGGCAAGTAATTTCTGGGGCTGCAGGGGCAATGCACAAGGTGACGGTGGAGCAGACAGTCTGCAGGTCTGCTTCAGCACAACTTGGCATCCATCATCTTCTCACCTCTAGCGGCTCCGAGGCTTTCCCCATCACACCCCAGGGTAGCTCTCAGAGCACACAGCCACTCCCTCATCCAAATAAAATCTTGCTTGGGTGGTCCCATTCTGCAGCCTGCCAGGGGAAGCTATCACCCCTCTCCCGCAGGCACCAGCAGAGCAGGAAGATCAGCTCTCCCTGTGTGCAGAGGTGGCCAAAGTCCCCAGCACGGTCACTCATTTTTCCTGGGCAGCGGCCAATGGCAAAACTCAAAATAAATATTTCCCTCGCCTCCAGCGCCACCCGCCCCATGCTAGACAGCAGCTGCAGAGGATTAGCGTCGCCCTGGAGGTGTAATCCCTCTACAGAGACAACATTTGGCCCAAGACATCCAGGGAGATGCTGAACAGGAGGCAGAGAGGGCAAGGAGCAGTTTAGCACGGATTTTTTTGATTCCTGCATATCACCTCTGTGATCAGAGCTATGTGCTTTGTGTCAGGATCCACTTAATAGGAAAGAGACAAAGAGTAAGGGGAAAGCCACAGGCAGGGACAGAAGCCCATACCAGTGTCCTGCCACTCCACTGGGCCAGACTCTCACCCAGGCTGCTTCTCCCCCAGCAGCAGAGCAAATGGACAGAAAGCTTTCCAGGAAAACCCCATCGTCTGCTTCCCCTGTCAGCTGCTGCCACCTGCCCCAGGCAGAGCCACCGGAGCCGAGGGATGTCCCAGCCTTGGCTCACGCCACATGGTGACTGCCAGCTGCTCCAGCTTCATCTGAGCATGCCTGCTCCCTGACTCAACCCGGGAAGGATCACTCTCCCGTCCCTTGCCCCGAGGTGCTGCAGCCCCGTGCACTCACCATCCTTCAGAAGCCAAGAATTCAAAGGGAAGCTTTGCCTTTGATGTAGAAAGCAGGCTCCCAGCACTCAGGTCCCAATCAAAGTGCCCAAGTGCTGGACCTTGCCACAGCCAATGGAAGAGGAAGGTGAAAAGCCAGGGGAGGTAAGGAAAACTCATCTTTGGGCAGGCCATGCTCTGCCCCGGGTTGAATCCAGGGCTCCCTACGAAGAAAGATTCCTTTCTTCCCCACTAGACATGAACTGCAATAAGGACTTAGCAGGAAGGAAGGAGCAGGCCACCCACAGAAAGGTGAACAAGGAGATGTTTTCTCCACAGGCTGCCTGCACTGAACCAGGACTCCCCCTCTGCTCACCCCTCATACCAAGCTAGGGCTGCCCCGGGAGCATGCAGGCGGTAGCCATCCTCAGGGCAGACTCCCATCTCTGCATCCATGTCCTTCCCGCCTTCCTCCACTCTTTCCATGTAGGACGTTCTGTCCCAGCCAGGTCAAGAGCCATAACCAAAGCAGTAAGAAGCTGGGCGCTTCATTGCAGGAGTTTTGCTGGTGCATGTTTACTCTAGGAAACAACTGCTGACAGGATGCCTGTGCCGTTTTGGCCTATCCACCAGAAGCATCCTCTTCTCCTGCAGGGAGAGCATCCAAACTTCACTCACCTTCAGCAAGATGGTTAAAGTTTTGAGGGGAGAGGGGGGATTAGAAGATTTTTGAAGAACACCATGTAAATCCACCACTGCCTGGTCCTAAAGGAAAGAGCCAGTATCTGAGGATGCTCCACTTTGTGAGGCATGTAAACAGGAAGATTCAGTATTTTGTTTCATATTAAAAAATACACAGAGGGTCCACATGGATGTAAGAGTTAGCGGCTGGGAGTTTATTCCAGCAAATCCGCTGGCACAGCTCCTAGAGGTCGGGCAGGAATTGGCACCAAGGCCCATCTAATCTCTCCACAGAGGCAGCCAGCTCAGGGCCCTGGGGAGCCCAGCCCCTCTTAACACATTAAGGTCACTCACTCAGAGCAAGCCCAACTCCTCGAGGACAAGGGCTGACTCCAGCATGGGCCACAGTGGGGCAGGGAAAGGTGCAGCAGCTCCCGGCGAGTGCTCATCTGCCAACATCTGCCAAAAACACATGTTCATGAGCCAGGGCTTGCGGGAAAGGATGCACGCTTTACCCTGCCGGGGTCTGATGGCTTCCCTCAGCAGCTCCCCCAGCCCTGGCAAGCTTTGAAAACATGGCAGGAAAGCCTCACCGTGGACTTCATTAAGGGCTATCCTTGGCACACGATACAGTGCGATTCCACTTAACAAATCTCAAGTCCAGCCAAGCCTTGACAGATGTCAAAGCAATATGGATAGTGCCTTCCCATGTGAGCTTCCTTGGCTTGGCTCCTTAGAGCTACCAAGCTATTCAGCTGCTATAAAAATTGGAAAGGTCTTCTCCAGAAAGTCTTCTGCAAGTGCCATCCAGCACCACATGGCACCACGGGGTCAGCACCTCCAGTTCAAAGCCCACTAGCTTTAAAGGTGCAAAAAAGGCAGCTGCGTTATAGGTGCCCTGAGAGCTTGCCACAGAGGTAAAGTAGGATCTATACAGAGGAGCTGCTGACCGTGAGGGTGCACAGACATGCCAAACCTTTAAGCCAGGTGGAGAGTCAGTGGTCAGTATTAAACCCAGAGTCTGGGGCAGATGTCCAACAGGCTCTCCTCCTCCTGGGAGAGACCAGCTTTGTTTGACAGGACAATAATGAAAGTGAAGTCTTCCCAATTCACTGCACAGCCCAACACCAGGGACAGATCAGTACCTGCCTTAAGCACCTACCCACCAGAGTAGCTGTGGGGGGTCTGGCCCCAGAGAGGAAAGGCATCAGCTACTCCCAGGCTCTCTGTTACCAGTGGAGGTCTGCAGCCTCCCCTCGGCAAGCCCTTCCACAACAAAGGCAGATTGGTTTGAGGCAGGGAAGGGCAGCTTCAGCACAGGAAAAGACTTCCGCTCCTGTTATGCTGCTTTGCTAAACCTCCCCTTTGATCCCTGGGGAAAGGGACAATTTGGCAGCTGGAAGACTATTGTGTGCCTCGTGCTATAAGTAGCTGCTAAAGGCTTGGCTGAGAGCTGGAGTGAGTTGTTTAACTACACAGCGAACAGATCTGTGCCTCGACAGGCTGGTAAGACCAATTTGTCACTGCTGGAAAATGGCTTCAAGGAAGAAGGGAATGATAAACCCACTTCCATGTACTAAACGTGAACAGCGTGAGTTTTTGTCATAGGTAGAGTACCAGAAACCTCATGGACTGGAGACAGATCCTGTCCCTTCTATGGAAACCCTACTATTTTTCCTCTCTCCAGATTGCTGTTGTCCACGTCTGTGCCATCCCTTAAACAGTGAGGCTGCCAATAAAAGTCAAATTCAGAGGCAAATTCTAACATCTGGGTTCCCAAAGAAATTCTTCGGCACTTTCTGAAGTGCTAACACATGCAAGTTAAAAGATCCATCAAAGGAGGAAGAAGCCAGAAGCAGACTTAGAGAGTCAAATGTTTAATGACTTTCCAAGAGTATTACATCCATATTTAGAGCATATATAAAATAAGAGATGGAAAACAAGGAAAGAAAAAATAAAATTGGTATCTTCAAGAGGGCACACTTAACCCCGTAATTCCTGCTGAATCCCCTCTTCAGAGGCACAGTGGCCATTTTGAGCAACGCCTCTGTGCAACAAAAGATCAGGTACCAGGCCACTTGCAGTGTTTAGGCTCAGCACTTTAGGAACAGCTAGGAGAACTCTGATTCTGTACAACTCACACACCAACAGCATAGTCCCAGACCTGTTACATGGTTAATTGTGTCCTGTCCAGAAGAGGGATACCAGATGAATCAAAGTTACCCTAGGCAAGGTCAACTGATCTAAAACTTGGTCTCAGCAGGGCCTTCTCTTCCACCTGCTTTCGTTTTCCTACTGACCCCAAACATTTCTCACATCTCTTCCCAACGTGGTGTTATTGCTGGACAGAGCAGGGAGAAGAAAGAAGACACTTATTAGACTCAGCAACACCAAGACAACTGTACTGGGAGGTCTCCAAGCATTCCCCAGGCATTCTCGGGAGGCTGCTACAGCCCAGAAGGCAGTGACAGGTTCCTCAGAGGAGTTACCTACTGTAAACACTGCCTTCTACCTCCCACTAAGATCAGCACCCAAAATCCTCCCTCAGCTCCTTGAAATTTTGCCCAGGAATCTTCTCTGCTAAAAGAAGCATCTGCACTGGGACAAAAGAAAGTGCTTCCTCACAAGCCTCAAGACTGCTGCCAATATGCCAGGGACTCCTCTCCCATCACCGTAAGAGCAGAGCTTGGCATCTCTTGCTGGGCAGCCACAACCTTGCCTATCCCCTTCCCACCTCATAGGACCACTGTCTGCACTGGGCAGGGAAGAGATCAGAGGGGAGTAGATTTGGATTAGAGGGACACAAACAGCATCTCTCCTGGAAGACAAGTGTGGAGCTGCAGCTAGCTCTGAAGAGCAAAGCCACTGCACTGAGTCATGGGTGAAAGCTCTGGAGATATGCCGGGAGGCTGCCAACCTGCCCAGAGTCCTTCAACATGAACAGGAAGGACGTGCGGAGCAGCTGCACAGCTCACCCTGCTCCTAGATGGGAATGACAACTTCCATGTGTTCTGGCAGGAAAGCCACTCAGCAAGGCACCCCTGACAGACTGCTCACCCTGGCAACAGTGAGGGTGCTCCCTGGCTGACAGCCAAAGCTGTAAGAGCTCTGGTGCTAGAAGAAACTCTGGATTGTGAAGGCAGCGGGAGAGGGAAGAGGAATGCTAGCCTGGCCCAGCTGCTGCTCCCACCCTCCTTGCCCATGGCTAGCTCACCTTGGCCTTGTTCTGGACAGGCAGATACAGCTTGAACTCAGCTGGGAGCTCATCCTCTGAGTAGAGACGGTCAGAGAAGTACACCCGTCGAATGCGACAATTGGCGTGGATCTGAGAGTCAAAACAACGAGTCAGTCCATTTTCCATATACTCTTTCTACATCCAGCTTCGCTGTCGTGCAGCAGCCTGGATTCCTTGGCTCAGCAGCTGGAGAAGAGACCTCACTGCCTCTCTGAATCTGACAGGACATCAGAGCAGAAACATTGGCCTATGCCCTCTGTTTTGCATTAGATGCTCTCTCCAGTGATGCAAGCTGGCTCAAGAGATTTGGCCGAGCTCTGGCATCTCTGCAAATTGAGATCTGCCTTAGTTGCTTAGAGGGTTCTTTGCTGTGAACCCACCTCTGCCTCTCCACTGGTATCAGCATTTGCCGGAACACTCTCAGCCTTAGCTTGCTGCATTTTTAACACTTCCTTTTCAGGGCCTCCCTGAGGTCAGGAATGAGACTGACCAGTCTGCGCTGCCTCCACTATCAGCTGGCAGCAAAGAAGTCGCTCCAGTCCCCCTCACGGGTATGTGAGAAGGCAGACATTTCCCAGTTGGCTGCCTGTTCATCTCAAGGCAACCTAACAAGGAACTGCAGCAGTCCCATCATACTAAGGAACAGGCATGCTCCACGCACAGGCATTCCTCAAAATAACATATGCCATTGGACACAATGAACATGAATCCCTAGCATATGGAACAAGTTTCACGTCCTCAGCAGAAACAAACACTGTGTCAGCTCTGGTCCAAGGAGCTCGGTGAAGGCAGGGTCACTCCACCCACACTAGGAAACAAGCTCAACTGGGAATATGTATGGACCATAACACCTGGGGTCTTTACCAGCCAGGCTCCCACTTGGCCAGTCGCTGTCTGGCATGTCTGCACAGCAAGGCCGCACATGGCTAACTCCCAGCAGACGTCCCCCCAGCAGGATGTGTGGCATGCCACAGGGAACTTTAGGTGGACTGCAACTCTTACCCTAACTGACAGCCAGCAAGAGAAACAAGATGGAAATGGGCTCCTTCATCTCAGTCTAGTCCAGTGAAGTGAGGCAGTACCAAGACCTCTGCTGCCTCAGTCGGACCTTCGCTCCCGTCCCATAGTGCTCTGCAAAGAGCAGGACTGGCAAAGGAACAAGTCAGGGCTAAACCTGGATTCCCGATCTACAGCAAGGCTGTCCCAGCCAGCAGGAAGATCACCAACCATTGGTTTCTGTGGGTAGGACATGCCTGCTTCTCACCTGAACTCTCAGGGTCTCAATGTAATTTGTCCCGTAAGCCCGGCGTGTGAAGTCTGACAGGTTGAACTGGATTTGGTTCCAGCCATCGTCCAGCCGCATGGGCATGGTGCAGATGAAAGGCTTCACCCGAGTCGTGCTCTGGTAGTTGCTCGCCCGGAAACGGCGCCGTACATTCTTATCATCCAGCACCTGGGTAAGGAAGGAAGGCTGCTGACCCAGGCATCAGGGGGCCCCCAGCTCCCCAAGACAGCAGCTGTTCTAGACTCAGGCTCTACCCATCTCAGAGAGGGCTCTCCTACTCCCACCCCTCCGTTTCACAGCACAAGTATTTTTAACAAAGGAAACAGACCCATTTTCAGGAATAGCAACTGATGCCCCCCTAGCAGAAGACCTGACACATCACATAGCCAAGACAGCAAAACTGTTTTGGGGACCACTTGCTGTCTGGGACAAGTTCCAACAGAAGACTGCAGGCTCACTGGTTGCTGGAGGGGCCTCCCCACTGCACACTCCTCACCTGCACTTCAAAAGTGAAGTATTTCTTCAGGTTCTTGATGATCATCACCAGGAAAGGTAGTTTGATGCCCAGGGTCTTCTTTGGGTCAGCAGGGCACGTGATGTATGTGGTACTGAGAGGGACAGAAAAACGCTTTAGGATCTCACACAGCACAAAGACACAGCCCGAGTCCCAAGTCTCTCTCTTAACCTAACACAGTCTTGGAGGACAGGCAGAAAAAGATTGCCAAGATTGTAAGATCTCAGCAGCAGCCAGGGCTTCCTGTAACAGGAGTGAGAGTTTCAGAGGTAGCTGCAGGGATAACAAGATAAAAGGCCCAAAGAATGCATTTCAAATCCCACTTTTCTCACCCAGGGCATGAAACACCTTCCTAGACAGCTTCACCTCCCCAGTTTCAAGGCCACATCAGTGCTGTTTCTTAACACAACCTCTTCTTACCCTTAACTGAACAGGTAGAGCCCTCCAGAGCACAGCAGAGGCCCTCTGTGCTCTATATGGCTGGGAAAACAGAGGTCATGAACCCTAGAACTACACGTCACGCCTGGCAAGTTCTGTATCAACACATCTTGGGAGGAAAAGAAGTGTTGGCTCAGTCTGTCTGCAGGAGAGGAGTCTCCGCTGCCCTTATAAGGAGCGCCCTGCTCTGAATCACCCCTGGAGAAGCCTTGGAGACTCTGAACATGCTCATGGAGCTGCCGTCTCTCTCCCTGGTCGATAGAGACGAGGTTGCTAAGTGAAGCACCATAAGCGACTCCCCTCATAAATCTCCCTTTGATCTTCCTGCTGTCGGGAGAGCAGCAGAGCAGGCCTAAGACAATAAAAGATGCAGAAGACAGAATGCTGCTTTCTCAGTAACTGGCGGCTTTCTCAGTAATTGGCAGCACTGACTGGAGACCAGGTATCAAATATAGCTTTTTTTCCCCTAAGTGATGGAAAAATAATGGGACTTTATTTCCATTTTTTATCCCTTAGTCCCACTGAGGATGACAGAGAGCTCTACAAGCACATCCAGGGAAAGGCACAGTACAGTGCCACAGAGGGGTATCAGTGATCTGACCCCAGATCATATTCTTCAATTTATTGACAAAGAGATTGCAGTAGAGTCTGAAGGAGACGTCTGCTGGGCACCGACATCTTTCACTCTGCGCCAGGGCCAAGCCCCCAAGGCACACTAGGGCAGAAGAAAATGCCTTCTCCTACCTGACATTAGTTCCTTCAATCTCCAGCACCAGCGACTGAATGTCATTGTCAGTGATTCGCTTGATGTGGCCATTGCGCACCTGGAAGAAAAGTGGGGCAGACAGCACAGATGTTACCTGAGAGGGAAAGAAGAGGCGCCCACAGCTCCATTGAGAGGGGGAAAAAGATCCCAGGAGGACCCATCTACGTTCATTTGGCTCCTATTGTCCTGGACATCGCTGTTTCCAAGGCTTTGATCACCACCCCAGAGTGCCAGGACTCCAAGTAAGAGTTTATGGCCCAGCATGCTGCACAGACACTGAGTACAAGACTTTGATAAATCAAAATATGCTACAGTGAACAAAACTGACTCAAGTCTCACGTTAGAGGCCCAAATAAACAAACAGAGAAGTGTCAGAGCAAGATCAAAATAGAGTGGGATAAAGGGTAAGAACAAGTAGGAGCAATACAGGGGCAAGCAAAGGGAGCCACCAGCCAGCCACTGGTCATCAAGGGGTCTCAGTCTCTACTGCTGGGCATGACTGACTGCCTCTGTGGAAAAACTTGGTTAAAATTATTTGTAATTGCAGCGTACGCAAGTGCAGAGCCATCATCTGCTCTGCTGAGGGGCTTAGGGATTTGGCTACTTGGATGCAGCCAGCTCCCCACAGAGCTCAGGGAGGCCAGGGCCGGAACCAGAAGCCAACACAAATTCATTTTTCTCCACATGCAACATGGCTGAATCCCAGGATCTGAGGATTTATTTTTTTAATGAAGCAGTTCACTTCCCATCAAATTTATCTCCATTTAAAAGGCACATTTGCTAATTAAACCCTCTGCTCTTCCCCAATGCTAGATCAGCAAATTGCAACGCTCCTTCCGGCTCCATGAATTAATTATTTTAGCGCCTATCACCACTGCTAATATATAGGATACATTAAGCTTTTAACAGGATGGTTCCAGTCATGAGCTACAAAATGATTTACAGGTTTAGCAATTCATCTTCAAAGTTCATTTCTTCAGAGGGACCTACCTGGGTGATGCTGCTTATAATTGCTGGAAGAAAGAGATAAGCCCTGTGAGCAGCCCACCCCCCTGGTCTGTCTCTACACTAAGCAGTTTCACAAAACCTCAGCCTGGATCACCCAGCTGCTGCTGATAAGTACAAGAGCACAGCTCGCCCTGTCAGGCTGCTCTTAACTTTGCTTCAAGCCTGCACAGATACTTCTAGAAAACATTAAGCTCAGAGAGAGGATCCTTACAGGATAACTGTATCTCTCCTTTGCATCAAATGCAACTCCTATGGATGTATAGGTCTGTTCAGGAGAAACCAACTGCACGAGGTCTGGATGAGTTGCCTTTATCTTTTTTTTTTTTTTTTTTTTTTTTTAAAAATCACCAGCCCAGCAGAAACCCCATGTGCCTCTCTGTTTGAAGCAGTGATTGGCATATGGGAAATTAAACCCTGGAAGCCACAGGGATACAGCATGCAGACTTAACACCTGGAAATAACCCTACCTATGCAGGTGACAGTAGTGCACAATAAAGCCTGCCTCCATGCCACGCGAGACAGCTTTCACCAAGGGTAGCTTATGGCTCCACAGAGGGGAGAAGGTTCAGGTTTGGGCTTCTCTGGCGAGGACAGTAACAGAGAAAACAGCTAAACATGCTTTAAACCAATTAGTCAGCAGTGTTTCTATCTGCAACCAGGTCCCCTTCCTTAGCCTGTGAAGGCTTTCCTTCCCCAGATTACAGGGACAATGAAAAGAAGCAACTCTTCTTCCTCAGCGTTGCCAGAAACAGGATGAAAGACAGTAGAAAAGAGACGAGATAAGTAGATAAGTACAAAACAGGGCCAGACTGCAGCAGAGCCCTTCCTCCCAGTCCTGCCTAGCTTGGTGTAAGTTTTTGCAAGCTGCACTACCACCCAGCTGCAGGGATATGGTAGCCAGGTCATGCAGGCACCCTTCCACACAAAAGCCAGCCTGTCTGCACATGCCTGCAGCCAGCGCTGGCAGGACAGACACACAGACATTTGGAGCATGACATCCAGCACCGGCTGGATCAGAAGTCCAAGCAGCCTCGCCGTTTCGGTAAGATAAGGCTGAATAGTATCAGAAGTGCTCACCGCCAATGGGGGCTCAAAGCGCTGCCCTCCAGGACTCGGTGGTGCTGAATGCCCCATCTCAGCTCCTCGGCTCACTCCAGAGCCTGGCTCCCCAATGGAGGCTGAGCTCGCCTCCTGCCTGCCTCAAGGACCAGCTCCCTGATGGAGGACACATTTTGGTCACAGCCCAAGGAGCACTTCTCTTCCCCTGCCAGCTCTGGGACCCCCTTCACAACAAGCTCATACAGACCAAGAGGCAACCTCCGGCTCCATCAGGCACAGACACCAGCTCTGTGTGGCACAGGGCGGTAAGGATGGTTCTGCTGTGCTTGCAGTGGCTACTCAGCAAGAGCTCCCAGTCTTCAGGGGCCTTCCCCTACTACATGGAAGCTCAGAAAGATAAGATTTCAGAAAATTTTAGAAATCTAAACAAAACACTCCACATTGGTACTTGGCCAATATTTTCCAGACATCTTAAGCCTAAGAAGGTGGATTTTTGAAGCTGGAAAAAAGGCTAATAGCCCTCTTAGAAAATAAAAGTTCTTCAAATGCCTAATATCATCTCAATCAGGATAACTGGGAAGTTACCTGCTGTCTAAAAACAAACTGGAAAAGCTTTTTTTGCAGATACAAACCTCAAACCTTGCAAGGGTTGGAGGGAACAGCACCTTCACAGACAGTTGTGTCTGAACAGATATAAGACCCGAGGAAAAGCAGCAAGGAGCAATCCTCCCCAGGCCCAGCCGCCTACCCATCAGCGGACGGGTTGCCACGGTCTGAGGCCGACCTCTGGAGGCTCGCTCCCGCATCGTTGCTGGACACCCCTTCGTTAGGCGATGGGCTTGTGCCAGCAACAGCAAGCTGAAACACGGCTGGCACCATCGCCCAGACTACCGTAGGCATGGGTACACACTCGCCTCGAGACAGGCCAGCGCTTCTCAAAGTCAGCGGTGGGTCCAGAACAGGCCCCTGTGCCACCTCCCTCCCCCAGGAAGGGAGAGGGGGCAAAACAAGAGGCAAAAGCAGGAGCTGCCTTGCTCTGCTGTAGCGCCTGGTGCACACAGGTTTGGCAAGGAGGAGTGAGCAGCATGGTCTGCTGTATTTGAGATGCAGAGGTCTGGAGCAACCCAGACAAAGATACTGTGCAAGAGAACTAACGAGTCAGAGAAGGGCTGCAAAGAGAGAACCCCACCACAGCGTTGGCAGGGACTTGATCCTGGCTGTGCTCATCAGGGAAACTGCTACCTGCATCCTGGTGGCAGAGCATGCATTTGACATTCAGACGAGTATTGAAAGCTAGCTGACCTTGCCTCCTCCCAACAGCACTTGAAATTGCTAACAATATTCTGCATTGACGTGCCAGCAGAAGGAGTATGGAGAAATTAGCAAGAGGATGGATAGGTTTGACAAGTTTCATTGAACCATTCCCATTTGCTCTGCAGAAAAGTGTCAGCGAGTACCCTGGAGACCAGTCAGTGTATCTCCCACATGTCAGGGTGGGGACCACAGTGGCAGGATGCTGCAGGAATAAACAGAGTACTCAGAACAACAAAGTGCTGGAAGGCAAACAGAAGACACCTTGAAAACAGGTCTCCAACTCCAAACCAGGAACATGCAGCGCTGGAAGGCAGGAGAAGAGAGCACACCCCAACAGTTACTGGCTCTCTGCAGATGAGGCTGAAGGAGGAACCTCTGCCTGCAGGCACGGTGGGACAGTCACCACGCTCTTCCCAAGGCCTGGACACTTCAGTCCTACCAAGTCCCCTGGGACAGGATGCTGGTGGCCACGACAGATTGGGCTTTGCAGGGTTTGCTACGAAGGCCTGCCCACAGCTTACCCACAGCCCCTGAGGGAGAAGGGAGAGAAGGGAGGGACTGTATCCTACTACTTAGAGGGAGGTTACACACGCTCACAACAAGGAAAGGTTTCCTGTACCCCATTTCTACACCTATATCAACTGAAGGCACCTCTACTTCACACTGTCTCCATCAGCACAAGCAGCGCACATCCTACTAGGGCCGAACAAGAAATGGTTTTCCCCATGTCACAAAAGCTTGAAATTCCCCAAGATTTAAAAAAAAAAATTAAAAAAAAATAAACCACTGTCTGCTGGTACTTTTTGCAAAGAGAGTCTCGCACCTAGGACGTGCAAGAACATCAAATCCCTTGTTTCCAATTCTCACCAAAACTACAGGTTATTTCATGCACCCCTGAACAGAGCAGTTAACACTTATTGCAAAGTTTTGGTTGCTTTCCCTCTTTCCAGAAACTCCAACCCTAACACTCTCCTGTGGCGATGCCATAGCTGGACCATTCCTGGGATGTCTGGGCTTGGACAGATCAGTATTTTCCAATAAATAAATAAATAAGCCCACTGGAAAAATCCCTCACCATTTCTGGACATTTACTCACTTCATGAACACCAGCCTGCCCCTCTGCTGCCAGCCTGGCAGGTTCCTCCATCAAGCCAGAGAGGCTTCATCAGCAACTTAGCACCCAGCTCCCTGTCTGCAGCAGGCCATCAGCACCCAAACCATCAGTAGCACTCCCCATGCTGTACATTCACACAGTCTTTGCACCACCAGCAGGATTTTCTGAAGGGGCTGAGCAGGGGAGATGACACCTACATGCTGTAAAGACCTGACGGACTCCGCTTTCTCAGTTCCAAGGCAGCAAGATGCCCTAAGTGCTGCCCTTCACCTCCTGCTGCTGCGAACACACCAAGGGTGTCAGGTCAGGAATGCCGAAACCATTACAAACCCACCACCCCAACTCCTTTTAAATGGAAAAGTGAGGTGAAAGAGTGAACCACACTGATATCCACAGGCAAAGAAGTCAGAAACCCCACTCTGGTTTCATGCCACACCTTTGTGAGCAGGGCAATCCTCACAACAAGCTCGCCCAAGCTGGCCGCGCTTCCTCAGGACAGGCAGACCTCTAAGTCTGCCTGCATGCAGCCCTACTGCTCCCAAGGATACAGGGCTGCTGCCACTGGGCAGTGCTACATAAGCCCATGTAGCTCATGCAAGCCCTACAACAGGCAATGGAAACAGCCTGCACACCCAGCTGCTGTTCTTGGGAACGGCAATGCTAATTTTTCATCAGTATTTTCTGGCCAATCCAGTGACTATTGCACCCGAATGGACTGCTGCTTACGTCCACCCTGCAAGCAGACTTCCTGCTGGCCACCCCACAAGCTGCACAGTCGCAATGGTGTCACCCTGCACAGGACAATTCACCTTGGAAGATACCTCAGGAGGTCTCCAGTCCAAGCTCCACCACCAAGCAGGGTCAGCCCAGATCGCTCATGACTTTATCCAGTCTGGAGGCATGCTACATCCCTTTGCCTAAGAGTCTTTAACGCACCCCATCCTCACACCATCCAAATAAGCTGCTGATCCTTTTTTAAAGTCACAAATATTTGTGCAAAAGCCCTAATGCAGGCACATGCACACAGCCAGGCTATGTGACGCAACCCAGTTCTTCACAGAGCTACGTGGGTACCCCACTGACGGGAAACAGGATGGGTCTGCGCTGCCTGTCGCCCATCCCACAACTTGTAAATGCTCATGCGAGCCCACTGAGGTCAAACAACACCGCTGTCTGCTGTCTGCCTTGAAGGCTTTCATTCCTGCCAAAAGCACAAGAAATTCAAATTAGGTTCAAGCACAAGTAACTGAATACATGTTGTAACTTCAGAGAGGAGAGGGTTTGTGAAGAAGAAGAAGCAGCAGGTCTCAACACCCACAAATTTCCTGACACGGGCTCCCTGATGCGAGATACTGGAGAGAAGGCAGGGGACCCTCACAGAACCACTCTAGAAATGGATAGGATGGAAAAACAAACAGATGAAACACTCATGACTTCTTGTACATCCTAAGGCCGCCACACAGCCTACCTTTAAACACCTGTCGCAAGCCTGTTTAAAAAACGGGTCACATATGACAGAAGACCCCCATCTCAGTTACATCAGGTACTGGGGGGAAGCCGCCATACGTGGCGAAGGGTCGTTTTGTTTTCTGCTGCCTATTTCCAGCATTTAACATTTTTTTCTAGCCTCTTGTAGTGCTGCATTCCTGACAGCGGCCCGGCCCGCTCCCCTAGCGGGGCTCTTCTGCTCGGCAAAGACGGAAAAAAAAGATACTTTCACAATAACACATTCCCCTCCAAAAAAGACCCCCGTCCTCCCCGGGGGGGTTCCCGGTAACCTGGCTCGGGCGGCTCAGGCCCCGGCAACCCGCCCAGAGCGGCCCCACGGGTGCCCGGGCCACACCGGCTGCTTCCCGGTGGGCCGCGGCCCCTCGTCTCGTCTCGTCTCGCCTCGCCGGCGGCTCCGCGCAGCCCCGGGCCTGCCCCGGGAGGCTGAGGCGAGCGGTGCCGCTGCTCCCCCGGCCCCACCGCCGCCTCACCTTCTTGTCCCAGATCTGGAGCGGCTTGCTGCCGATGCTGTACAGCACCGAGAGGAACCCGCTCTGGAACGTGTTCTTGAACATGCCGGGGCCGCGGCGGGCCGGGCCGGGCACTCCTCTCCCGCCGCCGGGGGCCGGGGCCGCCGCTCTGCGCAAGGACACGGCGGCTCCCGCGGATCCCTCCGCGCCTCCGCCCCGCGCTTCCGGGTCGCGGCGGCAGCGCCGCCGTCACCAGGGAACTACTTTCCGTGCCCGCCGCCTGCCGTCGGATCTACTTCCGGCCGCTGCTGAGGGAGCGGGGTGTTACGGGAGCGCGCGCTGCCGTGGCAACGGGGTTGGGCGGGGCCGGGCTCGAGGGGAGGCGGAGGCGGAGGCGGCGGTGGCCGAGGGCCCGGGCGGGGCCCTGTCTCCCTCCCTTCGTCACAGCGGTGCAGCCCCGTGGGGCGGTCGCCGGCGGCCCCGGGCAGGCACCGGCTGGTCGGTACCGGCCTGCCGGGCCCTGCGCCCGGCCGCCGGCGTTGAGCGGTGGCGGACGCGGCCCTGCCGAGGCCTGGGGCCGCACGCCGTGGTCCGCCCGCCCCGCCTCTGCCCCTTGGACCCGGCGTCGGTGCTGGTTGCCGCTGGCGCCGGGCGTTGAGGTTCCCGCCCGCCGGTGAGGCCGGGTGCCCGCGAGGGGACCCCGTCAGGGCCGGCCCCCGTCAGGCCGCTCTCCGGGCCCAGAAGGGCACTCGCAGGCCCCGCGGGGGGGCAGGCGGGTCTGGTGTGGCCACAGCACTGGACACCGTCCTGAGTGGAGCCTGGCCTGCATGGAAACCCTCAGGGCGGTGAAAGCCCGGCTGGGGCAGGGCCCTGCCCTCGCTCTGCTGCCGGGCACCGGGGCTCCCAGCTGCCCCGGAGGGCTCGCCAGGCACTGGCTCTGTCCCCTTTCCTCGTTCACTCGGCAAAGTGTGTTACTGAAGCCAAGACCATTCAAGGCCACAGACTGGTCTGCTGTAGCTAATGAAATGGCTGGTACTACATCTACTGAACGTTGGGACTTAGGTGGGTACATTTGTGAAACATCCCAATTCTCCCCCTGCGATTCACAACCATCAGACAAAAGGCAACACTTTGGTTTTCTGTTTCCAACAATGCACTTTGCTTACAGAGAGTTTCTCCCAGACTTTGGGATTTGCTGTTTTCTTCTAGGGGCCTCCGTTTCTCTCTGTGCTGGTTTTACAAGACCAGAGTGCCTGGATGGTGTTTCCTCCACTTTCCTGCTTCCTTTAGCCCCCAGTCTTGCTCCCAAGTTCCCAAGCTTCACTTGCCCCAGCAGGTGATGTCCATCCATCCCAGGCCCAGTGCTGCTCAGAGCAGCCTGTGCACATCAGCATGTATGCACGCCTGTTGGAAATCCTGCTTGAGTATTAATGCTAGTGCCTCCATTGAAACGAGTGATAAATGCTGACAGCCTAGCCCTGTGTCTGTGGACCTGCATTTTTGGGTAGCACTACTGCGAAGTGTGAGTACCAGAAAGCAGCTCCTGTCACTCCCAAGTCCCTGACTCGGATCTTCCAAGACATGGCCAGGCCCTTTCCTGTACCTCTGTGGCCAAGGGAAAGGCAAACGTCTTTGATGGAGGTGGAAGGGAAGGATGCTTTGGTCACACAACAGCAGTGGGCATGTCCCACCCTCTGCCAAGCCATTTCCCAGCCCTCTAATGCCACCCAGGCTGGAGCTGGCTGCAAACGTGTGCTTGGAGCAATCTGTTTCTGCCCCACGCCGATGCAGCACTAACAGGGACGTGCTGGTGCCGGAGGCTGCTGCCTTGTTAGGGCAGAAACCACTGGGAGGTCTGGAAATCCGTGTTTTCCAGAGGAGCCTCCAGCACATCAGCTGGTGTGGCAGGTTGTCCCAGTGCTCTGTCACACTTGCTGTCATGGTGGCATTTCTTCAGATAGCATTTCAGGCCAGAACTGCTCCATCTCCATGTGGAAATGGGCCGGATCCTGCACTCGCTGACACCAGAGATACCCGTCATGAGGCAGGCTGGTAGGAGGAAGGGACAGGAAAGCTCTCAAACACAGCAGCACCATCAGTGCAATACCTCCAACTTCTACTTGATGCTCTAAGCCAGGCAGGGACACCAGCACTGTGCAAGGGTCTCCCCCCAGGGGAGAGGCGCAGCAGCTCCAGCTGCCTGGCTTGTTTGAGCAGGAAGGTGCTGATCTGTGCCCGCGTGGAGATCTGGATTTTTGGATTAGTGGAAAGAGGGATCTTTGCCCTCTTGGAGAAGCACCAGCCCCCGAGGCCAGGTATACCATGTAACCACTGAGGGACTGCAGTGGGCACTGCTGGGAGGTGGGCAGATGCTGCCTGGGGTCAGCGAAGGCTGCGTCAGATCCAGCCCCTGCCAATGTCTGTGGGGGTACCCAGCTCAGTGCATGCAGTACCAAAACCCAAGCATCGAATGGGTTTACTCAAGCAAATAAAGGTGCCTGAGGAGTGAACCTCTGGAAAAAACTTTCCCAAAGGCAAGAAACCAAAGCAGCTTCCCATGAGTGTGAGAAACAGATGATGTGATGTGGCTGCACACACGCTCCCTCCCTGCCCTGCACCAGCTGCCACTGCTCAAGCCAAAATGGTGCCTCTGCCCTTTGCTGATACTGGTTGGTGAAACCCTCTGCAATCAGGATTCACAAAACTCCTTGTACACGAGCTCACAGGTGGGCAGAACCCTGTCCCTGCTGTGTCTGTTGCCTGGCTGCCAAGGGACCATTTATTTGTCCAGGAAATCTCTGTGGCACTGGGACCTGAGCCAAATCCAGTTCATCTGGAGAAGCAGCCCTTATCTGAGCACGAGCAAGAAGCGGCAGTGTACAATGTACAGCCCTAAATTTTCATGCTGTTTACTTACTCCTTTTAAATTGTTACTGCTTTCAGCTCTGGCCTAACTGCCAGTAGAAAGCTTTATCTGCTGGAGTATGTTCATCTTCATGCTCTGAGATAACTGTGCCAGCAACAACCCTTGTTGCTTACTGCATGACTGCAGAGAAATGTGCTTTTTTTTTTTTCTTTTTTGGTGAGCTGGGATAAGATGCAGTACCTTGGCAATATAAGGGGGGGCTGATGTACAGCTTTGCTGGTGTGAAAATGCTTTCGAGTATAGACAGGGCCTTGCACAGCTGAGGCTTAACAGGAACAGCTTGGGCTGGAAATTACATTTCTAAACTGAAATATATTACATTTCTTCCTACTGTAATAACACCCCTAACATCTATTTTCAATGTACAGACACTAAACAGCATAAAAATTACCATTCTGCATCAGCTTTATGGTCCTGCAGTTTAACTCCAAGCCCTGTATAGCTCTTGTTGCTAATGAATGCCCCATCCAAATCCCGCTGACAACCACAATGTCATCTGCTAGTTGTGCTTGTCTCTCTCCCTTGGGCTACAAACACTCCGACTGTCCCAAACGTGCAGTCCCTTGCAGCACCGGGGTTAGCAGCACTTTCTCCTTAGTTTACAATTCCTTGCACAAACAAGTGGAGCACACAAAAAGCAAGGCGTTATTTAGAAATGACCAGCTATATTTAGTCAGTGGGTTAGAGTACACTTTATATGGCATGATTAAATAACTTGTTCCCTTAATCAGATGGTAAGAGACAACTGGGACACATATCCAGCTGCCATTCCTGAACAGCCTGCTCATTCACACGCTCTCCACTTACCATTTTAATGTCATGTTTTGCTGCAAGTAATGTACATGGAAATATGTTGTGGTTTCAAATTGTCCCTATTTCTCAATGAATTTTAATGAAAAATAATACCCGTTGCCTCTCCTCCCTTTCCAGGCATGTGCGGGCTAAAGGAGAGGGCAGAAACAGAGAAGCCTAATGAGACGTTAACGCATATTAATAGTCGAGGCTGGCATTCGGGAAGAGGCCTCTGGAAGATGTATTTCAGTGAGACTCGCACACTGATGTTATCCACCTGGAAGATGACTAGGAAGATGTCGGCATGTTATACCACCCCTGTTCCCAGTTCCCGGGGTGTAGAGGCATTGGATTGGGGGGAGCACTTAGAAGAAAAGGCCCAGCCTAAGAGAATAATCTGGTCCAAGAAGTGAGCAGAGGTTGCCTGCTCCAGAAATAACTGTTCACTAAAGCATTTCCTGCCCTTCAGAGTTCCCAGCAATTTGATGCCTTCAGAGGAATGACATCTTCAGGAAGCTCCTGAAACATTGCTCCTCTGAAGTTTCACATTGCTGGGTGCAGTTACTAGAGCAAAATGTAGCAGCTCTCTCCAGTATCACCAAGTCTATGCTTGCCTTGGAAGACACAGTCCAGGTTCATGGCCTGGGAAATCCTAACCTGGACCGTTGGCCTCTCAGCTTAAGCCATCGCTAGAGAGCAGATGCCTAGGGCTGGCTGCATGGCCCAGTGGGCCAGCTGAAAGGGCAGTACTTGGACCAGTAAAACCAGAACTGGATTCAGTCAGTACCTTTGTGAGCCAAAAGCCTTCACTGCACGGCAAAAAAGACTGCAATGACTTCTGCAAGGAGCATGAGATCCTGGAATTTGTCCAGATGACTCCAGCCATCTCTCCCAGCCTGGATTTTCCAACAGGAGCAGGACTGGATGAAAGGCAGCTGTAATGAGGAAACCAAAAAGGGAACTGGGCAGGAGATCCATAGCCATCACATGCAAGGGGAGGGAAGGTGCAAAAGTGGCTTTGGGTGCTGAGGGAACCTGGATGAAGGCTTTGGACGTCATGCTGGCTGAACTCCCAGCAGTGCAGAAGGAGGAGGACGAGGAAACTGGGCTGCTGCTGAGCAAGGGATCAGAAGAGAACAGGGGTGTAAACATCAGTGGGTGCAGAAGGAGACAGTGCCAGTGTGTGCTGGAGCTCTTTGGCAGAGAAAGTCAAGGAAGGAGGAGACACTGCCTTGGTGGGACCACCATGCCATGGATGTCACGGTGGAGCAAGGAACGAGAATGACCAAAACCTTTCTGACTCCGGACAAACTGGAGACAAAAAACAGGTAGGTAAACAAGAGTTTACTTCTGACAAGCAACAGTTAAAAAGTCATTGAGAGCATCCTTTAGAGAGAAGCTGTTGACTTGGAGAGGACGTGGGGCTGCAGCAGGCAGCAGGTGGGAATGGGGGGCACGACCCAACAGTGTCAGGAGAGGGATGGATGAAGTAGCAACAGCACTTGGATGTGCCACCATGCTGCAGGGACCTCAGTTCAGTGTGTGCTTGCAATGCTGCTTCTGTCCAGCACATGTGGACCTCAGGTGGGACTCTGCCATGGGCTCTTCCCTGCAGGGACAGGCTCTCACCACTGGCCAGATCTGCACTAGCCAAAAAGGAGTCTTGCTGAATTTAGGCACCAGAAATCAGCACAGTCCTGGCTACAACAGGGCTATCATTACACTGTGCCTTGGCAATGGACCAAGCCCTGCCTTACACCACCAGTTGCTTGAACTTACCTGATGTACATGTCCACATCTGGCCCCACATCAGCACATCTCCAGCTGTGTGATGCATGAGGACGGTGTTGGCAAATTTCCACCTGTACAACTCACAGGCTTTGTGCAAGGACTCACTCTTGCATTTCCACTTCAGCCACTGCCCAGGGCTGTGTGAGAGCAGCACCATGTGGTTCTGTGCCAGCAGGAGCCTGGGGCTCACCTTACCCGAGCTCCCCTCCCTGGGAACCAGCAACAGGTCTATCTTTCCCAGTCAAGAACCTTGTCTCAGATGTACCCTTAGCCTGGGCAGCTTCAGTATAGGGGAAAACTGTGTAGGGAAAACACAGGGACAGTGAAAGAATGGGACAGCGGAAGAGAAATGACCGTATACAGTTTGTATAGAGTCCAGCTGGAGGTTTTTAGACCAGAGTTTCAAGTGGTCCGTTAACATCTAAGACCAGCGCACAGCTTGGACAGCCACCATCATTGCAGCCAGGCTCTCCTGAGAGCTGCCGGTGAAGCACCACATCTGTAGGGGAACTCCTGCGATGCAGAGGCCCACAGGCAAGAGCTCCAAGCTCAGGGCTTTGCAGTGACGGTGCTGGGGAGGAGGAGGAGAGTCTCAGCCCAAGAGAAAGAGATGGTAGCTCCTGGGGTGCAGAGACAGAGCCATGCCCAAGCCCCATGGGCTGGGAAGAGCAGGTACCAGCATTAGCACTCAGGCCACCACCCAGGCAGGCATCTCCAGAAGAGTATGGGGGCCTAAGGAGGGACACCTCCAAAGGTGACAAGTGGCTCCTTTGCCTCTGCCCACAGTGATTTCGTACAACTAGTTCCTCCTGCTCTCCTCGCCCAGCTTGTCCTAGCAGAGCACAGCTTACACTGCCAGCATACTCCAGTGTGGCTGGTCCTGCTCCATAGCTCCCCTCCCACTGAATACTCTTCTTCATATACTTCTTTTAAAACTTTTATTCAACAATATAGAATTCTTTTAATTATAATATAGAACTGTCCATCATGTTAGTATACCCCCTGCCATGCCCGTGCTCTGGCAGAGACAGGCGCAAGCTGGCTAACCGTGGTCCGTCAGAGGTTGGGGGGGAAGAGCCAGAACGGGGGAAGGAACAACTAACCAACAACTGTTTTGCACACCCTTCACATTTCCACACTTTCTGGGTCAGGAAGAGCTTAACAAGGAACCAAAGGCAGAAGAACCTTTAACACTCGGAGGGAAGGGCTGTGGTCATAAAGAGGCGAGTGCCATCCAGCCAGGAGCGCTGCCCCACTCTCAGCCCTGCCCACGCTGCGCAGTCTGCCCGCCGTCACTCTACACGCGCTGATAGGACGTTTGATTTGGTTCTCATTCTGCTTATGGAAAATTGGTAGCAACAGCATCGGACCTGAGGAGAGATGGGAGGAGGGAAGTGAGCGTCATGGGGCACCGCCAGCTCGATACACAGCTCCTCCAGCCCCAGGTGACGAGGAGATGGCTGGGCATGCTGCCCCACGTCCTGCCACCCCACTCCCAGCCAGGCCTGGCTGCACCCTCCATGCGCCTCTGGCTGTGGGGACAGGGGGTGATCCTCAGCCTGCTTTGGAAGGGGTGGCAGGGTGAGAGGGGAAGGCAGGGCTGAGCGAGGCAAGGGAGAGACACAGTCCAGCAAAGCAGCACTTTTCCAGGCAGCCAGACAGAAGTTTGGACTTTTTTCTCCTGTGTTAAGTCTCCCTCCACTGCCGCAAACATCTCCTCTAGTCCTGCTAAAGGCTCCCGTCATGCCACAGCACACTTTCAACAGGCACGGACAAGCTGGGGAAGTTGCTTACCACATCCCTCTCCTACTGCATCCCTCAATGGCTGCCGTGGTTCTGGTTTTGAGCCTTTCCTCTTACAAGGGACTCGGCCAAACCTGCGCTTTACCTCTGCTAGAAAGCTGGGCCCGGGCCACCTGAAAGGCCAAGACATGCACCAGGACCCTCCCAACTTTCTCCAGGAGAAAGCATATGAAAATGCGTGTTCCCCAGACTCTTCCTTCCTAAGGACAAGACACTGTCTTCTCCAGCTCCTGGCTGTCCCTACAGGCAGGATGATGCTTTGCTAAGGTCCAGAGGAGAGCAGGGTTTCCTGCTCTGAGCACTGGAAGGGCTGATGGGTGCAGAGAGGAACTGGCCCAAGCTGCAGCCAAGCATCCACACTACCCCGGAATCAGGAGACTCCACACCCTTCTTGCTCCCAGGCTACACTTCCTCAGCTGCCGTGTTTCCCTCCGGGATCAATCTGTCACAGCTCATCCTACCCTAGAGCTGGGGTAGGGATGTGGGGAGATACAGGGCAGGTTGTTCCAGCCTCTCTGGTTACTGCAACCAGGGAAAGCCATTTACCCATTTCACTTGCTGGGAAAAGCGTCTCTCTTCCTCTGCTTGAGGGTACCAGGAAAGAATTTCTGACTCAGGTTTACAGAACTGATACTTCCCAAAGCACCACCTTGAAACCCTGCCATCAGGTTTGGACACTGTCAAGCACACATATACAACAATCAATGTTTTTCACCTATCAGAATTCCCACATTGAACTTGTTCTTCTGCCCCACGCCTCTTCTGCCTTGGCTCTCCAGAAGCTGGGAATGCCAATACACAAGAGCTGGAAAACAGCCAAGTTTCCCCCATAGCAACTTGGACAGGCCATGAGAAACATTCGCTCCTGCCTTTTCTCAATGGAGCAATTCAATACATGTTTTAAATCAGTTCAGAAATTTATATTAAAACCCCAAACCAACCCTGCTGGTATTAGCACAGCTTAAGAGCATAAGAGACCTCCCCCCCACTTCTCGGGCCAGGGCAGCCTGTAGGTCAGGCAGATGAAAGGACAAAGGGCTGGCAACCCTCGCCAAAGCCTTCAGCAGCATCTACAGGAGAGTTAATGTTAGCGAGGGCCCTGTGGCACAGTAGCCACACCACAGACGACAGCTCCTCAGCCCAGACACTGGTAACTGAGCTCATGCACCGGTTGCATCCCAGGGTGCGAGGAAAGAAGAGCTACTCTCTGCTCAGCACATCTTTAGAAAAAGCCATCCACCCAGGCTGAGAGGAGACAAGCATGGGGGTACACACATGGAGAATCCCCAACTTCCAGCCATGCATGGGTGACTTTGTGTCTGACCAGCCACATAACAGAGACCAGTACGACGGGCACCAGCTGTTTGAGTCCACTGTACCACAACAGCCAACTCCCACGCTGTACCCAAAACCTTGCACCTCCTCTGCAGCCCCGTGGAAGCAGAGACAATCTGCCACAGTGAAACTCTCAGGGCTGACAGCATAAAGATCTGCAACCAAAGACTACGAGATCCCAAAATACTCGGACAAGAGGGGCCAGAAGAGCCAACCTGACATCCTCGAGGAGGCAATGCCTTCAGCTCTCACTCTTTCTGGCTATCCCATAGATTTGAGACGGCAGACATTCAGACGTATAGATATTTATTGGTTTCAGTGAATTATACAAATGGATTGACCTGCTATCGATGCCAATAGAACTTTATTGGAATATGGAATGTAAACAGATGTTTCAAATAGAAACATTGCAACCTTATAAAAAATTAACTATTTCGACAATGCCGCAGAAGGAAATTCTGTGTTTAGGTGCTGGTGGGAAAACACTATCTCCAGCTTCTAGGTTTGAGTGTCACCAGAACCACTTGATGAAGTTACACACAGAACAAGTAGAGGAGGCAACTGTGAATTGTGGGGCTATAAAGCCATCGAGGGATCTGATGAAAGAACCCGCAAGACGAACCCCCCACCCCCCACAACAGGATCGGCACCCCAGAATTCAACAACTGGCTGACTTTGTTAAAACACTGCGTGGGATCCCAAGTCCTGGATCAGTAGCTGCACAGCCCCCTCCCCGACAGACCACACTGCTGTTTGCTGATCCTTCCCCCTCCCTGTGCTCTCCTCCCTGGCCTCCTCTCCACTCCTCCATCCTGCGGTGCTGGATTGAACCGCTCCAGAGCTGTGCTCTGGCACAAGTCTGCGTCTGGCACGAATTCTCATGGGAGCCACGTCATGAGGTACGTGGTTGCACACCTATCACAAGAAGTCTTGCAACACTGACTTTCCTGAGCTTGGTGGGAAAGTCTGGATAGTCCCTCCCCTGTCCTGCCACAAGAGCAGCCCTCACATTCACAAGTTTCCAAAGCAGGTCTATTGAGTTTCTTCTCAGAGCGAGCCTTTGTCAAACACAGCTGGAGGGGGGAATTTCACTTCTCCCCAGCAACTCGGATCAGTACCTTCGTTTTAATGCTCCAAACCAATCCTGAGATGCTGCTGGGTTTGCAGGCTGCTTTTTGTTGAACCTCCCCCCTCCCCCCAACCGCCCCGGCATTTGCAATTGAAACTGGAATTCAAGGGCCAAATTCAAGCCCAGAGTGAGCAGTAGGACTTGGACCTCAAAACAGAGTTGCAGCTGCTGACCCCCAGCCTGAATTTGGTTCATCCAGAGTCTACAAGTCAGAAAGGCATGTTTAAAAAGAGGCATGCTAAGGGCTGATGGTGGAACAACCAATTTGTCCCCACTGGTGTGGTGGGGAAGGCTGGACTGAGAAGGAAGAGAAGGATCCATAGAGATGTGAACCAGAATCAGTTGTGTTGAGCCCTGGGGATATCACTACATGTTTAGCTCTTGCAAGACCATTTGCCCAGGGCTTTGGTACCACAGGGTTAGAGTTACATTAACCACAACCACCAGAGAGGAACTGAGGTGTATGACCCCCCCCAAGGTTAGATTTCTGCCGAGTATAAAGGGGAGGGGAAGGAGGGGGGGGGGGGGTCCTTGGTTCTTTTCCCTTCACTGTGTGACCGAAGGTTTTGCTTTTATTTGTAAACATCTTGAATTACCCGTCGTTTTCCAGTCTTCATCGTGCTGTTGTCAGGCCACTGGAGAGCACAGCATTTTCTGAGCTGGGCTGGGACTGCTCCTTCACCACTGGATCTGCAGGAGACACAGATCAGGCAGGAAGGGGAAACAGCATTTAATGAAGCGGAAGCTCCACCCTGGCAAACCCTTCTAGAGAAACTGCCCTCAAAACCCAGAGAGCTGCTAAAGCTTTTGCAGAATGGGGAGCCGAAATTTGCCCCCATAACCCAAGACTCCTCTCCATCCCAGCTGGCCCCAGCTTCTCCACAGACTCACAGAAATAGGGGTGCTCCATCGCCTCCTTGGCGGTCAGCCTCTGTTGATGGTCATATCGCAGGAGCTTGTCCAGGAGGTCTAGGACTTCAGGACTGACCAGGTGTCTGTTCTCACTGTGGATGAAGTTCTCCCAGCGCTTCCGGGAATGCCTGCAAAGGGACCAGCTGTCACTGCCCAGCTCTCACCAGCAGAGCAGTACCCAGAGGTCCTGGAGGAATCACTATCCACTTCTGAGAAGAGATGGCTGCGACAGACACTGCCTACAGCTCTTCTTTGCACAAGCTACTGCTCAGCAAGCACTTACTGAAGGAGGAAAACCCTCTTCTTTAGGTACACAATTGTGTGAATGTCCTATGCCTGGGAAAGGCACAATATTGCACATTCCCTTCTGTCTACAGGGACTAGACAACAGCATGCAGCAGGCAGGGTGACACCCTTGGGATCAGAAGTGCTCTGGCTTGCCAGCCAGCCTCACAAAAGCTGTCCTCACTATCCCATCCACCTCTCTTCCTCTTCAGAAATCTCAGCTGCGAGATTTTGAGCCCCTCAGGCCACACTCAACTCCAGTGTCTACATCTGCACTTCTAGGATGTCAACAAGCATGAGAAGGAAGGAGCAGGGGATGGCTCGTGGATCATGGGAGAGGCAAAAGGAAAGAGCCTGCACTTCAGTGACCTCCTGAGATGACATGAGCAGCCAGACAGGAGGCCTGCAAGCAGCATTGCAACCCAGAAGATCAAAGCAGGCCTTTGCTTAGAGTCCTTCAAGGGGATGGACATCAGTTTATCTCCCTCTCTGTGTTACAAGGAAAAAAGGGAGCTTTTCACTTCTCCACTTACTGGCCCAGGATATCATTGAAGTGCGGGTCCAGTTCTATGTGGTACTTCTTGAGATACCCATACAGCTCATCTGTGCCCAGGACCTTTGCGATGCGAACCAGCTGGAACAAAAGGCATGTTGAGAGACAGCAGAAGAGCAGGCCAACACTTTTGCACAGGCAGAGCTGCCCAAATCTAAGAGGTCTCCTTCTGGAAACATCCCAGGTGGAAGGAATATCTCCCTTGAAACTTGTTTTTGCAACATGTGCAGAAAACAAGTCTCCTACACAAGGCAGTGAAGCATAATCCCAGATGGCTTAACTAAGCATGTAGCAAGTTGGACCACCCTCCCAGCCTGGTGGTCCAATCCCCAGAACCTCCCCATTATACACACAGAGATGAGGTGGTGACAAACATCTCATGAAATAAGCCAGGTAGCAAAGTCTTTACTTGGTCATAATTGTCCTGGCCATGGAAGAAAGGCTCCTTTCGGAAGATCATGCTTGCCAGCATACAGCCTAAACTCCACATGTCTAAGCTGTAGTCATACATCTGAGGGGAAAAAGGAGAAGCTGTCAAAAAAGGCATGCTCACCACGACCGGGTTCCCCAACCGCACAGGCAATCTCAGCCTTTTCACATCACAGCCAGCCTCTTTCCAACCCAGGCAATGTCCTGGCAGGCAAAACCAGACAACCCAAAGGTGGCCAAAGTGCAACCACAAGTGGTATCACTGGTTAGCAAGGAGGCGGCAGACTCTTACTTGGTAGTCCACAAGGAGCTCCGGTCCTTTGAAGTACCTAGAGGCCACACGGACATTGTATTCCTGAGCTGGATGGTAGAATTCGGCCAGACCCCAGTCTATGAGCCGCAGCTGAACATGTGATAAAGAGACACAGAGTCAGAAGCCTCAGTATGAGCCGGTTAGGTGAAGCCACGTTGGCCAAACGTCTCAACCCTGTGATGCAAGCATGGAGCCTGGCATGCAGGAAGGCACTCTGAGGACAGCAGATGCTCTCAGCAGTGCTCTGGTCAGGCTCTTCCCTTCCCCCTATCACCAGCTGGTGGGGCAAAGCCCAGCTTAGAGAGCTCCTCTGCCTCCTCAGAGCACACTGTTACTGCTGGGCAACTGGCTCCTTACCAGCACAACCAGCCACAGCAGACAAGTCATTGCATACTAGGGAACAGGCAAAAGCCAGCTGTCTTATCCTGCTGTTTAGAGGGACTGGGCCAAAGGCAGTGTTGATTTTAACTGGGGGCTGAGAGCAGAAAATGAGGTAGGAGAGAGACCCATCACATCCTGCAAGGCAGACCATCTCCTCCGCACCTGCAGGGATGGACGACCTGCCATGTTACTGAAGGACAGCGGGTCTAGTAAGAGATTTCCCCCTCCTTATAAACCTTGCCTTGCCTGTACAGCCACCGCTGATTGACAGGGAGGGACCTGTGGACCAGCAACTAATTCACTGCTGCAAATCCCAGGTCCCTGGGGAGACAGGTACACACAGCACCCGATGAGGTACAAGTACCATGATGGGGTGAGGAAGCTCCCTGTGCTGTCCATTTCCATGGTAGCAAGCCGGTACAAACGTTTCCTGTGATCTAACTAGCACGCCCCAGAAGTGAGGAAGGCACTGTGGGACAAGCAGACCATACTACAGGAGGAGCTTATGTTCCCTAGGAAAAAAATATCCACCTGTATTTCGGATAAGGCCACCCTTCCTCTGCCCAGGGCCTTTGCACCCTACTGCCACACCTCCCCAGGTGGAGGTTAATGGCCCAGACCTGCTCCTCTCAGCAAAGAAACCCAGCATGGTTGGCTGGTGGGAAAAGCAACCTCCAAGCCTTGGACTCTCACTGCAGTGCTCCCCAGTGGGACTTTGGCCATCTCCTGATGCGGGCACAAGTGGAGGGGAGCCAGTAAAGAAAAGTTAAAGGGGTAAGTACAGCTGCCCACTATATGGGTACAGAGGTGGCAGAGTTTCAAGTTTCCCTGGAAAAACCCTGCTTCTAAGCCCTGGTGCCACAGTACCTTTTTCTGTTGGTGGTCTATCATGACGTTGTGGGGTTTGACGTCCCTGTGCATGATCCCCATGCTGTGACAGTAATCCAGGGCCTGGCAGACACATGCACATACATTAGACATGTCTGTAACCACAGGCACAGCATTAACAATATAACAGACAGTTCTCAGCCAGGAGCAAGAGTGCCCCACTCATGAGGAGGTGCTGCAACCCTGGCACAAGAAACTGGCATTTTCAGCTCTTATGCTGCATGTGATGAAGTGACAAGCTGGCAAGAAGACTGTATTGATCTCGTGTTCTACTGCAGCCACAGGTCCTGGAACCATGTTCCCTGCACAGTCTTTGAAGAACATGATGCAGAGAGGCGTCCCACCTGGTGGCAAGCCCAGTGCTCCAACCTGGGTAGCCCTGTGCTTCCTAGGTCACAGTCTCTTCCCCAGGAGGGGATGATTCTTGCATGCATACAGTTTTTATGGCCTTCCAGTGCAGCTTTCCCCCTGTGTCCCAGAACACACTTAAGCTAGAAAGTCACCTCTGCCCTGCTCATTTAAGCCAAACCCGCACTTACAAAAGGCAAGTCATAGCACACAAGGGAGGACGATGCTGCTTAAAGCTTGAAGGCAGGAGCACATATAAGCTCTCCAGCTCCGTGACCTTGCACCACTCGCCCCCCCACGCAGCTGTTCCCTTGAGCAAGAGGGTGAGAATGTTGTTTTCTCATCTCCAAGGGGGAGGGAGATCCATCCATCAACATCTATCAGATGCTCTGAGATCTCCAGCAGCACAGAAGGAGGGTACAGCCTGCAGTCATTCAATGTCCAAAACATCAGTGCCAGGGAAGTAACACTGCCCTTGGGACCCTGCCGCAGCAGGAAGCATAGGAGGCAACAGCTTCCATCACAGCAAGACCTCAGGGAACATCCCTGCAATGACACATGGCCTCACAACCAACAGGAGCCACAGCAAATGATGGTCCTGGGATCTCCAGTACAGGAGATCTATAACAGGTTTGACAAACTGCTTCCAGGGATGATGCTGTCCTAGTGTCTTGCTTGTCCCAAGGCTGGATCATCTAAACCTCTTCACTCCTCCCACCCTAATCCTGGGCTGCCTCAGGCTCCCTCCACCTTTCAGTAGGAAGGTCCTTCCCTTGCAGACAGGTGCAGCAAGCTTGGGGGTGCAGAGAAGAAAGCCTCCCTCAAGCCCACTAGATCTATTTCAGGAAGTCTCTTGCAGTCACCAAGTCCTGGAGCACAAAGGACTTTCCCTAGCCTGTCCCACTCATTTCCAGAGGCAGGGGACCTGCAAAGTGCCAGCCCAGAAGTCCTGAGAGCCTGCTAGGACCTGACACAGCCAAGCTGCTGCTCCAGCAGTTCAGCACAGAACAGCCCTGGCATCAGCCAAAACCTGTAAGCTTTCCCTAATGCCCTGCTGCCTCCCATGTCCTGCAGCCAGAGACCCCAGAGAGGGAGCGCAGCAGATCTCACAGATCTGCCATATGGCTCCATGAGCATTTCCATGGGGAGGTGCAAGCTAGGCTAGTTAAGAGGAGGTATTTAGGGCACTCCTTGCCTGTTGTCAGAGGGGCAGGGAAAGCTTTGGCTGGGAGGTCTCAAAGGAAAATACCAGTGTTATATCAACATATAACAACCAGCATAAGCAGAAAGCTTCATTCCCCAAGACCACATCCATGGGGTTCTGTGAGCACAGGGTACCAAGCTGGCCAGCTTGTTCTTGAAGTGTCCTACATCCCCCACCCAGAGACATGGGTCTAAGACCAAGTGGGCAGAAGTCACCTTCTGGGGCTGCATTTGAATACTGCAGCAGAAGAAAGCCTGGAGTTGGCAATCCCTCTCTTCCACTCTCCCTAGCGTGCTAAAGAGTCCCCAGTTCCCCAGCCCTGCAAATGCCTCTCAGTGTTTGTACTGGGTCTGGCTGGGAGGGAGTTGATTTTCCTCACAGCAGCCCAATGGTGCTAGAGACAGAGAGAGACCAAGCACAGCCCTACCTGGCTCCTAACAATCACAAACGCTTCATGAAAAGAACAGACCCCGGAGAATCAGAGACTCTTTGGAGGTGACCAAAGGTCCCCAGTTTGGCTGTAATACCTTACAGCAACAAGCCAGGTAACCAGATCTGTTCCCAAACCTTCCCGGGTTATGAGACATGGATTCTGCATTGAACACGAGAGAAGTAACCACTTAGTAGCGCTGCCCCGTGAGCCCACTACTGCCTCTCTCATTCCTGGTCTCCCCATCTCGACTGCCATATGCAATACCACTCACCTTCAGCAGCTCATACATATAAAACCGAATATCAAAGTCTGTCAGGATCTGGTACAGTTGCTGAAACAGATTTGGGGAGGGAGGGGAAAAAAAAAAAAAGAAAAAGAGAAACAAAAATAAATACTCCAGATTTGGATTAGTCTTGTTTCCTGCACCCCACCTGCCTCCAATCACTGATCTTATTCCAGATCCCCTGAGAATGCTGCCACTCCTGAGGGCTGTCCTGGTCTCAGACCTGCCAGGGCTACATGCTAGGAAATCTAGAAAGGACACAAGAGCTTCTGTGAAATGCTACTGGGATCATTCAGACCTGTCATGACTTCTTTCCAGCAGGAGACAGGCAGCAAGCCCTTCAGAGCATGCTGGACTTGGCAGATGATCTTGACTCTCTGTTCACATGCAAAGTCATCACGGTGACTTCACAGCAGCTTTAAGAGCAGGCAGTGTGGGAATACCTGGGCAACATTTCCAAGTGCTCAAGGTGGGGCAGGGAGAGGAAAACATTAACCTAAAGGAGCACTGGGTCGGAGAAGCACAAAGGGTAGACACAGCCTCAGAGCCACAGAGGCTCCCCTCTATCCCAGGATAAAGGCTAATGGAAATCAACAGCACAGAAATGTTTGTGGGGCCAAGGAGAGCACAGCTCGGAGCCTCAGTGAAGTGCTTGTTGCCAGCACACGTTTGACACCCTCTCTCCTCTGCGTCCTCCTGCAGCTACTCATGCAGAAGCGACAAAGATCCACGGTGCACTTTAACCTGCACCGTGCCACCCACACCATCACTGGAGAACTCATCATCCTGCTGCTCCCACGGCAGGACACAACTGGCCCCAAATTTGCCTTCTGCTCTATATCTGTCATTGGCAGCGGTGCCATCCCAACCCCGTTGGGCTGTGCTCTTGTCCCGGGAAAGCTAGGCAAGATGCCAGGACAGGGCAAGGAAGGACATTCACAGGGCAGCAGTAGGACCAGACCCCTCTGCCCTTTCTAACAAACAAGGATCATCTCACAGCTCAGTCAAATCACTTATTGCATCAGCACTAGAGCCAGCTGCCCATCACAGGCACCACTTGGCAGCTTCAGGAAAAATCCCAGAGTGAAGGATTGAAATTCACATTCCAAGAAAGCAGCTCCGGCCCCAGATCCCCTCCAGGCCCATGCTGAGATCCTCAGGATCCTACCTTACTTAAGGCCAGTTCCAAACAGCCCCACCACCCCTAATACTGCTCTGGGAAATCATTTGACAACATACAAATGTCACTTACAGACGCAGAGCTTTAACGGCCTCTGGGAGACAAGCTGCATTGTATTCTCATGAGCTGGGATGATCCTAACACTTCGGAGCAACCCACTGAAGCAGACAAGTGAGCAGGGAGCAAAAAAAGACATAGCTACATGCTACAGCAGGGATAGATTTCCTGACTTGGTTGTGCATGGCTCTGATGCACAACCCAGGGCCAGCAGAGGACAGCTCAGCCCTTCTGGGAGTTTGTTTAAATGGTTTGCTTAGGTGACAAACACTATGTGGGGACAGAGATGCTTAAAACATCTTTCTGGGAATCACTACCCTGTTCAACTTCACCTGGCAACATCAATGCACCTGGGGAAGGAGGAGGGCAGGAGAGGCAGTGGCAGAACAAAGCCAGACCCCATTTTCCCCATTTCCTGACTCCTCTGCCTCTCGCTGCCTGTAAGCAGTAAGGGGATGGAACGGAGGTCACCAGTGCTATTCTTCTCAAGCCCATGATGGTGTCACTGCTCCGACGCATAGCCTTCAGCAGAGGCAACTGTTGGGCAGCCAGCTTTCAACAGAATTCCCTAGAAGAGCTGTCTGTGAAACCCAGCACCACTGACCCTCTCACTGTGCCAAGGCCAACAGCGTGGCTAGCAGCACCCAGGCTCTGCTTGCTGCGGGGAACAGTCCCTGCAGGGACTCAGCCCCACTTGCAGGCAGCCAGTGAACACAGAAGGCTTTGAAGGACAGAGCAGAGGTTTCCACTGCAAGTGGGTCCTGCACAGCAGCTGCTCCAAGAAGGCTTTGATAGTGGGCTCCAAATCCCTTTGGCCAGCCTAGCAGGGGAAAGCAGACACCTCCTTTACAGACATGTCCCATGCTCTGCTGTTACAGCTGGCTCTTTGGAGTAAAACTATCGGAAACATCACTGTGGGGATCACTCAGACCCCACTCAAACATCTGCTCAGCTACTTGTCAGCACTCAGGATCGCACAAGGCCTTAGAGGCTGGGCTGGTCTCCTTTCTCCATACAGAGCACAAGGAAAGGCCAAACTCACCCCAAGGCAGCCTCTACCCCTCTCCAGCTTTCAGTGATATTTTGGCATACATCACGTAACCAATCGTAAACTAATCACGTTAGTGCCTGAGGAGGCAGAGACATGCTTCCCCTCTCCTTGGGGCTGACAGGAGTTAAATGCTTATTCTTCTCCCTTGAGTGAGCAACACAGCTGGCTACGTGCAGGAAGCAGCATCTGCAAAGCAACAGGGTGGCTGCAAGGAACTGTCAGAGGAGAGAGATGCTGCTTTGGGGTGCAGAGCAGGCAGCAGCAAAAGAAAAGGCAACAGTTCCCAAAGCATCCTGCCCTCAGCAGACATGCAAGGGAGGAGAATCTTTCATATTTCTGCATTCTGCATCGTCTTTGCAGGGCAACAACTATTTTTTAAACTAACCCTGGATGTACAAGCATAAAACCCATGCACACACTTCCCTTACAGCAACTTGGCCTGAAAATTCACCGAGGTGCGGGCGAAGTGGAAGATTTGACTCAAAAGCCTACTGTCCCCACAACTGAACAGGCTGAACATCCTGAAGCAACCTTTCATTGGTCACTGTTCTTGCCCATCTCCTCTTCTTCAGCTGCAAACCTGCTAGTGTGTTTTAAGAATGAAAGAGCAAACCCAACCCAGCACTGCTCCTGGAGACCTGGCTTTGACCCCTTCTTTCCTGAGGGATTTGCCTCTTTGGGGCAATGAAAGGCACAGTACCAGGTACACTCATGGACTACACAAAATATGTGACAGTTGACAGAGGTTGAAGGACAGGCGTCTCATTTCTAGTTTGAAACCAATTAGCAAAAGACATTTAATTTCACTGATGGTTACTCAACTGACTGCATGGCTCTGCAGTGCAGCTATCATTTAAGGCAAATGACTGTGGGTAGCTTGAGTGCTCACAGATGACAAGTAATACAGCAGGTCTGAAGAGAAACACTAGCCCCGTACACAAGCAGCTATCCTCACACAGCAGAATATGCATTTAGTCTAGTTCCAACCCATCATCCCTGTGAGTACACAGCCATCACTTTCAGAAGGGACCCAGCCAGGTAATTTAAGAAAACATAATCAGCTCTAGGGAGGTATCACCCAGGTCTCCTGTTTATACCGTCATTTAAAAATAGCCAAACTGTGTGGAATACAAGCTTGCGCTTCTGATCCGGAATCATCCACAGCCATGGCTTAGGCCCCACAGAACTGCAGCTTTTGCCCGTGCACAGAGAGCTGAGGAAACCCAGCAGCCATTTTAACGGGTGCACGGACATGAATAGTGTCCTGCCATTTGAATGGGCAAAGGGGTGAAAGTATTAACGTTAAGCAAAAAATGATAATGTTGAAGGAAAGAAACAGCCAGACAGGAGGCAACTGAGGAGACACCTAAGCTTGTGAGCAACTACTGCCAACAGGACAGAGAAAAACACAATCCTGTAAAGCAGTCTGCAACCTCCTGCTACCCTGGGAACCCCCTCACACACCCTGAAGGCAATTTGCCAGTGAGATGCATGGTACTCATCAGTACTGCTGAATCCAGAAGTCAATGTAGAGATGGGCAGATCAGCAGCAGCCACCTCAAAACAAAGAGAAGAGGTCCCTGTCACCAGGATTAGCTCATGTGGCACTTAACTCCAGCAGAATTTGGCTGTCCGGGGAGATCAGGACTGTGGAGCAGATGGGACAATGACTGGGTGCTCTCTGGCTGCTTCAGGTATAGAGGCATAGTGCAAGCCAGGACCTCCAACACAAGTGGTCTTATCTACTCCGTGTGCTTTCTGCTTGGCAAGGGCCAAGGGAAGAGACAGGGAGCAAGGGAAGAGACAGCTTGGGAGCCTCTGTATAGAAGAGGATATCCACAGGTACCTGTGAGTAGCAGCAGCTCTGTAATCTGCCAGCTAGCTGCAGCCCCAAGAACTTACCCAAACAGGCAGCAGAGCTCATGGGAGCGTAGCTCAAATAACCCATGCACCCCATACATAGCTAGTGAAATTCAGGTTACAAATAAGCTCTGAACACGACAGCCATACCGCATGCCCTGGGGGGACACACTTGCATTCCCCAGACAAGTTATTCCTGCCTTGTACCCATCAGCATCAAAAGCATCAATACTTTCTGTCTTGGACTTGTACAGCTGTGAATCTGGACTTCCTTGAGGAGCCAGGCTTTCTCCTAGGAGTCTAGAAATATCTGCTGCAAACTGATATAGTTGTTTCTAATGCAACAGCCAGAGCTGAGCACTGTTACTTCTGCTGTGGCCAGACCAATGTTGCCTTACCAGCTGCAGTGGCGCCTGTGACGGCTCTCAGCATGGCTGAGACAGCTGACCTACCACGTACTCCAGGCTCTGCATTTCTCAGTTAAGAGTCTCTATCAGCCACCAGCCTCAAGTTACCACTTAATGCTCCACTTCATGAACTTATTTCAGTTACTGGATGACATCTTTGATGATAATTTTTTCCTCTAAGGACACGACAGAGTGGTGTAATCACATTTTGACTAGGAGACATACAAAGCGATCCTCAGCAAGGTGTGCTGCTGCCCTAGCAATCTTTTTTATCTCAAGCCATATATTAAAAATAAAAATAAATAAATAAATAAAATCTCTAAATAGAAAGTTAAGAACTTCCAGGATCAGCCTTATGAAGAGTCCCTGGATCATCAGAAGCAGCACAGAGGCATGTTCCCAACATACATGTAGCACTGGAACAGCCCAGCTGATGTCAATGAATCCCAGACAAACCAAGCCCACCCTGAAAGGTCACAACATAGCACTCCTCTCCTGGCTGTTTACTTGATGGAGGCAACACTTGCCTCCCCACCCAGAGCTGTCAGGGCAGACACTGCTGCAAGTTACTATTATACTAGCCTCTGCAGTAAGTCTCTACATGAGATTAAACAGTGCTAGACTACCACTGTCAGCATGGCTACAGCTCTGGCTATGCACAGGGTCCCACCTAGCAGGATTCAGCTCGCCAGACCAACCCCAGAGGGACAGAAACAACACATGCTGCCTCGCAGCGTGCAGGACTGCAGGTGAGATGGTCCACGGGCCAGCTGACAAACTGCCTCCTTTCCATCATCACCAACCCAGAGTCCTTCTCTGGGTGTTTGGTGTATCTGCTGAAGCTGCATCCTACAAAGCGTATACCTACATAAGGCTCCAGCACAGACAAGAAGAAAAAAAAGCACTGTCCCATAATATGGAACAAAAGAGATCTCTGAACAGTGCAGGAGGGGATGACTGCTGGCTTTCTAATGGCAACTGCTCAATTAATTCTCCACCACTGACTTAATGACTTAGGGTAAAGATTCACATGGGGGAAGCAAAGATACCATTAAAATAGGCGTGGTTGCTAATTATATATCTCTTTTGTGTATCAGCTCACTGCTGCCAGCCAGAAGCATTTCAGTAGCACAGGCAGTCGTAGCTGCACTCAGACAGAAGGCCCCCATTTTGGGAAGGAGTAATGCCACTTGGAGCAACCCAGAAATCAGAAGAGCCAGGGAATATACTGCAGCCTCAGGCAAGCAGAAAAGCTCTTAAGATGTATTCAAGACTGCGCAGTCCCCCGCTGCCAGGCCCACCGGCAGTGGGAGACATGCTCTCCAGCCTCTGCCACCCCACAGTCCCCAGGTCTGAAGGATACCAGCACAAATTGGTGTCACCTGCTCCATCAACTTCACTGCTGTTAATAGAGCATCACAGCACAGGGATTAACTTGGGCTGAATATATAGCACTGCAGTAATTACTAAATTGAGAGGGGAATAAGAATATCTAACCTGTTGAACTTACTCCTCAAAGTTGGGAGGAGATTCAGCACACAAGCTTTTTATTCCTTCTCGTCTAGAGCCCATTTACAGATTTGTGATTTACATGGGGAAAGGAAGGTGAAGCTGACATAAGTTAAAACTCCAAACTCCCCCCATAGCTCTCGAGGAGTATCTGACAACCCAAGATCACAGCACTCTTAACAGAAATGGGAAGCCTCCCCCCTCTACACTCAGGCAGACTCACCTTAAAATCTGTGTTATTGATGTATTCAAACACCAGAGCAGGGGTCTTTGACTGCAAGAGAGAGAGAGAGTCACAGTTTAAAACACCCTCTTGACCTTTCTTTGCTCCAAGAGACCCAAGAAAGCTTTTGCTTCCTGCCCAACCCTCACTGCAAAGAGCAGGACAGCAAGAGAAACAGCCCTGCAGCAGGGCTCCCCATGGGAGGAGGCTCCTGCAGAACCCCATGCAGCAAGCACCAACACAGCATTTTGGTCAACGCTGCTCCTCCCCATGCCATGGAGCAGAGGGCAAGGCAAAAGGTGTCACCAGGGGCTAAGGCCTCACAGCCCATCGCAGGAGGAAGATCAGCCAGAACTGCCAACACTACAGCAGCATCATTTCCTCTCCGTGGCTGCCAGCAGGCTGGGAGTCACAGGCCTCAGCCAGGTGCTAGTCAGACAAAACTTCCCAGGAATTGTGGCAATGCAAAGGATATGACCTCTGGTCACTGAGCAGGACAGCAACCAGAAGGATGAAAAGTGCTTAATATCCAATTGCCCTGGCAGATACTTATGTTCCAGATGCCAGACAGAAGCTGAAAGACTACAGGCTCTGCTTTCTTACAGAAAATTTGTAGGGCTACAAAACTTCTCCCCCATCAGCCACAGAAAGCTCACAGAAGGAGTGTAAAAGTGTCTGGGGAACATGGAGAGGAACACGAGCTCATCCAAACCAACCCACCTCAGGAGACCGTAATGAGCTGGTCGCTGCTTGCCCCTGGCTGGCACGAAGGCATGGGCACCTAACCCAAGCTGAGAGCAGGAGTCACGTGGCATTGCCTGCCCCGTGCCTGCAGTCAGCGGGGAGGCAAGCCCACCACACACACCACGCCACACAGGCACCTACCACTGGATCCTTGACAGTGTCAATCAGATTAATGATGTTGGTGCCACCACGTAGATTCTCCAGAATCTTAACCTCGCGTTTTATCTTCTTTTTCTTCACTGGCTTAAATAGACAAAAGAAATTAGAAGTGAGAGTCCTTTCAGAAATTAACACTGATTTTTGCCACCAATTTTGACTGGATCACATCACCTCTCTTCCTCTCTCTGCTCCCACCCTCACGAGGGAACATTTTTAGCTTCAAAGAGGAGACAGACACCTTGCTTGAACTAGGATTTCCCTCTCATCAGTGAAAGCTTTCCACTCATGAGGTGAAAGTCAAACCACTCGAGACAAACATAATTGTGACTCCAGTAACTGTAGTTAAAAATGCCTTGGACTGCTATGTGGAAATCTCAGCACACTCGTTCTACGTTATGCATTTAGAGACACAGGACAAGCATGGTGGACCTCGTACCTCAGCTTTTGGTTACCACCACAAACCAGTTTTTCACTCCTTAATCCCAACCCATTTCCCAATGAGTACTTTAATCCAATGAAACGATGACCTTAGAGTATCCAACACCAAGATTTCTAGTAAGCTCAGACACTGCTACGCCTAACTGTGCACGTCTTTCGCAACCACCCTAAGAGCATAGACCCAACTGCACAGCATGCCATCGTATCCATATACCATGATTATTTTTAAAGCCTACAGACATTTTAAACAGTTTTTGACTCTTCCTTGAATCTGCAGAGTCCCAGGAACTCCCTTTGCAGAGTAAGCTTTTCTCTGGACATCACCCTGCAGAGAGTGACAAAAACCAGCTGCTCCCAAGGCAGGGGCTTGGAGTTTGCGTTAGCTTTTACACTCTGCTGATCCAGCGGTCCACTTCAATGCAAAGGAATGATTGTTTCTTTAACTCATCCACACTCAGTACAACTCTAGCTCTGTGCCTGCCTGAAAGGAAAGGCAGCTTAGAGGGGAGACTTTTTTAATGAGCCTTGGCTAGCGACCAGTGTGGGCATCACCGTTTGCGAGTCACCGGTCTAATGGCCCTTCATTGCAGAGCTGGAACAACCCCTCCTTGCACCACTGGTACCATTGCAGAGAGCTGCAGAGACATCCTGCAGAGACTGGTAAAGCCTGTGCCCTACCTCTGAGGTTTGCTGATGAAAACACTCCTCTCCAGACATTTAGCTTTCTAAAACATTTGCCATCCAGCACGGAGTCTGGTGTGTGAGGATGGGAATAATGGTGAATGGCAAAGAGGTACGAGGCACCTTACCAACACGACACATGTTATTAGATGTCTACATGAAGGACAAAGAGCCACAGGAGCTCAAACAGCTCGTGCTCACCACCTTGCCTCTGCCACAGCCTCCCACTTCAACGATGGCTGCAGAGTGCCAATGGAGCAACTCGTACTCCTGTTACAGGCGAATCCAAGGCAATCACTGGTTTCAGACCCCTCAAAGGAATGTACCAGGAGACGGGAGAAGGAACAGAAGCTTTTTATATACTGGGAAAATATGGCGTTTATATAAGTGATAAAATATGCTGTCTTTCTAGGCTTTTCAGGTGGCTGAAACCTTCAGATTTTAATCCTGCCCTTCTCTTCCAAGTTAAAAGGCAGGAGCTAGACTTTCAAGCCAAAAGATGAGAATCTCAGCCCGGAGCAAAGTGCCAAAAATAACACCGATGCCAGCAAAGGAAGCGTCAGCACCTCATAAAGCCACTGTGGAAAACAGCAGCAAGGCCACTGCAGCCGTCAGCCAGAGCTGGAGCTACACGGGGCAGGGTTTGCTGGGGAGGGGCGACCAACAGCCCCTGGGCAGTACCCAGCCATGGCTGGAGCCAGTAGGAGGTCGGACAGACAGGGAGAAGCAGCCAGAGCAGGGGGACAGAAACCAGCAGAAGTGAGGGCTACGTTTCTGAGCCTGAGAGGAATATGGTTCATTAGGGACTAATTTCACTTATGTCAGCATGGGGACAGACACCATCTTTGTGTCGCCCACATGCACTGATCTTACCAGAAGGCCAAGATGGAATTAGAGGATGTAATTCGGTTACTCTGATCATCTAGCAAGGCAGATGCCCACACAAGCTGTTTTCCAAGGAACTTCAAAAAGGGAGCTGAGCCACGGCCATCCTGAAGTGCTTGCTGAACAGCCTGGCTACTGATAGATATGCATCACAGCCTCTCTGCTGTGACACTTGCACCTGATCGGGAGCTGAAACAGTGCCTGAACACAGCCAAGAGGACCCAAAGCTCACTTTGAAATACCTTTTCCTTTGTACTGTAGTTTCAAGGGCCTTTTGCATCAGCTAGGTAGTGGAGGATATCCCTCCAACATTTCCATTTCTCCTTCCATAGCAGTCACCACTCCCACTGGGGCAAAAGTTGTTGTCTTCTGGTCACTTCCACAGGTTTCCACCTTTTTCAGGATGGGAAAACGATGCCCTGCATGATCTCCACCAGAAATCTACCCCTGCCCACAACACACATTAAAAGACATGAGCAGACAGAATCAGCGACTTTTGGAAAAAAGAAGAGAAGAAAGTTGGTCTTTTTTTAATTAAATGCCTGCAGATAATTGGCAACAGCAACATCTCCAACATCACTGAGGGAAGACACTCCAATGAACACTGTCTCAGCAAGAGGGAGAGTTAAAAGCTGCTCGCTGTTTGCACGTTTTCCTGCTAAGCTGCCGTAGCACAGAGCTCAGGCCAGGCTGTCCACACATGGCTGCACTACCTCCACGCCGGCTGTGAGCTGGCACGAGGGCCCCACAAGCCTCTGGGCAGGGAGGGGGTACGGGAAGCCCTGCTCATTGCAGGGTCATAAGCAGTGCATCGTCAGAGCACTCTCCCCGCCTGCAGCCAGTGGTCAGGACAGGGTTTTCCACCACTAGGTAAACAGGGATGAGGCAGGGAGAAATGCCACAGGCTGAAGTAATGCCATCTTAGAGGAAAAGCTATTGCCTGGAAGTTTCCTCAGAGAGCAATGCAGGGGAACAAGGATTTCCCCATTTCAGATTTGCAGGAGAAAACAGTGGCATCCGCTGGCCTCCACCCTAGCAGCCTATCCAGCCACATACCACCTCCTACCCACACACTGTCCCATGCCATTGCTCCAGCCACAACTGCAAATACTCTCTACTACCCAAAAGCACATCACTGGGGCTAAGTTTTTGCCCAGTAACTGATTCCAAGCCCAAGCTCTTGCATCTGGCAAATCAAACACCTTGGTGCAAACCACTCCAGCACACAGCTAGTACTGCACTGGAGCTAACCGTTCACAACCACAGGAACTCTGCTGACTTCCCTCCTGCTGAAAGCACCAGACCCCAGTACTGCTGAAAGCACAGGCAATCAGCAGCATACCCTCCAAGCACCAGGATTAAGTCTGGGTTGCTACAACTGTCTCTCAGTCACCCGATCTGTCTCTCCAAGGATGTTGACTCCAAACACACATGGATTAAATGTGAACTAACTGAAGCTATTATGGCCTCCAACCATCTGCCCCTCCCAGCAGGGATAGCTGCTAAACCACTAGCCCTTGCAGCCAGAGTATTTTAACAGTACTCATTTAAGGCTATTTTATTAAACCAGGCTATGAACAGTGGCATTTCAGGTTGTGTTTCCTACACAGCTCAGTCCTCCTGCTCTGGGAGGGGGATTTCCAGCAGAGGAATGGAGCAGGCACCTAAACAAAATTAACTGCTCCTGAGTTTGATCCGCTTGTGTTTGCAAGGCAACGTTTCATATAGGTGCAGACTCCAACTCCATCTGTTCCCACAGCAGAGGCATTTTAAAGCTTTCCTCCATCCAGTGACCAGTATGAGTCAAACCCTCGCTGCAGCCTTTCCCTCCGAGGCAGGGTCTGACAGAGTCCCTCTGCTCTATGCAAACACCTATTTCCATGAAATCTGTAGAAACTTGACAGCTCGGAGACTTCTGTCGCATTTGGTTGAAATTGGCCTACCAGTGCAAACTACTGGGGGGGAGGAGGGGGGAGAAAGGCTGACAGACAACAGGATTGCATAAGGCTCGTTTCCATAGGAAACCAGGCTAAAAGACATGTCTCAGTTTAACCATGTCTACACTGGGAGGGGTTTAATTACTTCAACTGCAGCAGTACCCTTAGAACAACATGACTGTCTGGCACAAGCCAGTCTTCCAGTTTCCCAGAAAATTGCTTCCTTCTTCAGGCAAACTGGAAGTGAGGTGACTGTAGATGGTGGAGACAAAACATGCAGCTCACGGCTGCCCACTACGCTGAGTGCCCAGAGCAGAGGGACAAGGTGACCTCCAGCCACAGGAAGATGGTCTCTGCTGGACCCAGCAGCTCTCACTCCCAACTGTCCCCAGCCAGCCACCCTTTGCTGCAGGTTTCCTACCCTACCAGCCAAAAGGATCCCATGAGGGTGCTTCAATCCACTTGAAAGTCAGGCAGAAGAGACAGTGACAGTGGTCAGTGCTATCCCAACTGTCTTTGCCCAAAGACTGGGGAGCATCATGCGATGCCATCCTTCTGCAGAGATGACAAATGGCATGGGGTAAGTAGTTGCTCTGCAGTCAGGTAGGTGCAGAAGAAAACACCTCTCTGTGACTGAGAGATCAGATCCTGGGTCATTTTCCATGAGATCATGTAAACTTGTAAGCAGGGAAGGAGTCCAGCTGCAGCAAACACCAGCTGGGAGAATTAACATTGTTTGCTAAAATAAACCTTTAAATACAAGGTTGCAACGATCGCTTCCTGTCTTGAATGAATAAATGGCTGCCTGGTTAATCATCTTTTTTGCTTGGTTTCTGAAGCAAAGGGAGTACACTCTTCTGTCAGATGCTTCAGTTCCAGCCTTCCCCAACAACCTGGGGACCCGTTGCTTGAATTCAAGCAGAGAGAAAATAAATTTGTTATCCGAAGTTCTCTGCGCATTTCCACACTGAGAAAGAAAAGTAGTGACCAGGAAGGCCTGTGAAATACAAGTTAAATCCAAAGCATAAAAATCATTTTACATTAGCAAAAAGCAGGCAGCACACACACACTGCCAGTTGAGGAGCACACATGCTGCTCTGACGGAGTCACAGAAGGCACTGGGTTTTGCCCAGCAGGTGCTCTGAAAAAGGACTGGGGTTAGCACAGCAGGGGAGAAGGTTTAGCAGTCAAAAGATACAAATCTGTGAGAAACTAAAGTCATTTATTACACCACTCTGTAAAGAAAAAGATCCTTTTTTTGCTCACCAAACCTGAATAGCCTGGGAACACCACGATGCTTCCAGTGACCAAGCAGGGAAATCTCAACATACAACGACCAGGACCAGCAAAAGGCTCAAGCAGCATCCTTGTGACAGGCTTTAAACATTTAAAAGCTGGCACTAGAAGCTCATTCATCTCTAGCAAGTATTATCAAAAGGATCACAATAATCGGCCTATAAAGCCTGACGCCAATTGCTCAACAGGAAAATTGGCTTCAGAGCAGCAGTGCTTACTTTGCCAGACATCAGCTGGGAAACCAAATAATCATATTCAAAAGAGCTACAAAATCAAGGAGCCCACTTGTGTTAATATTCTGTCAGTTGTTTGCATCTTACAACTCCCATTATGGGAGTTCAAACTTTCCTGAGCTGCTCCTGAGTTTTAGAAAAGACAGAAAAAAACCTGCCCTGGCACTACTAAAGCACTTTTGCTTTTTTATTTAAGTTTGCTAGAATATACCAGTACGTGTTTTGAGGGCAGTGCCATTCTTTCCTTCAGAATGCCTTTCCTCCTCCATAGCACATCCTGAAACAGCCCTCCTGGGGCTTCAGGACTGTCCACAACGCATCAAGACTTCTGCAGTCAACTAAAAGGGAGACGCACAAGGACCAAGGCCCGATCCCCACCACGACCATTACAAGATATGAGAATCATTCATTCAGGCTCTGGCCTAGGCTGCTGCGAACAGTGCTGTAACTCGCCCTCCTCCTCACAGCAGCCGCAGTTTCGCCGCTCACAAATTCCTTAGTGCTAGAACACCACCGCGAGAGTTATCAGCTGCATCTCCAGGCCTCTGCGAGACACGCAGTACCATCTCAGTTGGTCTCAGCTCCAAACAAGGCTGGACTCCAGCAGCCAACTGTGCCAAGCTCAATGTGGGCAACTGGTGTTTAAAAGAGAAGAGCTGTGTACCCGGCTCTCTTGCAAAAGGGCTCATTTCAAGACTGCCAGAGGAGGAAGTGGGCCAGGGAGAGCTGATTCAGTGCATGCAAACACAGGAGAAGCAAGAGACACAGATAGCTACCAGGAGCAGGCATTGAACGCCTTTGGTAGAAGGTCACTGATGCAGTCGAAAGCTCCAGCCTGAGGGACCAACATCATCCAATCCTATTTCCCTCTGCAATCCCTTCTGTACACCAGCATGGGAGTCATTTCAGCCCCCATCTAGAACATGCTGATATATGTGGGCTCTAAAGCTTTTAGGGACAGAGGAAAATTTACCAGAGCCACAGGGCTACCTCCCCCAAATGGTTCTCTAGCTACTAAAGCGATAATTTGAGTTCAACACTGGAAGGACCTTGCAGCAGTGCCTGGTATAAGCAGCAGCTCTGGAGGGTTCACATAGCCCAAAAGGGGGAACAGGGGAAAACCAAAGCCAAACAAACAAGAATGCACTTGTGAAACCACGTACATGGTTGAAAGTTCTAGTTCACAGACTCAGCACAGAGGGACAAAAGCCACCAAAGGAGAAAGGGGCTATTTCATCACTGCTGCAGAACCTCCATTTCACTGGTCCCTCTCCTCGTAATTGCATTCTTCCCCTAACCTCCGCGAGTGTTGTGTCCATGCAGATAGCAACCATACCAGGAGACAAAACTGTCTCAAAACTGTGATGGGTTTAATGCTTCACAGGCAAGTAGAGTGTACATAGACAAGCACATCAGGGAAGCAGGAGGACTCCTGCACAGAGCTGACAATATGGATGCTGTAATCTCTGCCTTGAGTGGGCACTCAAGATGGTGGTAATCAGTATAAGGGAGTGGGCTATGAAGGACAGTGTGGTACAGCTGAAGCTCTCCAACAGCCATAGCTGTAGGTAACTTTAACAGCAGCATTCTCACCACACAGAATCACCCACAAAAGTTACAAGCCGTGTAGAAAGTTTATCTTTGGCTTTTAGAGTGGCAACTTGCAATGCTGTTCACACCCCTCAGGAACACTGTTACCCCAGAATGGAGGATTCACTTTTAAGGCACACGAGGAGACTGGCAGACACTTTGAAGCTGCATTAGCAGAAAGAAGAAAGAAAAGTTCATCAAAGAGACAGCACAAAGACTGCAGACTGACCTCAAAGGTCCACCAAAAATCTACATGTATGTGGTTAGATATGAAACAGCAGAGCTGTGCTTTAGATACCAGCATTGGATGTAGACAATACATGAAAAGATGTCTTGAATTTCCTTTGTAAGTGCCGAGGAATGTCAGACCTCATCCCAGGAGTCAAACCTTAGCATCAAATTTAAGTAAGACACAAAAGCACGTACAGGACACGTGCACGCATTCCCTCTTCCTGGTTTGGCCCTCCGCTAAGCATGCGGGAAGCATGCCCACAGCTGTACCAAGGCCAGCCAGATCAAAAAGCCCACAAGAGACTTCCACATCAGCTAGGGACTGCAGGAACACAGCTGATGGCTAACTCCATGCCCTACTACCCATGAGGGGTAGAAAGGTCAGTACAATGCAGAGTCCTCCACTACCTACCAAGATGACTTCAGCCCCATGGCTCTTTTTGGTGAATCTCTGCTCCCTGAGCAGGTTGAAAAGGTGGGGAGTTGCCCTCTGCCTTGCTTCTCAAGATAAAAGCTTTCAGAGGATGCTTAGCAGGGGGTTTCTGTGTGGCAAACCAGGGCTTCTACCTCGCCGCTTTGCACACACTGTCCTACATGGCACGTCCTGATGTCTTGCTGCAGTGGAGTGAGAAGGAACCTGCTTGCTTCATTTGCCTTTTTTTAAAAAGAGCTGCAGAATTCTGGAAAAAGTGACATTAAGAGTATTACATTTGCAAAGAAAGGAACTTGATCCAGGAAATGGTAACATTATAGTCATCTGCATGATCTTAATTCTGCTCCTTTGCTGACGCATGTTATGACCACAACTAGTGGCATGAGCACATGCCATTTTCCTGCAGGATTATGCCTGGTCCTGCACTTGGGGTAGCAGAACAGAAAGGCAATGCTGGGTCCTGACCTTCCCTGGCCATTTCCCTATGGGGCATCTTGCTTTATGCAAGCCCCAAAGGCCTGGGGCACTGTGATACCAATCAGAGCCATTAGCTCCCTGGTCTTGTCCAATACTAAAGTCTTCATAGGGCACTTAAACAAACAAGGCAAGTGGCTGCCAGAAGAGAAAGAGCAGTTAATTATCTCCTTCGTGCAGCACTAGACTAGGACCTATGCTCTAGTCTCAGCTTTGTTGAGGCTAAGGGACTTGCCCAAAGTCACACAGGAAATCTCTGTGGCTCAGTTCTGCATCAGAAAAAGGGTGATAAAATTTCCTGACCTCTCTGGAGGAGGGTACAAGATGTTCAGGTAGCACAACACCAAAGAAGGGGAGAAAAAAAAGGCAGGGGAAGTGCTTGCTACATGTTAACTTGAGCTCAGTAAGGATAAACTGCTTCAAACAACAAGGCTGGGAAGAGACACCAGTCACCTCCCATGAAGCGCAGATATTAAAACAGTTACTCTTGCTAAAAATCGGTCTAACACATAATATAAATTGTCTTCTCAAAAAACCTTAACGAGAAAGGAGCAACTGTGGTAAACAGCCGCATCCAGACCCCTTTGTCCCACCCCTAAAGCCACACAAAAACCTGAAGACTTTTGGTTGCATTTCCCACCTCACAGGATCCAGCCTGAATTAGGAGGTAAAAAGAGACCCAGCCTCTTTGCTAAGGTTCCACTGTAGATACATGTAATTACATTCGCAATTAAGTTTGAGTCTAGCTACAGGAAACCAGAGGCACTTTCCACAGATCAGAGTGATGTTATTGCCACACTTCACAGGTTTTCATAATGCACACAACATGGTGCTCTGAAACTCACTTTTCACTGACACACTTTCCACTGAGAAGTAAGTTCATCTTTATTTATCTGGACTTTCTGCTTTTCCTTGCTCACTCGCAGGAATGCTGTCTGCATGTTAATGCAAGTGGGGGGAGCCAAGGGAACTGGTGGCAACACCATCCGCTTCAAAACTGGGACAATCCAGTCCCCTGCTTGCAGGGCATTAAGGCAACAGATTCAGGCCCTAAGGAGAAGGAGCACCCAGCCGCCCTCAGATGACTCTTGCCAGCTGATTCACAGTCCAATGCTGACAGGCTCCCTAGACATGACAGAGTTCCGCTGCCACAGTGAGAGGAGCATCGCTCCAGGGGAGGCTCCTTAGGCTGGGAAGAGGCAAGGAGGAAGATTTCTGACGACTTTCCCTGCAGTCTCTTCTCAGCCTCGTGGTGCCTTTCTATGTGGGACAAGATCTAGGATCTCAACAAACCACAGCAGTCCTGAAGAGACCATCACGGGCTCCAGAACAGCGTGCAGAAGTGCACAGTTTCCCCAGCCTAGCCACAAGCCATCTTGCCGTAAAACCCAGCTCTGCACTGGCTACCTTTGACTACTCTCTCATAGCAGAAATTCCTGCGTGCCCCTACTTAAAGAAAAACCAAAAACCAAAACCACATAAAGCATCCAAAGGAGGGGAAGGCCCAAACAGCACGCCAGAGGAACTCAGCTCACTGAGGGCATGTGAGCCTCACCCTTCTGCCCTGACGTCGGGCTCAGCCACAGGGACTCTCCCAAATGGCTCACCTGGCCACCACGTTGACCACAGCCAAAGCAGGGGTGTGCATACCACCTCCCAGAGGCAGACAGGAGATCACACCTTGCCTAGGAGCAGTGGCCAGGCAAACGGTGACAAGTTCCCTGGGAATCCAAGGAAGATCCCAAGGAAGCAGGCACAGTGAGAGAGTGGGGATATCAGCAGAGACAAAATGAGACAGCTAGCCACACTACAAGAGCGGATCTAGCGAAAGCCTTAAGGCTACAGCCCTGCAGAGACACACATGTCCTAGGTAGCTGCTAGTCTTAGTGGCTGCAAGGGCATGTAAGCTCAGACCCCCCTGCATGCTGCAGATCAACATGTGCCCAAATTCTTAGAACACCCGTAGTCAGACACTGGCTTCCACATGCTCTTGGGGAACAAGTGACAAGTGTTGCTGGTCCAACAAGTGACAGCCACAAGTGTCAGCCACACCAAAACCAAAAGCACCTCAAGTCTCACCTTTCATTTCTGTTTTTTTAATACTCCTGCCTACCCCCAGATCACCAACACAGATTGCTGCTAGGACAGTTACTACAACTTGCCATGAGCCTGCTGCTTCAGCGCCAAACACGGTAAGGCGTGCCCTGCAGCGACTAACCAGTGCATTCAGCCATCTCAAACTACAACCTGTTACGGCCGCATGAAGGTCCCCACAGCCTGACTCCACTAGGGCCAACACACCAGAATACAGGACACAGACACTGCCAAATTTCAGATGGCCTATTTCAGTCTCCTCGAGTTTCCATGGTGGTTTTGGCCTGCCTATGGTGAAGTTCCTTTCCGTGCAAGATCCTCTAAAGGACTGAATATAAAATTTTGTCTGCTTTTTTGACTGCTGAGCATCCCGCAGCCTGGCCTGAAAAGGCCACGTGCCAGCTGTCTAGAGGTTAACAGAAGGATTCCCCCCTCCAGGCTTCACATTTCTGTTAACATGGCAGTCCCTGGGCTGTTTTAGACAGGCATTGCCATATACAATTCACCAAACGCAGGCAGCACATGCAAGGCTGTTCGAGTGTCAGGAGTCGCAGCTCTCCTCCTCCAGAGGAGCTCTCAGCCCAGAGCTATGCTGGACAGGAGGGGTGGAGACATCAAAACATCACTACAGCACGCGGGACACCAAATCGATTTCCAAACCCACCGTCCCAATGTCCTTAACGAGAAAACAAGAGGTTTGGGGTGAAGGAGATCCAACAGTCCTTTGGCCCTGCCAGCCCAGCTCCTGTCCCCCTCGCTTCCAGCCACCACAAGCCCCTACAGCCATCAACGGGACACTCACCTTGAGGATCTTCACGACGACCCTCTCGTTGTTGGTGATGTTGATGGCCTCGAAGACCTCGCTGTACTTCCCTCGCCCGAGCTTGCGAACCAGCTGGTAGTCGTCCTGATTGCTGCGGGCACCAAGAGAAGAGAGGAGGAGGAAGAGGAGGAGGAGGAGGAGGGTGGGGGGAGAGGATAACTGACAAGGCAGCAGGCCGGGACGGGGACGGGGGGGCCCTCTCCCAGCGCCCCCCTCAGCCGCTCGCAGGCCCCCGGGGACACCCCAAAACGAGGTGGGGGGGGGGGGGGGGCAGGGAACCCTTCCCGTGGGCTGAGGCCCGCAGGACGGTGCGGGGCCGCCGGCGGCCCGGGGAAGGGGGGGGGTGTCTCCCCGCGGGGCGCTTTACCCCCAGCTCGGGACGTGCGCCTCGTAGTCCCAGTACTCGCGGCTCCTCAGGCTGTTCACCTCGGCGTACACCCGCGCCCGGCTGCCGGCGGCCGGGCCGGGCATGGCGGCGCCGGGCGGCGGCTGCAGGAGGAGGAGGAGGGCGCGGGGCCGGCGCGGGAGGCCGGCGAGGCGGGGCGCGGCGCGCAGGAGGGCGGCGGCGGGCGGCGGCAGGGCCAGGCCGGAGCGGGGCCGGAGCGGGGCGGGGCGGGGCCGGCCCGGGGGCGGCGGGCGCGGGGCCCGCGCGGAGCGTGCCGAGGCCCGGGCCCGGTGCCGGCGGCGGCGGCGGCTGCAGCCTGGGCCGGCCCCGAGCGCCGCGCAGCCAACCCGGAAAAGGCGCCGCCGCGAGAGGCGCCCGCCCGCCCGCCGCCGCCCAGCCGCCCGCCGCGAGGCGCCCCCCGGCGGCGCGGAGGTCCGGCCCCTCGGCGCCCGCTCGGCGGGTGGCTGCCGTCACGCCTCGTCACGCCCGCTCCGCCATCGCCGCCGTCGCTCACCCGTCAGGCCCCCGTCCCCCCGCCTCGTGTCACCCGCCACGGCCCCGTCACCCAAGCCCTCCCCCTCCCCGTCACCCACCCAACCTCCTCCCGTCCCCGTCGTGGCTTCGTCGCGCCCTGTCACACCCCCGTCACACCCTCCTCGCCCCCCACGCCCCAGACCCCGGGGGTGCCCAGAGGGACCTCCGCCGCCCCGTCACCCCGCCTCAGTCTGGTCACAGCTCTGGTCAGCCCCCTGTTACACCGTCGCCCCCGTCATCACCTGCCAAAGCCCCTGTCAGCCCGCCACCTCCTGTCACCCCCAAGGTGGGACCCTGGGCGGAGGAAAGGCCCCATGTTCCTCTGGAGAGACTTCACAGAACCACAGGCTGTTGAGGGGAGGCACCTCCGGAGGTCGTCCCGTCCAGCCCCCTGCTCCAGCCAGGCCACCCAGGGCCGGTTGCCCAGGACGTGTCCAGACGGCTTCTGAATACCTCCACGGATGGAGACTCCACCGCCTCCCTGGGCAACCTGTGCCAGTGCTCGGGCACCCTCACAGTGAAAAAGCGTTTCCTGATGTTCAGAGGGAACCTCCTGAGTTCCAGTTTGTGCCCATTGCCTCTGGTCCTGGCACTGGGCACCACTGAGAAGAGCCTGGCTCCCTCTTCTTTGCACCCTCCCTCCAGTCCCTCATTCGTCTTGGTGGCCCTTTGCTGGGGTCTCCCCAGTATGTCCCTGTCTCTCTTGTACTGAGGAGCCCAGCACTGGACACAGCACTCCGGGGATGGCCCCACCATTGCTGAGCAAAGGGGAAGCATCCCTTCCCTCCACCTCCTAGCGATATGTTGCCTAACGCAGGCCAGGACACCATTAGTCTTCTTTGCAGCTTATGTTCAGCTTGATGTCCACCAAAACCCTCAGGACTTTTTCAGCCAGGTTGCTTCCCAGCTGGGTGGCCCCCAGTGTATATTGGCGCCTGGGGCTGTTCCTCCCCAGGGGCAGGACTTTGCATGTCTCCTTGTTCAGGAGAACTTCAGGAGGTTCCTGTCAGCCCATTTCTCCAGCCTGTCCAGGTCCTTCTGGGTGACAGCACGACCCTCTGCAGTATCAGCCACTCTTCCCAGTTTGGTGTCATCTGCAAACCTGCTGATGGTGTGCCCTGCCCCATCACCCAGATTGTTAATGAAGATGGTTGGACTGGGGATGCTTTACCTAACGCAGAGCCCAGGAGACCATTCACCTTCTTTGCAGCAAGGGCACATTGCTGGCTCATGTTCAGCTTGCTGTACACCAGGACCCCCAGGTCCTTTTCAGAAAAGCTGCTTCCCAACAGGACTGGACCCAATATTGAACCCTGGGGTACACCGCTAGTGACTGGCCTCCAACTAGACTTCGTGCCACTGATCACCACCACCCTCTGGGCCAGTTTTCAACCCACGTCACACCCTTACCTCCCAGTGCCCAGTGAGTCCCAGGGGAGCTGCCAACTCCAGCCCTTCCCCAAGCCCACACTGGCTGGGTGCAGCCAGGTCTCAGCACCAGCCATCAGCCTGCGAGGTGACCGAGCAGAGCTCAGGACACAGGTTGCTTGGTCTTACTCTGGCACTGCTCCTGGCTGGCCTCCAAACATCAGCTTAGGTTCAGCTGGAAATTAGCCTTGGCTCCAGGCTGTTTCATGGTGACTGCTGAGGAGCCTTTCCAGCCATCAGGTCACAGGGCCACCACTGTCCTTCCTTTTCTGCAGGCATCCACTTTCAACTCAAAACCAAGGTGAGGTTGGAGCCTTCAAACTGCATGTAGATACTTCTTGGTAATGCTATTAATGGGAAAAGCAGCACTTGGTAAACAGAGGAGATAAGCCTTTAGCTGCTCTTCCTAATGGAAGTACATAGAGAGATGATTTTCTTTTCCTTTGGGTGCTAAGAAAGGAAAAGGACCCATAAGGACCTCGATTTAGAGGGCTAAAGCTGATGTGAGTGCTGGGCTTTGAGGTTTTGAGGAAACCTAAGGAAAGTATCCCTGGAAAGATAAGCATGTGGAGTCAACTGTGTGCTGCAAAACCCAGTGAGCTTTCCAGGTGCCTGAGACTGAGTGATGAGAAAACCCAACAAGACTTTATCATTTCATACTTTGGGTCCTGACTGAACGCAGTCCAGGCAAGACTTTCACAGGCTCTTTGGAAAACAAGGAGGATGTGCTCAAAATGGTCGCTCTCCCAGGGCACTCATCACTGGGAGAAAAGGCAAGCTCGACACCCACTCCTGCTAAACCTGTCTTAGTAAAGTGAGAGGAAAATCAGCTGTCCTTGGGGAAGTCTGCCACATCCAGAGTCCAGCTTACTGGCCTCCTTCTACCAGGACTGCAGAGTGAAGATGAACATCACCTCCTAGGACCCAGAGGAGATGCAGAAATGCACAAGCAAAGCAGTCAGCCTTTGCATGAACTAGAATTCATGACAGCATATGCAAAGGCATTGAGTCACAGGTTTAAAGCGGCACCATGATACTGGCATGTGCAAATGGCTTTTTCACAGAGCAAGATGGCTAGAGCTGCACCACTACACAGATGAGACGTTCGTCTCTCGCAGTAAATTCTGCATGGGACCAGGGTAAAATCCTGCATTAAAAGGGAGATTTGCATTCCACAGGGTGCTGCTATTTGGGCACAGGTGCTCAAACGTCAGGTTGGCTAAAATTTTTCTGAAGGATCATTTTCCCAGTGGAGTACACTGGGTTGTCAGCAGTTTCATCACTGGTGACATCTTCCTTGGTGCTTTCCGGCAGGACACAGGCAGACTACCAAACTGGCTTGCCAGGCTGATTTCTGGCAGGAAAGCCAGCCGGTGTGCTGCCAGCTCCTCCAGCTGATGCCTTGGCTGCCCGACTGCAGGAACCGGGGCTGCTTGCTGGTTTCTGATGCTGCCCGGCGCTTTCCACAGCAAAAAGCCCTGTTTGAAGTTAATGGGAAGTTTGCCAAGCTTTACCTGCTTTCTCTGAAATGTTAGTGAGCTGCTGCTGTTGTTGTTGTTGTTGTTATTATTATTATTACTATTTTCAAATCTGGCCAGAAAGGTCCAGCTGTTTCCCAAAGCAAAGTCAGGGAAAATACGGTTTTGGCCATTAAAAACACGTGGAGATCCTGTCCTGAAGGTACATCAGAGCTCTGGAGCCTGGTGTTTGTCAAGGGACAAATCTTCTGGCAGAGATGTGCTGAGTGTCCTGCTGGCCTCTGAAAAGCTTTGTGCAGCTGGACAGATCTATAAACTTCTTAAAATCTGCACCCCATGTTCCTGCAGCTGCAAAACCTCCGGCACAACATCGCTGTTCCCTCCAGAGATGCCATGCCTGCCCATCATCCCATCATGGCTCCCCCGGGTCACTCAGCTGCCTCTCCCCATCATACTGAATGATGAAATACTTGCTGTCTCAGGTTGGAGCATCACAAAACTTGGGCTGGTGCAGAGACCAACAGTCTGGTGTTACAATTACCTCTGCGATCTTAATTAGCCAGCTCACACAAGTACTGCTTTTAACACAGGTTTTAATTCATGACCCCTTGTTAAGGTTTTTCATGGGATCCCCGTCCCACCCTGCAAGCAAAGAGGACCTCCAGGCTGTGTCACGTACATCCTGTCCCCTCATCCTCATCTCAAAACTCTTGCTTCCTGTCATCGAGTTCTTGTATATGATGAAAATCCTGCAATGAGGGGTGTTCATCCCTGCACCTGATGAGGCCGGGAAGCATGGTTCCTCCCATGGATTGGATGCAGTTACGACTCAAGATGCATTTTGAAGGTGAGTTTTGACATGTTCTGGCCAGAAATAGGACTGGCATTGCCAGGGCATTGATTTTTCTCCTGTTTATGTAATTAGGTTGGCTTGCATCCCTCATCCTGGAAAAGCCGTGGAGATGCATCACCAGCCACATCAACTTTCGGGGGACAGGTGCACATTGAAACAAACCTGCCACCCGCTGCTGTTGGTCCTGAGTGTCCAGCACAGGGAAGTCAGAGCACATCGCCGTGCCGTGGTCTGGATCCAGCAACAGAGCCACTTAGAAACGATGCTCCACACTCTCACAAAGCTCCTAAAATTAGGCATGCCTGTGGGGGCAGCTGCCTTCAGGACTGGTGCTACCGTTCCCCCCATTTTACAGCCAGACCGTGATAAAGCAGAGTCTGCAAGACGAAGATTGCAGTGTCACAGGCAGAGAAACCCCCACCGTGGTGCCGATGCACCCCAAATGTGAGCTGGGGGCCAGTGTTTGCCTGCACCCCTCCGGGCGGGCTGGATCCTGTCTGGCATGTCTGGCGAGGAGGAATCAGAGGCAGTGCCTAACCAGGAGCTTCTGGGAGCGGGCACCGCAGGGGTGGGAGCTGCGTGCACCCCATGAAACCCCCGAGATGGTTGCCCCTCTGGCATCGCACCACCCCCTCATCCCTGTGCCCATGCCCCCTATGCCGCCTGTCCCCATGTCCTCCTGTGTCCCGTGTCCCCCCGTGTCCCACGCCTCCTGTCCCCATGTCCCCCTGTGTCCCATGTGTCCCCATGTCCCCCTGGGCCCGTGTCCCCCCATGTCCCATGCCCCCCTGGGCCCGTGTCCCGTGTTTCCACGTGTTCCATGCCTCCTGTCCCCATGCCTCCCTGTGTCCCATGTGTCCCCATGTCCCCCTGTGTCCCATGTCCCCCTGGGCCCGTGTCCCGTGTCCCCGCGTGTTCCACGCCTGCTGTCCCCATGTCCCCCTGTGTCCCATGTGTCCCCATGTCCCCCCGTGTCCCGTGTCCCCCTGGGCCCGTGTCCCCCCCGCGTCCCATGCCTCCTGTCCCCATGTCCCCCCGGGCCCCTTTCCGTGTCCCCCCGTGTGCCGTGCCTCCCGTCCCCACGTCCCGTGCCCCATCCCCGTGCCCCGTGCCCCCCCGCGCCCCCGCCCGCCGCCCCGCCGGCAGCGCGCCCCGCCCCCGCCGTTGCCAGGAGACGGCGATGGCGGAGCGGGACCCGGCGGCGCTGCCGCTGCCGCAGCTCCGGGCGCAGCTGCGGGAGGCTCGGTACCGGCGGCCGGGCGGGGAGGGGGTCCGCGGGCTGCGGGGCCCTGCTGGGGGCTGCGGGGGCCGGGCCGGGGCCGCCGCTGGGCCTTAACCCCCGGCAGGGTGCCCCCGGCTGCAACCGCCCCCCCCGCGCTGGGCACCGTCCCCAGAGGCCCCGGCGGTCCGGGCTGGCCGCGGCCGGGGTCTGGAGCCAGGCCAGCCCTGCCACCCCTGACCCCCGGGAGGGGCCGGTGCCCCGGGCTCCGCCGGCTGCTTCGGGTCCGGGAAGCAGTGGCGCTGGCCGAGGCCCTTGCCCTGGCCGGGGTGCCCGCGGGCCCTCCCGCCCCTCCCGGGTTGCCCTGCGGCGCCCCGTTTTGGCTCAGCCCGACGCCCTCCTCCCTTCGCAGCCACGCCAACGCCCTGCTCCAAACGGAGGCAGAAATGCTTGAGAAATGGTACCGTAAGATGGAGCCGTGCAGCCCGTCGCTCCCGCCGCCCTCCGAGACGCGGGATGCCCCCCCGGAGCTGATGCAGGTACCGCTCTGGAGCCGTGGCAGCGGCTGCGTGGCTGCAAGCGCTGGGTGTTTGGGTCTGGCTGCCGCCTTACCGTGCAGAGCCGTGACCCTTCGACCCTCTGCAGCCCCTCTGACCTCCCGGTCTCAGTGGTCGTCTGACAGGTCGGCAGGCAAGCTCCCCTGTTTGAAATGTGATGAAGAACATCCCTCAAGAGCCCTCTGCGCTTGGGCTTCACAGTGATGAGTCCCTAACCTAGACATCTGCTTGCAAAAAGCTGCTGCTGGTCTTGTAGGTGTAAGAGTTTGGGCTGCCTTGCTGTTTCTGTGCTCAGTGCAAACGCCAGGCTGCCTTCTCATTTCTGCTCCTCCAGCTGATGCTGTCTCTTGCCTGCGTGACAGCATTGTGTCCTCCTGAACAGCAAGTGCCAGGGAGATCTGGAATGAGTTACCCCCCCCCCCCCCAGCATGATTTGAAGTAGAAGTTAAACAAATAGGGAGGTTGGTGCCAAGAAAGCAGGAGACTTGCCCACGGCCGTGCCAGGCCTGTGACAGGACTGCTCGGCTCCTCTCCTCCCTCCTGGGGAAGTTCGCGTGGGCTCAGACTTGTGCACATCCACACTCGGGTACCTCTGCTGAGTGCGTGCTGCTCCCTTCCTTCTCACTGGAGCCATGCACAGGCTTTGGGAGGAGATTTTTACCTCCTGGCCAGAATGTTGCCTTTTCACCAGAGACGCAGTGAACAGGAGCTCTAGACCTGTTGCGGTGGAGCTCCTTTCAGCCAGCGTCCTGCACTGGGTTTTAGCGCCTGCCTGAGTCCAAAGCAGCCAGTTTCTGGTTAGTCCCAGACTAAGCCCTCAGAAACTTTGCCTTTGACCAGGTGGGCACTTGCCCTCTGCAAAGCAGTGCCTGCCTCGCTCTGTCCCCACAGCAACTGGGAATTGCTCCCGTGTGGTGTCAGTTCTTCTGAGAGCATACTCCAGCCTGCCCACGCTGCAGTACGCTCAGCTCCTCAGGGTGTCTGACCCAGGTAGCGGTAGGAGACCCCATCTGTCCCGCACAACAATTAGCATCTTCTCTACGAAGAGGTGTTTTACCTGCCCACATGAAGCTCTCACATTGGCTTTAACCTCTAGCCCTGGATTTGCCTGTTGAATTGAACTGAAAGTGCTTGCGTAGGAGGGTTTTGTGGGCAGATGAGAGGACAGATAGGGTCAGTCCAGGTGTGGCCCTGAGTTACCTCTGCTCTGGAGAAGCCTCCCTGTCCTTGCTGTAAGCTGGAATCCCTCTAACATGATCATTGAGATTATTTTCTTTTTGAATACAAGGAATTGCAGCAACAGTTAGCCACTGCTGGCTTTCTAATGGCATCTGCGTTGTTCCTTGGTTGTTGCAGACACGTGGCAGGTACAAATCCAAGTTGCATGGTGCGACAGACTATTTTGTAGGCCTCACAGTGGAGCAGAAATGTGAGCTGGCTGAGCGGGAGCTGACTGAGATGAAGGATGAGATTCAGAGGATGAAGGAGGACTCAGAGCAGACCTTGCAGAACCTTGAGGTATGGCTCTCCAGGACCTCTACGATCACCAGGGTATCAAACAGTCTTGTTACTTTCCACACCTCTTTGAACATGTCATCCCTCAGGCAGTGAGACAGACTTGCTTGGTGTGGGCTGTTCATAGCACAGCATTGCTGTGAGTGGTCCTGAGTTCAGAGTGGGAGCCAGAACTGTCCTCTCACCTCACCCCTTTCTTGACGGCAAGTACACCAACAGAGATCAGAGGCGCCCAGTCTCTAAAGACGGATCTTCTTATGGCAGGAGCTAACAATAATACAGGCGAGGGGAAGATTTTTAGGTCGAGAAGCTCAGATCTGCTGTGTGAGATGAAGAAGTCAACACTCGAAAGAAAAAACTCCTTTTTGTCAGCTTCTTGGAGGTGTGCCCTTTTGTGCCAGACATGTTTTTTCATTCTAGCAGCTCCCAGAAGCTTCCTGATTTGGCTGGGCCCCATGCAGTCCCCTCCGGGGTCTGCCTTTCTGCTGTCTCTGGGATTTCTTCAGAGTGTGCTCCAAGTCTCCGAGACTGTGTTCCTGCTGCAGGCTCCTTGAGGCTGTATCACCATCCCTGCCCTGTGCTGCCAAGACCTCCTCCTACCCAAGATGCTCAAGGAGCTTTTGGGGAAGGAGAGACCTCTGCATTCGGTTCAGTCCACTGGTGCTGCCTGCAGTGGCCAGGAGAGGTGAAGCAGGCAGCCCGTCCTTCTTGTGTGGCCGCAGGGCATATGCAGTAAACAAAGGGTGGTAATTTGTCTTGTGTTGGCTTAGTCAGACTGGCAATGTTTGTAGGTCAGGATGGAGTGACAGATGTTGAAGCTCAGGCACGTGAGAGATTTTTTTCTTTTTCTTTTTTGAGTCAGTGAAGTAGCAGTACTGTGTGAGCCTGCACCCCATGCCCCGAGCTGCACAGGGTGAAACTCAGTGCTCCCACAGGAGAAATGCTAGTAACACCAGCAGAGAGCATGCCTGGTCCTTTCTGGTGTTATCTGTTCCTAAAGCTGTTTGAATAAGGGAAGTTAGCACCTCTTGACGGTTATGTGACTTTATTTCTACAGGCGGTCATTGAAGAAGCAGATGTTTGGTGGAATGATATTAAGAAAGCCATCAGTGACTTTGAGAAAGACATCATCAGCACCATCTCCAGCAAGAAAGGGAGTATCATAGCTTCTGAGAAGCTGCTGAGATACATGGAGGAAAAGAACCGCCAGAGGGTCAGTGCATCATGGCAAATTTTGAGGCTGGTCTGTCATCTGACAAGTATGTTGGTTAGGGAAAATCCTAGTTCCCATACTCCTATGTGGCCTATATCACATTTTCAGACCATCTTAGCTAGTCTTGGACAGCCCTTGTCACGCTTGTCAGTCGGTGACTAGCCCAGGTGCTCATGAGGCTGCTGAGCTGCAGCACAGCTGTGAGCACAGATGATGCAAGGCCCTTAGCGGAGCTTGGGAAAGTGCACAGCCATGACCCCACATTTGGGGCAGGCTGATGCTGCGCAGTGTTTCTTGCTGGGCTCCTTTCTAAGCCAGCAGTGAATACTGCAGTACGCATGAGATGAACGAGAACCACACCATAAGGAGTGAGGTCTGGGTGCTTTTTCTCCTCCCAGGCTCTGCTGTTCCACTATAATCTGCTGTCTTTCTTTAGGATCTGCTGAGAGAGAAGTTGCGCTTAAAAAATTATTTGCTCAAGGGTTACAAGAAGAAGCTGCAGCAGCAGCTCAGGCAGGTGTGTGCGGCAGTTGAGTAGAAGTAGGGACTAGATGGCCCCTAGAAGTACGAAAAGAGTACAGCCCAGTGCAGATGCAGGGCCTGCTCTGGGTAGAGATGCGTGGCCCTCCTCCTCCTCCTCCGCTTCCTCCTTTGCTTCTGGCCTTGCTGCCTTTGTCAAAGGGCATTGTTGTCTGCCCAGGTTCAGACCTGGCACATGTCTGTGTGCGTGACATGAGACCAGAAGTCTACCAGAGTGGAAGGTGGCAGATCTCTTTGTGCCCTTTGTGCCCTGGAAAAGGTGTATGGTGGATCAGAGTAGTTCCCTGGGGACTGGCTGCTGTTGGCATGGCAGGAGCCTTGCCAGAGGGGACCTGTATGCACTGCTTGGACCCTCTAAGCTAGGACACAGAGCACAGGCTCAGTGGCATGCTGTGTCTTGCATTTCTCCCCGAGCCCCAGGTTTGCAGCCAGGCTGAAGACCCTGTTCTTTAGGTCCGCTTTCCCCACAGAGCAAAGCTCCCTTACTTGGGATGCAGTTTTGGTCAGCAGCCTACAGCTCTGGTTCCTTTGGGTTTGCAGAAAGAGCAAATGGGAGAGACACTCCATGAGGTCCGCTTGCAGCAGCTGCAGGTTAGAAATGCCCAGTACCAGGAGAAGATTAATGAGAAGAACCAGGAGCTGCTGCACCTAAAACTGACCTCAGGGAAGACTGTCCAAGTCCTCAATTTCTATAAAGTGAGTGAACCTCCCAGCACCTCTGTTTTGCCTTTCTTCTTTTCCCGAGGGTCATACACAAGCTGATTAACAGCTCTTGCATCCGTTCCTTTCTCAGTCAGGGGATGCTGAACAACCTCTCTGCCTTCCTACTGACTTAGCAGTTTGGTTGGGAGGTTTGCCCAACACACCAAAAGTAGCAATGCCCTTATTCATGTTTGGCTGCAGCCTGAAGATGGATTTCATGCTCTGCAGCATGATTATTTTACACCCCAGGGGAAAATTCCAGTAGGAGGGAGCTTTGGTGCTTACTTGCACAGGAAAATACATTTTTTACATAACCTGTGACATTTGAAAAGATGTCATGAGCTGTAGCTGTCACTCTGAGTCGCTGCTCTTATCAGTGAAAAGTGCTTCTCAGCTGGGTGTATTTGCTTGTCTCCAATCAGCCATTCTGTCTGGGTCAGTCCTAAACACCAGCTGCTGTGCCATGAGCTGTGCTGCAGTGAGACACAGAGGACATAACGAAGCAGTAACTGTGTGACCAGGGCATAATGCTGCCTTCTGCAGGGGAATGAGTGGTGCCGCAGAGCTCCCTTGGGAGCAGAGCTCCCGTACCACCAGCTGAGACCAAACTGGAGGAGTAAAGGGGTAGCTTTGCAGGTGGCTGGGAGCTGCCATTGTGCCCACTGATGCTGTCCTGCTTTCATGTTCTAGAGGAAGCTGCAGGACGCCATGGAAACGTCCACGTCCCTGATGAAAGACATCTCCCAGAGGAAGGAGCTGCTGGAGAAAATTGAAGGAGAAGCTGCTCTGGTGGAGGAGGTAAGAGAGCAATTTGGGAGGCCCTGAGACTTCACTTGGGAGGACTCGAGGTACTTTTTGTGGTATGTTGGATACTGATGCCCATTCGAGGCCCGGCAATGACCTGGATACCTGTGTGCCTTTCTGGGTCTGAGCAAGTCTTGGGGCTCCTGCCACTGCACAGGTGGGTTTGCAGAACAGGTCACGTTGTGGATTTTGGCCCTGGCTCCACAGGGACCTGCCACTGGCTTCCTGAAATTCTGTTTCCTTGAACTTTTCATCAGCTGTGTCCTCCCCAGGGAGAAGTGCCACTGCTGTCATACCAGTCTGGGGACACACAGCCTGGCAGGGACACCACAGCTTTGGGAAGTGGGTTCAGGGGGCTCCTTAGCAGTGCTGCCTAGCAGGGATGAAGGCATTGGTGGATGCATCCCACTGCTACCCCCAGCAGTGTCAGGATTTGATTTTATCCTTCCTGCCTGCTTCCCTGGAGTATGGGCTGCGGGCTGGCAGAGGGACTTCTCCTTGGGATCTCATTGCCTTGTGTCCTATTCCTCCGGCAGCAACGAGCCAAAGCTGAGAGTGTGAATTGGCAGCTGCGGAAGCAGCTCTCAGACTACGGCGTCCCCCCTGTGCTGACTTACGTGCAGAAGGCGGCTGCTGTCACTGACCTCGAAAACAGCCTCAAGGCTTGGGAGAGGAAGGTGGCAGTTGCTGAGGTGAGCAAGACTGGGCTGGGTGTGCAGGAGCCTGGATGTGTGCCAGCCGGGCTCTGGGTCCCAGTGGAGCCGCATCTGTGCCTGCCCACCTGCAGCCACCCTGGGGACCAGAGTGCTCGCTCCTGACCCGCCGGGAAGCCGTGCGAGAGTTCTCACACGGCGGTTTCACCGGTGCCTGGCAGAGCCAGAGGCTCTTCCTGTTTACAGAGCAGCGATCGCTCCCTACCCCGAGGACGAGGACGGAGGCTGAATTTTAATGACTGAGCTCAGAGGGGAAGCCAAGGCAAGGACACAGCTTGTCATTTGACAGGAAGCACCGTCGGGCTGTTGCTATAGTGAAACCTGTCGTGCATGTAAGGAGAAGGGGATGTATGGCAGCCTGATGTTTCCAGCTCTGCATGTGTTACCTGCACTGGCCTTTTCCAGTGCCCCGATGGCTCCCCAGTGTTTGTAGTCCTCTTTGATGATCTCAAACATTTCTTACTCACTTGTATCTTGACTCCTCCCTGATAAGGAAAGGCTGGCCAAGACCCAAACATGAGTGCATGGCAAAGTTGCAAGAATATCTTTGACTCTTCTCCTGCCCCAACTCCTGCAGCCTGGGAGGAGATGGAGAGATAACACAGAGGAGCATAGTCAAAACGTGGAGGTAGCAGAACATGTCTGTATCCCTGCCCTGTGTGCACAGCAGTGTGGGGAGAGAAGTGGCTAGGATGGATGGGATGGATAGTGTGGTCCTGTACCTTGACACCCTGCTCATCCTCAAGCAGAGATGGGCTTAGTTGTGGCTGGGACAGGGAAGGCTCTGAGCTTGTGCCTGGCTAGCACTTAGCTCCCCAGCACCCCAGTCTGCAATGGACAGGGTTTATGTGGTCCAGCCTTTCTCAGAGGTCAGAGCTGTGTGGGTTTGGGCTTGACCCATCAGCGCCAGTGCTGTTAGTTCAGAAATAGGGGTCCGGCTGTCGCTATCCCAGAGCTGGTGGGCAGCCTGCCTGCAGGCCTGTCTTTGCGCAAGCAGATCCCTTCTCACCCAGCTGCTCCCCTTGACCAGGAGACCCAGGCTCTGGCTTGCATGCTGTCTGTGCAGCAGTGCCCAGAGTCCTGCCAGCCTCTGGGAGCTGGAGAGCAGCAAGGGCTCAAGGGGCTAAAGGAGGAACCTGTAGTTGTCCCTGAGATAAAAGTGAGGCTATAAACCTGTTTTCTTTGCTGGCCCCTCTGTGGCAGGGCGTGTCCAACACCACTGCTGCCATGCAAGGGGCTGTAGGTTTCTATACAGTGCTGTTGTGTGGGGTCTCCAGGCTTCCTGTGGCATTCCAGGGAGAAACCAAAGTTGGTGTAGACCTGCAGGAGCTCTCCTCAGCATGCCACAGTGAGCACCAATCTCAGGTGGGAGCAGGGGGGGCATGAAGGGGCAAGCAATACAGCAGCTCAGGCCAGGCTAGATTCCAGCCTTGCAGCTTTCTCCACAACATATCACTGCTGTCTGAACCTATTAAGGCCTTCTCCTTTCTCCTCTTGCAGATGTCCTTGCAAAGCTACCGCAGAGCATGGAACCAGGTCAAGATGTCTGGTAACCAGCACTAGGCTTGTCTGATGCTGCAAGGCGGGCAGTGGAAGCTGCAGAAGGAGCCAACCCTGTGGGGAAGTTTACTGTCAAGTGGGTAAATGTAGCACCCTGCAAGCTGCAGTGAGATGAAACCACTTCTGCATGAAATGATAAAGAAACCCGTGGCTCTGTTGTGAGGCCATCTCTTCGGTCTGTCCCAGCATGTGCTGGCTTCCACCAGGCCCTGCTGCCTGGCCCCTCCGCAGGCCCTGCTAAGTCAGCCAGCTGTGCTCTGGGTGATCCCCTCTCCCTCCCTCACCACCAGCAGTTATTCCCTGGTGATCAAATCTGACATGTTCACAGGAACTGTCCTTTCTTTCTGGGCAAGCCCTGGTGATCACTTAATGCAGGAGCAACCAGAGGGAGTTCCCTGGGATATGTGGGAGTTCAACATCTCCAAGTGTGCACTGACAATAGAAGAGAGCGGAACAGTGTGAGCATATAGGGCAAATCATTTCAATGTGGCATGCATGAACCAAGCAGGCTTTCTGATCGCAAAAGCATACTTCATTTACCTAAAGAAACAAAACAGCAAGAAAGGAGCAGCTACCCCTTTCCCAAGCACCTGGGGCAAGTGTAAGTGTCCCTTGGAGATGGGAAGTGTTTTCCCACTGCAGGAGTCATAAATCATCTCAGATGGCCCAGCCTCAGATGAGTTCAGGTCTGTTTTCCCCTTCTGGGGTTGCAACCAACTTCCTGAAATATCCTCACTACTGATCTGAAAGCCTCTTCCCAGGCTTTGGGTGGAGCCTGCAGATCAGCTCGCACCCTGACTAGCGTGGGGAATGTAGGAGGTCCTGTCCTCTCCGTGGTGGCCAAGATCCAGTGGCTGTAGTAGGACACTGGGGTGTACAGGAATGGTCTGTAGCAGCTCATGCTGCTTTCACTGAGAATGCCTTTCAGGACCCATTTCTCAGTCTCTCTAATCTGGCACATGATGGGGTTGTGGGCATCACCCTTTTGGGAGACAAAAAAGGCAGGGTTGTGTCTCAGCAGTGTCCCTCCTACCATTGCTCTCAGTGGCTGTGGCCTTCACCGGGCTGAGAGGAGGGCAGATCACAGCAGTTTGGTCCTTTATCATCACTGGCATCAAAGCATCACCGATTCAGGGGTCTGGCTGCCTTTGGGCTGATGATGTCCCTGTGTGCCCCAGACAAAGTGACCAGCATCGCCCTCTGTGGCTGTCCATGCCCGCGTCAGCTCAGCCCTACGCCTGATCCTTTGGTATGTACCACAAGGAACCCCTCTTGGTTTTGCCTCCCAGGCATCTTTGACCCTGGCCACATCAAAGGCCCTTGGAGGCCCCAGCAGTGGGAGAGGTCCAAGGACTGGGAGCAGCACCCACAGGCCTGCAGGGAGATGCTCACCCTGCAGCTGATGCAGAGATGGGTATCACACGTTCAGTCTCCCATGCCTGCTATTTGCAAGCTGTGCAGAAGGGATCTTTTCCTGTAAGAACTGAGCAGGAGAAGCCCAACAAGTGTTTTGGCTGCTCCCCCAGCCTGGAGTTGGGGATGAGCAGAACAGGGACGAGGCGGTTTGGCTAAGTGTCTGCCTGGTCTGGGTTGGTGCTCTGTGTCCCCCACCAAACAGCCTGCCACTTTGTCAGTGTCCCTGTGGCTGCAGCATGTGGTTGCAGCAATCCTTTTCAGTGGGCAGGGATCCATGTCCACCACGGAGAGCTTCCTCAGGAAGTTGCTGCAGCACTTTCCTCTGCCTGGCCGAGGGACCACCATGAGCCTGTGGCTCTGGGCAGCCCCTGGCCTCCAAAAAACAGGGATGGTTGACCAATGGGTGCTTCTTCCTCCCAGGACAAGCCCTGTTCTCCTTCCTCCCATTGGGGCTCTTGGCAGGAGGGACCAGGAAGGCGGCTCTCTGCCCTGCTGGAGGGACCTCTTTGCCGCAGGAGCCAGGGGTTACCTGCGGTGGGATGGATCCAGCCCAAGACCCAGCAGTTCATGAGGTCTGAGGCAGGGAGGCTCCCGTGGGGGCAGCAGATGGGCTGAACGATGCTGCTGAACTCCATCGGTGCGGCTGTCCTGAGCAGAACGATGTTGTAGAGCATCACCTCATCGAAGTCCTCATGGGCGATGACAGAGCTGATCGAATACTGGGGCTGGTCCTCCCATCACCTCTTCATGTCACTCAGCCCAACCAAGGCCAGCACCTGCTGCCTGCGGGGGGTGGACAGAGGGGACTGGGTACAATGAAAAGCCTGGGACAAACTCTGCCTGCCCCTGCTCTGACCAAAGGATGCTCGCCCAGCTGCTGGGCAGCGACAAGACCCTCCTGAGACAATTGAGGTGCTGTTATTCCCTGATGATTCCCAAGCCTTGCCCGGGGTGATGCAGGGCCCCTCACAGGGCATGGACCTGCTCTGCAGGCTGGATGCGGTGCTGAGGATCCAGTGCTTGTTCAGGATGGAGCTGAAGGCGAGGAGGTTGCGCTGCATGTCCTGCAGCGTGACCACCCATGGGAACTGGGCTGCGGCTGCAAACTCCTGCACTGCTCTCCAGGGGGACGGGCTGGCCTGGATCCCGCAGGCTGCAGGGAAACAGGGGGCATGTCGCTGGGCGTGCCTGGACCTATGCTTTCCCACCGCTCCCCTCTTCTCTCTGATGCCCCCTTGCCCCTTGCTGCAGCTGGCCGGAGCTTTGACCTCGCCTGGGACTGATGCCAGCATCACCCAGGCTTGCCCACCCACGGGGCTGAGCCGGTGGCACGGTGTGCGGTGCACGAGGGTCCGATCACACCACCTCTCTCACCTCACGCTGGGGTGGCACAGAGACACAGCAGCATGAGGCTTCGCACTGCCCCAGCCGGACAAAGAGCTGGGGCCGGGGAGCCAGGGCCCTCCTTCTCTGCCCGCCTGTGGGGAGAGGGGGAGACGGCGTGCTGGGTGCCAGCTGGCAGTCGGCCTGGAGGGGTTTGTTGTGCCTGTGCTGAGCGTGCCGGGCCGGTTTCTCACCCTGGTACGTGGGCGCTGCACATCCCAAGAACCCTGGCAGCGGGCAGGGACACAGGGAGACTGAGTGGGCACATTCCCAGCTCCCTGGCTCCCACCCCCTCTCCACAGGCCTCATCCTACTGCATTCTGCCTGCTCCATCACGGCCCTGCAGAGACCCTGCCACCCCCTGTGCTGGTGCCCCTGCTTGGCACTCCGAAGCTGCCGCAGCGCCCGGGCAGCAGGACGCGGGCACAAGCCGCTCTGTAAGCTCACCGTCGCTGGGGTGGCTCGCAGGACCCTGCTGGCCTTCCTGCATGGTGGAGCAGGCTGTTGGAGGCTCTTGCAGCACATCTGCCTGCACAAAAAGGAACTCTGAGGCACAGGTCCTCCTGCCCTGGGCACCGATGGATGGTTTCTCCCTGGGACAGCCTGGCCTGCCCAGGAGCTTCCCTTCTGCGTGCCCACGGGGGTCTCTGCCCATCCTGGCCCCACTTGCAGGCAGAAGCAAGGGCAGCAGGAGGCAGGAGGAGCTCTGGTGCTGCTTAAAGGGATTTATAAAAAACTGAAGGACCTCAAAGTGCATGGGGGTGTTGGTTAGGGAACCTGGAGGGTAGCAGGAGCTGTTACAGAGGCACCACCAAGCTACAGCTGCCTGCACTGGGCTTTCCCATGGAGTGGTGCCGGTGGGGACAAGAAGTCTCTTCCCAGCTCATGAAAGGCCAAGTGTGCCTTTGAAGAGCAGGACAGAGAAGGTGGGATGGTAAGAGGAATATGAAAACCCCTTCTTTCCATCAAGGATGAGAAAAATGTTGAGAAAGAAAAATTACAGTACCCCTTGTATGCACTAATTAATAGCCGTGGGTGAAAGAAGCAGGTGAGAAGCAGAAAGCATAGGCACCAGGGCTCCTGGAGGGCTGGCACCCTCCCAGCAGATTATCCCTGGATCGCTCTTCTCCCTGGCGAGGCGTGTGGTGGCTGTGGATGCACATGCCCAGACCAACCCCTTGGATGCCCTCTGCAATACTGGGGATAAGGACAGCCAAGGGGAAGGGAAACAGTGCTGGGAGAAGGCTGGAGGGAAATCCAGGTTTGAGCGCTTGTTTAAACCTGCATATGGACTAGGGCAGCGTCAGCTGAACTGATTTCTTCCCAGCATGTGAATACATGTTTATTATATGCAGGGTTTATTATATGCAGCAAGGGCAGGGTCCACGCTATGGCATGTTTAAGACAGGGGCATCCCAGGGAAACCTTGGATTTTTTTTCATGGTTGTCTTCTCCTCCCTCGATATAGCCAATCCTGCACATAGGAAATTCAGTACTCTATGTTCCTGCAATAACTCTGTTAGTGCTTATCTGTCCCACTGAGAAGGGTCTTTCGTGTGTATTATCCCTGAGTCTTGTGATGTTGTGTTTGAAATGCTGTGGGAATCAGCTGGGAGGCAGCTGATGATCCCAAGGCCCATCTGTAGTTGATTTTTGCCAAAAGGGGCTACTTAACCCTGCAAGAGCCAGGAAAACATCTCCGAGAGGTTGGTTTCACCCTGCCCTCCCCATGGGGATGCCACTCTGAGGCTGGTCCCCGCTCACCGGCTGCGCTGTTCCACCATGATGTTGGTGTTGCTGCAAACAGAATGTTTCCAAAGGTGACGCTGGCACCTGACAGTGACACTGCCTGAGCCAGAGGTGCCTGGCACCTGACTCACTGTGAGCACGACTTGACTTATTTCATCTTATCTGGACCCACAGGGGTCAAAGACAACCTGCATGAGACCAGGTGCTGGTGGAAGCATGACCAGTCCATGTCCTTGACCCACAGGCTGTGGGTCAGCCAGCTTGGTGACACCAGTCCTCTCCCATTTTGCAGGCGTCAGAGAAGGTCAGCATTGCCAACGAAGCATGACCTCCATGGCAGCTCTCTTGGGTGGCATGGGATGCTCTCCGAGGCCAGCCCAAGCCTCTGCTTTTGCCCAAAGGACCAGCTGCCTCCCTACCATCCCTGCTGGGGGACAGGTACCTCTCGTGAGGAAGCAGAGCCTCCCAGCAGCCTGGCCACAACTCAGAACTAGTGAGTTTTAAGCCCCATGGTTAATGAAGCTGACCTGACTCTGCACAGAGACAAAGCCTGAAGCCTGCCTCCAGCTCTGCCCACAGCAAGCTGAACACGGCGCTTCTGTGAGCTTGTACAAAGCCTCCCTTGTGCAGAAGGGGATCCAGCCAAAAAAGTGATCTCCTTGGCTGCGTGTCTCCTGGTGCTCCATCATTAATATTATTTGCTGGATTGCTCCTACTACCAAGGAAAATTTAACAAGTAAAAGCATCTGATAAAAATCTATTGACCACAGTAAAACACCAACCGAGCCAAACCAGTCTGTACAGCATGACTTTCGCAGCCTTTGAGGTACATTCACTCAGTTTACCACCTAGAAAAACAAATGCTGTGTAGTACTTGCAACACCGCCAGTGCAAAGGCTTTGATTAAAGCTTGCGTTACCAAAGCACAGTGACATGTTTGAGAATCAAGTGCTGCTTCCTTCCCCAAGCCCAGTTCCCTGTTGCGCAATGACATGTGTCTTAAGTCATCTCCTTGGCATTCTGTGCTTCTCCGTTTGTGTTTCCAGATCACACTCCTCCCCTTGCTGCTGGCCTTTGCACTAAGGTCCTGACTCCGGGGTCCTGGTGACCGCCCTTCTGGCTGGGTGCCCAGCAGGAACGATGCACCTTGTCTTTGCCGAGGAACTCTGCAAGAAAACAGCTTTTGGCCACTGGCGCCTTCATGTCTTACAGGGTTACTCACAGGTGGTTCAAATCTTGCCTTGGACACAAATCTTGCCAGTGCCACAACTGATGGTTTTGGTTCTGTGCTGGAGGCAGCAGCTGCGAGGGAGGCTCCCACGGTGAAGGCACGTATGGCCTGGATGGGTCGGGTACCAGCACGCTTGGCAGAATGAGGCCACCAGCATGTTCCTCTTGGTTGAATTCATTTCAGCAGATAGTGAGCACATGTGAGCAAACCCATCTAACACTCAGAGACAATGGTGTTTGCCATTCTCCGAGAAGGTGGCCTGGGACTGTGCGGCCAGTAGTGAATGACTCCAGGCAAGTAGAGCTATTGCATGGGAGTTCTGCTGCATGGCTTACTTAGCCAGCTCCATGGCTTGAATACATCTCTGGATGGGAACCTTGCTTTTTTATCAAAGCACACATGGAGACCGCTGAGGGCGTTGCCTGCAGCAGCTGTGGCAGGGTGCTGTTCCCTGGCATGACCCACAGTGCCCTGGTGCGTGGGCTGTAGCAGCTCAGTGGAGCCATTTGGCCAGAGTTTGCATGGAGCAGCCTGGTGATGGAGAGGGCACCAAGTGACCCAAGAGACATTTTGTGAATTGGCTCAATACCTTTTGAAGGACACTGGAATCAGTGGACCCTTAAAATCCCTTCCAGTCCCATCCTACGTGAAATCCCTCCCTCCCAATAAGAACAGAGGACAGCAAATAAAAAGAGAGGGAAGGTATTAAGAAAGCCAAGTGTCTGAGGAGGCCTTTGTTCAATGTTATAACAATGGTGCAAAGAGATGATCCAGAATAAACCCACCTTGCTGGCTCAGATTTGCTTACACATGTCAGTGGGCTAATGTTTCACTGGGAGGCTTTACGCCAGATTGGGTATCAGCCACCCTTCAGCCACCTACACATGAGAAGTGACCAAGACACAGATCCTTGCAGCTCTCACAACTCTGCTCCACTCCCTTACCTTCACTATGGACAGACACCAACCTGCAATTCTTTATTTTTCTTTCTGTAGCCAGATAAGAGTTTTATAGCTCTGGTAGATTCTTCCATACTAAGAATAAGGGTACTTCAAACCTGGGGTTGTACTGCCAGCTATGTTTTGTGTAGAAATGAAGGCAGAAAGTAGAGAGCAACTAGGTTGTGGGCAGGTCAGAGGACAAACAGTCTCCAAGCTGAGTCCTTCTAGCAGTGGATGATGTAGTAGTCCTGGAAGTACCGCAGCACTGTTAGAGGAGGGCCCAGGACAAGGCTGATCCCACATGAGCATGTTACTGTAGCAGCTATCAAAAAGCAATTTCCACTGGCAGGACAGTGGGATCGGTCAGGAAAAGCAAACAGCAGTTACTAGCAGAAGTCTGGTCAGTCGGTAATACCATTCCCTAAGGGATGTGCATGCCTTTATCTGGAGGACAGATCCATACTGAATTAGCTTTTCTATTATAAGGATGATGACTCAATTTATTTCTAAAGTGTGCCCTTGCCAAGGGGCTCTGTCTGTGTGCTTCATAATAAAACAATTAAAACCCCCATTAATGCTAAAATCTTACCAGGCTAGCACAAAAAGAAGAAAGAAGGGGTCTTTCCCATCCCACAGGGCCAAGAGCTACCAAATTTACAGGCATCGTGGGAATGGAAATTATTTTTAAAGGCTGGAAGAGATTAGATGGGAAGGATTACAGATGGCCACAGGTTTTGCACTCAGAAGTCATCGCTGTTTGACAGATCGTTACACTGAGGATATCTGCCCCCAGACAATGCTCAAAAGCTTTCAAATTAGTGGCAGGCTCGTTGCGGATCGGGTGACCTAGTCCACCCTCACTGGGCTGGTTATGAAACACCTCTGGCTCTGGTCTCACTTGCTGAGACTGGAAGTTCAGGTACAAATGGCTCAAAGATCTGATTTACGGTTTCTCAACACTCCAGTGGCTCTACATGTTAGGTAAAGCCTCCAGAGAATGAGGAGTGCCTTCCTGATGGATTTACAAACAAGGGATGCTGGACGTTTGGCTGGTTTTTGTGAAAGAAATGAAGGATGCTCTTTGCGACACAGCAGGAATTACGCTGCCAGGGAGCACTCCATCCTGAAACCGATCCTTTGCAGTCTTGCCTGTTTTATTCATGTCAGAAAATCAAAATCAATAAATTTAACTACCAGCCTAAAACTACCACCTTTGTGCTTTAATTGTTAAATATCATTAAAATAACAGTAGCAAGAACTCTGTGATCAGTGCCCTGATAGATTTATGTTTGCTGGCAGATTCCTCATTTTAATGTCAATCTTCCCATACCTGAGATGGCATAGCAGTAAACATCCCAAACCAGAACATACTCAGTGAGATGGCAATGAGATACTGGAAAAGGCAAGACCAAGAGTCTGACATGCACTGTCCTGTGTGATCATGTCTTGTATTGGCTCTGTACAATAGCAGTGAGGCGTAGTTGAGCGAGCATGACGGACCCAATACTAGTGGGACTTCATTGATAGGTTTTTCTTCATATTGGAGTGAAACTTAAGTTAAAAGGAATTCAAAAGGGGAAAGAAAGCCTTGAGATACACAGCTTCTGCCAGGCCACTGGTCTATGGCACTGTTCCCACTGAGTGAAGTAAAACTGAGCTGGCCAGCCAGGACGCCTGTCCTCAGTATGATTTTTTCAGCTTTGTTCATCTGTTTTTCTGATGGTCCCATCCGTTTGCTCTAAACAGCAAGGATCAGGAGTATACAAAGAAAAGTCTCTAACACTCCAGTCCCTGCCTTGGACTGGGGCACCACTGGCTTCCCAGGGCTTCCCCAGAGCAATAGCTGGAAGTCACAAAGCAATGTTCTTGGTTTAAGTGACGGTGTAATCTGTGCTACAAATTCTTCTGTCCTAGGAGGAGGAGATGCCATGCAGACCAATGGCTCTTCCAGTTTCTGCCTTCATCCTGCCTCATCGATGTGAAGATATGAGAGCTCCCTAAATTTTCTTGTGTGACATATCCCTAATCCCTGTGGGAACTGGGCTGTTCTACCACCGGATGCTGGAAGACATGAATGACTGATAGAGCATCCAATGACTAATGCAATGGCTTGCATGGCAGAACAGGGTCATACTTAATGGCCTGTGACAGAAAGCTGGCCAGGGCCAAGATGCGGTGCACAGATACTTTTACAAACAACTCTGCCCGTTGGGTACTGGATCCTTTGCAGTGGGAGGCAGAGTCTGGCACAGCCTATGCACATTGGGTGAATTGCTGCAGTGCCACTTTCCTCCAGGCATACTTACCTTTTAACTGACCCCATGCTGTTTCCCAGCCACTGTTTCCTAGGTGCTGGGAAACTAAAAATTTTCTTCAAAGGTCAGCTAAAGGTCTCTCCTCTAACCATTGAAATTTCTAGCTTAATCCAAAGCTTACTTTGAACCCAAGCTAGCAGATTGTCAGCATGGGCGGAAGGTCAAGAACTGCAAGCACTCAAGCTACTAATGCAGTGGGGACCTGGCCACTCAGCACTGCTAATGCAAGAATGCTGGAGTGCTAATCTAATCAGTCCATGAAGCTCGAGTGTTATTTTGCAACATGACTCCTCTCACTAGAACTCACATCAGTATTTAAAACCATTTGGTAGCTAACTCACAACCCCAAACCTTATTCATTTGGTCTAGATGCCATCTCAGCACATGGCACCCAGCTTAGGTTGGGATCTGCAGGCAACTAGAGCAAATCTCAAAATCTTAGCTGCTTCACGTAAAGCTATGTGTTTACGTGAACGAGAGGTCATGGCTATGACTGGGACGGCTGCTACTGTGACCTACCTTGCAGAAACATGCAGAGAGAAGGAACGCAGCCAGCCAGGCCTGCCACTTGTCATAACCATGATGCAGTAAGGGCTTGTAGACGTGTCTGTTTACAGAGCACAGAAAAATGGGAAGAAGCTTGATAAATTGTTCCCAGTGCACTGCTAGTCATTAACATCAGGATTAATTGCACAGAGCAAGATAACGCGGTTTATATCAATCAGCCCGCCAAAGCCAAAGGAGTTGCTCCAAATGCACACACAAACGAGTGAGGGGAGCATCTTGCACAACAGCTTAGGTAACTTGTGGAAATGCGGTTCATTTCTAAGACCTCAGCATTGAGTGATGGAGCTAGGGAGGAGGCTGCTCTGAACTGCTGCCTGAAATGAAGTCTAAACCTTCACACACTGCCCAGACCCATGTGCTTTGATACAGGATCCGTTTTAAGCCCTCCTCTGCATCTTTTACTCTGCACACATCAGAAATCTATTAATACAGGAGAAGAACTTTAAAAATTGACTTCTTAAGTTAGGCTCTTTGTCCATACTGAGGGCACTGAAAACAAGCAACTTGCTTCTGGTTTTCATGAGTGCTGAGTACTTATTGGATGCCATGAAAATATCTGAGGCCATTTATTTGGCTTCCAATTTATTGGAAGGAGCCTGATTTTATGAACTACTTTTTTAAGCTCAGCAAAAGCTCTTATCACCAAGAGCTTGACACAAGGGTTCTCCATAGAATGCTTGTGCCTTTGTAGGGAGTGAGTCATCATCAGAGTATCACAGATGGTGCCAGTCTTGACCTCTTCACTTAAAAGGCTCGGTATTTACACTGCTGCCTTTTCAACACTGCTCAAGCAGTAAAACGGCAGCAATCCTGACTTGTGTACCCACTCGCAGGCTGTCACTGCATGACAGGTGACCGTGTCTCTCTCCTGGAGGCTTTTGGGCTAAAACACATGATCATTCTTTACCTTTCTGAATCTGCATGTGACGATGAACAGCCTCCCAGAGGCACTAATGGAAAGAAATGTATTCTGGCTATTTATAGATGCAAATAAGATCCAGTTTCCAGCTGAAATATTAAGCAGTGGTTTGGAATCTGCCTCCTTCCTAGACAGCTCCTGGAGATGCTGACAGCTTGGGCTTCCTGGACCTTCCCAAGATTTTGGGGTGAAGGAGCAGAGCTGGTGATGCAAGATGTATTCCCTGATGGGGAATACTAACTCCTGCCCTCAGTTTCCTGCAGTGGGACTCCCCTCTTCGATCCCTCTTTAGAGAAGTGCCAAGATTTAGATTACTGGGGCTACGGTGCTATTTCTGAAGAGCTTGTTCCCAGCAGTACAAACCACATGCTTACAGAAACGTTGACACTTTTAAATTAACAAAGTTATTTCATTTCTGTCAGCACCCTGCTGTTCCTTTGAGACTATGCTAAAATGTAAAGCTTGCTCATTAATTACTTCAAATGTCAAGGTTTAATTACAATGCCTCCGAGTTAAATTTCAAGACAGCCAAACTTTCAGAGCCATACAGGAGACAGAGAGACAGACATACCCATAGCAAGTTAATCCTTCAAAAAAGATGATGATGATGATGATTAATATTATTGATTTTCCAGCAGCAGTATTTCACCTTTCAGGCACAGAGTATGTTAACCGGAGTATGCAGAAGCCAGTGTCGTACCTGTCTAGCCATCTGTGGGCTGGGGTATCCCACTTGGACCACAACTGCAAGTGTGAGTCTGCATTCCTGCAAGAAGAGGAGGAGTAAAACCAGGCTTCATTACATAGCTCCAGAGAAAACACACACCCATCCTACTGGATGGACATCCTTCCCCATGGGTGAGGTAAAGGTGCATTAAAAATCAAATTGCACCTGGGCTGGTTATCACAGCACAGCTGAAAATCTTCCTGTAAGCATGCTGGATTCCTGGCAACCCCTGAAGCCAGAAGTGAAGGCAACACTTGCTGTTTGTTGTAAACCGTGCCACTTTGAATGTCAGTGTTCTATAGCAGTATCCCATATTTTTTCCAGATTTAGAGACCGTGAGCTCAAACACAAGATAAGAGCTACAGTCTTGATGTGGTAAATCACCTAACTTAAAGCTGATAAATAATTTTTGGCCCTTGTCAGCCGTGAAGGTGTATTAGGCTTAGTTATGAAAGGATGACTGAAGTCCTGGGTACCAAGAGAAAGCCCCTAAAAACTGGCAGCTTTAGATTTCAGCAAAATCAGGTGCTGGGAAGTGTTACGGAGATTAGCTGCTAGCTGTAGGTATTTCCCAGGAGGACAAAAGGAACCGCCTCTCCACAGCCTCCGCACCTGGCTGACGGCACGCCTGGCCTGTGACGCACGTTCAGTGCCTTTGCTGCAGAGTGCAACATCGGGCCGAAGGTTTCAGAGTCTGTAATTTAAATGGCACCAGTCCCGGTTTGCCTTTTAAAGCTGTGGCAGTGTGAGAGAACCAGAATGGTTGGTCAGTCAAGGTGACAGACGGCTGCTAGATGAGATGTACCAGCACAAGTTGCCTTGTCATTGACTGCCAGAACGTAGAAGTTTCATCTTCCTGACAGCGCTTTCAGCGGTGAAAGAGGATGAAGCATCCAAACAAAGCATCTCCTGATTATACTCAGGGGACTGTAATCTTGCAGTTTTCTTAGATGCTGTGTCTGTATCAGAAACTTACATTTAATTTCTACTGTCTTAATCATTAAATCAGGATTTAGAAGACTGTGGCATGTTTTCATCTTGCAATATTTACTGGCTTCCCTAGAGCCCCAGCTCTGGAGCCATGTTTCAGTAGGGGGAAAAAAAATCCAGTACTTTTTGAAAACTTAAAAATTGTCAAAAATTAGACATCAGAAGAATATAAAAAACCCACAAAACTAAGGCCTGCTGAGAAAAAAAATCTATGACTTCCAAGCCAGCTTCATGACTTTTAGGGCCCAATTCATTATTTTCTAAAATATATTGTTGTCAAAGCTGTAATTTAGCTCATAAAAATGTTTGTTGTTCTAGGGATAATAACACGTCCTGGGGTTAATGGATTCTGTAACCTCCTATGTTTCAGTTATTTTTAAAAATCAGTCATTGGCAGCCAGCTGGAGAGTGCTTTATTAGCAAACATCCCCAGAGAACAGACACTCTAACACTTGATATCTTTTTGGCTTAGAGGGTATGGCAAGGACACAAAGCTCCTCACTGCACCTTGGAAAATGGGAGAACAACAATGACACAGCTTAAAACGTGCTGTGCAGCATCCCACTGACCAGTGCTGCCTTGGCACAGGGTTTCCCCCATCCTCTGTCTGCCCCGTACCACCGCCACCACGATCGTGCAGCGGGGCAGGTCTGACCTGCACCCTGCCCTGATGTATCACCTGCTGCATGTGTAGTTGATTTTTATTTTTCATATAAAGTAATACTACAATATCAACATTAAGTATTAACAAGTTCAAATGCGTTTTACAATTTTTAGCAATGTTTGAAAGCAAAGGGCTGTATTCTTGACTAATGTGACACTACTAGAGAGATCAAAGTCAACTTTATTAACATCACATCTTACATCAATATCCACACATATATCAGGTCAAACCCCATTTCTTTAATGCATTGCAGATCCTGTTTCCCTTTTAGATCAATACATGTTCCTGTTGTCTGTGGAAACCCATGTTATAACTTCTGTGCCATCACCATTTAACCTTTTAATATATTTTTTCAATAAAATAATTAGTGATCTATATGGTAAATATGTATCTAAAGAATGTATAAATATAGATGTCGATACATATATGTGCAAATAGTATTAACATATATTAATGGGATTTTACTGGCTAAAGTATACAAATATAATGAATTCAGCTGCCCCTAAAGAATATACAACCATTCATTTGAAAATTAAATAAACATTTCAAAATCAAATAGACAACAAGGGGAACCAAAGTGAATTTCTGAGCACGTATTGTCTCATGTGGTTTTTTAAACTTTCTACCGATCAATCAGAAGTGTTTTTTCCCAATGTGAAGTACAGCAGGCTTCTGAATGACTTCAGCTCTAGTCAAGGCATCAATAGTTGGACATACACTTATTTTTTTGTTCAGCTCCTGACTCCTTGTCATCTGTTAGTGATACCAAAATACCTAGTTTTTCTTAGCTAGTTGCACTGGAGAAGGAGCTCACATTACAGAAAATCCAGCAAAGGCTAAAAATGCAAACTTCATTCAGAGTCTGCTGGTACTTTTTTTTTTCCCCACAACTACATCTCCTTATATGGGGATGCTAACGGAAACAAGACACAGAGGCTAAAATAATATTAGGTGCAGGATTATACACTTAGCTAAAACAGGTAAGGATTTGGTATTTTTGGATCTTGCCCATACTTTACTTGCATAAATCAAGTGTCTGTTTCTGAAGAAACAGTAGTGAAAGCAAAAGATAATGCTTACTCCTAATGTGAACAATGTGTATTGGTTGCAATCATTTATACCACAATAGGTATGAAGTCATTGTCACCCTGTCAGTAATGTTTACTGTCTTCTCCACAACCATGTAAATGACAATCCTAAATGTAAGATGAACAAGGTGTATGACTTTGTTTTCTGAAAGCCTTATCTTGCATTTGCCTAACAGGTATTACCCACTGAACCCAACTTGTTAATTCTAAACCAGCATTCAGTCATGCTAGAGATCTGTCAAGTTAGACCTGTACCAGCTAATCAGGGTTCTTGTTTGAAAACTGATTTACAGTTCTTAACAAACCTAAAACACGTCACCTAGCAGTCCTATTCCAAACAAAGCAGCAGCACACTCTTTTTGCAAGAGGTGAAAGACACACATCTGTGTAAAATTGTCAGTCTCCAAATCACAGCAATTCTGCAAGGCAATTGAGGCACGAGTGAAAGTACCAATAAAAAAAAATGAGCCAGATGAAATGATTTGCCACTTAGAGGAGAAACAGGCAATAAAAATAATCTTTCTCTCTTGGTTCGATTCCACTCCTTCAGCACAGTTTGAATATAATCTAATATAAATGTGCCCTTTCCAGAGCAACTCTTCTTATAGAGAGATTTACCTCGGCTTGATTTAAAGTATCCATTTGCAGGCCAAGCACCATGAGAAGCTTTTAAATATGACATTAATATAAAAGATGACAAATAAAAATGGTTCAGATATAAATAAGTTGACAGACCAATAGAGGGCAAGGTACTAAGAGTAAATTGCAAAGCTATATGGGTCTATGGTGTGTAATGAGATAATTTAGGACTTGGGAGCATGAGAAACAGAGAGCCCTTAAGGGAACAAGGCTAACTAAGATAGCTTTGGTCTCTTCTCATGTTCCTCAGCCCCCTTCTCTGGGCATGAATGAGGGGGGATGCCCTGTGGTGATGGTAAATGTGTATGCAATTTGTTATTTTAAGTAGAAAAGCCCTCATTAAGTGAACTGGATAATGGAAAACACATCTACCCTGGACCTCTAGTACAGAAATGCTAGTGCATTAAATATAGCATTACCTTCAGTGAGTATTATCAACCTGAACCTTGCCTGCATACAAAAGTTGTAACACTTTAGTTATCATAAACTATACCAATATTACTCTCCTAGCATGAACACTGTTATACAAGACTAAAGATACTACTTGTACACCCCTATTGGTGATACAAGCAGGGGAATATAAGAAATAGTATAAAACCCATTTTATAAATGGTTTCACAGGAAAAGCAAATGGAGGTATTGGGCCTTTAGGCTTTAAACTCAGGTTTCCAGGGAATTCACAGTCATTCCCCTGACACATCTCTGGATCGGACAGCAATTGCCCGGGTGATTTTTTTGAACCTTCTTTAGAGAGACTGCCCATGCTCAGATAATGATCTGAGCATGTACACAAGCCACCTTCTGCCTGGGAGTCATGCAGCCATGTAAGTGTGGCAATGAATCATGGAATAATTTGGAGGTCACTGGGCTCAGCGTCCTACCCAAAGCAGAGCAAACTTTGAAGTTAGAACCAGTCTGAGCCAAGAGGTGACATTAGCTTGAGCTCAGCGCTGTGTAACGCGGGATTAACTGGAACTGGTGCATGTCTGGCAGGCTTCAGGCACGGCTGGGGCAGGCACGTTGTTGTCTGCACCTCACTGTGTTGATATGCCTGCTATCTCCCAAGAATACACTGAAGAGTTTTGCAATTTTCTGCTCCTAGGCTAAACAGGGAAAGATCTTGGCACTGGCAAAAAAAAAGCAGAGGGACAGAAAGGGTGCTTTTGACATAAGGCGCATGTTCTAAGGCACGAGAAGCTAATGCCATGACAAACTACCAATTTGGAAAATTACTTTAATAGCCATTGTTAGATCTTGTGATATCCTGGCACAAACAAAAAAAGTGAAAGATATAATTAAAAGGTTAAATGCTGTGAAACTGCAAGGAAGCAAACAAGGAGAGATACTGAAAACTTGCCATGATTAGAAGAGTGATAAACACCACCTGGTTTTTCAGCAGAAAGATGGGAGCAGGAAAATCATTCGGACAAGGGGAAAATGCCAATAAAATCAAAATACAACACTGAGAAGGGTGTTGCCCTTTGTGGGGCTGGGCAAGGTCCTCTGCTGCATGTCTCAGGCAGAGTAAAGGAAGAAAATGAGCTACAGCTAAGGAAAAAAGCGAAGTAAATTGCAGACAGAAAATATCTGCCATACCCTCACTGTAAGACTAATAGTTCAAGAAAGTTCACAGCACTCAGAAAAGAGAGCATTAGATATCTTTCCCGTCACAGTCTACTCTGGAGCATGCTGAGGCATTGTGCTGGGGCAAGGAAAATAACTAAACACACCAGGGTGCAATGTCAAGATGCACTTTGCACTGTTAATGTAAACATACACTTGGGTGGATGCTGTAGGAGAAATACTGATGTCAAACAAGGTCCTCTTACTCCTTTTGCCTGATATCATCGACTATGCTCTCAGAAAACTCGTTGATGGATACAGCAGCCAGCACCACCTGGCTCAACTTTCATACAACAAAATGTCTGGATTTTGTTGGCATTATGATTCACTGTACATGCACAGCTTGAAAGGGAGGCAGCAGCAAAGGCAACCGGATGAAACCTAGCTGTGAAAACACACATGTAATGAGAATCTCAGCTCCTTTGAAACCCATCTGCACATTAGGGCACAAAACCACAAATCAATTCTCATGTCTTGACAGTGGTGTACAAGGTAGTGGGGCAAAAACATACAAGTCAACGGTGGCAGCTGCCTCCCCAAGATTAACACGGCTCCTTCATTGAAGATCTACAGCCCTCCAAAGCAAACTGCAAACCTTCAGTGCCAGTTATTTCTACCTTCACATCTGGGTGTAAAAGCTGGAAATACCTTAAGAGTCAGGACAAACATGTAAGGGCTCTATCCAGGCCACCCAGAAGTTAGTCCTCCCAGTGACTAGTGTTTCACACTGCAATGGGGACAGCAGGTGATGGAGGCTTATCCAGGGAAGCTGCCACATAAGAAGTCAGTGTCTGGCAGCCCCCTCAGTGCATGCGTCTGAATGCCATCCTATATGCCTTCAAAGCTAGGCCCTGAGCAGAATCCTAGCTATTAAACACTCTTTCACAAATATGGAATTTAACAATCTGAAGGGTGTGCAAAGAGCACTGTGCAACCAGCAGAGATGGCAGAGCTGTGCTCATTCCCTACACATGTTGGATAGAATGAAAAAGGTCTGGATCCAGAAAAGAGCAATGAACAAATCACAAGAGATAAATCCCACTAAAGTCAATATGAATGTTGCAGCCCATTAATTTCAGCAGGAAGTTTGGAGATTAAATTGGTTGTTGAGTCTGGGCCCAAGTCCACTTAAAACAAGACAAATAATTGGGAAAGCAATCAACTGCCATAAAGGTCACTAGGGCTTAGATGTGCAGCAGCAGAAGATCCCTTACTCCTGAGCAGCAGCTTTGTTCATAAATTACCGTGTAATAGTTGCAGACCCATGGAGAATGGTGCCAGCAGCTGGGGAACTGCTGAGAGGCTTTGCACGGGGAAAATGACATGACTGAAGTGGGCAGACTATGAACAGGGAAAAAGAAAATAACATACATGGTTCCCTCAGGGATGGGAAGGTTCTTCCTGCAAAAGTGTTTGCAGAAGGGGCATGGCTGCTAAATAGTGCTGCAATTTTCTCTCCAGCTCTAAGAAACGCTGTTTCTTCTCAGCCCAGACCCTGCGTGTTCCTCTCTTCCTGGCTGTGTCACCACAAGTCACTGCGTGAAGCTGGCTGTGAATGTGGGGCATGTGCTCCAGCCAGTACAGCCTACCACCGCCCAGCTTACACAGGGTAGTTTAAAGTCTTGTTTCTTAGGATCATCACGGTGCATACAACACTGCTGTGTCAGATATCACATTTTGATCCCCAGACCACCAAAGAGTTACATTTCCAGGAGACGACAGCCCAAGAGGAAGCCAGGGAAAAGCTGGAAATGAAATACTCTCCAACTGAGGAATCAAGTTACAGGGCAGATTTTAAGAAATACTGCAAAATACTGTTCTCTGAAAAAACCTTTCTAGTGCAAAGTACTGATAACTCCTTAAGCCCTTTTTATTCACCTCCCTCCCCAACAAAACGGATGAAACAGCCTACCCAAAGTAATGATTTTCACAAGAGACGCTAAGCAGAGACTTCATGAAATCCACTGGGTTTGATATCGGTATTTTGTATGAAGGCATTTCAGTAATGCTACCATCAAGGGCAATGAATGGCATCTGACAGTATTTAGAAGGGAACAGAACTAACGTGCTTGCACTCCCTGACCTCCTTTGTTTTATGTTGCAAGGTGAACTCTGTAACAAACATACATCAGACTAGCACATAGATTGACCTTACTGCTAATTTCAAGATGTATTCTGTAAGCAAGACAGACTCTTTCCTGCGGAAATAAATAAAACAGACTAGAACATTACCTCTAGCAATGATATGAAGTAGAATATGCTTAAAGAAAATAAACTGGCATTATTTGCTTACATTTATAAACTTCACTGATTCATGTATATTTGGTAAAATCCACTGAAAGAAAAAATAGAGAGCAATTAAGGTACACAGTTTTGATTGCAAGGCCCTATAAAGTGACTCATTACTTTGTGTCTGCTATGCTGAGAAAACACAGCTGCAGCCTCTGCCACATATGAGCCCATACAGACTGATGAGATGCTGGCACTGGCAAACAGCCAGCAGATAACCCATGGGTGGCTCTTTCCCTGAGCACTGAGGATGGCTGTAAAGCCTTCACCATTGAAACTCCCCTGTGTAAGCGGGACAGGCCAATGGCAGCAGGACAAAGTCCCCCAGCCTTCTCTACCTGGGAAAGAAAGGCAGAAAAAAGTTCTGTTGGGATGTATTAACAGAGAAGAGCATCCACAGCACATCCTCTTGTGTGAAAAAGGCTGCCAGCTGAGGTGAAGAGCTTGCACGGGTAGCTATTTTAAGTGCTTTATTACAGTGAGGGCTTTATGAGAACTATACCATACTTACACTGGCATGAAAAATATACTTTATGCCCCCCAAAATCTTTGAACAAATATTAATTTACTATTCTCAGCTGCCCACGCTGCTGGCAGAAAAGGTTCTGGAGAAATTATGCGGGGATCTTGGACAAGCCAGGTGACAGCTGCTGGGAGACTGCCACAGGAAGCACGAGAAAGAATTGTTTGTATTAACACAGCTACAGAGCTTTTCCTCTGCAGATCCCAAAGTACCTTAAAAAGTTACAGCCTTTCACAGAGAAGAGAAAACTTAGACCCAGGGATGCAAAGGGTCATCTAGCAGGCCATAAAATGAAACAGGCAGCACCCCTGATCCCAGTGTCTTCCCTTTCCTTTCTTTACACTGAGTAGGCACTGGAATCATCATCTGTGGGGTAGCTGCTGTGTTTAAGGAGATGAGACTAAGTACAGACATGATAAAGTGAGCCATTTCTGCGGTACCTAAGCATTAAGGTAGTTGCAAAGGTGGTTAGGAGAATAAAGTGGTGCAGGTCAGCCATAACTTTCCTGTAATGTTAGATGCTAAGAACTGCATCCCAGCAGTTCTTGTTATATGTGACAATTGAATCCCTGGGTTTTAACATTAAAGAAAAAACCAGTACCTGTTGAAATAGCACCAGCATGAGATGAAAGAGAAATATCTGCAATGAAAACAAGAAGAGACTTCAAAGCCCTTCATTGATTACCTCACACTAAAGTCACCATGTCCTGAGGCATCACTCCGTATCTCCATCTATTTTGTATTTAGATACCACAACGACCACAGTGTCTTCAAGTGTAATTAACTGACACTGAAATTGCTTATGCTGCAGCCATCCCGTGAAGGTCTCAGAGGCTGGCACACATCCCAGCACATTACTCACTCTAACATAAGATGTCAACATCTTAGTGCAAGGACTCCTCTCACTGTCACTGTTTCAGAGCATTCACCATGCACATTGCCTGTGTGGACAACGGATGATGCTTGGCCTTGCCTGGATGGGCCAATGGATCTGTGACGACCTGCTAGACCAGGGGGCTTAATTTGGTCTGGTTTATTGGCAGGAGGTGAGAGAGTCCCACACACTTCATATCACCTCTATGAAATTGCCAGATCCTTCAAGAGCCCCTTTAAAGGTTAATCCATGATGATCAAATAGTAACTCCCATTCAAATATCCTAAAAAAGGGGAGAGGGATTAGAAAGGACTGTGTGAAATCCCCACGATTAGCAAAATACCACTGTGTGATGTCTGAAATTTTCATTATTTCACAGCGTAATTGCATCAGTGTTGGACTTACACAAAAGGAAAGCAACCGCAGACAGCTCAGGCTATTGCTACATTTTTAGCAGAGTGCACATACAGTCTGCAGGACATTTGTTTACTCCTTCAGGGCCCTGCAAAGTTAAGAAAATAGTTTTGGAATATCAGAAATAGATTCCCACTTTCTGTCAAACATCAGGAGAAATATGCCTGTGTGATAAGGCAATATTTGACACACAATTGTAATGTCAGCATCCAAGGGAGCAATGTCAACCCTGGTACGAATCTCATGGCTCAATACAAGAAGTATTACTATCCAAGGAGAGTCACAGAAATTGACAGGTTTAAGTGCAGTGTCATTTTCTTACCACTTCCAGGAGCCTCTTAATGATATAGCTGTGTCTGCAGTGTGAATTTCTTAGGAAATTCAGGTGGTAGCGAAGCATGGAGGCTAGCAGAAAGTAGCACAAGCCTGGGAGGAAAGCAAGGAAATCATGCATCATTTTCTTGTGTAAAGTCTAGCGAAAACCAATCTGCTTTAACATTCAGACCCCAGGTTATTCTGTGGAGTTCTGGGTGCTGTATCAGTGCATACCTTGTCATGGCTTCACTAGCTGTAGCTGGGAAATAGATGGGAGTCACTGTGTTGTTGAAACCCACATAGATATACCAATTTTAAGCAGAGCCTCAGGCTTTATAAAGACCATTCCCAGCCCTGGGGCATGTACATCCTCTTGTGACTGCACAGAACCATGACCAGCACATCACTGAATCCCTACCGTAAGTTAATCTCATGTAAAAAGAAGAACAGGGACTTTAAGCTTCCCCTCAGAACTAATAATGTGGTAGTAAACAGAGTAAGATGCAGATGATGCAAAGTGCAAGACTGCAACGTCAGTGGGGTGACACTGAATGACATGGATAGAGAAAATAGTATCTTACGCTGTATTGACATAGGGTGATTGCTGGCTTGTTGAAGTCAATGAGAATGTTCTTGATATTAAAGGGTGGGGCAGTGCAGAATTTGTTCTCTATTTTTGCATATCCTAGGTGCCCATGCACTCACCAAATTTATAGACTTGATCTAAGGACAAAGCTGAAAGAGCCTCATAAGCCCAAACTGCACTGCATGGCAGACAAAATTCCCTGTATTTGTGAATCGGACTGCCTGACTGCTGCCTTGTCATGTTTAGTACAAAAGTTTTTGCAATGCGTAAGGGTAGAGCACGCCAAAGCCTCATGCTAAAAAGCTGATATGGTGTTTGTTCACTGGAATTTAGCAGACACAAAGATCAGGTCTCATAAATGAGAGAACCCATCAAAGAGAGCTTCTAAGGTAAACACATCCTCTTAAAAGGGTCTTATCTCTGCACCAGTAGATCAAAGAGCACTCTTGCACAGCTGTATAGTGTGCAGGTACTACTATGAGTCCTCTACAAAACAGACTGGCTTGCTTATTGACTTGCAGGACTGTGAGACGTGCATCACACATGAAACTCATGATGAAGAGTTTGGGGATTTTTAATAAATGGATATCTAATGTTAGACTATTGTTTAGGAACCTGAACTAATACCCTGACTTTCAAAACACAAAAAACTCCACAACACCCAAGGAGTCCAAAGTGAAAGGATTCTTCAAAGATACAAATTAATTTTATCAGCCACCAAAAGGGGATGATACAAAAAAGTGTTAGAACATGTTTCCAGGAACTTCATGTGCCATGGAATACTCACTAGCCACCAACACTTGTGATTTTATAAAAATGCTTTCCATTTGAAATTTTTTTTCTATGCCTCCATTGCCTAGTGAAAGACACATACACACACAAAAGACCAGACAGAAGGAAATGGCAGTACTTCTTATACCTGAAGTGCTGCCAAATATACACCATCAAGCTTGGAGACGGCAGTCTTAGATCACTTCCAAAAACAGTAATTTCCAACAAAGGCTTGATTTTGAAGGAATAATGTCACATCTAAGAGATTATGAAAGCAATAGTTCTTTGGCGGAAGCAGAAACTACCCACTTGCTAGCCTATCTCAGCAACTTGATGTAGGATTTGTTATAAAAATCCTACTCTGCTGACAGAGAAAAGGTAGCCACTGTAAAAGGATGAATAGTTAGTTACCTTTTACTTTCAGGGTCACTGGGTACGTGGTCTGCTCTGACTGTCCTTTCATTCTTCCTGGAGCGATGGCTGGAATGTTCTGCTGCGAATAAAAAGCGTAAAAGGCATCATAGGGATCAGGTGAATCTGAGGCCACAAACGACATTACATAACCAGGAATGGCTGATACTGCACCAGTCAACTTCTCATGAAGTCAAGGTGATGGTATCAGCATGAATATTTTATCCCCTTCTGCTTTTGGTTTGATCCCTGGGCAGTCTCCAGCAAACTGGGTCAGGGATTCCTTCCCTCTGTCTTCTGGGATTCAACAGGGTCTTCCACTACCCCGGACTCTGAGCACCCAGTCTCTAACTGGTGTACCTTCGTAACTCACCTGGGAATTAGGACAACGCTGCTGTCCCCTTCTTACAAATGGGGCACAGAGGAACAGCCAGACTGTTGCACAAATTCTTAGTTGTGTTAAATTGTGTTTTGGCATTTGACTATGAGCTCCTCCTCAGCATCACTTCCTCTTGTCTCTAAGGTTTCAGCTCTGAGTTAGGCATTTAGGTACTTCTTTGGCTTCTGGAATAAATGACTTCTTCAGTGCCACATGCAGACAACGTGGGAAGCCTGGGTCTGACACTGCCATTCTTGGGCTAATTTAAAAGGAGATCCTGTCATGAAAAATCTTCCTTTTGAGATTATGTGCCTCACAAAATACTAGTAGTATGACCAGAAAGCAGGATTTTCTTGCAAGATCATGTACTACTTTAAAAAAGATTCATATGTTCTAAGAAGAGGAGAGGAGAGAGGTTAAAAAGTAGAATAAATAAGTTTGACTAAAAAGAAGCATGCAGTGTGGTATTCAAAAAAAGCTCAGCATCAGCTTAACACTGCTCTCAAATTTGTCAAAGGCAGAGGGGAACTAATATAATTTTAGCCACTATTCCCCATTAAGGCTATGCATTCATGGAAAAAACAGGTATGTTTTTACACTGAATTAGTTATCCAGCTTGAATCAGGCACATTGTGCATACACTTTAGCCAGCCTTTACTTATATGACCCCATGTCTGTCTTCTGTGGAGCCTCTGCTTCACTCAGTCCACAAGGCAGAGATGCAGAAGAACTTACTCTGACTGACCAGATCGGATGAGTCCTGTTAGTTCCAAGTCAAGAGCACAGAATGAATCGAAGTGCCTTTTTCAAGCAGAAGAGCTCTGCCAGAAAGAATGGCGGGAACAATGCTCAGGAGAAAATTAGGCCTGAAGACTGGGCAGGAATATTATTAAGTTAATAAGAAAAGCAAACAGAGAGGTTTGGGGGAGAGAAGGGAAGGAATTTATACATTAACTTGCCCCATCATTGTGGCGTTTGTCCATTTGTAGGCACTTGGACCACTGTCCTCCTCCCCCCAAAGTCAATTGTAAAACCTCCCTCTGATGCACTGACACAGAGTCTAGCCCTGCATAGCAGTTTATGCTTTGAAATGTACAAGTTAATTAATCCTACCAGTCTTGATGAGGCAAGAGATGTCTATGTGGCCCAAAGACTCTCTCTACTGATAGGGAAACTGAAAAAGAGAGAACCGACTTTCTCCAAGTCACAAAGTACATCCTTGGCAGAACTGGGAGGGGTTCAGAAAACTGTAGGGTGCAGAAATCCCAGTTCTGAACTCATCCCACGCATAAGCAGATCATAATTTTTAACGTCTGCTGCCAGTCACGCTGACGGAAGGGTTCTGGGATCTGCTGACTTCATGTTACCATAGCTTCTCAAGTGCAGGCAGTGCAAGAAACTACTCTATGTTTGCTAATCAGATCGCAGCTATCTCTGTTTATACAGCCTGCCAGATGCATCCAAAATAGACATTTACTAATTATTCTCTTGTCTAAAATGAGATGCAATGACACTCAGCTGTGCAGGTATAATTTTATTTTATACATACTTGGAACTAAACTCAGCCCAGTTGCATGTCAACATAGATAGTGTCTGCCATGAAGGGTCCTCCTAGAACTGAAAGGATGGGAGCAGTCAGCCTCATCCCAGTCTGAATTCGTTCAGCAGTGAGATACAGGGACCTTAATGAGAAACACAGCCTGCACTGGAAAGGACAACTGGGACATGTTGTCAGCTAGGACATCAGTAACACCACTGAAAAGCAATCATTTGGCAACACAAGAGCCTGTAGGTGCCAGAAGAGCTATCATCTGCCACTGTATTTAGAATAGGAAGTAACTGTGGTAGGGTTTGTTTGTATTTTTTAATAGCAGCCAGTATAGATAGTTAAAACCATAGATAACAGCAGACACCACCACACCCCCCAATACCTTCCTCTCTTCCCAGATATCACTGTACAATTTAGATGGTGCCATTAAATATTTGCTTGCACACAGCAAGCCCTACACAACAGCCATATAAAAACACGGACACTCTGAGAAAGTGAATCCATTCACTACCCTTTATTAATCCACTTGACTGAACGTCAGCCACGTGCTTGTCGATCTCATCCCTCTGCTGTGTGGGCACGCATACAGACAAAGAAACTGCAATACGTTCTTAGGCTATTCTTAAGTAGCCCACCCTAGACAAAGAAACACAGAGGGCATTAACAGCACAGATGATAGGAGAAATACTCCCATTTCCCACAACTTTCTGAAGTTTTCAGTGATTTATGAGTTTTTGCAGCAGATGGAGCCATTGCAGTATACACCATGAACTGCGAACTAGGCTAATTCAGCATGTTCAAAGGAAAAAAAGTTTATGCCTGCTATGAGGATATTTTCAAAAGAATCATTGGCTGTAACCAGGCAAATGTGTGTCATCCAGGCAACTATATCCTCTTTTAGCAATTGGATTGGCTTGCCCTGAATGTCCTAGGACTGATTTTTAGATCTATAGGATCATGAGTAATTATACATTAGTATTACAATCTAAGCTGCTGGTTTTAACATGCATCCGAAAGATGGCAGGTCCCCAAATCATGCCCACCCAGTAATTCTGGTACATAAAGACCAGCCTTTGCCATGATAATCAGCTAGTTCCCCTTACTGGTGCCAAAATCCATCTTTTTAAAGGTCAAATGTCACTACCATGGAAATAGTATATAGCTGCAATTGCTGAATTGTTACGTTGCGGGATACCCCTGGCTGATGGCGTGAGGCTTTCAGAATGTTTACACACACACATATTGAGGAAAGTAATACAAATAAGAATACAACAATTCAAGTTTCCAGAAATACATTCATTTATGAGTATGACTCTTTAAAGGTTCTAGGAAAATAACTATGATCATAAACTTAGGCATAAAACAGCGAGCAATTCACGGTACAATTAGAATTTGAGATAAATGGATTAATAATCTCCTGCTCAAGCATCTAATTAAGAAGAAGCTACATTCATCAAAGGCTTCTGTTGACATTATACATTACTGAAGGGGAGCTGGGATTTAATATCTCCTTGGTATGCAAACTCATTACCATTTTCCTTGATGGAGGCTACACACGTATACAAGAGGCAGAGATTATTACACTTAATACAGAAAGACAGAATGCCTTCAAGAACTGACCCCTTATGTTCTGCATGCTGCATAAGACCTGCTCATAAGCTACACAAGAATTACTTAGCAAGTCTGCTCCATATACTTTTAAATGCTTTGTAATTTTGAGTGTTAAAGATAGTACAGCAGCTCTTCTACAGTGACAATCACATCAGTTCTGGGACATGTTGCCATTGCCAGCCACTGCTGGGCTGATGATAAATCAGGGTAACACTTCTAGTCCAAAACAAATCTCTCACCTGGAGTTATGGCTTTCACTCTACAGACCATCACAGCAGGGAATGTTACACTGAAAGCAAGTTAGGAGGCTGCAACACCAAGCCTATGCTTTCAGCACCATGAACCTACAAAAGACACCAATGGTATGTTATTACATTATCCAGGGATATCTTGGCCTTAGGAGTAACGTGCTGTAAATCAAGGGCAATTCGGTGAAATTGAGAGCTCACAGAAGGGCTGGACAGAGACCAAAGTCAGGCATGCAAGGAATTTCTGCCATGCTTTTCCACTAAAGTCTGGAGGTCTAGCTTCTAATATATCATTCAGTCCCAGGCTCCAAATCAAAGCCTTCTCATTGCACTAACTCCTATGGTAGTTTTGGATTGAAACAGCTATTAAAATTGAGGCCACAAAACCCTTCCCTTTGGGGAATAAATCTAAATTTAGACCCTAATCTTCAAATGAACATATGAAGCTGATCTACCTCACTGCATTACTAATGTTCTTTACAAATATATGATGTCTTAAAGGCATTTTGCTTCTCTCAGTGTGTATGTGGCACAGAGTTGGATTAAAAAGATGGATTCTGCTAGAAATACCCATCATTATATAGAGCAAGCACAACTAATAAGGAATCAGTTCACCTACGTTTTTAAAATACCTTTCTATAAAAACTGCAGGAAGTGCAAGCAAAAGAGAAGCTGAAAAGAAGGAAATAGTAAAACATCAAGAAATAACTGCGTCATATACTGGTGTGAAGATGTTATTGGTATGTATGCTCAGAGGCTGGGCTGGGCTGAACTGGCTGGCAGTAATGGCAAACTAAAACTTCTTTGGGGACCATCAATCAGGCCGCTGCAAGTCAGGAGTTGCATTTATGGAGCTGAAGCTTCTGCACCCATGGGCTCAGAAGAGGTTACCTAGAACTGACACAGTGAAATGATGAGACTGCAAATAAGACCAAGCATGTTCCCAGCCAGCTGCTAAGCCATCCTCCTGGGGAGGTCAGACCTCTCTCCTAAGGAGCCTTCTGGGGATGAGGTAGCTTGCAATGGCATCAGATGAAAAAGCTGGGCAGAGACTCTATATGAATCTACAGTTTTAAACTGCTCCTGTAGAGTTGTCTGTGTAGTCCAGGAGTGGCTCTTCAAACCTTTTTGCACCAGCCTGCTGAATTAGGGAAGGGAATCAATAACATCTCTCTGACATCTCAGGAGGCTGGGTTTCCATGAGACGTTAACTCTGAAACCTAAATGCTAATTTAAATTCAAAGTTTTGAAGGGTGTCATTCCTAATCAGCTTTGCAAGAAATAGCTAACTGTTTTGGTGTGGACAGTCAGAGCGAACTGTGATGATGCCATTACCTCCTCAACTAATTATTTGGGATGAAACTGAATGCAAGGGAAAATTTAAAAGTAGAGAAACATTCTGCAATAAAAATGTAACCTCATGCAGGGAAACTAGATAAGCGATGTTTATTAGGAGCAGGAGCTAAGTGTCTATTTTCTAGTGCTCGTGACGGGTTGACCTCAGCCAGCAGCCAAACACCCACCCAAGCCTCTTGCTCGCTCCCCTCTCCTGCAGGATGGGGAGAAAACAGAAGGAAGGTGAAAAGACTCATGGATCAAGTTTAATAGGGAAAGCAAAAGCAAAAAGCGGAATTCATTCACTACTTCCCATCGGCAGGCAGATGTCCAGTCACTGCCTGCGAAGCAGGGTCTCAGCATGTGTAACTGTTGCTTGCGAAGACAAACACTGTGACCATGAATGTACTCCCTTCCACCTCCTTTCCCTGAGCTTTTATTGCTGAGCTCAATATCATATGGTATGGAATATCCCTTTGGTTGCCTGTTCCAGCCATGTCCCTTCCCCATCTCTTGCCCACCCCCAGCCTACTCATTGGAGGAGGGAGCAGAAAAAGCCTTGCCATTGTGCAAGCACTACTCAGCAATAGCCAAAACACTGGTGCATTATCAACACTGTTTTAAACACAAATGCAAAACAGAGCACCATGCAGGCTGCTATGAAGAAAGTTAACTCCATCCCAGCAGACCCAGTACAATGCTCTGTAATAAAATTATTCCTAAAGTTTAAAGCCAAAGTAGGCTTGAATGCAAAGGATGTTATAAAGAATCTGCTGCAATTTTAAGCAATTGCATTAGACCTTTACCTTCATGGTTTGACTCATGCATTTCACATCATTAACATTTCAGATATGCTAACCATGTCTGTGTTTCCACCCTTTGGGGAAAAGAGGCAACAAACTGCTGCGTGCACCAAGAAGTTCCCAGGTGCACCCCAGTTCACCAGCCATTCTGACATAGGCGCAAACTATCTCTGCTGAGACACACCAGCAGGTCTCAGCTGGTTGAGATTTTCATCTCCTTTACTTGGTTCTGTTTAGAACAAAATTTTCTACCACGTGAACAAAGCTCATCCGTACAGGAAACGAATGAGGCATAGATACAGAGCTAGTGAAGTCCCTCTTTGGTAGCTCATGTCCCATTGATAATTACCTCCTAACAGAGCTGGGCATCTAAGAACTGTTGCAGAGCTGAGTGTTGGTCTGTGGAATGAGCTCCTTAGGAATCACAAACCCCATCATGTTTTACCTGAAGTAAAACCAACTATCATCCAGTCTGACATCTCTACTAGAAAGCCATAGAATTGTGGGCATTTAGAAATGAGGCAGAGAAACAACTCTGTACTGCATACAAGTCTCGGAAAGGACATAAGGGAAAGGCTAAAATCTATAAGACACATTACTTAGTCCACTCAGAGGCTCCAGGATGGAGACCACTGGTCAAAAGAGAATAAAAGCAAAGCATTTGCACTGAATCACCAAAGAAGGTTTCAATGTCTTTAAGGACTGCTAATTGTAATATTGAAAGACGCCATCAACAAAAAAAATCACCATTGGTGAACGGACATAACTGCACTTTCTGTAGTGGATTTACATCTACTTGCCATGGAGATATTTGGCCCTGAAATTCTGTGAGAAGGATACAGATTTTTGAACTCCATATTTTGAAAATAAGGTCTAAAACCACCACTCATCTCAATGAGATTACTCTGGGTTTGCTGAACCTTCCCCACTGAATGTGTTTTTCTGTTATTTTACTAGCTCTGCTTGTAAATACAGGATTATAAGAAAATGAGAAAAATTAAAAGATAGGCAGTCTCTCCTAGAAGAGGTTAAAACCCCGCCAAAAATCCACATCTGGGTTTGTGTGATAAAGCCTGCCACTGAGTACAAGCCACAAAGTCCAGAGAAAATACATTTGCTTTTAAAATATCTCATGGGGTTTTGTCACTTTTGAATATAACATTCCTGGATATTTAGCTGATGACACCTGCACACTGCTGACTTACCGAGAATGAGATATATTGCTGGCCACTTACAGGGGTGTTTCATGAAAACCAAGATAAACTTTATAGGATCAAAGAGTAGTCCATGCCTGAAAGAGAAAAGCTGTCAGATTTGAGGATACACTGTGACAAGATGTTCTCAGAACTACAGAGCCACTCAACCGTCAGACGATGCAAGCTGCCTGTCTTGTCTCTTCTTCATGTTCCCCCCCACACTGTGAATCACTGGACTTCTTCCAGATGGGATGTTCAAAATGAACTGCATCATCCCCTTAATCCTTTGACTCCAAGGGTTAATATCTCAAACTCTCCCCACGCTTCGCAAGCTCCCACTACCTGGGATCACTTGCCTGGTCTGGCAAGTGATAGTGAGTAGGGGAGGGGGGGTCCTGCAGGACTCCACAGGCATCTTTTCAGCAGGTCAGAAAATGCTGCTATCAGACCACATCTTAGATGGTTTCCTCTCATTCCCAGCAGTTACCTTTCTGTCTCCCAAAACCGCCAGGAATGCAAGCAAGAAACTCTGGTTTTGCTCTGCTCCTCGTGGACCTCCTAGTTGTCTAATACTAATGGTCTTTTCCACTGGGGCATAGAATTTTTGGTGTGCTAATTCTGACTATAATCACATGATATTAGCCAACTCCCCAGCATGTGTTCAGTGTAACCTGACATTTCTATAGCATTTTTTACATTGAAGGATGAAAAAAAAACTTTTCACAAGCTACGAATGAGATTCTCTACTTTTTGACATGATCCAGTCTGCTCCAGCAAGGTGCTGTTAGATTTCACTTCCCATATGTGATCGGAGAAGAAACAGTTTGGATCTTTTCCTATTCTAACATGCCTCAAAAACATGGGACAGCCTGACCAGATATCCACAGTCCAGAAAGGAAAAGCAGCAGCCAAGAGGCAATCAGGTTTAAGGTATTCAGAGATTCTGCTCGCCAAAGACAGCAAGCCATGGGGCAAAAGGAGCATTCACACTCTGACAAAGTAAAGGGAGATTCTGTTTCTAAGATCCCTGGAATATCAGCAGCATTCTGCTCACCTAATACTGATGGATGAAGGGCTGAAGTAATGCTGGTAACACTGAAACCATGGTTCAAAGAGCACAGGCAGTTGAAAATATGAAATGCAGATGACTGCCATCCTCTGCCACTAGTGATCCTGGATCACTGGTATAGACAACATGGCAGATAAAGGCAGATGGTGGGTGGCGAAGCCAGATACAAGAAATCTGAATGAAGGCAGTGAAGAAATTGGTAGCATTCATGTTTTAGTAACTTACTGATTACACAGAAGTGAGTTGATATGAACATACTCTCCCTGCAATTCAGAATTAAAGCTCTTATTCTAGATCTTGAGAAATAAGTAATGTTGCCTTTTTTTTTTTCAATAAGTCACTCACTCAATTAAACTCTCCAGACTAATGTGAATAAGAGTGAGAACCTAGAATGAAGAGAAATATTATCAGGATGTAAAGATAAAAATATTAAAAATATCTGTAGTCAGATATTAAAATTGCTTATTTGAGTCTGAAAGACAAAGAATAATATTTTCTTCTCTTTATAGGGGTAAAATTTGCAAATTTTACCTTGCTTTTACTGGAAATGTCCTGGATAGCCCACAAAAATAGCCCAACATCATTTAGAAAGTGAAGCTCATATAGCACCCCGCCCCCTGATCTTCCTTTCAAACAGGTCATCAGTTTCTAGTTTTTATGTAATTTCTTACAAAAAAAAAAAAAGCTTTCTTCTGTGCACAAAGATTGATTCATTAGATGTTTTTTGTCTCTGGGCATTGAGCAGCCTTTTGCTGAACGGAGTTGGAGTGCATGCAACTTAATTGGAAGAGCATAATTTCCAACATCTCCCTAGGATATTTACTGTGAATGGTGAGACATAAGAAAAAGGAAATTGCTGATGTTTAATGTTTTATGCTGTGGAAAGGATTAATTGTTTTGCTCAGCAGCTTGAGTACCGTACAGGTAGGAAAGGGTCTCCCTCTCAAGAATGAACACAGTACTTTTCTTTCATCCGTGTCATGTGAGTAGATGTGAATGAAATAAAAATACATGTGAGTTTTCTGCTCCCATCATCACAGTTACACTGAGATGCCAAAAATTTGAGAAATCTCACCCCTTTTGAATTTACCGCAGATATAAAATTCTGCACAGTAATCAGCAACTTCCTTAATTTATTGCTGAATGCAGTTATCACAATTACCATTTTCCCATACTTCTAAACAAAAACAATAGTAAATTGCCATCTAGGGAACTCCCAAGTGCAAGAAGCACCAACAGTTTTGGCAGTATTCCCATCTAAATTATAAAAAGTTTTAGCAACATGGCACCACTCCTTAAAACAAGAAACCTTCATCAAATGCCTGCTGCTGACTTAACTGTGACTTTTCACTTACCAGCAAAACTACACAATGGTCAAAAATGCCTTGGAAATTGCTGAATCCACTCCCACATAATAACAGAGATTCACACAGTGAATGACAGGAAAGAAATATTTAAGAGTTCTAGAAATGCTTCTATTTTCACTTTGGTTGTCAAAAATGCTATTTGCAATACCAGCTATAGCATCTGGTTTATCTTATTACTTCAAGCTAGCCAGAGGCCTTGCTGAGATTGCTGCCTTCTCGCTAAGAGACCCTTGGCTAGAAGCTGGAAGCCAGAAGACCCTTTCCATAGGATGCTTGGTTACCCTAAATCCCTTCACTTCTTCTATGGCTGTTCTCCTGTCTGCAAAATGTGACACAATCCTCCTCCTTTCCTCCATGTGGAAAGGAATGATACTTTGAGATGTAAATAAGAATATGGTGTATCATTAATACTGTTGCTGAATCTCTCACATTGGCAGATAAACTGAACAGGCAAGCAATTATGTCCTTGGTTTAACTACTGACTTGTGCTGCTACCCCTTTTCATTCAAAAAATAAAGTTGTACTGGACTGCAGGATCTGTCTCTTGGAGAACAGTTTTTATTCATAGCACTTAACTCTCTTATGATAATCCTACTAAAGCCAATTGGTTTACTTGAGTTATATGTCTGTATTTGCACAACAAAGGGGTTGTGAAAGCTTGTATCAAAGATACAGTACGGCATTACCTACAAATAAGAACTCCCACTGCTGCAGGCAAGTTAACTGATTAGGAAATGCAAATTTGGTAAGTGAAAGTTCCAGGAGGGAAAGGAATGATCTGAGTAGCATCAGAAAACCCTGGGGATGTGGGTGAAGGATACGTGCTATGTGTTGCCTTCTGTCAGCTGGACACCACGAAACAGAAAGCTCCGCTCTCAGAAGTATACACACCACATGCCTGAGTTTTACTCGTGCACTCGGGATTCTCTGGCCAGGATTAGACAGTGAGATTCTGGGTCCACTGAAGTCAGTTGTCTCATCTAGGGATCTTAAGACAGCCAAAAACCCTGCCAGGGTTTCCAATTACTTGATACAAACACAAATAAGAAAAGCAGGTCATACTATAATCCTATATGGTAATTGAAATTCTGCAAGAGAGGGGACAAAGGCTCAATATCAACCTTAGTTTGTGCTGTTGTTTAGTCCAATATGTAGAGACTGATGATTGCTCTCTCACTTCGACCTTAAAAAGTAAGGTAAGGTGAGGTCACAGGGAGTGGTACTTCCTGCTCCCATCAACATCCTGCAGCTTTTTCAGTTGTCTCACTTCATGTATTTAATATTATTTAAATTACCCATAATGGCAGCATCAGCTGATTGTCGTAACATCACATACACATGCTGTCATGACACATCTCGCAGCTATGCAATATGCACAGACATCAGCCTGCTCTGATCAAATGGAAGTCCCTAGAAGAAGCAGGTAACATAATTTTGCTTCCCCGAATTTATCTAAGAGATTAAATTGGCTGAATTTTGTGGTATTCAAGATTTAAGAAGTATATAGATGGGATATAACAGCCGTCACTTGATTTCTAAGTTTTCACTCTTTTCCATACTTTGCAATCCTCTCAATTTATCTACTGTACCTGGAAGTAATTTGGGTTTTACCCATCACAGCTCAAACTTACTTCTGTAATATTTTGCTCTGTCATTACTCAGTTTTTAGCATATGCCTTCGCCTCCTGCCTCTTTTGCTCCGCTACCGCCTTCTGTCAACATCTCTTTCCCTTTCTTCTCCTTACATGCCTTTTGATCTTTTTTTTACTCTGATTATTGAGGGATTCTGTTGTTATTTGTCTCAGTAAAGCTACAGGGTCTGATTCCCCTCTCAGACTACTTATGCATAATGAGTCCGGCATCCTAAACCATATTATATTTTCATGAAGATAATTTCCAAGACCTTCCTGAAAGAAAAGGAATGTCTTGTGTCATAACTGAACCTGTTTGTACTTGGAGGATTTGTAAACTGGAGACTCATTATACCTATATTTATACTAAGATTCATACATGAGTGGTCAAGAATAATAACCTGCCTAGTACCTTTCTCAGGATGAGAAGGCAAACATACTACAAAAAGGGGCGACATAATTTTGGTTACCAAACCCATCATTCATTAAAATTCTCACAGAAGAACAATTCTTCAGCTGATTTTACAGTGAGTGTAAACATCTTTCCCCTTTGTGTTCTTTCAACTTTGCCCAGTACCTTAGGCCTTCTGCATCTCTGTGCCTCATTTCAGTATCACCCGCTATAGGCCGAGGCATTTTGGAGCACATGGAAACAGTGCTTTTCATTCTTATTTTTCCAGATGTCTACTTCTGCACCCTAGAAAAATAACATATTCCATTTGCATAGTTCTCTCCTCTCACTCACAGTGCAAGCTTTCATATTTAGCATAGAGCTTTGTTTCCTAAACCTGATTAAGCAGGGAATATTTTTACTAATCCAATTCAGCAAATTATAATTTTATCAGAACTGCCCTTTAGAAAGGGCTTTTGGAAATTGCTCTGTAACTCATTTGGAACATGTGCATAGATAGAAGGATTTCTCTTCCAAACAGAAAGACTTCATCTCTCATTAAAAAACACAAAACCAACACAGGACAATAATTAACATTGCTAACTCTAATATAATGTCTGGTTTCTGCACCATAGATAAAAATTCAGCATCTTACCAGAAATGGCCTTTTACATTAAATCTCATTTGAGGAGCATGCATTTCTCTTATGGCTGTTGTCAGGATTTAACGTACTGACATTCTAAAATCAGCAGTGTGTAGGCGTCACATTGACAAACACATGTGCATACATTTCTTCTGTTCCTGGATCTCTATTTCTGATACTTGTCTAACAAATTAATGGCATTTAGATTTTTGCAAATCCAGCACGCCACAGTTCACAAAAAGCTTGCATTTCTTTGTTGGCTGCATTTTTATAGCATATACTGCCATGGCAGCTAAGGGATTTGTAAGTGATGGAAGTACATCATCCTAAGGTCTCAAGTCTCCACTGCCTGTGCTTTATTTTTCTTAGTCTGAAATAAAATAGTGCAAGATTTAATACACTGGTGCAAATTTGATTATTTTTGCATGGGTTTGACTTTGAACAAGATATTAAAGTACCAGCATGCTAATTAATGAAGACAAAACAATATCAAATCACAATGGATCCAGCTTGAGCAAACAGCAGCCATGAAGAATGCTGAGGCTGTAAGAATTAAAAGGTAATTGAAGAGGCATTGGCTTACGCCTTGGTCATGGACTGAAAACGTCATTAAACAAATCATCAACCCCCCTATAAAGAACTCTGTCGTTATCCTTCAGCAACATTGTCAAGTGTCTGAGTTTCAACCCTGCTCAATTGTTTGTTTTGGTTCCTTAGCAGAACAAAGACTGAAATGTTTACTAGATTATTTAAATGTTATTTTATAGACCACTGTATATAGAAAGAGTAATGTTTTCAGCACATACAGTTTCGGGAATAGCAAGAAAACTTTAATGTGATGAAAAATGAACTAATTTTGAAACAATTGAGCAAAAAAAAGAGGTGGCACAATGTCAGGTTCTAATATGAAGTAAAATTCAGATAAAAATGGGGCTAACCACCATTCTTATACACAATCAAACCCAGAATTTAGCACAGGCTATGTGATTCTGCCATCAAAATATGACTTCATTACTTATTTTATAGCACTGAAACAAATTACTGAGGGATGTAGCCTCACCTTGAAATCCATGGTATACATAGCTCATTAATACCAACCTCTGCCTACTCAGCACAGCCACATCTGTCGGTCTCATCTCCTACTCTGCAAGACGACCCAAGTCCTTAATTACCAAAAAGAAAACACAGAGATAACTAACCACGCGAGCAGCACTTGCTTGGCTTTTCATACAGCTAAATGGAAGGTTCTGATGAACGTACTGAAGCTGCAGGGCAATCCCTCTGCCTGCCGAACAGCTGTCCCGAGGGCCCGCGGGTCCTGCCGGAGGACAGGGCCTTTGTCAGCCAGCAGTGCTGGCCACGGCCTGCAAATTCAGCCTGGTGCGTGCACGTAGACGAGATACGCCTTCGAGACGCCTCTTTTACAGCGGTCTGCATGCAAGACCAGGCTGGCAGGCTGGGCTGGGGAGGGGTGGCGGCTGCAAGGAGCTGCCCGGAGGCCAGTCTGAAAGCAAGCCAGAGCCGCTGCCACGGCCGTCCCTTACTAGAAAGGCTGCTGGCGGCGGACAACCGCCGGAATGGAGGCCACGCCGGCACGGGCAGGCCAAGGCCGGGCCAGGCCCGGCGCTCGGCAGCTCGCAGCCGAGGCCTGAGGCCCGGCCTCCCCTTGGCTCGGCAGCGCGCCTGCCCGGGCCCTAGGGCCGCCAAGCGGCAGGGCCGGCGCGGGGGACGGACCCCCGCCGCGGTGCCGGCGCGGCCGCCAGGGAGAGCCCCGCCGAGCCCCGGGCCTGCCCCCCTCCCGCCGCCGGGCGCGGGGCGGGGCTGCGCCGGCCGGGGCGGGCCGTGCCAACGCGCAAGCGCGAGGCCGCGCCGTCCGGCGGCGGGAGGGGTGGGCCGGCTGCGCGGGAGAGGCCGCGGGAGAGGCCGCGGGAGCCCCGAGGCGCCCCGCTCGCCCGGCCATGTCCGAGGCGTATTTCCCTGTGGGCCCCGGGCTGGGCCCGGAGGAGAATTTCCTGTCGCTGGACGACATCCTGATGTCTCAGGAGAAGCTGCCGGGCCGCGCCGAGAGCAGCCTGCCGCGCCTGGCTTTCGCGCTGGGCCCGGGGGCCGGCACCGGCGACTCCATCCCTGAGGTAACCGGCGGGCGGTGGGGAAAGAACTACGGCTCCCGGCAGCCACCGCGTGGGGCGGGGCGGGGCGTACAGCGGAGGCGCGGGGGACGCTGGGAGCTGTAGGCGACCCCGGTGGTGGCTGGCCGGCTGGCGTTTTCTAGCTACTTTTTAAAAAGTTACTTTTATTCTATGCATTTTGCCTGCTTTGTTTTGTTGTGGGGGCTTTTTTCCTGGTGTTTAATAATCTGACAATTATTGCATTACACAACATCAATTAAAAAAGTCCACTTTCAGAGTCTTGCCGTAACAGTCAATGCATCTAAAGTGTGTCTCTTTTATATTACAATTACAGCAGACTGTTCTGAAAACAAAATCGACTTTTTGCAATACTGGATCTGCATGAATAAAGTTCGCTATCTATCTTTGGCATTGCTTTACGTCCGTTTTCATGATGTAGACAACTTTGGGTGTTTCTCATTCATGCAGGGATCAAAGCTGGAAATACCTCTGTGGCTTGCTAAAGGTCTACATGACAGCAAAAGAAGAATCATTTCTGTGGAACTGCCAAAGATTTACAAGGAAGCCTGGAGGACAGTGTTCAGTGCTGATGCCAACGTGGTTGATCTGCATAAGATGGGGCCATACTACTATGGATTTGGCTCCCAGCTCTTGAATTTTGACAATCCAGAGAATCCTGAGATAGCTCAGAGTATCCTGCAGGCAAGTATCTGAACTAAGTCTTGAAATTTGGTTTTAAGTTTTTCCATCTTCCTCTGGTTCCCAGCTGCTCACCAGTCTTCAGGAAAGATATCCTGTTGTCATCCAAATGACCTCTGGATATGGATGTCTGGATCAAGTTGTAGGATGACCCTTTGGGCAACTGCACAGTCTAGTGGTGGAAGCCTCAAGTATGCATCCGGGAGTGTAATTTTAGCTTGGCATTTCCACACTGTAAATATGGTATTTCATAAAATCCTGTAAAACAGGACTAGAAGAGACATAAGATTATTTAATTGTGCCCGTGCTTCAAGGCAGAATTAACTCACTCTCTATTATTTCTATTTTTCTACTCTGTTTTTAAAGCTCTGTAATGATGAGACTTCACACTGCTCTGGGCAATCTGTTTCAGTGCTTCGCCATCCTAATCTTAGAAGATTTCCTCTCATGTCTAAATTAAAGCTCCTTTGCAGCAATACAAGCTCCGTTCTGTTAGTCTCATACAAAATAAACACTGAGGACAGATTATTCTCTTCCTTCCTGCAGCAGTCCCAATTCATTTGGTATCTCTTTGTGGGTCCTGCTTTCTAACCTCTGGTTGTCCTTATTGTGCACTCCTGGTATCTTTCCAGTTGATCTGCATCCACTGTGACTTGCAGTGCCCTGAACAGCATACAGCCTCCTGCTTAGGACTTGTGCTGATGAAAACAAAAAGCTTACTTTGTGAATTTTGTATGCTCATCGTGGTGCAGCATCTTGTTTTTCACGATAGAGTGACATTCATATGCGTTCGGTTTACAGTCCACAGTAAGACGGTACAGACTGCATACACAGACAATCGTTCCTCTTCCTGCCTTTGCATGGTTCCCTGTTTTTGCCTTAATGTAAAACCTTACATTAGTCGCAGGCGAATTACATCCTATTGTTTTCACACCATCTTTCTAATTTGTTAGGATCATTATGAATCAAGAGTTCTGCTCCCCAACATGCTTGCAGTCATCCCTTCTCCTTCTCCTGCATGTTGTTTGTTAATTTAATAAGCATAACTTCTGTTCCTTTAGTAACCTTATTAATATATTAAACTACTTGGTTCCAGATAGACCCCTGTTGAACTCTACTCAATATGTTCTTCCCCCCTGACAGGAGCTATGGGTAATTGTCTTTACCAACCACCTATGGGTGGTTTAGCTAAATCTTGCAAGAATGCCCCATGACAGATACCTGTCTGCTGCTTTTCCTCCCTTTGTAAGGCCTAGCATCCTGCCATAATAGGAAACTAGGCTGGTCTCTCAAAGTTTGTTCTTGGCAAGTCCATGTTGGCTATTATTCTTCTCTCTATTTTCTTGCAGAAGTTTATGTATAGTCTATTTGTTCCAGTATGTTTCCAGGAATTGATAATGATGGATTTATAATTCCCTGGCTCTTCCTTCCTCCCTCTCCATCTCCCCTTTATCTTTTAAAAGATAGATACCATCTATGCCAGTTTCCGGACTTCTGTGCTCTTTGAGCTTTTAAAGATAACCACTAACAGCTCTGAGATTTCTTCAGCCAGCTCTCTAAGTAGTCTGGGATGATTGCTATTGGCTTTTTTTTTCTTCTTTTTTTTTCTTTCTCTATTCTTTAAATGAAGGCTGATGCGAAGAGGCTTTAAAGCACTGTTGCTTTCTTGAAGTTGTCCACTGAAAGCTTGCTTTCTGCATTGAGGAGGTGACCACACCTTTCCTTGTCTTTTCGCTTTCTGCTAATGGACATCTTGGGGAAAAAAGCCACATTAGCACAAATTACTTGTTGACAGAAAAATCAAAGCATGCAAGGTATGCTTTCTCTTTATTAAAAGCAAACAAGAGGGGAGCAGCGCTGACTTAAAAAATAAACAAAACACCAGCGAAAACTCCTTTTCCAAATATTCAGGAACTATAAATGTGAAGTATAACTATTTGGTGGCAAAGCCAAAATGAAAGTTATTAATTTATAATATATTTATTCTATAAATAAATCTTTAAAATACTACAGTTCTGATGATTCTAAAATCAGTTTCTAAAATAACAAAGCACAGTTTTCAAAGAGTTTTGACCCTTTTTTTAATTGCCAAAAGCAAAGATAAGGGGGGGAATAAAAATCCTTAAGTATGTCCTGTTGCTTAGCTTTTTAAAATGTTATTTATTAGTTGTAGATGTGGAAAAAGACTTTCTCTGTAGAAAAAGACCTTTTTCCTGGTTAAGTGTTTTTTCAGCATACTGAATGCTTTACAGTGGCAGTTTGGCTTAACTTCCAGGCCATTCACAGGTTGCAGCTTCTATGTTCCTGCAGTAGCTGCTGTGGCATGAAATTCATTCCACCTGCTCTAAACCAATGATTGCTTGTGAAGTGAGGTGGAATAGATCATTAATTATGTTATATACCATGTGGTCTGCTCAAGCCTGTCATTAGCAAGCAGCCAAAATCTAATTCTGTGCTTGCTTCCCATCTAGTGTATCAGGGACTTGTTCTCCCAGCTCAGGCAGGAAATGGTTTGTCTTTGTATCCAAGGTCAATAGGTCCTATGCTGTTTGGAGACCCTTGACTAGTTGTGAACCAGAGCCTACACCTTTGGCTTTTCAGTCTTGAAAGCTCAGACCTCTAGCATTTGAGGTGAAGAAGCCTCTGTGTTACTTGTCAGTAATTATGCTTATCTTCTTTAGACATTTATTAGCCGTTTTCGTCGTATCATGGACTCCTCTCAGAATGCCTACAACGAGGACACATCAGCACTGGTGGCTCGGCTGGATGAATTGGAGCGAGCCTTATTTCGAGCTGGCCAGAAAGGGCTGAATGACTTCCAGTGCTGGGAAAAGGGACAGGCTTCTCAAATCACAGCTTCCAGTCTGGTCCAGAATTATGGGAAAAGAAAGTTCACAGATATGGATGGTTAAAAGCCTGAAGAACATGCAGCTACAGTGGGGGACACTGAGAGATTTACAGTCTGTCTGTCACAGAAGAGAAAGATGAATCAGCTTTGCGGAAGGACAGGCTCCCTGTCCATTAATGGGAATTCTTCTCTAGAACATCTTTGGATTAGACTAGTGCAAATTTTAAAGGCAGACAGCAAGGGTATAAAAAATAGATTGCATCACATCACTGGATAGCTTTACAGCTTACTCATACCACTCCTGAGGATTTGCAGTTAAAAGTGTTTGCCAGGTGGCTGAAAGGGTATGAGAGGATTTTCTAAAGGGGTAATTAATATTTATTATTCTTTATCTTCCAAATTGATATTTACAATACTGGATCTGTTTGGAAAAAAGTGTAATTCTATGTATTTCATCTTGTCCTTCCCATTCCAGCCTCCTGGGAACAAGTGTTTCCATGTTCCCTGTTCTTTGGAGAGCCTCAATGATGTGCAAAAAATTGTGGTACAAACCGCATTGAATTTTTCCCATTTCTAATACATTGAGGTGGAACAGGTACTCTTTGTGAGGCAGGAATGTTTTTCTTTGCTGACTTTTGTACACAGTGTTAGTGCCCCAGGGAAAAATACCTCCTCTAACCCATGTTGCAAGCGAAGTGGCTGGACGGGTCTCACGTGCTGCCTCATCCTCTCTCTCCCTTTCCACCCTTGTGGTCTTGATGCTGCACAGGGTGGAGAATGTTCTCGTTTGATGTGAGTGGCTTTGGCCACTCTATGCATCTCTATGATAGGTGTTAAGCTCCTCCGCTTGTTTTACAGAGGAGGCAACAAAGAGTCCGGACCTTATCAGAAACAGCAACTTTAATGGAAACTCTCCCCCATTATCAACCTCTGAGCCATCTGTTTTCCCATGAGAAATTCTTCTGGTTACTAAATTTGGTTAGTAGAAGAGACAGAGCAAATGAACCGAGTTTCCTTTCTTCTGATCCATCTAAATGATTCTAGCAAAATGATCCTAGTAAATGTCATTCTTGCCAATAGAAGTGACTGGAGTTGGAACTGGCTAAACAGCACAGTGGTTATCATCCCATGTGGATGCCCTTAAACTTAGATTATCTGAAGTCCCATTGGACTGGAGACAGAAAACAGATGGTTATCTCTGTAGGGCATAGTTCCCGTGATCATCAGGATGGTCGTCCTTTAGAAGCAGGTATTAGATATCTTACGGATGCTTCTGAGCATCTGTAGCAGGTGGACCTTGCAGACTACCTAAGCGGAGGAGCCAGATTGTAATGATACTGAGCGCTTCCTCTTCTGTGGGAATCACTGGGAGGTGGCAGCAAGATCCAGACCTTGGAGGAGTCGTTACTGGACTTGCAGATGCACCTGGATATTGGATACTTCAAACTGGAAATCTCAAGTACAAAAGGTGCGTGGCCATCCCTTGGCCAGAGGACTGAAAGCTCTGCCTCTGGAGGTGGTGAGAGGGGACAGCGTGCTGCCTTCACAAGCACCTTGGCGTCTCCACCTCAGCTGCATTGGGCCAGCTGTCCTGCCACAGGAGACTAACTGGAAGCTGTGCCTGACAAAGTATTTCAAGTATGTGCAAGATCGAATGCTGCTGAACTTAATGACTTAATGGCACATAATAGCCTATGCATTTTCATGAGGTTTTTGTCTGTTGTCCATTTCTGGATTTTTATGTCGAATAAATATTTTGTAAGGGAATGCTTGCAATGTAAAATGTCTGTTGTTAATGGCCGCACAGCAGAAAAATTAGTCATAGATTGGAAAGTGCAGGTCTCTACAAAACTGTGGCCATGATAGATAATGCAATCCTGCTTATATCATTCCTCTCCTTTTACAGGTAATGCAGTCAGGAGCTACAGTCATGCAGTCATGCAAGTGTAGAAGTAGTTCCTGTCTGACTTGCCCCACATGGGTAATAGCTGTTTGCCCAAGTTGTGGGAGAGACACTGCCAACCAATCAATAAGCTATTGATTTTATAAATTGCATTTTTGTAAAACACGAGATGGATGGACGTGATTCCGTGTTACCTCAACTTTGTTGTAGAGTGGTGGGTAGTGGGTGGAAATTGGCCATCTCTGTATTCGTACCCTGCTGCTGCAGGCGCTCTAGCATAGACTTCATGTAGCATGTCAAAGCTGTTTTCAGTGCTTCAGCTGCAAGGGAAGCAAGCTTAAGTCCATCTGTGATGAGAACCATTTTCGAACTGGAAGGATTATTTTAATGAGATGGTGGCTTTGAGATCTCATAGGTTTATAACAAAAATCACTAGTTCATCAATTTCAGGACTGGTTTTGGTGACTATCCAAACTCATTTTCCTACATTTGTGAGACGTTTTTCTTCTGTACTGCTGGGTGCAAAATCCAAGCAGGCGGCTGCTCATTTGCCAACATTTTGTACAGCTACTTTCAGAGTGGGGAGAAAAAAAATCCCTGAAGTAGTCCTCAATGTCACTGGCTTTTTGTAAGTAGGCAGTGTCACTTTTAGTAACCCTGAGTGTTCAGGAATAAACACCAGTAAGACCATTAAAAAATTTCATCCTGGAATGTTAAATTAATTACAGTATTTGGTTAGTAGATTTGATATTATTTTGATTTTTTTTCCTTTTTTTTTTTTTGTTTTTTTCCTTGCTGGCTGGAATGCTTTTTTTTCTGTCAAGAAATACAACAAAAGAGAGCTCTGTACTCTTTATGAACACAGACTGTCCTTTATGATTGCACCGCAGCAAGCTCTGAGTTAGAGGAGTTTGAACTTGTGTATTTTCAGAATGGCACAATAAATCCTCATTACAGAACTATACAAAAGAGGGCTGAAAAGGACTTTTAAGTGTCATTTCTCCCCATGTCCCTCAGCTTTTAAACTGGAGGACTACTGATGTTTATGAGAAAGCAGTCCATAGACATGTTTTACAGTACTGCCACAAGGGTTTTCATTGCAATCAAGTAAAAAAATATGCTAAATTTGAGATGCTTATTAGTTATGCGTTCACATAAGAATATTTGTTTGGGTTTTAATGGCCTGTTTTTGAAAAGAGGTAGGGGCTTACCTGGCCCAGTCCTTCCCCTAAGGCGAGGCGTTGGACTTGATGATCCTTATCGGTCCCTTCCAACTTGAGATATTCTACGTTTAGCCCTGTCTAACCCATCTCAGGCTGAAGCTGCCTCTGCAGCAGAACCCACAGCCTCCCTAGGTAGTCTGTTCCTGTGCCAGGCTGCAATGTATGGTGAACAAAGCAGATGAGGCAGCCGTGGAGGGCTGACCCCCAGTTAAATACAAATAGCTCTGCAACCAGCACACACACACACTTTCTCACCTACCTAAATTACCCTTTCACAAAACATTCATGTTTCTTCCTTGGTCTCCTTTGCTCTAAACAATGTCTTAGTTTGTCCTCTGGCTTTGATTTATTTTTGGTCAGCAGAATGAAGCAGTTGATTGCTTCTGCCAGCCTGGAAGCAATAGGTGGTGTCATTTGGACCAAGAGCAACCAGGAGGAGCAGCAGCAAGCAATGTTTTGAGCACTGACATACTGTAACACCAGATATTATTTTAATGAGAGAAACAGTGGCACCAGAGTTAGGAGCACAAGCCTCTCTGATCTTGATCAGTGATTTTCTACCCATTTTTGGTGACCAGCTATTACAAGAGCTTCATTCAAAATTTTAATTGAACCAGTTGAAGTAATCAGTAGAGGCACAGTGTGAATGCTTTCTTCATGCAGAGCTGCTTCTGTCCCCAGATGTGCTTTTTATAAAACATATTGTCTGGTAGCACAGCCTATGGCTCAGGAGTTTATGGTTTTATTAAAAAAAATAGCTATTCATCTAGCGCTGTCTCTGCCTGGCAGGAGGCAATTCAAAGCTGTTCCTTGCCTCAGTTTCCTTTTCTGGCAAACAAAGGTAACAATCCCTTATTAAGACTATATTTTGTCCTCTGGATTGTAGGCAGTGTCTTTGTCACAGCAAATATGCCAGCCAGATTTTCCTAGCTCTGCTGCATCTGCCAGAGCTCAGATGCTTACTTCGGTAAGTGCTTTTCAGAGCTGAAAGATTCCCCTTTTCAGAAATCACTCTGTCTTCCTTGATCAGTCCCATTAAACCTTTACTGCTAATCTTCTTCAAGACTACCAGATGCCTGATAACTTACTAGAATAAGATAAGTGCTTTTCTCGCTCTCCGCCCTTCTCTCCTACCTGAACAGCCACTTGGCCCTGCAGAGAATGGCTGAGCATGCAGTGCTAAGCCCACATTTCTCCTCTGTTTTCCTGATCTTACCTGCTTAGAAGTGCTTTCACTAGAGTTGATGGCAGCCTGAGCACTAAATGCTGAGCAGAATTGTTGGTGGGACTTTGAGCAGAAACTGGTGCAAGGATCACAGATTGCCCTAGTTTCATCATGTTACATGAGTAAGTAATGGGGGAAGGCCACGCAAACTTCCAACCTATGTCTGATGGTTTTGCTTTTCAAGACTGGTTTTGGGAGCTGCACACTGGTGGGTGTAACATGCTTTTCTGTGTTTTGTGCTGACAAGGCAATGTGATTCAAGTCTGGGGCAGGCAGATGCTGCTTTTGAAAGAAGCTGTGCCAGTTTGCGCTTTCCCTTGAATGTGTCTCCTGGGTGAAGACCATCTGAGTACTTGAGTTGTGTCTTCTACTGCAGTGCTGCTGACTGAGAGCTTCTTCTTACATCTAGGCCCAAGGGGCTTTTGGGTGTGGGAACAGCCTGATGGCCTTTGTTGTGAAACTAAACCTGACATGGTGTCAGCAGAACCCTGGGGATGAACCCATTAATGTCACGTGCGTGTGGCTGTGGAGAGGATGCCAACGTCCTGCAGCTGGGCTGGAGCTGAACATACGTGTTCCTAGTGTATTGAGTTTTTATATAGTTTATAGTGTCCTCTGACCCTATGTGCACAAATCAATCTGATCTCTTCAGCACTAAGACACTTCTGCAACGAATCATGGTCAATGAAGCTGGAAGCTTCACATTGCACTCTCTGCTCAAACAATATTGTCATCTCAGCCTATGTTAGATGCATGGTCAGGTTGGAGCTTTACTACCGTGCTGGTATTATGCAGTTTTAGAGACACCATCTTGCTCTTTTTCTGCCAGAGTCTGCTGTAACCTCTTTGCTGCTGGCTGAAGTGCACGTTGGGTTTTCCCAGTAGTTCCTAGGGGAGTTTGAAAGGGTTACACAGGAAGGCCGTGGCCTGGAGGGCCTGTGCATGCACTGCTTGTCAGCAGCCAGGAGAGGGGGCACTGAGCTTAAGACATTGTTTTTGTGCGGGTCCTACCGTAACTGCTTTAAGTTGTAGGTAGCAAGAACCCTATTCGGCCTGTGAGATCAAACTAGGTGTCCAAGTGACTTTCTGTTGTATCTGCCAGGTGAAAACACAAGTCAAGTGAGAATCAAAGCAGAGTTTAGGTTGCGCTACCTTGTCCTAGATTTGAGCACACAAAAAGAGTGGATGTCAAGGTTGGCAGAGGCAATGAAAAAGAAGAATTAGTGATTGCTGCATAAGGAGGGAAGTGGTGAAAAAGCTGCCAAGAAAGAGTAGCAGAGGAGGATATGGACAGACACTTGGCTGTGCCACTTCAGTCAATGTGAGATGTGCTGAGCACGCAGCATGCCTGGTACTACTTGAGCGGGTGCGGAACTTGCCTCGCGCTGAAGCAGTCAGTGCCCCAAGGGGTCCTGTGGCACTGCACTGGGCTGGGGAAGGGCCGGCTGCAGGAGTTAGCACCCTGGCTTCTGGTGTCTTCTCCTTCACAAAGTGCTACTTGCTTATTCCTCAGTTGGGAAGCCTGGGAAGTAGAGTTAAGATTGACTGTGTGTGTGTTTAAAGGCTGAGATTCAGAGAGACCCAAAAGGCAAGAGACCAGCAGGTCGTCTGCATGTCTGTTCTCTGTCTGCCAGCTTGAGCCCAGTGCTCAACATGCACCATCCAGAAATTAAAAGCCCTTCTGCTAGGGACAAATTTGCTGTCCTGTGGGCCCTGGCTGCAGTGGATGCTGCTGTGCCTGTTCCCATTTTTACAATATGTCCTCATGAATTTGTTGGGACAACAAGAGACAGGGAGCAGAAGTAAAGTTGCATCTGCCCTCTTCTCCCCACCACTTGTTGGAGGGAGCTTTCCTAGCTGCCAAGGAGCAAGAAAAGCAGCCTTGGAGAAGTTGCCACCCATGGTAGCCCTGGAAGCATCTGGCCATGGGAGCAGTGTGCCTGGAAAGGCAGCCAGCTGCACAGAGCAAGGCAGGGGACGGCAGCCACAGTGGTCCCCTTGGGTCTGCTTGGGCAGGAGACGGGAGGTGGGAAGAGACAATGGGAAGCAGAGCAGGCAGGGAGAGGTCTCAGAAAGCAGGTCAGCATTCAGTGTGGTACTCTGTCATTTGAAGGGGTCCTGAAGTGCCTCCACTTACTACTGTAAACAGTATAACATCTCAGCAAATAAAGTGCAGGACCACTTCCAGGCTGCACATCATCACATGGTTTGTCTGAGACCAAAGACTAGGGTGAAGAGAGCTGGAGATGTGTGGGGAGGTAAAGGAGACGAGGAGGCAGGAGCTGGGGAGAGACCTCAGGGAGTGAAAAAGAACCCAGAGGGGGCTTGAGACAAGGATTGAAGACAAGAGGGAAGAGGAAGACAGTGAGGTTCCGCCTCCCCCAGGCACTATTTCCACTGAGTATGCTTAATGGGTTTTGCTTCACAGAGGAAACTACTCCTGGGAGCCTCTTCCTCCCTGGGCACTGAGGGCTGGCCAGGCTTTTCTGCGCAGGTGCCAAGCTTGCTGGGAGTGCGGCAGAGCCGACCCCACGCCACTGCTCTTGGGGTGGCTGTGTGTGGGAGAGCAGAGTGGCACCAAGAGCAGTGCGCTGCCACCGGACCCCTCCTCGGCTGCTGTGGAAAATTACAAGGGGCGGCACAACCCCCAAAAGCCAAGGCATTTGTTCTGGTTTTCGAAACACTTCATTAATGTCATTGACAATACCAGCAGGTTACTGAGATTAGCACGCTTCTATTTTTGAAGAGTTATTTCTCATGGCAGGCTGCCAAGCAGTGCCAGTGGCCTTAGTATCCTTTCTATCTGGATTGGCAGGACACACTGTGGTCTTTTGCCTTTTGTGACGCATATAGCTGCAGCTCTTCGCAATGCTCCTCCACGCCTTGGGGGAAACGTACCTTCTTCAGGTTTTCAGCTAGCCCTGTGGCAAGGCAGAAATCCCTTGTGTTTTAGGACAGAACCCGCTTTTCCTCTAGGTGCTGGGTTGCAGGCAAGGCACGGGCAGCACCCAGGCTGAGCAGGGTTTGGGGTGTGAGGAGCACGTTGGGACACAGATGACGTTTTCAGAGGGCAGCGTGTACTGCCTCGGGGTGCTCTCTGCCTGTGCCTAGGCCTAGGTGCAGAGTTTCAGGCACAGCTTCTCAAGGGAACAGCACGTTGTGGTGATGGAGCAGGTGAGGGATGTGGCTGCCTCGGTACACATTCCTGAGCAGGCCTGCAGCTGCAGCACTGCATCCTGCTGTCAGGATGCGGCTTCGCTGGAGTCACAGAGCAAGCAGGTGGAATTCCCTGGGGGACGGTGAGGTTCCTCGGCTCATCAATTTAGCCACCTTGGAAACACAGACCACAGGGCCTGCTTCTCCCCAGCTCCAGCTGGAAGGTGTAGGAGCACAGCACCACCTCAGGACCAAATCCATATCATACTGGTATTGTCTCCTAAGTGTGTCTTCAATGCCTGGTGGTGTGATATCAGAGCTGTGTTTGAGTCCTGGCACTCAAATGCATTGTGAACTGCTCTTGCCCCTGTTTCAGGCTTAGGTTCTTGTTGACAACTACACATTAAAAGCATTTTACTTTCAATTAGCCTACGAAATGGAGGGGGGACCCCAAGGGTGAAGATTGCTTTAAAGCTTAGAAGCTGTCTTCTGTTTATGCTGGGATCCTGTAAAATCAGACTAAAATAGCTTCACCGTTAAGAAGTCCCAGTTTGCCTGCAGATGAGCTTGAGAAACTGCAACCTAAAGACACTCCCAGCCTTACGGCCCTCCAGATTTCTCTGTGCCTAGAAATGGGCAGTGGTAAGGAGATGTCTCCTGAGGGTCGTGATGGTGCTGTTCCATCTCTGTTGTCATGCTGCAATACAAAAAATGTGGCAAAAAGCAAATGGAGGTTGCAAAAGCCCAACCTGCGCTCTCAGCTTCTGTGGCTTATAAGGCCAGGCCTGTCTCAAGCTGTCCTGTTGGTCCCTCAAGGGCTATGGGTTCTCCCTAGGTAAAAAGAAGCACGAGGATTATGACAAAACCTCACAAAGAGGAGGTTTTTGCTGTTTTTCCCTGACATCAGGCCAAGAAACTGCCAAATGCTTAGGATGCAGTGTGGCTTTTTTTCTCAGACATTAGAGCAAAAGGGGAGTAAGGAGATGACCACACCACAACTTAGTCCTGTAGCTAGGGGGGCTTGGCAGCGATGCACTTGGGAGGAAGCAGTAAAGCAGATACAGAAGTCAAGGCACCATCAAAACAATCCTCAAATGTGCCTGTTTCTCTTGCTGTGGGACCATCCTCTGCAGGGCGGGTGTATCTTGGCAGTCAGGCTCCCATCACAGCAATGATTTAAGATGAGTTTCTTGCCTTCACCTTGCTTACACATACAAGATTGGCAGTTTGTTTGGGTGCTTAATTGACACCTGGGGGAGTCCAAGCTGATGGATCCTGCAGCCCCTTTCCTAAGTGCTTTTTGTGCCCATGGGTGGCTGAACGGCCATTTTTACTGCTGGGGTACAGTTCTGTGGCTGGGGTAAGGGAGCGGAGGGCTCGTGGGCTTGAGCAGGGATTCATGCACAGGCGCAGGTCATAATTAACAGCCTTTGCAATAACATAATTAACCCTTTGCAAAGGCTTTCAGAGAAGAGTCCCCCCCTTGCTTGTGCTGGTGGAGACCTGAGGAGCGCTGGTGGAGTGGAGCCGAGCGGAGCCGAGCCAGGTGCAGCCTGTGTTTTCCTAGTCAGAGCTGTACTCGGTCGTACTGCCTCTGTGAATGTGGGCTGGTTCGGGTGAAACCAGCAGGGTTACTCCAAGTTTGTACCAAATCAGCAGGGTTTATTGCAGTCATGGTGGATTTACCAAGCCCTGCCTGGAGGCTGAGCTGTGATTTTTCCTTTCAGTTTGGGCTTTCAGGTGCACAAATGCAGCTCTAGCTGCCTGGCTGTGAGTCTGTCTCATGCTGACACAGGCAAAATGCGGTGAACAGATCATCGCTTCCCTGGATGGCCAGGTCTTGTTGCAGCCACACTGCTCCCCTGATGAGCACTCCTCTGGATTTACACCAGCATTCTCCAAGTGAGGCCTTCCCTGTGCAGCCCAGGGCATGCAGTTGCATTTAACCCCTGAGCATCTCTGCAAAGTGATCCCACCCTCACCCCTGGAGCGCCCCTGAGTCCCAGCTGCCCAAGCTGCGCCCAGCACCCTGGGGCTTCAGCTGAGTCAGCAGGGCAGGATGGCACAGGGAAAGGAAAATCACTTTGAATCAGGCCTTGGGAACAGCATCTGCTTCGTGGCAGAGACCGATTTAATCTCCTTAGCAATAGCCTCAATTGTAGAATCAGCAGGATGCTAATTAATTGAGAGGCACTCAACGACAGACATTGAGATCCCTGTGGCTTTAAGTGGAACCCTTTTGGGTTTGGCAGTTGTAGCTGGCTGCTCTTCTAAGGAGCAACTCTGCCTTGGGGCTAAAGTCCTGCGTGGGGTGTCTCAACATCGGTTACCCTGTGGCTGCCCATCCCTTTCTGCTGGCTCACCCTGGGGTTGGGGTGTCCACATGCCACTGAGATGATGCCACATCTGTGCGGTGCTGGGGAAGCACCCCCAATCAGCCTCTCGCTCCTGGCTTTCGGCCGAGGGACCCAGCAGACAGGAGTGGCTGCAACCCACCAGACCCCTCACCCTGCCTCTCCCCAGCCCCTCTGGCCTGGAGCCAGCCCCTCACCTCCACCCTGAACGCTCACAAGCTGATTAAGCCCAGCATATTAACTGGCTGCGACAGCTCATTTTGTTATCTTGCATTTAGTTATTGATGGGGTGCGTGTGACTGCATTCACAGCGAAGGTCAGTGCCAGGCTGGGCCAGATCCCCTTGTTTGGTCCACCCCAGGACATGGGATGCGGCTCCAGAAGCTCTGCCACAACCAGCCGTAAACCAGCAGTACAGTCACACAGCCAACAGCAACAAAGTCAAGGATGATTTTGCCCCAGGGATATGCAACACCCCTGCTGCAGGGGGATGTGGAGGCTGGAAGAGAAGTGGGTTTGAATGGGTATTTGGCAGCTGCTGGTGAAAACCACTCTTTCCAGGGCTGTTCAACACAAGGACTGGATTTAAAGCCCCTGAGCTGGGAGGTTGCACAGGTGAGGACAGCACCTGGTATCCAGCCCTCCCCAAACCAGTTTGGTGACTTCATCTTAGTTTTGTCTTGTGCTTTTCCTATAAGGGACAAGGCTAAAAAGGGCAGGAGAGGACGAGCAGGCAGGGAAGTGTGTGCCGCATGGCTGGGTTGGTGCTCCCACACATGCACCCCAGCAGTGCTCCTGGTGCCACGTGGGGTCCAGGCTGCTCTTAATGGGAAGCTGCTGAAATTTGGTGCTTCCAGCTTGGGCAGGCATGGTGGGGGCTGGAGGGGCAGCAGGCTGGCCACCCAGAGGGACTGGACTTGCAGGCAGGCAGGCAGGCAGGCTGGCTGACTGGCAACTGTGTGGGGGACAGGGGGCATGTTCAACTCTCCATCATTACCCAAGTGCCTGCACTTTCATCCTGGCTAAAAGTTGAGTGCCTTGAGAAAAGGACTCTAGAAATGTTGACTCCTGCTTCCCATCATTGGTGGGTCAGGGTGTCCTTGAGTTCCCCCATCTCCAGACAGGCACAGGGAGTTTGATGGAGGCTCTCTGGAGAGGAGCAGTTGCTGAGTGAAGAGGCAGTGAGGGATTGTGAGGACACATTGGTGGGTTTTGGTTAAAAGCTCCAAAATCCTGGCTGAGACAGTCAAACATACTGAATGTGCCTTTCCAAGGAGCTGAAGAGCTGAGAGAGGAAGGTTTATGGTCCTCCAGTGAGCCATGAGCTGTGGGAGGAAGGGCTGGAGACCTGCCTCTGTGATGGAGAGGGTTGTGTTGCAAAGGGGTGATGCTAAGGGTTAACCTACTGTCCTGGGACAGCGTGTGATGATGCCTTTGGCCAGCCCTCTGCCTTTCTCCCAGCATCTGCCAGGTCCATGGCCCAAATGCAGTGCAACAAGAGAGTGCATTAGTGAGAAGTGGGATGAAATCATTAGGATTGATGGATCCCCCCAGAGCTAGAGGTATTGATCAGCTGTGGGCCAAAGAGAAGGTCAGGGGCAGAGCTGGTGGGGTGCAGGCAAGGGGAGCTGGGTATTTGGCTGCTCCCATGAAGGCTTTTGGGATGAGCAAGGAGGAAGGGCTGCAAGTGGCTGCTCAGGCTCCTCCAGATGCCTTTTCCTGCCTGGGCAAGGACTGCCTGTGCTGGAGCCCTTCCTATGTGTGCTGCCCTGCCCTACTGCATCCCCTTCCTGACCCAGGCACCCTGGCAGGGCAGCTGATGCCTGGAAAGCCCCAGATGTGTTCCCTGTGCTCCAGGCTCCTCTCTTTTTATGACTGTGACCCTAGGGAGCTCCCAGCACTCAGGACAGAGCTGGGTCCACTCCGGCCAGCCTCCCCCATCCAAGCCCAGGGAATTCACTCCTCAGCTGGTTTTGCCCAAGGGTTGCTGTCCCTCCTGTGTGACAGCCCCTCCTCGGCTCTGCCACCAACCCAGGAGCCTGGGCCAAGGCCCCAGCCTGGCTCTGTCTCGGATGTGCTGACAAGGTCCTGGGAGTTTGGGTAGCACAAATGGGGGGGCTTGGCTTGCCTGGATCAATCTCTGCCTGCACAAGCAAAGGAACGCCAAAGCCACCCAGGACTGCTGCAGCCATCTGCAAGACTGCCTGAGAGCCCCCTCCCAGGGACATCTGTATCAGGCCAGGCTTAGGTTTGAGCTAGAGCAGCTTATTTTCATGGGCAGTCTGCTGACGCATCCACTGCAGGCCATGGGCATCTGCCACCTTCCAGGGAGAGGTGGTGGGTGCCCATTCCACCAGGGCTCCCCGTAGTTTGAGCACAGAGGGGACAACCCAGATCCAGCCTTGTGCGGGGATCAGCAGCATCTCGCTATCTCAGCAGGAGGGTTGCTGGGCTCACCTGAGCTTGCTTCTTATCTTTCCAATGTCAGAAGCCAAATATAATCTGCTTTAAAAAGTCTGCCCTGCCAGCCTGAGGGCCTCCGCACCCTTGGGAAAGTGGTCTGTGTTTCAAGACCCAGGTGCTCTCAGCTGCTGGCACATCCTGGTCTCACCACAAGGCGACCTTGGTATGTGCTTGTGAAGGTCCCCGGTACCCAGGCAGGAGAGGGACCCCCCTCCCCACCTCCTGGCCAAGCTGCACCTAACCAGCCAGCGGAGAGGTGCAGCCCACAGATGCCTGGCCCCTGTGTCCCCAAATGCAGTTGGTGGCGATTGGGGAACTATGGAAACTGAAAACAATTGAGTCTTCCCACTCCATCACCCTCCCCTTAAACCATCGCAGCAGCTCGCATCCAGAGAAGCCAGCCCTTGGAAATGGCGTTATCCTGCTCTCCAGGGGAAGGTAAGAGTGGGCAACTTTGTTCCATCATGATGGGTGCTGCGTAATTGAAAATGCTGATTAATGCTGCCTTTGAGAATGTGCCAGTCTCTGGCCTCCGAGGAGAGAGACCCTGCTGTCTCTGCTCTGTCTCACGCCTATCAACTTGCTAACACATCTGCACACATGCAGTCACTCTGAACAGCTCAGCTCTGCTCTGCTGACAGGTATTTATTTAAAGCCTGGCTTGGCTCCGAAAAGGGACTGTCACAGAAGTGGCACGGCGGGGCCGGGCACTGCGGCTGCCTGCTCGTGTGGCCAGGAGGAGGCAGGGAGGGATGGAGGGGGCTGCTCAGGAGAGATGGGCAGGAGGCTGGCTTGTGGGCCCAAAGGCCTTGGCAGCCTAGCAAGTCACAGAGGGGCTGCAGGTGGGCTCTGCAGGTGAGGACCTGGGAAAGAGCCAGACACCAGAAGAGGTGTCACCCGGTGGTGGGAGAACTCTTCATATGCCAGGCCTGTTCCCGCAGCCGTCTGTCTCTCCTGGTGCCTCTCTACATGTTTTGAGGCACCTCTTGCCCAAAGCAACTCTTTTGCTCGTGCTAAGACATCTTGATGCCGCATTACGCATCCTTCATTTTGTACCTTTTCTTTGAGTGCCTTTCTCTATTTGTCCCTGGTGCAGCTCCGAGGGGTGCTGGGGGGGCACGCTGCAGCGGGGGTGGAGGCTGCACCCTCTTTGGTGCCTGCAAAACCCAAGGGAGATGGGTGAACCCTTCTGTGGTTTCCATGTATTTTGATCAAGGTTCTGGTGTTCCTGGAGGTGGTTTGAGACTTTGAGATGGAGATTCTTGGATGCTCAGCTCCTCCCTGGCCATGGTGGGCTCCCTGGAGCAAAGAGCAGCAGAGAGATCCCCTCAGCACCCATGCCTTCAGCCTCCTCTCTGCCCCTCCTGGGACAAGCTGTTTCCAGGGCAGTCAAGGGAATGTTTGTATCCACACTCCCTGCCAGATGCATCTGATGCCCCCTGCTTTGGAAAGCCACACGCTGTCCCCTCTGCATGGATGCAGGAGCTCGAGTGAACGCCAGCTCCCGAGGGACTCCTGCATCCTCCGCCTGGCTCTGGAGCAGCAATGGCAGGCGCTGGAGTGATGCCTAGTTGCATTGGCCCAGCTGGGCTCGGTGCAGGAGGAGGAGGAGGGCTTGCCTCTCCACCTTCTGCTCATTTAGGAGTGGGGATCTCCCTCTGGCCCTCCAGACCCACAAAGTGCAATGCCTAAGCTGAGATTAGAGTCGAGCAGCTTCATCGCAAGGAGAAGGGAGTTCAAGGCAGCACAGTGCCGCACACACGCTGCAGACATACTGAGCTCCGGGGCCCTTTGTGAATCAACTTTGCTCTGCCGTGCTTGGCCAATCAATGCAGTTGATGGACCCAGACTTTCAGTTCCAGGCATTGCTTGCCTGTGCAGAGGCAGCTTTGGAAACAGCTCACAGCAAAGTCCCCGGGGCTGCCTTGCTCCTGGCCCAAGAGTGCAGCTGAGCCATGGGAATTTTTCTTGGCACGTTGCTGGGCTTTTCTTTTTTTCTGGCTTTTGGACAAAATCCTCCCGTTTCCCTGAGGCAGAAGGGCTGTGAGCGCAGGGAGGAGCAGGGGTCGGAGGAGCAGGGGTCGGAGGAGCAGCCGTCCTGCAGAACTGGTGGGAGGCTTGAGCAGTGAAAGCAGGGGGGACTCCTGGTTTGAATGAAGAGAGAAACTTGAACGGGGCCCAGCCCTATTAGAGGGACGTAGGAGAACATCTCGTTAGGGCAGAGCCTGCAGCCAGGATGGAAAATTACTGGTAGCCCCGCGTTGCAAGGGCAGGAGGCAGTCGGGGGGGGGCTGGCGGCTGGCCAGCCCCAGCACATGCTTTGTGCTGTGGTGGGGGAGCAGACAGGGCACAGCACATCTCTGCCCTGTGCCAGGTCATGGAGGCACTGCTCCCTGTCCCGGGCTCGCGGGCTGCATTGCAGGGAGAGGATGCTGAGCTCCCTGCAGGATTGCATTTTCCCAGGCAGCTTCAGCAAGATGTGTGGTGTTACGCTGTAGAGCAGCCTGCAGCCCAAGCCATAAGCTCATGCACGGGCAGTGCCACATCGCAGCCTCCCCTTGTTCTGCATGAAGCCCAGCGGTTCTGGGGGGACTGACCCTGCCCAGGGCCAATCTGGAGGCTCTGGGCAGGGTTTGAGGAGTCTCTTTTGGGGTGTCCAAGGTCCAATTGCCCTGCTGTCATTCTGGCCCTGATTATTTTGGAGCCAGCAAGCTGTGGGCCTTTCACTGCCCTGCGAATGCAAGGCTTGGGCAGATCGTGCCTCCCCTAGGGTGGGCAGGCAATGGGATGCAGGATGGGGCCCATCACCAACAGCCGTTGCTCCAGCACTGCTGCCTCAAGCCCAGGCCAGCCTGATAGCCCCCTTGCTACGGCCATGGCATGCAAGCTGGCCATGCACAAGCACATCCCCATGGCCACCGAGGTCAGCCTCTTGCTGCTTTGTGTGCACTGCTGTTTTCTGAGAGATGGCTTCTGGGCATTTGGAAATAGGCCCTTGGGATATGTCTCACTAACTGCTAATTTCCTTGTTTCTCCCCCTTTTGAACAGCTTGGCCAAAACAGCCCATCAAAGGTCCAGGGCTGAGCAAGGCGGGGCCGGCAGCCACATGCTCCAAACAACGTCTTTATTTAAGGGCAGCAAAAAAACCATCACACTTGCGCACAACCAAGGCTAAATTTAGCTCTGACTCCTCTGCGCATCATCACTGGACTGCATGCGCCTCGGGGTGGTACCTAATCTCTGTGAAACCCTTCGATACAGGCACATCGACCATGCCGATCCCCTGCCCAGCCAACATGGGCATCCAGCACATCTGCCCTGGGCTGCTTCTCTTCCTGCCCCCAAATTAGCCCCGTGTGCAGAGCAGGATGCACCCTGGAGCTGCCAGCCATGTGTCAAACCCTGCCCTGCCTTGGAGCTTGGATTCAGACCTCTGCTTCCCTTGCTGGTCATCTCTACGATTGCTCTCTGTCAGTGGCAGCTGCGTGCTCTGTCCATCACTAGGTGTTCTCCACCGGATAGGTCCTCGCGGCGCTGCCAGCACTGAGTGCTGCTGTGGGAAGGGTGGCCAAGGTGTGCGGAGGTACCTGCAGCGGGGTTGGGGGTCCCAGCTCACCTCTGCCAGGTTGAGATGGCACTGTGGTCCTTAGAACAGGAGCTTTGGGGAGGGACAGGGCCATGCTGAAAGGTTTTTGTTAGTTTTGTGGCCTTTACCCTCTTTTTCATGAAATCTCTCCAGGTTTCTTCCAAAAATGGGGGAAATGAAAGGTCCCAGGGCCTTGTGTCCTGCCACCTCCCCTCTGCCAGCAGCAGCATCGCTGGGTTCAGCACTTCTGGCGTCTCTGCCTCTCCACTTGCAGGTGTGACTGCTGAGGCAGCAGCAATGCCAGGGATCCTGGCTAGAAGGGCAGCCCATTGCTCTCAAGCTGGTCTTGTTCAAGAGAGGTGACTCTTTGAGAGAGAGGGGGGCCCTGCTGGGAGCACAGCTTTTGCTGGAGTTTTGCTGGAGCCCCAGCAGCACCCCCATCTCAGCTCCTTTTTCCCCATCCACCTGCCCCGCTCTCCACCACATCACACTGAAAACTGAGCTGCTGTAAGGATAAGGCTTGTGAGCCTGGCAGCCCCTGCCTGGACTCAGCTGCTCTGTGCCTCAGTTTCCCTACCAACAAATCCCACAAGACGACCTCCTACATGCAGATACATGAAACCTTCACGTGGATGTTTCCAGCTTGCAGTGGCGCTCGGTACAGGTAGACAGTGTAAAACCTTCCCCACCCCTGCACATAACCCTGGCCTTCAGGGACAATCTGCAGCCCCTGTCACTACATGGGGTCAGCTGGATCTGTCCCAGGGCCTGGGACTGCAGGTCCCTGGCTGTCCACTGTGCTTTGGCTGCAGAGCTGTGACTCAGAGCGGCTCCGGCTGGGGGACAGAAAGGAGCTGCCACTTTTGCATCAGTGATGACAGCCCCTCCCATGCTCCCCATGCCACTGCTGGCATTGGCAGTGCCGTGGAAAATTACCCTGTGCTGCCGGTGGAGGAGTAAACCGATGCATGGGGGAAGGAAGGGGCTACAAAATTACGCTGGCTGGGATGTGTCCTTGAGAAACACACCAGGCAGCTGGGGTGGAGGGGTCCAGCTCCCAGCCAGGGGACTTCAAATAGCGTCTCCTGCTGCCTGCTGCCTGACCTCCACTCACCATGGGGAAGGATGGAGGCTGGCTGGGGACGAGGGGTTGAATGGCCCTGGGATGGCACACTCTGCTCCAGCCCGCAGTGGCAGGGCAGAGGCTCAGGTCTGGCGAACGGCACCATGCTTCTGGCAGCCTTTCCTATGCTACTTATGACCCGACTCACCCCGCAGCACCCAACTTCTTCCTCCCACTTCTGGCTCCTGTCCCGCTGGGGTGGACGCCCAGCACACCGTGGCACAGATGAGGTGGGTCCCAGGCTGCTCGGGCTTTGCAGGAGCCCAGCCAGGATTCGCCGTGCTGCTGGGGAGGCTGATGGCTGGCTGCCAGCGCAGGTGGGGACCCCAGCCCTGAGCGGCATGGAGGGACGGCTCACTGCGGGGTGTATTCAGAGCTCGGTTTGGTCCCTCAGAACCACTTGCTTTGGTGGACCAAGGTTCAGGGTGTTGGCCTGATGGCCAGCCTGAGCCTGTGTCCATCACCACCCAACTGCTCTGGTATGTGTGGCAGCACAAAGAAGGTGGGAATCTGGCCCCAGCCCCAGGAGACCATAGCAAAGCCCAGCTGGGAGAAACCGGGGGGTTTGGCTGTGGCAGCAATTGGCAGATACCCCTCTCTGGGTGGGCCCTGGGCACCGGGGAACATCCCCTGTGCTTGACATATCTCCAACACGATCTTCCCTCTTTGGTGCAAGAGATGGGACATCGCTCAGACAGCTGCCCAACTTCAATGTCACCACCGACATCTCCGGGCAAAGGGCTCCTCAGGTCCTTGGGAGGCGCTGGTGCCACAGCAGCACCTGAAAATGAGCATCGGGGGGGTGACTAAATGCCATGAGACGACACAAGTCTGCAAGCAGCATCCCCAAACCCCCAGCAAGGTCCTGGGGAGTCCCTGTCCGGGGCTGTGACCTCCCTGATGCCATCTCTGGAACCAGACCTTTGTTTGACTGGCTTAGTGTCGCATGGCTGAGCTAAAAGCACAGGGAGAGCCATGTGGAAAATGCCACGTTGACCTGCGTTAAAAGTGCAATGAAAAATAATGTGGAAAAATCCTTGCTGTAAAACTCCCTCGCTTTCCTTTAATCACGCAATTCAGGATGCGGATAGCTCTGGGTGCAGGTGATTTCTGAACTCCCACATGGGGTGACACCCCAGTCCTTTCAGCTTAGAGCACGCAGAGCTTGTGCTCTTCCCAAGCCTAATTAATTGTGCAATTATTTCAGCCACATGATCTTGCTCCCTGGGCAAAGTAGCCATCTAAAAGCTGTTATTTGATAAAGTTGGACTTCATGTGGAGAAGATAAATCCCCAGTGTGAAAAATAATTTATTCCTGTAGGAATGCCTGGCAACTGGAGGAGGAGGAGGTTTAGATTTGCCCCGTGTCAGGAAGATCTGAATCCCACCCTGTCTCATCCCTGAGGAAACCCCTTGGCTGCTAGACCCACAGAAGAGGGTGAAAGGCAGCCCTGAAGACAGGGAAGATCTGACCCCATTGAAGTGCTGCATGTTGGGCTGGCTCCTAGTTGAGGGATTAAAGGGTCCCTGTGCTCCTTGACATCCCGAGTGTTTTCTCCCTTTGAGGTGAGAAGGTGAACACAGCCTGGATGAAGAGCTCCTGGTGACTCAGCGGGAGAGGCTGAAATCAGCTGAAAACTGGTTGCCATCCAAAAAGCCTGGGACAAGCAGTTAAAACAGATGTACCAGGGATGGAGATGAATGTCTGTATCAGCAGACGTTCCTCCAGCCCCTCAGCAGGCGTTTATATGATGAGCTGCCTGTGGCCGCTCTCAAGGCACCCCATGGTCCAGCAGTGAAAGGTGCTGTGAAGCACAGGGGTACGTTGGCCACCACGGCTGGCCGAGGGGCGATGAGGCTGAGGTCTGGGATGCCTGGTTCAACCCAGGTGCTGAGAGCAGCCTGTGGGCACCTGCCGCCATCCTGGGAATTTAGGGTTGGGGGCAAACTTGGATCTCTGGATGAGGGTGGTGCTAACAAGACCCTGGTTCAACCCTCTTGAGATGCCAGCACTGCTCCCAAGGCCCATGGCTGGGGGTTACAGGAACCACCAAGAAATCCCTTTCCAGGCCAGTCTAGGTCTGTTGCCAGCTGGTCCCCAGGACTTCTAGGGCAGAGGTTGTCTCCGAGATCGCAGCACCCAAATCTTGACCTTCTTGCAGCATCTTGCATGGACCCCTCTTGGTGTAGGAGAACCTGAGCCTCATGTCCTGCAAGAAACCTTTGCTTTCCCAAGCTGACAAGTAAATAGCACTGAAACACAGGATGAAGCAGCATCAGGCCCTGACTCATGCATGCCACCTTTGCAATGGAGATATGAAATATTTTGTCTGGACTCTCCTGGCAGAAATGCTCAGCAGGGAAGAGAAGCGAGTGATAGCATGGACATCAGACCAGAGCCCTGCCCTGGGGAGCAGCCTGAGTCCTCCCAGGTGAGGATCATGTGGGGCTGGGTTTGATGGGGAAGCAAGCCCATGGAGGGGAGGTGATGGGGTCCTCAGCAGTTTCCCCATGGGGGTGTTTTGGTAATGCCCAGTTTTGAATGGCATGTCCTGTGCCATAGCCTCAGGCAACTTGGGAGTGGAGACTGTTACATCCCTAACTGTGGAAAAAAATGAATTAAAGTGATACCAAAGAAGTACAGGGGAAGGAACAATGGCAGGATGCGCTTGCCCAGCTTGGAGGCAAGGGGGAATCAGCCCTTGTTCTAGGGGCAGGCTGGGGCCCTCTGTCCTCGCTGGACCAGCTGTCCCAATTCAGGACACAGCCTTGCTTCATACCCTGCCAGCTTGGGAGCCCCTGGCTCCTTTAGAAATCTGGGAGCACCATTACAAGAGTGGTGGGCAAACCTCCACATACTGGCTGCCCTGCAGAGCTGGTGGCCTGTGACATTGCAGGATCACAGCCAGGGCAGAGGGAGGCACCACCAGCATCCCCACCTCATGCAGAAGATGAGGGTCCTGCATCTTGCCCAGTGTGGGACTGGCCCTCTCCAACCACCCCCATGGCAGTGTTCACAGCCCCCGGGTTTGCCTGGCTCAAACAGCCACCCTACAACCTCCTCCTCTACCCCAAACAGCTGCCACCCTACAGCCCCAGCATCAATATGTGGGGGGGTCATCACTATCCCGGCCATGGCCTCCACTCCTGGCTGATCCTTCAGACACCATGGCTATCACCATCCTCACTCCCTGGCACCCCCAGACCATTATGGCCCTGCTGTGGGGACACTCATTGCACAGGTCCCACTTATCCTGGGACCACCTGGGCCCCTTGACCATGACCATCCTATGCCCAGGGCAACCTGCACCCCTGTGCTCCAGAGGACCCCCAGGTCCCTTGTCATCCTTATTCTTGTTCTTGGATAATCCCAGGCCCTTTGGCCTTCATGGCCCCACTCCCCGGGACTCCCTAGACCCCTTGGCCATAATAACTCTGTTCCAGGTATCCTTGTTGCACAGGTCCCCTCTTGTCCTGGGATCGTTCCTGGGCACCTTGATCATCACCATCCCCTGCTCTTGGGGACTCCCTGATCCCTTGGGCATGGCCCCATACCTGGGGTTCCCCAAGGCTCCCACCGTCCCCTGCTCCCGGGACCCCATAACCACAGGGACCCCCTGGACCCATTAGCCATCATGGTCCAGCTCTGGGACCTCCATGGTTCCCTGCAGGGTGATGTGTGCCACCCCCACGCGCAGCACTCCCTCTCCCGTGTAACCCCCCAGCAGCGCTCCATCTCCCCTGTAATCCCCACAGCAGCGCTCCATCTCCCGTGTAACCCCCCCGGCAGGGCTCCATCTCCCCTGGAACCCCCCCGGCAGCACTCCGTCTCCCGTGTAACCCCCCCGGCAGCACTCCATCTCCCGTGTAACCCCCCAGCAGCGCTCCATCTCCCCTGTAATCCCCACAGCAGCGCTCCATCTCCCGTGTAACCCCCCCGGCAGGGCTCCATCTCCCCTGCAACCCCCCCGGCAGCGCTCCATCTCCCCTGGAACCCCCCCGGCAGTGCTCCATCTCCCGTGTATCCCCCCGGCAGCGCTCCATCTCCCCTGGAACCCCCCCGGCAGTGCTCCATCTCCCGTGTATCCCCCCGGCAGCGCTCCATCTCCCCTGGAACCCCTCCGGCAGCACTCCGTCTCCCGTGTAACCCCCCAGCAGCGCTCCATCTCCCCTGTAATCCCCACAGCAGCGCTCCATCTCCCGTGTAACCCCCCCGGCAGGGCTCCATCTCCCCTGTAACCCCCCCGGCAGTGCTCCATCTCCCCTGGAACCCCCCCGGCAGTGCTCCATCTCCCGTGTATCCCCCCAGCAGCACTCCATCTCCCCTGTAACCCCCCAGCAGCGCTCCATCTCCCGTGTATCCCCCCGGCAGCGCTCCATCTCCCCTGGAACCCCCCCGGCAGCACTCCGTCTCCCGTGTAACCCCCCAGCAGCGCTCCATCTCCCCTGTAATCCCCACAGCAGCGCTCCATCTCCCGTGTAACCCCCCCGGCAGGGCTCCATCTCCCCTGGAACCCCCCCGGCAGTGCTCCATCTCCCCTGGAACCCCCCCGGCAGCACTCCGTCTCCCGTGTAACCCCCCCGGCAGCACTCCATCTCCCGTGTAACCCCCCAGCAGCGCTCCATCTCCCCTGTAATCCCCACAGCAGCGCTCCATCTCCCGTGTAACCCCCCCGGCAGGGCTCCATCTCCCCTGCAACCCCCCCGGCAGCGCTCCATCTCCCCTGGAACCCCCCCGGCAGTGCTCCATCTCCCGTGTATCCCCCCGGCAGCGCTCCATCTCCCCTGGAACCCCCCCGGCAGCGCTCCGTCTCCCGTGTAACCCCCCAGCAGCGCTCCATCTCCCCTGTAATCCCCTCCTCCCCCAGCCCCGGCCCGGGCCCATTGTCCTCCTGGAGCCCCCCCCCGGCGCCGGCCCCGTTCCCGGCCCCGTCCCCTCCCCTCGGGCCCCGGCGAGGGGAGGAACCGGCCCGGCGGGGGCCGTGCCCAGCCTCGCCCCTGCGCCGCCCTGAGCGCCTCGCCCCGGCACCGGCACCGGCACCGGCACCGGCTCCACTCGCTCCCCGCGCCGGGGCCCGCGGCCGCCGCCGCCCCCTCCCTCCGCTCCGCTCCGCTCCGCTCCGCTCCGCCCCGCCCGCCGGCGGCGCCGGGACCCGCCGCCCCGGCATGAAGGTGCTCCGGCACAAGATCGAGCTGCTGACAGGTACGGCCGGGCCCGGCCGCCCCCGCTCCCCCTCCCCGGGCGTGCTGGGGACGGCGGGGGGGCGAGGCTGGGAGGAGCGGGGCGCTGGCGAGATGGGCTTGGGGCCGGGGCGGGGGGGAAGAGCCTTCAGCCCCTGCCTAGGAGATGGGGCTGCCCCCCCTGCCCCCGCCGTTGCCTCTTCTCGCCCAGGGATGGGCTGCTGGGGGGAACGATGCTTTTGGGGGTGCGGGAGGTGATGCCTGAGGAGGTGCCAGGGCTGCAGCGGGGGAAGCCCAGCCTGATGGTGCTGGGGGGGGGGGGGCAGCATCCTGGCACGGGGGTCCGCCAAGCAGACAGCCAGGGTCGCGGCGGGGGGTGTGTGCCTGTGGGACTGCTGGAGCATCCCTTCAGCGCCTGCTCCTCCGCCAGCTTCCCCTGGGATTCTCCCCGCCGCCTGGGTGCCCCGAGGATGGGGCTGGGGCTGGGGAGGAGGTTGCTCTTAGCAACAGCCACTGCGAGACAGCCTGCACCCCAGCAGAGCCCCCCCGCTGCTGCCACCGCCCCCCGAACCCGGGATGCTCAACCCCTGCATCGGTGGCACTGGCGGGTCTTGCGCTGTGGCCTGTCCGCTCCTGCGCTCCCCAGTTGGACCGCACTGTTAGGCTGGTTTGTGGGGGCTGCTGGGGTGCAGAGCTGTGCCCCCCCATGGGGACAGAGAAAACTGTGGGTGTTTATCCTGCACTGGCAGGGCGGGAGGTGGCCCAGGCTGTGTCACACTGGGGTTTTCCTCCACTTCATCGCGGGTCCTTAGCGGTCCTGCTCGGGGGACGATGCTGTGGGCATGCTTCCATGTCTCGGACTGGGCTGCAGGTTCCTTTCCTCCCTCTCCCTGCCTCGCTGGAGGTGGCCTTGGCTTCGCTGCCTGGCAGGGACCAGCCCTTGCTCCTCCAGAATTGCTTCCCTCTGTCGCGCGCTGCTCAGCCCGGAGAATCCGTGCTGACATCCCGTGGGTGCCACGTCTGCGCCAGGGCAGGACACAGGTGGTCAGTGAGGAGACTCCTGTGAGGCTGGTGGGTCGTCCGAGGGACCCCTGCCTTCTGACCAGGCACACTGCCCGGTGTTAAACCCTTTCCACAGCCTCATGGTGATGATGATGATAATAATAACAATAATAATGATGATAGTGTATTTCCTTGCCATGCGCTGGTTCTCCTCCAATAAGCCAACACTGGACTGCAGATCCCTGAGGAACGTAAGCCAACGTGGCTGTTTCCATCCCTGTCTATATATGCAGTGCCAGGGCCCCGGCAGGGCAGAGCACTAGTCCCAAACAGAGCATTAATGTCGTGCTGGGTTTGGGACTGATATGGGATTAGGGAGGAGGCGTGTGCCAGCTGTGCCCAGGAAATGGTGGCACCGCAGTGGGAAGGCAGAGTGGGAGCAGAGATGGGTGCGCTTGGGGCGGCACCCTGGGGATGGGTGCTGTTGGGGAGCATTGGGGCAAGCTGGAGTGAAAAGGGCTCGCTGCCAGCCACGTGCCCCGGTGTGTGATGGAAGCCAAATTGTTTTGGCTGGGAGACCTGGAGCCATGGCTTCCTCACCAGCCCTCCGCAGTGACAGTGGCCCACCAGGCTGGGTGACGCTACCCACAGCCCCACTGCTGTGCTGGCAGGAGCAGGGACGAGGGTACCTTTGGAGTGCCATGGGAAGCAGAGCACCCACGGGAAGCTGGCAGCACGGCTGTGATCCTGCTCGCAGGCTGTTGCGCCCATGGGAGTCCCTGACATGCCGATCCCTCCTCCATTCCTGCGCTCAGCACCACTTTAGGTGACCATCCATCCTGCACTGAGGATGCTGATTGGCACAGGGCTCTGCCACGTCCCTTCTGAGCCAGCTTTCCCCCCCACCACGCAAGCAAGGTCACAGGGCCTTTCCTCATTGCTCAGCCACCCTCCCTCCCATACTAGCTGGAGGCTTTAATTAATAAAGGCATTCACCGTACACTAAGTGCTGTTCCCAGCCACCCCGGGGCTGCGGCCACACAGTGGGTTGGTGTGGTCAGCGTGGGACGCTCCTGCTTTCTTCCAGACCCAGCTACCGGTGAGGCTGATTTTCCTCCCATTTTTTAACCCTGGGATCATGCCCCAGGGGATCGCGGGGTTGCTCGGTTGGTGGCTCTGCAGGCTGCATCATCTCGGCTGTGCTGGTGGGCTGCAGGCGAGGACTATCCCCTTGTGGAAAGCCATTTCCCCAGCAGCAGCCCAGCCTGGAGCAGCGTGCCCCAGACGTGTGCCTCTCTGTGGGGCTGTTGGCACCTCTTCCCGCTGGAGTTTTGCGCGGCCCCTGGTGCAGCGGGACCCTCTGTGCAGGGGGTGACACGGAGACCCCCGATGCTGGGTGCCAGGAGAGTGCCGGGAGGCTTCATGGTGGTGTTTCTCCCTCCAAACAGTTCTGGTTTGTTGGATGGCTCCCAAGGAGCAAAGCGAAGTGCGGTGTCTGCAGAAAGCAGCCAGGTGGCATAGCCTGCTTGGTTTTTGAATGGAAAACCCAGTTGGATGAGCAAAAGCCAGCTTTGGAGGGGAGTTTATGACCAGCTCCCGTACTCCTGGTGGCCTTGCAATGCTCGTGGCATTGCTTGGCCTTTCCACATGGACAACCTGGGTTGACCCAGGTTTGAAGGTGGACAAAGTGGAGCAGGCTTGGCCAAGGCTGTGAATAGACTGGGGTCTGTGCCTGCTGCTGTGCTAGCGTGGTCCCTTATCACCCCCGGTATCTCCAGGGAGATTGCAAAGAGTGGGTAGCCAGTGGAAGGGATGTGGGACTGGTGCTGGCCCATTCAGAGCAGCAACAAGTCCTCCGAAGGCTTGGCCTTGGGGAAGGGGTGGAAACAGAGGCTGCAAAGGCGAACGCCTGAGGACTGGATCCTGCCTGAGCGCAAATAATCCCCTTGCACTGGGACCTGCCAGTTACCCACCCCATCTATACGCAGGGGAGCCTGGATTGTCCCGTGTCCCCCTTGTCTGTCACCTTCTGTGTGCAGCCAGCTGCTAGGGGCACAGGCATCCCCTTGCTGCCCTCTGCTTTCTAAGCTGGGCTCGTGCCTGTGGGTGTTTTTGGAGGTGCTGGCGTTGGGGGGGGTACGAAATCCTGGTGCCCTGGTCAGCAGCATCCAGTCTCATACCTCTGCTGAATGGCAGCTCCATGGTGAAGTCTGTCCCTGCAAGCGCTGGGTCTGAGCTGCCAGCTGGCCAGCACCTGCTTCGCAGGCAAGGAGAAGAGCTTAGGAGTCAAGGCTTCACATTTTGTTTTCTCCCATCATTGCAATACAAACTTCAGGCTGTCTCTCTGCTCCCCTGCTGCTCAGAGCATCCCTCTGCCTCCCAGCACGGCTGACAAACATCTCACCTCATTCTGGCTGTGCAGGGAGATCTTCCTTTCTCCCACCTGTATCTGTCTGCAGCCTAAAACCAGCCAAAACATTGGATTTTCTCTCTCTGACTGATGCTGGAAGCTGGGGTGGGAATTGGGATGCTCTTGCCCTGGATTGAGTGCTTACAGGGGCGACTGGCATGGACAGACCAGGTTGGTCTCCCAGTTTGCCTAAGACCATGCCTTGGAGACAGGTCTGTCCTTAACTGGGAGACCTGGACCTGGGTGGGAGCTGGGAGCCGAGCTCCTCCAGGCACTGCCTGCCCCCTGCATGCTTCCAGCTCCCAGCGGAGGGGCTCGCTGTGGCCTCCAGACAAGCTGAAGCACCAAGTCCCCGTGGTAGATGGGTGGAGTGATGATTTGGGTCCCGTCCCCATGAGGAGGGAGTGGGAGGCTCGAGGGGCCTGGGGCGAAGGGACCCAAGTCAGGTCCCCAGGAGCGCTGACATCTCCCTTGCCCTGGGCAGGGCTGCTGCTGCAGGAGATGACCATGGCAGGGCTGCATGAGCTGCGCTTCACCGAGGAGAAGCCACTGCTGCGGGGCCAGGACGCCGAGCTGGTGAGTCTGGTGACTGCACTGGCTCCAGCTCCTGCACGTGGGGTGCCAGGACGTGGGTGCTTAAGTGGGAGCTTGTGTGTGGGGGGTGTGTGTGCTGATATTGGGTACACGTGTGTGCCCATGTGTTGGTATTCAGTGCATGTGTGTGCAGACGTGTGCTGGTATCGATGCACATGCATGGGTGAGCACCGGTTCTGGTTTGGTGTGATGATGTATGTGTGTGAAGATGTTGCACATACATGCTAATACACACTTGTGTGTGTGCACACGTGCAGGTAGTGCATGCGCATGTGTGCGGGTATTGTAGATGTGCGTGTATGTGTGCACATGTGTGGGCATCGTGTCCTCCTGCAGCCAGTGCTGCCCCAGGGAGTGGGTGCTTGTGGTATCAGGGGACTTCAGGAGTTGGGTGGGAGGAGGGCACCACAGGAGTGAGGGATGGCGGGGGGATGTCTCTGTCCCTAACGGCTCCTTCTCTCCCCAGGAGAACTCGGATGTCTTCCTCTCTGCTGTGGACACGGACTGGAAGGTAGGACCAGCCATGAGGGGTGCCCCCCACCTCTGGGTCCGACGTGGAACAGCAGCCTGCGGCTGGGGAATGCTGCAGGGCACTGAGCGGACCCAGGGGTGTTGCTGTCCCCCCCTTCCATGGGGTCGCAGTGCCTGGTCGGTGTCTGCGCATGGGGCTGCACGTCCATCGTGGTCCCCGGCAGGAGGGGACGGGGGGGGGTGTCACTGCCAGGCATGCTCTGTGTTGGTGCTCAGATGTGGCTGGCGGGCACTTGGCGATGGGCCTGGGACAAAACCTCTTTAAAGCAGGCGATTTCTTCTCAGGAAGGCCGAGCTGCTTTTCCAGCTCCTCTACCATTGCTATGGCAATGGTTTCCCGGGTGATGCCAGCTCCCTGCTTACATAAAGATGTTTGAAAGCCTCTTTCTTTTTTGGAGGGCTGGGGCATTGCCTCCCCATACCACCCACCTCTCTTGGAGAGCAGGGCCCCTCTGCTGCCCGGGCTGGCACCTGCCCACCTTGTACCTCCATTTCGCCTCTCTGGAGGAACCCCATGACATGGCCTTGGGGCTCGCAGGGGCTCAGGTCCTGCCTGGCTCCTGTGTTGGTCTTCATGGCTCTCACACCTCTGCCCGAGCTCATCCCACACCAGGTTCCCCCTGCAGAGACCAGGGTGCCGGTAGATGGGGAGGGAGGGTAGTGGGGCTGCCAGACCCCAGCTCGCTGCCTGTCCCTCTCCCAAAGCATCCCCCCTCCCAGGGGACACCAGTGACCGACTTCAGCTTGTATGTTGCTGCTTTGCCAGTGGCTGGGACTGCCAGGAGTGTGGGCTTGGGTGGTGCTGGCTGAAACAGCAGCAGTTGCAAGGATAAAATAAATCTGGATTTCATTCATCCTGGGAGAGGGGCAGGGGAGCCCAGGTCCCCATTTTGGCAGACCCAAGGCAGTGCCGAGGCTTTTGGGGCTGTCTCCATCACCTGTGTGGGTGGCAGCGTGCAGCCGGTCAGGAAGCAAGGACTTTTGTCAGGATGCTGGGCAGCAGCTGCTGTGGTTCACAGGGTAGAATTCTGGTGGCCCTCTTGGAGGCCACAAAATTATTCAAAAATGGCAGTGGTGGAAAAGAAATGCCGCCCTTCCCAGCAGCTCCAAAGCTGGTGAGATGCTGGGGCGGGGAGAAGCAGGCTGTGCGGGTCTGGGCTGCTCCTTGCTCTGCTTGCTCAGGGTCCCTGTTGACCACTGGAGAAGAAACCAAACCTCCTGGTGTCACTGAAGTGAGGGCGAGGAGGGAGAGGAAGGCAAGGAAGAAGAGGGAGGCAGCAGTGGCAGGCTGCCCAGAGCTCCCAGTAGTGCCACAGGCACCATTATGGCTCTCACTCAGCTGTGCTGGGGCAGGGCTTGGTTGGCATGCAGGGGATGTTAAAGAGCAATGACTCTCCTAGGACAATCTTTGCATGCCAGTATTTCAGGGATTGGCCCATGGTGACGCTGAACTGTGTCCCCAGTGGTGCCCAGGTGGAGCGGTTCCAGACGGCAAATGCCACAGTGATGCACCTGCATGCCCTCAGTACATAAAAAAAATGAACTGGGCAAGGATCAAGGTGGCTTTTCCCAAGCCAGCCAGGCCCTGTGCCCTCTTGGTTCCCTTCCAAGAGTCTCAGGGTGGAGATGGGATGAGCTTCCCAGGCTGTGTTGGGGCAACCCCCTCCTTCCCCGCCCCCCAGCGCTTTGCAGGTTGGTTTCCTGCAAAGGCTGGGGGCTGCCTGCCCTTCCTCGGGGAGATCTTGCCCCATTTTCTAGGCTCATCTTCTTGGGTAATTCAATCCAGCCCCCAGCTTCTCTTCACTGTCCCTCTGCTCCTCCCCAGAGCCAGTCGCTGCTCCCTTGCCAAGATGCTGTGGCCTGGCTGGGGGAGCAGGGACCCCCCACTGCTGCTGCCCACCGAAGTAAAGCCCTTGGGGCTGCTGGCATAGGCCAAGGTGCAGGAGTGCAGGGGCGGCAGGTGCCTCTGCCCTGAGACCTGGGCGCCCTGGCCCTGCTGGAGGTCTGGGCCACCCGCCAAGTGGATGGGCTAGTAGCCAATAGGGTGGCGATGCCATCTGATGCCATTCAAGTGGAGCCAGCCTTGCTCAGCCCTCCCATCTCCCTGCTGCCCTTTTGCATTCACGTCTTACTTCACCTCAGCTTTTCCACCCCTCCTCCCCTCTATTTTGCCACCTTCTGTCTTTTTTTGCCTGCTCATGCCCCTCTGCATCTCTTGCTTTTTCCTGGAGGCTGTGGCTGCTTGTACTCTTTGGCTCCACAGGCAACAGGGCTGAGGAAAGCAAAAATGACACCCAGATCCGCGAACGGCTTTGTCCCTGTGCCAGGAACCACCTGGGAGCAGGGCTTCCCTCTCACACATGGTCCTTCGTTAGCAGAGATGCATCTCTCTAGGCTTGAGTATGAGCTCCCTGTAGGACAAAGCAGTGCAGAGGAAAGCCTCTGGTAGAGGCAAGGTGGATGCTGTCCCTCTGCCTGCCTGTCTGTCTGTCCTTTCTCCCATGTCCAGAGCCGCTGGCTGCCCAACCCTGACTTGTTTGCAGGACACTCCTTTCACTGGCTCCCCACCAGCTCTGGGTGATCATTTGTCCAGGTCAAGGAAAGGGCTCTCCGCAGGGAAAAGTCACTCAGCCCTCTTATTAGACATCAGAGACTCCACAGGAACGAGCCTGCTGGGTGAAGCCAAGGACATGGGGCTTTGCCATGTGGGGAAGCCCCCGTGCATGTGCTGGTGACAGCAGCTGGACCACCTCTGCCCATGGCTGCGGTGCGTGCCAGGGCATGGAGGAAGCAAGCTGTGGTGAGCTGCCGGGGTGGGGATGATACGGAGGTGATGGCAGGCTCCAGCTGGCACGGAGCATCCCTGTGGTGGGCAGGGAGGCTGGAGGGTCCCTGCTGGATGCTGCCCTGGTCCAGCACTGCCACGTGGCTCTCCAGCCCCTTTGGGCAGGCGCTGGAGGGACCGCAGGACTCTCTCGCCATCCATGATTGCCGAGCTTTGTGTGCTGGAGCGGCTCAGGTGCCAGTTGTGCCGAGCTGGAGAGTGGTGCTGGGCTGGGCAGGGGTGGTCAGGGTGCAGGGGGAAGGCACCCAGAGCCTCCCAGCAGGGCTTCTGGGGCCTTGGCAGCACAAGGCCGTCTGTGGGTGCGAGCTGCAGGCAGATGGACTCACCCTCTCGTGAAGCCTCATTGGAATCAGGGCAGAAACCATCTGCCTGCACGCGTGGGAATACACATGCATGTGCGCGTGCATACAGCATGCGTCGGCCCAGGGACAGGATCCAACCCCTCAGCACTGCTGGGTTGTCTTTCCTCCTGCCTTATTTACTTGCCACCGGTGACGTCCAGACTGGGGCTAAATCCTGCATATCCCCTGCGTGCCAGCATCCCGCAGCAGGCGGGATGACTGTGCTACTGGGTAAAACACAGGTACCCAGGCAGTTTTCACATGTGTACATGCACGTGCCCCTCTGTGCACAAGGTTCTGTGTGTGTGCAGGTTGTTGTGCATCCATGGGCATGAGTGATGGCCATGGCATACACGCTAAGCACGTGGGAGAAGGATGCAGCAGGTGTGTTCCTTATATGCACGTTACCATGCACATACATGCACAGGAACATGTAGCCATACAGACACACAGGGGCCAACCCCATGTGGGTATGCGCAAGCATTTTGTGGGGTGCATGTGCTTCAGCATGGGTCATTGTATTTTTTTTTCCAAAGTTTGTGTGCACAGACGTGGGGAGACATGGTTTTGCCTGGCCCCTGTGTGTCTGTATTGGTACGTGTTCCTGTGCATGTATGCGCATGGTCACATGCGTATGCGGACCATGCCTGCTGCATCCTTCTCCTGTGTGTTTACTGTGTACCCATGTCTGTTCGTGGGTGTGGGTGTGCTTTCTGGTGCATGTGCGTTGCTGCAGGGCCTTGGTCTGGGTGGCTGCAGGCTCAAGCATGATTCTGCATGTTTGCGTGGGGCCGGAGTCACACGTGTGTGCATGATGGGTGCAGGGGAGCATTGCTGGGCTCTGTCGTGATGCTGCTGTGTGAGTTGCAAGGGGTGCGAGTGCAACCCTGTCCTGGCACCCCTGCCTGTCTCGGTTTGCCGAAGGAGGGAAGATGGAGCAGGTACCGCACGGTGCCAGACGTTTTTTCTTCATAAACAAGGGTGCTTGAGGCCAATTGGAGCATGAATAATTCCCGTGGCAGCCAATGGCTGAGTGCTGGCTCCATCGCAGCGCTTGCCCGCAATGGAGGCCAAACCTGCCGGGGCTGCGCGTCGCGTCGAGGGGGAAGGGAGAGGGAGGGCTTAGCGCAGGGCTGGGGCTGCGCTATAAATCGAGGTGAGGGGCTGAGCCAGCGCAGAGCTCTGCTTTGCCCCAGCCTGCTGCACTGCTGTGCCCCACGCCAGGACCCCGTGCTCGGCCCACCCTACCTGCGCAGCCTCGTCCACCCGGTTCCTCACCATGCCTGAGTGCTGGGATGGGGTAGGTACCACCATTCCTGTGCTTGCTGCCCTCCCTTCCCAGGGAGTTTTGCCCCAGTACCTCCCCTGTTCACCCAGGCTGGAGCTTTGCACCCAGCAGGGCTTGGCATGGGCCAGGCAGGCGTTGCTGCCGGGAGGTACCTGCTGCTGGGGAGCTGTTCCTTCCCCAAGCCCCGCTGCCGCATCCCTGACATGCCGCAGATTTCGGGGACGCATTGTCCTTGAGCATGTCCTCCCCGAGCCCAGCAGAGATGCTGTGCTGAGGCTGAGGGTGAGTGAGCGCAGCTGCAGCAGCTGTGAGCTGTGCTGGGGCTGACTGCTGATGGGGGAGGAGGCGTGCTGCCCCTTCCCCACCCCCAGAGTTGTAGAGGGAGAGGGTCTCTTGCTGTTTTGAAGCAATCCTTTGGATGCCTTCTGGCCTCTGCGCTGATGGCAATATCCGATGGCAACAGGCTAGTGTGGAGGGGGGTGAGCGAGGTGGGAGCACTGCAGTGGCGAGCGGGTAACCTGGACAGGGCTGGGGTCTCTCAGGCAGCTATGGGTGCTGTGACGCCCGCACCCCTCCTCGCTGGGGCCATGGGTTGTCACTGCCCCCCCCCCGCCTCGCTGCCTGCATCCCCTGCATCCCGAGCCTCTCCTCCTCAGTGAGCATCCCTGCGGCAAAGGGCAGGGCTGTCGTACCCAGCGATGCTGCAGAGGCTGCACCACGAGCAGGGATGTGCCTGCCGTGCGTTTGGGGGGTGGTGGCAGTGCTGGGGAAGGAGCTGCCACCTTGGGCGTGTGATTTTGGGGTAGGGTTGGAGACTGAGCTGTTGGGGCTGTGATGGGGACTGTGGGCATGGTGATGGCAAGGAGGCAGCCCTGTGCCCAGGATCAGACCACATGGATGCCTCCTGCTCTGTGACGTGGGGTCAGGCCCTTCCTCTGCCTCAGTTTCCCCATGCATTGTTGCAGGGCAATGTCCCTGCTCATCGCCTGCTGCCTGATACAGCCCCGGGGAGCGGAAGGACAGCTGATGAGGGCTGGGGACAGCGTGCCCTTGGGGAGCCGAGCACTGTCTCCACAGAGCCCTTGAGCTGCCCTCGGGCGCTGCGTCCCCCCGGGGACAGTGGATCTCAGTGAGGGGAGGCACTGCAGTGAGGAGATCCTGTCCTCATGCGGTTCCTCCCACCTGAGGCCCGTGTCCTTCAGAGTCCTTGGCAGTGTGCAGCCCACGGGAGCATCCCTGTACCCGCTCCCCTCCCTCTAGTCCATCCATGGGGCTGCCAGTACCCGCACCGAGGACTGTGCCGGTTGGGCACCTTGCCAGCATCCCCTGCCCAGCCCTGCTCGGCGTGCGATGCTCCTGCACCCGCCAGATCCCAGCTTCGAGGTCACTGCCACTGGGCTGGCTGGCAGGCATGGGCATCTGGAGGGGATCCCTGGTCCCTAGGCAATGCGTTGGTCAGCACCTGGGAATGCAGCCTCAGTTTCCCTTGCTGGCTGGGGACAATGGCTGTGAAGGTGAGGCTGGAGCCCTCCCAGCCAGGGAAACTGAGGCACGGGGCAGTCTTGGTCTCTGTATGGGGGCACAGCCATTTCAGACCAAGGGATTTTAAAGTTACTTTAGCTGTCATTTTGGAATCAGGCTGCAGCATTTCCTGGGGTGGTGTCCAGGGTCTGACCTCTGCCTGTTTGTCCCAGGCACAGCGAATCCAGGCCAGCTAGGCCATGCTGTGATCCCCCACCCTGTTGCCAAAAATCCCTCGGTCTCAGGCCCTCAAAGATCTCCTGTCCCATCCTGTGGTCCACCTGTCCTGTCCTTCAATCCTCCTCTCCCAAGCCCTCTTAGATCATCCCATCCCATCCCAAACCTTTATCCCTTGATACCATCCCATGATACACCTGTCCAATCCTAAATCCTGTTATCCTATTCCAAGTCCTTCCTTCATTCCCTTCCCTTCCCTTCCCTTCCCTTCCCTTCCCTTCCCTTCCCTTCCCTTCCCTTCCCTTCCCTTCCCTTCCCTTCCCTTCCCTTCCCTTCCCTTCCCTTCCCTTCCCTTCCCTTCCCTTCCCTTCCCTTCCCTTCCCTTCCCTTCCCTTCCCTTCCCTTCCCTTCCCTTCCCTTCCCTTCCCTTCCCTTCCCTTCCCTTCCCTTCCCTTCCCTTCCCTTCCCTTCCCTCCTTTTCCCTTCCCTTCCCTTCCCTTCCCTTCCCTTCCCTTCCCTTCCCTTCCCTTCCCTTCCCTTCCCTTCCCTTCCCTTTCCTTCCCTTCCCTTCCCCTCCCTTCCCTTCCCAGGAAGCCAGGTCAGTGGAGGCTGGGAGCATTTGTATGTGATTTGTCCTGCCTTCTGTCACCGCTGAGATGCCCAAAGCTGGGGTTTTTCCCATGATGGCTGCTCCTCCTTCCCTTGTGCTCCCATGACACCCAGCCACGTGGAGAAGCAGTGGTGAGGGGTGGGATGACAGGGCAGGAGAGGATGTCTTGGGGCAGGCAGGTGTCACCCCATCTCTCCTGTTCCCCCAGGAACATGACATTGAGACCCCCTACGGGCTGCTGCACGTGGTCATCCGGGGCTCACCGAAGGGAAATCGCCCGGCCATCCTGACATACCACGATGTGGGCCTCAACCGTGAGTGCTGGTCCCTGGGCCATGGGGCGCAGGGGCAGGCGGGAGCAAGCCTGGGGCTGCACAGGGTGCCAGGATGTCGGCCAAAGCCCCTGGCTCAGCTTATTTGCCTCTTCCCATGGAGGGTCCCCAGGCTGCATTGGGTCTCCCCCGGCATCTGAAAGCACCAGGAGGGTTTGGATGCTCAGCCAAACCCAAAGCCTGGGCCAGGCACAGCCAGGAGTTCTTGCCCACCCCGTGTCCACCCACTCACGCCAGGCAGGGATGGGATGTGGGGGATGCTGGGTCAGTCCCCGCCGCCGCTGCCAGCCTGCTGGTATTCAGAGCATGGACCTGGCTGGCAGCAGGGCATGGAGGGGGCCGAAGGTGACAGGGAATAGCAGGGAAGAAGGGACCCTGAGGGGCAGGGAAAGAGGGATGCTGAGCCGGGACTCTGGATTTGGGGATGCTGTGCTCTCTGTTAGCCTGCAGCCTTGGACCTGCACCCCAGACCTCTTGCCCAGGCTGTGCCCCCTGGGTAAGCCAGGATGCCCAGTGCCCTGTGAGCAGGGAGAATCATCTCCCCTTCCACTGGCGGCTGAGGCTGAGTCACTGGCATGCTACGTGAACCGCCTCTCCATCACAGCAGCACTCTTGTGTCCAGGGATGCATCATGTTGGTTGCAATGGACCTTACAACCTGCCTTACCCCCATGTTTTGGGAGGGATGGCCCAGCACCGATGCCATGGGTGGCAGCATCCTCCAAGCCCCGGCAATGGCTATATCCTGCTGCAATGGTGGTAGCCCGTCCACAGCAGTGCTGAGGCTGTTTCTTTGACTGTTTCCAAGCAGGGACATTTGCAGCCATTTCTCAAATCCCATGTTTGCTTGAGCCCTTTCTGGGAATTTTAGATAGGGCTGATAACACTCTGAGCTGCTAATCCCACTGCCTGCTGGGTGGTCCTGCAGCTCCGGGCTTTGCATCCCCCAGCCCCATCCCTCCAAGAAGACGAGGCTCACCCAAACTCCTCGTCCTCCTGGCTGTGTCCGTCCATCCCCATGCCTCCCAACACCAGTAGGGATGCAGACCTTGCTAACAGTGGCTGTGGTCTCTGCTGTAGGGTCAAGGAGCCTGGAGGGAAAGGGATAGGAGGGCTTTGATGGCATGTCACCTCCCGGCTGAAGGGCAGTGGGAGGGCAGGCAACCTCTCTCCATGCTCCCCTGGCCCACCAGGCCCCCGTGCTGGGGTGTTTCGTCTCTGATCCCTGCCTGCCCTTTGACAGACAAGCTTTGCTTCAACACCTTCTTCAACTACGAGGACATGCAGGAGATCACAAAGCACTTTGTGGTGTGCCATGTGGATGCGCCGGGCCAGCAGGCAGGAGCCTCGCAGTTCCCTCAGGGGTAGGTGCCAGCTTTGGGGGCTCACTCTGCCTGCCGGGATGTCACCTCCCTGCCCACTGGGTTGTCACTGCTTGGGCAGTAATGCCCTGCCTGTGGGTCTCTCTGAACTGTATCAAAGCCTGTGGCAGCCGACTGGCCCAGGGTGGTCAATGGGGTGGTTTGCAGGTGGGTGGCATTTCCCTGCCCACTTTCGGCAGCCCAGCTGCCCTGTCCCAGCCTTCCCACTCTGCGTGGGTCCCATAACCGCTGTCCTGTGCCTCCCTGTGCCGCAGGTACCAGTACCCATCAATGGACCAGCTGGCTGCCATGTTACCCAGCGTGGTGCAGCATTTCGGGTGAGTCAGCCTCTCCTCCATGGCTGCTGGCTGAGGGTGCTGGGCAGGGAGGTGGGCAGGAGGCAAGGGTTTGGGGCTGGGGGAATTGTCCCTGTAAGCTGGCACCCTGCATGTCTTCTTGTGCCCCAAACTGTGGGTGGAGCAGTGCCCCAGGCAACCCACGCTGGCACCCACTGTCCCTCCATATGCACCTCTCTGCTTTCCAGGTTCAAGTACGTGATCGGGATTGGTGTTGGGGCAGGAGCCTACGTGCTGGCCAAGTTTGCGGTGAGCCTGGGGCTGGAGTGGGCTGGCCCTGAGCTGACTGTACCTGCTGTCAGCCCGGGGCATGGGGAAGAGTAGGAGCTGATGCCCCTTGGCAGGCTGTGCTGCTGTGAAGGTTCCTGGAGGGCCGGGGCGCCAGGATGGCAGTGCTGTGGCCATGGTAGCCAGGCAGTCTTGCCACAGGTCTCCCATTGCTCCCAGGACAGGGCCATGTCAACCCCGTGCAATGCCTGTGCAGTGGGCAGTGGTGCTGGTGGGGGGCTGCCCCTCAGTCTCCCCTTCCTGCTGAGCGTCACCCCTCTTGCTCACTGCAGCTCATCTTCCCCGACCTGGTCGAAGGACTGGTCCTCATGAACATCGACCCCAACGGCAAAGGCTGGATTGACTGGGCAGCTGCCAAGGTGAGCAGGGCCCCGACCCCCCGTCCCGTCCCTGGCAGCTCCCTGGGGCATGAACCAGCCACGGCGGAGCTGTAACTCTCTTGTGCTCCCTCCGCAGCTCTCTGGCCTCACCAGCACACTGCCGGACACTGTCCTGTCCCACCTGTTCAGCCAGGTAAGGGCTGCGCATCCTGCCGGCCCCCTGCCACCAGCCCCCTACCCAGCATCCCAACCGGGTCACCCGGGCTGTGCCCTGCCCTGCCTGCCGGGTGCCACAGTGCCACTGGACCTGCCCCATGCCCAGGGATGGAATTAGCCAAGCCCTGCCTGCATCCCTCCTGCCTGATCCGGGGATTAGCCTTGATGAGTGTGCGACTCATGCCCGTGTCCTGCCTGGGTGTGCTGCTTGCAGCACCACTGTGCCCAGCTGCATTGCCCAGCACCCTCCTCCTCTGCCCCCCTTGCTGGCACAGCATGGGCAGGCCTGGGGGAGCGGGGTGTCTCCACGGCACCCAGCAGCGCCTGCCCTGATCTTCATCTCCTGCTGGCACAGGAAGAGTTGGTGAACAACACAGAACTGGTGCAGAGTTACCGGCAGCAGATCGGCAGTGTGGTGAACCAGTTCAACCTCCAGCTCTTCCTCAACATGTACAACAGGTGAGCACCCCGGGTGGCCCTGCCAACAGGCTGGCCCCCTGTCTGCGCCGGGGTGAGGGGCTGCAGCGCTGGTGGGTGGCCCTGAGGGCACCATGGGAGCCCTGACCCCTTTTGGGTGCTGCCATCACCCTCCGGTGCAGGCAGGCAGCAGTGCAAAGTTGGCCACCAGTGCTGGCCAGGGATGTGGAAGTGGTGGCACCTGTGCTAGAGCCTTACCATGTCCCAGAGCCCATGGCTGTGGGTGCACGTCCCCTGGTCTCCTCCTGCACGGGGTGCTGGCACAGGCCTGGGGAAGGGGGCAGAGATGCTGTCCCATGTGTAGAGGGGGTTGGGAGCATTGCTACTCTGCATCCCGTGGTGCAGGGTCTGCTTGGGTCATGGCAGAGATGGCCATGGGGTCCTCCATCCACAGGGTGCCAGGACAGTGGGGCTGGGTGCTGCTTTCCAGAGCTGGCAGTGCCCCAGCTCTTGTGCTATGGCATTGGTGGCAGCACCTGCCCATGGCCTCACACTGGCCCTCTTTTTCCTTCATCAGCCGCAGGGACCTGGACATCAACCGGCCTGGGACTGTGCCCAATGCCAAGACGCTGCGGTAAGAGTCGCACTGGCGTGGCATAGCGGGGGTCCCAGGGCAGCGGAGTCCAGCCAGGCCAAGCCCTGACTGTGCTCCTTCCTCCTCCCACTTCCAGCTGCCCCGTGATGCTGGTGGTCGGAGACAATGCGCCTGCTGAAGAGGGGGTGGTGAGTGATGGGGTAGTGCCTGCGGGGTGGCATGCAGACAGTGCCCACGTGTGGGTGTGCTCATGCTCACTGCCTGCTCAGACACACGTGAGGTCCTGTGTGCGGGAGTGTGCTGATGTGCAAACCTACCTGCTCGTGTGAGCATGTGTGCATGTGCATCTGTGCATGGTCGCCACACCTGGAAAACCTCCCCTTCCTCATATGCCCAGACGTGCTCACAACATGCATGCTCTGATGTGTCGACACACCCCCTGCTTGGCCATATGCACCCAAACAGCTGCTAGCACATGCGTGTGCTTGCACACATCCACATGGTTGTCCACACTTGCACAATCAGCCTCAGGTACTGTGCAGGTGGCCACATTTGTACATAATGTGTAACTGCATGCACACACCCCCCACCTCCAGCACATGTACCTCTGTGCATATGCACATGAGCACACTTGTGTGCTTGTACACGTGTGTGACACACAGGATGCCTCACCAGCCGCTCTCCCCTATCTTTCCAGCCCCCATCCTTGCCCAGACGCTGCCTGGCAGGAGGAAGGTCCCCTCTGTCCCATGGCAAGGGATGGTGGTTCTGCAGGCTCAGTGCTTGCCTAGCACCCTATCTCCACCTGGCTGGGGTGGGATGTGCCAGCTGGAGTGCCATGGGCCAGTGGCAGTACCCGTGGGCAACTTCTGCCAGGCTCAGGGCACCCCAGGGTGCTAATATCATCCCTCTCACCTGCAGGTGGAGTGTAACTCCAAGTTGGATCCCACCAACACCACCTTCCTGAAGGTAGGCGGGTGGCAGGGGGCAGCTGGGCGGTCCCTCCTGCCCATGAAGTGCCCCATTGCCCTCTGCCCCAGGGTTGCAGGGTGTCCCCCTCTCCCCGTTTGAGGCCCGTCCTGGCCACAGGACTGGGGACAGGTGGGGAGAGCAGTGTGGCCCCAGCAGTGGCATCCTGCAAGCAGGTACCAGGGGACAGGGTGGGCAGCAAAGGCACCCTCCCGTACTAAGCAGGACCTTCTCTCTGCAGATGGCTGACTCCGGTGGGCTGCCCCAGGTCACACAGGTGAGCCCTCACAATTTCCCCAGTTAACTGGGTACACTGGGCCCTGAGACATGCACGAGTTCTGTCCATGGCTAGCAGGGGATGGGCTGAGGTGGGCACAGGGGTCTTTGGCAGGGGCTGCCAGAGGCAACTCAGGGCTAAGTGGGGATCTCGGCCCTGGTGCTGCCTCAACTCAGCGTGCTCTCTCCCCGCAGCCTGGCAAGCTGACCGAAGCCTTCAAGTACTTCCTGCAAGGCATGGGCTACAGTGAGTGCCAGGGATGGGCAGGGGGCTGGCACATGCCTGTGTGTGCACATGTGTGTGTGCCCGTGTGTGCGTGTGCTGACCCTGCCACAGGAGAGAAGCCTGGCACCCCCGCGTGCCCGTCCTGATGGAAAGCTGCACGTGCGTCTGTGGCGTTGTATGTGCAGGTGCGCAAGATGTCTGTCTGTGCATTCGTAGGGGTGCCAGACGTGCAGGCTCTGTGTGCACACAGATGTGTGTACAAAGGCTCTGTGTGTACATACGTGTGTGGACAGGATCTCTGTGCATGCACGCACACTTACATGTCTGTGGGCATGCACAAGCAGGGGCTGTCTGTGCACACAGACGTGCAGAGTCCATGTGCACAAGTCTGCGTGCATATGTGTGTGCGTAGGTCCGTGGGCACGTGTGTGTGTATGCGTGTCTGTGCAGGTCTGTGTGCGTACCCGTGTGTGCACACATGCGAAGGTCCACGTACACACGTGTGTGTTTGCAGGTCCACATGCACGTGTGTCTGTGTGTGTGCAGGTCTGTGTGCACACGTGCAGTTCCGTGTGCACGCACACGTGGGGCTGGGCAGGGGCTCCTGGCCCCGCAGAGCGGCCAGCACAGCTGACGCTCTCTTTCTGCCCTCCCTGCCCTTCTCCCGCTCCACCCCTGCCAGTCGCCCACCTGAAGGATCGGAGGCTGAGTGGAAGCACAGGTACCGCTCAGTGCTGCTCGGCCCGTGCCTGCTGCTGCATGGTGCCCGCCTGGCCTGTGCCCTCGAGCTGCCTGGGCACCTTTGGGAGCAGCCTGGGTGCGGGGCTGGCCTTCCCCAGCCAGGTGCCCTCCGCCCTGCTCCACTTTGCCTGAGATGGCACCCTGAGCCGGGTCTGGAGGCTGAGAAAGGGCATTCAGAGAAGTCCCCCCCGATGCAGGCACAGTCTCGGCAGTGTGCCCACTGTGCTCTCCTCCAGCCAGCCAGGAGCTGTGCCTGCTGGGCATCCTGGCTGGAGGAAGGTGTCACCTTCCTTGCACACACTGGGGAGCCAGGAGAGCTCCCATCCCGGCTCACTTCTCTGCAGTGTGACGGCCAGAGGTCCCCACTGCCTTGTGCTCCGTGGTCACATGCCTGGGAGATGTGCCCGGCACATGTGCCAGGGCACCCTATCCCTGCCCCGCTGTCCCGTGCCAGCCTGGAGCTGCTCATGTTGTCACAGCACCGCATGCTGCAAGCTTGTGCCTGGGGTCATTCGCATCAGGGAGTGGGACCGGCAGCTTTGCTTGTGTGAGGCAATGTCGGCTCAGGTCCTTCTGGCTTTTGGGGGGAGTTGAGCACCCTGGCCATCTCTCTGTACCCGTGCAGTGCCATCCGCCAGCATGACCCGCCTGGCACGCTCCCGCACGGCCTCCCTCACCAGCGCCAGCTCAGTGGATGGCACCCGCCCACGTGCCTGCACCCACTCGGAGAGCACCGAGGCCATGGGGCAGATCAACCACACCATGGAGGTATCGTGCTGAGGTCCACACCCGCTGCCGACGTCTCCTCCAGAGCCATCTCCCATCCGTCAGCATCCCGCCAGCACCCACCTGCCCCGTGGACATCCTCTACCAGGGCCCTCGCTCCTTTGGGATCGATTTGTCTTCTTTGCTGTTGGCCTCATCCCTTTGTCTGGTACCGGAGAAGGAGAGGGGCTTCACTTCACTGCCTCCTGGCTCCGGCTCCTGGCTTTGTCCAGCAGTCACATGTGGTTCTGCATTGGTCCTCACCCTCCCTGGCACTGGCTTGGCCCTGGCTTGGGAGGGTGGGTGGTAGGGGGACAGGGCCAGGATGAAGGAGCAGGACGGGGTGCTGAGATGGGGACGGGATGGTGCGATGGGGCAGGACAGCAGGCTGTGGGCAGAACAGCAGGATGTGGAGAGGACACAGAAGGTAGATTGGTCCCCCAAGGTCAACTGACGGCTGGCCAAGCCAGAAGGAGGACAGGAACAGGGAGTGGTGCTCACTGGGAGGTCACTGGGCCCTTCCCTGGGGATGCAGCTTCCATTTCTCCCTGCTGGCCCTCCCTGGGGAGAGCTAGCATGGGATCCCCCAGCACACCCAGGACCTGGTGTCCCAGAGCCAGCTGAGCATTGTGAGAAATTGCACCCCAAACTGTCCTCTCGCCCTGGTCATGTACCCTGAGGGCTGCCCCGGGGCAGGGGTAGAGGGCTCAGCCCTGCTCCAGAAGCCATCAGGGCAGGAGGGTGGCATGGGTGTCCCGCTGCCTCTGCCCATGCCCTCGCCCGTGGTGGCACTTCCTTGGTCCCTTGTTGCAAGAAGGACAATCGCCACCTGCCACCAGAAATGCACCGGAGGGGGAAGGGGGGCTGTGTGCCCTGGCTTGCTCTGTCCCTGCCACACCGGCAGTTCCACTCGCAGCTCTTGGGCTGAGGCCGCCAGGGCTCAGAGGCCACCGGCTTTGGGGACATCACATGGCAAATCCCCCCTCCGGTTTCGCCACAGCCCGTGGGTGTCGCTGCGGTGGAGCCATTAGCAATAAGATGAGACACTCCTCCCCTGCAATGCTGGGGAGCCCTCAGCACTCTCTGCCCTGCAGGGTGCATCGCTGCAAGGTGCTGGCAGTGTGGGGCGACCCATGGAATGTGGGGAGCACCCCAGTGTCTGGCTCTGCCCACAGGCTGGCTTTGCCCACAGAGCTGGCCAGAGCCATCATGGCCCCCCCGAATCCACTCCCTCCCCAGCATCTTGCCTGCGCACTGAGCGGGGTGTCTCTCAAGGGCTTGGCTCCCCCTGAGCCGCGGGGTCCCATCCGGCCACCAGCTACAGGTGGATCCAGCCCCTCGCGCTCGGCACGGACAGCCGCGTCATCGCGTAACCCCGCCATCGGCCACCCAGCCTCTGCTGCTGCCCCTGGCCTGCCCCCCCAGCAGCAGAGCCCGGCTCCTCCTGCACCTGGGGTGAGGGAGCCCCTGGCTCTGGCGATGGGTGCTCAGGTCTTTGCGGGTGGTCCATGGGGAACCCGAGCAGGGACCTGTAAGGGACCCACTGGGTGCCACCATCTGGACGAGCAGAACCAGCCCACTGGGAGCAGGTCCCACCCAGCGCCCCAAAAGCACTTGCCCCCCAGACCCCGTGCCTGCTGCCCAGCAAGGGGCACAGGTGTCCCAGGGCTACCAGTGAGTGTATGAGGGCTTTTGGCCCCGAGACCTGTGCCCCACCCAGCCCCTCCCACATTGAATGGCCACCCCGAAACACCAGTGTCCCCATTTGTCCCCCACTTTGTTCTGCCGTGTGCTTCCTTCCCAGTGTGACTCTGAAAGCTATGTAGCTCCTTTTTACTGTAGATACCGCTGCGATCTCTTGTTTTCTCAGCGTGTCCTTCCAGATGATATATATATAAATACCTATACATAATATATATAAGGGTTTGTCCGGTCCCTGACCTTTTTGGGTTCATCCCCCGTTGTATTCTCATCCAAGCGGTGCTGTGTAGTTCCGCTGGAGGTGGTCTGGCCGTGCTCGCCTTTGGTTCCTCACCTTGGTTTTGTTGGTTGGTTTACTTTTCCCTGGTGGTTTGTTCTTTTGATTTTTGTTGGTTTTCCTTTTTTCCCGGTCACAGCGGAATTTAATGCATTTTTCAGTCTGAGCGCAACCTGGTTTCATTATGGCGGCATCAAGGCTGCAGCACTCACGAGACGGCAATACGTAAACCGGATTTAACTAACTTGTTGCTGTAGAGAGGATTTACTGTGTTGGAAAAAAACCAACAAACTAATAAAGATGTTAAGAACCTGCTGTGCTCTTTTTAACATACTGCAGGGAAACGGGTCTGAGCCCATCCTGGGCCTGCCTGCAGAGATCTGGCAGGCAGGGAGAACAAGGGGCACACCTTGGCCACCAACCCCACCAGGGGCTGCACTGCTGGGAAAGGGGGACCAGAGAGGAGCCCAGGACCCCAGGGTGCATGTGGATGGGAGCTGTGGGGTGCTTTGGCTTTGGGGCAGCCATAAGCAGAGTGTCCCATATCTTGGAAGTGGATGGAGACTGGAAAGATGCCAGTTGTGGCCCAGTGAGGTTGGATCCAAGGGGTGTCCACTGAGGGAGGAAAGACGCGTGGCTGCACAACTCTGGGGATCATCAGGGTCCTCAGGAGATCCAGCCTCCCTGTCGTCTTCCAGGACTGCAGGCTCCCTGTTTGTCTCCCTATCAAGGTCTGAATGTCATGGGCCACAGCCCTTTCTAAGTGCATGAAGCCCTCTCTCTGGGAAGGATCCCCTCCCTGCATCCTAGCCCCATCCCTGCTCCAGTGTGTCAGTGTCTGCCTTGTACTGGTCCCGGTCCCTGAAGAGGGTCCCAGAGCCAGGGCATGGAGGGAGAGTGACTCTGTAGTCCACACACATGGTTGCCTGGGGTGTGTGGAGAAGAGCCTGGACACGTGGGGATGGAGTGCAAACCGCCAAGGCTGAGCTGAGATGTGGGCAGGCAGCCTGGGAGCCTTTCTTGGCTGGTTCAGCTGGAGGGCTCTGCTGGTTTCCCTGCCTTTGGTTCTTCCTCTGTCCTGCTCCAGCCTTGAGGCTCCTCTCTTGCTGGCCCCTTTGTCCTTCTGCTTTGGTTTTGGGGGCCTCCCTCCTGCCCCTTCTTTCTCTTTCCAGCATTGGGCTCTCCCTCCTCTGATCTTGGGATTCTCTGGCAGGGATGTCTATTTGGGCCCCACTCTCTGCTGGCCCGAACCCCCAGCCCCTGCCTGGGTGAGCCTCATCTGGGTGGAGGAAGACTGGAATAGTCCTGGTGGGGCTGGGATGGGTTGTCTTCTGCCTGGCTGTAGGACTGGAGACCATTGTTGTGGTGTCAGGGCAGCTGCAGCTGGGATAGCTGAGCTGCTGGGAGTGGAATGGCCATGTGAGGACTTGACTATGGGCAGAAATTCGTGCCATGCCACTAGCCCATTATTGCCTCCATTGTGAATAATTATCTGGTACTGCCTGCTTACGAAAGAAGGCTGTTTATCTTCCTCCCACTGCGTCCAACACAAAGCAGTTTGCATGATGTACCATGTCAGCCAGTACATCCTCCTGTCCCACAGCACAAAATGGGGTCGTCATACTGCCCACCGAATGTGCCCACTGGCTATGTCGGCAGCCTGGGACAGCTGTGCTCTTAATGAAAGCAACTTAGTTGAGCACCAGGGATACGGTCACTACATATAGCTATATACTGAGGGAGATGGGAAAGATCTTCATTTGACCAGGAGATCTGCAGGCATAAATGTAGATAATTCTGCTAAATGAAGCAAGTGATACGATGAATTACTGGAACGAGAACATCTCATCATGCAAGTTTACAGTGAAAACATAGGAACTTAGGGAAAGAGTTGAGCTGGATTTGAGAATCTTTGCTGCTGAAGTGGAGGAGTCTATGCAGTCAGTACAATGAACTCAACTGAGAACAAGTTCCTCACTGAATCTAGGCGATGGTCTTACCATAAAATGGAAAGAATTAGCCCAGTTGTATTAAGATCTCTGAGAATCTCATCTTGAATACAGTGTACAAGTTTTGGTAACCTCTTTGCAAGTCGAATAAGAATAAATGAAGAGAAGAGCTGTTAAGGTATGGGGAACAGTGATCCAATTAACGAAGAGAAGGTTGGCTCATTTGTTGGAATGTTTAGCTTAGTGAAATGAATGCTGGATTATGGACCATAGACCACTAGGGATAACTGAGAGTTGAAGAAGCTCAGTGAAAGGAACTGGTAAGAGAAGACCCAAGAGTGTGCAGGTGCAAACAAGTATGAAGACCCATGTTGGCACGTTAGAAGGCTCCTACCCAACGGTGCGTTGACTTCGGAACAATTTTTTCATGTAAAGCGGCACGAAACCAGCTGGTGGCAGTGTGGAACTTGGTTTAGAGAGGAAGTTCTGTTGCGTGGCTGCCCAACAGGAATCATGATGCAGGAGGCTCTCATAGGACAGTTTCTCTTATCAGTGGCTCTTAGCTATGAGCTTTATTTCATTAGGTAATCAATTGCAGCTGTCTGTTGCCTGGACTACAGTTAGTTTTGTCCTACAAGCAGTGAACTAGACAACAGTTTAGTGTATCTTCTAGCAAGCATAACATTTAAGACCTGGGAGGACTGTCACCCTGCTAGGAGCAGAGTTAATGAATCTCTCAAATACTGCAGAAAAAGCTACTTGGGCCATTCCACCATATTTACTCTCTTTCTTGTAGAAGGAAGAGCTTATGAGGTTGTTCCATTTCCTTAACTTCTTCCCAGTATAAGAGAAGCCAAGGAGAGGGTGAGCCTTTCTATCTGCTCCTTTCTCTCCTTCATCGGCTTTCAAGACAGAAGTAAGGACCAGAGAAGAGTGGGCCATTGCTGAGGCGGTGGTCTGACATGGGTATTAGACACTTGCCTGATGATCTAGTGATCAGGTTTTGTGAGCAAGAGGAACTTAAAGCCCAGTGGAATGCCAGTTCCAGCAGCAGCTTCTCCTCCTCTTCCTGCAGAGTCTGCCAGATCCCTGGGCTGTGTTGTTGGAGTAAGAAAACGGACTTTGAAGATACTACGAGTGCTGGGGAAACAGGAAAGCTGCAAATGAATTAATTCTTGTCCAGCTTTAAGGCAAGTGTGGAGTCTGTAGGGGTGGGGTTTTTTTGTGTGTTTATGGCCTCAGCAGTTTCCAGTACTAACTACATGGGGCTGCTGCTTACAACGGGGTGTTATTTTCACCTTCCTTTCTCTAGTACTTGGCACCAACTTTGTTTTACTCTCTGTGTTAACAGATTTTTTCACATAAGCAATTTTTAGACAGTAGTTCAAAAGAGAAGAAGTAGATTACTGAAAAATAGTTGGAAAGTTCTTAGAAAAGGGGCTGCCTATTTCCTTAACATTCATGGGCAGGATTTACAAGTCTTGCAGATCTCCTACGCTTCCAAAGTTTTACACTCGCATTTTGAATAGCATAGTGATTGCTGCATATTATTATTTGGGTAGTACAAGCTCACTGCAAAACGAGGCATTCTTCCCCAGGGAGAAATGGGGAGGCAGAAGCATTAGGCATTCAAGTGCCCCATTTCTGTACTTTTCAGCTGGGTACATCTCACGTGCACAGGAATGTCCTTCTGCTGTTGGCTCTTCGGGTGGCGTTTGAGCTTCTGCTTCACACGCAGCCTTTGGCAGAGAGTGGGGACCCGCAGGGCTGGGGCTGCAGCCAGTGCCCTGACTGCTGGGTTGGTGGGGTCATTCCTCATCCAGACATTGCTTCTCTTCCCTGGAGGGTACGCTGACTGGCTCACTCCTAGCTTTGCAGTTTTAAAGTCCTTCTCACCTCAAACAAATTATCCCTTTCAGGCCTTTTGCACTCCTAATAATCTTATTTGTATGTGACAATTGCAGCAGAAAGTGTTACTTTAACCATCAATATTTGTAACCAGACATGCAACTGAACACTGCATAAATCCTGAAATGGAATTTCTGCATGTTCGGTTCTCTACGTGATCTCAGAAAACACCATTTAGCCAAGAAAGCATGAAGACAAATCCAGCAATACCTATCTAATTTGATTTTTCCCTTCACTGAACCTGTCTCCCGACAAACAATTAGTGGATGACCATTATTTCTTGTTCTCACTGCTGGTAATTTAATTTGCTTCTTCATTTTAATTAAAAAAATATTATGTGTGGACACATATTTAGCTAACGGTCACAAGAGCATTCCAGGCACCTTTAGAAGGCCTTGAACAGAATAAACAAGAAGACAAAAAAAGAAAGATGCCAATTAGAAGAACACAGGTGTGCATTCCACGATAAAGGGAACTTGGCACAAAGAACCTCAATTCGGCAGTTTATCTTGACCAATTAGACTGAGACAAGTTTCGCATGTTTTAGTTGATATAACCAATTATGTCCTATGTTTATGTGCGTGTACAGAGTTAGTATAACCAATTATATCTTATGTTTATGCACGTGTACAGTGTCAATATAACCAATCATATTTTATGCTTGTGCACGTGTACAGTAACTTTGCAGAATATGTGACTATAAGTATGTGTGTGTTTTAGCAATAAAGGGTCGTCTGTTGTCTGCTTTCAAGATTACAGGCATCCGTCTACTTCAATCTCCTCAATTATGAAGCTAATTTTTAAGTTATCGCACTTTGCAGATCTATTGAGTCCTCCCCACAGAGAGGACAGAACCGCGTACAGCTAAAATCAAAATCATTAGCTGATCGGTTACTTTGGGCAGGATTAGTAGGCATGCCTCTTTACTCCCAGTCAGGTGCCCTACCCACTGCTCTGAACTACCTCTTAAACTTGCAGTTGGAAGCCTAGGAACACAGTGGTAAAAGGAAAACCAATTGGTTGGGAGTAAAGAAGGAAAAGCATGCTATTAAATCCCAAGAAAACCAGCTTTCTGTTTTATCCATATTTCATTTTACTGGCAGCCATGTGAAATCAGAGCCAAACCTGGTATCCTCACATGTACTGCAATCCCTCACTACAGTGCAGACAGAGCCAGAAAGCTGTAATGGAAAGGGACATATGAATTAAAGGTGACATATCCTTGCTTCAGTTAGCACTAGAAAAGGCTTTACCTGAGAAGTTCAGTAGTGACCCAACTCTAAATGTGAAATAATAGCCAGTTGAACAGGCAAGTCCATTAATGGACTTGATGGACTCTTCAGAGCTCAGTCAGGTAACAGCACCCTCAGATGTGGTATTTTACAAGCATCTCATATTTGCACCAGCTACCGTGAGCACAGGAATCCTGATGATAAGCTGGATATCAGAAATACACAACATACTAACTGAAGATTTGATACTGAAGTGTGCAATGCAATCTGACTATCATTCATGGCTTTGGGAGGGAGGGAAGGTCCCTTCGAGCTAAGAGAGTTCACTGTTATCTAGAAACTGAATTTTTTTTCTCCCCAGGGTTGGCAGGTGGAAGGAACAATTCGTTTGTCTGTTTTACACTTCAGCCTTTCACAACTCTGTAAGTATTCCTTCTGCCCTACTTGAACTACTTGCTGAACCTTGAAATTTGGATGGTAAGTAGTGCTCAGCTGGAATGTGTACTACAGCTGGCTAAGAATCTGTACAGATCTCTTCTAAAAGACGGCACCCAGCACGCTTCTCGGTCACCTAATGAAGCAAGGCACATTCCCAGTGAGTCTGCTGCCCCATTAGCATTCAAACACTTGCTGTGGCAGTTCGCATGAGAGTACCTGTGAATGCTTTGCTAAAAAATGACAATGACAATGTACAAGGGAAGGTAGAAGTACAGAGCAGGGATGTGTGTGTGTCTGTGTGTATCCACCTGTGTGTTAGGGAGTGTCTAGACACAACAGTTATCATTCAGTCCAAGTCATCTGAAACAATCAAAACCTGTGCTTGCTAGCGCAGCCTAGGCTGTACTCCCTCCATTATAGTCATGTAAAAATAGCCTCGAGTGCCAAGAGCCATCAAAAAATACTGGATGTTCTGCTGATGCCCTTTGCACTGCAGAAACACTATCCATTTGACTCAATGTCATCTTAGAAATAATTAGTGACACTGGCAAAAATGAGGATTAGTACCATCATGGTATAGCAGGTAAGAAGCTGATTATAGGAGGAAGAGGCACAGAGGGATCTGTAATGACAGCAGAGGATCATTAACTTGCAAGTAAGTTATTTGAGATATTCTTCAGGGACTGCTGTCTGGACTCACCTTACTGCAAATTTCCTTTAACGACTGTTGCGAAAAGTGGAAACACTGTGCAGAAACTTAGTGATTACCTCAATGTTTACAGGTACTGTCCATGGGGAAAAAGATGTGACTCTGAGAACTGGAAGAAGGTATATAAATGTAAGCAGTATAGACTCCAAAGTCATCCCTTCAGCAACAATAGCAAGAATTTCTGCTCTAAGCTGGAGGTCAGTGGTTGAAAACTGCCAAGACAGCCAGGCAAGTGTGCATAACTGGTCCTAACATATCTACATGTCACTAAGAAGACAGTGCTGTGACAAGGGCAAGTGCTTTCACAGGGCAGGTGCAAAGCAAGATCCAGAAGCACAAATCATACTAGTGAGATATCATGTAGGGTCCAGTTCAAGTCCAAGAAAGATTAAATCAATTTGGAACAGGTGCAGAGAAGGACAACTAAAATAATCATAGGGAAGAAGGCAAAACTACAGAAGCTTGACATATTTAGTCTCACAAAATGAAAGCCAAGAGGAGTACAATTACTGTACATGAATACAGTATGAATACTGAAATCCTGAATGGCCATGCTGCCTCAAGACCAAATAGGTTTAAACTGATCACAAATACATTTATGCTGGAGACAGGAAGACATTCAGTTTCCGAAGTGGGGGTTTCGGACCCATCATACTTGATTGCTAGTGTCATAAGGACAAAAAGACCCTGAACCAAACAACAACAACAAAAAAACAACCTTAATTTGTTTTAAGATGTTTCTAGGAAACAAGGAGTCATATTTCATGTGCTGGCCCTGTCTCACATTCCTAGTTTCTATGTTTGAGCTAGAGCACCATGTGTGGACACCAAACTACAGTGTTCCTGGCAGGGATGAGTTTCTGGTCACTGGCACTGGTTCTCCCAGGGGCCTGGCACCTGCTGCAAGGGAAAGGCCATCAGAGAAATTTCTGGAGGGTGTCAGGGATAACACAGGTGCTGGATGGACCAACCTGGGGTGATGCTGTCCTGGATGCACTACTTAAGAACAAGGAAGAATTGGTCAGGGCTGTAATAGTGAATAGGAGCCATGACTGTAATGATCCTGACACAGAGGAGTTCAAGATACTGGGGGAGTTAGGAAGGCGAGTAGCCCTGGACCTCACGAGAGAAAGCTGTGGCTTATTCAGGGAAGAAGTAGGTGGGAGGCAGCTCTTGTGGGACCCAATTGTGAAGGGCAAAGATGCTCAAAAGGGCTAGCAGACCTTTAAAGATAATCTTCTCCAAACACAAAAAAAGTCCATGCTGATGCTTAAGAAAAAAACACAACAGATGTATCAGGAGGCTAGCATGGCCAAACAGGGAATTCAAGGCAGAGCAATACAAAAAAAGATGTATATGGGTGGTGGGAGTTACAACAGATTATGATAGAGGATATAGAAATGCTGCTGAGGTATGCTGAGATGCAATCAGGAAAATGAGAGCTAAGGCAGGGCTGGCAAGGGATATGAGAAGCAACAAGAAGGGCTTCCGCTGCAATGCAAATAGTAAATCAATCATCCCTCCTTGACAATAGGGGGCATCACTGGATTTCCCCGAGTAGATTAGCTAAATATTAAGTTGTGTTACTGGAACAAGACAATATCACACTTTCTTTGATCTCCACCTGCCACCTTGCTCCCAAACTCGGAATCTGATGAATTACAACATGATTGTCTAACCACTATTGAAGTGTATTCCAGCAGACCAGACCTACAGGATGAACCCCTGCCTGATGTGGAAGCAGAGCTCTTCACTGATGGCAGCAGCTATATGCTGGAAGGCCAACAAAGAGCTGGCTATGCAGTGATAACAAATGCCCAGCCATTAGAGACTAAGGCACTGCCTATTAACACATCCGCTCGAAAGGCTGAACTAATAGCATTGACTTGAGCTCTGGAGTGAAGCCATGGAAAAATTTTTAATATATATACAGATTCTAAATATGCATTTGGAGTGGTAAACGTACATGGGGCAATTTGGAAGGAAAGACAATGTTCAACTCACAAGGAACTCCAATAAAATATGGGACTGAAGTTATAAGACTGCTGCAAGTGGTTCTCCTACCAGAGAAGGTTGCAATAATGCATTGTAAAGACGACCAAAAAGGAAATAGTGAAATTATAAAAGATAATCAGAAGGCTGATTGTCTTGCTAAAAAGGTGGCTCGCAAGGAGCCAAAATTTGAAGGAGCTTTAATTCCAGGGCCTCGTTTAGAATTACCACCACCAAAATATACTGAGAGGGAAGATCAATTAGCCGAACAAACAGACAGCTCCAAAAATGAACAAGGTTGGTGGATAACACTATTAAAGCAATTATTGATTCCTGAAAGAATGATGGAAAGTTTGCTCAAGAGATTACATCAGGAGACACATACAGGAGCAGATGCATTGACAATAACTGCAAAAAGAATTTTTTTTGAACCAAAAAATGCAAAGGGTAGCAGAGATGGTAGTAAAGAAGTGTACCATCTGCTGTGCTAATAATCCAAAAATTGGGAAAAAGGTTATAGGAGAAATTGTGATACAAGGAATAACTCCTGGGGAATACTGGCAAATAGATTTTTCAAAGCTACCTAGGTGTAACCAATATAAATGTTTATTGGTACTGGTAGCTACCTCTTCTAGTTGGCCAGAGGCTTTCCCTTGCTGTAACAACAACGCCAGAGAGGTGATTAGAATCTTATTAAAGGAAATAATACTCTGAGCCAGTATTCCCGAGGGAATCTCCTCTGATAATGGGCCTCATTTTATTGCAGAAGTGGTGCAAGGGATTTCTAAATTTTTACAGATTAAGTGGGAATTACACACCCCTTGGAGGCCACAATCAAGTGGAAAGGTAGAAAGAATGAATCAAACTCTTAAAAGACAACTTGCTAAACTCTGTCAAGAAACACACCTTAAATGGACAGGAATTTTACCTGTAGCTCTTTTATGAATTGGAATAACTCCTAGGGTCAAAGAGAAAGTAAGTCCTTTTAAGATTGTGTCTGGGAAAGCATATCCCACAAAGTTTTTTACCATCACAGGAGACCAAATGCATATAAAAGGGCAGGCTGATGTTAAAGAGTATTTGATTTCTCTTTCTCAGACTTTATCTTCACTGCACAGGTATGTAAATTAGAAGGTCTCTCTCCCATTGGATATACAAGTTCACCCATCCCAACCAGGGGACATCATTCACATACGGACCTGGAAAGTTGAACCTCTAAAGGAAGGGTGGAAAGGACCTTACACTGTGTTCTTGAAAACCTATACTGCAGTCAAAGTAGAAGGAATTGATTCCTGGATTCATTACACGCAAGTGAGAAGAGCACCAGAACCAGATCAAGAAGAGTGGACAGCCACACAGACTGGGAAACTCAAATTTTGGCTAATCAGAGACTGTTGAACTTTGAGAGAATGAAGAACCTGCTTCTTATAATAGCCTATTTGGTACTAGCTCTAGGTCAAGAGAATTTGGTTTTACAGCTTATCCAGTCCTTTGAGCGAATCCAGAACGTTAGCAGCGTAACCGCTTGTCTCCCTCCATCTGAGTCGGCCAACAGTCCTTTAAATTGGGGGATATTAATAAATAATATTTTCTTTGGTAGTCTTGGGATTAGGGAAGTGGTCCCCCATGTTTCAAAACCTTACACACAATAATTCACACACTGTCGATAAGTGGTGCAGAGAGACCTGTCCAGGAGACATTACTCATGTCCTCCACTATCCTGGAGGAAACAATAATTTTCTCCCGGCAAAGGCAATAGAACAAAGTAAGACCGGGAATTGCTATTGGTATCCATGGGGATTGCATCTTAAACCACTATGGTCCAAACACGAAGAGAGTAAACGGAATCACATGAGGGGTAATAACTGGTGTATAACTTGGGGACCCCTAAAAGAGAAAAAAATCACCCAACACCCTGAATGGAATCGCACTCTGATATTCAAATGCTCTGCTGACGATTATGGGGCTCAGCGATTAGGTCCTGTAGCTAAAGCTCTACAAGAGGGATGCAAGTGGAAGAATCAATTTACTGGCATAAAGGACACTTGGACTGGTGTTGGGATCCAAACTAACCCTCTCAATTGTGAGGAAGGAGTAATACCATCAGTGGGCCCTATAGTATGGGTAAGCAGCGGTGGAACACGGGCCGCTCGTTTACCTCTTACGAAAGAAAAACATCAACATACGTTAGATACGTTGCTTCTCATATTCCTTGCCAGCCCCACTGCCCACGAAGCCATGGGTGTGGGCACATATATTCCTGAATATAGCAGCAAGTCTGCTGCTACGTAAATAGTAAATCAGGCAAGGAAAGTACGTGCCTGCTTGCCAGGCAGGTTGAGTGATACAGCAAGAGCAAACGCAGGCAAAGCCGAGGTACTCAGTGCCGCCTTCATCTCAGTCTTCACTGACGCTGTTCCCAGCCATTTTAAGCTAGAGGCAGGGCTCAAGGAGCAGAGGAATTCCAGTATCAAGAGGACGTTCAACTCAGGGGTCTCCTAAGACATCTCGTCCCATACAAGTCCATCGGCCCTGATGGGATTTGTCTGAGGGTGTTGAGTGAGCTGGCTGTTGTCACTGTGAGGCCGCTCTCTGTCATCTTTGAAAGGTTGTGGAGCTTGGGGGAGGCACCAAAGGCTAGAGAGCGCCAGATGTTGCACCCCGCCTTTAAAAAAGGCAAGAGGATGATCTGAGGAACTCCAGGACAGTCATCCTCGCTTCTGCCCCTGGGGAAAGTATGGACCAAGTCCTCTTGGCAGCTATTTCTGGCCACATGAGAAACCAGCACGGGTGGGGATGGTGATGCCGACATTGTTAGAAATACCAAGACTGTTTCTGTAGTTTTCATACATTTATTGTATTATTTGATCATTAGAGCTACTCATGACCATCTCCCGGTCCCTTTGGGGGCTGGTGGGTGCCCCAGCTGCTGGCCCGTCCCTGGTTTCGCCAGCTCCTGGGGCACCCTCCTACTGCCGCCGGTGGGGTGGCCTCTTGTCCGGACGTGGCGTGGCCTGAGGGCTGCCAGCCCTCCTCTTTGGGGCTCTCCGGGGTCCCCCAGGAGAGTGTTCGCGGCCCCGGCTGGGAGTGGAGGGCCCGGGCACAGCCTCCCCTGGGTCCTCCTGTGGCTCTCCTTGCTCCCCGTGGGTGGCAACAGGGGCAGACGGAGGGCTGCCAGGACCCCCACGAAGGGCAGCCGGCGAGGCGCTGGGGAGCTCTTCTGCCTCAGAAGTGTCAGGGCTGCTGGAGGGGGCTGGGCTGGGGGCAGGAGGCCCCCTTTGGGAGGCAGCGGGGCTGGGGGCAGCCGCAGAGCTGCCCTCCCGCTCCTCAGCAGCATGGGCATCCTCCAGGCCCGCCCGGCGTCGTGCCTCCCCGCCGCACCGCTCCACGACGGTGATGATCAGCTGGTGCACGAAGGTCCTTGTGTACTCGCCCAGGGCCCCCTGCAGCAGCTGGAACAGGGTTTCCTCGTCCGGGCCGAAGAGGTGCAGGCTGGACAGGACGAGCCTCTGCACTGCTGCTGTTTCCCGGCGGCCACCCTCGAAGAAGAACACCCGCAGCTCCTGTCGCAGCCAGAGCATCACGGGCCGGAGCAGAGCTGGGGTCTCTCGGAAGACGGATGCCCAGACGTGGGGATGGAGGCTGCCCACAGGAGCCCTGGGCAGCGGCTGTGCAGTGATGAGCACTGATGGCTGGGATGCTGCAGCTGGACGGCCAGGAGCACCTCCTGTCACGTGGATGACAGCCGATGGCACTGCAGATGGTGTGAGAACGTGCTCCTTGAAGTTGTCGTCCGCCTGCACCGAGTGCAAGATGGAGGTGACCTTCCTCTTGCAGAGGGGACACTCGGGCTTGCTCTCAGCCCACCGCAGGATGCATGGGTAGCAGAACGGGTGGAGGCATGGCATCACGTAGCTGGCCTCCTCCCAGCTGTCCAGGCATATTGGACAGCGGTTCTCCAGCTCCGTGGCCATGCTCTCCACGTGCCGCGGTGGACTGGGGGGAGCTGGGGATGTTGAGCTGCTCCCTGTCACCGGCGCTGCAGCAGCGGGTGTCACGCTAGAACAGGAAGAGAGGCCAGGGTCATTGGCTGGCCCGGGGAGGGCTGGAAGCAATACCCAGGTCCCTCGAGAAGGAAACCCTCCCAGCTCCCCACCCCAGGCTGAGGTTTCCCCTGCCAGCTCACCTCTGCTGCTGCGAGCGCTCCTCCTTGGTGCCCCGGCTGCCTGAACCTGGCAGGGCTGGGGAAAATCCTTGGATGGCTCTGAGGCTGGACACGGAGAGCTGCAAAAAAGCAACTGCCCAAGCCCAACGCCAGCACCAAAGGCCTCGCTCAATGCTCCAAACCTCGCGACCTCGCTCAGCTGGAGTGCGGGCACGAGCCGGCTGGCTGAGACTCGGCGCCCGAAAATAAGCAGCGAGGGACGCGTGGTCACAATCCGTCGCTCGGGGATGTCATAGTCCGTCCCTCGGTCACGTCAGAACCCATCACTCAGGGACACCACCGTCCACCTGGGGGATGTCACGACAGGCCATCCTCGCCCATGGCGCTCACCCCACACCTGGGGTTACCGCGACGCCACTGCTCACTCCATCCCCCCATCTCTCATCTTGTGCTCGGCATTGGTGCCTCGCACCAGTCACGGAGGCCTCGGCCGTGTCTTCCCAGGGCCCCGTCAGGTCGCTCTGGCCAGGGCAGACATCTCCCGGCGCATAGGGCAAGAGGGTTCCGTGGATAACACCTCATGCCTCCCTGGGAGGCTGCAGGACAAAGTCCCACAGACCCTCCCCACAGCCCAGCACTGCTGGCCAGCCCTCCGCGCTCCCCTGCTTCCTCCCACAGGGATCACTGAGGCAGCACTGGGCTCGCTCTCAGGGGCTTTCTCTTCTCTTTGTCCCCTAGCCAGAAGGCACAAGGGTGATCCCCCCCTGCTCAGCACCCATCCAGCCTCATCTGGGCACTACATCCTCTTTGGGGTCCCAGACAGGAGATCCATTGACAAACCAGAGGGGCTCAGGGGAGGCAAGGAGGCACTGCGGGACTGAAGTACGCACCCTGAGAGGAGGGTCTGATTCAGCATGGAGCAGTGGAGGGTTTGGGGCACCTCACAGCACCCCTCCCGTGCCTATGGGGTTGGGATCAAGGGGATGGGGACAGGCTCTTCCCGGTGGTGCCGGGCTGAAGGGCAAGAGACAGAGACATCAGCTGAAACTAGAGAGGTTCAGCATGGTTAGAAGGGAAAAAAATGACAAGAATTAAGCCCTGCAGGAGAAGTCAGAGAGGCTGGGGGATCTCTGTCCTTGGAGGTTTTCAAAGTCTGGCTGGATAAAGCTCTGAGCACCAGGGTCTGAATTCATTCGTGACCCCACTCCAAGTAGAAGTTTGGACTAGAAGCTACCCACGTTCCTGCAAACTACAATGCTTCTGTGGTCTCTGTCACCTAGGAATTAGTAATGTTTAGATACAGCTTTACGTGGACAAAGTAGCTACACGTACGAGTGAATTCCTGATGAATCCAGAGGACTCGCACTCTCCGGCTGTCAGGTTACACATGTGCTAGGAAAGCAATGTACTGCAGCAGCTACATTAGTGTCCCGATCCAATGTCGCGGAAGGTTTCCATATGATCCCAAGAGCGAGATTAAGACACAAACAAGGTCAAATGCCATATACCCAGAAGAGCTTTTATTATCAAAAGTATCAGAAGTGGAAAATAATGGCGATAGGATAGAATGGAAGAAAAGGTAGAAGTTAAGCAAGCAGTTGGGATAGGATTGCTAGGATAGTCACCACCACGGATCCAGCCGCATCCCGTTGGTCCTCAATCTTCAATTCTTCGGTGGTGAAAAAAAAAGCCCCACGGCTTGTCTCTGTGGGTTTTTATAGGGCATATTTCGATGATGTCACACGCTGCAGGTTTCGCCTATGACACGACCTTCGCATGATCGACACCAGAAACCAGTATCTTATCAGCTCCAGCCCCGTTTCCTCCCCTGGATGCCTCACTGGCCTGGTAACCGTCCTTATGGACAGAGGAGTGTCCTGCTTAAACAGGCCATCTCAGAGATAAAGGGCTCGAGATAAACAGTTCACAGTTCCTTGAGACGACAGTCCAGTCCCTCACACCTGACAATCTTTGAGGCAAACGGTTCAAGACAACAATTCAGTCTCTTACAATTAGTCCACAGCAGATGGCCTGTACAAGCTATGAACACTGTGACAAAGCCTCAGAGCATACCATATTGTCCTCTTTTCTCTGGCAGTCAGGACAAAAAGCAAAGTGTTGGCAAGTGCATGCTCAAAATCAAGTAATGCATAAATCCACAGTCAGGTCTCTATAGAAGGATCTACTTTGGTGTCTCATTCCTCACACCACACTGGAAAAGATTGGTCTGTGTGTGGGGCAGGACAGTCGAGGCCAAATTTCTTTAAATGAGTTTTAGCTGCATTTTGATTAAATTAAAATACTTTCAGATCAACACAGTGATGACTGTAATACGATTAATGAGTCATACAAAAATAAACTGATCTAATTTATTCATAGTAGCCCCAGTTAGACCTGTAGGATTTGATTCATTATTTTTCAGACAAATACTGTGCGTGGATTCAGTGTTCCAGAGTAATTGCTGCCAGTTTCTGATGTCATTTCCCTAGGAGTTTTCATAGTGCCCTCAGCAATCCATTCTGCAACTGTTCAGTCCAGCCCTGAAGTTGGGAAGACCCTCACTGTGAAATGGTCAAATTGCAGAAATAGCAATGGGCTTCCCTGGCTGAATGCGTTATTTCCCATTCTAACATCTCGTGCAATAACTGGCCTTAGTTTGGAAATACTGAGACATCTGGCCTTTCCATAGCAGGTCTGCAGAACTACAGAAGGCTGATATGCAGTTTCCGACTTCCACTTGTGCTTGTTCTTACAGCACAGGCAGGGCCAAGACAGGACAGAAGCTCAAAGCAAGCCTGAATATTAAAACAGTTGGCAGAGTCTGCACTCTGAAACACTGTAAAATCCGCCCCCAGCAGTAACTGCCCTTCCTGCTAACAGACCCAGCCATCAGATAACTGTCCTCAGAGACACACATTGGCAATTGTCAAACCCCCTTCATTTTCATTCCCTTCCCTTTCAACTGTCTAGCATTCCAACGAAACCAGTTATTGAATAACGAAACTTTTCACGGATAAAAAGATTTGTGCGTTTCCAAATAAACTCTCTTGAAGCATACAGAAGTCAAAACCCTCCTCTCCTTACTGACAAGTAGTCTTTATGCATACGGAGATTTACAGAGTTTAATTCCAATTGTCCAGTCAGTAGCCTCTCCCAGGCATTGACACTGATGGCCTAAGCTTCCAGAGTCACTAGCCATGACTGTTACAAGCCTGGAAGATGACCTCTGCTTTAAAATGCTTTGGGCATCATGCAGCATGCAGCCTGGCATTCCACTGCAAGCTCCCATCGGCCTTTCTTAGCAAACCTTTTACCCTGGAGTAGCACAATGACACTGATGGGACTGCAAGAGAACCTATAAAAAACCAACCAAACAAAAATGTATATGAAGGGGTTAGAGTCTAACTGCTGGCACAGTGCTGGTGTGAAGCTGGACTGTCAGAAGCAACGTTCTAGGAATAGCTCTCAGAGGCAGCATGCCTTGCAGCCACTCTCTGACCTGAGATTCTTCTCCCCACTCCTTGTCCCTTGTTTCCTTAATAAATGGGATAAAATGAATTAACAGTGATTTCAGATTAGGAAGTTCATGTACTTGCTATATTTAGAGTACCTAAATCTCTGTATAGGGGGGGAAGAAAAAAAAAATAACAAAGGTTTTGCTACTGAATGAGAAAACTTTTTATATGTTTAAGGAAAATTTGTAGGTTAGTTTTGATGTGCGGAAAACAGACTCCACAATCAGTGAGATTGTAAAGTAGGTATGTTCATTCAGCGCTGGGCAGCATGGGGGGTAGTCCCACCAAAGTCGTGCACGCCCGAGTCGTCAGTTCGCTTCAAGTTTATACAGTCAAGTGTTACATATTCACAATACGCCTATACATATGCATGACCTATCCCCACTTCATACTAAAATTAGCTCCGAGAGGTTATTTCCATAGTCTCCTCTCAACTGCGCTTGTGCAGTGCCTCTTTATGGTGGTCGTCTGGTGGTCGCAGAGATGAAGATAGATGATGACTCTTCGTCACTGCTAGTAACCTTTTTTCTTGCGCGGGCTCAGTGATTTCTTGGTATTCACCCAAACCGCAAGACCAGCCTTGGCTGGCTCTTGGGACCAGCTCCTGCTTCTTATCAGGAACTGTCTCTGCCTCATTGGCTGGTTCTCGGGATCAGCTCTTCTGATCAAGAACTGTCTCTGCCTCAGCTAATTTCAACAATGTAAGCGCTAAACGTCATCTTTCATCTCCCTTTATTATGTCTACTGAGATTCTTTTGACTCCCCTTGTCTCAGTTTTAGCTGAGAAATCTTTTGTGGGTTTTCCCATGTCTGGTACTGACTTTACAGATAAGAAATATCATCTAAATATTCCTAATACAAGTACTACACCCACATAATTAGTGTAATAAATATATAAGTCTGTCAAGATGATAGCCTAATGAACTTGCCACACTATTATTTTATAGTGAATTCCCAGTATTCTTGGCAGCTCTCTGAATGCCAATCAAGCTAAAAGCTTAACAACAAAACAGTGATAGCTCTCAAAATAAAAGACCCCACGTGTGAATCCCTACTTAAAAGACATTTCCGTCCCCTTTTATCACTAAAGGCTGGGTTTCATTTTGATCTCATACTAACTTTAGGTCGGTGTGTATGAACTACAGGTGCTTCTGTGCAGACTCCAGTGCCAAGATCTATGGTGTCCAAGTGCTGATGGAAACTTGAATGGGAATTTCCATGCTTCTGGGTGTGGTGCTGAAAATGCAGACAATGATTTCCCTCATCCAAGGGAGTAACACTGCTTTGGAGCGGGATTTCTCCACGTCTGAGAGCTCCAGTCCCTTTTGATGACTTTTTTCAGGCCTTGAGGCATGCAGACATGAGAGGTCACTGACAAAGCCAACAAAAAGTAACATCCAGACCCTCTTCTACCTGCAGCTGGTAGTGGCTGAAGTGGTTACAACTCCCTCGCTGCAAGTTACCACTGCTCCCATGGTCACTGCCTAATACCTCCTGGTCTAGTAAGTTGGTTAACCTGAGCAGCTGCTCTCTACTATCATGACAAACAGTGTGAAGCTGCTTCAGTGTTGTCTTGCACAATAACTGAGAATGACTGTGGAAGGTTGGTAGCAGTTTCATGCCTCAAGTAAACCTCCAAATTATTCCTGTAGTGAAAGAAACAACAGGAGTCAGATAAAGCTCCTGAGTACATGCACAATTAGATTAAGGGTGAATTAATTTACACTGTATTGATTACTGCAACCTGGAATCTAAGTACCGGTTCACCTACTCCAGAGACATGCTTGCAGCACCTGAAAGGTGCACTGGTATTCTTTGCTAATATGTGTTACAGAGAAAGCAAATGGGAGCTCTGCATAAAGGCGTGTGGAATGGAGACCAGTCAAGTCAATGGAAAATCTCACCCTAACAGAAAAATAAACACAACATCCTAGGACACCTCACACTGGTTCATGCCCATTTAATGTCAACAGCTAGTGGGAAATGCCTGCTTTTGAAACATTTTTCTGGGATAGGTCACTCATTGTGAAAGGTGTAAATGCTGCCTTTCATTAAGGGAGCTCTTCATGTTGCTGACTGCCAGTCACCCTGCTACTTTCCCTCACCTCTCTGTTCCAGTGTGTGCTCCACTTGATCCAAAGCTCCTCCAGACTGTGTTGCCCTTCTGGAGTCCTTCTTCACATATACCTAAGTAACAGCTCTTCCTAACCACCATTACAAGCTCAAAATCTTGACTCTTCCTTCCATATCTCTGCTGCTGCCCATCTGCTGGTATCCAGCCTCCCAGGCATCCACCTGGAGTACTGACCTCTGTATACCTCCTCCCAGTTCAGCATGGCCAGTACAAGCTGCTTTCTCTACCTTTAGGGCCTTGTGCAGGCCATGATACTGTTCCTGTCACTTCTCACTTGGTTTTGAAAAGTCAGCACTTGCCTCTGAAAGGTCTGAAACACAACTTCTGCTATGAATGTGCTGCTTTCTTGCAAGCACAGTTTCATTCCTTGCATCCTTAGACTGTCAGTTCTTTGGGGTGAGAATCGCCTTCATATTCTTTATCTGCCATCAGTCCTAATGTCTGGGTAGGACTTGTAAAAACTATGGTTATGCTAGTAATGATTGGCAGCCTTAATAACATACAGGTATCTAAGACAGTGGGATGACCCAGGCAACAGTGCGTAGGCACTTATTGCAAGTTAGTGCAGAGATTGAATGCACTGACTTATCATGAGCTTTGAATGATGTAAATATTTCCCTTGATGTTTGCCAGAGAAACTGCAGAGCCTTTTACCAAGAGTGACTGGACAAACTGTAGTAACATGCAATAGGGACTTTTTTCGTGGTTGAAGAGCTGAAACACACATAACCTGAGGTGAAAACACACAGATATGTACACACTGACCTTGTTATGCACAGCCCTGGACAATGCTGTCAGGTCTAAGGGTCCATAACAGTCACGGTACTTGAAACCAGGAGTCTGCTCACAGCTTTGAATGTGTAGTGAGAAAATTCACTCAGTGGTGAGATCTTATTGTAAGATGTTTGACTCTCTAAGCAGGGTCTTAGCCTTAGGCCTCTGCCTGATGGACTTCATACAGTACGAGGCTTGAAGGTGTTACTTTCCCAGGTTGTCAGACATATTATCCTGTTGCTCAACATTTTTCTTGCTTAGCTTCTTCCTCTTTTTTCTCTTTATGATACAGTTTTTCTCAGGTCTCAAGGCTGTACTTCTTCTATGACCAGGAACTGACTACTACTGGATTTTTTATAGCCTCGGGGATGCTCTTTTAGCCCACATGCATATTTTCAAGGCCTTTGCTATTACCTTATACTCAAACTGCGCATCGTAACTTGACACACCGTTACAAAGCTTCTTTTCACAAAGTAAGTTCTCACGACAAGCCAACAAACCCAATAGACTCTGGTCCTCTGGCCTCACAAAGTTAGCATAAGGACTGTGGTCTGTTACCAACAGCAGCAAAACTGCTTTTACTGGGCCATGAGCAGCTGAGAGAATCAGGTCCTTGAACATTTGCTGTAAACAAGCAGGCTTGCATCAGACCTGCCTCAGCGGTCAGATGCTTCTTCCATTAAATGTAACATCACTGGCAGAGACCTAGGAGTTCACAGGCTCCAACTGCTCGCTACTGCGGGCTCCACAGCATATATACACACTCTGATAAACTACCAGCAAGGCCCTAAGCTTTGGATTGTAGGGTTCGGCGTTCGGAAGATCTCATGATGTCACGGAAAGTTAGAGGGTTAGTCACAGCCTTGTGATGTACCTGTAATCCTGCCTCCCCTTGTTAGTATAAAAGGAATTAACTGCGCAATAAAAGGCAGAAGTTGGCGCTCACACTGTGTGTGTTATCTGTCTCTTTCCCTGGTCTGGGGGTTGATCAGTGATCTAATCGTGGCACCTTGATATGCGGCGAACACTACATTGGATAACTCTTTCAGTCAGAAAGGGGACAGCACTGACTCATGGCCCTATCTCTGTGCCGTTTGAATGTGCGCATCTTTCCAACTTCCAGAAGCACTGGGGTTACACAAGGAAACCTGGCTGCTGGGAAAGGTGTACCAGAAGCACAAATACTTTTCTGTTACCTTCCCTACCACATTTTGGTTTCACTGTGTTTTCCTCCGCCCCTGCAAGAGCCAGCTGTAATTAATGGCTTCGCCTAGTAACTTGTAAGACATGAAAACATACACCTCCATTTGGGAGACAGCAGTTCCTGGGGAATCCTGGACAACTGAAAAGAGCTGAGCAGGACAAAGCCACGGTGCCATGAAGTTGGAGCAACTGCACCAGGGAGATCAAGTTACTTGGAAATTAAAATCCAGGAGTTCTGAAAAACAAAAAGCAATCGTAGGCATTTGCCATCGAAACCTCTTTCTAACTTTTGGGTGCCTATTCCAAAGAGGCACAACTTACAGCACTGTGCTGGGCCAGTATCTACCAAACACTGCTCGATATTATGCAGCACCCTCAGGGAGAAGGGAGGGAAAAGAGACCGACAGGCACTGTGGCTGTTCCAACCCTCGTGACAAGCACTGCAGCTACTCCAACCCCAGCGCCAGGCACTGCAGCTGAACCAGAGAACCAACCTGTGCCGGTGTCAGTCGCCGCTATACAGAAGAAGAAATACACAGAGAAATCAGTTCGCTCAGCAAGGGATGAAGGTTAACCAGGGTCATCACGAGAACAGGAGGAAGAGGCAGAACCTGAGATAATCACCCGCTCCCTATCCCTGAGTGAGCTGTAAGATATACGAAAGGATTTTGGCCACCATCCAGGTGAGCACATTGTTACTTGGCTGCTCCGATGTTGGGATAATGGGCCAGTAGCTTGGAATTAGAGGGTAGGGAAGGCAAGCAGCTGGGATCCCTGTCTAGGGAAGGGGCCATTGACAAGGCAATTGGGAAAAAGACACAAGTCCTCAGCCTCTGGAGGGGACTTCTGTCAGGTGTGAAGGAAAAGTACCCCTTCAAGGAAGATGTTACATGTCTCCCAGGCAAGTGGACCACCGTGGAGAGAGGTATCCAGTACATGAGGGAATTAGCTGTGCTGGAGGTGATTTATAATGATCCAGATAACGAGCAGTTACCCACAGATCCAGGTGAAGTCCAATGCACACAATCCATGTGGCGGAAGTTTCTACGACGTGCACCAGTGTCGTGTGCTAACTCACTGGCAATGATGTCCAGGAGAGAAGGCGAGGGACAAATGGTGGATGAAGTGGCTAGCTGACTCCGGCAATATGAAGGAAGTCTGTCTTCCTCCCTATGGGCCCATGTCTCGGCTGTAGACGAACTGTCCCGGGAGTTCCAGCAATTCAAAAAAGATATGTCCTCCCCACCTGTATGGGCCCGCATCTCAGCTATTAGGAGTAAGCGTTCCTCTGCTCAAGAGAGAGGAGATAGAAGGTACACACCATGGTGTACCCTGTGGTTTTACCTGCGTGACCATGGAGAGGACATGAGGAAGTGGGATGGAAAACCTACCTCGACCCTAGATGCACGGGTACGTGAGTTGCAAGGAAAAGCAATCAGAAAAGAGGATTCCTCCTGGAAAATGCCATTCCAGTTTCCAGCAGGCAGTTCCCCAGAGAGAGTAGAAGGCCTGAGCTCATTTCTGATCCAGGTGTTTCCTGACAGGCAGGAAGAGTACAGATGCTCCCTAGAAGCACCAAAGTGGTGCAAGCACTTGTCTGAGCCAGGTTCCTCAGGCAGAGCTGCCATTAGAAGCCTGTGAGCACTGATGGCCTCCTAGTTCAACAGAGAAGCTCCTCATTTTAATGGAAAGGATGTTCTTTACAGAGCAAAAGGAAATGCTGACTGTCCTGCCCTGAGGAGGCAGATCAGTGTCTGCTTTCGTTCTGTGTTTAGGTTTTTATTTAGTTCACTAGGAGCCTCTTCTTTTACACCAAAATCTGTTTTTGTGTTTGGCACAAGAGAACTAACTGGGACATTGTTTTTCCTACAGACGTCACTGTTAGGCTTTCCTGGGATTAAAAGTGGCTCTTTTTTGATCATTGCTCAGCTAGGTCACTGGCCATTGGAGCTTTTCGGTTGTGTCTGAGAAGTAAAACGTGGCTGCCAGAAAGGCTCCAGACAGCTATCTACAAGGGCGTTTCCTCCCCAAAACCCCAGAAGAGACTAATGCCGCTGCTGTTGCATTTCTGCAGCCCTCCAGGAATCCCACTGTGTGTGTAGGGGAGGAATGAAAAAATCTCTGGGAATCTTTGCATGAAGGGTGCCTAAACCAAGAAAAGGCAAACCTGACATCATCGCAATTTGGGAGAGAAAGGGCTGAGCTACCAAGGCTACTGCTAGGGTACTGCCATTAGGCACCAGAGTTAACGTTGACTTGAGAAGCCTGGGCAGAGCCCAGAGCCCCTTGAAAGCAGCTGCAAGACCTGCCAGGAGGTACAGGCCAACTCCTCTGACGCTTTGGGCTCACGCTGGAACCCAAAGCGCTCCAAGCCCCAAAATCCAGCTGCCTCTGCAGCGCAGCAGCCAGTGCAGAGCAGCGCGTGGCCGTGGGGAGCTGGAGCAGAGGGAGGGGGAGCTCGGGCCGGGCTCGGCTCCGCTCGGGCCGGGCTGGGCTCGGCTCCGTCCGGCTCATCTCGTTTCGGCTGGGCTCGGCTGGGCTCGGCTCCGTTCGGCTCATCTCGTTTCGGCTCGGCTTGACTCGGCTCCCCTCGGCTCTGCTCCGGCGGCAGCCCCGGCCCGGCCCCGCCTGAGGCAAGGGCGAGCGGCGGGCGCGGCGGGACCGGTGGCCTTGGCAGGGGCTCCTCTTCTTCCGTGGAGCGGTGGGCTGCCGGGCGGTCCCCAGCGCCGGGGCTGCCGGGGGGCCTCGCAGGCCGGCAGCGGGGCTGAGGCGGCGGCATCTCCCCTCGCGGCAGGCCGGGGCGCCGGGTGCCGGCCTTCCCCCCACAGGCCTGGCCAGCCCCCGCCGCTCCCTGCCGCCCCCGGGGCTGCGGGGGCGGTAGGGAACTGCCTGCCGCTGGTGGCTGTCCGGCGGAGGCCGGCGGGCACCGGGGAGACGTGCGGCTGTGGAGAGAAAGGAGTTTCTGCCGGCTGTCCGTCCCCGCAGGGACCCGCAGCCGCCGGGGGTGTCCCTCACAGCCTGGGTCGGTGGCGGGCTGCGACGCAGTCCTGCCCGGGCGTTCTTGGCAGCCCCCGGGGCAAGAGGCCTGTCGAGCTTCATGGAGGTCGGCAGTGGCATTTCCAGAGCAGTAATATCCCCTTGACTCTCCTGCTTCCTTCCCTAGGCTGGCATTCCAGGAGAAAGGAAGATGTCCTTGAAACCATTTACCTGTCGGTTGCCTGAAACAAGGTTTCTTCATGCAGGCAGGCTTGTGTACAAATTTAAAATCCGTTATGGCAATTTCAACAGGTAAGCATGTTAAAGCTACAACCTGCAGTTTGATGACTGCATGTAGCAGTGAGTTAATAGGAAACCCTAAATTCAGATTGTGAGGGCTTCTCTTTTCCTGCCTTCTTTCACTGACCATGGAAGTGGTCACTTCCAAGTGGCTACTGTCCTTGCACAGGCTGAGCATCAGGCTGAGAGAGTAATGTGAGCTGTAAAAACCGCTCCTGTTTCACTGCCATGTGTGGATTTTGTGCTTCAGTGGAAAAAGAGGCTGGTTTTACTGATGGTATTTTTAAATTTTATAAGTGTTTAACTGAGAAGCTCTAGAGCCTTTGTAGTGGTTTAACCCCAGCTGTCAGCTAAGCCCTGCACAGCCGCTTGCTCACTGCCCTGCAGTGGAATGAGGGAGAGAATCGGAAAGTAAGAAAACTCGTGGGTTGAAATAAAGACGGTTTAATAAGTAAAGCAAAAGCTGTGCACGTGAGCAAAGCAAAATCAGGAATTCATTCACTGCTTCCCATTGTCAGGCAGGCATTTAATCTCCAGGAAAGCAGCGCTCCATCACACCTAACGGTTTCTTGGGAATATGTTCCTTCCTTCTTCTTCCCCCAGTTTTATTGCTGAGCATGACGTCCTATGGTCTGGAATATCCCTTGGGTCAGTTGGGGTCAGCTGTCCTAGTCTTGTCCCACCCCCAAATTCTTGTGGACCTCCAGCCTACTCACTGGTGGGGCAGTGAGAGGAGCAGAAAAGACCTTGATGCTGTGTAAGCACTGCTCACATCCCTGTGTTATCAACACTGTTTTCAGCAGAAATGCAAACCAGCCCCATCTAAGCTACTGTGGGGAAAATTAACTCTCACGTTAATTAACCAGCACAGCCGTGGAGCTCTGTACTCAAAGTATGTACTTATTTCTTGGGCTGTCTGCTGTTAGCAGTGTGCCTTTCGCTGGCCTGGCAATCTGGCGCTCAAGTGTGGGTGTGGAAAGAGTCTTTGGAAACTCTCACTGGCTGTTGGCAGTAGTTGTTTGTTGTGCTCTTGGGATTTTTTCTCTCTCAAGGTTCCCTTTGCACTGCCACTCCTATTTCAAATGTGTTTGTGATAAACCTGTCCTGTGGTTTTGAAACAATAGCATGCCCCTCCTGCAGGCAGAGGGGCTGAGCAGGACCTTTAGGGTAACTGCTGTTCTCCGTTTCTAGAAGGCACTGTAGTGGCAGGCCTGAGAAATGAGAGTGAAGGGAGAGTGGTTTAGTCTGTGGTACTGCTGGCATGCAAGTCGGAGAAAGGAAAGCGGTCTTTGCGTGTGCAGGGGACAATGAATAGGAAGGTTATGGGAGGTAACAGTTGTGTGGTAAGCCTCAAATGGGAAGTTTGAGTTAGTAGCCAGCAAAGTAACTAAAGCACAGGGTACTGAGTAGTCTGGTCAGCTGGGGAAGATGTAAAACAAGTGAAGAGGCTGGTCCTTCAGAAGTGAAAAAGAGACTTTCCCTGAGGGTATTGCCCTGGAGGAGTCTGCTTGTGTCTGCTAGTCAGGCACACAGAAATGATGGGCAAGTGCTTTTGCGAGTGGGCAAAATCTTGACCAGCTCACTCAAGGAGCTCTGGAGCCTTTAGTTTGAGAGGGGACTTAGAATCTTGGAGGCTGCAATCTATAATAATTCCAGAAGTTTGAGCTGCTCTGAAAAAGGAGCTGGAGCTGCTTAGGTTTAAGGGTGGTATTCTAAAGCAGGTGCTTATAGTTTGGGTCCTGCTGAAGGAGTGTTCTGTAGGGCTCAAACTTGGTCTGAAACTTATGAGTTGTTGCTGTCTCAGCCTCTGATAAGTGATTAATAATGATAGTATTCATAAGCCAAAGCAGTGGCTCAGCATAATCTGGCTCCCTGTGTACATCCTTCAAGGCTGTGGTCATCATCAGACAGCATTTCAAGGTTGATGCCCTCACAGGCTTTTGGAAAGTCATCTAAACTGTTGAGGTTAAGTCTCTTTTCAGGTGGTGGCACCCATGCAGAAACTAGGACTGAGATCCTTTTGAGCCAGGGAGTATCCCTGCATCAGAGAAAGAGAAAAGCATTGTGGCATCCCGAAAACCCTGTTTTCTTGCCAGTGAGGCTGCAGCAGGGCTAAATGACTTAGGCAATGACTCAAGCCTCTGCCTAGAGAGTGGTTTTATGAGTGTGAGTGAATTTGCTTTTGCAATCAGATGTGCACAGGCATTGCCAGGGCCTGGATTTACTCTGGAAGTGACTGCAGAAGAATTGAAGAGAATGTGCTATGAACACCATGCTGTCTCCAGACCTGAAGCTATGTTAAATCTTGTGCCAGATTTGTCTCCTTTTTCCTTTGGAGAAGTAGGCTGGGTCTTTGAAATTCTGCTGCATGTCTTGTAATGTCACGTAGTGTTCAGAAGATGCTTGAAATATTGTTCTTGTCTGTGACTAAGGTCTTTCCCTCAGCGTAATCCCTTTAGAAGGCACTGCCAGTAAGTGCACATATGTTTCTGAACAGCCTGCAGGTGTTTGATCTCCTGATGGTAGAGAGCACACTGCATTTGAGTTTTGCAGTCTGTCATTGCCCCTTGCTTTCTTCCATTCTTTCTACCCTCTTCTTCTCATCGCCGCGGCAGCGTCCCTTCCTGAATCGTGCTTTTGTGTCCCTGCTGATCCATGAAGACTTCATGACCACAGCATAAGTCTTGGGTGGGTGATATCTGTCCTTCTGCTGTGGCGCAATGTGTAATTCCTTTCATTAACTTGTTCTGTATCAAGCAAGGAGAGACCCTTTCTGAAGAGGAAGGAAAGTTCTCATCTCTGACCGAGTTCTGGCTGGGGCCCCTGAATGTGGAGGATATGAGTGGCTGCCTGCCAAACCATATACCAGAGAATACTTGCATGCCATAATTCCTTACACTCCACCGTATTTCCTTATTTCCAAGTGACGTTTGTGCGACACTTGTTTACTTTTTAATGGGTTCAGCTTTTCTTTGAGACCTTCTCTCTCCCTATGCATTTTATTGTTGGCCGATACCTAGCAGCAAACAACTTTTGAGAAGCTGGCTTACAAAAGATGTAGTTAGTAGTTGGGAACACAGTTTGATGCAGGCAGTACACAACTCCCAGCATCACAAGACATAGCCCCAGTGCTGTGAAGGCCTGTTCTCTGCAGGTTTGCACCATGGAGGGGATTAAGAGACACATCCTGCCGGTTCCTCCTTTTTAGTCCCTTGAGCACAATGGCATTGCGATAGGCTGGAAGGGAGAGGTGCTGGTTTGAGGGCACCTTGTCAGAAAACCCAATCCTAAAGGTTGCTGAGAATCGACTGAAAAGATCTGATCTCTCATCCATTGAATCCTCAGACACACAAAATACAAATGGGCAGAAAAGTGAAAATAAACAGTCCTTGTGGAATAAGGGATGTTTTTTAAGAACAATAAATTGGGAATTCGTCTGCCTGCTAAGTATTTTCTCTGTGCAATGGGAATGATGTTTTGTTGTTTAAACTCTTACAAGGAATGTAGCTCCATTGCTTTTTGATCGGGGTGGGACTAACTCTCTCTGTTTGTTTCACAGCACTCTGGATCTCGACACCACTGGAAGTGCTGTCAAGGAGTTAGAGGTAGGAGATGAAGCAGGTCCATGGGACCTTAGCTGAATGTTAGGTTGAGCAAATCTTTTGTTCGTTATGGGACGGAGGATGTTTTGTCAAATGCAGGGTTTCAAGTGCGAGTAATGGGGAACTTCTCTGGAGAGTATGAGGGTGAAAAAAATGACGTAAATGAAAAATGTCATCAACAGGCAGCATTAGCATAAGCGAGTAATGCTTTTATCAGAAATATTTCAAAGAAGCTACTGACTGTTAAAATTAGACAAATGAAAACTCCTATTTGTCTAGCTAGTTGCACCCCGTCACTTTCTGGTTCCTATTCAGATTCATTCTGCAGTAGCAGTTTCCTGTGGTTTCACTCTCAGCCCCAGACCTGACCACTGCTTTGAACTTCTCAGGCTTGACTAACTCTCAGACCCTCCTAGTTTTTCAGGAGCTGTGGCAGTACTGGTGAGCTAGCTTGACAGCAGCTAATCTCATACTTAATTGCACGTGCTTTCCTCATAGCTGTGGAGCTGGGGGAGCCAGTGGATGTTCTTTTAATGACGCCATTACTTTGTGACCAAGCTTGGTGACAACTGATGAATTCTGTTCTTGTCATTTTCTTCCTGGGACAGGAGAAAGACCCTGCCATTCCTGAGGAAATGAGACCAATATACTGCCTGCTTAAAAATGCTCCTGTTACTTAATTTTAAACAAATCTTTGGAGTACAGTAACAGCATTGTAAATATCATTGAAGAAAATGTGCTGACTTTAATTGATGTGGAAAATTATCAGTTAATTTTTGTTTCTTTTTCACTTTTGATAATATTGAAAGGTATTACTGGAAAAAGTTTCCTGTTTATAAAGCAGGAATTTGTTGGGGCTGAATTACAGTTCCTTTGTAACTGAATTGTGTCAATATTCAGAAAAAGGGGAATACGTTTATTTTTGCAACAGGTCAGTTGGTTTTTGCAACACACTATATGTGTTTTGCTGGCAAGAAGGAGGCTTCTTAAATGTAAAACTTCTTAAATTTAAAAGCATAACTCCAGTTTCCATAGTAATGCTTCTATGTTGGTTCAAGATTAAGACATTCATTCACTTCAATTTCTGTGAATCTGTTAGGGCAGTGTGCTCTAAGGTGATGGGAAGGAGCAGGGGAAAGAAGGGGAGGAAGAAAAGCAAAATACCTAGAACCTGCTCTTCCACTATTCATGCAAACTGTAATGTTAATTTTTTTCCAAGCCTCAAAACTGTACTTGACAGTGGAATTGTGGCTATATTGTTAATATTCTTCCTTCCTTTGTTGTTTTGGCCTCTCCAGGAAGCGATTCGAGTAATCCTTGGAAATCTTGATGATTTACGTCCATTTTCTACAGACCACTTCACTATCTTTCCGTGTATCCTTTCTTTCCTACTTGTAAAATAAAAGATTCGATGACTTGCACCTGTTGGGCATTGCTTAATTCGACATTCATGTCTAGTAGTGTGCAGATCTTTAGCTAGAGTACGAATCCTTTGACCTTTGCAGTTTTATGTTAGCTGAAGATCCTTCTCAGTTGTTGCCTTCAGAGAACTGATGGGAAAAGAGTGTTTTGCAGTGTTTTTGGATGAACACCTCTGCGTTCCAAATCTGATTTAGCCAGAGAAAATGAACATGTATATATAAAGTCCCAGGAAGCCCACATAATGCAATTGCAAGCAAAGCAAGCTAGTGCGTTGTTTCAGAAGGTTAATAAAATGTAAAATGCTCCTTACAGGCTCAGCAGTGTTGGTCCACTAGTAGAGAAGACTGCAGTAGTTTTCTTGTAAGGTATATTAGGATTAAATATTGTAGTTGCTTAGTGTGAAGGGTTAAGAAGAAGTTACTCTCCTGAGGCTGTTGTTGAAGAGAAAAGTAAGTTAGTTGAAGGAGAAGCCTTTTCAGTCCTAAGGTGTGTCAATTTGTGAATTGGATCAGGCCCTTTGGCATCACCTCCTGTGATTCCAAGTGCCCAGGAGTAATGAACACCCACGTGTTTCCGCCTCCAAGGCATTCCCTTCCAGTCTTGGCAGACTGCATTATTGCCACCCCTCGTACTAGCAGGCAAGAACGAGGTCATCCTCTTTCTCTGTCAGAAGCTGGTACGTATGAAAGCAACTTATTCATGTTAGTACCAGGAAGAGAAAGTAGCCCAGAGCATTGTCAGACAGAAAGCACCCAAACAAACAAAGCCTCATTGTTCGTTTGCTTCACTAAAGCACAGCCAGTTTTGCCTGTGTGCTTGAGGACAGTTTGATTCACGAACTTGTATTTCTAGAGCTTGGAAGTCCATCCACCTGCTCAGCCAGCACCAGGCCCTGATGAGAACTGCAAGCTCAGAGGCCTGGCGTGATGAATTGTCCTGCAATCTGTGTGTCGGCCTCCTCGCTGCAACGTACCTCTTAGTTAATCACCAGCTGTGGGAGTCCTTGAAGCCAAACTCAAACGAGCAATTTCATCCCTTAAAGGAACTGATTGCATCAGTGTTTCATCTAGGCAAAACTTGGGCTTCATCTCCACTCTTCAGGATGTTAGTTTCTGCTAGCAAATGGACTAGAAGTATTCGTGTTACCTGTTTCTTCCTGAGATCAGAGGCACATAAGGAGACTGCTGTCTGGCGTCATCCATTCTTGCATGCATGTGCTCCTAGGTGTGCGAACTGCACCCACAGGAAGGAACATCTGTGACTGTGGCAGTTGTCATGTTAATTATCTGTTTTCCTCCCATTTTGAACTGTGAAGTGAATGTAATGATGCTACTCCTTATGAATCCTTGTCCTTTTCAGTTTTAAAAATAATTCTAAAAAGAATTACTTTTTAGTTAGGAAAGCTGTTGAGGTTTTATTCACAGTGTTGGAAGAGCCTGGCATGTTGTTTCTTGTGGGAAGATGCCAGGACTGAAGCCAGATACAGTTAAGGAAACACAATGCTATTAATACAAGCGACTGATGGGAGAGTATCACCTGGATGAGTGTTTCTTGTAATGTGTTACTAGTGGTTTTTCACAAAGTTCATACCAACAGATTGTAGTTGCTCTCTTATGCATACATGTTCAGTGTGGTATGACTTTTGAAGCTTTACAAGAAGACATTGTCAGTACTCCTGCTCCTTTGAAATGTTAGTGCTATGTTCTTAAGTCTTATCGTTGTTCTCAGATATGAGTAAATGGGAGAGAGTATCGAAGATGAGATTCAAACATGAGAATGTCCACCTTGTGCCTTATCCCTACATTTGCACTATGTATCTAGAACTCAACTCATTTCAGCAAAGCATATCTTGTGGTAAGTCACTATGGTTATGTTTGGATAATGTCTGGGAACATCTATGTTCTATGTCTTGCTTTTCCCTTTCCCTTCCTCTACTGTGTCTTTGAATTAGAGGGTGCAAAACTGCATGCAGTATGGGTGTACCATGGATTTGAAATAGAGCATAGTAATGTGTTCTCTTTTGTCCTGTATTGCTTTTTGAAAACTTCTAGAATTTCTCTTTGCCTTTTCACCCACTGCTGACTCTTCAGCTAGTATTTTTATGAAGCAATGCCCAGTGGCTCCCAACCTTCATTCTTGAATGTCAGTAGCTAGGCTGGAGCCAGCACATATATATGGAACACATGTTTTTCTTCCTTATGCTTGACTACATTTGTTGACATTGAACTTCACACTCTTTGTTTCTATTTTCCTAAAGAAAGAATGCATTTGTTTTTCTAAATAATGATAGTAATAATGGTAATAATGTCTTTTGTATAATTAGCAAATGTTGTCACCTCCCTAGTGTCTCGTCTTCCAGGTTTTCTATGAATTCCCTGAACAGCCTCAGGCCCCAGCTGAGACCTCTGTGGGACTCTGCGTTTAACCTCCTCTGTTGTGAAAAGGGAGTGTTTTTTCTTAGTATTTCCTGTTCTGATTATTCGTCCCTGGGAAAAGCTGTTGGTCTTTCTTGTGAGTGCTTAGTAGATATTCTGGTCTCCTTTATCAAATGGACAAGTAGTCCAAAGCAATTGTCGCCATCCCATTGGCTTGTGTTATTCATAGCCAGGAATTCTTAAAGAGCTGTATTTGCAGTTCTTCAGTTTCAAGATATCATATGCAAGTCCAGCATTGTTTCTAAGTAGTTTATCTTGTTCTCAGGAAGTGAGGTGTAATGCAAAAATGTACTTTAAAGTTGGTTAAAGAAAGTCCAGTCACCAAATATTCACCAGATTTTATAATACCTCTGTTACAGGTAAAGAAGTAAACAAGGGCAGTGATGAGCTTGTAAGTTGTATGTGTGGTTGTGTTTTGTGTTTTTTTTTTTTTTTAAAAGTCATATTCCAAATAGTCTGGAGAAGCAGAATATATATCTAGGCAGTGCTATAGTTCTCCTGTTTCTGGGTGTCAGTCAGGCAGTGTAAGGTGGGACTGAATTCTCCCCTAGAACCATCCAAGTTGAGGGAAACCTTCCTGTCAATTCCAGCGGACTTTGAATGAAGTCCTGCCTCAGGATGCGAGGGCCATGCTGGCTTCAATTAAATGTGTTTTCTGCAAGTCTGAGCTGAGCTGTCAAATGGTTTCTTCACCGTGAGAGTCTGTATGAGGTCAATATTGCTGAATAATTAAGTAGTTTCCTAAGTGCTGTATGTGTCCTAAACAACAAAGTCAAGCTTCTTTGGAAAGTTATTGTTTAGTGAGAGCTCAGGGTGGTTTTGTTTTCAATACAGGTAAGTGTCTGAAGATGGAGTGAATTAGTGAAGGTGTCCTGTCCAAATTCCCCCAAAGAAAATCCCACTCTCTCTGCTAGCATTACGTTCCTGCTAATTACATTCCTAGGCCCTCCTCTAAAAACGGAACAAATAGGATGTCCTGGGAAGCAGCAGTTCTTGTTTAAAACTGTTGAGCATAATTTTCTGGATGGCCTCTCAGTGCTTACCTTCTGTTTGAATAAGGCAGCTAATCTTTTATTCCTGAATCATTTTTTTTTGTTTTTGTTGTATAAGCATGGACAATGTTTCAAGATATGGATGTATTTTAAGTCTGACTTTTGTTCTAAAATAGAAAAGTCAAAATCAAATTTTATCAATACCAACTTTGCAATGTTTTGAAGGTCAAGAGAAGAAATGAAGTGTCAGAAAGTGCTGCAGTGGAAGAAACAGTGAAGAGGAGAAGAGTGGAATTCGGAGCAGAGGCCTCACACTCACAGTCGGATATGGACAGGTCAGTTGACTACAAAATAGTCTTCCAGGGCACATATCAGTGTTTTTGATGTTTCTTGTACTTCCTCGTATTTCATTCCTGTGTAACCCTTTGGTCCATTTGTCTTCTTCCTTCTCTTCCATAGGTGACAGAATCTAAGCAGCATTGTCCATGTTTGGAGAAAAGTTGTCCTGTGCTTTCAGGTTCCCATGCCATTAACTAGAGCTCTTACTGTCTAACTCCTTTGTGTTAACGTTACCTGTAGAATCACAGCGGGATGAGAACTGGGCAGCTCGACAAAGCAGTGCACTGGCTTGCACACCTGAGTCAGGGATGACAAGGGAAGAACTGGGAACAGTTTTCTAGCTGCCTCCCAGCTTGTTCCTCTGAGTCAGCTGATGACTGCTACCTCTTGGCTGGTGGCTGAGATCTCTATCTGTGGCTTTCACAGAATCATTGAGGTTTTCGGGACCTTTGATATCATCGAGTCCAACCCCTCCTGCTCAAGCAGGGTCACCCAGAGCAGGTTGCCCAGGATGTGTCCCCTCAGGTTTTGAGTGAACTCCAAGGGTGGAGATGCCACAACTTCTGCGGGCAGCCGGTTGCAGTGCTTGACCACAGTTGCAGTCAGAAAGTTTTTTCTTGTGTTCAGAGTTAATTCCATGTTTTGCAATTTGTGTCCTTTGCCTCTTGTCCTGCCAGAAGGCGCTGCTGAGGAGAGCCTTGCTCCCTCTTCTTTGTTGCCTCCCATCAGGTGTACATTGATAAGAGCCCCCTGAGCCTTCTCTGGGCTGAACAGTCCCAGCTCTCCCAGCCTCTCCACATATGAAGAGTGCTCCAGTCTCTTCATCATCTTTGTGGCCTTTTGCTGGGCTCACCCCAATGAGTCCCAGTCTTGTCCTGGGGAGCACAGTCTGGACGAGTACACAGACTGGCCTCAGCAGCCCTGAGCAGAGGGGAAGGATCACCTCGCTCGAGCTGCTGGCAAAACTCTTCCTAACGCAGCTCAGGGTGTTGCTGGCCGCCTTCGGCACGAGGGTGCAATGCTGGCTCATGGTGACTAACTTCAAGTTTAGTTCTTGATTACCTTTCAGAGGCAGGCCCATTATTAGTTACAGTCTAGCAGGCTTCTTTCTTTCATGGAGTGTAGCTTTTAAAAACAGAAGATTCATGTCTACTTAATATTCACAAGTATGTGGCAGAGAGTCCCAGATCCAGCGTTGTGGTTGGAAGTGTTTATGCTCACCTTTCGCCTTCCATGGCGACATACAGACCATGTCAAATCATCTCCCTTGTTGCCTTATATTCTACCCAATTCCCAAATGTATTTCAGGCAAAGATTATAATGGGAGAAGTCTGAAGCCAGTTCTTTTCCTGCTCATACAAATGTAGTCCTTTCATTCCCCACGCCGCCCTCTCCATCAGTTTCTAGTCACAATAAAATTGCTGGACATGAGTGATGAATGCAACCAGGATCCAGAATGCTTTCTAATCTCTTTTAGCCAAGGCGTGATTTGTAGATTCATAAGATACAAGGCCAGAAAGGGCTATTTCATGATCCAATCTGGCAGTTCTCTCTTAGTCCTGTGTCTTGCCCCAGCAGTTACGCTATTCCAGAAAAGATTAAAACAGTTAATAATTCTAAAGTGTATCCTTGATTTCAAAATTAAACTGGTCAGGCATCAACTTCAAGCCTTCTGTCATTTTTCCCCAATTACTCTGTTAGACTGAAGAGCTGAGCATTCAGTCTGAGCATTCCCCCACCCTGGGAAGGAGTTTGCCTACTGTAGTCAGACCGCCTCTTGATCTTTTGTTTCTTTTTGGACAAGCTCTTTAGCTTGTAAGTCCTCATGGGGCATTTAGATTTGGGTTTTCTTGGGGTGCTATTGAGTGTTGAGCTGTCAGAATCTCTAGGTGATGCTGATCAGCTCCAAGAGCACTATTTTGTGTGTGAAGCTAGGACTCTTTTTCCCCACGTGCATCACTTTGTACCTCTCTGCCTTTTTATTGCTCCACGACTGAGTCTTGTAAGATCTTTCTATGGTTCTTTGCTACCTGCCCTTCTCTTTGTGTCAGTAATCTTGTAGGATTTGCAAGCTTTCTCACCTCACTGCTCATCCCCCTTTCCCTGTCACGTCACACTGTTTTTCTCTTTAACTGCTTGTTTGGCTTACTAGAAAAGCAGAAAGCCTAATACTGGAATGAGTGCCTATTTTCATTTTTTAAATGAGACTTTGAAACATGAGTACAAATATAGATTAAGGGTATCTGTCTTGTTGGCTAGAGGTACTAAAACCTTAATTTCTAATGAAATACTTGAGTAGCCATTTACAAGATTGCTTCCTTTTTGTGACTTTTTGTAAACTCAGTTCCTACCTGTTTGACTTATTTTTAGAACTGAAGCCGACTGTGTTCACCATACGCGTAAAGCAGAGCATGGATTTGAAATGGTAAGCTACAGAATATTCAGGAAGAGACAACAGCATCTGTTTAGTCCTAGATTCTTAAAGTGGCAAGCATAAAAATGCCTTCAGGTAACTTTTTTTCCTTTTTCACCTGCATCACCTGCATGGAGAGATTTATGATTCCTGCTCATCAAACTTAGCCACGGGATGAGTTTTACCAGGAGCCAATACAGGCTTTTCTGACTGCGAAGCTACAAACTCTAGGGGTGAGCTTAGCTTCTTGGAGCTGAACCTGAAGGATGCCCTGCCTTGTCTTCAAGCCTCCAGTCCTCTTTTACCTCAGATGCCCCTTTGTGCAGAACTCCATGAAGGGCCAACAGTGGGTGCTGACACGTGGACGCTGGCTTTGCTGCGAGTACTTGCCACTCGCCACCAGTGTCCTCTTTCTGTGTAGATGGCCTTGCAAGCATCTCCCTCTTCTTGAAACAGTGTCATGCCTTTTCTCGCTATGTCATCAGAAGGCAGATTTACGACAGGATTGTTCCAGAGGGATTGGCAGGTGCTTTCTAAACCCACTGTTCTCCAGAGACCTTGTCAGGAGGGCGAGATTCTTTCTTTTTTAGCCCACAGGCTAAATGGCTGCTTTGACAGAGCTGCTGTTAGGCACACCCTTTAGTTAAGAGGGTCTTCCCTCACCCCCCTCTTCTCCTCCTCCTGGCTGTTGCCCATCTTCCCAAATATCCCAGTGCATTTCGTCCATTTTCTGGATCTTGATAGCCATTCTGCATGTAGTTCAAATCCCTGCCACACTATTGCCTTCCGGGCTGCTTTCCTTCTCCAGCTCTTCGGAGAGAGTCTTTTCTGAGGAGGCAAGCTCATTCCTCTTGGGGTTGTCCAGAAAGGAAGTTGCCCAGTGGTATAAAAGGAACAGCTTCTTTTCCTGCTGTTCCTTGGGAGGTGAACAGTTGCATCAGATGCCCAGATTTCTGTGTGTTTCTGCAGGATGACATGCTGCCCCATTTCAGAAACCTTTTGGACCTCTCCACAACTGGTTGAGCTTTACAGAAATGTTGTCTCTGGGCTTGCTGCCTGGTGGCCAGGTCATACTGCCTGCTTGCTCCTATAGAACTGGTTTCAAAGGGCCAATCTCAGTGTAATTGCTCTGCAGGGATCCCCTGCATATACAGTGGCCTGCAATTTCAGTTGCTGCTAGTTGCATGGTTACCTTCAGCCTGCACAGGCTCCTGTATTGAAACCTCCTGTATTGAAACAGCCCTCGCCTTGTTGTAAGCCCAAAACTTTCTTTCAGAAGAGGGGTTTTTGACAGGTTTGTTAGATTTTCAAGATAGGAAGGAGACTGCCTGGTAACTCCTCAGGAGCATTCAGTACAGAAGAACTTCTCTAAAACAAGCAGGCTGATTTGTTTCCAAAACCTGTATCCCTTTTTTTTCCCCTCAGCTTACCTTTGCAGGATTAGTGACAGGTCTGTCTGCACATGCCCTTTCTGGCTTCTTTCCTCAGGTGCTCCAAACACTCTGTTGGTGGGGTAAGGTCATCCTCTGAAATATGCTTTTTTTATTCCCCGCTTTGCTATAATCACTGTCCCAGAATGCCTCCACTCCTTGTACAGTGGCTGAATTTCCCAAACGTTAGGGTCCTTGGAAGCTGGAGCTCTGGGTTAGCATGTTGGACGCTGGGAAATGATGTGGTAGGTGGCAGTCATCACCATAACCTCCTACTGTGTTAACTGATGTGGGAGGACATGTCCTGAGCTCTTTCCAGGTAAACTGGAACTATGATGAATGAATCATCAACTTAGCAAATACCAGTTCAGGTGAGAAGAACCTTCTCCAGAAGAGATGCTTGTGCCACCATGACTCGTACCTGCAGTTTTCACTAGTCAGGGCACTGTTACACTGAGAGGGAGCTCCAGACACAAACTGGTGTCTTTATGAATACCAGACCAGATGTCAGGAGCACCACATGAAATCCTGGGCAGATGACGTCTCCCTTATGTGCTTTTTTAGGAGATAAGAGCCAGGTGCTTCTGTGACATGCTTTCCATTTGGTTTGATTTCCATTTTTTTTCTTCTGGTATTCAGGATGAGAAGAAAGATCAGGCTTAGGAAAAAACATATCAGTAGCTCCTGTACTTTCTCAGGATTCTTCTGATCATTCCTCCAGGGCTCTTGTTCAGTTTATCAGCAGTGTATGATTTTGGATCCAAATCCAGCTGGTGTTTTAGAGTGCATCTCGAAAAGGGAACAGTCTTGTTAAAACAAGGAGGAAATCTGTCTGCTTAGTACACATAGGACTGACTTTACAGGATCAGCACTCGATTCAAAAGGAGGAGCATGGAAGTGCTACAGTCAGACGGCTGTTAAATAGATTGCATTTTCAGCTCTCCTCCAAACGCCTTCCAGGCCTGCGGTTTTGACAGTAGGCTGTATGGTCAGGATGATTGGAGTTGAGCCTATGCATCTTTCCGCCTACCAAGAGCACCAGTAGAAGTCCAAGGAAGAAAGAGAACTGAGAGACGCTCAGCCTGTCACTGCAGATAATTTTTGTAACTTAGTTAATGCTCTGAGACTAAACTGCAAAGATCTCTGGCCATCTGAAGTTTGGAACTTCACATGAACCTGAGCTTAGTGCAAGAGAAGCACCATCGGGGAGTGGATCTATTCTTCTCTGATCTTATATCTGTGACAAAGTTGTTTTACTGTCTCCTAAAGAAGCTTACATGGTGATTTTGTTGTTTGTGATCCTTTGTATTGCTCATAGCCTTGCTAATAGGTATTTCTGGCTCACCTCTTGCTTCTGGCACTTTTCACTTTTGTCCCTCCCCTGTTACTCTGCTTCCTATGACTGTGTCTTAGCAGGGCTGATGTCTAGGGACCGGTATTGTCCAGCGGCTTTTATTTCCCACAGCACCTCTACTGACGTTTTTTAAAATCTCTGTGCCATAGGTGCTATTACTCTTTCACTATCTACTATATTAAAGTCTACACAATGAATTACTGCTTTATGTTAGGCCTGGGAATGTCCTGAGGAGGGAGGGGTAGAAAGATATTGGTGAAGAAAGCCCTCATAGTAGCAGGAAAGAAAATAAAATCACAGAACAAGAGAGTAGACCTTGCCTTTTAGTTCTTCAAGCAAGCAAGCAAAGAAACAAAAATCTCTTGTAGAACAGAATTTTACATTGTGTGACAGTTCTTGGGTTCCTTTTCATTTCAGAATTCCTCCAAAGAAAATGAGCGCGAGTTTAGTCCAGCATCCCTTACTGTGGGCAGTAAGCGAATGAGTTTGTGTAAGTAAGGAATTCCTGGTTTGCTTCATTCAAATTAGTCATATGAAATCAAAAGCTGCAAGGATGACATTGGTATTAGTTTTCCTTTAAAAATGGTGTTTGGTATTTTCCAGCACATGAGACTAGGAATTAGAACCGCCGTAGAGCGGTAGGTCAGCAATGATTTTGGCTATAAGCAACTCCCACCCATAGAGCCAGGCTACGTAGCTCTTTCAGAGCTGGGCTGCAGGAGGAGAGGCTACCTCCAAACCAGTCTGCATTGTGATTGCTTCGAAAGCTCCCAGGCGTCACGTCAGTCAACAGTCTGGACCTACCTCTCAGTTTCAGAGTCTGCCGTTGGGTCTGCAGGGAGTGTGGAGAGAGCAAGCTTATGTTTTTATTCTTGCTGCTGTTTCTTACAGGGGGACGTGTGGGATCTAACCTTGAACAAAGAACGGGAACCGGTCAGGCTGAGGGTGAGGTGCAGCTACTGCAGCAAATGGACCAAATGATAAACAAAGGAAACATGGAGTCAGGAGGAAGAGGTCTCTCCAGGTTCTGGAGAAGGTACTAATACTGCAGCTATGAGCAGTCCTGGCTCTGTCTGAGCCTGTGTCAAAGCATGTGCCTGATTCTGGCAGTTCAGGTGATTCTGCATTCTCTTGAAGAATGGGTACCTCTTTTCTGCGGTTAAACCAAAGTCTGCCAAGGCAAAGGAGCATTCAGGGATGTCCTTTTGTCTTGCGGTAAGGTGCACCTTTCCCAGGAAATGTTCCTCTTCTGAGCTGTTTAGGGGGAAAAAACTCATGGGAGGGTTACTGACCTCAGTCACAGCCCTCATAGGATGTGGCTTTTATCAGCTGAGGAGTGCCATCTCCAGCCCAATTTTTAAAGGACTTAAAGCTACCCCTTCTCACAGGGCCTTTCTGGGAGGGACCTTCAGTCCCGTTAAGGTAAGTATGGCCTTTATTTGGCCACTTAGCAACTGTGGCCTTTGTAACTTTGACTCCCAAAGACACCGTTTTTAACCAACATGAAAGTAACCATGCCAACAGTTGCTGGGCATTGCTGACTAAATGAGTGCTCTAAAGCTGTTGAAGCTGTATGCTGCAAGAGTGGTCTGTTCACTGCACAGCACGTGTTGAACATAGGCAGTAACTGTTTCTTTGATAGGTGGGTTGGTTTTGGAAGCAATGAAACTCCTTGTTAATCATAATGTGTGCTAGTCTCCTTAACTATTGAGACTAGACCATTATGGCACAGGTTGTTCTTTGTTTCCTCTACTTTTTTAGTCTTCCTCTATTATTTTGTGCTGGGCTTGTGTCTTTCTGGTGGACAGAAATTACCTTGTTGTTACAATTCTCAGAGAAGTACTTTAAGTATAATGTGGGTTTTTTTGTTGTTGTTGTTTCCTCAGCATAATCTTCTCGCCACTACAGCATCTCTTTGGTGGGAAGAACTGACCTGGAAGTACTAATTGTTGTGGAAAGGTAAACTTGTAGCATGAATGTTGAGTTGTATTGTTTCTTTTGTAATTCAGCTTTTCACATTGCTTGTCTCCACTATTAGTGCTTGAAATGAAATTCTACTTTGTTTACATTTTCAAATTAATGTACTGAAGATGTCAGGTTAGAATGTCTTTTTCTTCACAACCTAGAGTTTTTGGAAAAAGAGCAACAAGCTTTAAGATTTTGATTCTTGAGTGTCATAAATTGGGAATTTTACATTTAAAAATCATTATATGAGACTCTAATAAAACAAGCATTAGCTTGGAACTGTGTGGGGTTTTAATCAGTCCTACCCTAGCAGAAAACACTCCTTCCCTCCAAGTAGAGGTTTCTAGTATTGGATGGACTCCTGCACTGTGCTTCACAGCATTAAAAACGTCAAAATTGGTGAAAATATTTTTGATTAGATTTTTATCACTCCCCTACAGGTTGTGTAGTTATTTACGCCTTCAACAGGTAGTGGGAGGAGGCTGGGAGTTAAGATTTCAGACATGCCTAGGGCATGCTCAGGCAGCTTTTTGCCATCACGCTAGTGCATTTACAATAAACCATCATTCTTCAGCCATCTCCTGAGCTGAGGCACTGTCAGTACATACATGCACAATGCTGGTCTAACACATAACACTGTGTTACTGGTTGTTACTTTAGCAGTAGCGGTGCATGGCCATCTGACTGCGTCTCAGGGGTAACATCTGGCAGAATGAGGTGATGCTCTAAGTGAGTCAGATAATGCAACATGGGGTCTGTTTGGCTTGTTCCCACCCTGGTGCACAGATTGTCCACCCTACATACTGCTGTATTCATTCCCAGACTCCCATCAGCAGTGAAAGAATGTTTTCCCTCCAAGAAGAAATGGAGTTGAGAAACTGGTTCCATTTATGCCATTCTCCTTAGTCCTGTTGCACAAACTGTGGTAAAGGCTGAGCACACCAGGGTTCAGTCCCTTCTGCTGGGGGGCTGTACAATGAGATGGACAGCGGTGAGGACCAGGGAATGGATAAAGAGTTGACCAGATGGATATCAAGCCATAAATAAGGGAAGATAACCATGAGTTGATCTTTAGCACTGGTTCTGTCAAGAGGAGGATGTCCCACTTCCCTAATCTTAGATGCAGCTGCATAAGAAAGGGCCTTTGCCCAGCAAGAGCTGGGCTGGCTGAGGCTACAACATACACACAAAGACATTTTGATGTCTCAATCTGGAAAATGCCATTATAGAATTACGGGCAATATTTGCAAGATGTGTATCCATTTTGGAAAATCATTTTAGGTGATAAAGAAAATGGTTTAATGAAATCTAAACAAAAATGGGTTTTATTTTAGCTGGGATAGGCATTCTTTTAACTTTGAGAAAGCACCTTGTTCTTTAAACAAGTGGCTGCCTTCTAAAAGGAAAGGGGAAGGTACTTAAAAAAGAACAAGCAGAAACAAGCAAGCCAGGCTATTTCTCGAGGGGACTTTTCCCTCTCTTCCCCTTGGCATCCCATAAATGCTGGAAAAAGCCACACGTGTCCAGTGGTACGTAGGCTCATGGCACCGATGCTGTATTGTTGGCACTGGTGTCTATGGACCTTGATGCTCCTAGCTGCTGAAGTCAGTGTGATCAGGCCGGAGAGCTCAGTGGTGAGGGAAGTCGGAACTGGAAAAGGCTTTTCCATTTTCCTCTTCCTGCAGGGTGTTTCTGGGCTACTTACCCACTCCCCAGAAGTGGAGATCTCTGCCCTGGGGCTGCTTGTCCTGCTGCTGGCTTTGCTTTATTAGCGATTTACTTTCTTGGAGGTAAGTTTGTGTAATACTATATAGGCACCTGGTGCTCCTCTGATTGATTGTTGCTGTTATCGATTGTCGGCAATTAGTTGTACTAGCTTGAGAGATAGAGCTAGAGCCCCCCCCCAACACAGACACAGACACTTGCTTTTTGAACCCCGGGCACACTTGCTAGCGGGGACCTTGTGGCACTGGTGGCAATGTGTGGCAGAGCCGTTCAGGGGAGGAAGCCTCCGTGGCCGTGTGTCGCAAGGGAGGGAGGTGAGGGACCCCCTTTTGTCTGCCGCCTCCCCCCCCCCCCCCGCCGACCGAGGAGGACAGCAGGAGGGCGCTGGGTTTCTTCTGCCTGGGGAAGGAAGGGGCGGCCGAGGGGGATGCGATGCAGTCCCCCCCCCGCCCCCGGGCAGCTCCTCCCCAGGGCTTTGTTCGTGACGCCGCTGTCAGTCAGTCCCCCGCTGTGAGGGCAGCGCTGTCTGTCAGTCCCAGTGCCCCGGGGCAGACCAAACGGGGTCCTCCCGTTGCCCCCGCCACAGGGGGGGTCGCCGCCAGGACAAAGCCGGCCCCAGCCCAGCCGCTCTCCCGATGCCCTTCCCGGGCACCAGCGCAGCCTGCCCGGACAAGGGGGACCCGAGGACGGATGGAGTGGCGGGTGGCTCCTGGTGGAGAGAGCTTCCTCCAGAGGAGAACCCTCATCGCCAGGAGCTTCCTTGGAGGACCCTGGGGCCGCTGCCCGGCTGTCACTGCGAGGCGAGCAGCACCGGAGCCGGCCCGGCCCGCAGCGGAGCGGAGTGGAGTGGAGCAGCAGGTCTCGGCCCAGGGGCCGCGCCACCCCCGCCCCTTTCCAAAGCGGCCTGTGGAGAGCCGTGGCCAGAGTGGGCTAAAAGAGCCGGGGTGGGTGGCGGTTGGCGGGGAAGGGCAGCGTCCCCCTGCCCGCTCCAGAGGAGAGTTCGGCCGGTGGCCATCACCTGCTCAGAAGGCCCTTAGCGACGGTATCCCCCCGCAGAAAGCCACGTCCTCTGCCCTCTCCAGAAGGGATGTGGCGACCCAGAGAGAGCTCCCAGAAAGCACGCAGCCGCCCCGGCCTCAGGCGGCAGGGCGGGCCAGAGCCTGGCCCTGGGAAGGGATGGCAGGAGCGGGAACAGCCCTCTGAGGGGGGACTGAGCGGACAATCTGCTCAGCCCGCTGGCAGAGCCCCAGGAGGCAGCAGGAAGGTGAAGGTGCACCAGGGACTCTGAGAGAGGCTGCTGGAACCATGCTCTGCCCTCCCTGAGATAGAAACAGCCGCCAGAAAACACCCAGGAGCCAGGGGACCCTATATCCTCCCGCTGCCAGGCTGAAGGCAGCAGTGGAAAGGAAAGGAGTGAATGGAGGCAAGGCCAGGTTGGGGGCAGCAGGCGAACCCCCTCCTCGCCCACCACGCCTTCCCAGGTGCCTCTTTACAACAGGCATGAGGCTCAGGAGGTGGAAGGCCAGTCAAGGGAGGACGTGGAGGATGGGCCAGCTATGCCAGAGGTGTTGCCAAGGTCAGAAAGGCCTACCCCCCTATCACAACCACCTCCACGAGGAAGCAAAGATGGGTTAGGGTTGTGGGTGACTCCCTTCTGAGGGGAACAGAGGGTCCGAGATGCTGGACAGAGCCTCCTGTTTGTTAGGGAAGCCTGCTGCCTCCCTGGGGCCTGGGTTCAGGGCAGCACTGGGAAACTTCCTAGCCTGAGATGGCCCTCGGGCTATTGCCCACTTACTGCTCTCCCGCCTGGGTGGTGATGAAGCTGCAATGCATAGTCCAAGGGCGATCAAAAGAGACTTCAGGGCCTTGGGACGGTTGGGAAGGGAATCTGGAGCACGGGTTATTTTTCCCTCTCTCCTTCCAGTTGCAGGCAGCAACACTGGAAGAAAGAGAGAGAGAACGTAGTCTATTAATACATGGTTTGTGGCTGGTGTCACTGCCAGAGTTTGGGGTTTTTCAATAATGGGATGGCCGGCACGGCTCCAGGACTGCTGGTGTCAGATGGGATTCGCCTTTCTCAAAGGGGGAAGGGGGTCTTGCCTCATGAGCTAGCTGGGCACATTGGCAGAGCTTTAATCTACACTCGAAGGGGGAGGGGAATAGTATCAGGCTTGCCCGTGACAAGCTGTGGGATGACATGCCAAGGTTAGAGGGACAGGATGCTAGTGAGGGCCCTCAGCCTGTTGCTCAAAAAGACGTGCAGGGTACACTGGAACACACTTGTGAAGTCTTACAGAGATGAGCCAGGGGCTCCTGAGGTGATAGGAGCCAAGAGGGAAACAACAGTGAAATCATAGAATCATAGAATGGTTTGGGTTGGAAGGGAACTTTAAAGATCATCTTGTCCAACCCCCCCTGCAATGAGCAGGGTCGATCAGGTTGCTCAGAGCCCCGTCCAACCTGACCTTGAACGTTTCCAGGGATGGGGAATCCACCACCTCTCTGGGCAGGCTGTGCCAGTGTTTCATCACCCTCATTGTAAAAAGTGTCTTCCTTATATCTAGTCTACATCTACCCTCTTTTAGCGTAAAACCATTCCCTCTTGTCCTATCGCTACAGGCGCTGCTGAAAAGTCTGTCCCATCTTTCATATAAGTCCTCTTTAAAGTACTGAAAGGCTGTAGTAAGGTCTCCCTGGAGCCTTTTCTTCTCCAGGCTAAAGAACCCCAACTCTCTCAGCCTTTCCTCACAGGAGACGTGCTCCTCTCTCTGATCATTTTTGTGGCCCTCCTCTGGACCCGCTCCACCAGGACCATGTCTTTCTTTTGCTAAGGACTTGAAAGCTGGATGCAGTATGCCAGGTGGGGTCTCACCAGAGCAGAGTAGAGGGATTGAATTCCCTCCCTCCACCTGCCGGCCATGCTTCTTTTGATGTGGCCCAGGATATGGTCGGCTTTCTGGTTTGCAATGGCACATTGTCAGCTCATGCCTAGCTCTTCATCCACCAAGTTGTGCACAGGGCTGCTCTCAATCCCTTCAAACCCCAGCCTGTATTGATACTGGGCATTGCCCCAACCTAGGTGCAGTACCGTGCCCTTGACCTTGTTGAACTTCACAAGGTTCACGTAGGCCCACTTCTGCAGCCTGTCTGGAGTCTTGGGTGGATCCTGGAGGGCAGAGCTTCCTCGAAAGGAGAAAAATCATGTTGGGTAGCTGCCTCGGAGGAGTCTGTGGCTGTGACCTGAGATCTTCGGTACTTAAAGCAGAGGTCAAAAGACTCTGGCAGATGCCTGGGAGGGGTCTTGAGTGGATCCCAGAGAAGAGAGTTTCCTCCAAAGGAGAAAAAACATCTTGGGTAACTTCCTTGGAGGAGTCTGGGGCTGGTAAGCCAAGCACGCTGAAGCTGAGCCAAGCCGAATGGAGCCGAGCCAACCGAGTGGAGACAAGCATGCCAAGCCGAGCTTAGCTGAGTGAAGCCGATGCCAGTGAAGTCAAGCCGAGCCAAACGGAGCCAAGCCGATCCGAGCAGAGGCAGTCGGGCGCAGCAGCATGGGTGGGCAGTGCAGGTGGTGCGGCTCCTCCAGCAGCAGGTGATGGTGGGCAGGAACCGGCCCCTCTGCACCGCGCACCAGGCGCTGCAGCTCCTTGTCCAGTGCTGCTCCGGTGGGGGAGCATGGGCTGAGACCTCCTGCCCACGGCAGGGGCAGGTGGGCAGGCAGATGGAGAGGGACACTGCAAGGGGCTGGGGAGCGACCCGGGGGGGGGGGGGCCTGTGTCTCTGGCAGCAATTGCCCTGGTGACAAGGACACCAATGCAAAGGGACCGAGCCAGTTCTCATGATGCCAGCGCTCTCCAGAGGCGCCAAAGGTCAGCCAGGAGTAAGGCTGTGCCAACCCTCGGCTGCACCCACAGCAGACTTTGCCTCAGGCTCAGTGCTGCTGGTCAGCCTGTCCCTGCCACTGGACTTCAAGTTCCTCTTGCTCACAAAACCTGGTCACTAGAACATCAGGCAAGTGTCTAGTATCCATGTCAAACCACCATCTCAGCAAGGGCCCACTCTCCTATGGTCCTTACTTCTGTCTTGAAAGCTGATGAAAGAGAGAAAGGAGCAGATAGAGAAGCTCACCCTCTCCTTGGTTTCTCTTATACTGGGAAGAAGTTAAGGAAACAGAACAACCTTGTAAGCTCTTCCTTCTACAAGGAGGAGAGTAAGTACAGTGGAATGGCCCAAGTAGCTTTTTCTGCAGTATTTGAGAGATTTTTGTCTTTGCATCCATCTCTGGGGCAGAAGGCACTGAGAGGCTGTGGTCACCCTGAGGAGCCTCACCCCATGCTTGGCTGCCCTTGCTGGAGCAGACACGGCCCCCAAAACTCTTGACACCAATGTTTGGGTCTGCTCACTGGGAAGCAAGGTCTGCCAAGGTGGCAGGCAGATGTGGGCAGCAGCTCAGCCCCAATGCCAGGAGCTTCCCAGCCACCTAGTCCACGGGAGGGGATGGAGCAGGGTGGCAGCGAGGGCCTGGCACCCTTCAGGGCACACTGCCACTGGACAGCTCTTGGGGATGCCCTGGAGTGGGGAGGAGCTCTGGGTTTCCCAAAAGAAGAGACTCCTGAAATACAAGGCACATCCCAGCTGGGGCCGCTTCTCCCATGGGCAGCGCAGGCAGCTGCCCTTCAGCAGGTGGCTGTGCCAGGGCTGCCTCCACCAGCCTGGACAGCCTCCCCATGGGATCGCAGCCCTCCACAGCATGGGGATGTGTGGGACCAGGAGAGGAGAGGAGGGTATTCCCCCAAACCTCCATCTCAGCCTCTTTCCTTGCCCTGGCCTTCAGGAGAGCAGGCACTGGCCCCATCAGGGACCTGTTTGGAAGAGTCCCAGGGGACTCTCCCTTCCCCTTCGCCTTCCCTTTCTGGCGGTGCATCCCCATAGGGATGAGCAAAGTGTCATGGAAGAAACCAGCAATGGCCCCTCTCCTCAGTTCCAACATTGACACACCTCCCTCTCGACCAGTTCTTGAGCCATATCACACCCAGTCCCCAAGTTCCCACAGCCATATTCTTCCATGTTGCCCAGTTCCCAGGGCCATAGCCCACCCACTCCCCTGTCGGGGAATGCGGCGGGTCTGCAGAATGCCTGACGATGCGTGAGCAGTGTGACCTTGAGCAGCTTGTAGTGTATCCTTGAGAGTCTGCAAAGTCCCGAGAAGAGCTGCGCAAACAAGACGATGATAAGAGGAACCGTCCTGACGACTCACCAATCATGAACTGTTAGTTACTAACTAAACCAATCGTGTATGAACACATACTTTGAAGAAGGTAATCAAAAGGTTTGTTAGAACAATAAAGTAGCCGTTTTGCACAATCTGATGCTTGTCGTGTCCGTCTCTACTGCGACACCATCCCACCTGGCCTTGAACACTTCCAGGGATGGGGCATCTACAACTTCTCTGGGCAACCTGTTCCAGTGCCTCACCACCCTCATAGTGAGGAACTTCTTCCTTACACCCAAACTAAATCTACCCTCTTTCAGATTAAAGCCATTACCACCTTGTCCTATTGCTGTACACCCTTGTAAAAAGTCCCTCTCCAGGTTTCTTATAGGCCCTCTTTAGGTACTGTAAGGCTGCTATAAGGTGTCCTGTGAAGCTGCATGCCAATGAGCGGTCCGAAAAGGTGAGGCGGTCGTCAGCTGGGTCGGTGCTGAATAGCAAAGTATTATATGGCCGCTGGGTTAAGCATTTACCTTTTGTTTTGCAGGCACTGTGCAGGCCACCTTTGGAATTGGATGAGCGTTTGAGGTGAGCTGTGGATTAGCGAGGAGGAGCATGGGGCTGGTGGCTTTTCACGAGCGCCATACTAATTTTGTGTCTCTTGGTATCTTAGGTAGCATGAGCGATGATGGCCGCGGGGTCCGACTCTGGAATGGGCGGGTAAGCGTAACACTGTGGCGCTTGTGAGGAGGGGGCAGTTGGGGAAGTAGTTGGCATTGGCTGATGGGATGCTTATTGCTTTCACCGGTTTTGTGGTTTAGGTTTGTTTTTTTTCTTTATTGCAGATGAGGAAGGGGAACCTGGCGACTGCAGGAACATCCCCGTTAGCCCGTGTGGTTTTTGTTGAGGATGGATTCAGACCCTCGGCCCTCTGAAAGCTAAGTTGAGGGACCTGGGCTGGGAAGAGGCTGGGAGGAAGGGGCAAAGCTGGGAATTGCAGGGAGGGGTTTTAGTTAGTGGAGGAGGGCAGGGCTGTCCAGGAACAGTCACCTTTGGGCAGGTAAAGGGAGTGGGTTGCTTTTCAGCACAAGACAAGCATGTGCTGGGCAGGGCAGTTGCAGCCTGTGTCTGTGGTGGTATGTAGTTTGTGTAGTCTTCTGTGCCTTAGACCTTCCTCGGGTCTCGATGTCCTCATCGCTCTCTGCGCCAGAGGAGCGTGGCATGCGCTTTGGGCGCTGTCCCTAGGGTCTCGAATGCCCATAGTCATTGACATGGTGCCGACTGGGTGCTGCTTTTCTTGTGTTATGAGCTCTAAAGCATGGACCGGTCTCAGAAGGTTCCGGTTGGTCCTCTTTTGCAGCATTCTTCTGGGCTGCGTCGACAGCTCTGCTCGCTAGCTGTCTGTTTTCTCCGACTGGGACTTCTTCCCTGCATCCTGACGTTCTTAGGTCTCAACGCCAGGCTTCTTGCGCATCCATCGTCTCAGTTTTGACAGTACCGTCTTGTAACGGGCTGTTACTTCCAACTCCTCTTCTCGGGGGCTGCTCTAGAGCCTCCTGGCCTCGCAGTTGCGGCCCCGTAGGTCGTCTTGCCCGACAGGGTCTCCTGTCCAGGAGTCATTCTTCTTGCTGAGGGCTTTCTCTCTTTGAAGCACCTTGTTTGTAGCATTCTGTGTAGCATTGGTCTGTGTGTTTGGTTTGGAGCTGCTCTGCCCGGGCACGTAGAGTCAGGGGTAGGTGGAGTAGCAATAAGAGTCTACGGGTGAAATGATGACACGCCTAGACCATTTAGGTGTGGGCTGTACAGTTGTCTGGGATCGAGTAGCCATCGGTGGGTTGTGTGGAAAGCCACGTCAGAAGTGTTTTATGGAGACGATTGGAGCCGTGTGGCAGGGGCTGTTCAAGGGTAGTGAAGTGGATTTGAATCTCTAAGGCGTTAAGGCTTGCATGTGATGGGCTTAAAGTTTGGCGTGTGTGGTTTGGGTTTTTTTATGGCAGGCTGTAGTTGGACTCCAGATGGTATTCCTAGATGGAATCAAGACCTCTGGAATTGTTAAGCTATTGCTCTGCATCCAGGTGACTTGTTCAATTTTATTATTTTTTTTTCAGATGGTGAGGGACAAGATGCATGTCAAAGAGTGACAGAGGAGGGGAGCGGAGTGCTGTTAGAAGGTGGGTCTGTGAGTGGAGTCGGAGGGAAGATGCGGTTGGTGGCTCTATGAGATTGCCTCGCTTTGCTGCGCTTTGCGTTGTTTTGCATTGTACTGCTCTGTGTTTGGTTTTGTCTTGTGTTGTATTGCTCTGTAGTTGTACTGACTGTCATGTGAGGCTGTCTCACGTTGCTTGGCCCTGTATTGTGTTTTGTCTGGCATTACAGTGCTCTGTACTTGCACTGACTGCCACCTCAGACTGTCTCGCATTGTATGGCTCTGTATTGCGATTTGTATTGCTCTGTACTCGTATTGACTGCCATCTGGGAGTGTCTTGCAGTCTGTGGTTCTGTATTGGTTTTGTATTGCATTGCTCTGTGCTTGTATTGACTGCTATCCGAGAGTGTCTTGCATTGGCCCCGTGTTGTGTTTGTCTGGTATGGCAGCGCTCTGAATTATTCTGTCTTGACTGATATAAGAGTACTGCCTTGTATGGCATTATATTTGCATGTGAATTGCATGCCTCTTTGTTTGTGTGCATACTGTATGGTATTGCAGAGACCGCATAGCGGGTTAAACGATTTTGGGGTCTTTTATGCGGGGAGTCGAGTGGATCGCAATTGGATTGTGAGGTAGCACGGGGTCAGGCAGTAACTGGGCAATGGTGTTCATATTGTTTATGCGGACACCTTGTGGCAAGCCTCTAGAAATGGTCAAGGCATTGAGGTCTGAGTAGCAGCGTGACAGCCCTCGGAGCAGCTGGTAGCTTTGGGACAGCTCTGTGTTTGGGACGCTCTGGTTTTTCAAGTGCCACGGAGGACTCTGCTGGTGAGGATGTGTTCTTTTTGGAATAGGTGGGAAGCAGGGGAGGGGAGCTGTGGAGGACTTCTCTCTCAAGGATGAGGTGTCTATTAAAAAGCTTTGTGTGTTGTTTTCGTAGGTGATCACAGGGCACGAGGTGATTGAAGGAACCTTGCGTTTAGGTGACGTGGCTGCTACGCAGGTGGGACCGTGACATGTGGCACTGTGAAAGCTAAGTAGCAGGTTGAAAATCCATGGGCGGTGGAGATGGTATGTGTTGAAACACTGATGTAATGGAAGGGTAGGTTGTGGGGAGTTTGGAAGGAGGTTGGGCTCGGGCCGGGGTTTTCGCAGGCAGGGTGATTTTTGAGGCCCCCGGTGCCGCAGGCACAGGGCGACGGCCTCTCGAGGGCGGTGGGATGGATGAGTTGAGAGTGAGGGCTGGCGTGCGTGTGATCTGAAGCAGTGGTGTGTTGTGAGTGTGCGTAACCTCGTAGGGTTATATGGTTTGGCCTTTTTATATTTTTTGTCCTTGCAGGTTGGGTGTAGAGTTGAGATGGTTTTCAGGCAATTAGAAAAAATAAAAGATTAGAATAAAGAAAAACGAGCTGGGGGGGGGGGGGAAATCCCCCGGCTGTTTGGTTTTGGTTCCCCCACCCCCCCACACCCCACTCCCAGCCGCTCCGTGAGGTGATGTTCATTGCTAACGTTCGGATGGGGGTCAGGCTCAAGCTGGGGTTTTTGCAGGCAGGGCGATTTTCTTCATGGCTCCCGGGAACAACGTTCCCGTGGAGCACTCCCCTGGAATGTGGCAATTGCTGGTCAGCGCAGGGAAATACGTTGTTCAGCGGATGGTCTTGGGAAGACAGTGGAGGATTTTGCAGGCGAAGGGTGTGGGGAGTTGGACTAGGAGGCCAGCATTGCAGAGGACACGGTTGCAAAGTGCATGGGTGTAACTGTATTTTTCCATGGTAGGTTTGTAAAATCTCTGGGTGGTCTTTGTAGTTTGTGATGTAATGATATTTTTCAGTTTTTATTCCTGTGCCTAGGTGTGGAAGTCAGCAGTCCATCAAGATGAGTGGAGCTCACCCATTTTCTGCCCGGGAATAGGGACACCCGTTTTCTGCCCGGGAATAGGGATCGTGGCGGTAACGTCACCTCGGGGAGGAAAACTCCTCGACGTGAAGCGATAGACGTCATGGGAGCAAGGAATGAGGAGAAGACCGCTACATAGAGAATCGCAGGCACTGAATAGTGGCAATTCTTCTTAAGGTAATGCTCAACTTGTGGAGTTTAAATGTATTTGTAAAAATAGTGATTAAAAGGGGAATAAATGTAATAGCGGACAATATTTGACCAGTGTGGCCGTAACTATTTTCTAGACGTTGTAGTAAGAGTACACTGTAGAATTGAACTGTAAATCCTGACATAGCTGAATGTACTTGGAGCCAGTAATGGACCAAACGAAACAATAAAAATAAAATTAAAAAAAGACAGGCAATTAGGCGTCCCTGTGAGAATCACGGCATTAACGGCAATCGCAAAGGCACATACAGAGCCAAGCGTGTGTGTTTAGTGCCCGTGGGCCAAACTTAGCTGCTGCGAGTGAGTGCAAGCGTCCATCAGAATTAGGCATCCGAGGGAGAGCTGTAGATACCTAGAGGTAAATGCAGCTGCGGACGGGTTAACAGAAAGGGTGCGCATCGCTGGCTCTAGTAATTGCGTACCTTTTGAGATTCGCTCCGTAGCTGCGTAACTCCGAAATGGGCTCGGGCTCTGTGGAACGTCTCTGAAAGGGGCTCGGTCAGTGTGTAACCCCCAAATGGGCTCGGTCAGTGTGTAACCCCCAAATGGGCTCGGTCAGTGTGTAACCCCCAAATGGGCTCGGGCTGTGGAACGTCTCTGAAAGGGGCTCGGTCAGTGTGTAACCCTCAAATGTCAAACAGACATCAAGGGGCAAGGAAAGACAAACACAGACAGACAGAGGGAGGGGAGGGACAGAGAAATGGATACAAGGAGCAGAAGAAACAGTGATGCAGAAATAGGGAGGGAAAGAGAAATACCCACAGACATGCGCCTGCAGCAACAAAATCAAGCCAAGTCAACCAGCTGCTGGCACATACCCTAGCCAGCAGTAAACGTCCCCATTCCGACTTCTTCGCTCCACTAACCTTGTTGATCTGTGCTCTGCGCTCCAACCTGCCACGCTGAATCAGTTACATCAGTGAGTTGAAGAAGAACAGCCATACCCACCAGAAGCATACACCCATCCCTCCTCTTTCCCCCAGCCCGAGGGCCACATCCCGGACTCGCCTTTTCCCCAGCAGCCTGACACGGCTCCGCTCTCCTCCCGTGCCACAGCGCCAGCACCAGGGGCCACTTCAGGTGCCCGTCCGTCCCTGATGTCTCGGGAACCGGAACCTTCGATGCCAGGTCTGCCGCGGGAAGACGCAGAGATGCAAGGGGATGTTATAGACGTATTGCACAGTGACCGAGCCCTTTTCGGGGTTACACACTGACCGAGCCCCTTTCACAGACGTTCCACAGAGCCCGAGCCCTTTTCGGGGTTACACACTGACCGAGCCCGTTCCAGAGACGTTCCACAGAGCACGAGCAAATTTGGGGGTTACACACTGACCGAGCCCATTTGGGGGTTACACACTGACCGAGCCCATTTGGGGGTTACACACTGACCGAGCCCATTTGGGGGTTACACACTGACCGAGCCCCTTTCAGAGACGTTCCACAGAGCCCGAGCCCATTTCGGAGTTACGCAGCTACGGAGCGAATCTCAAAAGGTACGCAATTACTAGAGCCAGCGATGCGCACCCTTTCTGTTAACCCGTCCGCAGCTGCATTTACCTCTAGGTATCTACAACTCTCCCTCGGATGCCTAATTCTGACGGACGCTTGCACTCACTCGCAGCAGCTAAGTTTGGCCCACGGGCACTAAACACACACGCTTGGCTCTGTATGTGCCTTTGCGATTGCCGTTAATGCCGTGATTCTCACAGGGACGCCTAATTGCCTGTCTTTTTTTAATTTTATTTTTATTGTTTCGTTTGGTCCATTACTGGCTCCAAGTACATTCAGCTATGTCAGGATTTACAGTTCAATTCTACAGTGTACTCTTACTACAACGTCTAGAAAATAGTTACGGCCACACTGGTCAAATATTGTCCGCTATTACATTTATTCCCCTTTTAATCACTATTTTTACAAATACATTTAAACTCCACAAGTTGAGCATTACCTTAAGAAGAATTGCCACTATTCAGTGCCTGCGATTCTCTATGTAGCGGTCTTCTCCTCATTCCTTGCTCCCATGACGTCTATCGCTTCACGTCGAGGAGTTTTCCTCCCCGAGGTGACGTTACCGCCACGATCCCTATTCCCGGGCAGAAAACGGGTGTCCCTATTCCCGGGCAGAAAATGGGTGAGCTCCACTCATCTTGATGGACTGCTGACTTCCACACCTAGGCACAGGAATAAAAACTGAAAAATATCATTACATCACAAACTACAAAGACCACCCAGAGATTTTACAAACCTACCATGGAAAAATACAGTTACACCCATGCACTTTGCAACCGTGTCCTCTGCAATGCTGGCCTCCTAGTCCAACTCCCCACACCCTTCGCCTGCAAAATCCTCCACTGTCTTCCCAAGACCATCCGCTGAACAACGTATTTCCCTGCGCTGACCAGCAATTGCCACATTCCAGGGGAGTGCTCCACGGGAACGTTGTTCCCGGGAGCCATGAAGAAAATCGCCCTGCCTGCAAAAACCCCAGCTTGAGCCTGACCCCCATCCGAACGTTAGCAATGAACATCACCTCACGGAGCGGCTGGGAGTGGGGTGTGGGGGGGTGGGGGAACCAAAACCAAACAGCCGGGGGATTCCCCCCCCCCCCCCCAGCTCGTTTTTCTTTATTCTAATCTTTTATTTTTTCTAATTGCCTGAAAACCATCTCAACTCTACACCCAACCTGCAAGGACAAAAAATATAAAAAGGCCAAACCATATAACCCTACGAGGTTACGCACACTCACAACACACCACTGCTTCAGATCACACGCACGCCAGCCCTCACTCTCAACTCATCCATCCCACCGCCCTCGAGAGGCCGTCGCCCTGTGCCTGCGGCACCGGGGGCCTCAAAAATCACCCTGCCTGCGAAAACCCCGGCCCGAGCCCAACCTCCTTCCAAACTCCCCACAACCTACCCTTCCATTACATCAGTGTTTCAACACATACCATCTCCACCGCCCATGGATTTTCAACCTGCTACTTAGCTTTCACAGTGCCACATGTCACGGTCCCACCTGCGTAGCAGCCACGTCACCTAAACGCAAGGTTCCTTCAATCACCTCGTGCCCTGTGATCACCTACGAAAACAACACACAAAGCTTTTTAATAGACACCTCATCCTTGAGAGAGAAGTCCTCCACAGCTCCCCTCCCCTGCTTCCCACCTATTCCAAAAAGAACACATCCTCACCAGCAGAGTCCTCCGTGGCACTTGAAAAACCAGAGCGTCCCAAACACAGAGCTGTCCCAAAGCTAGCAGCTGCTCCGAGGGCTGTCACGCTGCTACTCAGACCTCAATGCCTTGACCATTTCTAGAGGCTTGCCACAAGGTGTCCGCATAAACAATATGAACACCATTGCCCAGTTACTGCCTGACCCCGTGCTACCTCACAATCCAATTGCGATCCACTCGACTCCCCGCATAAAAGACCCCAAAATCGTTTAACCCGCTATGCGGTCTCTGCAATACCATACAGTATGCACACAAACATAGAGGCGTGCAAATATAATGCCATACAAGGCAGTACTCTTATATCAGTCAAGACAGAACAATTCAGAGCGCTGCCATACCAGACAAAACACAACACGGGGCCAATGCAAGACACTCTCGGATGGCAGTCAATACAAGCACAGAGCAATGCAATACAAAACCAATACAGAACCACAGACTGCAAGACACTCCCAGATGGCAGTCAATACGAGTACAGAGCAATACAAATCGCAATACAGAGCCATACAATGCGAGACAGTCTGAGGTGGCAGTCAGTGCAAGTACAGAGCACTGTAATGCCAGACAAAACACAATACAGGGCCAAGCAACGTGAGACAGCCTCACATGACAGTCAGTACAACTACAGAGCAATACAACACAAGACAAAACCAAACACAGAGCAGTACAATGCAAAACAACGCAAAGCGCAGCAAAACGAGGCAATCTCATAGAGCCACCAACCGCATCTTCCCTCCGACTCCACTCACAGACCCACCTTCTAACAGCACTCCGCTCCCCTCCTCTGTCACTCTTTGACATGCATCTTGTCCCTCACCATCTGAAAAAAAAATAATAAAATTGAACAAGTCACCTGGATGCAGAGCAATAGCTTAACAATTCCAGAGGTCTTGATTCCATCTAGGAATACCATCTGGAGTCCAACTACAGCCTGCCATAAAAAAACCCAAACCACACACGCCAAACTTTAAGCCCATCACATGCAAGCCTTAACGCCTTAGAGATTCAAATCCACTTCACTACCCTTGAACAGCCCCTGCCACACGGCTCCAATCGTCTCCATAAAACACTTCTGACGTGGCTGTCCACACAACCCACCGATGGCTACTCGATCCCAGACAACTGTACAGCCCACACCTAAATGGTCTAGGCGTACCATCATTTCACCCGTAGACTCTTATTGCTACTCCACCTACCCCTGACTCTACGTGCCCGGGCAGAGCAGCTCCAAACCAAACACACAGACCAATGCTACACAGAATGCTACAAACAAGGTGCTTCAAAGAGAGAAAGCCCTCAGCAAGAAGAATGACTCCTGGACAGGAGACCCTGTCGGGCAAGACGACCTACGGGGCCGCAACTGCGAGGCCAGGAGGCTCTAGAGCAGCCCCCGAGAAGAGGAGTTGGAAGTAACAGCCCGTTACAAGACGGTACTGTCAAAACTGAGACGATGGATGCGCAAGAAGCCTGGCGTTGAGACCTAAGAACGTCAGGATGCAGGGAAGAAGTCCCAGTCGGAGAAAACAGACAGCTAGCGAGCAGAGCTGTCGACGCAGCCCAGAAGAATGCTGCAAAAGAGGACCAACCGGAACCTTCTGAGACCGGTCCATGCTTTAGAGCTCATAACACAAGAAAAGCAGCACCCAGTCGGCACCATGTCAATGACTATGGGCATTCGAGACCCTAGGGACAGCGCCCAAAGCGCATGCCACGCTCCTCTGGCGCAGAGAGCGATGAGGACATCGAGACCCGAGGAAGGTCTAAGGCACAGAAGACTACACAAACTACATACCACCACAGACACAGGCTGCAACTGCCCTGCCCAGCACATGCTTGTCTTGTGCTGAAAAGCAACCCACTCCCTTTACCTGCCCAAAGGTGACTGCTCCTGGACAGCCCTGCCCTCCTCCACTAACTTTAAAACCCCTCCCTGCAATTCCCAGCTTTGCCCCTTCCTCCCAGCCTCTTCCCAGCCCAGGTCCCTCAACTTAGCTTTCAGAGGGCCGAGGGTCTGAATCCATCCTCAACAAAAACCACACGGGCTAACGGGGATGTTCCTGCAGTCGCCAGGTTCCCCTTCCTCATCTGCAATAAAGAAAAAAAACAAACCTAAACCACAAAACCGGTGAAGGCAATAAGCATCCCATCAGCCAATACCAACTACTTCCCCAACTGCCCCCTCCTCACAAGCGCCACAGTGTTACGCTTACCCGCCCATTCCAGAGTCGGACCCCGCGGCCATTATCGCTCATGCTACCTAAGATACCAAGAGACACAAAATTAGCATGGCGCTCGTGAAAAGCCACCAGCCCCATGCTCCTCCTCGCTAATCCACAGCTCACCTCAAACGCTCATCCAATTCCAAAGGTGGCCTGCACAGTGCCTGCAAAACAAAAGGTAAATGCTTAACCCAGCGGCCATATAATACTTTGCTATTCAGCACCGACCCAGCTGACGACCGCCTCACCTTTTCGGACCGCTCATTGGCATGCAGCTTCACAGGACACCTTATAGCAGCCTTACAGTACCTAAAGAGGGCCTATAAGAAACCTGGAGAGGGACTTTTTACAAGGGTGTACAGCAATAGGACAAGGTGGTAATGGCTTTAATCTGAAAGAGGGTAGATTTAGTTTGGGTGTAAGGAAGAAGTTCCTCACTATGAGGGTGGTGAGGCACTGGAACAGGTTGCCCAGAGAAGTTGTAGATGCCCCATCCCTGGAAGTGTTCAAGGCCAGGTGGGATGGTGTCGCAGTAGTGACGGACACGACAAGCATCAGATTGTGCAAAACGGCTACTTTATTGTTCTAACAAACCTTTTGATTACCTTCTTCAAAGTATGTGTTCATACACGATTGGTTTAGTTAGTAACTAACAGTTCACGACTGGTGAGTCGTCAGGACGGTTCCTCTTATCATCGTCTTGTTTGCACAGCTCTTCTCGGGACTTTGCAGACTCTCAAGGATACACTACAAGCTGCTCAAGGTCACGCTGCTCACGCATCGTCAGGCATTCTGCAGACCCGCTGCATTCCCCGACAATTCCCCCTTTTTGTATTTGTGCTAAAAATATTGCCCCGGCGGCCCTCTGCAGGGCCCTTTGCAGAAGGCTGAGAAGGCAGGGGAATATTAGGAGCATAGTTATCACAATCAAGATCACTACCCCCACAGTCTTGAGCAGAGATATCAACCATCCAGACAATCCCCAACCCTCGAACATCTTTGTTAGCCAATCTAACTCATCGCTTTCTGTCAACTTCCTGACTTCCTTCTTTAATTGTTGAATACTACTGTAAATGGATTCTGAGTGATCAGATAGATTCATACAACACATCCCTTCAAACTCATCACAACCATGTCCTTGTGCCAAAAGCAAAAAATCAATTGCAGCTGTATTTTGTAGCATAGCATGTCTGATGCTATCAACGTCAGCTAGAAGGCCACTTAAAGCTAAAGAGGTAGCATTAGTTTGCTTGCTAAGCCAACATCCCCACTTATTTAAAGTTCTTAAGGCATTTCTAACGCCAACTCCTGGTGCCAATATGGAGGCTGCTATGATCGGGCCTGGATTCCAGAATTCAATGTTATCTTGACAGGAACTGCTAAACTGATGAACAGTCCTTTGGACTCGCTTAAGTTTTCGAGTCATGTTCAGAATCATTGGCACACTTGGTGTCAATAACGTGAGGCGTCCGAGGCTACACGGGCCTCCATTCAGTTTAGATGGAATGCCTCCCCAGGCACGATCTCCACATATTAAAAACACACCAGGAGGTAGCGCAAGAGGAACAACAGAGGATCGTGAAGCATTAGGTGCGGTATAATTACACCATGCAGTTGCATTGCGATAGAGAATACTAGTTGCATTAACATTTTGGCCTCGGTGAGCAGTGTTGCTATAAGAGTAATTAAAAAACACACAAGCATCCATCATTACAGATCCTAATAATTCTAACTGTTGGGGCTCCTGGGCGACTGGCGAGAGGCGCGCATACACACGGTCCCAGTTCTTTGCACAATTTTCTGGAGAATTACAGAGATTTGGGATCTGCAGTGGGTTCGGCCAAGTGTCCATGGGTATTCCTACCAAGCATGTAGAAAATGGATTTTCAGCGCTTGCAGTGGCGAGACACAGGGTGTCCTGATGTGTCATGTTTGCTAAAGTGACCCAAACATTTTGTTTAGGTTGTGAGACCACCCATCCTTCACCGTGAGGCAGGTTCCAGTACAGGCTGAACACACCGAGCAGGAACCCAGCGAGGACCGGCATCTGTGGAAACACAAGCATAACCCCTTCCCCAGGTTAATAACTCACATGGTCCACTCCACTGACCAGTAACTAAATCTTTAACATGTACTTTGATGCCTTTTTGTAAATTCTGTGTTGAAAAAAGAGAAGACAAGTGTTGAAAAAGAGGAGGTAGAGAAGAATTATCCCCATAAAGGAGAAAGTTAAGAATATAAACTGCTTTATCTAAACATGCTTGTGGTGGCTCCCCAATCATTCCCCCTTTTTGTTTTTGAAGCTGCCGCTTCAGCGTGCCATGTGCACGCTCAACAATTGCTTGTCCTGTTGGGGAACGGGGAATTCCTGTAACATGAGTAACACCCCACAGATTAAAAAATGTTTGAACTTTCTGTGAAGCGTATGCTGGGCCATTGTCCATTTTAATTTGGCGTTGAGAATAAGTTGAGCAACGCGAGCACCTTTGGGGATTGTTACTGGTGGGTAGGGGGTTGAAACCATCGCGCAAATTTGACCTGTAAAATCAGCATCAATAAGTCCCACATGTACAATTATTCCATTTAACGTGCTACTTGATCTTCCCAATAGCAATGCACTCAGTCCTCGTCCGATAGGACCCCTTGCATTAAGAGGGACCTTAACGATGTCGGTCGTGACGAGTTACTGTGTCGGCGGTGGATGCATCCAGCCCTGCTGAGCCGGCTGTCGCGACCGATACTTGTTCGCGGAGGGGAGCTGGCCGGCTGTCGGGAGGGGATTTGGTGTCCTCGCGCGCCCTCTCGCGCTCTTTTTGTGGTTTCCCTGTAGCGGCTGCCCATTAGCATGAAATTTGGAACGACATTGTTTTGCAAAATGTCCTGATTTTCCGCATTTCTTGCAAATAATCTCCGGTGAGTGGTGCACCCGATGTTTACCTGGTGATGTTTTGTGTGGAGAAGTTGCATTGATGTGCCCCTCACAGCCTCACCCACAGCACTTTCCAGAACGTCTCATAGCACTGGCTATGGTGGTCACCGTGTGTTCCAGTGTCCCAACTTTAGAACATGCAGCCACCATGTCGGGAATAGAAGGATCTCCTGGTAAAGCCTGTATGATCTTTTGACAGTCCTCATTAGCATTATCCTTTGCCAACTGTTTGCATAGCATTTGCCTGTTTTTCCAGGGCGGCAGATATTTTTTCTACAAATTGTAAAAAGGGTTCTGTGGGGCCTTGGCGGTTAGTGGCATATTTTTGCTTTGGAGCTGCCAAGTCCATGGTTCACTTTATTGCCATAAGGCCTATATTTTGTGCTTGTTCGAGAGCAATCGGAGGCCATGTAGCCTGCAGCTGAGGGTTACTATACTGCCCTTCACCAAGCAAAGCATCCTCTCCAAGGCCTAATCTCAGGTCATCCTGTGGCAGGCGTGAATTTTGCAGCGCTGCCGCACGTGCCATCTGCCTCCAAGTGGATTGAAATACTTGCAATTGTACGGGCTGAAACAGCACTTGTGATAGATGCATAATGTCATATGGACACAGCAGATCTGTGCTGATTATACGAATAAGTTGCATTACCTCAGGAGAATTGATGCCATATTTTTGTACTTTATTCTGCAAATCCTGCACTACTCTCCAGCTGATTGGATTGTGCTCATCATGCCGGTTTGTGCCTGGTGCAGCTTTAAAAACAGGAAATGTACAGGAGCCCCTGCTGCGTTATCTAGAGGCTTTAGAAACGCTGGTGTTAGAGAGCACGGGCTGAGGCGTTCTACTAGATCCCAGTTGCCAGAATCGGCAGCATATTTTCTAACTCCCTCCCAGAATTGATCAGGGGATCTCGGGACCACAGTTATTGTGGATGGAGGGAGAGTCCACGGCAGGGGTTCTTTCGGTATGGTTTTATCTGCAAGCTGCAGAGATCGCATAGCATCAATTAGAGACTTTTCTGCCTCAGTTTCATTCTGGCTCTCACTCTCCATTCGGCCCTCACATTCAGTTTGACTCTCACCGTCCTTTCAGCCCTCAATTTCAGTACGGCCCACACTTTCCGGCTCGGTGTTAATCGCCACATTTTTCTCCTCGGGGGGGGCTGATGGAGTCACCCCTTCCGCCGCCGCACCAGTAGGTGAGGAGGGCCCCTTGTCGCCCAGTAAAGGAATTAATGGCGTAGGAGGAGGAGGTGAATAAGGGTACAATCTGATTTTGCTCGTGAGGGGTTTTCTGCCCGCAACTGCTGAGATTGCAGCATCGGCCGCAGCTGTTACTTGAGCAGAAGCTTTTTCCTTGCTAACATTGTGTGATTTCTCAGCTTTCTTTTGCTGATCATTCGCATCACATTCTGCTTTCCATTCTTTCAGAGTCTCAGTTAGTAAACGCCATATGACCACCAACTCGCACAGCTCTTTCTGCCCTTTAGAGATCTCATCAAACATTTTCAAGGCCACAGATTGCCATGCACCCACACTAAACGCAGTGAGAGTTGTGGCTGGAAAGCCTTGGGTCTTACACCATAATAAAATCCTTCTCAGGTTTTGTTCTGAGGTTTTAACCCCTTTTCTTTTTAACAGGGCTTTCCAGGTAGACAAAATTGTCTCCTCTTCCTTAGTCAATTGCTGCCCCATTCTAACAGTTTAGTCCCCGGTGGCTCACCTTATTAGGTGTCTAGGCTCAGGTCCGGACCAGGCAGATTCCACTGCTCTCAGCTTCACCAGGCTCCGTCTCCGCAGCTTGTCTCGCTGCCGGTACGCTCCTTTGCAGCTCTCGTTGCCACTGATATATTCCTCGCTAGTGCTAGATGTATCGCCGTTAGATGATCTGTTCGCTCAGACGCGTCGGGGTCACCATTTGTCGCGGTAGAGACACACACGACAAGTAATAGATCACACAAAATGGCTACTTTATTGTTCTAACACACCTTTTTATACCCTTCTTTAGAGTATGTGTTAGTATATGATTGGTTTGGTTAGTAACTAACAATTCATGATTGGTGAGTTCGTTAGGATGGTTTTCTTATCACTATCTTGTTTTTGTACTGGTCTTCTCGGATCTTTCCAGACTCTTCAAGGATATACTACAAGCTGCTCAAGGTCGCGCTGTTCTCGAACTGTCAGGAATTCAGTAGACTCGTTGCATTCCCCGACAATTGGGAACAAGCCAGAGGGATTGCAGAAAAAAAGAGAGAGAGAAATATCAGGACAGAGAGATGGATAAAGAAAAAACATTGATCATAGAATCATTTGGGTTGGAAGGGACCTTTAAAGGTCATCTCGTCCAACCACGCTGCAATGATCCAGGACATCTTCAACTAGATCAGGTTGCTCAGAGCCCCATCCAACCTGACCTTGAATGTTTGCAGGGATGGAGCATCTATAACCACTCTGAGCAACCTGTTTGTGTTTCACCACCCTCATTGTAAAAAAATTCTTCCTTATATGTAGTCTGAATCTACCCTCCTTTAGTTCAAAACCATTACCCCTTGTCCTATCACAACAAGCCCTACTAAAAAGTCTGCCCCCATCTTTCTTTTAAGCCCCCTTTAAGTACTGAAAGGCCACAATAAGGTCTCCCCAGAGCCTTCTCTTCTCCAGGCTGAACTACCCCAACTCACTCAGCCTTTCCTTGTAGGAGACGTGTTCCATCCCTCTGATCATTTTTGTGGCCTTCCTCTGGACCCACTCCAACAGGTCTGTGTCTTTCCTGTACTGAGGATGCCAGAGCTGGACACAGTACTCCAGGCAGGGTCTCACAAGAGAGGAGTAGAAGGACAGAATCACCTCCCTTGACCTGCTGGCCACACTTCTTTTGATGCAGCCCAGGATGCAGTTGGCTTTCTGGACTACGAGTGCCCATTGCTGGCTCACATCCAGCTTTTCATCCACCAGGATCCCCAAGCCCTTCTCTGAAGGGCTGCTCTCAATCCCTTCATCCCCCAGCCTGTATTGATAATGGGGGTTGCCCCAACCTGGGTGCAGGGCCTTGCACTTGGCCTTGTTGAACCTCATGAAGTTCACATGGGCCCACATCTCAATTTTGTCCAGATCCCTCTGAATGGCATTCGGTCCCTCGGGCGTGTCAACCACACCACTCAGCTTGGTGTCAACTGCAAACTTGCTGAGGGTGTACTAGATCCCAATGTCTGTATCACTGATGAAGATATTAAACAGTACTGGTCCCAATACAGACCCCTGAGGGACACCACTCGTCACCAATCTCCATATGGATATTGAGCTGTTGACCGCTACCCTCTGGATGCGACCATCCAGCCAATTCCTCATCCACTGAACAGCCCATCCACCAAATCCATATCTCTCCAATTTAGAGAGAAGGATGTTGCAGGGGTCATATGAAAGGCCTTACAGAAGTCCAAAGAGATGGCATCCGTAGCACTCCTCTTGTCCACTGATGTAGTCACTCCATCATAGAAGGCCACTAGGTTGGTCAGGCAGGACTTGCCCTTGGTGAAGCCATGCTGGCTGTCTCAAATCACCTCCCTGTCCTCCATATGCCGTAGCATAGCTTCCAGGAGGATCTGTTCCATGATCTTCCCAGGCACAGAGGTGAGGCTGACAGGTCGGTAGTTCCCAGGGTCCTCCTTTCTACCCTTTTTAAAAATGGGTGTAATGTTTCCCTTTTTCCAGCCACCAGGGACTCCACCTGACTGCCATGACTTTTCAAATGTCATGGAGAGTGGCTTGGCAACTACATCAGCTGATTCCCTCAGGACTCTAGGATGCATCTCGTCAGGTCCCATATACTTATGTATGTTCAGATTCCTCAGGTGGTCAGAAACCTGATCTTCTCTTGCAGTGGGAAGGACTTTGCTCCTCCAGTCCCTACCTTTCAGTCCATCCACTCAAGAGGTGTGGGAAGAGAGGCTGCCACTGAAGATTGAGGCAAAAGAGTTGTTGAGTACATCAGCCTTCTCCTTGTCCATTGTTACCAGTTTGCCAGTCATGTTCATCAAGGGGTACACTTTCTTTGACCTTCCTTTTCTGGATGACATATCTATAGAAGCCCTTATTATTATCCTTTGCATCCCTTGCCAAGTTCAGCTCCTTCTTGCCCCTTAGTTTGACCAGCAGGTCTCAATTCATCCATGCAGTCTCTTGCCTTCCTTTCCTGATTTCTTACACCCGGGGATTTAAAGCTCTTACACTCTATAGAAAGCATCCTTAAAGATCTGCCAGCTCTGTTCTGCTCCCTCGTCCCTGAGGGCAGATTCCTAGAGGGTCCTATTGAGTAACTCCTTGAGCAGCTAGAAGTTTGCTTTCCTAAAATTCAGGGTCCCGACTTTACTCTTCACCTGCCCTATATCCCTCAGGGCTGCAAACCCCACCAGCACATGATCACTGCAGCCCAGGTGTCCTGGTTTCGGCTGGGATAGAGTTAATTTTCTTTCTAGTAGGTGGTACAGTGTTATGTTTTGGATTTAGTATGAGAATAATGTTGATAACACACTTGATGTTTTCAGTTGTTGCTGAGTAGTGTTTATACTAAGTCGAGGATTTTTCAGCTTCTCATGCCCAGCCACCAAGAAGGCTGGGGGCGCACAAGAAGTTGGGAAGGTACACAGCCAGGACAGCAGACTCCAACTGACCAAAGGGATTTTCTATACCATGTGATGTCATGCCTAGTATATAAATCGGGAGGAGTTGGCCTGGCAGGGGGGCATTGCTGCTCAGGAACTAACTGGGCACTGGTTGGTGAGTGGTGAGCAATTGAATTGTGCATCACTTGTTTTGTATACTCCAATGCTTTTATTATTATTATTGTCATTATTATTATTATATTCTTCCTCTCTGTTCTATTAAACTGTTCTTATCTCAACCCACAAGTTTTACTTTTTTTTCCCCCCCAATTCTCTCCCCCATCCCACTGGGTGGGGGGGAAGTGAGTGAGCAGCTGCATGGTACTTAGTTGCTGGCTGGGGTTAAACCACGACAGTCCTTTTTAGCACCCAACGTGGGGCTCGAAGGGTTGAGATAACAACAGATCTGACCAGAGTGTGTTAAAATGAATTTGTTACAAGCATTCATTCCACATGGCAGAAGTTTGTACAGAGCACACCATCGTCATATGCCAACCTATTGGCAGTACTGACCTGGCAAGATGAAAAGGCATTGACAATGGATGAAATGGCTTGCCAACTCTGGCAGTAGAAGAAAATCTCTCTTCCTCCCTACGAGCCTGCATCTTGGTTCTGGAAAAACTGTCCAAAAAGTCAAAAGAACTGATCAAACTGATCAAAAAGTCGTACTTCCCACCTGTATGGACCAGTACCTCAGCTATTAGGAGTGAGCATTCCTCTGCTCAAGAGAGAGAATATAGAAGGTACATACCACCAGGTACCCTGTGATTTTACCTGCGAGACCACGGAGAGGACATGAGGAAGTGGGATGGAAAACCTACCTCGGTCCTAGATGCACAGGTACACGAGTTGTGAGGAAAAACAACCACAAAAGGGGATTCTTCCAGGAAAAATGCTGCTCCAGTTTCCAAACAGAGTAGAAGGGCTGATCTTACTTCTGATATTCTGGAAGGGACTTCTAAGTCAGTTTTACAAGTAGTGGGTAATGGATACTCTGATCAGGATTAGAGGGGCCCTGCCTCCAGCCAGATGGAGGAAAGGGACAACCGGGTTTATTGGACTGTGTGGATTCAATGGCCTGGCACGTCAGACCCACAGGAGTACAAGGCACTAGTAGACACCGGTGCACAGTGTACTCTAATGCCATCAAGTTATAAAGGGGCAGAACCCATCTGCATTTCTGGTGTGACAGGGGCATCCCAACAGTTAACCATATAGGAGGCTGAAGTAAGCCTAACTGGGAATGAGTGGCAGAAACACCCCATTGTGACTGGTCCAGAGGCTCCATGCATCCTTGGCATAGAGTACCTCAGGAGAGGGTATTTCAAGGACCCAAAGGGGTATTGGTGTTCTTTTGGTATAGCTGCCATGGAGACGGAGGGAATTAAACAGCTGTCTACCCTGCCTGGTCTCTCTCAAGACCCTTTGATTATGGGGTTGCTGAGGGTTGAAGAACAACAAGTGCCAATTGCTACCACAACAGTGCACCAGCGGCAATATCGCACCAACCAAGACTCCCTGATGCCCATCCACAAGTTGATTTGTCAACTGGAGAGCCAAGGAGAGATCAGCAAAACTCGCTCACCCTTTCATAGTCCCATATAGCCAGTGCAAAAGTCTAATGAAGAGTGGAGACTAACAGTTGACTATCATGGCCTGAATGAAGTCATGCCACCACTGATGGCTGCCATGCCCGACATGCTAGAACTTCAATACAAACTGGAGTCAAAGGCAGCCACAATTGGTATGCCACAACTGACGTTGCTAATGCATTTTTCTCAATCCTTCTGGCAGCAGAGTGCCCTGCACAATTTGCTTTTACTTGGAATTTTTTACTTGCTTTTCCAGTACACCTGGAATCGACTGCCCCAGGGGTGGAAACACAGCCCCACCATTTGACACGGACTAATCCAGATTGCACTGGAAAAGGGTAAAGCTCTGGAACACCTGCAATACATTGATGACATCATCATATGGGGCAACATGGCAGAAGAAGTCTTTGAGAAAAGGAAGAAAATAATCCAAATGCTTCTGAAAGCCGGTTTTGCCATAAAAGAAAGTAAGGTCAAGGGACTTGCACAGGAGATCCAGATTTTAGGAATAAAATGGCAAGATGGACATCATCAGATCCCAATGGACATGACCAACAGAACAGCAGCTATGTCTTCACCAACTAATAAAAGGGAAACACAGGTTTTCTTAGGTGTTGTGGTTTTTGGAGAATGCATTTTCCAAATTACAGTCTGATTGTAAGCCCTCTCTATCAAGTGACCCGGAAGAAGAACGATTTTAAATGGGGCCCTGAGCAACAGCAAGCCTTTGAACAAATTAAACAGGAGATTGTTCATGCAGTAGCCCTTGGGCCAGCCCAGGCACAAGAAGATGTTAAAAACGTGCTCTATACTGCAGCCAGGGAGAATGGCCCTACCTGGAGTCTCTGGCAGAAAGCACCAGGGGAGACCCAAGGCTGGTCCCCTAGGATATCAAGGATCTGAGGCTCACTATACTCGAACTGAAAAAGAGATATTGGCAGCATATGAAGGAGTTTGAGCTGCCTCGGAAGTGGTTGGTACTGAAACACAGCTCCTCTTAGCACCCTGACTGCCAGTGCTGGGCTAGCTCTTCAAAGGGAGGGTCTCCTCTACACATCATGCAATCGATGCCACGTGGAGTAAGTGGGTCGCACTGATCACACAAGCTCGTATAGGAAATCCCAGTTACCCAGGAATTTTAGAAGTGATCACTGGCCAGATTTTGGAATATCACCAGATGAGGAGGTGATGCGTGCTAAAGAGGCCCCATTGTATAATAAACTGTCAGAAAATGAGAGGCAATATGCCCTGTTTACTGATGGGTCTTGTCACATTGTGGGAAAACAACAGAGGTGGAAGGCTGCAGTAGAGTCTCCTATACGACAAGTTGCAGATACTGCTAAAGGAGGTGAATCGAGTCAGTTTGCAGAGGTGAAAGCCATCCAGGTGGCTTTAGACACTGCTGAACAAGAAAAATGGCCAATACTTTATCTCTATACTGACTCATGGATGGTAAAGACCAACAGCCAGACCAGGCACATAGAGGTATCAAAAGTCTCATAGCAAAATTTTCCATTAAATTCTCCTGTAAGCTGGCTGGTTTCTTCATTTGGCTGTGGTTTGTTTGGGGATTGATAAAAGCATTATTTGAAAATGTCCAGCAACTGCTCCCACACAGAACGTGCCAGGACTGAAAGCTGTAGCTGGCCCTCACCTTCCCTTGGCAGCCATTTAGCAGCTCCACCAACACTGGGGCCACGCGCTTTCTCAGCCACATAACAGTTTCCACACTCTCTCTCACTCTAGCCAGAGCCAGGCTCCAAAATTGAAAATGTCCAGCAACTGCTCCCACACGGAAGGTGCCAGGACTGAAAGCTGTTGCTGGCCCTCACCTTCCCTTGGCAGCCCTTTTAGAGCCCCACCATCACTGGGGCTATGCACTTTCTTAGCCATCTTAGACTTGCAGAGTGCCCCAGGTCTTTTGCTGCACCTTGCTGAAACCCAAAAGGGGCCCTGCTGCCTTCCAGACTGCCCCAGGTCTTGTGCCAGGCTTCTCCAAAGCCCACAAGGGGCCCTGCTGCCTCCTGGTTATCCCAGGGCTTTTGCTGTTCTTTACCGAAGCCCAGAAGGGGCTCTCCTGCCTTCCAGATGGCAGCATGGCTTTTGCTGGGATTTACCAAAGCCCACATGGGGCCCTGCTGCCTTCCTGATGGCCCCAGGGCTTTTACCAGGCTTTTCTGAAGCCCATAATGGGCCCTGCTGCCTTCTCAATTGCCCCAGGGCTTTTGCTGGGCTTTGCCAAAGTCCACAAGGGGCCCTGCTGCCTACCAGAGGGCCCCAGGGCTTTTCTGGGCATTTCCAAAGTCCACAAGTTGCCCCACTTCTCCCTGAGTGCCCCAAGGCTTTTGCCAGGCTTTGCCAATGCCTGCAAGGGGCCCTGCTGACTTCCATAGTGCCCTGGGGCTTTATCTGCTCTTTGCCAAAGCCCACAAGGGGCTGTTCTGCCTTCCTGAGTGCCCCAGGGCTTTAGCTGGACTGTGCCGAAGCCTGCAAGGCATCCTGCTGCCTTCTACAGTGACCAGGGCTCTTGCTAGGCTTTGCCGAAGACCGCCATGGGCTCTGCTGTTTCCACAGTGTGCCACGGCTTTATCCAGGATTTACCAAAGTCCAGAAGCGGCCCTTGCTGCCTTCCAGAGATTCCCAGGGCTTTTGCTGGCCTTTTCCGAAGCCCACAAGGGGCCCTGCTGACTTCCAGAGGGCCCCAGGGACTTTGCTGGGCTTTGCAGAAGCACACAAAGGGCTCTCCTCCTCCCCAGAGTGCCCCAGGGCTTTTGCCAAAGCCTGCAAGGTGCCCCGCTTCTCTCCAGAGTGCCCTGGGGCTTTTGCTGCGTTTTTCCGAAACTTACAAGGGGCTCTGCTGCCTTCCAAAGGACCTCAGGGCTTTTACCAGGCTTTGCTGAAGCCCACAAGGGGCCCTGCTGCCTTCCAGATTTTCCCAGGACTTTTTCTAGGCTTTGCCAAAGTCCACAAGGGTCCTTTGTGCCTTCCAGGCTCTTAGACTTCAATGAATAACTTCCTTATGTCAACAGGGAAGGAAGTTACACCTCCAGCCAAAGTCACTGTCCACAGGGTATCAGTTCAGCAAGATCCCAGTCCCTCAGGGTTGAGAAACTTTCCATCTTTGGAGAAATTCAGTTTCACAGGGAAGGCTTTGGGGGTCTCAGCGATGAAGCTCAGGGATTCCTTGCCCCTCCAGATGGGGATGCGTTCCTGGGAGCATAAAGTCATAATGCCGACTGAGATGGGTCTGGAGGACTAAATAGAAGATTTCATGCAAGCCCCCTCTTCAGTATTGCTTGTAAGGGGATCCTAAATGTCCTCTTTGGATGGAATTCAGAATATTTCAGGGGCAGAAAGCAAAGTCTTTCTGATTCTGCTGAAGATGGGAAATGTGTTACAATTAGCAGCAGATAAACTGCTTTTTAAGTTAGGTGTATGTTTGCACACATTGTTCATGCATAGCCATCTAACAAAATCCACCAAAAAGGGTACCCTTACTAGGAAGGAGATTCTGCAACATAAACACAATGGGTCATACCCAGGTTAATTTTAGTATTTGTGTCCTACAGGAGATGGCAATAATTCACTTCACTGCTAGCACAGATGTTATAAACATTCCTCATTCTTCCTCACCCTCTTATGCATGGCTGGTTCTTTGATTCTTCTGCAGATATCCCCAAACGAGAACTTCTTTTCTTCTTCCAGGGAGAACAGGAATCCTCACACTTCTTCATCTCACGAGCAGAGCACATGAGGGCAACCTTCTCCCTGGAGAGATTAAGTGGAGAGCTGAAGGTTTGGGAAGAAGTACGGAACTGAAGGAATTTTTGGAAAAGACAAAAAGGAGCTGCAGGAACTTCTGAAAAAGAAACCAAGGGAGACCAAAAATGCAGCCAAGAGAGATCAGGACATGCCACCAGAAGGGACTGTTTTCAGGTGTTCTTATTAATGAGGAATTAATATGGGTGATCTGAGGCTGCATGAAGTGCATGGTCACATGGCATCTCACTAGCACAGCCCTTTCCCCCACACCAGGTTTTCCTTTTCCATGATGGGGATTCACAGTGGGTAACTTGAGCTATGCACTCTCATGAGCTTTAGGTAAGAAAGCTTTGGGTCCTTCTCAGACAGGTGAGATGATCAACAAAGCTCATCCTACATAAGCAACTACTAACTCTGCACGCCTGATTTTAGGGGGTCACAAGACTCACCTGTTCACCTGCCCAGACATGGAATGCCCTGGGGTACCTGAATCAGGAGGTTCAGCATGAGGGCTGTGACACAGAAGGTGTAAGGAGAAGGAGACACGGAAGCAGGAGGAGACCATGTCTGGTAATACCAAGGACCCTGCTCCCAAGCTTTTATATATTCCTATTCAGGGGAGAGGAAACCCAAACCTTCCTAGTGGTACAGCAGTGTAGCGTTCGCTACATATCAAGGTGTCACGATTAGATCACTGGTCGGCCCGGACCAGGGAAAGAGACAGATAACACACAGAGTGTGAGCGCCAACTTCCACCTTTTATTGCGCAGTTAATTCCTTTTATACTAACAAGGGTAGGCGGGATTACAGATACGTCATAAGGCTGCGACTAACCCTCCGTCTTTCCGTGACATCGCGAGATCTTCCAAACGCCGAACCCTACACAGCAGCTAAACTAGAATCACAGTCATATTGCTGCCTCTGTCCTAAAAAGAAAATGCACATATTTCATTCTTCATTTGTTGAAGGGTACAAGTGATCTCTGCAGAATCTGTCCTTTCTCCCCCCATTCCCACCAAATTTTACCTTGTGTGTGTGCACCCATGCTCACTGTCCACATACTTTCTCAGAACAATCTCCTTCTGGCCTTTCAGGACCCCCCATGGATGTCATGGACATGACACCTGTATCATGATGAACAGAGGTGTAGAACTTCTAGCACCACCAGGGTCTGGTCTTCCAAACAGGCTGAACTCCAGCATTTGCACAGACACCACAAGAAGAAAAGGAAACAACAAGCCAAGCTCACCAGCTATGGTGATAGAGATGGACTGGTTATCTACAAGAGGCTAGAAATCCTGTCAACTGTAGCGTATCCTGTGTTGGCAAACATGCAGTGCAGCATGTTTGTACTCTGAAAGGTTCAGGAGTGTTGGGTTACCCAAATAAGAACATATTTCTCTGCTCCTGCTGAACTGAAATCATGACATGTCCTGGTCCTGGGATGAGGCTTGAGCATTGAAGGTAATCTTCTCTCCAGGGAAATATACAAGAGGCTGGGAGTGCAGAGACATGGATGGAGACCTGGGTCCCTGTGGAGATATGTGTGAGCACAGGCAGTCACTGACAAACATGACAACTGAAGGCAGGAGCTGATGAGGAGACACCAAGGAAGAAAGATGTGTCAACTTGGCCAAATTATTTTTTTGCACTGCACCTCAAAACCCAAAGAAAGCCACTCCTCAATAGACAAAGGCCAAGAGAACAGCTGGTGGCCACTGAAAGTCATGCAGCTGGGAAGAAGTGGAATTGTGGGGTCACATGGCCCAGTAACGGGGTCAAGCTTCCCACTATCTTGGGATTTGAAGGAGGCAACCAGGCAGATGCTGCTACCTAGGTCAGCCCTGGTTTAGGTTTCATCCCTTGACATATTCCAGATGTGGGAGAGATTCACCTAACCATAGGCCAGGAAGGGAAGAAAGTGTTCCTAAGACATTATTTTTCTCATCCTAATGGGGATATCTGAAAGGGATTCTATGAACTATCCTTCAGAAGGACCTTGCTCCACCACCCCCACCAACGGCAAATGGTACCCAGATGATTGAGGTGGCAACTGAGGAAAGAAGTCCCCTTCCAGTGGGCTCTCTAGTGCTCTCTGCTTCTCTAGTGCAGAGCAACACTAGAAGCTCAGAGGAAACAGCTCAGCAGTTCCTACGATGACCCAGAGCTGAATGGACCTGGCTGATCCAAGGACACCTTCTATGTTTATTCACAAGCTTCACTGGTCCAAGCAGCATGCCTGGCTCTCCAGAGCTGACTATATATCAGACATCTCCAGCAAGCCATACAGGAACTTCTCTCTGAAGAGTACATGAAGCGTCCAGGTGGAGGACCCTTCCTCCAACCTTCAGCACTTCTCCACCATAACTAACACCTGCAGAAGCTTGGAAAAGCTATCCAGCAGCCCCCACTGAACCCAGTTCACCTACCAATCACAGCTGCGCTCACCTGCAGCTCCCCTTTCCTTTCTCACTACTGATAGCAATGAGATCACATAGGAAGTTACATACTAATAACTTAGAACATCCGTGAAAGAAAAAGAGTCAATTTGCTACTTAGGAAGATGAATCCCCAAGGGCATGTGGAGAGGGTTGCCAGCAAACATGCATCTTCTAAGCAAAAACATGGAAAAATAAGAGCATTTGCAAAGAATTTCTGTAAGGTGAAAATTCAGAAAATAGACCTACATTTTTTTGCCACATATTTGAAAAAAAATGACCACATTTATCACAGGAAATATCAACAGAAGACTCTAAACTACTGCCTAACCACCTGATTTCTACTGCAAAGTACAGTACTTTTCTTAAGAAGGTATCAAAGATTGGACCCATGAGCAGTATTGGGGGAACAAGTGGGGTTAAAACACCTAACTATTCAGGAGATACCAAAAGGAATGAGGAAAGGGGAATATGATGAGAGGTGCCTTAGAAGGGAAGCACATGACTGTTATGTGCTGTAGAGAGGGTGTCATGAAAAGTCATTATCTTCCCATCTGAACCCTCAGGGGTGTTATAAATGTAACTGATTGGGACCTATAAAGGAACATGCATTAAAAAAAAAGAGACACCCGCCTGGAGATCATCTCTGCCGGGACTCGAACCCGGAACCTCTGGATTAGAAGTCCAGCGCGCTCGTCCATTGCGCCACAGAGACCTCACCATGAGTACAGTATCAGCACCAGAACTGAAAAATCCCGCACCTCCTGCATCACTGGAGGGGTCTCAACACCCCACTCTCACAGCATGGCGCTGAGGCAGTGTGAAAACCCTATGCCCAGATCAATCTCCCTTGCAAATCAACATCTCTAGGCATCCCCTTCTTCCACAGGGACGGGCAATAATTCTGGGTGTGATCTATATCTTTCTCAGCAGCAGGGATGCAGCAAAAACCTGGATGCAGGCTTGTATCTGCGTCTCTGGCAACCTTTCCGCAGCATCTCTAGCTCGGCTGAGGGCAGAGCTAAATCCTGGAGTAGAGTTAATTGCTGCATCTCCCTCAGCATCATCACAGCATCCTCGTTGCAGAAGCCATGAGAGATAAAGATGAAAGAGGATTTAGCTTACAACACTGAACACTGACAATGAAGAAGAAAGCCCTGTTTGTCATGATGAAAAATGCAGAAACCTGTGGTTTGAGCAGAGAAAGAAAAGAAAAAGCAGCTATCATGTTTTTATTTTAAGCAAGCTGCCAATCAAGGGTTTAATGTTTCTCCATGTGCATCTTCCATCGGAAAAAAATTAAGATGACATCAAAACAACAGGAAATATCCTGCTGTTCAACAATTGATCAAACTCTGTGACATGATTCCTTGCTGTGAACAAAAACATTTTGCATTTCTAAACTGCATGAATTTTAGAGTATTGTTTACTCCCAAACATCCTCTTAATTAGGGACAAATGTGAAAGGCGAGATGCTAACTGCAGTATGACTTGCTTAGAAGAATGAATGCTACCTGAGACTATGAGCTTTTACCTCAGGGTTGACGTGACCTGAAGACCCAACCTAAGCCAGCTCTTGCCAGCTGAGAATACCCCTTACCAAAGATAAAACAATAGAAGATTTACCCTTCAATAGAACCAGGCGTATAACCACGGTGAGAACCGCAACCGACCAGAATTTAGGATAAACACTACCACCACCTGTACAGGACATTGGTTTAGACCAATGAAGATCATCACACCACTGACCATACGCGTGTCCCACCTGCACAGGACAAGCACATAGTTATCCCGCATGGGATAAGTACATACCAATTATGCGAGCAACAGTAACCAATTAGCCCACCCCTTAACATGAAAAATTTCATTGACCTATACGACTGTATTGTCACATATATAATCCCTGCTCTTCTCTGCATCTGTGTCCTCCACACATTAGGCTGGGGCACAACTATGCACATAGCTAATATATAAAAGAATAAATTCCCTTGGTAATTCTATGCTAAGCATCCTTGCCTCCCTCCTCAGCTGGCGAAGAACTGACTTTTATGCAAATTGGGCTGTGAAGTCACATGGTGCTAACGAGAAGAGGCACAGCACTAACAATCTCAGCACATGTAATGCAAAACCAAAGAATTTGGTTTTCCTTTTACTGATGCTCTGGGGCTTTGGAAAGATTTATGGTTGTTTTGACAAGCAAAATTCAGCTAGAATTGGTGGGAAAGAAGGCAGGGGTTTAACTTCTATCAGACAAAACTGCTGCAAGAGATACCCAGTAAATCGATAATCCTTGAAATAAATTAATCTGTGAACCAACTGTAATGCCAGTGTAGCACTGTAATCCCACCAATGCCTTGAGAAAACTCAAAAAACCCACCTATCTACAGGGTGAACAAAGGCTGTGCTTAAAAAATGTCATATAATAAATCTTATACAAAGTTATAAAGCACCAATATAGAACAGAAAGGAAGGAAAAAATCTCACACAGCCTGTGGCTGCACTATGTGTGTTCCTCATGGGAGGAGACAACACTAATTCTTTTAATATGATTTTGGGAGGCTGTACGTCAAAAGCAGTGCCTATTTTGAAGTCATTAAGAGTTTTATCAGAAAGTGGAAAATCTGGAGATGAAGTACTAAATTGCACAAACCTCAGAAGAATGACTGTGGCTTTGTGAGCAGCTGCATCCCAGGAGTTGGGGGGCAGATAGGTTTCAAAAGAACTCCCATTCCTCCTGACTGCAGCTGGTCTGGGGCTTGTGGCAGCTCTGTAACCTGCCTTTTGCTTCTGCCTGCCTATGCTCTCATACATCTTCGGGTAACACATAGCTCAGCAGCATGCATGCCCAAATTTTTACCAGCCAACTAGCATTCAGCATCTGGAGGAAAGCCTGCTCCAATCAGCCGTAATTGTACCAGAAACAGGTAAGGTCCAGGAGTTTTAGCAGATACTGGTGAAAATGACACATTTCCAACAGAGAAAGCATGGGAAGAACCTCCCACTGCAGGGAAATGGATATGCCACAGGCTGCAGCCCCCAAGAGCACCCCCTGATCAGCAGCACTGCTAGGAGTGCCACCAGAGTACCCCACTCACCTTCTCCCCATCCCAGCACATGCCCGTGCTGGCACAAGGACATGGCCATGAGCCACATGGTACCAAATGCTCCCCACTGAATGCTACAAAACAATGTGTAACTTTCAAACCCTTGGTACCTTCAGTAATTTGGCCAATCTTCCCCAAGGTATTGACTGTGCCTGTTATCTCCATATGTGACATACTTGGAAAGCAGAGACTGGAGTGAGCAGCATAGATGCAGGTAGGTTATTTTTGGTGCTGGGGGATGCCAATACACCCATTTCTGTGGGAAGAGATGACAAATTCAGTAAGCTGGGCAGCATGTTTTGAGATGAGCAATATCCCTCTTTAGATACAGACAGGGAAATGCTTATAATGTGTCCCCAGCACACAGAGATGTGATGGGAGTGAAAAAGCTGCAAGGGGTCCAAGCAAGGTACAAATTGGCCCCCAGCTCATCCCTGATTGCCTTCCAGTATCAAATCATTTGCTGCAGATGGGAAGAACATGAGCAAGGACGCAGTGGACCAGGGTGAACCAAGGTAATTTACTACCTTATAAACAGCTGGGAAAGGCCTTTTGCAAGACAAAGACTTAAGCAGTAAGATGGCTGCTGAAGCGTGTCTCACTTGAGCAGCAAGATACCACCTCCTGTCAAGTTGCTCTAGGGCAGCATCGTCTGTGCTGAGAGACTCAAAAATCTCATTGCGCACCTAAATAAACAGCAATAGAAAATCTGTATCGGAGCTGCGACTGTTTTGTGGTACCGTGGCTAAAGGTTTTATTCACAACTACCCTGTTACCTAATAAAACCTTCTCCAAGAGTCACCAAAGAGCCAGTCCCACCAAGCTAAGGATAAAGCTTTAGAAGCTGTGTGCTTGCAGGCCACAAAGCCCATTAACCTGTGTATCCACAGTGGGGAAGGATTTTCCCCAAATCCTTACAATTTGCAAGGTATATTCTTGTCTTTTTCCTAAACTTGTAATCTCTTCTTTATTACTTTTTTTCTTTTTTTACCAGCCACGTCAGAAGCACCCAAAATGCAGTCAGGTACCTTGCACTTGATTTGACCACCACCTCACATGTGTCTTCAAACTCTCCAGTGTCTTTGTCTGCAGGACTGTGACTGGGCTCATCTAAAAGATGTCCATCGGTAACTCCTGCATTTTGCTCCCCTGATAATTAACATGTTATCGTGAGACACAGAGCCAGTTTCAGAAGCTTTTGCCTTCAGTGCCATGGGCTGGCATTGGTGGCTGTACTGAAGCTTGCTGGGCAAGGGCACAACTCAGCAAGTGGCTGATTTTCTACAAGCTTACAGTTAAATTAAAGCAGATGCTCTTTTAAAATCAGCTCAGCTGCCATCTTAGTATCTAAGATATATACAACTGTTTGATTTGCATTTTGCTGGAGTTAATCCCCACAGGATTTATTTTCGCATCGCAGATAAGATAGATGAAGCAAGAGGGCATGACTAGCTCCTGTTGGGAGACTGAAGCAATAACCACCAGGGTAAAAAGAGGAGAGAGAGGAGCTGACATTTCTGGGGAGCTGGCTGGATCCCATCCACAAGGCAGAAAATTAAAACTGACACTGGGCCCAAGCAAAGACATCTCTGAACTATACTTGTAATTGCTGTTGTGAAAATCATTGCAGGACTGAGAGACTGATGCCACACAGAGAAAGCAGAGCATAAGCACAGACTAAAAAATGCCAACGCAGCGATAGAAAAGGAAGATCCCAGTAGAAACCGCAAATCTAACATCCTTTGCCTACAGAGCAACGATTTAAAAGTTGTGGACCAGAGGGTCCCCCTTTAGCCTGTTTTTTGGATGGAGCTGAGCGAGTTGGCTGAGACCAGATGCTGGAAATTAGAAGCATTACCTGGGTCTCCCTTGTCATGTCACCACCCACGGCAGTATAAACCCAACGAGGATCTCAAACATTCAGCAGCAAGCAGCCAGGGGATGCTTGGAACAACGGGGGTGTCCAGCATGGGCAGATTTACCCAAGAGGTTGAGAACATGTCCTCAGCTGGGGTCCTCAAAATGGCTCCAGGAGGGAGGGACACACCAAACCAGGTATCCAAGACAGACCATGTTCCCAGTTCAGGGCAGTACAGAGAAAACACTGTCCTCTATCTGGCATACCCAGAAGGGCTGAGCTCCAGCCTGGCAGCACCTCGGGTGGCCAAGGTCAGCCTTCCTGCCATCTTAACAGAGGCTGGAGACTTAAGCCCCCTTGATCATCCACACCACCAGCTCTTCAGGACAACTAATGACAATGAGATCTGGTTGGCACCCCATCCCTACTGGCTTCACATAACTGTGCAACACCTAATTTTGGCTCTCACTTGGGCACTGGGAATGAAGCCAACACTGTACTCAGAAGCGAAGCCACCTGCAAAGCAGCAAACAGCCTGTGCAGAGCTCAACAGCCATTGGAGATGCTACCCCACATCATCAGATGGAGATCAAGTCAGGAACTGGGTAAAAAAAACACCTTTCCTCCCAACTCTGCAGTTAGTGGTATCACAGCCCTACAAAAAGAGGAGATGGGACCTTCCAGACCCAAGGCCTAGAAACCTCTACCACAAAAAACAAGGATAAAATCCTCCCACTCACTATCCTACAAGGATTTTCCAAAACTTAATATTATGCTATTGGTGGCAATATCAAGAACATGGGCACATGCTTAAGCAGGGAGGATGCTGTAACCCTAGTGTTCCTCAGCCTGCAAAACAGACGCATCACAGGGGATCCAAACTAGCAGAGACTGTGACAACGCACCTTTAGAAACACAAGAGTCTGCTAGAAAGCAGGTTAGGTGCGCTCCCACCATTACCCATCAAGAAGTGCCACCTTCCATGCACACACATACAATTATAGACACATAACCAAATTTCATATGCAAATTTCATCAGCAAGATGGTGTTTCTAAGAAATCTCTGCCACAGAGTCTACAGCAACAATACTTTGATTGGAAGCATCCAGAAGGCAAAACCAGTCCCTTTCTTTATACTTCACAGAAAACTGGTATTAGTGATCTGCGCATGCTGCTACCATCATGACACCCAAAAAGCTTTTAAGTGTGATGGAGCCTGATGTCTCCAGCAGGACAGAGCCATTTGTGTTGCATATATTCAGGGCAGATTTTAGGGTCAAGGGACTGGAAGGTCTCCTTTCTTCCAAGGAGTGCCGATCCGCCAACTCTAACAAAGCATCAAGTTATTTTCACTACAAAAAAAAAAAAGTATTTTATCCCTAAAATGACTTATTTAGCTGCAAATTGCCATCCATCCCCTAGTGCTATGCCTCATGTATTGTGCCTCAGTTTACCATGGATACCTGGCTGTGTCAGCACAGCATGGGCACAACCTGCCCGATTTCTCCACAGGCAACTGATGGCTCCCAGAGCAGGGCATGGCAGTGACACCCACCCCGCATCTCCCAGCACCAGAGCAGGCAGTGCTGTGTCAGCTGCTCGCCCAAGCTCTGCCAAGTCCCTTCCACCCCCAGGCTCTTTCTAATCTCAATGTTTCAGGCTTTGTCTCTTTTCTAAAAAAAACCAAACAAGCAAACAAACAAACAAAAAAACCCAAACCACAATCACTCACAGGATTTGTCTGGCAACCCAAATCCCGTCTATCACTTACGCTTGTCACTCAGCCTGACATATTCACCTCTGTGCCACCTCTGCTGCTCCCAGGTCTTGCTTTCAGCTCTCTTTTCCTTCCAGCAACTTGGTATTGCTGCCCACGTCCCCTCCACACCCGCCCAGGACACTCTTTCGGCCAGCTCAGGTGTCTCCCGAACCGGGCCCAGCCACGCTTCTCCTGCCGGATCAGTGCAGGCCTCGCTGGCTCCAGAAGGCAACGGCCTCCCCGCTGGCCGGGCAGCCTGTGGCCGGGCGAGGGGCCTCTCCGGGCGCTTTTCCTGCGCCTCAGGCCCCGCACACAGCCCCGCACCCGTGCCTCCGGCCCCCGTCCTCTCCCAGCTCCCTTCAACTTTCCCCGGCTCCGTCGCCCCGCTCCTCTGCTGGGTTCGCCTGTGCCTCTTCTCCTTGGATTCCTCCCTCTTTTCCGGCGCTACCCCCCCGCCCCCCTTTTCTTTGTCCCCTCTCGGACTGCCCTTTCCGCCCAGGGCGGCCCGGCGGCCGGAGTTTCCATGGGAATGGAGGCGGCGGCTGGGGCCCTCGGCGGCGGGGGAGAGCACAAAGGCAAGGGGAGGACGGAGGAGAAGGGCCGGGGACGCAGGGTCGCGCTCCGGCAGGCCCGGGGGAGAACGCAGCCCCTTCGCGGGGCGGCCGGCCGGGCTCTTGGGACGCAGGGAGCCCCTCGAAGGCTGTTTTCTCACTGGGACCTGCGTGTGAAGGTTTGGGGGTTTGGTTTTTTTTTTCCACTGGAAGAGAGAAGCAACAAAGACAAACCGAGTCATAGTCAACGTGGAACGTCCCGCTCCCCGGCGTGGCTGCGAGGGCTGTGCCTGCAGCCAGAAGCACAGAGGAGAGGAGCCCCTCGCTGCCGCGATGAAAGCGGCGGAGCTGGTCGACAGCTTTCCGTCAAAACGATGACTGCCTCTGCCCGGCGTGGTCTGCCACGCAGGGGCACGACGGACAGGTGGAATAAAGGCCGGGGCGTGACAAAAAGCAAAATGCATAAGCAACACCCTCTGGTATGGCCGTGAGCTGGGGTTTTGCTTTAATTTATGGTTCTTGCATTATTCTCTTTCTTCTTGAGGAATAAAAGAATGCAAGTTGAGAGGTATCTAACACAAAGGGAAGGTAAAAGGGGGGTCTCTAGGGAGGCAGACAGCAGGACGAAACTGCCTCTGCAGATCCAATTTGTGCCTGTCACCTGGCATTGCTGAGCTCTACCTCAGTGGAAAGGACTGAGTGGCCGTGTCTCATCTTCACAGCCCTTATCCCTCTGAGAGGTCCAGCTCTCTCAGATCTGTCTGCAGACAGTTCCTCTACCTCTACAGCTGGGACTCTGGGAGTCTTGCCTTTTCCTCCTCCTGCTCCTCCCAGAAAAGTTCCTTTACTTTAGGGGCCTACATGGAAATCAGATGTACATACACATCACTGTCCAGGTAGAACAAGATAGTTACAGGAAAGGCTTCTATTTCCAATAGAAATGAGAAAGAGAAAATTTTTAAATTAACCAGAAAGGAGCAGCTATTTCTGCTCTGCATGATGCACTTACACCAGAGGATGGCGAAGATGAAGAAATTATTTTTTCCCCCACCTGGAGCAAGCAAAGAGGGTGTCAAAGATGTTCCTGAGGTCAAAGAGCTTTTTGTCAGCACATCCAGATCAATCACATCCAAGAGATAATAAATAACTGGCCAACAGAACATCAAGAGGATTCAAGTTTCACTAATTCATGGGACATTGAAAAGCAAAGAGGAAAGCTTAAGTGAAGCCAATACTTCTGGAGGCTTAATAGGATTCTCAGTCACAAGCTTGTCCATATCACACCTCTCACATGCAAATTAACTATATTATCTCCAACTAACTGAGGATAATTTTTATCAGGTTGTGAATTTGTTTAGAAAGGTGATTAACTCCAGATTTCCCCCTCTCTCTCTCTTACAGCCTGCTCATGTCAGCTGCATTTCTTCCTTGCCTGTAACAGCCATTCTCTGCCCCATTCCTTTAGCTCTCCACTGGCATGCACATGTTCCTTGGAGGGAGGCACTGATATGGGAGGGGAATCTGAATTGCACCCTGCAAGGCTGCATGTCTGTAACAAGTAAGGCTTTTAATCTGGAAATGCACATTTATATCAAGATGCTATAATCCATTAAAATTGGGTAAAAAATGAAGCAAATAGTAATTATAAATAGAAGATTGTTGATTTAACAATTCTGTCAACACTTCATAATGGTCGATTTTAATTTTCTAGGATTTAACTTTTCTATCAGTTATTCAAATGTAATGACTAACTGCTTATAAGGTTTGCAGAGGGCATGAAGGCTGGAGGGTGGGGGGTAGTGGAGAGGATGGACCCCTAGGTGGGTCACTCTATGTATTGGGAAACTCAAAACCATTTGTTTCAATATGGGCAAATACAAGGATTGGTGCGCAGGGTCAGAGCAAGGCACCCTCAGCCCAGTGTCTCACTGCCACCAAGAGCTGTTGAAAAAAGGTTATAAATCCCAGGAAGTATAGAGTGCCATTTCTCAACTCCTTTTTAGGGACCTTCTGACTCAGAAGGTGCATTTTAGCTTTTTTTTTTTTAGGGTTTTTCTTCCTTCAGTGTTTCCAGTCACTCAGGGGAACTTTTAGCACTCAATGTGGCAAGGACTTCCACAGTGCTGCCCAGCTGTCCTAATGCCTTGTCTTCTCCCTCCCATTCCCACCGCCTCCCATCCTAGAGTCTCACCTCACTTCCCTGGGGCTCAGTCTTCCAATGGCTCATGTTACCTGCTACAGCCAGGTAGCTTAGCTCCATTCTACCATGAGAGGGCTCACAGGCAGCTCCTACCAGCACTTTCACAGGAGTATGGAAAGAAAGCGTCTATGGGATGGAAGAAGCTCTTTATCAACTGAGTCAACCCACCTGCAGCTGCAGCAGTGCCTCCCCACATCAGACTCAGCACCCTCCCAGTCCACAGTAGTTAAAAGCCAGGCAAGAAGCATCTGCTTTGGGTGGGGTTGGGCTAGATGATCTCCAGACCAATACAGGCTACTCAGTGATGCTACGGAAGGTTAGACCTCAGGCTGGGAGTTGCATTTCAAGGGGGAGGGGAGGACCAAAACCCAGGGCAAAGCCATGTGGCTCATCCCATCCTGTTCCTGGGCAAGGTGCCTACCTGCTGTTTCCCTGAGGAGCATCCACAGCTAAGCATCTTCCCAAGCCTGGTGGCTCGCTTTGAGTGTGGCTTTGAGTTGTGGGATGCCCTGACCATAAAGAGCTTCATGGTGAGTCTTGGTCACATTTATTCCCTCTCTAACATCCCCTTATGCTGTGCTTTAGTTGTTCTGTTTTCATATATGCCCACTTGGTGCCAGTGTTACTCCATGTTTCTCCTCCGTAGCAAAGCAGCAGGTGTGAGAGCCTGTAGTAGAGCAGGAAAAAAATGTCCAGGGCAAGCCAAACAGAAGGAAGTTTGGGTGAATAAAATAGGGTTGTCACAAGACCATGAAGACAGTTACTGCAAAGTTTTCCTACAGCAAGACTGTTTCTTCATGCAATGGAGAGGTAGAGAGGTGCTGGTCCTCCAGCTAACCTACCTGGCCATGGGAGCTCAAGCACTAAGGCAACGTCAGATCTAACTACTCCATCATGTGTTTAGGTTATCCTCAGCGTGCTTGAACACCCTGGGGACAGGCAGATGGGGGCTGAGCAAGACACTGGCACTCTCTGAGGCAGCTCAGGCAGGGACTCAGTGCCCCTGGCTCAGCTGAAACGGGACTCCTGGACCCATGGGCAGATGGTGTGAGGTGAGGCTCGTTAGGGTCATTAAGGCCTATTAGCGCCTTCAGGGCCACCGCTATTGTGGTGGGATAAAAAGCAAGCTCAACTAGCAGCTCCTGGCCCAGTCATCTAAGCTAAGAATGACATGAGTACCCACAAAGTAGTGTTCTACCAAATTCCACATTCACATCTGCAGACCAAGGACCTCACTGGGCTGTTTCTTCAACCAAAATGAAGGGATTGTCCCCAAACCTTGGTGGAGAGGTCCCCTCTGATCTGTTCAAAATTGCATGTGTTAAAGAAAGAGGACTGAGCAAGGCACTGAGCTCAGGAGCTGGTACTTTGGAGGAGATGTCCTGGTAGATTCAGGACCAAAAGAATGAGGCTCACCTCCTTAGCCAAGGGCAAACTGGATCAGGCAGCTGAAGGAGTCCAGAAATAGCTTCAGCATAGATAAAGGTGCTTCCTGCCTGCATAGTCCTATGCTGCAGTGAGGTAGGGATTTTCCAGACAGACAGCATCTCTGAAACCCTTTTGGGGGCAGTTTATGGAAGATCTTCAGGTGCACAGGGAGTACGTGCAAACTGGCCCAGAGGCAGTCCTGCAGGGGCAAGTACACCCACAAGAAGCACTCATTTCCCAAGGCCTTGGAGGATGTGCACCCATCTGATCCTTTGCTTATCACTGTCCCTTGTATTCCCCAAGTCCAGTGTGAGCATCCGAGGGGAATGTGAGCATGAGTTAGGATTTGCTGTATCCTGTAGCCTGAGAGAGGTGAGGCTCCATGTCCCAGGTTGTGCCAGGGGTGAGACTGAGTGTGTACTGTCAACGGGCACGTACACAAACACACACACAAGCAGCCAGCCACAGTAATCAACACAGGCAGAAAAAGCACTACTCCACAAACACGAACAGCACCAATGGCCTTGTGCTGTTCCAGCTGATCAGGATGAAAGCCCCTTAGTGGAAAATACATATAAACATGTAGATCCCTTCAGAACATGGTTTAGTGGGCATGGTTGATGGTTGGACTCGATGATCTTGAAGGTCTTTTCCAACCTAAATGATTCTATGATTCAATAACTTACGGTGTAAATAAGGCCTAAAAGAAGCTTGCGCATATAGTATGTCAACATAGTTGCCTTTATCAGACAAACTAGCACCATCTCATAACAGCAAGTGAAGTTGAACTTGCAATCATATCACTGTTATAAATATATGCTTAATATTAGCAGATGCTTTTTAGCATCTTGCCTAGTTAATGTTACAATTAAAAAATAGAAACACCATAATGGGATGAATAAACGAGCAATGTCTGTAGCAGCATGAAGTAACAGGGATGAAGCAGTTCACCTCTTTGTTGATAAGGTCTCAGGGGCAGTCCCAGGTCCAGGCTTGACTCCACAGCTGGAACTGGCATGGGCCAGTGCAGTCAGGCACCTACAAGCACAGACAGGAAGAAGTCTGAATCCTCACAGGACATTGTCCTGATCAGCAACTTTTAACAGGCTGGACCATTACTTGCCAGCCCCAGTTCTGTGGAAAGGGGAATGATCTCCCCATAAACCTCCCAAACTGCAGCCTGGAGTTCATATGATTCCTATTTTGCTGTGAATGTAAGATGACATTATCCTGCTTCCTCCTAAATACACAACTTCAACCAATCTAAGATTTTCTAGATCTTTAACAAAAGTTTTAGCATCTGCAACCAGTAAGATATGCAATGCCACTGCAAGGATTCCTTTTCTTTTTGATATGTATGTATCCATGTATAAAACTATTCATACTGCTAGCTCTGCTTGGTTGCATAGCTTTTCATTGATATTTGAGCTTCCTAAACAGCAACCCATACTTCATAGCTTATTAATAGCTACTGCCACCAAATTTTCCTTCTCCCTTTTTGAAGAATACATGAATTTTGCTTCACTTGCAAGCCTATCGTATGGTTTGTGACTGCAGTTCTCCTGGACCACACTCATAAAATGTTGTGACAATCTGCATCATCTCTGCACACCTTATAAATCTGTTTTTAATTGTTATAAGCTGTCTCTGTGAGTTATAAACATCCATGAAAGATCAGACAAGCAAGGTGTTGAACGCTCAGCAAGGAGTCAGCCACACATGCTGAGCGTGCAGTACATCCAACCCAACTAAGGGCTGCACCAATAAAAGACCTACAAGCTAGGTTAAGACAAAGCTAGTGCATTTATTAATGGTGATTTCTAAAGGTACTGCACCTGCTGACCTTGAATGTCTGTGCCAATGCAATATATGCTCCTTGTCCACAAACTCAAGGAGTTTGGGGAAAGACTGGGGCAAGGCGTGCTCTGGATGTGATAATCAAGCCCTGGTGACAGCTGAATTTATCACTGGGCAAGTTTCAGCGTTTTGATTCAGGAGAACATTCCCCCTTGTCATTGCTTGCTTTTTACTCCCAATGAAAAATCTCCGATGAGATTTCCAGCGACAGCTCTCTTTGCATTCCTGGCGCACACTCAGCTAGCCAAGCAAGTCTGTAAATAATTGAGTACCCATCATTCCCTTTGCAGTCCCCACCAGCACCAGCTTAATTTGCTCTCAACAGCAAATATTTAGTGAGGTAATCAATCCAGAAAATCTTAATTTGGATCAGAAAATTAAATGCTTTTCCCAGATCTTGTAACTGATTATCTCTGGCATCCATTCTGCCTTTCTTGGACAACCTTTCTCAGGGTAGGTGCCGTACCAGGAGATAATTATGGAGGATCATAGAAGCAGTTCAATTAGCTGCAGCTAATGCTTCTTATTAGCATTTTGCTGGAGCTTGTGGAGTTCTTCAGCTGAAACAGATAAACAAGCTCAAACATTCACATATGAAAGCTCAGACAAACACAGAAACAAAGGAACAGGGAGAATGTCAGGAAAACCACAGAACAGCACACGAGTAGCAGGGGCTGGCTGCAAACCTGAGCAGTATTATCACACAGCTCTCAGGGCGTGGATGCAATGCCTGGACTTTGGGAGCTTCAGCATCTGGACAGGAGCACATTTGGGTCATGGAGCACAGCTGGACCCTGCTGTCATAAGAGAGTGAGTCCTAACACCAGATCAGACATCCAACAGGACATAAGACGTACTCAGAGGACCTAGGGGAAACCCAGTGCCTACGGTGGTGCATCTGTGTTCAGACACGCAAACTGATCCCTTGCTGCTCTGTACAAGGTTTGTGCCTTTTTTGGAAACATGAGCTCAGATGAGGATGCTCCATTTTGGATACCCATCTCCCACCTGCTGTGTTGAGTCCTTGGCCATCACAGACTCCACATCAAACAATTCGTTTCATAAACTTGTCAGCCTTTACCTTCACATCAGCCACATCTCCTATGCCTTCTCTACCCACCAGAAGCTGCTTCACAGCATCCTACTTCTGACACTAGAAAAGTGAATTCAATTTTCAGTGCAAATGAACCCTGACTGCTTTGTAACTTGTCCACATTTGGGAGCGTAGTCCTCCAGCTTAAGCACCTTCCTCTGGTGTTTCCCACCTCAACTTCTTCTTAGGAAGCAATCAGACAGTGTTACAGCCTACAGTTTGTGAGGTCAAACACACCAAATACTTTTATTCTTTTTTTTTTCTAGGACTGGCTGTCATTCTTCCTGTGCATGAGGCCATGCAGCTCCTTCTTGTCTGTGCTAATTGCTGTGGTCATTTTATACTTAGACTCTCCTGGATCACATACTCGGCTCCCTTCCTTTCTTCATTTTCTTCCTCATCCAAATTCTCTTCCAGTCAGTTCCTTGTCTCCTTTCTTTCCTTCTTGAAGAGCCTTTTCTTACTCCCTTCAAGAAATAGTGTTTAAATGAACCTTATGAAATAAACCACCTGTTTTGTAACTTCAGAAGTGGAAAGTCAACAGTTATTAACCACCTACAAACATCTGAGGAGAAACCTTGTACTGCAGGGGACCAGTGTTCTCAGACAAGCACACTGGGCCTTTCTGTTCTCCTCAGAAGAGGGTCTCCTATGGCAATAACTAGTCTTTTTTTCTTAATGGAAGTAGTTTTCATGTGGGGCCTAGGCCAACATAACCTTGGCGACACCTCCAACCTCGACGGACCGTTGTCCTCATCATTGTTTGGTTCCACTTCGGGACCCTCATAGCTATTGTACAAGGGCACCTGGGCAGGTGGGGTGGTCACAGAGGAGATGTGCCTGCTGCACCACGCAGGAACTTGCTGCCGTTCGCCCCTATCCCTCAAGTGACTGCATTCTGCCGGGTGGAGAGAGGATAGGGAATTCTCCGTATCACGTGCCCTGTCTGCCCTGCAGGCCTGTCCCAGGGAAGGCAGGGTGCGCCTCCAGGAGTCAACCTCCTCCTCAGAGACCTCTCGACCTACTCACCTCCTCCCGGATCTCTGCCACTAAGCTGAGGGGTTCCTCTCCCTGGGTGAACCTCCCACTGGTGCGCTCGCTGCTGCCATCCGGTGCCGGGGTAGGAGCGGGGCACAGCCTGCAGCCCGACACCCGGGTAACAGCACGTTCCCTCCGGAGCTCTGCCTGCAAAGCTGCGTCAGTGGCGGACAGAGCCTTCTGCTGGGTAGAGGCCATCGCTCCCATCGCTCCCCGATCGAGCTAGCAGAGTTATGGGGAGGAGACGGGGACGGGACACAGACCGCCCCCGCCCCGTACATTGCACCGGAGCTGCTTGCGTGGGCGACCAAGCGCTCGCCCCGGTTGCCCCGCGTTTAAATCTCCCGCCGTTGCGCTTGGCACCGCCCGGGCCTCGTCAGCGGCTCTCGCGAGAGCTGCCGGCTCCCACCGGCTCCCTCTGCTCCACCGTGGGCCTTCCCAGTTCGGGACCCCCCGTTCGGGACCCCCCGCCCCGTACACCGCGCTGGAGCACCCAGCTGCAGATGGCGGCGGCACCGGACCCGCTCGCCTCGGCGGCCGAGCGAGGCACCTGGAATTGCTGATGCGGCAGCGGGAAGGGAGACCGTCCCTCGAAGAAAAATGCAGGCTGTCATGGCGGCACAGATCCCTCAGAGCAGGACGGCGGGTGACACGCTGCCTGACAGCCGTGGCGGTGCACAGAGAACAGCCGTGTCTCCCGCACGTGGGGAGACCTGCGTCTAGACACGTCCGTTTGCAAGGCGAGTCCCAGCCCGCAGGACGGAGCTGTGAGTTCTCCCCACCGTCAGGACAGCGCGTCACAAAGATGGCTGAGTCTCAAACCCGTTCCCCATCGAGGCCGTAGCGTGCTTGGCAGCTGTGTTCACACCGCTGACCGGCGGCATCAGCCCCTTGCAAAGGTGCACCTCCCTGCCAGCATCCAAATCCTTCCTGACTGTGCCCTCAGCTTCCATATTCGCCTTCCAGGCTGCTTTGGCTGCCTTGCTTTCTGTGTCCTCTTCTGACAGGTTGCTTACCACATTTCTAATAGCCTGGGGACAGCATCCAGCAAGGCTCTTCCAAGTTCATTGCTACATCCTTCTACAGTTTTGCCTTTCCAGCAATGGCATTTCAGGGCTGATGCTCTTCCACACTGACAGCACAGAGGAGGAGAGACAGCCCTTGCAAGCCCATGGCCATTATCGATGAGGGGAGCGTGGGATTGCGAGCGAGATGTTTGTTGTTTAAATAGCAGCACCCCGACTTCTTAGGGTGGGTTTATTCTGCAAACCAAAGCTTTCCAGCCTTACATGTCCCCAGTCTTTCTGTCTCCAAGAGTCAGTGAATTATCCAGCCTCTGAAATGAGGCAACTTCGTAGCTTTTTACTTCAAGTTCCTCTCAAAGCCCCGTTTTCTCCCTTTTTTCCCCTGTTTATCATTAGCAGAAAGACCTGATAGAGTATTGTACTGGAAATTGTAAATTTTGGAAAGTTTTAAAATTTACTGGAGATCAACAGTCTGTTCAGGGGGAGCAGCCGCACTGTTTGGGCTAGCCTTGACCAAACTCCAGAGGAAAACAGTCATTCCTCACTGCAGCAGGAAAGCAACCTCTGGGTTGAGATTGCAGCGTTTCTATCAACATCTGCTATGGATGGCTGATCACAAGGGCACCACCAATTTGCTCTCCTAAGTCACACCATTTTTGGTGTTGATTATAAGAATCAGGTGGTTTTGTGGCATCTTGAGGCCAGATATCAAAGTGCAGAAAGAGGAGCCTGCTGCTCAGTAGGGTGGGGTGTGTGCAGCTTGCCCAGTGCCTTTGTCATTCCCTGTGGCACATTCTTATTTTATTGACCCAATTCTCTCTGTGCCACATTAGTCATCATTTCCCCTACATGCAGAGCTGAGGTTTGTTGCCCTGAAGCAGCAGAGCTTGGCCGTTTCAGAGAGGAGGCAATGCTCCACCTTTGTGGTGTGGGTAGAGATCTCACAAGCCTCACAGTCAGCTCACAGTCCTCTTCAGTAGAAATATCAGGGCATCTTCTAGGAAGCAGGTTCCCAGTCTCCTCAGTCTTCATGGATAGCCTAGCATCACATCTTTCCTTGGTAGTGCATGACTGAGCACATTTGCCAAGCCTTTAATGATAGCATTAAGGCAAAGTAGTGTCCTTCTGCCACTTCATAAGACTTTGCTCAGTAAATGAGGGAGCAGCTGTGAGGGAAAGCACAAAGGCAGAATGAGATACTGAGTACCATCTGTGGCCTGCACAGTGAAAGCCTGCCCTATCCTAGGAGTTGGGAGCAAGAGGAGGCACCACAGGATCAAGAGCTGAGAAGAAACCCCAGTTCCTTCTGGTGCTGCGACTGATGCTGTACATCAGGGGCTTGTGCTAATGCTGCCGGGATGCTGCACCTTCCAGCCAGGCAAGTCCCTGAGCTCAGTGCCATGAAGTGTTTGCACTTTTTCTCCACTGCGGCAATGGCTTAAGAGGTTTTTGGCATACCCATGGTGTCCTGAGAGCTTGAGTGTGCCTAAGGTTTGGCAGTGGGAGAGGGTCGGGGAGGTCAGATGTGCCTGTTTTCACCCTGGCACTAGAAGCCCCTTGAGTTTAGCCCCTGGCTGCTCAGTCCAGCAGGTTCCTGTGTTTCCCCACTGTGCCTGTAGCTAAAGCAAATCTCAAATACACCAGTGGGGATTCACACGATACAAGGGTGAGCAGCAGATGAGGAAGAGAGATGGATGCAGGTGTCTATCACTAGCATCAGCCAGCTCTAAAATGGGTTCACACCAGGCTGTGCCTTGCAGTGCACAATCCTTGCCCAGAGCACATGCATACAACTCCTGCCTTATCAAAAATAATAACCAACATCAATTAACTCTTCTAATGCCTGTTTCCTGTACCCCCAACAATCATCAGCCAAGACAACATATAACAGCTTGATATCAGGCTCTCAACAGACCGCTGAGCTGAGCCAGAAATAGCCTTTTCTGCCACATTCCTTCGGCTCTAATCCCCATGTGCTTAATCCACATTGGTACCATGGAAGGTCTGCACAAGGCATGAACATTACTGTAGGGATGGGAGCTGGGCATCTGCGAGAAATTGTAAATCAGTGCAGAATCAGTGAACTCCTATGAAATCACCAAAAGGAGCCAGCCAGTTAAACCTGACCCACATGCCAGAGACCCAAGTCTTGAGATCGTTGATTACTGCTCTATCTCCTAGGGAATAAATCTCTTACAAGGCAAAGGGCTGGCTGTCACCGAGTGATGCAGAACCATGCTGCCTGGCAGGGGACTGCAAAGCTTTATTATAAATGATGGGCATGGGGTTTTCTGATGGGAATTTGCTCTCAAAAGCATAAACAAAAAATCCAAACAAATCCACTGCTGTGTGCATAGCTCCAGAGAGGACCAGGAACCTATTTAAAGACAGAATTTTGCAGGCATGAAGATCCAGGGACAGCATCAGTCAGGGGGAAAATGTACCAAGGGAGGTCTCAGGCAAAGGCCAGCCAAAAATCCTTGTTGTGCCTTGCACAGATTCCATCAGCTCTGGCAAACTGCCAGAGAGCAGAGAGTAAGAACAGCCAGAGCTGAGCACAGCATGTCAAATCAGCAACAGAGGAATTGGTAAACCCCATAATAATGGACAAATTAGCCAGTACTTTGAACAATTATGATATAACAGAGGAGAACCAAGTGGCTTCAGAGGACAACGTCATAACTCACGGTTGTAACAATATTATTGGCAGTAGGATTATTATGGGCAGAAAGGGTTGATTGGGCTAGGGACCTTATGTCCTGGGATGACGTGGAGGCTAGACACACATGCAGCTGTGCATGATAGATCTAGAAGGATCTTCTACTGGAGCAAGTGCCATTTTCCCAGGAGCAACGGAGGTGTTTCTGACTGAGATGAAACTTGAGGGGTCCAAAAGGTATAATGGCAATGCTCAGTTACTCCTTTAACTCATGGCAAGGTCCCTGTGTCCGGTGGCTACTCCCCCACTCTGGCTTCATGGGCTCCTCCTTGACCTTGTTGGGTGGCAACCACTTATCTCATCTTGGACAAGTTTGTAGCGCGAGCAGTTCTAGGTCTACCAACTGCTCTGGGATCCTGAAAGCTTGCAAGCAGTTCCTGTCTGCTTTGTCCTCCAGGAATATGAAGGTGCTCTGAACACACTCATCACTTCCAAGGCATTAGCTGTCTCTTGGAGACAAATTATTTCGGTCAGAATGGATTAAAAGGATAAAATCTGACAGTATCATGGGCTGCAGCATCTCCTTCAGAGACTCTTACACCATACTCAGTCATCAAAAATTAAATAAGAGCACTTCTCAAAAGACAGCAAACTCTTATCTCCAGATTATGGAGAACTCACTCAATCCATAAGGTCATTTTTCAAGTAGCTCATTAGCTTCCCTGCTAAAGCCATGCAACTTTTTGCCAATCTTGCCTCAGCTTCCAGCTGTTAAAGTGGGACAGTGTCTCTGTCGCAGCTAGCACCCATCAAAAAGCACTTCTGGCCAGACAGAGTCTGATTCTGGCTTCACTGAGAGTATGAGATAGCAGCTTTTTGCATATGTGATTGGCACCTGGAACAGAGCTCTCCTCAAAGTTTGCCAGAAAAAAAAATGTTGCATAGAGGCTGGGGTTTCTGAAATGAGTGTGTTAGGATATGGGATCTCACTTGTCCATCTATATCACTGTCACAGGGGAACTGAAGATTAGTGCAACTTCACCAAAAGTTTCTTCCTAACAGGCTGTGTAACCCCTTTTATGTCTGTATAAGGCACCAATCTGAAAGGGATGGAGCACAAGGAAAGCCTCACAGGAGCAGGAGACATGGCTGTCTCCAACATCGCTCCTCTCTTGGTATAAAAATGCCTCTAATCCAGAGAAAATGAAGTGAAGGGAGCTCACCTCTCAGCCCTTTCAATGCCTGGGATCAGAGGGGCTCCCCAAGGACCCAAAGAGTAGCTGGTGCTTAATTCAGAAACACCTGGAGGGACAAGACTCATTTATCCTGGTCAGCATGTGAACTTTAACTGCTAAAAGCTAATAGATGTCAGAACAGATTTCAAAGTGTCAAAGAAAAGATACCTTATCAGGGAGCATTTACAAATGCAGTCATTTTTCAGAGCTCTGAGACAAAACAGAAAAACAAAGGTTATTTTTAGGCAAAAGGATCTCTTCTTCCTCCACCGTCTCTCTCGGAAAAGACTCAAGGGTGGAGTTTGAAGAATTTCTTGTGTAGGAAAAAGATGTTTCTGGCCTAAACTGTTGCCAGTATTGCAAAGCAATGAAATGACCATAACTTACAGCTGCTTACTAAGAAGTTAGATCTTGTTTCTTCAAGCTTTTTCCAGTGTACTGATTTTGGCTGGGATAGAGTTAATTTTCTTCACAGTAGCTGGTATGGTGCTATGTTTTGGATTTGTGACCAAAACAGTGTTGATAACACAGGGACATTTTTAGTTACTGCTGAATAGTCTATTTCTGTTTTGGAGTTGGAATGAAAGGCAATGTTGTCCTGATCGCAGATACCAACAAGCTACATCCCAGCCCATGAGCAATGTGATGGAGTTTCCTGGCAACCTGACACATGAAAATTCATCTTTTCTGGTGTCTTTGAAAAGTATCAGATGGAAGTCTAATGCCTGAACAATCCTGCACCATCAGTGCATCCCTTCTTCCCAGGCTCAACTTCACTCCCAACTTCTCTTCCTCCTCCCCACAAGCAGCGCAGGTGGACAGGGAACAGGGGGGTTCTTAAAGCATCATCTCTGCCGCTCCTTCCTCCTCATGCTCTTCCCCTGCTGCACTGCGGAGTCCCACCCACAGGAGACAGTCCTTCACGAACTTTCCCAATGTGGGTCCTTCCCACAGGCTGCAGTTGTTCACAAACTGCTCCAGCATGGGTCCTTTCCATGGGCTGCAGTCCTTCAGGAAAGGACTGCTCCAGCATGGGTCCTCTGTGGGGCCATAGGTTCTGTCACAAAAACCTGCTCCGGCGTGGGCTCCTCTCCATGGGGCCGCAGGTCCTGCCAGGAACCTGCTCCAGCGCAAGCTTCCCACAGGGTCACAGCCTTCCTCAGGAGCATCCACCTGCTCTGGTGTGGGGTCCAGCCCAGGCTGCAGGTGGATATCAGCTCCTCCATGGACCTCCCTGGGCTGCAGGGGGACAGCCTGCCTCACCATGGTCTTCCCCACGGGCTGCAGGGAAATCTCTGCTCCGGCACCTGGAGCATCTCCTCCCCCTTCTTCTTCACTGACCTGGGGGTCTGCAGGGTTGTTCCTCTCACGTATTCTCACTCCTCTCTTCCAGCTGCTTGTTGCGCAGCAGGTTCGTTTCCCTCTTCTTAAATACGTTATCAGAGAGGCGCTGCCAACATTGCTGATCGGCTCAGCCTTGGCCAGCGGTGGGTCCTTAGAGCTAGCTAGAATTGACTCCATCCAATATGGGGGCAGCTTCTGGCATCTTCCCACAGAAGCCACCGCTGCAGCTCCCCCACTACCAAAACCTTGCCACATAAAGCCAATACATGGGCTTATTAATAACTCTGTAAAATTCTATGGCTTGTTTTATACTTGTGGCCAGACCACATGATCTTGTGTTTAATACCTGATGTCTCTGTAGGCACCCATCTCATCTCCAGTTCTGGAGGGCAGTAATTTGTCTCTTACAACAGGGTCATTTTCCTGCATTTGTACACCTTTCCCTGGAGTTTCTCATTCTGCTGCCAGCATCCAGATGTCACAGGTGCAGCAGTGTTTGTCCGTGCCTAGAAAAATCCACCTGTTTTTCCTAAAGACCTTTTGGAGAGCATCAGTCTCCCAGTCATTCACCACCTAGCATTTAATACAAGCTGAATATCCTCAGGATGTATCACTGCAACATCACTTACTACTGGAATCGCCAAAGCAATGGCAAGTCCCTTGAACAGAGGCGTGATGTGACAGGTTTGAACTGATAAGCGATTGCTTTCTTCTCTTGCGGTTGGAGGAGATTGTCACCTAAGGAACATGATAGCAAGGCAGGGCCAATAAGAGTGCAAGCTGGTTGAGGATCCAGGCAGGCAGCCCCTGAAGACCAGGGTGGAATGTCCAGACAGAAACATGCTTCAGTTTCTTTTCTCAGACCGCGACATCCCAGATAAAGCCCTTATCTGGCCTTTTCTCAAATCAATATGATGCTTCAGTCTCATTCTCAGAGCACAGCAGGGGCAGGCATCTAGGGAACAGCTTTATCACATCATTCACTACAGCCAGAGGAAGCTGGATTTTTCCACCCAAAGGTGAGTTTGGTAGGTGTAGTCATGTCCCGGCTGCATGTTGTCACTGCGAGGTTTTAGCTTTGTGGTGTGCCAACACTCAGGTAGGCTGAAGATGTCAGCCCAGCCAGCCTGGGGATGCCTGCAAGGGGGATGCATCGAGGCAAAGGTAAAAATGCCCTGGGCACTCTCCTGGCTGCTGTGGAGGCCGGTGGAGCCCTCAAACATTACACTTTGTTTTTAACCTCTCCACCCAGAGACCTGAAAGCAATTTCCAAACGGTCCGGCACGTTTTCTGCCTGCCTTTGGACAGGAGAGGGCAGCAAAACGCTCCTTTTGAAGAAAGGGAAAGCAGGCAGGAAGGAGAGCGTGAGGTCTCTGGGAATGTTTTGCTCTTTGCTGTGAAAAATTTAAGCCAGAATCATTTTCTCTTGCTCTTATTACAAGAACGGCTTACTGCAACCAAAATGTTTGGAGCAGAGCCCCAAACCGTGAATCTGCTCCCACCAGATACTCCCCAAAATTGGGCCTTTTAAAAGATGTGATGCAGATGACGCTCATGTTTTGGATGCCAGAGGGAGTCCACAGCTCCCAGCCTGGGAAATACCAGTCCCCTACTTGAAGTGCAGCCTTGTGCTTCCATCTCCACTAGTAAATTAAGGAGTGTCAGATGTTCCTTGGCACAGGGACTCTGTCAACCTCAGTACTACATCATTTGAACAGTTTCCAGCATGTTTTTTTGGCCATGCCATGCCATGCCAGGCCATGCCATGCCATGCAAGCCAGCTCTCTCTCAAATAATTTCCTGGCACAGGGGAAGGACTGTTCCCAAGAGGCTCTGGTTGGGGATATCCTACTCTGAAGAGAGTTTAATGGTGTAGATACAAATCCCACCATTACAGTTTAGCCTCCATGCCTGAGAGTGGTCCCAGGCATGTTTAATTTTCTAATACAGATGTGCTAATCCCACTGCATCCCAGCACTCATCCTCAGGAGCATTGTGATTCCCAGTCTGCTTAGAGCTAATTTCAGAGCCTTAATGCCTCTTGCCACCCCCTCCTGTGGGGAATGCAGAAGCTCTGCTGAGCCCTCATCACTAGGGCTGTCAAGCCCTCTGGTGAGAGTCATCTATCCAAATTTAGGCAACAGCAAAGTAGTTGCCTCCAATGAGCTCATCAGGTTTTCGTCCCTTTATAGCCAGTGGCAAGAAACAGAAGTGACTCACACAGCTGTAGACACCTGTCCCAGCACAAGCTGACTCACCTTCAGAAAGTGCCCCTTGCTCTCCACTGCCCTGCACTGCTCAGACACTGATGTCCAGGGTTTGGATGCTGAAATTCAAGCAGGTGTATCCCATTCCTTGGAGCAACATGTACCAGGATTGCTGATTGCTTACATCCTTTCTGTGGAGTCTCAGAAACAGTCCTACAGACACCCCATTGACCCCATAACCAGGGCTTAATTTGCACCCCATGACCCACTCGGATGAGCTTCCCCAATCACACACCCCGTATTTGTGCATAAACCTCATTTTCTCAAGACAGGCTGAAAACTAAGGAGAAAATATAACAACCAGAAAGTTCAACCAAAAGTATTACAAAACCTTTCTTAGTAGATGCAGCTGAAAATAAGAGTTGCTTGCACACACAGGCTGCTCATGCTTAAAGAAATCTTAACTGCCTTGAATGTATTCATATTTATAGCTGAGAAAACACTGCTTCCCTTGGCAAAAGCCTGTGTAAATGCAACTATTTGCTCAGTACGTGTGATGGAGAAGTGCGAACCCACCAGGTGGCTGTAGCATTGCCAGCACGTAGAGTTCATTCAACCCACCGCATTCCTCCTGGGATTTCTGCAAGCGGGCAAGATGCAGAGCTGAGCAGCAGCAAAGGCGGGTGGGTTGTATCCAACCCTACAGGGGACAGCGCTTAAAACAGAGAAGAGCCCGGAGGTGGACTTTCAAATCCAGGGAAAAGCCAGCCTGAGGCACAGAGGTGGTTGGAAACTCGTTCATGAGGCCAGATCTCCTCTGGTTTAAGGCTGAAGTCAAGCTGATGACTGCAGCTGATCTCTGAATACAGATCCATATCATCATGCCAGCACAAAGAGGCCAGATTTTCAGATCTGCAAACGAAAATTGTGATTAGAACTGAGACCATGCTCATACGAGTGCTCTGGTGTTTGTAGGTAAGTGCTACCTCTTTCAGTGTTACTGCTGTTGTCATTTTATCAGCTTGCTGCAATCTGTTTTTTTTTTCTATATTTGACTGTTTATAATTAGCCTGCTGGGTTTGCTATTGTCTCAATTTCCTTATCTGTTTCCTGACAGTTTTGGAGATGGCTCCATTTTAAATATATACTATGCTTTAAGAAAAGAAACTCTTCTCTAGCTCTCTTTGAAGCTCAGCACTCTGGGGAGAGTGCCAGTAGACAGGCTGTCAGCTTAAAGAATACGTGTAATAAGGGACAATTAGGTGGCAGCAAACATTTAATTATCAAATGTATTGGTGCTTCTTACCCTGCCTGAAGTTAAGCAGGTGCCTTATACACAGGATCCTTCAAATATCAAATGTGAAAAATGTTTCAGAGCAAAACCAAATGAGCTGATGAATACATTTAGGCTATAAACTAGACAGAGGTTTTTAGCAAAAGCCTGGAACAGGCTTCACATTGCATTAGCATTTGCAGGGGGACAGCTTCATAGGTTAACATGGGAGACTGCACACCCTCTCTTGTGGTAGAGAGGACCAGCTCCTGCCCGTACTGTGTTTGGGAAATGCCCCAGTCAGTTGCCACTGCCCTCAAGAAACCAGGATCCTGCTCGTATCGGTGGGGTTGCCCAAACCCACTTCCAGATGGCCGAGGCTGAAACCACCAGAGGTGTCTTACCTTGTCCTGGTCATCGGTGCTGCTTGCTGTCTCTCACTGGGCAGTGGAAAACAAACCAACTCCTGAGACCCCTAAACTTTTCTCAGCTGTAAAGAGCCACAGACTCTCTTGTCAGCCTTTACTGATGAAGGGACACACTCCCTTCGGCTTGATGTGTAGGATGGGATCAAATCTTGTGGAGAAGCTCCGAGCAACTCCCCTGCAATTCTTTCAAAGCCGGTGGGAAAGCAGGCTTGCTTAGGTGCTGTTCATCTGTTGAACATTCCCCTGAACTGTCTGACCCTCTCTGCTGATGGGAGAAATCCCAGCACCTGGATAGAGAGAAGCAAGCCTTTGCCATCGTGTGCCACAGGTCCACCCCATGTTTTTCAGAGACAAGGCTGACATTGCTCCCAGGGACAAGCTGAGAATGAAACCTGATGTATTCCGGGGGGGGGGGGGGAAGACATGTTCCTGGATACAAAGCAGGAAACAGATTTACAAAACTCCTTGCAGCTCCATTACATGCCAAGGTTTGTACATGTCACCACCAGAAAGAGGGGTCAGACAGACCCCTTGCAGAGGGGCCACAGCACCATCTTGTCCCTCACCAGGCTGCTCACAGAACAGCTTCTAAGCCTGCAGTACTGAAGGCAAGCAGGATTCTTCCTGAAAGTTTTTCCAAGCACTAGGTAGGAATCCCCTACCAAAAAAAGGGAGCTTCTCCCATTCTCCGCCTTCTGTTCTCCCACTCAGCTCTATTACTCCAAACTCTACCAGAAATGACCATCTGCACTTGGGCCAGTCCAACTTTGTGAAACATTTGAAAGAAAAAAAGGTTGATTTAAACAGACTAAGAGCTGTTAAGGTTACTTCCTAAAACCATTTCCCATACATTTTGTAGTTCATCCAGGAAATTCTGTTCTTGCATCTTGCAAGGAACAGCACATCCCCTGGATAGAGGGACAGGCATTACATTTGCACACCCACCCTCATAAATCTACACTGGCTCCCAGTGCTTTGTACTTTAAGAGCTCTGTGTCCCTTTCTGCACTTTCTTTTTCCAGTCTCAGGATGGAGATGTATTTCTTGTGCTCCAGCTCAAGCCAATGGGGTCTCCTCACTCCTTGCAAAACAGACCCCCATCTGGGAACCCCAGCTATTTTGAACTGTCCCCCTTCTCTGATTCTGCCACCTTCATCATTTCAGGCACAAAACCTGGCCTGAGTGCCCCAACACAGGTGGTATATGACAGGAGGGAGGCTGTCAGGGACTGCCTGGTGTGTGCCACCTCCCTGGAGCTCTCCTGCTGCTCTGTTTCATAGATGTCAAAGCTGGAGGCCTCTTTCCAACATCAGGTCTCCTGCGCATTGTGAACCAGCAAATCGAATCACATCCTGATCTTGTCATTTGGAGACAGAGCGAGGGGGATTTTTTCATTAATTGTCAACTTGGGCTTTAAATATCCCACCATGGTGGGGAATACTCACTTACCTCTCTTCTGATGGAGCATGGCTTCCAATGTTTGATCTCCCGTTCAACTTTCCAAACCTCCTTCCCAGGCAGCTTCTCTTCACCCACCTCCTAGGAAAAAGACAAACACAACCCACTGCCTCACAGGTGGTCTCAAACCTTGCTTTTCAGACCAAGGTCCAAGTGGTCTGAGGCACTAAGGCTGAAATGGGCTCTGTTCCCATGGTGCTCCCCTTGGTGCTGTGCATGCAGCAAGGTCTCTCCTCTGCCTACTTTCTGCTGGTTCAGATACACACAGTTCCCAAAGAGCAAAATCTTTTGGAGACGGTGCACAAGGGACACTTGCTTGTGGCTGGAGAGTGCAGCTAAAGCAAGCGTTAATTCTACTTACAGGATGAAATTGGCAGGAGAGCAACTGAATTTTCTGTCCAGCTCTAAAGTGCTCTCAAAGTGATCTAATTTATCACTGCGGCAGCAGCAGCAGCCATTCAAATGCTCTCCCAGCTCTCTGGTTTTGCAATCAGGTGATAAGATGACTTCATGTTAGCAGATGGGTCCAAGTTCTTTGTCTGTCTCCAGTTCTTGGGTCCTCACCAGATCTTGCTCTTGCACTTGGCCCTTTCAGCCCTCTGCTGTGCTGCTGCACCGTGGGTGGCTCTGACAGGCATAGACTCTGGGCTTCATGGTTCAAACCACCACGCCTGCTTAGAGGAGACTTCTGTCTGCCTAGAGCATGTGGCTGTGAGCTTGGCCTTCAAGGAGCAATGGCATTGGTAGGTTGTGGTGGGCTGTGCTTCTTTTCCTGTGCCCTGGTGAGAAAGGAGTGGAGGGGAGCAAGGGTTCTGTCTCTTTCCTTGAAGCAATAAAAAGATTCATATGTAGAGTCCCTGTCTCAGTCCCCGAGAGCAGACAAATCTCGTAGTAGGACAGATGGGTCTGTCCAGGATATGCCATATGCTACGCTGCATATGGGACAGCAGAGACCTTAGGGCTCCTGTGGATACAACCAGCCAAGGAGGGAGCATGTGAGGTTGGAAGAGGGGATGTAGAAGTGTAGGATAGGGAGGGTGGGGGGACAAGGACTGGGTGAGGAAGAGGGAGAAGGATTTGAACACTGAAGGTTGGGCTTTTTTGTGAATAGTGCATGGACCAAACATCTCAGTCTTTGTCCCTGGGACTCTGCTGACATCACTCGCACGCCCTTCAGTGGGAGCAACTGTGCACTAAATCTAGCTTGGAGTGGGATTTAGCTTGTATAACTTCAGGTGTTGTTCAGATGATCAGATGGATGTGTCTGACTACCAAGTGAGATGGCTCAACAGGTCCCACTGATTGACACCCAGCACCCTTGGATATACCTTCATTTAGACATTGTATTGGTTTTGTGTGGCAAGGTTTTGGTAGCGGGGAGGTTACAGGGGTGGCTTCTGTAAGAAGCTGCTGGAAACTTCCCCTGTGTTCGAGAGAGCCCATACCAGCCGGCTCTAAGATGGACCTGCCGCCAGCCAAGGCTGAGCCAATCAGCGATAGCGGTAACGCCTCTGTGATAACATTTTTAAGAAGGAAGAAAAGTTGGGACAGTGAGAAACAGCCGCCGGAGCGAGGAGTGAGAACATGTAAGAGAAACAACCCTGCGGACACCAAGGTCAGTGAAGAAGGAGGGGGAGGAGATGCTCCAGGCGCCGGAGCGAAGATTCCCCTGCAGCCCGTGGGGAAGACCATGGTGAGGCAGGCTGTCCCCCTGCAGTCCATGGAGGTCCACGGTGGAGCAGATATCCACCTGCAGCCTGTGGAGGACCCCACGCCGGAGCAGGTGGGTTCCCAAAGGAGGCTGTGACCCTGTGGGAACCCCGCGCTGGAGCAGGCTCCTGGCAGGACCTGCGGATCTGTGGAGAGAGGAACCCACAGAGCAGGTTTTTGTGGCAGGACTTGTGACCCCATGGGGGACCCACGCTGGAGCAGTGTGCTCCTGAAGGACTGCACACCGTGGAAAGGACCCATGCTGGAGCAGTTCATGAAGAACTGCAGCCCGTGGGAATGGCCCATGTTGGAGAAGTTCGTGGAGGACTGTCTCCTGTGGGTGGGACCCCACGCTGGAGCAGGGGAAGAGTGTGATGAGCCCTCCCCCTGAGGGGGATGAAGCGGCAGAAAATAACGTGTGATGACCGTAAACCCCCATTCCCGTCCCCCTGTGCCGCTGGGGGGGCTTGGTGGAGAAATCCAGGAGTGAAGTTGTGCCCGGGAAGAAGGAAGGGGTGGAGGGAAGGTGTTCTGAGATTTGGGTTTATTTCTCATTACCTTACTCTGGTTGATTTGTAATAAATTGAGTTAAGTTTCCCCAGGCTGAGTCTGTTTTGCCTGTGACGGTAATTAGTGAATGATCTCTCCTGTCCTTATCTTGACCCGCAAGCTTTTTGTTATATTTTTTCTCTCCCCTATCCAGCTGAGGATGGGGGAGTGATAGAACGGCTTTGGTGGGCACCTGGCGTCCAGCCAGGGTTAACCCATCACAGACATGCAGAGCTAGATTTGGTTGTGAAACATCAGCAGCTAGCCTCACTCCAAATGCCTAAGAGTACCTGAGACATCCCCACCACGACAGCAACTAGAGGTTTGAGCTGCACCGTTCTCTCTGCTTCTGCCAGACTCCTGCTATCCAATTTACACTGCAAGCTTAGAAGGAACATGCAGCCATTAGACCAAACAGGATAGTCCCTCCCAAGCTCACAGGGACACCAGCAAAACATATCTATGACATCAACATAACCTCAGGGTTCTCTGAGCTGAGCCATGGAGTGAGGATGTCCTGGAAATCCAGTGGAAATTTCCAGCTTTCATCTTGAGTTTGCTCATTTTTACCCATATTTCTGCTTACATCTTTTGTGAAGGCAAATAAATGCCAAAAAAAATGGAGAGACAGATGAGCATTTGGGAGCAGAAACCATTAATGTGTCAATGTCTGTCTTAAGAAAGAGGCAACTGGAAGAGATACAGAGAGATGATGTGATGAGATGCATGCAGACCAAGGGACACATGGCTCTGACTGGAGTCACTGGGGTCCAGGGTACCTCATCAACCCTCTCCATCCTCTGAACAACCTCCAACACACACACAGTTTCTTACCTAGAAGTAAGCCTGAGTGTGATTGAAATAACAGCATCCCTGCAGCCCAAGTGGCAACTGGCTTTTCCTGAGCATTGAGCTTAGAAAAAGGATGAGACACAGAGACTACAGCCCTCCGGAGAAGTCTCAAGAAGAATCAATCAGTGCTTCTGCCAGAAATTACAGCAGAGATGAAGCTCCAGCACAGCTATGCTGCTCACACACAGACCATTGAAAACCAGCGTAAGTTTAACAATTGGGTCATACCCTCTATGCAGAGCCCAAGACCAAGTGCTGTAAGCCATCACTATCTTCCTAACTAGCAGGTAGGACATGTGGTCACCAGCATGGAACTCACACAACCTAACATCAATCATGAACAGAGCAGATGTGCACATCTGGCCCCAGTGCTGGGATCCCTTCATCGTATTGCACTTCACCTTGGGATGGCAGGACTGCATGCCCCCTGCATACCTCTGTTGACGGTCACAGATGTGCAGGGCACAGATGGGGATGCCTCTGCAGTGGACAACTGCAAGTGGAGACATAAACCCCACTCTTTCTGCATGCTCCATCACCTTGAGCTGTGTACACAACACCTGCAAGTCATCTATGGAAAGATAAGCCTAACTTGATCATCAGCCAGAGCCTTAACGTAATTATGACCTGTTTAAGCCTCAGGTTCAGGCTTCAGTAATGGTTTCTGAGGGAACTAACAGTATATAACAACATGACTAATGATGCACTGTACTTAGCATATGCAAAGGACCTCATTTTGGGTAGCTACCTACAGCACCTTTTGACAATGAGAACCTGTGCAACCGGGTATCTTCTACTAAGCAGACAGTATGTCTCTTATTTGTGTACCAAAAGTTTTAATTTAGACTACCTCAGAAGAAACCCAAGGTAAGGAAGAAATTTTGCTGCCTTCAGGAAACCAAGAAGTACCCTTTCAAACCAGCATGAGACATAAGCTTGGTGTGTAGGCAGCTCTGCATTTACCAAAGGCCAGGCATGCTGATAAAACACCTGAGAACAGGCCCCGCACTTGGAGAGAAATGTCTTTTAGAGCAATTTCTGACACATGTGTAACTCCCTAAACAGCATCTTGTGCCCTCTGGACACATGGGCCAAAACTCCCAGTCTAATTTCTCCTCTGACAAGAAACAGACAGAGAGGGGAGACACTGCTGTGATAAATCACCACTTCATTGAGGTCTCTGTCACTGCCACACACGATGTCCTCATAAGCAAACCAAAGGAACAAGATCCAGCCAAAGGCAACACCATTTTACAAGGTCTTCTGGATACTTGTAACAAGGTTAACCTGTCAGGGTAAGTTCAGTGGCATCAGCTCTGCTCTTCTGTTAAGATCCGTGACACAAACTGCAGCTGCTCCACAAAGATTAACGGAAATATAATAAATATGGCACCTCCCTCAGGAACGCAAGAAATAGCTCTGCTGCAAGACACCAGCAAAATATCCAGAGACAATGACCGGAGGCTTCTAATTATCCTAGTCTATAATAATTAATTGAAATTAGGAAATACATATGCAATATGAAAACGACGTATTGAGGGGGATTTACAAGGGCATCTTCTCCAGCTTTGGACAGGGACAACAGGGGAAAGTCTTCTCCCAGCTGAACCATGTCTGGGAAAGGAGCAGGGAAGGAGTCCAGCCTCCAGTGGGAAGAGGGGCAGGGGTGGGCCAGGCTTGTGTTATTTACTCGTGACTTAGCCACGCTGACAATACCAAAAAAAAAAACCCAAAAAACACACAAAACCAACTAAAAAAGCCCCACATGGCAAAAGCTGTGAGTTAAAGAAAAAGGCGGAGCTGTAGGGGTTTTGTTTGGAGAACCAAGGAGACGCTCTTCAGGGGTTCAAAACCCACCATGAAGAAGATGAGAAGCTTGAATTTGTTTCGATGTCAGCCCCAGAGCAGGGCTGGAGAAATGGCCATAGAGCTGTATTTCTATGACGTGAACTAATTAAAACCCAAGAAGGAAGTGCAAGTGCTGAAGAAGTTTCACCATTTCAAAGCCCACATTAGAGACTGCACAGATGCCTTCTGAAGGCCACAAGCACCATATTGACATTGCATGGCCATAGCATGGGGTGCTTCCACCTGACGCAAGGCAACTAGAGGAACACACACAGAGAAATGATAAAAGGAGCACACTACCATCGCCAATGCCCCCATGTAAGGCCAGCTCAAAGTTACTGTGCACAATTCAAGTAAGTAACTGTGACACCACAGGAGAACGCTGGAAGGTGGAGAACACAACCAGGTAAGACCATTTTCTGTGTCCCATTTCTTGTGCTCTTCTCTGGGGAGCGGGGAGGAGGAGAGAAAGATGAAAGCTTTATTCAACACATCTTGAAAGTTTGCACAAAGGGAATCCTGTATTTGAACAGCTGTAGTCAAAGAAAGGTGTGAGCTGGGCTCAGAAGTAACACGTGGAAATACAGAACTGAGAAATACTGACCTTTGCTGAGTCCAGTGCTCTTCTCCATCTTCTGCTTCCTCAAGCTGTTTTCTGTACTGCAGTAGCTGGGTAAGAGCTGTATGGACAGTACCTTCTCTGCACCAGCTGTTTCCAAATCTCCATTTCCTGCTAAACTGCATCATCAGAGCTTTCTTCACCTTATATTTCTTCAATTTTTTTCTCCTTGTTTTTGCCTTTTGCCGCACCCAATGTTGCTTTTGCCCATCCCTTCCAAACACCTATCTAGATTATGAGTGAAGTCAGAGATTTCTTGCTCAGCAGGAGGAGGTGAGAAGAGGATCCCAAGCACTGAGGGCTGGTCCTGGGTAGCAGGGAGAGGATGGCAATTACTGTACTCTTAAGCAGAAAGAAGGTGGACCAGGCCAGGATGGTGCCAGATGGCTGGGGCATATTTTAGCAGCAATGCACTCCTCATTCTCATCCATGCACCATTCGCAGCAAGAGCAGGGCACAACAAAACCCCACATGAAAGACCATAAGGGCAGCTATGCTGGTGCAGAGGAAGACAACGTCTCCTGCCAGGATTTCTGCACCTCTCACAGGGAAGAGGAGTAAGCAATCCCCATACCACCATCCCAAGACCTGCAACAATCCATCTCCCGCAGTGTGGGCGCAGCTGCCAGCTCCCCCCACCCCCCAGCCTGGAGGGGTGACTCCACCCTTGCACCCCTGGACAGGGCTTCAGAAGGGGCCGGGGGGAGTCTAGCCTCCACCTCTTACTGCAGCTCTGCTACCCACTAGCCCATCTCTTCCCTTTCTGCCCTCACGCTCACTTTACTGGGCACTTCCCCCCACCTCCCCTTTGCCAGGTTCACCCAATTTCCACTGTCCTGTTCTGCAGCCTCTCTACTCTTCCCACAGTCTGGTGTGCATTTCTTCCTCTCTCCTATTGCCATCTCTCCTCAGACCCCACGTCTGACCACGCTCCCCTTCTTCGGCAGAGTTCTCCCCCCAGATGCTCACCTCCATGGGACACACACCAGCCTTTCTCTGCACAGAAGTAGGGGAAAGCTGAGGAAAGGGGATCCCTTACCCCCTTGCTAACACCGACTGCTTCTACTGCAATTCCGTGGTTGAGATGATTGCTGCCATAGACCCCTGACAATTGGAAGACATGAGCGTTGGAGCAGAAGCCAGGCCATGCCTTTCCTCAGGCACAAAAGTGGGACATGGAGACAAGGCACAAGGCTTTTTTTGCAGCAACGATGCATGGGAGACATGTGGTGAGAGGGGTGCTGGAATGCGAGAGCTCAGAACTGGAGATTTCACTGAGGTTCTCCGCTAGAAATGCATTCATCTCATTGTGATTCCTCATTTATAATTACACCGAGACCTAGCAGTTCACTGGGCTTACAGTAGTATTGCTGGTGCTCCAGTTGCTCAGTCATGTGATGCCCAGGCAAGTGCCTTACGGAAATTCATCAAATCACACTAAAGCTTTTATCATTCAAGACTGCAATTTCAACGAGAAAAGAAAATACACAGTGGATGTCGAAGGACAACTACGCTATCATCAGAGATGAGCTGTGGAGTGTACAGCCTTTGTGAAGTTTTCCCACGTGGTGCAGATGAGACTGGATTTATTGTGGACCTTTGCTGCCCTAAACCTTGTACAATGGCTTTATCCATCCAAACTAAATAAAACAGGTGCAGCCCACCCTGGCTTTGATGCAGAAAGAGAGAGGTCCCCCTCTTTATTCTGGAAAAATAATGACATAAGACTGCCAAGGTCCTGGAACAGAGACACCACGCCACAATTTACACACTGAATACAATATGAGCTAATGCAGAGATTGCCTTCCTGACCTCCCTGACCACACAACGTTGACTTCAAATGTCCTCACGTGTGTAAGAGGGTGCAATCGTGCTTTTTATATACACCATCACACACCATTTTTCAGCAACACCCCAACATACAAACCCACTTTGTCCCCTTATCAACTTGCAATATTGAGGTGAAATAGGTTCCTGAGCCCAGGGCCATTATAGCCTGTTGATGCCCTCAGTGCCCTGGCACAGACACATGCTTTTCAGAAAAGATGGTCACACATAAATGCTGCTCAAAGGAAGGCAACGGCAAACATGCATGTCCTTTCTACATGTGGCTAATGTTTTTCTGCATCGTTATATCTTTTTTTGCAATGTATCATGAAATCATAGCTCATCAAACACTTTACATGTAGACAATTTTCAAAAGCCCTGTCTGGCATTCACTGTAATAAAAGGCAGGATGTGTCTGCTTAAACCTATTGAAATATTTAATCACAGATTGGCTCGTCTGAGAAACAGTATGCAAACTGGAGAAAATGTTCAGATACCTATGCCTGTGTATATGACAGGACTGAAACTGAGGCTGGGCATGCACACTTCATTTTGCCCCTAAATTTGTAATTTTAAACCCAGACAATTTTCATCCCTGTTCTGGGGCTGGCTACATAATCCAGACCTAGAGAAGCTTCCCAAGTCACTCTTAAATCAGGCATTTATCATGGTTCATCTGAAGCAGTTATTTTAGAGAGACACCCCAGGGAGGGATTCAATTGGCTGTTATAGATGCTTAAAATACAGCCACCTGCATTTCATCCAGGCACCCAAAGCTCCCTTTACTGTCAGTGGAGGTAATGGGTGCAGGTCATGTCATCCTAAAGTAGGCATCTAAAATAGCTTAAATGAATCTTAAATGAACTCCATTCCCAAATGTAATTTAAAGATGCAAAAAGATAGCAAACATATTGCTTCCTTTAGGATATGTTCTCCTGACAGATTCCCCTCCTTGTTAAAAGTCTGAATCATATTTTGAGCTTGAAATTGCTTAAAATCTTTCATCCCTAAGTCTTAGTACATCTCTGCCAGTTATATTAAATATTCCTCCACTCGCATTCTTCACTAGTTACATAAATAGTGCACGCAGTCAAGTAACTTCCCAACCTTTCCCTTGCATTGCCTCCTTTTCTTTTCATGCTAAATACTACAGAGGCAACAGTGCCTGGAAGCTGTTCTTCCAATATGATGTTTCTTAGCTTTTTATTTGTTTTCTTTGGAAAAGCCAACATTGGACATGTAAAAGAAGGTGCTCTGGTCTCCACTACTTGGAAATTTTGCTAGCCACTAGCATTTGAATTGATTGGCCACCAAAAGAAAAAACTTGCCCCAAACCTTACAGCACAGAGGCAGGCGGCCATAGAACATCCTTCTTTGTGCACTTTGATAGTGGATGTGAAGCAAGGGAGGCATAAGGGATCTTCCTGCACAAGCACAGGTCTACACTTTAAGCAAGCATAAACTCTTCTGTCCCATCTCACCTCAGCATCTCCAGGCACTTTGTATGCCCATCAGTCTGGTGACACTTTCAGATTTTATGATCTCTGCCCTTGGCGTGGTCTGGGTCAGCACTTTAAATTTCAACTCTGAGGCATGTGGATTTAGAGACAAATCATGCTGTTTATTTATGACAGCTGGAAACAGCTGGTCTGTTCCTGTTCAAAGTTCTAGATGTTTGGGGTTTTTTTCCTTTTTTTTTTTTCTTTCTTTCTCCAGGAGGATTACTACAGAGCAATACTTTCTGTAAGTTTTGATCCACACCAAAAAGTTATCTGAATGAAAATCATTGTGCAGCTTTGGAGAAAGCAGACCCTGAGGTCCCTGCAAGATTAGTGTTCTCAAGTGGTCCCACCAGCCTGAGAAAAGCTGCCTCCCTCCAAAGTGTGGTACAGCTTCTGCAGCATTAGGAAATAGCACTGAAATAGCAGCCCAGCCCAGATGCAAACCTAACTTTGTGCCTTTAAAAACCATGTGCAAAGAGGGATCAGACATGAGGAATGTGGAAGGGTTTGGAGGAGAGACAGCAAGATGTCAGACCTTCTGAGAAGCAGGTTGCCATGGAGACTGGCTCGTTTAACCCAATAAGGGTCAGGCAACCCTTCATGTTCAAGCTAATTTAATTAAAGAGGTGGGAAGGATGAGCAAAATAAATTGGCAGAGACTTCACTTCGGGATGCTGTTCCTCAGGCTGGGCAGGATTCATGATGCCAGGCTTTGGTTGGCCATCTCAGGTACCATAGGACCATTTGTAACCAACACTGGCCCCTGGAGAGGAACAAATCAGGGAGGAAGGACCAGATGCAAAGGACACCCCAGGGGGTGTGGGGGGGAGAGAGCATTTGCAGTGCCTCTCATCCCTCCGCCCAGCTGCCACAGGCACATCTCTCCTAGGATGAGGGAGCTTCCAGCTGCACTAGATGCTCTTCTTGATGGGCTCCTTGCCTGAGCCATTGGTAATGTGGCTTTATCTCCCTTCTGAATTCGAAATGTGGATAAAGCAAAGCTGGCAAGGTAATTATTCCTCACTGTCAAACATTGCTCTTGGTTTGCTGTCTGCAGACAGCTGGAGAGTGATGAATCCCTTTGTGTTTGCAGCAGCCTTGGATTTGCTCCAGGAAAAGGTGCAAACAGGCAGGGAAGTTTTGTTTTAACATGCCCCATCGGCATAGATTTGACTGTTACTGCATCTAAGCCAGAGAAAGGGGCTCATCTGAAGTGAGAGGGCAGCTATGGCCCAAGCGTGAAAACAGCTCAGTGCTAAAAATTCAAATCTTCAGCACAGAGAGCTGATGTCAGACTCTCAGAAGACATCATCAGGCACCCAAAAAATGCTGTGCCCTATTGAAAGCCTGGTCCTTAATGGCATGACTTTGACAGCTTTCCCTGCTATAGCAGGGTCATTGGGAGCTTTACATGTTACCACTGACCACCTCCTTTCTGGCACGCTGCCTGCAAGCTCTTCACCTTCCATCTGAAGGTGTGCTCCCCATACAAGGGTTAGAGCTGCCATCTGCTCATTCCCTCTCCTCCTCTCTATCTCTGACCCCTGATACTGTAGAGACTAGAGCAGAAACAGGTAACACACCAAACCAGAAAGTTTGAGGTTGGCAGGGCACTTCTGGAGATCACCTAGTCCAACCCCCCTACTCAAAGCAGTCAGCTAGAGCAACTGGAGTTGTTCTTGCTCCCAGCATATCACAAGTGCCATCACAGGGCACAGCCACCCATGGCAGAAGGTGCTGTGCTGCAGGCGCAGGCATGGTCAAACTGCTTCCAGTGCCAGAGTGGGAGGATCACCAGAGCATCTCACTAGTGTTATGGTCTTGGTCCCTCTGTTGATGGCCAGGTGACACGAGGGGATACTGTGCTCTTGGATGAAAACACACGCACAGTCAGTTGAGCTCTCAACACCTTTAAACCATCACTAACTGGAAACAGCTTACCGAGTTAGTGGCTGTGGCCAGCGTGAGCCAGTCCTCTTCCCACCCCCAGTATAGATGTCAGCTTCAGGCAGAAATAAACCTGTACCCTCAACTCCAAAAGCAGCCCTGGGCCACCCACACAGATAGAGACACATTTCTAGGCAGAAAAATCCCATCCAGTACATACCTCTTCCCATTCATCAACCACAGGACCTGGTTTATTGCTTAGTCCAGTCTTTTGGCAGCTCAGGACCTGTTTCTATGGCAGGAAAGGCTCTTTCTTGGTTTTTTTCTGTTAAGAAAAAAAAAAAAGAAAGAAAAAAACCAACTCTTTCCCTTTTCTGAATCTTTTCCAAATTCATTCACTGGCCCTCTGCCGCTCTTCTGAATGACTCTGTGGGAGTCTTTGAGTCTCAGCATTATTATATTTTATTTATACAGCACAATAAATGTATGTGGCACTTTTCAACTTACATCAAACAGCAAGGTCCATTTTCTGATGAGTGTACAATTTGATTCAGAAAAACACTGTATATAAAATGCAACAGTCTCCTGGCCTGGATAAGCTGAACTGTACTGGTGAGGAGACTGAAGGCTCTTTGCTGTATTTCCTCAACCCCTAAAATTGAAACAAACAAAAGAAATCCCTGTCTGTAGAAGAGCATTTTATCTCAAACCGCCCCTGGTGATGGCATTCCCTGGAGCTGTTCAGATTTACACTGATGTATCTCTTTGCTGCTTGTGCCAGGCACATCTTTCAGGTCCTGATGGGTACATTGGTCCTCACAAGCAGCAACAGCTATTTAGGGGTCCTGCTCCAAAGGTTTTCACCAGCTGGACCATATCAGGTAACCAGACAGCAGCCACCACCAGGAGAAAGCAGAAGACCACAGGCAGGGAAAAAAAAAAAATGCAACCAGGAGAAAGGAGAGCTGCTTTTCTTGGTGGAAACTGTTAAAAACCACCACCTTGGAAAGGCTGAGCACTCTGGGGCAACTTCAGCAAGGCACAAAGCACCACGCTGGGGAGTGCCTTGAGAGGGAAATGGTGAGAGAGACCAAAAGCAGTTCTCTGAGTACCTGAGTGCTCTCTGCTGTATGCCCAGCAAAGCACAGTACATTAATTAATTAGTGAATTGGATAATTCTGGAATCATTCTAAGAATATCTACTCATGAAGGACAAATAATTAGTTGTCAGTATCTCACAAGTTTTCCAAAGACTGCTTCCTCTGGGCACAGCTACAGTTATCTAAACAAATAACGGTGAGCAAATGTAAGGCTCAGATAAACAAATAAGAAATGCAGTGCCTAGAGGCATTTGTGCTTCCCAACAGGATTTGCACTTAATCCAAAGCCTTCTCCTCCCTCAAGCTGGTGAAAATTTCTCCGGGGGTTTCAGAAAACTTTAATGCTAACCTGACCTCAGCAATGGTCTGAAAGGACAAGGTACCATGAGTCAACTGGTGAGATTGCTGTGGCTTGTTTCCCCTTGGCTATTACAAAAGCTGTGGTGTCAGTGCAGTTTGCACCATGGATAAGACTAATGCCATGCACCATCACAGAGGTGACAATGTTACAGCAGCCCTGGGATTGCCTTGCAAGGAATCATGACAATTGTTCATTTCTGTGCCGTGCTGAATGTATTCTCAGAGGTTGAAACAAGAAGCCTAAATACATTTAAATTTTCTAAAACACTTTTGGGCGGGGGAATTCCATACTTTTCAAATCACAGGGTTCAAATGATCTCAAATATCTAGGCAGATGGGGTTTGTTTTTTACTAAGTGACCCAGGGTAGAAAGTTCAAAGATCCCCCATGACACACAGGATTCATACTGTTTAGAGAAACAGGCTATTCCCCCAGGCAGCAAAACCACAGGGGCTTCTGATGTTTTTAAAAGGACATCATTGATTGTCAACCAAATGTTACCTATAACGAATCAATCCTCAGAGGCAATCCTCATGTACAGAAAAGTCATTATAAGGCTGTTGGTACGAGGCACACAAACACGCTGCAGCAACCTGCCAGAGCAAGGTGTTCCAAGCACAGATGTTCCTCAGCCATGACTCAGCCACTGCATCGTGAAGTTACCCGCACGCTTTAGGGCCTCAGGTACCCTGGGTTGGGTTCAGTCCTGCATACCTCACCCATGTGCACCAGTGCATTTTATGGGGCTCCTCACAGGGGCTGACTCCCCACCTCTGCTAAAGGCACATCCTGGAGACCTTGCCCCACTACACAGGTCTCCAGTTGGGACACAAGTGCCCAGCTCAGTCACCTGGCTGTAAGAGACACTCTCCCAGAAATAGACCTCTCCTGGAGAGTTTTAGTGAAGAAAATCAGAATATAAGCACACTTAGGAACCGATTTGGTTGCTAAGGGACATTCAAGCAAACCCTGACCTAATGAAAACCTAATGCAGGAGGGAAGCCCATGGCCTGTTTTCCCCACCTCCTCCCACACAGGCAGGGCACTGGTCACAGGTCAGCCACCCTCATGCCCTCCCATAGGGAAAGATGTACCCAAGCTGCCCAAAGAGGCTGTCCCCACAGGTAGAAGGGGCCACCAGGACAGCATCCTCATGGACAGGGGGTGCAATTCCAAATGAGAAGATCAGAGCAGACCTGGAGCAGGTTTCTAGGGTCAGCCGCAGCCCAGGGATCACCAGACAAGTCCAGCTCAGTCCAAAAAGTCAGACAAGGAAGATTGGCCAGGTGCATGGCCAGACACACATATACCTGCAGCAGAGCTTAGGCATGAACCAAGGGCAAATGCCTGAACCTCACTACAGCTCCTCAGCAAAGGGCAGGAGCTCTTTCTCGCAGCTTATCTATTTTCCCAGCAAGCCGACCCAAGGTTACACAGCTGTGTCATATTAGTGCTTGCCTTGAACCCAGGCAGCCAAGCCCCTGGGGTGAGGGTGTTGCAGAGGCTTTGGTGTTCTTTGCTCAGGCTCTGATGCTGCAGCTAGAGCTGCATGTGAAAATAAAATTAGTGCATCACTACCACACGCAATTTGAAACGCGCTCTGCAAACCAGCGGCCCCAATCTGACACCAAGCTCCTGCACTGTCCTGCCACTCACAGATCATAGCCAGGCAGGCAGTTTAGCCTGCCACATGCATCATGCAGCCTATAGGGCTCCTTCTGACTTGTTTCCAATTAAAAACGCTTCACACCTGCTGGACTGTGGAACATATCAACACTGCAGTGGCTTTGCCTGCAAGGTATCCCCTGTTTTGGAGACCAGCAGGAAACTTGGGTATTGATCCTTCAGGACTGAAATGGTGACTCCGAAGAGGGCTGCATGGCTGCTCTGCTAGCTCATCCCGAGTGCCAGGATGGCTGATGCCCACATCGAACAGCTCCGTGGGCACCCATGGTCACCCAGCATTTCCAGGAGGATCCAGCTCTGTCACATTATTTAGGTAGTGCTGTGCTAGGCAGAGGCCACTGAGGAATAGATCCAGTAAAAAGAGCCCAGATGGAGTCACAAGGATCCCTCCCCAGTCTTCAGAAATCTCATGGGGACTTCCCAGTGAACACATTACCCTGCCACATCCACAGACAGGAATTAGCAGCTCTCCCTGGTAGTGGTTTGAAATGGGGTGAGAGCTGATGGCAGCAAGTATCTGAACCTTAAACCCTCTGTTCATCTGGATACCTGGACCTATGCCACCATCCAGAAGGAAAAGTGCTCAGGCTGCTTGGGGCTGAGACCAGAGTGGAGGTCCTTGTGTCACCACAGTGCTGTGAATCAGTGCCATCTGCTGCTACGTGAACATGGGACTGTGGTGCTCTCAGCGCTCCAGCAGACTGAGAGTTTGAACACACACTGCCAAATTAGTTACAGAAATGTAATCACATCTATACACCAGAGAGACTGCTAACGGCTGACGAGTACGAGGAAGGCGAGGACTGGAGGTGTGCAGGAATGCAGATGGACTGGGACAGATCTTTAAAGCAGTTCAGCATTAATTGCTGGGAGAACTCCCCAGCTGATCCTTTTACTAGTGCTGGGTTTAAGCTACCTAATGGAGGGGGTTGGTTAGAGAAGTTCATCTTCAACAATTGCCACTTCACATCCTGCCTCCTTACTTGAGGAGGAGAAAGTATTTCATTATCTCTGTTATCAAGAAACATCTTCCTTCTGCTTTTAAAATGCAGAACAGGAATACCTATTACAATGCCTGGCTTTCCTCTGCTGAGACTGCCAAGTTAACTGCTTCCATGTGGGAGTGAGTCTGTGCCAGTGCTCATATTCCTGTTATTCCTGGTAGAAATAAATAAATAAATAATCTCCCTCAATTCCTCCAGACAGACAATTGCTTCACAGAACTGTCAAGCTGTCACTCTCAGCAGAGGCTTCCAAAAGGGACAATGTCAAGTGGCTACATGCAGACCCCGATACATTTTTGAGGCCAAACAGCACTGTTTAGCCAGCCAGTCTGGGCTCCCAGGCCAGAGACAGGGATGCTCCCCATGGAAATCCTTTGTCCTTTCTACAGCCCTGGGCTTAAATTATGATACATTAGTGACATGTTGTGCTCGAAGTCTGTGCAGGAAGAAGGTTCACAGTGAGAACTGGAGCCTACACAGAGCATGCATTGACCTCTTTCCCATGCAACCATCATGTGTACCTCCACCCCCTTACTGCCACTGCACCATGACAGTAGGAGCTTGTGGAGAGGTGTGTGTGTGTGTGTTTGTGCACTACACAACATCCATTCACGAAGCACTTGACCTCAACAAAAGAAAGAGTCATAAATAGTCAAACTGTATGCCTCGGTTCCCCTTGCATGATCCTCTGTTAATAGACTTTGCACCTTGGCATCTGTTTGCAATGCTCTTGGGGAACCCGATGAAAAGCAGGGAGGGGAGCAGATGAGTAGCGTCTGCTGACCCGATGCTCCAGGCTATTAGGAAACGAGACAGTGTTTAACACATTGGAGAAAAAAGCATGGGGGACACTCTATGCAGCAGGATCACTCCCAGGTGCACGCACATACATACTCACATGTTTTATAGGGCAGCGGAATCAGCATTCACTTTACAACTGACCTGGATTGCTAATGCAATGAAGCCAAGGCCCCAGGCACTGCTCTGAGGGCATGGCAACCCGCGCACTCTCGGGGTGATGCACACTCACGTCAGTCCCGTGTCCGCTCTAGTGTGTGATCTGAATGGGGTCAGACATCAGGTTTGGTGGATTTTCCACAGTTGGCCAAGTCCTTTAGAAAGCAGCTTCAGAAAAGAGAAAGGAAACAGGATCCAAAAAGTGACTCATGAGGAGGAATTAGTAACTCATTAGCTCTGGGGTTTAAGGGGAGAGTTTTCTGGTCCTGTGGACCAGAGCAACATGCAGCTCATACTAATCCAGCCTCTTTCAAGTGACAAGGGAAACCACCAAAAAGAGAGAAAAAAACGTTTCTCGATGGATTGACTCCCACCCAAGGGTGGGAGCTGCACCGCTGGGAAAGCAGAAAGAGATGGTGTGCCGCACTTCAGAGGTTTGGTGACAGCTGTGATTGACCGAGACACTCTGAGAGGAGGAATCAACCCTTATCATTTACAGTATCTCAAGCTCAGATGTACCATGGCAGAGCATGCTCCACCAGCTTGGAGCATTCATTTTGACATTAATAATAAACCCCTTTTTCTCATTTTGGGCACGGTTTGTTGCTGATGCTGTTCAGTACCACAAGTCCATGTTTTCCAGAATTTCTAATGGCCTCTGAAGCATGAGATTCAAGTCAACGAGGCAGGTTGTTGTGGTTATTGCTCTGCTACCAGGGTTTCAGCAGAACACGCTGTGTTCAGGGCCAGGCATAAATATCACCTGAGGCCAGTGTAGTAACAGCCCAGTTGGGCTTTTATTAGAAGTGCTGGGATACCACAGGAGATGCACTGTACACCTGAGATCACTGCAGGCCAGGCAGGATACTCCAGAGCATCTGTCCTGGTTTCAGCTGGGATAGAGTTAATTTTCTTTCTAGTAGTTGGATAGTGTTATGTTTTGGATTCAGTATGAGAAGAATGTTGATAACACACTGATGTTTTCAGTTGTTGCTAAGTAATGTTTATACTCAGTCAAGGATTTTTCAGCTTTTCCTGCCCAGCCAGCAAGAAGGCTGGAGGGGCACAAGAAGCTGGGAGGAGACACAGCCAGGGCAGCTGACCCAAACTGGCCAAAGGGGTATTCCTTACCGTGTGACATCATGCCTCGTCTATAAACTGGGGGGAGTGGGGGTGGGGGGGATCGCTGCTTGGGAACTAACTGGGCTTCGGTCAGCAAGTGGTGAGCAATTGCATTGTGCATCACTTGTTTTGTATATTCCAATCTTTTCATTAGTATTTTCATTTTATTATTGTTATTATTATCATTATTAGTTTCTTCCTTTCTGTTCTATTAAACTGTTCTTATCTCAACTCATGTGCTTTACCTTTTTCCTTCCGATTCTCTTCCCCCATCCCACTGGGTGAGGGGAAGTGCGTGAGTGGCTGCGTTGTGCTTAGTTGCTGGCTGGGGTTAAACCACAACAGCATCTCAGCACCAAAAGCTTTAGTGTGAGCAGCTGAGCCCCGGACATCAACATTACTATGAACAAATCGCACCCCAAGGTCTATTCATAATATCAACAAGGGATGGGCATCAGCTGCAAACTCCAGAGCCTTCCACTTAGCAGACTGCACAACTGAGTCAAGGCCCAAGACAGTGCAGAAGAGGGAGCATTGCATGTAACATAGGTGCAAGAGAAGACATGTCTGTCTAGTGTCTGGCACCGTGAGCAATGCTACCTCCTTCCAGCAACTTATCCAGGACTCTGGGAAGTCCTGTCCATACTGACCTTGGGGATGTCTTGGATAAGCTACATTATTTCAAATGGCTCTAAATGCCTTAGCTAATGAAACTCAGTCAGGCCCTGAATCCTCACCCCTCACCAGTGGACAAAAATCAGGTCAGGCCAAACCAGATATTGCATTCGTTGGGCTGAATCACTCTCCAAATTCCAGCAGCTGCATTGACTATGTCTCCATTGACTGCAATAGGGTGTTTGGACACCCAGCACACAAACAGACAACCTCAGCTGGGTGAGTGATTATAGGCTTCCTCATCTGCAAACTGAATGTCTCTGAAAAGCTCCCAATTCTGAAGGAAATTTGAGGCATCTACATTCATGTTGTCTACTCTTAGCAAGATGAATCCCTCCTCCAGTGGAAAATGCAAGAGAGCCTTCACCTCTCTGCACATATCTGCTGTATTTTTCACAAGCAGTCAGAGGAATAAAATGGGAATGAGTCACGAAGAAATTTCTTCCTGTAACAGTAACACATGAGCAGGGAGATGCACATTATTCAGCTTAATTACTGGCATGTCAAAAAAAAGGCAGACAGCCACACAACCCAGTGTCAAAGGTATTTATGACCTTCACCCAGCAAAGGTTCATGGATGAACCTCTGCAGCATCCTCTGCTGGCTCAGCAGTAGGATGGTCCATGCTATGAAGCTCTCCTGACTCCACCCTTCTGCCCCAAAGCTGGTAATCATTTCTTTCTGCAGAGATATCCTCTATGGCTGCTGAAAACGGCTCTCAGCTATTTGGGATTTGCTTACTGATATCTTCATTGGGCTTTCAATACATTCAGCCCTTCCAAGGGTCTGAGTGTCTCACCTGTATTCCCAATCCTCAGTTACATCCATGCAGAAATTGTGTGTGTTGTTTGGGATGTTACAAATAACCTACCTGCCTGTAGGTATTCACCTTTTGCTAAATGAGTGTCCAAACACGAAATTGCACCAGATTATGTAAAATAGTAAAAATATGTAGAAAGAGTGTAAGAAAGATACATCTTCATGTTAAATCCAATATAATTCTGTATTTGGTGATCTGCTTTACTTTTGCAAGTCTCAGTGTTCTAGTTTTGCGGTGACTCAGTGTCTGCTAGCCAGATATCTGAGACAGTTCTGTGTCGTGGCACTGTGGGACTGCCTTCTCCAGTGCCCTGTTTTATCTGCATTTTAGTATATCAAACATTTTTCATCCTTTTATACAGAGCTGTTTGCTTTGCTAGCTAAATTCAACAGGAGGAGGGATGGAGGAGTCTGAACTACTAAGTTTTTACTCGACCCCAGCATCTCTGAGCCCAGAGAGGGACTTATCACAGGCTGGTATAGGCAATATTTCTCTCGGGTTTTAGTTCCCTCAGTCTGGCTGCTGCTAAAGTTGGACATCAGCATTCAGTCCTAAATAGCAGAAGGAGTAGAGTTCTACTGCTCAGTAGTTTTAGCAACAGTTTTACTGGGTTTTTTTATCTATCCAGTGGTTTCTTTACTGCATACAAACTTGCAAAGCTTTCCCTTGTAATGTTTTTATAGCCAGCCCAAAGCTCCCTGATGTGTTTGTAATGAGCCTCATGTATGTATAATTTAGGATAAGTTTAATCTCTCTGCCTCTGTAATAAAAAATTTACTGTTTTGGTTGGTTTGGGGCTTTTCTAAAATATCATACTTTTTGTTTTTTCCAGGCTGACCCAAGAATCCCATGTGGTTGAGTCAGACTGCTCCAGTAGGGATAGGGAGTAATTGATGTACCAGAGATGATGACCTTTGTTGGGCTGAGACTGCATCTCTCCGTTATTCCTTTTTTTTTTCTTTTGCTTGAAGTCCTATCTGCATGAGGTTTGTTTGCATCCAGCCTGAGATGGATGGTGTACGGATTTAATGAGGTCGTGTTTTCCCACCAGTTCCGTTTGTAGCCATTTAATGTTCGTCTCTGAGTAGTAGATTGAGTTAAAGGCTATTTAAAAGTCTATGATGCAGACAAGCATTCTGCCCAATTTTTATTCTTTTACATATTTGTTAATAAGCATCTCCAGGGTAAAGGTGATGCCCATGGTTCACTTCTTGGAGAAGCAGCCAATTTGGTACTCCTGGATTATGCTGTCGCTGCTGAGATACTCTGAGATCCTGCTCCTGACATGCAGAGCAAGTGCATATCCTGCACAAGGGTAAAAACATCATCATGGCAGTGTTAATGCTGTGAAAATTCAGGCAAACCTGCTGTTCTGCTGAAGCAGAAACATTTTATGGAGACATTGAGAATGGGATGAGCATCAGTGAAGAAGGGTGATTCTTCCCTACACTGGTCATTGCGCACAGGGAAAGCATGGGCTCAGGTTCCGACTTGCCAGATCTGAGATGAAAATTTCTGCTTGGTCTCTTGCACAGGATACAATTCCCTGACTGAATGGAGATGTCAGGAGCTATTATGTGCCTGTCCTGGTAATTGCACAAAGAGAGATCTTTTAGCCAGGAGGCGGCTCCATTTGGATGAGTTTGGAGATGTCTGCATCTCCAGCACATCAACCTGCATCAGCTGTTTTGTAACCTTAAGGGCTTTCTGTGGCTACCCTTGGAAAGCACCTAGGAAAATTAATTCCACATAGGCCTGGGGGAATAGCCTATACATACACTGTGGTGCTCCCCCAAGCACTGGCAGTGATAGACAACACACACCTGAAAATCTGCATACTTCCCCAGGAGGTTAGTACCTTTGCCATTGAAACCATGGCTGTGGCAGACACCATCTACCCTCTGATGTTTGCACCATGGGCCCTAGTCACTCTGTTACTCACGTATGCAGGCACAGTCCAGCCTCATCTACTATTTCACCATGGCAAAAGCATACCATAAGTCAACAACTCCCAAACCATGCACAGCTCTCCACCTCAAAGCTAACAGCAGGCTTAGGTCTGCAGACAATACATCCAGCTCCACACCATAATGCCCAGTTGTACAATACTCGAGCCACACACACTCTTCATCCTCCACATGGCTCATGAAAAATTGCACCTACAAATACCCCGTGCACACTTGAAGCACACAGCATGTGTGCAGAAAGTCAAATGTGGCAGCAAGTGGTACAGTGACATGCCCTGAAAATCCTGACACCTGTGGTGCAGAGGCTGAAGTACAGCATCCAGCAAAACACACTGGCAGCCAAGCCATGGGGCAGAGGCACTCTTCACGCCCAGGACACAGCACGTACACACCGTATACACTTCCACACATACACTCTTCCTACAGGGGAGTCAGGACTGTGAAACCAGCTACTGCTATTCCCAGGAGTCTTTCATTTAAAGGCACCGTAAAGGAAGAGCTCTCTGCTGCATCTCTTTGGACTAACTGTCTTTGAAACAATTTTACTCTAGCTTCCCTCTCGGCTACTGTCAGGTTATTCGCTTTCTCTGTCAAAACCTTTTTATTCACTGGGAATCTCAGCAGGGTTCTTCACTTGTTAATATTGCTGATTAGATTTTATAGTCTCCAACGTAAGTATTCAAAGAGACTTTCCCTCTTCCCACCATTTAAATAGCACAGACCGTGCATTTACATATGTCTTGTACAAGAGTGAATTGGATGGGACTAAATCAGAGCTGCCTGCACAGGGCACACAAGGCTAAGAACAGACATGACATCTAACATACATTCCCAAGCATGCTGGCAAGATCCCCAGACAGCCCTGCCTGGCAATGCTGGGCTTCCCAACCCCACGGGCACTGGTGACCTGCCTGCTTAGCTGCCCCTCCTGCCCCCTGTGATTGCTACCTATCAGAAAGGATGCAGGAAGCCTTGTGTCTGTCTCCAGGACCTCCCGGCTAAAGTCTGGTCCTCACAAACCTGTGCAGGGAGGAAGGAAAGAAGGAAGAAGGTGAGAAAACCGTCTTGTACATGTTGCATTTCATTACAAATAGCAAACCTCTGTGCTTCAAATGATGACTGCAGGGCAGGCGAGGGCACCATGAATCAGGGCTTGGCACTTCTCCAACCATTAGCATCTATTTCCTTTGCTAGCTCCAGACTCAGTCTTGGTAGGGGAGACCTGAGAAAGGATTGCACCCTCTGGCCCAATGAGCTGTTCTGTGGCTGAGCTGGTGATTTCAGACTGGGGTCTCCTCCCCACCATCACCATCTGCTTATATTTCTCCATTTACTATTTCATTCATCTCCCTCCTGTAGTGCAAGGCTCTGGCGTGTCTCCCCTGCCCTGAAGACCTCATGCCAGTGGTGGGAGAAGCCAGACCCCCCTCAGACAGGAGCCAGACTGCAAGGGAGGGAGCCATGTCCCAGCACTTGCATTGCAGGATTCATTTCTTTGCAGGTTACAGCAATAATTTGTCTCCTGCTTATAGCAGAAAGCTCACACTCCTTGAAGGGCTTTACCTCTTGTGTTAATAGGAGTTCCTTAAGGAGAGCACTTCTAAAGAGGGGCATAAATCTTTGATGAGGATTCATGAACACACCGAGCAACGCCCAGCCAGATGAGAGTTAAACGGGCAGCGAAGCTGCGGGAAAATTATTTCCTCAGCCCCATCCTACTTTGTTGTCCAAAGTGCTGGGACAACAGAGCCCAGCAACTAGGAAGGGTACTGAAGTGGGCCAGAGCCTGTGCCTCTTCTTGTTCCCTTACAGCATCTCATGATTATCATTAGTTTATTATCACCTGATCCAGCACTATATTTTCTCTCCTCTCCTTCATCATCAAGTCTTTCTGTCTGCTTCTGGACAGAAGGAATGACATTCTTTCCCCTGGCATATGAAAGACTATAAAACCTGGTAAGTATCAATCTATCTCAGCTTCAACATCATCAGCCAAATACTGACACTGCTTAAACAAAGGGGAGCGCAGGCACAGTGTGTCACTCCTGCTGCTGAGGACAGCCACAGGGAGGTATGGTGAGATGGAGAGAAGCTGTTATTGATTCAGCTCCACATTGCAAAGCCCTTCCCCTTCCTGCATTAAGGGCTAATTTTAGGCTGGGATGATTTGATAATGTGGTAATGTTCATCATGCAAACCCACTTCATTTCCTGTCCAAAATGGACAGACGTGGGGAGCAAGGCTCCAGCGGAGCAAAACAGCATTGGGTGTTGGGCAGCAGCAGGGTCAGTACACCTGGATGCCATCACAGCTTTCTCTTGTGCCCTGCTGCTTCTCTGCTGGTGTCTCTCCCTCTCCTACCCTGTCCCCAGATGCCCTGACTTCCCTCCTGCCACAAGCAGGAGGTCTGGACATAGGCGATGACACCTCCAGAAGCACCAGCCCCTCTCCAGCAGTGTTGCCTGGTGCAAGCGAGGCCCCAGGGCACCATGCATCCTGGCAGAGGCTGTCCAGACCATGGGGTGAGCTGAAGTGCACTGGGATGCCCTGCGGTTTGCGGCCTTCAGTTTTCTTTGCACAGCAGCTAGGACACAAGGTCAGTTATGAACCCCAGGCTTGCCCTGAAACCAAGCTGGGACTTGAATTCAGAGCAAATTCTGTCATCACAGAGCTGATTCCAGTGAATCTGTGCCTAACTAGAACAGCACGTAAGGGAGTCTGGAGCCAAGACAAGACTCTGCCCTGAGCTGTTCCCTGGACAGCTGTGGAAAAGCAGGGCCATACTTGAGACATTGCTCAATGAGAAGATACAGCAGCAGAGGAAGCTCATCCCAGGGAACATGCCCTTCCTCACCCCAAAAGAGATTTCACCAGTAAGAAACACCACTCAGAGCTGTGCTGAAAGTCCATGGTGTGGGTGGCACAGACCAGGCTAGCCACGACGCCCCAGCCCATAGCAGGAGCCTTAGATATCTGTTTATCTATATCAGGAGATGAACACATAGCATTCGGTCTCTCCTTCCTGCTGCCACACCACAAGTGCTGCAGAGCAAATGGCTGCAAGAGATGTCGGGCTGAGAGGAGCTGTACAGAGCAGATTATCCTCGGCTTTTCCCTGGACATGCAGAAACAACGTGATGCTTTACCACTGCAGGACAAATTGCAGTCCTTTCCACAGGCCCCTGGGAAGAGCAGGGGACGGCAATGCTCCCATCCCACCCCAGCATCACACCTTGGGGCCAGTGGAGCTGCAGTCGCCCTCATCTGCATGGCTTTGCCCGATGCTGCGGCACTGATGCCAACTGAGTCACATTCTCATCAGACCCTGACTTAAATGACGGTGCAGAGCCTTGATGCTGTCTGGTCTGAGCAGGGCGAGGCTGCTGGCACAAGCCCAGCCACTGGTCCTGCACACATCCAGCAGAAATACTGCAGATTGCCTGCAGCCAGGCAGGGGAATTAGAGATGATGGAGGAGCAGGGACTGGGCACGAGCCAGGAGGAAGGGATGCAGCGAGCTCACAGCTACCTGGTGCAGCATCCCTCTTCTTGAAGGGAAGCACCAGAAACATGGGGGAAGCATGCCCCTCTCTCATCCTGCCATGCTCACCCCAGCCCTGCTTCCCTCCCCACCACTCTCCTGGTCACTTCCAGGTCACCACCCCTTGAGGGGTGCTCACAAGCCCATGCTTCTCTTTGCCCCATAGGACACGCCATGGTAGGGGTGGGGGGAAACAACTCACGGAACAGACAATTCTCTCAAAAGTCTGTGTGAGCTCATCTGACGCTTTGCACACCCAGAGGTCCAGAGCGAGCTGCACAGTCATCTCCTGGGCTGGGCTGTGGCTCTCGAGCCTGCATGACATGGGCTGCAGGCAGGCAGCAGAGCGGGACTGCTCCGCAACAGAAGGTGAGCCAGGAACCAAGGGTGAGGACGAGACAAGCAAGGGCAGCAGCCACACTAGGAAGGGGCATGCTCCCATAACAGCCCGAGCAAGAAGGGCAAACCAAGCAGGTTAGGGTCAGGACTGGCTGGGTATGGGGCTAGACACAGGCAAACCTGCCATGTAGCTCAGTCAAGGACCAAGGGCAAGGGCTTGAGCTTAAATGCAGGTCCAATGGGTGCACGGGGAGAAAGCTACTTACTGAAGGTTTCCTGCAGCTTTTTCTCACAATTGAGCTGTTTTCCCTGCAGTCAGACCCAGCACAGTACAGATGGCCCAACCCCAATGAGGGGGCAAAGAGGTTGTCCAGCTCTGCCACCCAGACCCTGGCCATGGGGGACGCCCAGGATCTGGAGGTAAAAGTGAGGGGGAAAGAGGTAGCAGTGGCAAACTGGGGATCCACTGCTGTGCATGCAACAGATGCCTGGCTCCAGGACTAGTCTTGGGGTTGTGACAGAGCATGCCAAAGCGATTCAGTCGCTTGGACTGCTGTCCAGTCCAATGAGGCTGCACAGTCCCTGCACCACTGCGCTTCTCTCTGGCAACTCTTACAGCTTCCGCCTGCTCATTCACTCTAGTGCTAATGATAATGGCCTTGCAAGCATCGCCCCATCTTTGCAGAGCTTTTAAAAATTTGGCGTGGGAATATGCAACACGGAAGAAACATGCAGGACAACTGAAGAGAGGCAGGTTACACTGGCAGAGCTCCTTAATTATCTGGCTGCTATCTTGTCAACACTGGACTGGTGTAGCACCTGTGTTCAGAAGCCAGAGGAGTGTGAAGAGAAGCACTTTTTGCCCAGGGCTCTGTCCAGCCCAATCTTCAGCAACCACAGACCTGAGCATCAAACCCAGAGTCAAGTTTCAAAAGCTCTGCCATTTTGGGAGTGAAGAGAGATTTGTTTTCATCACTGTTTGGACAGCCTTATTCTCAGCGCTGGCTGCTGCAAGACCAACAGCATTTACCTTTCATCTTGACTCTTGGCATCTGCGGGCATCATTCCCAGCCAGGGGAAGGTAGAGAGGCAAAAAGTCTCTGTGCACTCCAGGCAAGCTGAGCAAACCTGGTTAACTTGCAGCTACTGCAGGCAGCAGTGAGCAATTTGCGTGAGGAAGATTCCTAGGACTCTCCCCCCCATTGCCTTCAGCGCACAGACCCCTGGTCAGGAATATCTGCCAGGCAACACCACCCTGCTCTGTTCTCACTTTCCTGAGCTGCAACGAGCTTTGTCCCCACACAGTTTTCCACACAGCTCCAGCTCATTGCACATGGGTTTGCAGCCCGCAGACAGACCTCAGGCAGGCCTGGCATTATTTTCAAGCTGAACCAGATCACACTAATGATTTGTCTTTCAGGAAACAGTACCAAATGCTTCAAGTACATTCACTATTTAATCTTCTGTCACTAATGAGCCAGAGCCACTAACTTTTACTGTGCTCTGTAATTCCTTCTCCTACAAGTAGTTCCATGGAACAGCTAAGGTTGCAATTCGATATGAGAACACTTAATTATCATTACTGATAGAGCATCATATGCTCCTAATTTGTGGAAATAACTTCAGAAACAAGCATCTTCTTCAGGGATGAAACAAATCTGCTATTCCAGCTTTTTAACATGGTAAAGAGAAACAGGCAAGAATACCTTCAAGTGCATCGTTTGAGTCACACTTCCTTTAATAACTTATACATTTTCAAATGGGGTCAATAATTTTGGTTGCCCACCTCCAGCGAAGTGGGGTATAAGTTTGCAACTGTTGTGCACAAGGGATTGACTTGCAGCAGGCAGTGGGAAGAGAGACAACTCTCTGGAAACCCACTCCAGTCTGTTGAAATTTGTGTCCCTTGTCAGAGGCCATTTGGAAATGCAGATCTGTGTGTCCAGACAAGCCCAGATAACATGCTCTCTTCTCTCAAACAGTCAGGCTCATTCCTGGTTTTAATCTGATAGGCAAGAAGGGGGTTCACAGCAACAGTGGAAGAAGCAGGCTAGAAGTGAACCGAGCACAATAGGGGTTCCTGCAGAGACAAAATTCTAGTTTTGAAGCCACGGTGGCTCATGTGGATTAGTAACTGACTTGAAGAATTTTAAAAGAGCCATCTCTGGTCTGCCTATCACCATTTCCAACAGCAGACAGCAAAGGAAGGCTGTAAGAACAGGGTAAGCATCCCTGGCATGCTTTCTCATCCCCCAGTGACCTGTGGCTCAGGGATTTCCCAAGCCCGAGATGGTATCTTCAGGTTTAATGGCCCTTGATGCATTTTTCATCCATTAATTTGTCCAGCTGCTTTTTGAATCCACACAGACCAGCAGCATCCACAGTGTCCTCAACTAACCCCCATGCTAAGTCAAGTATTTCCTTTTTGGTTGTTTACAAAACCAGGAAAACTTTAGAAACCAAATCTCCCATCTCTCCTTAGAAACCCTGGAGCAGGGCCACTCCACAGCTCTGGATTCCAGTTTGATAGCAAAAGGGATGCACAAGTGATGGAAGCCAGCCCCTGGCTAAGCAGAGGCAATGTGAAGAAATGCTGCTGCTTTAACAGCCAGAGAAATGCAAAGCGATTGCAGAAATACTCACCATTGCCTCTATCCTCAGCTTCAGTCCCCTGCTGCTACAGAGCTCCCTCAGAGACAAGATTGCCTGGGTCTCCAGCAATGCCGCTTATGCTGCATGTCCTGAGCTGTGCTGCCCTCTCACACAGCTCATCCACTCACCTCCTTTCTCCGAGCCACACAGAATTCTCTATAGCCCACTCAGGCCTCCTTACTACAGACTCATATGCAACCCTAGAGCTCTTGGCTTTGCTGCTGGCAATGGTCCAGGCTCCTCTTCTGGCCACACTAGGCCCCCAAGCTGATCATGTCTCCAGTCATTTCGTCCCATAGCAAGGCACAGTCAGGTCTGACATGGCTCCGAGAGTCACTCCTCCTCCCATAAGAGGTTTGGCCAAGTCTGCAAGAGAGGATGTAACATAGCAGAGGACAGCAGGACCCTGGGGTGAGAAGGATTCACCCCTTTCCCTGGTATTTCCTACCGCACACTATGTCTTCCAGCTTTACAACCTCCCTGACTCTCCATTTATATCAAAGGAGTGTGCAGGCAGGGAGCAGCAAACAGACCTATTAGGGAGAACTAGGCTGCTATAAATAGTCCCATCAGTAATTAGCTGCAGAACTATTCGTTAAATAGGAAAGCATGTGAACAAGAACTGGAAACACTAGGGCTGAGGTAACCAAGCCATAGTCCATGTCCCACAAGGCCATGAGCTCTAAGCAATTTTAGAGTACTGCCAGGGAGCAAGAACAAGCCTTGTGTCCCTGATGGATCCCAAGGGGAACACATAGCAAAAGCCAAGCAAGGAGGAACACTGCACAGAGCCTGAACACATATCTCTGGCTAGATGTCAGATTAGGTCCACTTTCACCACCACCTGCATCCATTTCCATGGGCTGGAGAGCCATTTTGCTTGTCAGTTTTTGATCCAATGCATTGTTTCCAGCCAAAAAGCCAGCTGCCCTGCTTGACCCAGGAGCCTCTGACTCTGGGGCCATGCCTACAGCAGGCTGGTGGTTATAATTTGTGCCTGCAGAGGACAAAAGTCCTCCCCTGATGGATGAGTAGCAGACAGTGATCCCTAGAAGCTGCTGTGCTGTCCTGAGCAAGGAGGGATATTTGAGCATGGTGTATCCTATGCCCAGCATTGCCAGACACATCCCATGCCCTGCAGTAGTGCTGTCAGGATGGGACATGCAGGTCGTACAAGCTGGGACCAACAGTACGCTCCTTGCCAGGATGTGCCACCCCATCTTTGTTCCTACAGTTGCTTTGCTCTCACACCTTGCTAGGTTGCCCCACAGCCAAAAACCATGCCCGCTCCCAGCCACAGAGTGTGGGACTGCCCACATCTGCTTCATCTGCTCAGCCCCAGGTTGTGGACAACTTTTAGGTATCTACAAAAACGTGCCTACAACTGAGCAGGGGTCTCCAGTGAGGACAGTACAGACCCTGGGGAGTGATTTGCTCTCCAGCCACAGTAAGTCCTAGGGGCGATCAGGTCTCGTGTAGACATGTTTGCTCTCCACACTTAGCGCATTGCTGTCCACACACAAGGACTGAATCCATCCTGCAGCTTTCACAACAGCTGGGGAAGAGCAAGCTCCCTTCAAGCCTTCATCCCATCCTGAGGTGGTGTCTGAAAGAGAAGGATACGTCACACCTTAGCACAGCATGGGGAGGCAGGAGCAATTGGAAAAGTTTTAAGATTGCTCTGAAGGAATGACCTGCCTGGGAGCAGGAGCAGTCCCATAAGCAGTCACCCACCCCCAGCCTGTGTGTGCCAGCCCCTGTGTGCCAGGCAGTACACAAGAGCCTGGCTGTGCCTGGGGCACTGTACTCGCTCTGCTGTGCTGCAGTAGATGTACACATTTGCCTACCAGATTGGCAGCAGAACTGGGTTCCTGTGTGACTCAGATTCCTCTCTGGAAAGGATGTGGCCCCAATCCCACGTAGGCCATATGGCCCCAACCCAAAGACCTCCTTGTGCTATTAGCAGTGTCCCTTTTGTGCTCCCCAGCCAGCTCAGCTGCACAGCCCTCCCACTTGTCCTTCCAACACGGGCACCAGCTCTGAGGCCACCAGGGCATAAATGACAGGGGAGAGACACGTTTTTGTCTTGCTCTTTGTGGCCATTTCATTAGTGCAATTATGGTCCTCAAGAAAACCCAGGATGCATGCAACACTGCTCAGGCAAGCAGGTATGATTTGCTCCCTGGAGATGCATCAGGCAGGTGTGAAGCCCCAGCGGAGGGTCCCCGAGCCCCAGGTCTCTGCCAGCCCATTCACCATCCAGTGCTGCACTCTGGTTTCCGTCCGCCTGTTCCAGCCACCCTCTGCCTGCGTGCTCCTGGTTCTGGCCCCTGTGCTTGCACTGAGCAACAGATTGCTCTGCACCCTTCCTTGCTGTTCCCTGGGAGCGCTGCAAGCATCGGCCTGGCCTGGTGGGGCCAGCCGAGTGATTCACGCTGGCAGGCTCAGGTCTCTGCAAAGGGGGGCTCTGCAGGGGCTCTCCAGCAGACCCAGAGGTCTCCTCCATGAGAACCAGGAGGAAATTGCTCCCATCGCCCCGCAGGAACGTCACTTGAGTCAAGAATCATTGAGGGAGGATGAAAATGCATGTGTTCAGGCACGACCTGCCACCACAGCTTCCATTAAGGCTTTAATTTCCCAGAGCTGCTCCAGAAGCTACTTAGCAGAGCAAGCAAAGGAACATCAGCCCAGCTAAGCAGTTTGCATGCTGGCTGGCTGAGCATGGGGAGAGCTAACCTGGGCCAAACATCTGCAGGACATCGTGCCAGGCTGCTCCACACCCTGTGGGGATCACTGGAGGGGAAGAGAGAGATGGAAGCTGCAGCTGGAGGAGAGCAGGCCCCTCACTGGCACTGTTTGATAGCACAAAGACTTTGGTGGAAGAGGACCTCACAGGGACATGCAACCAGATGCAGGCTGATTGCCTGGTGGGGTAAAGTAGCAGCACAGTTAAGGACACCAAGAGAAAGCCATGCTGTACTTCTCCCCCAGTAAACGGTCAGCAAACTTGTGTAGGACTAAAAAAATTCCCTATGTTAAGCAGCCTGACCTGACTGCAGCCTGTGGACCACTGTTGGCTACGGTAAAGGGCTCGGCCTCAACGTCTGGATGAAAAGCCAAAAATATCCCACATGTGATACCCAGACTTTCAAAAATGGCAGTTGTCTCCTTTGTCTGCAGGAGTCTGCAGCCCAGAAGGCTTAGAAGAGCCCCTGTGCCTTGCACTGGAGCCCTCAACATGCTTTCTAATGGCTTGCGCAGCTTGTACTCCCATTCCTGGATGGATATCGCTTGGTTCAGCAAGGCTGGACGGTGACACTTCCCTGCACGTGGGATAACTGACAGAGCACACACGTGGGATAACACACCAGAACATCAGCCTGATTGAGAGACCAAGAGGTCACCAAGAGCTTCTTGCTTTGCTGCTGGCTGGATATGGTCAGGAAACATTTCTGAGGACCACAAGAGACCCACATATGAGCACTATGAGGCAGAGATTGACTTGCCTGCATTTGGTAATCTTGGCCAGCAGCCTTTGCAATCTGATTTTGCCATTTGTTTTCTGCTCTCCTGTTGCTTCCTCTACAAGCATGATATCCAAGAAAAGCCAATCCACATAGGCCCTGGGGTAATTTGGCTTCCCTTTAAGGCGCTTTTCAACTGAGAAGGGTTTGCTGGAAGTACTGACCCACAAACAGTGCCAGAGAAGATGTTTAACTCCCAAGTCACTTAGTTTAATGGCACACTGTGGCCAGAAGTTCCCCAGATCTCCAACTTTAACAGGAATAATTTCATTCTCTTCATTCTGAATTTGCTCAGTTTAATGCCTCTTCTTAAGGCACATTGCTTCCCTGTCATGTCAGGAGCTCATGTCTTCACTGTGTCTTAACTCCTTTCATATTCTCCCTGTCTCAGGCCAGTAATTCCAGTTTCCCGGACTCTCTTCCAAGCACAGCTTTGGGGACTCCCATGCACATGAAGAGGCATTTTTGTCACCACCCCTTACGGTGCTCCCATTTTTAATTCTGCCCCCTCACTCTGAATTATCCCCACATGCAGCTCCCTAAAGAGCTCCGCTCTGTTTGTCTGAAAGGTTTTCAGGCTGAGAGGGGCTCATCCATCAGCCGGAGATTTGGCAGCTTTCCTGGGACTGTCAGTTCCCAAGAACAAACAGCTGCAAAGGCACCATCCTCTTCCCGGAATCGGGGAGGAGCACACATGGCTTCAGCCCATTGCAGAAAACAGCCAAGCACCAGAACTGCTGCCCTCAAGCCAGCAAAGCTGAGTTCACGGGTCATCTCTGGATTGAACCAGTCCCCTGCTCATCTTGGAGGCAGCAGCACTCTCCAGGCAGCGTCTCCATGGTGTGTTTGGACCCGGAGCTGAGCCGAGCATGAGATTGTGTGCTCCCATCAGGCACAGCCAAGGACACTGGACTTGCGTCCTAGGGGACACAAATGCTTGAAGCCGCATAGACAAGAGCCTACACCTTTGCGCATCCCTGTGCACAAACCATCGCTGTGAATGTCAGCTGCCCACCTCCATATGGAGGGCCCCGTGTCTAAGGAGCTTGTGCTGTCCACACACTTCTCCCATGAGTGCTCTGGCTGTGAACACACCTTGCTCTGTGCAGCAGGCACCATTCCCACACCTGGCACCAAGCCCTTCACCAGCCCAGCTCTACAGCTTGTCCAGCCAGGATGTCTCTTTGTACTAGTAAATTAAATGCGTCCAAGACTGTTCTCCAGCACTAACGTCAGCTGGCATCACCCACCCCATATCCAGGCTACCAAACTCTCTTCAACCTCCACAAGCGAGCTCAACACACAAATTGCTCCTGAGCAGTCCCTGCCCAGCAAAACCTCCCCGTGCTCATCCAGGAACAGTTTGGGAGAGCATGACTTGGCCTGAACCAAACCCATCTAGAGATGTTGGCTATCCAGAGATAATCCCTTCACACTGTTTAACTCACTACAGCAGGCATTTGGCCTCTATATCTGCAGGAAGACAGCAGAGTTTTCCCCCAAGGTGGAAGGGAGAGGGCTGACCTATGTGTCCTGGTGAGCCTCAGCAATGCCTCCTGCAGCGGGGCCTGGCAGGGGAGGCCGGCTCCACACGTACCTCCAGGGACAGGGGATGCACCCAGGGTGTCAGGAACTGGTGGCTCAGCAAGTTGGAAGCAGGAAGGTTGTGTTTACCGCCTTGTTGGGCAAGAGTTGCACACCCGCAGAGGTCTTTAGCAGGTCCTTCTCAGGGAAGAGTCATGCTCTCATATGTTATGCATTTGAGGAAAAACTGCTCGCTGTGTCCTAGAGGAGTACACCACAAGGAGCACCAGTCCACTTGGCTTGCCTCTTTTCCATCCTCACAACAGCCCTCATGCCTCGCAGACCCTCATTTCCCTCCCACCCCATTGCACACACCGAAAGCAGGACAGGGCGATTGCTGAGCTCCCCTTTCCAACAGCATTTGGTGGTAACAGTTTGCAGGTCCCTAAAGCACAGCAGAGTGGAGACAGACCAGAGGCCTGACACGAGCTCTGGCCTTTGGGGAAGGTTGCAGCTCGCAGATTCTCAACACAGCCTTGCTTCTGACTGTTAGTGGGGAAAACAAGAGCTCGAGTCACCAAGAAGATCCTTCCTTCACGGCACTTTGCTTCCCTCCAGCTCCTGTTGTGCCTGCCAGGATGATTGCTTTGTTATTTTTTTGTGTTCAACCCTGAGAAGTCACATTTAACAGCTCTGTAATAACAGAGCTTACATAACTCTTCATGCAGCAGAAAACTGTGCAGCCTCTTCACTGCTGGCTCGCCATCCTCCAAACACTGCAGGGCTTCTCCCTCCCAGCATGAGAGGACCTTATTTGCACAGACAGCTTGGCACAGTGCAAATGTATTCACAGCGATACCTTGGTCACCTCAAGTTACCGCAGCCCCTGGATCTTCTGCACACTCCTGGAGGGCCTCTTCCTCTAGGTCTTCCTGGCTTCCAGTCATCCTCCTTCCATCACCTGGCAGAGGTATCAAGAAGAGGCCAGGCTGCAGTGCTGAGAAGACAGCCAAGGGTGCTCCTGGGCTCTCTGGACAGCAGGACCAGACCTCAAGGACACCGCAGGCTGCTCTGCTATGGTTTTCCTGGGGAGCTGCTCCCATGAATGAGTCAGTCTGGATACCCTTGACAGAAACAACACAGACTCTGGAGACTCTGGGGAGATGCACCATTGCCTATGGGGAGAGGGAAAAGCCCACAGAGGAAATAAAGGGCTGGAGCTCCCTACCTGGAGGAGCTGGGCATGGCCTGGAAGTGTGATGTCCAAGTGTCCTTAGTGAAAAGCCATCACCAGCTCTGAGAACAGCCATGGAGAAGATGTACCTGAGGCAGGGCTGGGCCTCTTAAAGGTGCTCCCAGCAGGCTGACATGGATTCTGGTGAGTCGGAGCTGTTTGGCAAAGGCAGTCCTCACATGAAGAGCATAAGCCCTTTCTTGGAAAGGGGGAACGCCAGCATCAGCAGCTGGCTTACAGGTACCCATGTTACCGAAATCTCGGAATAAAAACTTATCAACACCTATTTAGTGTAGATAAGCAGACACTTCTTTATTGTCGGCCAGGTGCGAGGGTGAGTTTTCTCACAAAGCAAGCACACCTGACACCAAAACAATACACCTTATATTAAAACTTATTCATGCATATTCATTAGATTTCCAAGAAAGGTTATACATATTCATCAGATTTCCGGGAAATCATTAGCATATGTAAATGTCCTTTACGCAGGCGCAGTGGAGGTCTCTGGTGGTCTTCAGGAGTCCTCTGGTGGTCTTTCATAGTCTTCCTCACTCGTCCACTTCTTGACCTCTCAGGTGTTTCCAAGCAGCAAGCTGGTGTCCACAACGGTTTCCTTAGCTTTTAAAACAAACACTACAAGACTACCAATCTTTGTCAAAACTTCTGTGGTTAAATGATATTGAACAATACTTAAATTCTTATGGTTACACATTATACATTTTCTAAGTTCCTAAGGCTACATTTCAAACTTAACACTCCCATACTTATACTTTACAATTTTCTACTTCTTAGTCAAACCAAACTCTTCTATAATCAGATTTTAATTTCTTTATCTTGTTATCTAAGTTCTAAATGTTCCTACTAGATGATTTTAGCCAATTTCTCCGGCCTTGGTACAGGGCTATACAGGGGATTTCACAGCAACACTGGTTATTGGTTAAATGTATAAAATGCAACATACATATAATTTTGCTAAAATATTAAAATTGAATATGATTAATTCTAACTAATAACAAATCAATGACAAATCAGTAACACCCATGCCAGGACTGACGGAAGGAGCAGTGTTGACTAGTATTCCTTAAATGCAACAGCTAGACACATTTCTACCCATCTTACCATATATTCAGCCTGTCCATACCTACCCGATATGGCTATAAGAATGCTTTGTGATGTCAGAAGCCTTGCTAAAAATCAATATAAACAATATCCACTGCTCCCCCTTTTTCCATACAGCCAGACATCTCATCAGAGGAGGTAATTGGGTTGGTCAGGCACGCTTGGTAAATCCCTGCTGTTGTTCCCAGACATTTTGTGTCCTTTATGTGCCTGAAAATGTTCTCCAGGAGGTGAAGCTGACCAGCCTGTAACTCCTCAGACCCTCCTTGCCTTTCTTGAATGATGGATCTGGGAAAGCAATGTCTGACTGGATTGCCTGGGGGAAGCAGACACTCTGCGTGCACTAGGAGCAGCTGCTGAACCTCACTGAAGGCCCATGAAAGCCTCTTCCCCTCCTCTCCATGCACGGGTACCTCAAAGAAGTCTAGACCTTTTTTCCTGGAGCCTCTCTGTCTCTCCCTTTGGGAACCAGGAACATTTTGCAGCAGACCATGTGTCACCAATTGTGAGTATGCTCTATGGATGAAGCATCCTTCCCCACCATCCTCACAGAGAAATCTTCATTGAGGTTCTGTCCACACTGACACAGGGAATTCAGAGCCAGTTAGGCTCAGCAGACATGGCAGGAAGTGCTGGGATACCTGCACCATGAAAGCATGCAGGGAGCAGACGCTATTGGAAGAGGGAGAAATGTCCCTGGACTCAAAGGAGACCATACAAGGTTTTTCTGCACCTCAGAAAGTCAGATGACTAAAGACAAGCCTAGGGGCGATACTCTTTTCTGCAAGTGGGCAGGGGGGAGTTAAATAAACACTTTTTAGTCCTATTTGATCTGATCTGTCTCTTTGAGATATCTCTGTTAAGTATTTTAGCTGATATTACAAAAAAACCCAGCTTGTTTGAGTTTAAAAGCCTCTTGGTTCCTTTAGAAAGCTGGCTGCAAGAGCAGATCAAGACAGATCACCACAAAGCTCTGGCCAGCTCTGCCTTCACATTTATTTGAACCAGAGCAATTCACCTGTCAAATAAGAGGTGCCCAGAGCAAGCTGAAACACTATTTGGTCTCCAGTGACTGTAAAAGAAGTCAAGACATCACATTCGGCACCCACAGAGATGCCTATCCCTGCACACCTACACACAGGCAGCTTAACCCAAAGCAGACCAGTCACGGGTCAGATCTTCTGGGTGGCTGCAGTGCCTAAACAACCGCACCCAGGGCCACTTGAGATGCCCTGGGGCACTTGAGACCCACCGCTGGAGGACAGGACACAAGACCACATGTTCCACATCCCAGGCACAGCCTGCGGCAGTGGGCACAGCCAAACGGGGCCAGCCCCATCAGAGGGCCTGGAGAGGGGAGGACAGGGAGTGACGCTGCAGTGCAGCCCAAATCTGGCATGCCCATCATACCCATCACACCAGCAGGACCAGTCTGTACCATCAGAGGTGTGCTCTGCCAGGACAGGAGAGCAGCCTGCCCGTTCATCACCACACTAATCCACTTTGCCTAGTTTCTGACAGTTTCAGACTGTTTATTTCTAACACTCCTCCTGGTTGTTAGAGCAGCCCTGGGATGACAGCAGCAAACACTTGTGTTTGGGCAAGCCAGACTTGTCTTCAGCATCTGCTGAGTTTTACAGTTTAGGCTAAAATTGCCTTATTTAAAAGGATCCTTTTCTGGAATTACCGCTTGGTTTCTGCCAACTCAAGCCACTGTCTCAGGAAGAGACCAAGCCCAGCTGAGCTCCTGCTCCAGGGAGCTGCTAATGAGCATGCTACCCACATCCCATCCCCAACCTGCAGCCCAGTGCAGTGTCCAGCAGCACCCCTTTTCACAGCAGAGAGCACTGAGCACGATCCTGTCTCCTGGAGCCCTTGCTCACCTGCTGATGGCAAACCAAGGACCCCCTGCCTCGAGGTGTCCAGAGCCTGATACTAATTTCTACCAGTAGGCAGCGGATCAGCTAACAAACATCCATCTAGGAGTTAATATTTCACTGAGCAATTCCAGGAGGAATTATCACAAAATTTGTAGCTGGCCTGAAGTTGAAGCATCATCAATACAAAAGGGAGTAAGGTTTCTCCACAAGAAGGGCTGCCTGATTTTGAGGTCTGGAGTAACATCACTCCAATGCAATCTAGCAGAGGAAAGGAACAGGCGCATGCTTAGGCACTGATCCTAAGGATTTCTGCTCAAAAACGGGAGTCCATCAGAAATGACAGAACTCAGTTTGTTCAGTGCAACAAAGCGAAGGCTAAGGAGAGGCAGAAACGCTTGCTATAAATATGACAGGGAAGTAAACACCATGGAGGGAGACCTATTTAATCCAAAGCACAAATTGGCACAAGAATAAATAAATATAAATTTGCCATGAACATAGGCTGAAAATTAATAGGATTCTAACCACCAGAGAAGTAATGTTCTAAAACCACCTTTTGACAAGCAAGAAACCATACTGATTTCAGGATGGCTATTGAACCATTTATAGTTCATAAGAGGACAAGGACAATAGTGGACAACACGTTTAATGTCTTAGAAATCTGTGTATACAAACATTAGAAACAGAACAAACAGGAGGAGCCGAAATTCTTCATACAAAGCAAAATTCTGATTTAATTGGCATAACGGGCTTGTTGGGATAACTTACGTCTGGAATATTAATATCCAACTGTATAGCTTGTTCAGGAAGGGCGAACAAGGAGAAAAAGGAGGATCTCAAAAGGTAGGTACATTCACTGTGTATGAGACTGCATGAGGAAATAGTCTCTGAATAAGAATTAAAGAAGGAAAAATGGGTGCCACTAGAGCAGAGGCATACAGCAATTCAGCTAGGAAGAGAAAACAGACCAGCCATTTTAACAAGTCATTCACAATATCATCCAAAAAACAGTATTTTGTGGTAGCAAGGGATTTTAGCTACTCAGAATTACTTGACAGGGATCCTGTAAATCACTGATTGCTTGGCAAGTTTTATGACTGCATTGGCAGAACAGCTTTTATCCAAAAGGTAAAACAGACAAACAAAAACCCTAAAGCTGAAGCTTTTCTAGATTTTATTCTGGCCAAAAGGGAAGAAAAACAAGAAAAAAAAACCCAGCTGCTTTATAAACTGGTAAAATTGATGAGGAAGAGCCCATGGAAGGGAAGTCTACGCAGGTTCTAAAGAGAACTTGTGGTTACTTAGAGAAACAACAGCAACAACTGAAAACTATTCCAATGAGGAAGCAGCAGGAGGAACTTAGTAAAAGACCAACTTTTCAAAACTAGGAACTTTGCATTGACGTCAAGCATAGGACAGAAAGGAAAAGAAAGGTAAAACACTTCAGGTTAGTTGGGATGGACAGTTAAGAGCAGCACACGGAATTAAACACAAAGTCAGAGGGTCTGGGCTCCAAACAAGACACAACCTCAGAGAACCCAAGAGCACCCATGACCGCTCCATAAGGCACTGCCAGTACACAGAGGGTGACAGCAAGGAGTGGTCCAGCAATTCACCACACAGAAATGCTGTCGAGAGGTGACAGTCACAAGCACAAGGCTCTTTTTGCTACAGCCTTTACTCAAAAGAGAGCTACTCCAGTAGCTGAAGTGTGAAATCTTCAGTGATACAAGGGAAGGAGATAACAGATTAGGAAGTTAATTTTTTTATTAGCTGGGCTTGATGACTTTCATCATGGAGGGCTTCTAGACTTCCAGGTCCAGAGCATTCAGCAGTTTTCTCCAAGAATCCACCCGACATCCCAGAGAAGATGCCATGTACAGGGATTTCCACACAGCTTTTGACACCATCTTGTATGACATTCCTATAGATGAGGTAGAGAAAGTCATCTAAATTAAGCTTCTCTGAAACAAGTGCAAAACTGTCTGCTACTAAAAAAATCTACTTGGGAGATGGTTTTAGCTCAAAATGGGAAAATATATCAAAAGGAAATCTGGCTGAGGCCTAGCGTTATTCAGTGTTTCATACCTGACTTTCATGCTGACATAAAGACTTTTCTTATTAAATCTGCAGGTGGATCAACTTAGAAGCCAAGAGTAGAATTCAAATTAACCTTGACAAATTGGAAGAAATAGTCTGAAAAAAACCCCAGGCTTCAATTTAGGGAGGACACGTGTCCAGAGCCTACATAAGAACAGCCCATTTCAGAAACACAGATTAGGGAACAAATAGTTTGATAACAACTCTAAAATAATATGGACACCATACCAATACAACCATGCCATGCTGGAGTGTGTAAACTTGCTTATAAGATGGGGTTGAACAAACAACTGGAAGGAATGATCTTCTCCTGGGACCCTGAGTGCTCCCCTGCATAGGAATTTCTTTTTCTTATTTCTAGTCCAACCTTCCTTTAATGCAGCTTGTGCTCATCACCTCTTGCCTTCTCTGTTTTTCCTGGGTATGTTTTTTCAGAGTTTCTTTTTATCCACTACCAGTAATTTGCCTTTGAACAATCCTTTGAATGCATTTACTTATTTTTAATGGCATTATGATCATCTGAGCAAAGAAGTGTTGCATTAACATGTAAATATCCAGCGTATTAATCTCAGCAACAAGGTGCATGCTAGGCATTTCATAAGGATGCTTTCTCCCACGAGGATGACAAAGTGTGTTTGTTTCTCTATAATTACAAGCGGGAGTACACCTCCACACTTCACACTTCAGCTCTGCCTGTCTATTTATTGCAGTTTTGGCAAATTCATATGTCACTGAATGGGACCCTCTTGTTTGGTTTCTTGAGTTTTGGTTTGGTTTTTGTTGTTTGGTGGTGGTTTTTTTTCCCCCCTCAAATTTGTCTATTTTGCTGGTTCGAGGATTTTTTTTTTTTAAGTATTCTCAAACTTTTGATTGAGCATTTGTGTCCCTTCTTGCTGCAGCCCTTCATCATTTAGCTGATCAAGGATATCTTAGGGAGTTCAAATTAAGCATTCCTCCTAAGCATTAAACCTGCAACCCATTTCAAAGACTTTCTTATGCCTCTTGCAATATCACAAAGAGGAATCCTTCATCTTTAAGATCCTGGGAGTGAATTCCCTAAAACACAGAGGGAAAAGGTGCAGGATGGGGGTACTGGGAAGCAGTCCAAGTATCACTCATGGTATCTATGCATCACATTTGGTCCTAGAGTACATCGCAGTTAGTAAGGCGCTGACATACTTGTTAGCCTTTAAGGTGTATTAAATATGAAATGCAATAGGAAAAAAAGTGACTCTATGCCCTAGAGAGAGAGAATTGTAAGCATTTATGGTTATGGTGACAGTTCAGGCAGCCTATCCAAGACTACAGGGCCAGCTTTGGGTCTGTTCACAGCCCAGTGGCTCCAGGTGCTGAATCCTACCCTCAGCACAAATTTAAATAGCCTTAAAGATTTATTTTTTTTTAATTGAGCATCCGGTGCATACCAGTGTATTTAAAAACACCCTGAGCCAATTCTGCAGCTATTGCTGAATATTGGTCCTGGCAAATTTTCTCCAGAGCAAACATGAGAAGCCCTCGCAACACCCAATACATGTGGTGAGGACTCAGTTTTCTACAGGTCCTTATCTCCTTACAGATCTCCTCACAGTGACTTTTTGTCCTGTGATGCTAAATTTGGGGCACTGAATGTTAGGGCATTGAGTGAGGCCAAGAACAAACAGCCATAAGACAGCAGGATCTCTTTTAGAGCTTAGGATGCAGCCCAAGGACAAGGGAGCTGGTGCAGGGCTGCACAGACAGCTTTAGATTTGACTGTCCTAAACAATACTGCACCAATGAAAAATACTGCCACTTGCAACCACAAGAAAAGGAGATAATTATGTTGAGCACTGCCACCTCCAGCACAGATCTTCACACCACTCAACACTTAATTCCCCTTCCCCATGAAAACCAAATACTCATTCTAGCCTTTGGTCCCCATCCCTTAACATGCTATTAGTCCCTGCAAGTGGTCTCCCCTTAATCTGTGACCACTAAATTTCCTTCAGAGCTGTCACAGGAGGGCTTTTCCCACACTTTTTATAAATCCAAATACCCACTATCACCCGGATCCCATTAGTCAAATACCTGCTAATACCTTCTAGGACACTGCAGAAGCATGTTGGGTAAAATCCCTGCCAACACCACAACTGCCCATGTCTTAAGGCTGGTGATGTTTTCTGTTTTCCTTTTTGCCTTATATATGAGTTCAGGCAGCTAGAACTGCTCTGATGAGTCTTTCTGCAAGCTTTCAAATCCATCCATTCATGATACTCTGTGCTTCCCTTCATATCAGAGCCCCCAGAGTTGGTATTTAACACTCGTTAGCTTTTCCTGATTCCATTTTTATGTAAATACACATTTATCATGTTTGCCCAAGGAGAAAGTATTTGTGGTTTCCAATTCCCAGTGCTGCCTAATGCTTGTGCGCACAGTGTTTAAACACTGTGACCCTTCTGTCAGGAAGACAGCGGAGATTTTGAGAGGGGTCTAAATCCAATTGTTTTATTTACTGTATACTGAAAGGTACTGAGTTGGTTAAACTTGCCATTTGTGCTGCTCTAATTCCTTGGTTCTGTGTCCAGCAGTGGCAGGTATGGAGAGGGTCTCCATTCAGCAACAGATCTCTATGGAGCTACTTCGGAAAGAGGCAGGTGAGAGAGGATTACTCACATTATAAGTGAGGTGAAAAGAGCCAGCAGCCAAAGATACATGTGGGTTGGGACTTTGGCACATACCTGGGTTTGCTCATTAATCCTAGCAAAGGGTTTACTAAGCTTGCAGGGAGAAAAATTTGATCCAAGAGAGCCTGAGCCTGAGCAGGATTCCCAAGTTCCCAACAGCAGGCTTCTTGCTTACCAAGAAGATTCTAACTGAGAAAACAGCCAAGGAGCTCACCAGACCAAAACGTGAGGAGTGGCCATGTGTGATGTACAAGAGAAACTGAGGTAGGCTTGCCGGAAGGACTGATGTGTGAGCACCAACCAGGGAGCATCACATCATCAGCACGGATGGATACCACGTTCTGCCTGTCTGGAGAGTTGGAAAACTCCTCAGCCTTCACAAGATCATTGAGAGACCAAAGACCTGTTTTCTCCTCCATGAAAGATGCCACAAAATTATTACAAGTTCTCTTTAGACTGACCTAGTGACCCAGATTTCATTGCAAATATTGCTCTCAGTAAGGATGTCACACCTTGCTTCACAGAAAAGGAAGAACAAACCCAGGGGTGGCTCCCCACCTTTCAGGATGGGCAGAAATGTGGCTCCCTTACAGGAAGAAATCTTGGAGATAAGTGAGAGCTCCTGTTCTGACCGAAGGCAAAAACCTGTGCAGACTGCCTGGGTCTGCTAGTATGAGAATCGGCCAAGGCAGATCTACGGACAGAAGTGAGAACAGAGCCAGGAGGTCCAGCAGATGGGAAAAAAGGTATAGTCTGTGCCAATATTTAGAAAGGTAAATGAGAAGACTTGGGTAATTACAGGCCTGTCAGTCAGACAGGGAATAGCTGGCTGTTCTACGGGAGTTCACAGAAAATAAACTTTATCAGCATAACCTGTTCTCTTGATGGAATGATAAATCTGGGTGATAAAGGTAAATTAATAATTTAATGATAATTAAATGTGAAGAGCATTTCATTTGGTCCCATATGACATTATGACCATGAAACTCAAATGGTAAAATCAACATCACCCCTATAAAACAGACTGAAAGCATCACAACCCACAGGTCTCAACCTGCACTGAAAACGTGCCACCACCAGGAGGTCTCCAAAGCATCCTGCAAAATGCAGCTCTCGGACAGATACAAACAAGTAAAATGGACACAATCCTAAATCCCATCTGGAATGTTCATCTTACATAATTGTGGATATACCCAGTGCCAGCATCACCATCTCAGCTGCCACCTCAGACTCCATTTAGAAACAGAGATCACATTCAGCCAGGGAGAGCCAATTGAGGGGTTCAGCTCAGATTTGGACACCTACAAGGGAGCAGGTTGTACAGCTTCCTACCATGGTCAATGGAACTGGGATTCAGCTGCACACATGTTGACTCATAGTGCTGCTTTGGATGCCTTGGGGTATCCCAGACATTCACACAGTGCTGAGAGATAAAACACAGGGTCTATGGGAGACTCACATGCAGGTGGGGCACCCTGGGGAATCTAAGATAGTACTTAGAGATTGGTATTAAGGTAACCAAACCAAGTTCTGCAGCTCTAGTTGGCAAGGTCTGGAGAGAGATTCAAGTGAAACCAGCATCTGCTCTGCTACCAGAATATGGATTCAGTTGCCCACACAGATGTCTGGTGCCATTCGAGATGCCCTGGAGACCAAGCTTTGCCTCCTGCTGTCATTCCAAAAGGGCATGGGACTCCAGCAGGTCCTCTGTCACAAATTCCATCCCTGGGGTGACTTCTTATGTACTCCAGGACCTCTCACATCCCTGGACATCTCTGTCTGGGCAAGCAAACTCCACCTCACCCCATATAGACATCCCACACCAGGTTACTGGGAGCTGCACCAGAGTAGCTTAGAAGTGTCTTCTTGTGTCAGCTTCACAACTAGCGAGTTGCAGGGGCCTGTGAGAATGCAATATACAGCTGCTGCTTCCAGCAGTGCAACCAGGTACCTCTTGTCTTGCAGGCTCTGAGTTTTACAGGAAAAAACAGTTGCTAACAGCCCTGCAGTGTCATCTAGCAGAGCCAGCCATGGGTTGCTCCAGCTGCATACATCAATTCACAGGGCTTGGACTGATGCTGGAGCATTCAGCACTGCACATTGCCCATCAGCACAATGTCATCCATGTCTGGGCCAGGCACGTTTTGAGCAGGGATTGAACAAGCTGCCCAGTTACCTGCAGGTACATTCACATGGCATGATGCAGTGCCAGATGGATGTTCGTATCTCCTGTAGGCAGAAAGAGGCCTGCAGATATCCCATTTCCTGGGCAGACATTCAAAGTTCTGGAACATTGCACACATTTCTCTCGGCTTCCTGTTGCTGTGATTAGGCATGCTCCTAGGAAATCCAGCTTTTCAGGGCATGGGGACTCCAGGCAGCCTTTTTTCTGGTTCCCAGATGGCCTCAGGGAAGAAGTGGTCAGCTCACGCAAGCTCCTCCAGGCATGCTCAGTAATTAATGCAGTTACGGGCACCGGTGGAAATTTATTCTCCTGAAAGTCAAGGTGCCAGGGAATATGGCCAGATGAAACTCCAGGATCCTGCGACTGCATGCAGTGGGTAATTCACACGGAGACATCAACAAAGGGACTATCGTTTAGCCAAATGAGACCCTGTCCTGGGTTCTCAGCAAGCCCAGGCACAGCAAAGAAAACACAAGGGCATCACTGCTAGCAAGAGCACGTGCTAGATTACCACACCATCCCCTGCCCAGGTTCCTGCTATGGTCTTCAAAAGCTGTTGGTTGATGGCAGATGAATGACAAATCCAACGGCCGCCGGCAAAGCTCTCCCCTTCCAGAGTCTACCCCAAGACCTGCACCCAGCACTCACCAGCTGACCCTCCTGTGGGACATGCCTCGTTTCTGTCATAACTCCTCCACAACTATTCAATAAGACAGTTAGCAAGGAAGGTGGCAGCACCAGGAACAGGGGTAAATACCTGCCCTCTAGCTTGGCTGCTAGCTTAGACCTCAAGTTAAAAGGATGGTAGTAACTGCAAACAATCTCAGACATTAAGCAATGAAACTGTTATCCCTTTTAAATTTACATTGATATGTTTTCTAACATGGAGCTCTTTCCCAATGCAGAGGCCAGAGAGAGCAGTAGATTCAGCGAGAATATAATGGGCTTGAAAGGTATTTGTCAGTGCTGGTTTCTCAGGTCAGGCTAAGTGTCTGTGCCTGAGAATTAATTTGTAAATAGGAGGTTTATAAATCAGAAGTTCATCATCAACACACACACACTCTTCAGGAACCCACCAAGGGTTATATAGGTGCAACCTGGATCCCTAATAAGCTTTGGGCACGGGGTCTATTACCTCTTACTGGAGGGAAGGGAGGAATAAAATCTCAATTTCTAGTTAGTCACAGAGATTTAATCAACACTTCGTGTTAATGATCTGTATAGTGCAAATTGCATGAAATCCAAAGAGACACAGAGAAGAAGATGTTACAGACTACAGGTACCCAGACCCCCAATCCCACACTTGGCCTCTGAGCTGCTTTTGGGAAAAGGAGCATTTTTGTTTCTCTGTGCAGCACCTAATATAATAAAGTCCCAGCATAATATAAACAGGGTTCACTGGTGCTGCTACTGTGCAGATACTAAATAGTCATAAGCAAGTGTGAGAGAACTGTAGCATATCCTTACCTGGCAGGGTCAGACTTTGCATACTGTGCTTGCAAGCATACATACTGCATGCTGCGATTAGTGTAGTTTCAGCAGGGTAATTTTTCACAAATGTCTGCAACAGAACAACAGTGAGGTTAATATACAAGATCCTGTGCAAGTGCCAGCATCAGCAATTTAACTGCAGCACTTTGACTCTGTCACCACAGGGCAAGGAAGACAGGCTGACCAAGTGCCTCCCTTGAGGCAGGTCCTACTGCCTTCCCCAACCTTATCCTCAGTTACCAAATTTCCACATTTTTCTCCTCTACCATGTGGCAGCTCTTGTCTGGATGTGTCCCTAGCTACTCCGTCCATCTGTTCTAATGCAATAGAATAACTTCCCTCCCGGCCCTCGAGTAACTGGGGGCAGGTTAGTGTTAAAATCCTGTTTTATCCATACATTAGGACGTGTCCAGAGAAAGCTGTGCCCCACTCTCTGTGACTATGGCTCAAAAAGCAACACAAGAAGGCACAGGCTCTATTACACACTTCTGCTCTAACAAGATCTGCCACCTCTGTACTTCTTAGCAGTACTCAGGGCAGGGCGGGACTGGCATGCCGGTCCCTTTTCACATTCCCAAAACCCTAGGTAAATCCAGCTGCAGCCAAATCACCATCCACCAAAAGTTTTTTTTGCTCAGATTCATACAGACAGGAATTGGGAAGGGGGTGACCAGGGCTCTGTTGGTGCAGGATGAAGCAGTGGTGGTGGTGGTGGTGGTGCCGTGAATTACTCACTCTTACATGCAGTCCTATTTACTCCACAACTGCTCCGTTGCTGCCTCAGGCCCTCCACAGGCAGTCTTATGTGCAAAACGAAGCCACATCCTCCAATGTTTGAACAGAAGAAGAACACATCCACCTGTGAAGGCATCACATTTGCAACAAGTTAGGCCTTCGCTTGCCACAAATTGGGCAAAACCCCCCATTTTACCATCACACCTGCTTTGAGGATTTGCTTCTCAGTCTGGGAATTAAATGTAGCAGAGGGTTTTTTTAAAAGCTCTCCTCACTCCATCAGAAGTGCCACTCTCATCATGTTCCCAACCAGGAACAGACAATCTCTTGTTGGAAGAGTAAATTTGAGTGTAATCTATCCTTGTGCATGATGGAGCCACCAGCCCTTCTCCACAACCACTTGCTTTCAGACCAGAGGCATCAGGTGCAGCTTGTCCACTACCACCTGTCTCACTGCTGCTAACCCTTACAGCACACAGCACCCTTGCCATGAGGGCCCACAAGTCCCAATCCATAAAACCTGATCGCTCTCAATCCCACAGATGCCCATTGCCTAGCACGGTCTATTAACACATTTCTCCCAAATGGTCTCACAGCTCTAGGCTCCTCTATAACTGCATTTCTTTGCACTGGCAGCAGCTATACCCCTGCTCTGTGTGTTTGGAACAAGTGTACCTCTCACCCACCACTTCCCATGCTCCTTCAGGAGAAGGGAGAAGCCGTCTCTGGAAGCATAAATTGGTGGGATAAGCTGCTGTTAGCTGAGCCCACTGAGCTCCCCTACTTACTCCAAGTGAACTGCTCACTTTGAAGGGATAAACAGTCTGATTAAACTAACAGCTCTTCCTTCCTCGCAGTGATTCTCTTTGAAGGATATAGGCAAAGCCAGAGTGAGCGCAATCTCTGGCAGCAAATCCATTGCTGACTCCTCCTGGGAGAGAGCCCTCTGCGCAGAATGGGAGGAGGAGAGCCAGAGCGGGAAAGCTGGTGGAGATTTGCTTTATATCAAGTAATCTCGTTATTGCAATTTCAGAGCTAAATGGTAAATAGGCAGGAGTGCTGAGCAGTGCAGCAGGAAGCAGGCCTGGGCCACTGGGTAATTTAGCTGATATAAACAATAACCTGTGCCTGGAAGGTTGGCGTCTGCTGCTGGTGCAAACCTTCGGCACCACTCAGAGTATCAGTGGAGCTGTGCAGTGTAGGTAGACAGTCCTGTTGTCTGAGGCCGTATCCAGAAGTCCTGGGAGGGCTGATACAGGAGAACTAGGAAAGATAACAGCAAACTAATGTCAACCAGTATAGGTGTATTAAGAGGCCTTATCAAATGAATAAGGAAACTCAGTGGGTCTGTTCTTGGTCTAATGCTCTCCTGTGTTCATCCCCAATGCAGAAGGGGAACAGTGGTGGGGAGCACAGAGCAGATACAGAAAGCAACTCACGTGGTGGCCTGGCATAAACTTGAAGCATCTTTATACAAACTGACAAGACATAGAAACAACAAGGGTGATTTGCATTTTCCAAGGAGAGTCAGTGCTCTCCAGTCAGCTCCGGGGCACAACAGTCTCACGTGGTCCCGCATAGAAGGAAGAGCCCTGGATGGGTATAATCTCTGTCGCAGCAGCCAGACTGGGCCCAGATGTTGCTATTAGTGTTTGTTCCCTTGTTTTTCTAGGTTTGAATACAGTATATAAGGGATGACCATCCACACGAGACTTCTTTCAAGGCAGAATCACACCCAAGACACCACTGCTGCATTCCCAGGCACAACGGATTCCTTTGATAATGCATCAAAACTCCTTGATGCTTGCAGCTCAGATTGAAGGAACCACTCCTGCCTCCTCTCTCAATTTGTAGCATTTCTGAGGACCCTCCTGCCAACAAAGTGCTCAGCAGTTGCAGTGTCCTGAGTGGGTCTATCTCACTGACCCACTCCTTCTCAGGTCCCGAGCCTGCCTCCCGGTCCAGACAAACTGCAGCCAGTTTCCTCTGAGCAGTCTTGGTCCATACTGCCCCGCACACTTCTCATTCAGCTGCACTGGCTCCTTCATGGAGCTCAGCACCTGCAGTGCTCACCAATTTCACACTGACATGGTGCACTGTCTGTGCTCCACACCTGTATTTCCAGACAGATTAACCAGTCCTTTCTGGACAGCTACAGATTACACTGTTTTGTGCTGCATTCCTGCACTGTTCAGTGCAGTTTGTATCTTCATCATTCAGTGTACAGCCTCAGGGCTTGTTTACTACACATCAAACCCTGCTCTGAATAGGCAACCTTTTGCTTCCTCTTGCATTTATCTGTTGCACTCATCCACTCATCATCCGGAGAAGTAAGTCTTGGAAATATCGGGGAGGTTATGAATTCTCACAGTGCCCTATGACATGAGGAGACATATTCTCCTGCTTCAACCTGGCTCCCAGATGTGCGTCTCTCTCAAAGGCAGTCCTTGGACACTCAACAGCACCGAACTTTGTTCAGCACTCACACTGCTAATGCAGCTGTGGTCCCACCCAGCTAGACCCCCTTTGCTCACCACTTGGTGCTCTGAGTACAGCAGGTGTTCTTAGAAGAAAACCAAGTTGTCCAGGAAATTAGAGCATGAATAGTACAGTTTGTTTGCCACAGGCAAAGATGAAGTTATCTTATTTCTGGTACTTCCTAAGATCTCAGTTCTTGCTTAACCCTCTGAAGGTGTTCATAACAGGGTAAGGTTTTTATCAAATATCTTAGGTTTCAAAAACAAGAGGTATGTGTCATGTCCTGCTATACTCTCCATTGAAGTGCACCAATGCAATAATCACAAAAAGATTTTGGTTGGTGTGGACCCTGGAGGTCTCTCATCCAACCACTGATCAGAGCAGAGCTGACCTCCAGCTGAATTACATCACTCAAGGCCTGGTGCAGTCAAGTGTGGAATACCTCCTAAGATAGAGATCCCACCACCTTTTTGGCCCCTGTCCCACTGTTTCACCACCCTAATGGGGAAGATTGTTCCCTTATGACCAACCAGAAGTTCTGTTGTTCCAAATTGTGATCATTATCTGTTGTCTTTCAAGAGTCTGGCTTCCTCTCTATGAGTAGGTAGCAGAAGACAGCAATTAGATCCCCCTTCACCTTTTCATAGCCTCTCCTCATTTGCTGTATGCTTAAACCCCCAACCATCTTTGTGACCCTCCTCTGGACTTGCTCCAGTATGTTGATTTATCTCTTGAACTGGGGAGCCCAAAATGGGACACTAGATGTGGCTTCACCAGTGCTGCAGTAGAGGGATGCAGGATCCCAAAAGGAAGCCACTAGTAGCTGGCCACCAGTTGGACTTCATACTGCTGATTGCAACTCTATGAGTTGGTAGTCCAGACAGTTTTCCACTGGAGTCATCTGTATCTTGTGAATTGACAGACCATGTTAAATACCTTGCTGAAGACAAGGTATGCAGTATCCATTGCTCTCATCTGTTGACTCCTCTCACACAAGGCAATCAAATTGGTCAGGCATAATTTGCTGCTGGTAACTCCACCCTGGAGAAAGGTCAGGTCTTCCTCAAGCAGAACAGGGTTACAACAAGTCATCAGCACCCTGAAGTCATTGCCAAGAAAAGTCTGCCATTCACGGTAGTGATTTCTTCCTCCTCAGTCTTGTGCATGCTTGGATTCATTTTCATATGTTTTGCTAACACTGTCTTCTCGCTGGTTCCCAGCTGAAGTTTGGAAGTTTCCCAGTAGCCTCCTCCAGCTTCATTTAACATAAAGGGCTGTTGTTTGCTACACAGCAATGCCTGGGTTCACCAGTCCTTTAGCACATATTCACAGACCTCAAGCTAGGACAAGTCGGGCAATAGTTACTGACCAACAGGCAGCTGTTGAATGCAGATAAAACCAGCTGAAGCCCAAACAAGACCTGAGACTCCACGCTATCTGGTCAATGCAAACCCCCTGGCCTTCTGCAATAAAGACAACAGGAATATTATTGGGAAACTAATAAAATCCAGTGCTCCCAGTTTGGTCCCTGGCTGCGGAAGTGCTGTACCTGCTTACCAGGACTGAAAGCCCTGCCCACCCACAAGGCCAAATGACATATTTGCTTTGCAGTCTTACAGTTGCTTTCCAGTGCTCCATGTGACAGCCCAGAGATATCCGCAGATGTGTGCCATGCTCCATCATCACTCATTTGTCCATGGGGTCAAGCAGCTCAGCAGGGTCAGCTCAGTGCGGACTTCTTCCTTATTGCAGGTTTTCCTAGCCTGAAACTGAGAAAAAAATGGTTCTACAACTAATAATAGAAGCTGCGAAGAGTTAAAATGTCCCAGGAGTAGAGGAAGCTTTGATTCATTTCTCCACATAAAAAGTTTCTAATTATACTGAGTCTTATCTCTGTGCTAGAGTGGATTCATAACACTGCCTTTGTCCTTGATGTTCAGCAGCAATGGCTAGATTTCGGACAGTGCAGGGATGACAGTTTAGGAAAGAAGAACAGTTACCAGGCATCCTTCAGGGAGGAGGGGCATTTGTCCGAAGCCTCAGGAACTCCAGAGATGGGTATTGAGCAAAAGCAGAATCGTTGATGAACGTACCCTGACATGCATAGCTGTAGCCATGGACCAGATGACTTCCCCAGGTCCCTGCCCACCTGAATTATCCCAGGAACGTCTGATCTCAAGCAGCAGGGTCCATCCCCAGGAGCTCCCAGTGCTGGGCTAGCACGCTTGCACAGCAAGGATTAATGTGCAAATGGAAACCCCGCCTTTTCACCATCGTCAGAGTCAATAGCAGGCCTACATACTCCAGCCTGGCACTGCATCCCAAACTCGCAGGCGTCTCCTGAGAGTTCACACAACAGGAGAAGGCGCAGGCACTTCTGTTAGGACAAACCAGTCAGCCAAGCTCTTAAGCAGCACTCAAAATCTCCTTACATAACTTCCGAAACAAAGGCTGCCCGTGCAGCCTTTCTACTTAGGCAATCAAATACACTCCCTCTTGCTCCCTCCCACATAGAGGGCATGTTACCATGATGGGTTTCTGCATTGCATTTCCACCTCGGGTTTCTGTAGAGCACATGGGTACACACATGCACACACACATACACTCTCTCCCTCATTTTTATACAATGCCTGACCTGCAGTTCAACACAGAATGTAGCAGATATGAGATACGACTTAAAATGCAAGTTATACATAGCTCAGGTAGTGACAACAGCAATATTAACAATGACCAAACTTGCTGCCATAGGCCACAGACTGCAGGGACCACAGTATGGAATAAAAGCTGTTGCACTCAGCAGCGTTAGAGAATGAGCCAACAGAGAGTCCAGTCCTTTCTCCAGACCCTGCACCCCTCACAGTCTGCCAGGTGGTACCAAGCTGTAAAGGCTGATGCATACCATGTGCTTTAGAGAGTGTCTTCCCGGGAAGAACACAGTGAGCAATGGTGATACGGACAAAGATGGAGAGTGAGCAAATGCTGTAGGCACTGGTGCTCGAGCTGGGCAAATATCTGAGGCCAGAAAAGCCAGTGCTTGTGATTGAAAGAGCTGGTCCTGCACTGCCGTGTGAACAGTGGTGGACAGGCCACAAAGACATTCCCCTATGGGGAACTGGCACAGATGAAAAATAAGTGGCAAAAAATAGTGATTCTGCAATAGGAGTAACTTCTCAGACCATGTCACCTTACGACCACAAACCCACTTGCGCCAACATGTGAGCACAGCAGGTCTGCAGGGTAGGAAGGAGGAGCAGGGAGGGGCAGAGACTCCTGCTTGCAGGGACACATCAAAAACCAGCAAAATCTACAAAGTAAATGCCGTTCCTGATGTACTTCCTCCTCTTTGTGTCCTCTCTCTTCACTTTCAGCCTCTCTCTGTAGCGATGCCCGCAGAGGAGTGATGGGCTCTTCCCCAAAATCCCAGACAAGGCTGTTACACTAGCAGCAGAGAGCTGCTGTTAGCACAGCAAAGGAGCCATCTCAAACACTGTGAACCACAGTGAAAAGGTTTTTTCTTGCTGGCTGTTGTTGCACACATGGGGTAAGGATGCAGGTAATGGTCTACCATCACGGGACATGCTTGGCAAACCTATTCAAGCAAAATTTTCCAGCATGAATTTATCCAAAGAGAGAAGCCAAATGTGGGAGTTGGAGAACATCCCACTCAAATGCACACGCACGCACACTTGCTGCCTACATGGCTGATTTCAGCTCTGGACAAGGGCCAAATCCCTATCAGTGCTGTGAGGTCCCAGAAGACTGGGGCAAGGATGCTGCTCAGGGCTGAACGGGTAAGGCTTTCCATCCAGCACAGAGCAGCTCATACTGAAACACAGTACAGAATACTGCCATAGCTCTCCCAAATGATTTTTTTTTCCCATAGAAGTTTAACATCTAAAAAGGTAGTTTTAAAATCAACTTTCAAAAAGCGAGAATCCAAAGTTTTAGTCACTGATAAATATTTTGGTTCTAGCTTTCCAACTGTGTCTGCTCCTACAAGAAAACAATGTTTGCCCTCATCTTGGGGTCAGGGTATTTTGTTAAAAGCACACTATTTCAAACGAATCTTGCTTTTCCTCTGTGAGAGTGGCTGAGCGGTCCCATGACAGAAACACTTGCAAGTTCTTTGGTATGAAAGGAGAAGTGGCTTTCCAGGGCAGTGCCACAGCAGCCCCAGAGATCCCCTATCTCAGGCTGCCAGTCGCAATGCTGCTCACGCCACCCTCCAAGAAGCACGTGCTCTGCCTGATCCTCCAGCTGAGGTTAGCACAACCCTGCAAGCAAACTCAACTGAGCAGCTGTGCCAGCCCTTGTGGCTCTTACAGCTCCAACCTTGGGAGCTCCCCTGTGTGCATCAGAGATATTCACCTAGCCTAGGGCTCTGTCTCCATCAGAAGCAAAAGGAGCTGCTCTTTAGGATGCACACAAGCCTGGGCACTCTGCAGGCATCCTCCTTGCTCTTCCCCCGCGTGCACAGTTGTTGTATCAGGGATGTTAGAGGAGATGTCCCTGCTTGCTGCCTTCAGTCTCTGCTGATGGACCTGTTGCCTCTGAAGTTTTCTGATCCTTTTTTGACCCTGCTGTTACTGTCTTTCCTCTGCCTCCTCCAGCAGCAAGTTCCTCACTTCCACTTCCTGCTGTGTAAAGATGAACTTTTTTTTACCTGCTTTAAACTGCTCTCCTAGATTCATCAAGTGCACATAGTTCTAGTACTGTAAGATCTGGTGAATGACAGCTCTGCTTTCATCTTACTCACCACCTCCATAATGTTATAAACCTCAGCCACATTCCCCTTCTTACTACCTTCTCTGCAAATGGGAGTCTGGGTCTTTTCGGTCTCATAAGGCAGCTGTTTCATCCCCTTGATCATTTTAGCTGCTTCTCTGCACCTCTCTCTAACTTGAGATGCAGAGACCAGAGCTACACAAGGTGCAAGACAGCTGCAAAATGATGCCTGGTGTCCCTGTGAGGATGCCCAACACGCTGTTGCCTTTTTGGCTGCTGCTGCTGCACACAGACCTCATGATTTCAGAGAACCACTGATGGCTCCAAGGGCTCTTTCCTGAGCTGTACGTGCCAGTTCCATATTCAGCATCATGCAGCAGAGTTTGGAGGGAGTTAAACAGAGGAATGGTTGGTGCAACCTGCTGTGGCTGCCTCCTGGAGCAGAGACCTCACAAAGAAGTTGTACACTGCAGTGAACAGTGAAACTGCTTGAAAACAGAGCACGTTCCTAATGCAGCCCCCTGCCCTGCAGGTCTCCGGCTTCCTGAGCTAAGGGTCTAGCAAGCACAGAGGGTAAGCAAAAAGCACCTCGTTGCCCAGGCTAAAGTCTACCACCCTGGACCTAGGTCTGGTTCCAGGTGAGCCCAGATGTTTCCAGAAAGACCTGGGGTGCTCAAGGACAAGGGGGATTTTTCATATGAAGGAGCAGATAAGACATGTTGGGTAGACACAAGAGTAATTAATTACAGGAGAAGTAAATTATTTCACTGCTACCACACATGGAAGCACAAAACCCAGCTGTAGCGGGAACAGTCCAAGCCTCCTCAGGCCATTTACCTCTATGGCAGATGGGGATTAGCAGCCTTCTAAGCCAGGCTAAGGACTCCACAGTTAAGAGTGTAGTTTGCGGTTATTTATAAGCCTGATTTCACAGCCTATATTTCTCAAAAAATGTCTTTGCGTTTGAATTTCACACGCATTATCTGTGGCCAGAGCAGAATTTTGGCAAAATGTGAGCTGAAAGGAGGAGAGAGGAGGGATGAGAGAGAGAAGAGAGGAGAGAGGAGAGAGGAGAGAGGAGAGAGGAGAGACGAGAGACCAGCGACCAGAGACGAGAAATGAGAGAGAAGAGAGGGTTTGCATTCCAAGAAATGTCTTCTCTGCAAACAGCTTGGCATTTATCACTCTTGGAGAGCAATTCCTGATGGCCAAGGATGAGATCAACCCAAGGCTAAGGGAGAGAAAGCCATCCTAATCACACCAATTTCAGGACAGCTGGGTATCTGCTAAGTAAAGCCTGCATTCATGACAGGAGAGTAAAACTGGGACCACCAGCAAGAGTTACTGATGTGTTCCTGGATACTAGAGCTCCAAAGGACCAAGCTCATCATTTAGCCCCAAGTCCAGGCCTTCATGGACTTCAACCAGGGATTCCTCAAGCACAGCCCACCCCTCCCAGCTGGTAGACCACACATCTTTTAGGAAAGAAGACCCTAAATGGCAGAGAAGCCTTCACAGCACCCCAATTGTCAATTCTCTGCACAGCTGATATTTTGCACCCTCTTTCTTGTTTGAACCTATGCTTCACTTCCGCCACTTGACCTCACTCAGTCTGTAGCTGGGATTATTCAGTCTTCCACTGTGAGAAACCTTCCACCCTTGCAGTGAACTGCAGATGAAAATTAGATCATTTTTTTGGTCTTTTTTGTAAAGCACTTGGAGCTCTTGGAACTTTCTTTCAAAAGCAGATACTTGTGGCTGTTTTCTTTGCCATTTCCAAACAGACTTTTTAAACATGTAAGTACTGTAGCTGGATGCAGCATCCATATGATAGGGATGAACAAAAAGACAGTTCCTCTTTCTGCTCTTACTCAGGGTTTCCTTGCATAAACAACCTTCTATCCTCGTCCACCAGCTCACATCTCAAGCTCATACTTGTCATTTATACTTCAGGATCCTTAGCTTTCTTCTGTGTCTTCTTCTTCCCAACAATAGTCCCCACTGTTTAAATGTGAGCACCATTTTTCTGTATGTCATTTTGCAATTCCCCATACTAAAATGAACACATCATGCTCAGCAAGTCCAATTCACCAGCCAGCCCAGATGAATCGGTATAACTGAGTAGTTGCTACCATTTTCTTTTTTACTGATCCAGTGTCTTTTTTCTATATGATACATGAGAAAATAGTCCTGCAGCAATTAGCCCCATATCAATAGTTGTGGTCATTGATAATTAGGGCATCAAAACGAGGCAGGAGTAGCTGTACTGCATCAGACCAGAAGTCTCTCTGACTCACCAGTCTCCTTCCAGCTGTGGTCACAGGCAAATGCACAAGAACAGTGAGAATGAGGCGGGCATGTGTGACACCTTTCCCAATACCTTCCCAGTACCTCAAGCCAGACGTGTTTTCTATGTATTTGCAACCCTCAGCTCAACTTTCCTGCATTAACTTGTCAAGTCTCTCCTTGAACCCACAGTCTCTGCAGGTCTCCAGCACTCAGAAGGACTGACTATTTACTCCCACCTTATTTCTGACCTTTCAACAAATTATTTATACTTTCCAGCACTTTTCTTGTTATCCTATGGCTGCTTATTTTCCTTATAGCCTTTGGTGAAGGACACTGTCAAAAGCATTTTGGGAATCCCAATACAGTCTATTGAATAAATTGCTCATCTGCCACATGAGAGAACATCACTGCCTCTTCTCCCATGAATCAAGTAAATCCGTGTGCCTACAAATACCATTTTGTGATATTATGGGGTAAATGAAAATCAACGAGATCTTTTCTGGAGCTCTTTTTCAAATTTTCCACACTTCAGCCTTTAGATGCAAAGACAGTTTGGGAAAGCACTTGCACACCACCATTTCTAATTCAGCAGTCTCATTCTTGGCTTTCTGAAGAGTCTGAAGCAAGACAACCGGCCTGGATGGCTTATCACTGTCCATTTCATCAATTGGATCCATAATCTCTGCTCCAGGCTTTTCAGTTTTGAACATATCCTCTGATGAGTCCCCACGAAGGTTAATTACAGCATGGGAATCTCCATGTTTTCTTTTTCAATCAACAATAATGCAAATAATTGCTTCAGCTTCTCTGCAATGGGCTCGTCTTTTCTAATTGCTCCTTTTATACTCTGATCATGTGCTGGCTCTGTCAACTCTTTGGCACACTTCTTGTTTCTGATATATTTGAGGAAAATCTACTCTCTTCTTCTTTAGCTGTTTCTCAGATTCTTTCAGTGTGCCACTTGGGCAAGAAACTCAGTGATGCATACCCAATACAGTGATGCAGTACTACCATCGTCTTACCTAGGTCTGGCCTTTCTTTCCACAAGGTTTCTCTGGTTTTTACCAGGATGGTTAGCCTGCCCACTTCCTTCAGTTTACAACCCTCTGTCAAACAGCATCACTCAGCTTACAGTGCCCCAGGATTGTCTGCTTTGCCCAGGTTTCCAATATGCCTGTTGTGTTCATGTCTTCGTTTAGGACCTGCCAATCCACTCCCCCATTTCCAAAGGCTCTTGGAGATCTAGAATATACCTGAATTTTAATCCACTGCATAACTTTCTCCTAGGCTGTGTGACTGAGTCTAACTCTGTAATCAGACTGTGCAGCAAAGGAACTCTAATGCCCTACAGAAGCTTTAACATACAGCATTAATACATCTATATATTTTCAACAGCCAAGTTTGTAATCTGGCCAAGAGATACCACTCGGGTTTGCAGGGCAGAACTTATTTTCCACAGAACAGAACTGGCAGGCATTAATCATGCTAGCAATCTGTAATCTGCTACAATCTACTGTTTCCAGAGCTCCAGCATATGACTTTGGCAGGAGGCAACCTTAGGTCAACAGCTCAGATACAGGGCAGAGCTCCGCACCCAGCACTACAGCATGCTTCAGCACACGTGCCATTTCTCTGCAGTGCAGCTGAGACAGTACTGTCCTCTGGCAAGACAGCACCCTGGCCACCAGCATCACCAGGACTGCAGCAGTTGGTCATTTAGACCCATAAAAGTGGAGAAGTCTGAGAACATTTGTCCCCAGATGATAGCTTTCTGTTGTCTTATTTTCTGGCAAGGTTGCTGAGGGCCCTGTGTAACCACGCTGCTGGGGATTTAGCTGCTTTAACCATGCAGAAGATGTTACAACAAGCAGAGCTGGCATGTAAAAAAAACATCTAATTTCACAGAAAAGCAAAACCAAGATACAGATTTGCCTGTTCAGTGGCTTGACGTTTGTCTTTTGTCACAGACTCAGTCATTCAGGAAAAAACATGTCATATTCCTATTACCTGCTCCTTTGTCACTAGCCTACAGGCATGAGCCCAGGCACTGCAGAGAGGGTTCCTGCCCTCACACTCAAGGAGTGATTTCCTACTCATGTAGGAAATGCCACCATCCCCTTTGGGGGACAGAGCCACGAGAAGCTGTGAAACATGGAAAACCAAGCAGAGCAACCAGCATTATCACCAATCCCAATGAGATTCAGCTTCAGGGACCTACCTGTGCTGGTAGCAGTGAGCAGAGAGGCCTTCCGCACAGATATACTAAGCAACCTTTCTATGTCCCCTCCAGTCCCGCCAGCTACTATGCCGCATCTGTGCCTGAATTCATGTCAATGATTTCATGTAACTGAATTTGTGCCAGTCCTTCACCCATGGAGAGGACACACCAGGCTGTTCTGACTCACTCATCACTGGAAATGTAGAAGTTTCCATCCTGGACTGAACTTTCTGGACCATCATCTTTGCTGTGAACTTGTCTAACCCCATTTTGAACACATTCTGCTTTCCACCCTCGGCATCATGTGAAGGTGGATTCATAAAGAGATGTGAATGGATCACATCCATTCACGCACCCACTTCTCACACAGTGGGAAATGGCAAAACACTTCCTCTCTTTCTACCACAGATGTCTGCTACACTCCCTTCAATTCACCCCATCCCAAGCTGGGCGCTACGCCGTAAGCTGTCCTTTATAGAGAAACTGGCTCTGGTCTCCTTGCCAGAATTTCTGTACCTCCTCCAGTCAGCTCTAATACCAGCTGCAACAGATACTATCAACACCCTTGTACACACCACTCTCCTCTGAATTCGGCTTCACATGTATTTGAATTGAATGCAATCTGTCATTTTATGCATGAGCATCATGGGACCCTCTTCAGCTTCTTGCATTCAGCCCTAGATTTGGCTCTCCTGAATCATTTTTTTTTCCCTACAAATTTGCCAGCTCACTATTCACAGTCTTCTCTGCATCTTCTATGAATGCACTGATTGGCATGAATACCAGCACAGACCTCTGTATGCTGCCACTGGCACCCACCGCCACTGTGAAAATGGGCTTGATACTCCTGTAAACAGTTATTAGTCTATGGGCCTGCCTCTTCACCCCTTGAAAAGCTAGTTTTCTTGTAGGTCACTGATGCAGGAACTCGCTCAAAACATGCGAACCCCCATGTACAAGTGTACTAACTGTAAATCACCCTGCTCGCTCACACCTTCAGATAGCTTGGATACACTTCTGTGCTTTGACTTCCTTCTCTAAGAGCCAAATAAAACTCTTCCCCAGTATACTGTATTCATTCAAGCATCTAATAAAATTATTCTACATTGTTGTTTCTAACAATTTGAGGCTGTTTGAACACTAACTCTGGTTCCTAAATCAGTCCAGGACTCCTTTCACTCACTGACATCACACTCCTGCATCCCTCAAAAACTGGTTTAGGCATTAAAGCACAAGCCTGTTAGTAGCTGAACAGCTTTACTACTGCGCTCCTCCAGCACCATTGGGTGACTGCAGTCGGCCAGGGCAATGCACTGATTTGCTCCTAAACCTCTTTGCCAACACTTCAGTTTGAGAGAGTCCCTCAGCCCCGTCTCCCTCCGCACAGCAAATAAAAGAACCTTCCTGGGATGCCACTGCAGCCAGCAGTAACACAAGGAACTCATTTGCTTCTGCACAATAGCTTTGTTTTCTTCGTGTGTCCTCCCTGCTCCTGATGTACACACCTCGGGACAGAGCTGCCTGGATGTATTCCTGAAAATTGGCCTCATAAAAGGACTTTTAACCTCTAAATATATATAGTGTCAGAATGTAAATGAGAACAAAATGTCTCTTGAAACAGGGGAAACTCAGACCGGTGTCCCTGCAGAGTGAATTTGTCCTTCAACCTCAATTCAGCAACTTTGGGTGGCTTCCTGGTTTCTAAGAAACTTGAGTCCCTCCTCCAGCTCTGCAAAGGCTCTTTCTTCACTGTCAAAGCCTGGCTGTGCGTCAGCTCCCCAGTCCCCTCGGTATCTCCTGGTCCCTTGCCACGCAGCACACTCTGCCCGCTCTGGTTGTCCCTCTGCTCCCGCAGCTCCACCAGCTGCTCCAGATGTCCCCCCCCACAACCCACCATTCACTCCCCAAGACCATGCAGTACATCCATGACAGCAGAGAACAAGGACTATTGACTCAAGACCTTCACACAGCGGCTTTAAATATTCTCCATGGCAGAGCCAAGGATTTTATTCATTTAGCTGTTCCCTTTAATTTCCTTCTAACTGGCCTCCTCTTTTTATGTTATTTAAAGACTTTCTCAAATTCCTGCTGCTGCAGTCAACTTTTTTGGCTCTTTCCCCTCACAAGGATGTTGAATTTAAGTACTTTACAGTCAGTATAAAAAAAAAAAAAGCGTATCTTTGATAGTGATATATTGATCCAGGTTCTGTGTATTACTCTGGAATAAATCAAAAGTTACTTCTCCCCTTGTAAGGTCTTTCACCAGTTGCTTCACAGATTGTCATTTATGGTGTCTAAAACTCATTTTCTCCCCCAAACAGAAGCAGCTTCTCCAGCCTCAGATTTTGCCCAGTTGTTCAAAGCATTTCCCCATAATAACAAAAATCTAATTTTCAGTAGCGGAGGATTGCAAAGCTGGATCTATAAAATGCCAATGTTTCATGGATTAAACCATTTTAACCAAAAATTTATTTCACTTATTACATGCTCAGGTGACTAACTAGTTCCCAGTAACATAGGACTTGCTGGAGCTGGTGTTACCTTCCTATAACCGAGCTTTTGAATTCTGAAGTTTGAGAGTTACCAAGGAGAAAGTTCTGTTGCATTTGTCTTTTTCTGTTAATTTTTATGCCAGCTTTTCAAAGAACATTTTCTTTTTGACTGGCGTTTTGTATTGTTTTGTTTGTAGCTATTTAAATGCATTGTTTTGACATCATGTGCATTTATACTCAATACATCATTAATTGGGGCAAATTTCATTCCTTTGCAAAAATAAAATCCTCCAGAATAAATTCCTACACTATTTGCAACATTTTCTACACCAAAGCTACACAAACCCACTGTTCAAACTGCAATGGAGACTACAGGGGGATCTCAAAGAGGACTCAAAGCTCTGCTGTACCTGTCCTACCAGTGCTTGGAAAAGCAGTCTGCACAACTCATGAAGAGCCAATTGCCAGCCAGGATTTGGAGTCAGCTCAGAGCTGTGCTGTAAGCCAGAAGCTAATAAATGTCACCGAGCCCGCACAGAGTAGATTAGAAATGGCCATTTGGATTTTGGCCATCAGCCTGTGCAGTGCAGCCACACCACCTCTCTGAATTCCTGCTGAACGTGAATGGACTGTGCGAAAAGTTCATCCGTAACTTAAAAACTACCTGAGTGGGTTAATCTGCCTTGGGAAGTCACTCCAATGGTCAGGACCTTCTTCCAAATCCCAGCTGTCCTCTGTCAGCTTCCAGCCACTGGATCCTGCTCCAGTTATTGCTGTCCTCCAGCCTGGAAGACCTGTTAACAGAGCAGGATTTTTTGCTGAGACACTTAGGTACTACGGCTAAGTAAGCCCTTAATGCTCTTAGAAATTCAATAGTTAAAGTAGATAAAGGTTATCTGATACTCCAGTGACCTCCAAGTCTTCTCTGGTCACTGTGTCTCAGAGCAGCACCATCCATCATTTGTTCCTCACCCACTAACGCTATATTCACCCTTATTAAAGCACCTATTTAGTTCCAGCTTAGCAAATCACCAGTCCTACCCTCCAACCGTTTTGTTATCTGCACAGTGCATCAGAGACTTTTCTGCTTTTTTCTGCTAGGCTTTTGGTAAAAATGTTGAATGTAGCCAGACCACAATACAGGTCATTCTAAGACTTTGCACTTGAATACAGTGTGAAGTCTAGAAGTTACAGAAGTAAAGGACAGTGCTGGAAAATCTGAGAGTTAGTTGGATAAAGGAGATGTTGAGGGCTTGCTGCAACACAACAGACTATCCAGCTGGTGGAAGTCAGGTTGAACCCACCATACAACCATGCCACATTTGGGGTTTTGTATTCACTCCCCACTATTGTCATCTCCGCTGCTCTGGGCTCGCTGCAGTCAGCCATGAAATAAATCCTGCCTTGATGAAAATTGGTTCAAATGAGATAGGCCCTAAATGTACAAAACCCAGTCTCTGGGAGGAATCCCCAAGGACGGCCATTGGGTTCTGGTTCCTGACACACAGCAGAGCTGTGATCTGACTCACAGCAACGTGACTCAGGAGTAACTACCAAAGCCTTAACAGAAGCAAATCAAGGACAAGATATTTCTGTACAGAATATTTCTGTAAAATCAGCTTGGTTGCAGGTTAATGAGTTTGATAAAAGCCTGCACGGGTCTGGAACAAGCATTACGAATATCTGGGCAGTATGCAAACATAGGTGAATAGCCTGGACCTTGATCTTGATATAAAAGGAGTTACAGAAGTCAAAGAAATACCAAAACATCTGGCTGCAAGCTCTGCAGGACAGCTCAAGCAAGCTGCTAAGAGCAGCAGTCAAATGCCCAGATGAAATCACATCCCTGCAAGACTCTATCTCCCCACCCAGATGGCTGCAGAGAAGTGGCAGGCTCACTTCTTTGACAAGAGAGATCAAAATGGCATGAGACTCCAGCAAAAGTGCGATAACAGCAGATGATAGTAACGGACTTGAACCACCCACATACAAACACGCAGCACAGTGGGACACAGTTCAGAGACAGAGTAACTCCACATTTGACACGCTGCTCTGTGCAATCGCTCACTTGGAGCAAGGAGAGGAGCAGGAAGAAGTGGGGAGGCCGTTCTTGACTTAGTTTTAAGTGGCACACAGGAGCAAACTCATAAAGCAATAGTAGCTGAGATGCTGCATAATAGCAGCTCCAGTGCTGTTCAATTCAGCATTGCATTAGGGAAGCCAAGACCAAACAGCAGCAAGTGACACCAAACGGAAGCAAATGCTAAAAATCAGTGTGCGGCTAATTAAGCAAAGCCTAAAGGGGTTTTGAAGAGCAAATCAGTAAAGGTATAAAAACAAACAACAGGGCTGAGCATGTCAAAAAGCCATCAGGAAAACATGGGGCCGTTAGACTGTCAGAGGTTAAAGGAAGCAATTATGGTAGATGAGTATATTGCAGAGATGCTAAATGACTCTTCTCCTTATATCTTCCACACCTATGGGGATTTCTATGCCTTTGCAGAGCCTCCAGGGAGATACTATCCATGGCTGGGGCAACAGCAAACACAGGCTAGGAAACATGATTGTTTAAAAGGAAATATGTTATCGAGCCCATTTGATGATTTAGAAGGCTTCATTCTCACTCCATCCTCCAACCCCACTTCCAGAGAGAGTATCCATTGGAGGGACTACAAAGGAAAGGCAGGAGCTTCTGGTCTGATCCTAAAAGTCAGGAGACAGGCAGCAAGACACCAGAAAAGGCCAAATTCAGATAAACAGAGGGGAAAATCTTCTCCAGAGGTGTGATAAGAGAGTGGTCAAACAGACTGGATTTTTTAGATCTGGGGCGGGGGGGAGAAATTATAACTGGCATTGCTAAGGTATTTTGGAAAGTGTTTTAGCTCTACATTCCAGCTGGTCCTGAGTGGAAAGTTAACACCGGAGTGGTTTATTCTTCCTCTGTGGCATTAATATTAGCTGCAGCCAGGACATGGGGCTGGAAGTTTTTCACAGATGATCAGGACTGGCAGCTCTTAAACGGATGTCAGTGGGAGGTGAGTGAGATATGGTTGCTTCTGCCTGAGGGTACTATACCTAAGTGGCACAGCTGAAAAACACAGTCCTGCACCCGCAGCCTCTATGTCCATACCTCGCACAGTCCTTTACACTTGGCTGGAGGATGCTGCCAGACCACTGTTGGCACATGTGGGAGGGTCTGGAGGACTTGAACAGCCTAGTTCAAGAGAGGCACGTGGTCCCAGAGAGCAAGGAGACCCAGAAGCCAACACTGCTTTGAATGTAACAGCCACCTTTGCAGCCCCGCATTGTCATCAGCAACAGAGAACCAGAAAGATTTAGGCCAGCAAGGACTTCTGAGGGTCTCTCAGGCAAAGCAGAGGTGAGGAGCACCAACCTTCCTGGGCATGGCAGAGTGAATCCATGCAGGGGAACTCCGGTTCCTGGGAGCTCCAGGATGCCTTGGCAGAGGCGGCTGCGTGACATCAGCCCCCTCAGCCGTTTGTTGCCGTTTGTTAACGTTCGGTACCCGGCGGTGGCAGATGCTCTAGGGCTGAATCACAGGGATTTGTTGTGGCGAGCATCGCCTCAGCACCTGCTGCACACTGAATACCTCCTCTTGCTCTGCCTCCAGCAGCTCTGCCCTGCACTGGCCACCACCTCTCGGAGCCACCCACGTGATGGAGAGTGTGGGTGCTGCACCCACAGAGGCAGGGGCAGCCAGGCTATCTGCAATGCACCTGCCTTGCAGGAGACAGGGAAATGGTTAAAAGCCCCACCTGGAGCTATGAAGCCTCCAGGTTTCAGCAGGGAGAGGGGACAGGCTGGGGGGGCGCAGGCTGGGGAGATGGGGGGTGAAGGGCGTCATGCACTGCAATGGTGTCCCATGACAAAGCCCTGCCACGCTGTAGCCAGTGCTGCAACAGGCAGGCAGTGTGCCCTCCCAGTCTCCCTCCTCCGTAGAGGGAACTGCAGCACAGCCCCATGGGACACGACACTCCTGCACATCCTCCTCCAGCAAAGACATCTGAGGAGAGGTTGGGGGATCACAAAAGGCCATAAGAGACCCAGTGTCACCCAAGACCCTCCTCTCTGGAAGAAACTGCCCCCCCACCTGCCACATGCAGTGCCAGGAGCCACCCACACCCTCCCAGGGCCTGACCCAGCACGGTCCCCTGCCACGAACCATCCTACGACACCCTCTCCAGCTTCCCTCCCCCATCTCACCCTCCCACCAGAGCCTCCCTCATGAGGCCGTGCTCATGCCTCAGAGAGGAGCCATGCTTGTATTCACTCAGCTCCTGGGGGAAGACCTCATGTGAGCTGCTGTCACATCCCCCAGCTTGCCGGAGCCATTTTCCAAAGGCAGCCCCTTCTCCAGCTAAAGACCTGGGGAGACCCTCCAATGGCCTCGCTTGGCCCACGCTGTCCCCAAATCTGCCCCACGGGCTGTGGCTCTGCACCCTGAGCACTGAAGTCACAGCTGGGGCCAGCTGCAGCTCCTCTAAGGCTGGCTGGACAAGGCCATAACACAAGCAGCATCACCTTTAGGGCCACGTCCAGACATAGATGAAAATTGAGGCAGAGCAGCGATCTGATCTGACCACCAGAAAGCTGTTCCTCCCACAGCCCCTTCCCACAGTGACTGTGACTAACGGAGACATCCCTCTTGCACAGCATTTGTGCAGGAGAGCATCAGGGTGTGGAAAAGCTCAGCATAAAAGCACATGAGGAGGAGTTTATGCTGACATGTGAAATGAATGTATGCATTTGTTTCAGACCTACTAAAGCAAAAGGGGTTAATTTCTCCCCTAGGGCTGCAGCAGCAGAGCCAAGCTAGAAATGTTTGAGGTGGCATGAGCGAGCACTTGGGTGTCATCGTCTAATGGACGATAACATGGATGGATAACAGTGGATAAAGGAGTTGCCTGGGAGATGCCACGGGATAGCAAGGGCTGGACACTGACTTTTAGGGATTGGCAGCCAAGGACTGGAACAAACACAGACTTCACCCCAAATGTGATTCGGCTGCAAGTCTGAGCGAGGACCATTCATGTGACCGGGCAGCACGTGGGCTCCTGCAGAGACAGAGAGGAAGTCCTCAACCCTGAGGACCAGAGAGAGAATGAGCCACCCTGACGGGCATGGGTCACACCCCAGCATTTCAGCCGTAGTCCTTCCGACCCCACGAAGCACTGAGAAGACCACCTTGCATCGATCAAGCTGCACGCTGTCTGCTTGTCTGTGCTCGACGGGCTGGACGCAGGAGCAAGAGGAGAGCCAAAGCTGGGCCTTCAGCCACAAGAGCCATGGGAGTTGCTTTGCAAATCAACATATGCCGAGCACGTGGCATACAGGAGAGCGATCCCAGACCAAGCAGGGCCAACTACCCTAGAGAGCAGCAATACATGGCAGCAGGCAACCCTGCCTCCCGCTGCTTCAATCCCGCGGCCAACGCCAGCCGCCCATCACTCGGTCTGGGGCTCTGCCAGGTGCTTCCCAGACCGCAGATCCCAGACCCACCTGGAGAGTCACCGCACAGAGGGGCACGGCCTGGCGGGCACCCCAGCCCGCCCTGGGGACGGGGCGCGGGTACCCGGCTGTGCTCCCGGCGTGTGGGGCAGAGCCACGGCGGGACAGCGGCGGTCCGCGGCCTGCCCCGGGCGCCTCGCTGGGGGCAGGCGGGACGTGGTGGGCTCCGACGGGGACAGGGCCGAGCCCCGAGGGAGTGCCCGGGCCCGGGAGCGCCGGGGCCGACGCTCTGGGAGGACCCCTCACGGGGCCGGACGAGGCTGCGAGGCGCGGGGCTGCGAGGCCCTCCGCCACGGGGCCGGGGCCGGGACCTCCCCCAGACTGGCACCCCCTCAGGGCGGGACCGCCCTCAGCCCGGGATCGGGACCGGCGACGACACACTGACAAATCGCGACTCCGCTCGGACCGGGCCCCCTCAGCCCGGGGACGGGACGAGGACCACGGGGACCACCGGGACACCCGCGCCCCCCCCCCGCCGCCGCCACCGCCGTCGCCACCGCCGTCGCCGCCGCCCCGCGCCCACCTGCCTCCCGCGGGGAGCGGCGCATGTGGAGCGCACCACCGCGCCTCTGGGCGGGGGGGGGGCCGGCGGCCGGAGCGGGCATGTTTACACGGGGGCCGAGGGGGGAGGCATCGGCGCGGCCCCCCCGACCCCCCCGCCGCCGCGGCACGAATGGTCTCTTCCTCGCGCTCTATTTAATCCCCGCCGCTGCCGCACCGCCGGCTCCAGTCCGGAGAGCAGCGCCGCGCCCGGTGCTGCCGCCGCCGCCGCCTCCGCGCCGCGGCTCGGCTCGCCCCGGCCCCGCGGGCACCCGCCGCCACCATGTTGCCCACCGCCCTTGGCCTCCTGCTGCTCCTCGCCTGCTTCGGCGCCGCCCGGGGAAACCTCTCCCGCGACGGTGAGTGGCGGTAACCGGGGCCGGGCGAGACCCCCCGGCCATCGCTCAGCCCCTCGCGGCGGGGACAGGCGGGGCGCGCCCCTCCCTCCTGCGGCCGGGGGTACCGGCCGCGCGCGGGCCCCGTGGGGAGGGGGAGGACGAGGACCGGCGGGGGACCTGCCGCGCGCGAGCGACAGGTGCGGGCGCGGCGGGGCCGGGCTGCACCGTTATGTGGGTCAGGCGCGGCGGGGCCCGACAGGTGCCGCCCGCCCCGCCCCGCCGCCCCGCCCCGCCCCGGCCCTGCCTTCGGGGCCCGCCCGCGCCGCCGCCTCCGCCAGCCCGGGGCGGGTGCGGCTGCCGCGGCCCCGGGCGGCCGGCGGGGCTCAAGGTCACGGCGGCGCCGGTGCTGCCCGCTGCGTGTCCCGTGTCCCCGTCGTCCCCCCCCCCCAGTGCCGCGTACCGCCCGGGGCGGGGCCGGGGCGGCGGAAGGTTCCAGACAGGCCCCGGCGGGCGGCGGCGGAGCCCGGCCCCTCCCGGCGCTGCCCGCGGCGGGGCGGGTGGAGTCGCGGGGGGGCCCGGCGGATGGAGACTCCCCGGTGTCGTAGAGCTGCCCCCCCGGGAGGATGGCGGGGGGTCGGTGGTGACCCCCCCGGGGGGGGGGGGGGCAGACCCCCCTCTGGGCGGGGGATGGAGTCCCCGAGGGGGCGGCGGTGACCTCCCCGGGATGGGGCGGGTCCCCCCGGGCAGAGCAGGAGCCCTCGGTGGGAGCTGCCCTGTCGGAGTCCCCCCTCCCTGGGGCGGTGGGCTTGGGGAAGGGTCGGTCACTCCCCATCCCACCGGGATTCCACCGCTGCCGGGATGGCTGGTGGCATCCCAGCGCCTGGTCGCTCCTCGGTGTCTGTATGCGGGAGGCGCGGGGCTCGGCTGGAGCATCAGCCCTTGAGACAAAGGGTGTTTACCCGCCATACAGCACAGCGGCGGGCGGGCAGCGCGCCGCCGGGCGAGGCAGCTGGTAATGAAGTGCCGCAAAGCAAATGTAATTTTGGTAAGGGCTCATCAATGGCAGCACCTTGTTTTCCATAACCGTTCAACTGCAGAGTCCTCGCTGGATTGCCAGCACTCGCCGCTTAGGGCCTCTGATTCCTGTCGGGTTGCTGGCGGCTGTGTTTGTGATGTTGGGAGTCGCTGGTCGTGATAAAATTGCTGCTGTGTGTGGTTTTGGATGAGGAGCAGGTCATGGGGAGATGCAGCAGCTGTCTGGGGCATGGCCTCTACCCCCGGTCTGTGTGTTGTGTTTTGGGGGGTGTTGCGGAGGCTGGCAATGGGGGAGGGTCCAGTTGCCATCTGAGTCCCTGCCTGTGGCTTCATCAAAAGCAGGGAGGTAATCCGGTGTGAGTATGTGCCCCTGGGATCAAGGGTCCCAAGGGCTGTTGGGGCAGAGGGAGCATGGGACAGAGGGTATGAGGTGTGAATCTGGCAGCCCTCCTGCCTGCGGCTTGGGCTGCCCGTGCTGGAGTGAGGCGCAAGCCTCCCACCCGCCATCCCCAGCAGGTGCCTCCCCTGTGGCCTGTCCCTTTGCTGGAGGAGGTCGCTGTCACAGGCAGAGCTGTTCTGGGGGCTGGTGCGGGTTGGTGGCTGCGCTCCCATCCACGAATCCCAGGATTTATTCTGGTTACAGCCACGGTCCTCCCACAGGAGCCCAAAAGAGTCACTTGGGTGTGGGTGGTGCTCAGTCCCACGGTGCAGGGATGTCCTGGCATCCTGTGCGTGGTGATGCTCAGTGTGTGGGTCGGAGCCGGGCAGGAGGGGGTGGCTGAGCAGCCTGGCAAGTGCTCACATGAGGAGGGGTGGCCATGACCTGGAGTTGTGTGTAGGCCTAGGGCAGGATGCAGCCTGGATGATGACACTGCAAGATTTCCTCCAGGGTTGGCCTGCTGCTGTGGCCCAGCCCTGGCCATGAGCTGCCAGGCTCTCCGTTATCCAATGTGGCTAGACAAACAGACCCCCAAAAAGCCTTTGGGAGCAGAGGAGACTGATGGCTGGAAGATGCTTGAAAAGAAGGTTCTGGCATGTCTTTGTGGTTGGTGCCTTTCCCTCGTGCCCTCAGCCATCAGCTCCCTGTGTGGCTCTCTGGCTAGGAAAGTCCCTCCGCAGCACCCTTCCGAGGGCAGGGATGGAGTAGGTGTCTCCTCTTCTTGAAGAAACACTCCTCCAGCACTCTGGATTTCAAAGCTACAACTGTGGTGAGGCCCAGCAGAGCCCCTTGAAGCTTCCTGAGCGCTGGAAGCACTGGTGCTTCGCAATGGGGCCGTGCTTGTGCACTTGGCTGGTGTTGTGCTGCTGTCGGCAGATTTCTGAGTGTTTGGGCTGGTTGCGTGGTTGTCCTTGCTGTGAGGATTATTCCCCCCACGGAGTTATTCCACTCTAGAGTTGTGTAACCCTTTTGTTTGAACAGTGCCCTACTGTTGTCCCATGGAAAGCCACAACATGCCAAAAACAGACTTCTCAGGGCTGTTTTTCCCTGTGCTCAGTAGAAACTTCATCATGCTATGGCATCAGCATTGCAGGCTCTGAGCAACCCTCAGAGTGCAGCACAAGGAGCACCACCATCCTGTGGCAGCGAGGGGGGAGGCTGGGCAGCATCAGTGGCCCAGCAGGGAGCTGAGCTCAGGTCTTACATCCCGTTACCTCCCACTGTACCAGAGCTGCTCCACTCATCATGTATGTTTCTCTTGCTGGGAGAAGCCTCAGTGTCGAGGGTCTTAGAGCTGGGTCTGCCTGACCAGGTATAGATGCCACAGCAGGATGGCCAGGGCTGCTCTGTCTCCTCCTGTAGATGCTGAGGCTGGTTAGGTGGCTTATGCCCATGCATCTCCATTGGCTGAGGAGAGCCTGGAGACCATCCTCAGATGTCTGAAGCCAGGCAAGATGAGCTCCCTGCCTGGTGTTTACAGAGAGGCAGGTTCAGGAGGCTGTCCCCTTCTTGGAAGGTGGCTTCATCTTTCTGAAGCTGGTGGAGGTGTCTGCTCAGCCAGACCACATAGGAGGAGCTTTCTCTGTCTTGGGGAAATGCCCTGTGCTTCCAGCTGGTGTCCTTTATGTAAGGAGGACGTCCTGTAAGAAGACATCCATCCACTCTGCCCTGCCTTTGTAGGAACGGTGTCTAGTGGTAGGAGCATAGGGCTGGGAGAGATGTTTGGACTCCCACAGGGCTCTTACCATCTCTAGCCCTAGAGCAGATGATGGCTGCAGGTCCTGTAGTCCTGCTCCCTCAGGAGGAGCTTTGGAGACAAGTCAGCACTGGTCCTGAGCCAGATTGCAGGAGGCTGTGTGTGACATCCAGCCTGTAGCATCGGCCCCAAGCCCATGGCAGGGAGACCCTGCGGAGGGAGCCCTGGTGTGCAGAAGTGGGATGGTGGAAGCCCAGTAGTTGTCTGAAGCTAAGGTAATCCTTCAATTGCTGCTTACAGCAGTGTTTTTACCCAACTAATGTGTGCAAATGCCCTGTTCTCACATGTCATTAGGACTTGCCATATGCTACAAATCTCCTTCTGTGCCAGCACAAGCCCTTGGCACTAGAGTAGAGGAAGCAGTGACATCCCCAATGAGGTGGTGGTGTGCAGGCACGAGAAGAGGGAGTGCAGCCTATCTGTATCACTTGATAACTGGATGGCCTGATTTTGGATGACTGATCAGCTGCCTGGGGGAAGTGAGCTGTTCTTGCAGTGGTGATGCAGCTGGGATCAGCATGTCAGCCGGAGGAGAGTATCCCTCTGTGAGCGGCCGGGCAGACAGAGCCGGACAGGGAGTGTGAAAGCCACCACTCAGCTGTCTGGCACAATGCGTTAGGCTCAACAGGCAATGCTGGATTTTAAGACAATACATGGGATCAAGTGCTGCAGAGCTGCCCCACGGCATACCCAGACAGTGAGGGGATGTGCTGGCACTGCTGCTGTGTGACAGGAATTTTGCTACTGTCCCAATAATGCCTCAGGTTTTGGCGTGGTCTGTGATGCTGAGGCCCAGGTGTTTGCTGGGAGTGTAGCAGCTTGGTCTGCTGGCCAGAGGAGAAATCCCCAACAGACCAAGCATGAGTTGAGTGCCTCCCAAGTGTGGGTACCTTTCCTTCTCTGGAAGGAGATGGAGGGAAGCACCCTACTTGCCCAGGATTCCCTGCTTGTGAGGTCTCCTGTGTGCTAGACACTGTCACTTTTCCCTCTGCCTGACGTTCTCGCCTCACCAGGGGTGTTGGAATTGCCGGTGTAACTGGAGGCGTCTACATCTGGGTAGTCACCCTGGTGCTGGCACAGCCAGGCACCTAGCCAGATGGAGGAATCTGCATTAAAGCAAACATTCTTGTTTGTTTTCACTAGGTTGATTTTAACCTAGTTTTACCCCAACCCAGGGTGTTGCATGACCATTGAGGTCCTTGCAGGAGAGGAGCAGCATGAGGGAAGAGATGGTGCAGGATGTAAACATGCATCCAAGGTGCCTTTGCTGGTGGCAGTGCCAGTATGCTAGTCTTGGAGCTTGGTGGGCTCTGCATGTGTGCCACTGGGCTTGGTCACTTGGGTCCTGTGTGTTTGCTGCTGTGTCAAAGCCACTGCAGAGCATGGTCAGCTTGTGCAGATGCCTTCTGGGAAGTGCTTTGCTCCCTGTGCTGGCATTTGGCGTGTTTTGCCTGGTGCCCAGTCTTGCCTCCATCTGAACTGCTCTCCGGGCTCCTTTTACAGCCCAGGCAATAGCTTGGCCATCTGATGCTGTGTCTGCACAGATTGAACTGCCGCCTCATTGCTTGGCTCTTCAGTGACTCCATGGGACCTTGAAGGTGATGCCAGTGCTGTAACACCCACGTAGTCAGATGTATCTGATCCTCCTCCTCTGAATTACTGGGTCAGCTCAGCTTGAACCATCTGGTCCAGTTCTCTTCCCTCTGCTCTTGGCCAGGCACCTGCAGCCATGAAGCGATGCAGCAGCAGAGCCTTCATCACACAGTGACGGTGAGGTGTAAATGATCTCCCTGGTGACCCAACTTATCTGTCCACCTGCGAGAGCAGGTGGGGGACAAGGCTCTCCATCCTACTCTGAAAAAGCTCCTGCTTTCACCCATGGCTGTCTCAGCACTGGGCTGGGCTGTGCAGTGGCTGTGGCAGAGGGAGGGCTGTGCTGGCTGGGGGGAAAGGAGAGGAGCCAGGCAGGACACAGTACTGCTGTGTTGTGTTTGGGCAGCCCTGATGCCAGAAGCACTAACCCAGACGAGGCTACCTAAAACAAGCAGTCAATAGCAGCAGAGGGAGGTGGAGAAGCTGAGATGCGAGATGAGGGCTGGGCAGGAATGTGCTTAACCATTCCAGTCACCTGCCTGGCGTCACGCTCTGCCTCCACTGTAATGCAGGCTGAGGGCACAGGGACCAGTGTGCGCACGGGCAGGCATTGGACTCTGCAGCTCCCACCGCTCGGGGATTGCGGAGGCTCCCTGGTGTCACAGGGACATGCTGGAGGGCAGCAGTGCTTGCCGCGGAGCCAGACGGCAGATATTTCCAGGTGACCCTGGAGTTTGCCTGTGGCTGTGGAGCAGCAGAGCTGCGAGCTTCCCCTTATTGCTGCAGGGTCCTGCTCAAGGGGACCTGCCCCTTCCGCAGGTGATGCTCCAGGCAGCGTTCCATCTACAAATTCTGTTCCTCACCTTACAACGCTTCAGATGGCGTATTTACTGGCAAGCTCAATGTGGAGCATTAGCTTTCCAGACCACTGCTTTTGCTGCTGCTTTTAGGCCATCGTTTCCAGGAAAAGCAAGTTCTGACACTTCTGGTCTGAGTGGCCAGTGGTGCAGAGAGCAGCAGGCTTCCTGGGCCACCTGCTGTGTGGATGTTGCACAGGAGCCTGGTTCACTTTCTCAGTCTGGAGACAAGCACAGGGCTGACCGTGCCAGAAGACAGGACTTGTTGGGACCCCGTTGCCCCATGCACCCTGGGGACTTGTTTTCCAGAGGTGGCATGTGTTTGGTCGTGTCCAGCGTGCCAGCGCTGTGCCCAGGGCAGCAACTCCTCATGCTCCTTTCTGCTGCCATCAGACTTGCATTCTGCTCTCCTCCCAGTCTGACATGTAGAAGCTGTGGGGCGATGGGCCCAGTGGTGCAGTGTGCTGCTGACAGTGCTCCTGCCTTGGCTGTGTGCTGCAGGGCTCTGCTCTTAGCTTGTCTTTAAACAGCTTCACCGTGAGCAGATGAATGCAGTAACAGGTCAGCATTGTGGCACTTTCCTGGGGGGCTCTGTTTTGCCTCTCCACATCTCACCAGCTTTGGTTTCTGGCTTTTTTTTGTCTCCCTGTGTTGCTGGGGACTTCATCTCCAAAAGGGACAGACCATGCAACAGCAGAGATGACCTGGTGGGCCACAGCCGAAGCTGAGAGCGCTCCGTTCTCCCTGGGCATCCATTGGGATGTGTGGACTCCCTGCTGCAGCTGGGCACAACAGAGTATCCACTGCAGTCACCTGAAAGACCAGTGGGATTGAACCTGTATTTTAATCTTTTGAAGTTACTCTTCCCTCCTCTCTTTCTGGGAAGTCAGGAGGAGGTGTCAGTGTGGTGCCCATCAGCAGGCATGCTGTCCCCTAGGAGGGGACCAGAGCTGCCAGGGTTTCCCCACTTATTTCTTTTATAAATATCCTCTTACACAACCTTGTGTGTTTAATCCTTGGACAGTTGGGAGTGACAATTTCTCATGCCAGCTTGGACAGAGCTCTGCTGCAAGTGTTTAGATGCCTGCAAAGCAACAAGCAATGTACCAGGGCATCCAAAGCAACCATTTCTGAGACACCTCGCTGGGCAGGCGGGAGATCCTTAAAACAGAACTGTCAAAGCAAAGAGCTTGTTCCCTTGGCAACAGTCATGTTGGAGATTGGCCTTAGGGTAGGAGCTAAAAAACATGCTCAAAAAAGTAGTTATCAGCTGTTTGCTGTCAAACTGGAGGAGGGCCCTGGGAGAAGGGTCACCCTGCCTGGCTCTGCTCGCCGCTGCCCTGCACCGGAGGGACGCCTGAGACAGGAGGGTACCAGTGAGCTTGCTGCTCATTCGCAAGGCAATTAGTCCCCTTTTGGAGGGGCCCAGGAAAGCTCCGTGACACTGGGGATGGCTGTCACGGTGCTTCTATGATTTGTGGTGGCCCGGAACAGGGCTTTTCCCCCTCATCTGTGTCCTGCCTCCTCCAAGGACTTGCCTGTACTCTGCAGGCTTGCGTGCGGCGTGTGCCTGAGCTGGGGTCTCGGCTCTCCCTGGGCAGGCTGCGGCTTTGGGCTTTGGCCGGTGACTTGCAGGTCGGGGTGGCAACAGATCCTCTCAGCCAGGGGATCGCCGATGGCCTCAGAAGGAGGCAGTCACCGTGCCTGGCGCTGGGATTCCCTGACGATGCCACTGCCTTTTGCTGAGCTAATTGGCCACCAGACCGGTGTGAATGTGCAAACACGACTGAGCAGAGCCGCCAGCGGCGGCCTGCGTTTGTGCAGCTGCCAAAGCTGCAGGCAGGAGCTGCTGCTGCCATCTGAGGGGTTCCCCAGCTCCCTCGTCCCCCGACCAGCCTCCTCCTGTCCCAGCCCTCTGCAGGGGCTCATCCGGCCCTGGGGCAACTGGAAGAGCAGTTGATGTCTGGGGGGGTCTGTTGATGTCTGATGGCTGTGTGCTTTGAGAGGGCAGAAAGCAGAGTCCTGCTGGTCCCAGCGGAGAGTCTGCTTCCCAGCTCTGCTCTGATGTGTGGTGGCAGAGGAAGGCGCATGGCGAGGACGTAGCCGAAGGCATGCAGGAGAGGCTCTGTCAGTTTGCTCTAAAAGCAGCTAGCCAGGGCTGGAGGAAGAGGGCATCCTGTGATCTGAGAGCCTCCGCTGCACTTGCAACCAGCCTCTCTCTTCAGCTGCTTCTTTTTCGTGGCTGCTCTTGGCTGCTGATTGATTGCTAATTGCTGGCCATGTTTCAATTGCTTAACCCTGGTCAGGTGTCACAGGCAGCTGTCAGTTTTCACCGTATCCTCGGGCAGGGTCTGTCAGGGAGGTGACCGCATCCCCATACCCTGGGGGAGGGACGCAGCTCTGCAATTTGCCAGCCATGCCCCTTGGACCAGGACCCTGCTGCTCTCGCCTGCAGAGGGCTTGGGGCTGCTGGAGAGCATTGATGGGGTCCTGGAGGCTGTGACCAAAGTCTCTAGTGTGGTCTTGGGAGAACCCCAGCAAAGGCCCAGGGTTCAGAGCAGGCTGTGATGAGGAGCTGTGTCCTGTGATGAGCAGCTTTGCCCTTTCCCCAGAGAACGTTCACGTACATGTCTGCTTGCAGAGAAACAATACAGAACTTGGTGTTTAGGCTGGGGAGTCGGGGTTTTTCATGTGGACTGCACTTGAAGGCATGAAGCCCCTGTTCTTAGCTGACCGCTTCACTTGTGAGGAGCAAGTTCCTGTCATGTTGGAAGCTTGGATGGCAGGTCCCCTTGTTGCTCCCCCCATTAACCTGTGGATCTCGCACCCCACATCATAAGCCCCCAAAGCAGAGGGCTTAGCTGTTGCAGAGCCAACTGTTGAAGAGTGGCATGTCAGAGCATCCTTATCTACAGGAGATCTGGAGTTTGGAGCAGGTTCTTAGGGTTTGTATGTTTTCCACTTCTAGTGAGCATTTGTGTTAATGTGACAGTCTTTTGTCACCCTGAGGTCAAATCCTTTGCTTTGTGGGAAGGATGGGTCAGATAGGCTGGAGGTACAAGGGTGGGAGTTGGTGGAGGGGCCAGAGGGAGGTTTTAGCACCAGAGGGTGCAAATAAGGATCCTGGATGGATTTGTCCCTGTGAGGGTGAGGAAAACCTGGGAAAATTCCCGAAGTGCCTGGATGCTACAGCCTCTGTGGCCTTGCTATGCTGTGGAGAATCACCTGCCCAGCCTGAGAGTGGGATACCCCTGCTTGCTGGGAGAGCAGCTGGGTGATGGCACACTGGGATGTCCCCATTTCTAGTCCTCTCCCAGATCGGCCTGGCTTCTTGCATCCCTCCCACCACCACCTTTTGATCCGAGTCTGCTTTGGCCTGCAGCCTGGCCCTCCATCTGCTCCCTTCACCTCCTGCTGCCCATATCCTCCTCTGCCTTGCTTTTGCTTGTCTGGTGCAGAGCTGTCCCGTCTTGCTAGCTGCCTCTTGGTGACAGCGCTTGGTAAAGTCTTGCAGCCATGAGAGATGTCTAAATGGTGTGGGACTGGAAAAGGAGCCGGCCCTGGAGGTGTTGCAGGAGGGCCCCTTGCCCTGTACCTCCCAGAGGGATGCGTCTTCTGTCTGAGGGCTGGAGTGTGCCAACAAGGCTGGCTTCCACAGGCGAGCATGCAGGGAAGAGGAGCATGGGGTGGCACTGAGCAGATGCACTGAAACAAGAGCAGGTTTCCCCTCTAACAAAATCTGGAGCAAGTCAGCTGCCGGTGAGGAGGAGCCTGGAAGTTGGGCTCTGGGTATCCCAGACTGTGGATTCACATGCTGCTCAAATCAGCTTGCAAGCAAGCTTGCACAGCAGATGTCTGAGCCCGCTTGGCCGGGTTTGCAATCCACTGAGTTCAAAACTGCCACCTTGGCTGGGCTGCTCCAGTGTCACTGCACGGGAAGGATGCCTGAGGCTGGAAATGGAGCTTTGCAGTTCATGGCTGCTGAGTGAATTATTAAAATACAGTCCTCGGAGAGGAGATAACTTGCCTTAGAAAATGTCTGTGTCAACAGAGATAAATTGGATCTTTATGATGATGAAACTAGACTAAATAGAAGAGAATGAGGAAAATGACAAGTGTTGTGTTTTGGGCCACGGCTGTGGACTGGAGGTGTTTCAGGGATCTGAGCAGTGGGTGTTTTCCTCTGGGGCTGCTTCTGCCCCAACAAAAGCTTTTGCAGCCTGGAGGCAGGCTCAAAACGGGCATGGATGTGCTTGGCAGAGGCTGGGAGAGGGTCCTCGCGGCTCCGGCTTGTGGTTGCCGCTGGAAGTGCCTCCAGCTTTTGGCAGGCCTGAGCAAATGCTCTGCCCTGCGGAGGTTGGTGTGGGCAGCAGGATGTCGTCCTGACGCACTGTGAAGTCTGCTGGGCTGCAGTGCTCTTCCCAGGCATTGCTCACTGCTTCCCTGAGGATGCTCCAGGTGAAACGGCTCCTGGAAGGCAGAAGGCTTGCCATGGCATCTTGTGGCAAAAGCCCCCAGAGATGCAGTGCTGCAGAGGATTTGGTGTGTCTGTGCATGGGAGTGTCCTGGGGCTGGAAGCAGCAGAGCTGCAGACCTTTGAGAAGTGTCTGTGCTGGAAGGGGTTGTGTGTGGCGGCAGGTCCTGCTGCTGGGCTCAGGGAGCTGGGAGAGATGTGTACATGGTTTTTTCTCTCATAGATATGGATCCAGCCCCCCCTGCAAAAGTGCACAGGTATAATTAATGAAATACTGATTTTCCTAGTGTGGTGCTTCTCTGATTTCATTGCACTGACTGGCATGTGAAACAAACACAGGCATCAGCTCTTGGCCAAAAACAAGGGGCCTGGCGAAGCCTTTGCTGTGGTGTTTTGTGGGGTGCCTGAGGTTGCTCTGCCTGTCCCAGGGTCCAAGGTAGTAACTGAGCCTTCCCTGTCCCTGCCTGCAGTGGGTCTGGCCTCCTCCAGGAGGGTCCTGTGGAGGGAGAGCTGGGTCCTCTGCCTGCCAGGAGACCTCACTGTTGGCTTGCCATCTGCAAAATAATTTTTCACCCTATTGCAGGATGATGGCGGGGCCTGAGGTGGCTAGTGAGGCTTGGATGGCCCCTGGGAGCTAGAAGGTGTAGATCTGAGGGATCTGCTTCCCTCTCCTGGAGAGGAAAGCTGTGAGCACAGGAGGGCTGTGGAGGCAGCGGGGGTCCTGGGGTGGCTGCACCTGCCTGAGCCCAGCACCATGCAGGGAAGGCTGGATTCAAATACTGCATGCTTCTCCTGCCTTGCCTCATCCCTGCAGAGCAATGCTGGGATCCCTGGGGCTGTGCACGCACCTCCTTTGCCCCGATGTGAGAGCAGAAGCCATCCTCCGGTGCAGGCTGGTGCCAAGCCCTGCCAGCGTGCTGGGACTCGGGCTGCACAGCCCCTCAGACCGTAGCGGCGGGGCAGTGCCAGGGGCTGCTCTGGCCATCATGCGGTGTCGCAGAGGGAGGGTGAGGGGACTGTGCCAGCCCAGGCTGTCAGGTGGCAGTGGCTCCGTGCTGGCAGCAGTTGCTGGCACAGCGTGGGCGGATGCTTCCCTAAGTGTCCAGCACCTGTCTGTGCCCTCGCGGGGGCTGTTTTAACTGGTGTGCCAGGAAGACCTGAAAGCTTTCACTGCAGCCAGCTTTCCAGAGCATCCTTGCTCTGCTCCTCCATGTGCCTCTGAGCCCCCGGGATACTGCCCAGGGCCCCCCGGGGGACTGGGACTCCTGTGTGACGGGTGCCTGCTTTCTCATAGCAGCACCCTTTGCAATGCTGTTGAAGAGCCATTGCAGTGTGAGCAGCGCGGCCTAAGTTGCCATTCATCTTCCTTGGGAACCCCCAGGATCTAACCGGGAGGATGCATTGGGCTGTGCCAGGCTGGAGCTGCTGGATCTGGGACCAGTCACGTTGCATGATGCATCTTCCTTCTCAGTGTGCCGCTGTCCTCAGCTGTGGGATGGCAGCTTTGCCCCTTGTGCGCCCTGCTTGTGCTGCCAGAGGGGGTCTTGCCTGCGAGGGTGGCAGCGAGGCTGCGGAGGGATGGGGACCCCATAGGCCATGCTTTGTTCCTTGCAGGTCACGGCAGGAGCGCGAGGTGGTGAAGCTCCCTGTGGTGGGACTCGCTGCTCCTGGGGTCCTGCCGCCCACTCCTTTCCTGGCCCCACAGCAGGTCCCGGTGGCAGCTCTGCCCCTATTCTGTCAAGGGCCAGCAGGTTACAGCCGTGGCGGTTTTTAATTAAATCAAGCCGCACTGGCGCAGTGGCCCAGCCGTGCCCATCTGTTCCTCCAAGCTGTTGGGCGCATGGCGCGGAGGCGAGCTGAGTATCTAGGTCGTGCCGGAGGGTGCAGTGCGGCGGGCCGGAGGGGCTCTGCCCCCCACCCTGCACAAGCCGCTAGCACATGCCCGTGGGCAGGAGAGCCGGACGCGGCTCTGCAGCTCTCGCAGAAGCATGGTCTCCGGTGGTCCCAGCTGTACAGCTGTGAGCCAGGGAGCAAGAAGAGAGGTTGTCAACATGGCCAAGCCAGATCTTCGGTGGGTCTGTGTGGTGCCCTGTGTGTCACCCGGTGTGGGGGTGCAGGTGGCATCACCTGGCCCCTGCCCCGGGGGAAAGACAACCTGCTCTGTTTAACCTCTCTCCACACTAATACCTTAATGAGGCCAGTGCTGTGGCAGGTGATGGTAATTGTATTAATTAAGAGATTGAGTCTGTTCTCTGTGAGTTTTAGACCCTGTTCTCAATTCCATGCAAGTTGGAGTGTTTTGAGTTTGGACAACAGTGGCTTGCAACAACCTAATCCCCTAATTAATGGTAGTAGCAGGGCAAAGGCATCAGTAACAGAATTAAAACAAGCTGACAGACAGATCTCCCCAGTCGGGAGGAGTGGACAGAGAGCCGTGGCTGAGCTGCAGACCCCAGTATGTGATGTGGCAGAGACCTGTCCCCCACAGTGGAGGGGGGGTCCCGCTTGCCTGGTGTCATCCCCAGCACTGGGGGTCCTGGTGCTCCTTGCCGGTGTTCCTGCTGTGCCCAGGCCTTGAGTGAGCTGGAGATGTATCAGGGCAGAGCCTGGGTTGTGATCAGCAGTTGGGAACAGGCTGTGGGCACTCTGGCTGGCTGGCATGTGGGGAAGGTTTTATCACCACCTGTAAATATCTGCAGGGAAGGAGATGTGAACCAGAGGCTCTTCAGCTGACCAGGCAGGAGTGTAGCAATGGCCGAGGGCTGGCTGTCAAACGCAGGCAGGTGGAGAGGAGCAAAACTTCCAATAGCAAGCATGAAACATTAGCATTAGTGATGGGAATTTTCCTGGGGCTGGAGAGAGAGTCTTTACCCTGGGAATATTTTTAATCTGAATGTGATGCATCTCTGGTAATCATGGCTGCTGGGAGTGGGCAGGGAGGGATTCATGCACTTTCCAGCCTGGGCTTTCTTGGAGTTTAACACGAGCCAAGCAGTCCCTGGGAAGCCTGGCAGCATTGTCCTCCTGCCCTCCTCCAAAACCTCTTCACTCCTGCCTGCTCCCTGCGATAGCTTTGGGGAATTTGCAATGTGAGCAAAAGAAAATATTTCCCTTCACTGTTCTGAGTGGAAAATGGGGAAATTCAGCTGAAGCTGCTCCCACCCCTCTCCTTCCAATAACTGGCACTTCTCCCAGGCAGTGAATATCATGCAGGAAAACAAACATGAAATTAGGACTGCACTGCTGGCTATGTGGGCACACAGGCAGGATCACCCAAGGCTTGGGGGTCCTGAGGCTGAGTACCTGCCTAAACATAACTTGAGCTGAGGCAGAAGATGACAGTTTGTGAAGCCCCGTGTCCAGCACATGAGCAAAGTGCAAACAGCAGCAGCATCTGTGTTCCTCCCTCTTGTCCATGTGGCTGCCTGTGGGCCCAGCTGGGAGAGGAGGGTGTGCAGCCCCCAGGCTGGGAGAGCCAGCGTTCCCCTTCTCCCTGTGCAGGTCAGCTCACTGGCACATCAGCTTTCCCAAAATAGCTGTCCTTGGGGCAGGCGGTGGGGGGGGGGGGGGGGGGGGTGTTTATCTGATCCTGTTGCTGCTCTTCTCTGCCCTTGGGCTGCTTGGCAGAGTGGAGCCCTCTGAGGAGCCTGAAGGAAGTGAAGGACAATGTCTTAGCTGAGGAAACGCAGTCTGGGAAGGGACGTGCATAGCCCAGGAGCAGCGTGAGCAAGAAAAAAATCCCCTTAAGGAATGACATGGAGAGCAGGCCACTGACTGCACCCCACAGGCCATGCTTAGTGGACCATGGATGCTTTTGCTGGAGGCAGGGGTGGAGATGGCCAGTGGAGCATCCCATTGCATGGGATGCTTGGCACAGAGGCACCACGGGTGTGAGCTCCGGATTGCTATGACTGCCAAGGTGGTAGAGCAGAGCTTGCTGCCTCCCCAGGTGCCTGTTCTGGTGCCAGGATCTCCTGCTGCCTCCTGGCGTACCCCTGCTCCTGCCTGGATCTGCTCATGCCTGGTAGGCACCAGCTGCCTGTATCTTCCAGCAGCCCCAGGGGCTGTGCTTAGAGCCAGGCCTGACACTGATATCTGTGCAGGTTGGCATGGAGCCTACTGCCTGGGGACAGTAGCAGCCCGGGAGCAGCCATCCCAGCAGGTGCTGCAGGGTGGCAGGATGTGTCCAGCCTTCTGTCCTTGCTTCTGCAGCTGTGACAGGGCCATTCCATGCTGGGGAATGGGATCGCAGTGGGAAACCCGGGCTGATACATGCCCATGGGCAGGTCCCTGTTGTCCCCAGGGTGCACAGGACAGCTCTGCTCCAAGCATGCTGCCTGTGCAATAGAAGCCCTGGAGAGGGACACTCACCCATGAGCACATGTGTGCGTGCACATCTGTGCTCAAGGGGCTGTACAGATGCTCCCAGATATACACATGTGCACACTGGCATACACTCACACTGACAGTCTCCCTGGATCCAGCCAGACCTCTGGCAACATCTGCTCCTCTTCCCCATGCCCCCCTCCGTGCTGCCACTGAGAGCAGCTGACCCGGGGTGACCTAGTCCCCCTACTCCAGTCTGTGTAGCCTGGCCATCCAGGGATTGGGGTCAGCTGGAAAAAAGGTTGTCCCAAGCAAGCTGTGTTCAGCCCAGCACTGGAGCCCTACTTGTCCCAGGGGTTTTGGGGACACTGCTGTGTTCCTCCCTCCCTTTGCTTGGTTGCTCAGTGATGCTCACGCACACCTGGGGAGAGGTGATGCCCAGGGCCCCTGCTAACCTCTCCTGTCTGTGTCCAGAGAGCCAGCCCACGACGTCAGATGAGACTGTGGTGGCCGGTGGTACAGTGGTGCTCAAGTGCCAGGTGGAGGATCCTGATGACTCCTCGCTGCAGTGGTCCAATCCTGCCCAGCAGACCCTCTACTTTGGGGAGAAACGAGGTACATGTGCACGAACTGGGGATGGGAGAGGGCTGCCTGGGGAGAGGAGCCAGCTCCAGGACCAGAGCGATGGTGAGGCAGAGGGAGAGTGGACCAGGGCCGGTGGTGCCCCAGAGGGTGATGTTCCCTCCTGCTCCCCACCTACAATGATGCCACCAGGCACAATATGAGCTAGCAGAGGGGTGTGGTGATACTGAACCAGTCACTCACCCTACTGTCCCTTTTCCCCCAGCCCTGCGAGATAACAGGATCCAGCTGGAGAGGTCCACACCTAACGAGCTGACCATCAGCATCAGTGATGTGGTGCTGTCGGACGAGGGGGAATACACCTGCTCCATCTTCACCATGCCTGTGCGGACTGCGAAGGCCCTGGTCACTGTGCTGGGTAAGCCACTGGTGGCAGCCCCCACACCTGCTCCCAATCTCCTGCCAGCTACTGCCCTGCCTGCAAGATGCTGTCCATACAGCTGTTCATCTCTGCTACTCCTGTATACCTACCTACCTGTTAACTCATCCTTGCAATGTTTATTGACATGTCTCTGCATGTGCATCCGTCTCTGGGTGGCAGCATACACACAGCTAATAGGCTGTTGTATTTCTTGCCTCTTCTGCCAGGAATCCCCCAGAAACCCCAAATCTTCGGCCATGAGCAGCCCATTGATGAGGAGAAGATAGCCCGGCTGACCTGCCGGTCCTCTGGCAGCAAGCCCGCAGCCCAGCTCCGGTGGAAGAAGGGCAACAAGGAGCTGATGGGTGGGTGCCCAAGTAGTGGGGCTTTGCCCCAAGGGACTGAGGTGGCTGGGGAACACCATGGAGGCAGGTGGGACACCAGGGGTTGCAGATTTGCCCAGTGCTTGACCACACTGGCATCCTATGCTACTGCCAACAGAGGGATGGGGTCAGGATGTCTCTTACTCAACATGCATGTCAGCCTCATGCCTCTGCTGGGGTACTGTGTTCATCAGCTCTAACAGTCCGCTATCCCCACAGACGAGGGTACCGAGGTGGTGGAGGACCCCAACGGAAAGACCTTCACCGTGAGCAGTCGGGTGGAGTTCCGCGTCACCAAGGAGGATAACGAAGCTGAGGTGACCTGCACCGTGGACCATGAGTCCCTGCAGAACTCCGAGAGGTCAACCACACAGAAGCTGCAGGTCCACTGTACGTGGTGCATGGGGATGAAGGGACAGGGCCTCCTGGGGAAGGGGACAGGGCTGTGGAGAAGTGGGAGAGATGGAGGAGGCCTCAGTATTACCACAGTTCAGCAGACATCACACACGTTGCCCTACACTTATATGTACATACAGCCATTACACATACATGCATACAAGCTCATCAACCTGCATGCACAGCGGTCACATGTAGGGGAACTGTGCAGTGACACTTCCCCTGCACATGCCCACCCTTGGTTTCCCCTGCCTGTCCCCATCTCCCTGAGACTTGTCTGTGCCATCCCCTGCTACCTGCCTGCGCCATTTCCCATGTCCTGCCTGTTCCCATTCCCCTTGTCTTGAGTGTCCCCTGTGATCACAGGGTGAGGGATGTGGGAACTGCACTGTGCACCCCCAGAGTGCTGACCCCCACGACTGTGCAACCTACCACCCACAGGTGCACTTACACTGCACCCTTGCAGATGCAGAGCTGAGGCCGAGGCAGGGTGCAGGGGCAGGGTTTTGGGGTACCAGCAGGCCCCTGCACAGTGTTGGGCAGGGACAGGCAGTCACCCAACTGTGCCTTTCCTCCTTTTTCAGACAAGCCGACAGCAAAGATCGAGCCGCATCCCCAGTACCCGCGGGAAGGCGAGAAGCTCCAGCTGCAGTGCGACGGGCAGGGCAACCCCATGTAAGGCCCCCTTTTCAGCCCCACAGGCCCTGGCCAACTCCTCCTCCCACTGCCAGGCTCCCAAAACCACCACTTAGCTCTCCCCAGAGCTTGGGCAGGCATTGCAGGTAGCACTGTATGGGCTCAGGGCCAGGCACTGGCCTTGCATTGATGCTCCAGGTAGGGGCAGGCACCCCCACGGAGAACAGGCAAAGCCTCTGTTTTCTCCCTCGAGCAGCAGATCCATCTTGGCTCATCTCTAAATGGGGTATTCCCCTCCTGTTTAAATACTTTAACGCCTTCGTTGCCCCCTCCACTGCCCAGCCAGGGACTCCACTTTGACCCAGCCCACCCAGGGTGCTGGGAAGAATGGCGGTGCCTCACCACTATCCCACTCTGCAGCCCCCAGGAGTTCCTGTGGGAGAAGGAGGGCAGCGATGCGCCCCTGCAGCTGAGCTCTGACAGCGTCCTCATCTTCCCCTTCCTCAACAAGAGCGACAGCGGCACCTACGTCTGCACAGCCACCAGCTCCATGGGCAGTGTCGTGGCCAAGTACAACCTCGACGTCAGTGGTAAGCGGGACCGCAGGACACCTGGCATCACCCAGTTTCTCCTGGCAGCTGCTGGTTGGCACAGCCGCTTCCGTCGCAGCTGCATCTGCCTGTGATGTGAAGGGGTGCACGGATCCAGGGAGGGCTATGGTCAGAGCGGGGCTTTGTGGCGCAGGGTGGGTGCATGCATGCAGCTGGGTCTTGGTGCACTTGCTGGCAGAGCACTGCATCTCCAGCTCCTCTGGCCACATCCAGCCCCTGCATCCTTCCCTGCACTGTGCAGGGCCACTGCCTGGGGCCGAGAAGGGCAGAGAGCAGTTTGGGGGGTGTTGGGGTAGGGACACCGCACGGCCCAGGCTGAGCTCAGTCCCTGTTGCCTCTGATGGGGAGTGGGGGTGTGATGGGGGAGCTGCAGGGGCTGCAGGCAGGACTCTGCTGGAGTCTCTGGGACAGGAGGAGAGACCAGTGCTCCTGAGCCTGTCAGAGGCAGGAAGCCTCTGCATACTGCCACCACAAGCCAAAGAGGATTTCCAGACAGCGCTGACCATTTCAAACCGTGAGGTGCCCTGGCAGCCCTGTCCCAAGCTTCTGGAGATGGGCCTCATGGCTTGCCCTGAGCTACTGGAGCTAGAGGCTTGCATTGCATCCCACGTCCCCAGAGTGTATCACCACTCGACACCCATCCTTGCGTGGGAAGGGGCAGCACCTGCCACCTCCCCACACGGTGCTGTCCCCTCACCACCACCCCCACCCTGGCTGTGCTCTGCTGCCATGTTTGCTGTCGTTGTGCCCTGCTATGTCCAAGCACCGTGTGTCACACGTGGAGCAGAGCTGTACGCTGCGCAGGGCTGCAAGCGCTTCTCCAGCCCATCCCCGGCTGGTGGCAGTGCTGCCCTGGTTCCTGTGCTCAGCACCCAGGCCCTTGCCCAGCAGCTTTCCCATGTTGGTAGGAGCCTGTTTCCCTGAGTTTTTGGCCTTGGATTTGGGGTTATCCTCCTCTTCTGCCAAATCTCTTGCTATCTCGCTCCTCTCTACCAGCCTTGGACTTTCCATCTTCCAGCACTCCTACATGTTCCAGCTCTTCCCTTTCCCATCCCCTTTCCCTCCCCTCCTGTTTTGAGCACTCTTGGCGTCCTTCCCTTCCAATAAGGCTGTGGGTAGAGGGAGCACATGGCAGCAGTGTGCATCTTGGGCACCCTGTCTCCCTGAGTCCCTTTCCTCTGCCTGCCCAGGATGAGCCCCTAAATGCCTAAGCCTGTGCAGTTGTTCCTTCATCACCCCTTGCGTCCTGCCCCCGTCCCCCTCGCTGCGGGGTCTGCCCAGGGAGCTGATTCCTGAGCCTGGCTGTGAGAACCCAGCAGCACCCAGAGCCCTCCGCATCTATCCAGGAGCACAGCAGCCCCTGGGGTGCTCAGCACCCATCCACTGGCTCACAGCAGCATCCAGAGTGCTTGACACTGTCTACGAGCACACAGCAGCCAGAACACCAGTGTCCCCCACCTGCTTGGTGTCACAGCTCCTGGCAGAGGAGCTCCACACCTAGGGTCCGTTCCCCTTGTCAAATCCCACCTCTTTTTGCCCAGAGCCACTCGGGTCTCGGGCATCATCACTGGAGCAGCCACCTTGCCCAGCTGAGCCCTCAAGCCTGCCTGCCACAGTGGCCACCTTGCTCAGTAGCAAGGGAGAGCAGAGGTGGAGCGATCCCTGAGGGTGTGCATAGAAAAGTGTAGGTGGCATCTCATGGTGGGTGACGCTTTACAGCCACCGCAGTCCTAGGGCTCTGAGGCAGGAGGGTCCCAGTGGGGTCTCTCATGGAGGAAGGTGTGACTGGGCGTGCTGGCAGGGTAGGAGATGGGGGAAGATGTTCACAGCAGTGTGTCCCAGAGGACAGTTGCAGGAGAAGAGGAGCAGGACCCATGGCCAAGAAAGGGGTTGTGTAAGGAGCTGCTGAGAAGAATGGGTCCCATCAGGCTGGGGAGAGCCAGGGTCCTCTCCAATGAGCTGTGTCACCCCTCACTGGTACCTCCCAGGGTTGATTCGTGTCCCTGTGTTTTTGTTGTCCTCCCCAGATCTTTCCCAGCTCCCCACCCCACATGTTCACTCCACTCCAGCCCCTCCGCCAGGCCCTTCCCAGCCCATCTCTCATGCTTCCATGGCCACCGCTTCATCCTTCACTCCAGCTCCCATCCAAGGTACCGTAAGCTCCTTTTCTCTCTCTTTACGGACCCGCTGCTCGCCAGCTCAGCGGGAGAAGCTCCACAGGAAGATGGTGGCCCAGCCCTGGACCCAGGGACACCCTTGCCACGTCCCAGGCACCCAACCAGGCGTCCAGTCCCTGTGCAGCTGCTTGTTGGCGTGTGTGGACTCTGCAGCCACCATCTCAGCACTTTGAGGTGGTGATATGCAACAGAAAGAGCCAAGGCCCCAGAGCCTGGGCTGCGTAATGCTCCTTCCAGCTCTTCCTGGCAGGTTGTGGAAGCAGCTGCCTGTGAGCTGCAACCTGTGCCTTGTATCTGTGTGAGATGTTGTCCCTTTGTCCTGTTGCCTCCTCTGTTGTCTTTCCCACCCTGTCCCATCTGAATGCCCCCTTTGAATGTTTCTGTGGCTGTGTCCCCTCCAAGCTGACAGGGCACAATGAGAGTGGAATTGGAAGGAGGATTTGTCCCTGTGTACCAGGGCTAATGCAGGATCCCAGCGCAGACTGTGCTACAAGATGCAGCTGACTTGGGACTGGCCTTGGGGTCCCGCCTTGGGATGCACTGTGTGGCCATGCCAGCCTGCATATCACCTTCCTGCTGGCACGGCACAGGGGAAGAGTGAACCAAGCCTGGCTCCGCAGTGTACTCAGCCTCCCCTTTTGGGGCAAAAATCTCACGGTGAAGGATGGGGTGGTGGGATCGTGGCCATGCCTGAAGGCAGAGGTACTACAGGCTGCACAGAGCATGTTGCTGGTGCTGCTCTCTGGGGCGCATCACAGGCAGCTGGGCACGGGGATGGGTTTGCCTATTGCAGCTCTTCTTGGCTGCCTTCTCATCCAGGGCTCCCAGCACAGCCATCGGGGCTCCTCTTGGCTCACTCCCTGCAGGAGCCTGTACCAGTGGCCATTGCTTCTCTTCCTTGCTTCCCCCGCTGCCTTCCCTTTTCTTACTCCCACCTTGACAGCTTTCGTCTGCAGCAAGATCAAGCTGATGGCATTGAGCCGAGCAGGATTGGGCCCTCCAAGGTGACCGCTTGCAGCCCTGAGTGGTCCGTGGGACAAGCAGCAGCAGCAGCCTCTGCTGCTCAGCAGGGTGTGCAGCATACCTTCTCTCTGTTTTCTCTCCCTTTGCCATCTGGGCAGATGCCAGCCCGGTGCCCTCAACCTCCAGCACGTACCATGCAGTGATCGGCGGGGTGGTTGCCGTCATTGTCTTTCTCCTGCTGAGTCTTCTCATCGTGTTGGGACACTACCTGATCAGACACAAAGGTATGGGGCAGGGGAGCTGCACGGGGGCTGGGGGGCAGAGCCAAGACCCCTGTGCTGCATCAGAGCAGGCAGCACAGGGCGTGCTCCCTCCTGGATGGGTCGCTGGTAGCAGGGATATATCCCCGAAGCGAGCGAGCAGCTTGGGGCAGGGGTGAAGAGAGGCAGCTCCCCATCCTGCAGACCTGCCCCTGTCCGGACAAATGCAGCACAGCCAGTGCTCCTGGGTTTGGGAGCTGCTGCCTGTGCCCATGCTGGCACCAACCCCAGCGTGGAGATGTCCCAGTGAGTCCTTGGAGCTGAGCAGCACCAGGTGGAGGCAGCTCCTACCCTATTTCTCCATCTCTCCTTCATGGCTTGGTACCCACTGCCCTGGGACTGCCTGTGCTACTGTCCCTGTCTGTGCCTGACCCCATCTCCCTTTCCCTCCTCTCCTCGCTATTCCTCCAGCCCTCTGCCTTCCTCTTCCTCCTTCTCCACCATTTCCATCTCCCCATCCCTGGACTTTTCATCCACCCAGCAGGTATGTGCATAAGACACGGGGAGACAGTCACATCCAGACATCGGCAAAACCCAGCAGAGGTGATGTGTGAGTAAGAGCCCCCCATTCCTGCCCTCTGAGCTCAGCCAAGCTGCTGCTTCTGCCCCATGCCATGCTGGTTCTGGGGGCAGCTGGGAGCTGGAGCCTCCTTGCAGATGGCAGTTTTGCAGAGAAACCCTCCAGTTTTCTGAGGAGGAACAGGGACAGGGATGCAGGGAGAGGCAGATGGTGGGGAGGGCAGGAGACATGCCTGGAAATGCAGGTAAGGGCTGCTGCCTCCAAAGCGGGAGGCAGTTTCTTCATCCTCTGGCTAGAGACAACTGTGAAGGCCTTGAGCAGCCCAGGCAAGGTTCAGTCCCCAGGCAGAGCTTGTCCCAGGGAAACTGGTGACTTTTCCATTTCAGGCCACACCCAAAGGACTTTTCTCTCAACTCTGCTTTCCAGCCAGCCCTCAGGCTCTGCCACGGGGGCCCCTCAGGCAGCCCAGCCTACCCCTGCTTGCGTGGGAGCGGGGTGCCAGCGAGCCCCCCCGTGACGCTGACCCCCTCTCCCCACCCAGGTACCTACCTGACCCATGAGGCCAAGGGGTCGGATGACGCCCCAGATGCCGACACGGCCATCATCAATGCAGAGGGCGGCCAAGCCGGCGGCGACGACAAGAAGGAGTATTTTATCTAGAGGCGTCAGAGAGAGCGAGAAATGGAGCCAACAGACCCCGATGGAAATGGAAACCAGACCACAAACCCCACTCAACCCAACTGATTTTCTCTCGCGCCCAGCACGGGCAGACAGATGGACAGAGGGATGGCGGGACAGAGAGCAGAGAGCGACCAGCCTGAGACATGATGCTTCTTCTTGAACTTGTACAAAACGTTATTACTACGAACAGCGAGAGCCCCGGCCCTGTTTGCTTGCTTGCACCTCCATCCCTGCGACCGGCGCTCGCGCAAAACACAGACCAACCAGTGAGTGAGCGACTTTCCTTCTTCCTTTGGACCTTTGCTTTGGTTTCGTGGCTGCTCTTTGCTTTGGGCCCTTGGTTGGGATGTTGGGCTGGGGTCGATGTAGCTCTTCCCTTTGTTTCTCTCCATTTTGGTTTCTTTGACATCCAAGGATAAAATCAGCTCCAGGCTCTGGTGCAAGCTCGGGGCAGCTGGGTGGCCCCTCTGTCATGAACGCTCGCCCCGTGCCTCCCACTGAGAGCTGGGACCCACGTTCCCACTGCTCCCCCCCAGCCTTGGCTGCTGTGTGATGGCCCCGGCCCCAGCTGGGACGGGGAGTGTGGCCGGCGGGACGGGAGCGGGATGCCAACAGGCAGTGTCTCTGCCTCTGAGGTCTTGGCTCGTGGCTGGGGTCAAGCGGGGAGGGACCCCAGGCCCCTGCCCTGATTTTATCCTTGGTGGTTCTTGTCGAACAGTGTCCATTTGGGAGGAGAGCTGTCCTCGTGCGCTAGATGTGTGAAGGGGGGGTGAGCTTCCAGGGTGGGAACCGCTGAGGCCCCCAGAGAGACTGGGAGCTGCCAAGCGTTGCAGCTCCCTGGTCCCACCCCAGCGGGAGGGGGGAGGGCAGAGATTTGGGGGCGAATCCAGAGAAAAAGCCCCAACTTTACAAATTCTCAGATTGGAAACATCAATTCAAACCATCTATTGAGATGTTCAGTGCAGGAGGCCACCTGCGCTGGGAGCACCAGGCAGAGCCGGGAGAGCCGGTGGGCCTGCGACCACTGCCGCTTCCCTCTTCACTGGGCTGGGTCTGCGGCCCCCAGAGCCTCTGGAAAGGTAGTTTAGACCCTGAGAGTGGCTTGAACTAGAGCTGACACAGCTGATGGCACCACGGGAGCTGAGCTGAGCTGGAGACAACCTGCTCCCCAGCGCTAGCAGCCCAGTGTGGCACGAGGCCTGGGATTCCTCTGGCCAAGGAGATGTACAGAGAGAGGCTCCACCGGGGTCTGCTTCTTGGAGCTGTCTGTCCCCCTTCCCTCCCGAGCCTCTTCGCAGAGCAGGTTTGAGCTTAGAAAAGGCCGCTTCCCACTCAGCTCCAAGGGCTGCAGCCAACAGCGGCCGAAATGCCTGGGTTTAGTGTCTCGGTAGTTCGGGGGTCTCCAAGGAAGCTTGGGGTGGGGCTTGCCCTACCTCCTACCTGTTTCACTGTCTCTTCCAAGACAAAAACAAGAAGCTTTCCCAACCTCTCCAGCGTGTCCCCAGGGTTTGCTTGGCCCACCCCAACCACAGACCCACAGGGTGGGGCTGCAGGGGGCTACGCACTCCAGCATCTGCAGGACACCCCATACCCCCTGGGGAGCCAGGCCCCATCCCTCACCCTTGGGATGAGGTTTTCCAGCTTTCCAGGACCTCTTGGTCTGGACACAAGGGGTTTGCAGGAGCTGCCCTTTGGCTGGGCACCCCTTCGATTTTGGGTTGTCTGGAGGAGGAGAGCCCTTTGGAAAGGAGCAAAAGCCCTCAGTGGTGTGGGTAACCTCACCTTGGAGGTAGGAAGAGCTTGTGTCCTCTGCCATGGGGTACCAGAGGCCTGTGGGGCAGGTAGTGTCGCTGACATCCAGACCCTGCGAGCATGTGGCACAAGGAGGATGCCGGCAGGGAAGCCATAGCAGAGCAAGCGAGGCTGGAAGGGGGCTGGGGCCAAGCAGACGAGGAAGAAGAGGCATGGCTCGGTGGCAGGCACAGGGTGTGAATGAGTGATGCATTTGTGGCACGTGCACAGATGTGACTAGGTTCACCGTGGCTAAATCATGTGTCAGGAGCACGCAGGCAGCAGTGTGTTAGCATCTCAAGAGAGAAGTGCACAAAGCCTTTGTCATACGTGGTGAAGAAAACCTGCAGTTTTCTCAATGTTGTTCTTCCCTTCCCATCTTTTTGGAGAAGGATGTTGGCCTGGAGTCCCAACGGTAGCTCCGAGCTCATTTCGAGGGATGCAACCGTTGCTGCCGGAGATAACACTGCAGATGTCGATGCTGTTAACTACTCCACTGCACACTGAGCATGTATGAATGTGCGACCTGACGCTTTGCTGAAGATCTTTAACGTCCACTGTTGAATAGACGTAATTCCTTCAAATAAAAATGCAAGGATGTGTTTTCAAGTATAATTTAATCTCATTGTAAGTCTACGTGCTGTAGATGGTTACAAAGAAAGCCCCAGCCTGGGGGTCTGGGAGGGAAGGGGGTTAACTGGTCCCTAGGGAAAGGGATGTGGAATCTGAAGTCAGACAGGGAGGTTTGTGCCCCTTAGAGGCAGCACGTGCATGGCTGTGGCCAGTTTCTCCCCAGCACTGCTGCTCCAGAGCTGCTTCAAGGGCTGGCACAGGTGGTTGCCACTTTACCCTGGTCAGAGAAGTGAGGATTTGGCCTTTTTGAGATGCTGCATGGTATGGGATGTAGCAGGATGCAGCAGGGGGAGGACTGGGCACAGGCAGGGCATTGGCAGGGGGAACCTGCTGTCTGTGGCAGATGTCATCAAAGGATGGGCTGGGTCTCACCCCAGGTGGGCCCATTGTCCTGCCACAGCAAGAGGCTAAGCTACAGCCCCAGGTGTTGCAGGTCCTGGGAGTGGTGGGAGCATGAACATGAGGCTGCATCTGCAAGCAAGAGCCAAAGGGCTCTTTTTGCAAGGGAGCAGTAGTCCCACTGCCATGGGTGTGAGGGCGATGGAGACCCCGTGTCATGTGAGGGGTGACAGGTACACCAGGTCACACGTGTGAAGAGGGAGATGCTGTGGGATAAGCGCAAGGGGTGACGGGGACACCATCATGAGATGATGCATGCTGCGATGGGGCATGTCATGGTGTGGGAGGGTGCGGTGATGGTGCACCCATCATGATGCTGATGGAAGGTGTGATGGGACACACCATGTTGTGAGCATGATGGAGAAACCACGTTGCAGGTTTGAGGCACTGATGAATAGATTATGTCATGGGTGTGAGGTGTGGTGGAAAACACCATTTTGGGAGCCCAGGGGCATGGTGGGGTACGCCATGTGTTGAGTCTTTTGGGGTGATGAATACACCATGTCACAGGTGTGCAGAGGAACAGCAACACAGCCATGAGTGGGGGCACAATGGGTGTCAGTCATAAGCTGCACCACACCATGAGTGTGTTAGGGTGATATGAGGCAGGGGTGATGGGGTGCACCCTGTGTTAGGTCTGGGGCACGTCCTGCTTGTACTACAGTGCTGCGCACACGTACACCAGGTCAGGGCTTGCAAGGGGGGTTGGGTACACCATGTCATAAGTACAAGAGGTGATGTGGGTTGCATGAAGGGATGAGAAGCTATACCTTGATGCTAGCTAGCGTGGGGATGACACCACACACTGTCAATGGTACGGGAAGGCGGCGGGGTACATGGTGTCACTGATGTGGCTGATGGTGTATGTGCTGCACTGCAGAGGGAAGAAGCGATGGGGCGGGTGGTGCTGCTGGGGTGGTGATACGAGGGACACTGTCACGGAGGAGTGGGGACACCAGGCTCCTGTCCCTCCCTGCCAGCACCCAGCAAAGCTGGGCAGTGTCACTGCGTGGCTGGGAGAGCCCAGGGCACCAGCCACCTCCCTGGGCCTCGGTGACCACTTCAGGAGCAGGGGGTCCTTGTTGGTTACATGAGCAGGGGACCTCCAGGCCCCTGTCTGCCCTGTGCCACTGTGTTCACCTGTGCTGGGGCGTCCGAACCGGGACGTGGCCAGGGCTGGCGCTGGGGGAGCGAGGAGGATTTGGGACCCTGTGGCCCTTGTTTGCAGCCAGGCCTGTTCACTCCCACTCACCAGCCCCGGCGAGGCTCCAGCCACTTCCCAGCCGGCACTGAACTCTCAATAGACACGAAAGCCATATTTGTAGGGAGCTCTGGAGACGCCGTGGGGTGGCAGTGGGGCAGGGCAGAGGACGGTCTGTGTTGTGCTGTGTTCTTGTATGTACATAAAAGGGAGACAACGAATGTTGATGTGACTTTATAACCTTTCTAATATCCTGTGCTAATCTCGGAAAATAATCCTATAAATATATCTGGATTACACGTTACCTGCCTGCGCGTCTCTGCTTCTGCCTGCGCGTGCTGGATGCTGCCAGGGCCTGGGAGGTGTCATGGCTGTGACACCCCCCCAGGATGATGGGGAGCTGGGGGCACCGAGGCCAGGGGAGGGGGCAGAGCTCAGCCTGGTGGGTGGACACGGCTCACCCTAGTGCACAGCATGGGAGTGGTGCAGCTGAGCCCGTCACACAGTCCATGGAGGCATAGCTCAGGCCCCCTCAAGCCTTGACCCTCGCCCCGCCTCAGCCCCCCAAACCATAGTCTCCATCAGCTGCCTGTCCCCAGACCCCCTGTGCAGACCCCTAGCCCTTTCACCCCCAAATCCCCCCACCTCGTCCCCCAAACTCCCACTGCAGACACCCAGACCCTGACTCTCAGCTCCTCCCAAATTGCCAGCTCTGCCAAACAACAGTAACCCTCAATCCCAACCCCCTGAGTGCCCCCCAGCCCCACTGCCCTCCATGAATGCTCTCACCAGGCATGAGGGCCACCAACTGCCCCCGGCCCTTGCCAGTCCCCTGCCAAGCTGGTCTTGCTGCCCACTGCAGCCCAGGGAGCCCCATGACTCAGCTCCAGTGCTGCAGGGTGACCTCACAGGATCTGGCCTCTCAGTGGGGCTTTTGGAGGAAGAGCTGCAAATTTCCTTGCTGTACGGGAGCTGGAAAGTACCGAGTGTCTGGGCTGCGCTGCCACGGGGTCCCTTTGGCAGCTGCCCGCATCCTGCACCGGCAACACCCACCCTATGCCCCAGAGCCGGGCTTGCACACAGCCGGCATCCCTGGGATGAAACTCCGCACGCGCCTGAGTCTTGGCCAGCAATAGAAGCATCCACATAGGCAGGGTGCCTGTAAATACAATTCCTAATTAAAGGTGTTCTGCCAAGAAGTGATTGTTTCCTGCTCGAGAAGTTGCAGGCTTGCCCTGGCGGCTCGCTGGCTTTACTGGCAGCAGTGACCCGCCTGTTTCCTTCAGGCCCTGGCAAAGGGTATTGCCAGGCCAGAAGGGCAGGGCCGCCTATTAAGGAGGCAGCTCTTATCTCCTTACTGCAGTCCTTCGCCTCCCTTTCGACCAGGAGGAGCGGAGCCCAAGGGAGAGCGAACGGAGCAGGCAGCAACTGTGCAACACGGCTCTTGGAGAGCGTGCACTGCTGTGCGTGGTGCCCGTTGGAGAGCGTGCACCCCTGAGCATGCACCGCTGGGCACAGCGCCCTGTGGTGAGCGCGCGTGGCTGAGCGTTGGCTGCCACGCACAGCACCCACTGAAGACCTCCGAACACAGAGGAGCGGGTGCCGTCCTGGGACACACATCATGGGCAACTGTATCCCGGTGGTGAGTGCCTCTCCCATCCCCTGCCGCTTCTCCTCAGCGACTTCCCATCCTGCTGGACGCGAGGGCTGGGGCCACGTGGGTGCACAGTGGTGAGCAGGGCCACAGCTCGCAGTGGGTGCTGCCAGCAAACACTCACTTGCAGATGGCTCGGTGGGGTTTGCACCTACCTGGGGTAGGTGCAGACCACCCGCTGGGGGTCTGCAACCCTCCTTTGAGGCTGTAAGAAAATTTGTGCTTCCATGCACAGCGGGGCCAGCCCAGGACAATCCCATGCCCCCGAGGGCACGCGGCCTCCCCTCTCGCCGCAGCGTGTCCCTGCCTGATAAATCTCCCTGCTCAACCTGCACCAGGGCTGTACACGAATGCCCCAGCAGGGCAGCAGCTCCATGGCAGGGAGCAGCAGCCCATCAGAGGGGATGTCTCAAGCAATGCTGTGGGATGCAGGCACCTGCAGTCGGCTGGGTACATCCCTTCCTGACACCCACTGGTCTCATTCACAGAGCCCTAGAGTCCTGGAGAGCGAAAACTCCCTGGACCTGCTGGACATCATGGGCAACTTCTCCTATGATGAGAGTAACATGACCTTCCTGGACTACGACGCTGCGCCTTGCCACAACCAGTACTGTCCCCTCTTCCAGCGCGTAGCCCCCACCTTCCTGGCCATCACCTGTGCCACAGCCATCCTGGGCACTGGGGCACTGCTGGTGGCACTGGCCCAGTGGCCTCATGCCTGGTGCTGGCCCCAGAGCCGAGCGCTGGTGGCCCAGCTGGCAGCGGGGACGGGTCTCTTTGCTACCCTGCTGCCGCTGGTGGCGGTTGGCATCAGGCAGGGCTGGCGACTGGGCACAGGGCTGTGCAGGCTCACCCACCTGCTGTGGTACTGGAGCCTCTTCGCGCAGGGGCTGCTGGTGGGCAGCGGCTCCTGCAGCACCGCCTGGTGTCACTGGGATGCCCGGAGCCAGCGGCTGGCTGTGGCCATGTGGGCCGGGGCACTGCTGCTGGCAACGCCAGCGGCTCTCGCCAGTGGCACGGTGGCAGCCGCGGAGACGAGCTGCCTCCGCCGGAGCGTGGACATCCTCTCCCCAGTGTACCTGCTGCACCTCGCCCTCTGCCTCTGCCTCTTCCTGCTGCTGCCAGCAGCACTGCTGGTGGCCACGCTGGCCGTGCCGTGGCTGAGGTCAGGCTGGAAGCTAGGCATCAGCGCGAGCTGGCTCTTCTTTGGGCTCTGGGTGCCTTATGGTATGGGGCTGGCCGTGGATTTCCTCCTGCACGCCCAGCTGCTGCAGCCCACCTGTGCCACCTTTGAGCACTTTGACTACGTGCTGGGGCTGAGCGAGGGGCTGGGGGTGCTGCACTGCTGCCTGGGACCCGCAGCGCTGCTCGCTGCCTGGCTCTGCCGCCGCGGGGCAGGTGCCAGTGGCAGCGGCTGAGCTCCTGGAGCTGCAGCCGCGGGCCTCATGCTAGCCCCTGGCACCCCAGCCCCCAGCACCGTCCCCTCTCCCCACAGTGTCCGCACCAGCCCCCCAGCTTCTGCCACACAGGCAACGCTCCCCCAGGACCCAGGAGAGAGCAGCACGGGCCCATTATGTGCCAGGCTTGGTGCCTCTCCTCCCTCCATCCTCTTCCTTGGGGTCTCAGCCCCGCTGTTTGGGGCCAGACACCCCAATTTGCTCACAGGAGAGAGCCCTGGGGTGCCTCAAGCATCTCCCCAAGCCCCTGGGGGGTGTCAGCCCCAGGCTCCTGCACACCTCTGGGGACCCCCAAGGCTCAACCCCCGCCTACCCAGCTCCACCGGGAGATTTCAGCAGGCAGAAAGGGCAGTGGTGATGTGAAGCGACGGGGGATTTTTCACTCCCTCTTGACAAGCCGAGATAAGCGTCATGTCCGAGATCAGCCAGTGGGAATTACATAAAATATATACGTCTGTCAGAGCCGCTCACCAAGCTCAGTTAATGGCAGGGGCCGGGAGGTGCGGGGGGGCCATGGGGGCTGACATCTATCACCTTTGGCCAGGCTCCCGCAGGCCGAGGGATGGGAAGTGGGAGGTGGTGCTTTTCATGCCTCCAAATTAGCAGGAAGTGTTCATAATGAAGCTCTGCAGTCTATGAGCGGGAAGTGGGGTGATTTATATCCAGCGCTGGAGGCGTCTGAGCCATGGTCCACGAGAGATGGCTGCATGCGGTCACAAGGCACACAGGATGCGAAATGGGTGTGGATGGAGAGCTGGAGGGGGGCAATGAAGGGGCACAAGCCTGCGGCCAGGACCTAACCCCCCGCGGGGTCCAGGGCCTGGCATAGCAGCGCACAAGGAGCCGCCCCGGCTGAGCCAAGCCCTGAGGGACCTGGAGGCTCATCCCCGGTAAATTCAGGGACGGACTCAGTGGGGAACGAGCCCACATTGTCTCCAAAAAGGGGGTGGCCGCCCACAGCCGAGAGCATCCCGCTGTTGCCCTGCCATCTATCTTCCCCAGCATACCCACGCAACGGCCCCACATACCCAGCCCAGACCCCCTGACCAGCACCATCATTACAGAGCCCGGAGCAGACAAATCCTCGCCCTTCCCAACCAGTCTGCACACGGGTGGGGGCCACAGCATGCTGTGCGCCAGCCCCATCTGCTCGCAGGGCACACGGAGGCTCTCAGAGGATGTCCAGACCGTGGACACCCTCGGAGGACACCAGACCCTTGGCCACTCAGCTTTGCTGTGGTTTCTTCTGCCACCTGGTGCCCACGGCTCCGGCTTCAGGCTCCGTCCCTTTGGCCGGGACGGGGCAAGCAGAGCCCGGGGATGTGCCCGAGAGCCACAAGTCAGGGCGAGGGGGCCGGGGTCAGCTTTCCCTGTTCCTCTCAGACGAGCCGGGATCAAACCGGGTCGCTCCCACAGGGGGTTTGCCCAGGGGAGGGTGACACGAGAGGACCGAGGTGAAGTCACGTGGCCGGGGTGCCCCCGCTGCCCCGGTGGGCACGCGCCTGGGGCACAGCTCCAAGGGGAGCCCCGTGCAGGCGGGTGACCTAGGGTCTTGCGACACGGCCCCGTGATGGCATGAAATTGCTCCTCCTGGGCATGCCAGGCTGCTGGGGATGGGATTGGGGGGACCCGGGTCCCCTCCCACCCTCCAGCCCATAAACCCGGCAGGCAGCAGCCCTGCACCGAGGCGGCTCCTCTCCCGGCATCAACCTCAGCGCCTGGAACCATGGGCCAGCTGCAGCTCTGGCTTGCTGTCCTGGCCGTGCTTTCGGGGATCGTGGCCCAGGAAGGTAGGGGCAACGCCGGGGGACAGGAGCTGGCACGGGGTGGGGCAGGTCCCGGGGGGACATGGCAGCAGCTCTTGGAGCCCTCTGCTTTGTGCCAGAGCCCGGTCAGCAAGGCTGGAGGATGCTGGAGCAAGGCTGGGGTCAGCAGAGGGGCCGTCAGGGATGCAGAGTCACCCGGGGCAGGGGGAAAGAGGAAGGCTCAGAGGCAGTCACAGGGGGCTGCAGGACTCCCCAACCTCCCGCCACATCCCCTCTCTCATCCCCCAGACCTGTACCGAAAGGTGTTTGTCTTCCGGAAGGACCCCAGCAATGCCTACGTGGTGCTGAGGGCCAAGCTCGAGCAGCCGCTGCAGAACTTCACCGTGTGCCTGCGGTCCTACACCGATCTGACCCGGCCCTACAGCCTCTTCTCCTACGCCACCAAGGCGCAGGACAATGAGATCCTCCTCTTCAAGCCCAAGCCCGGCGAGTACCGGCTCTACGTGGGGGGCAAGTTCGTCACCTTTCGTGTCCCCGAGGGTGGCAGGGACTGGGAGCACGTCTGTGCTAGCTGGGAGTCTGCCACTGGCATCGCCGAGTTTTGGTTCAATGGGAAGCCCTGGCCCCGCAAGGGGCTGCAGAGGGGCTACACGGTAGGGGTGGAGGCGGCTGTTCTGCTGGGGCAGGAGCAGGACACCTTCGGGGGTGGCTTCGACGTCTACAACTCATTCTCGGGCGAGCTGGCTGACGTCTACCTGTGGGACGTGGGGCTGTCCCCAGACAAGATGCGAGCCGCCTACCAGTCCCTGCGCCTGCCGCCCGCCGTCCTGGCCTGGAAGAGCCTGAGCTATGAAGTGAAGGGCGATGTGGTGGTGAAACCCCGACTCCGGGAGGTGCTGGGGCCATGAAAGTCGGCTGGATCCGGGGCTGGGACAGTCTCAGCCCCCGCTCTCCCCTCCCCATCCCCATCACCCCTTTGCCTCTACAACCTGCCAAGAAGAAGGTGCCATCTGCATGCCCCAGCCAGGGAGGTCCAGTCGGGACAGGGCTCGGACGGAGCTGGGGAGAGCTGAGGGCACCGCTCAGCCTGGCAGGGTCCCCCTGAGTGCCAGCACCTGCCACTGACCCACCACTGACGCCTGGGGTACCGTTTCCCTTGCCCATACCCCCCCCTCCCAAGCTGCCCCCACGGCCAGCTCCCGCGTGGGCAGAATGCAGATCCACCAGCCCCAGAGCTGCCCAACCACACACAAAACAGCAGAAGTGATTAGGGACAGGCAGGCAGGGGCTCAGCACAAGCCCCTGGGGCCATAAGACCTGTCCCGGATGCCCGTCCCCATGCACACCCACCGTCCCCAGGGCTCCCTGCCAGCCCGTGGGGTCTGCAGGCTCCCAGGCAGGCAAACCAGCCCCGGGGCCCCTCACCAGATTGCCAAACAGCCCTGGAGGTCAGTGCCCCCAGACACCTGGGGACAAAGATCACAGGTGAACGTCACCATTGCGTAGCCACGCTCACCCCGGCACAGACCCTGAGCAGCCGTAGGGCCACAGCAGGGTGGCTCCACTGTTCCCCCTCACCACGGAGGTGCCAGCAGCAGGGCTCAGCAGTGCCATGGGGCAGCTGTGGCTCTGCCTCCTCACCCTCACAGCACTTTTCGACCTTACTGCCCCAAAAGGTAGGGGCGGAGGGACTGCTTTGGGACCCCCTGTGGGTCCCATGGAGAGAGCAGAATGTGCAGTGGGGAGCAGCGGGTGCAGTGAGTATAGGGGGACATGCAGTGGTGGCGGTTGTGGGGAGCAGTGGGGCACCCTGAGCACTGCAAAGGGGTGCAGCAGGTGCAGTGAGGGGTGCAGTGGGTGCAGCGAGGGTACAGCAAGGGTGCAGTGGGTGCAGGGGGAGGAGCGGGGGTCACACTGTAGCTGCACAGTGGAGGAGGCACCCAGAACAGAAGGGTGCAGTGGGCTCAGCGCAGTGTGCTGGGTGTGCAGGGGGGGTGCAGCAGGGGTTGGAGGAGAAGATGCGATGGCAGCGTAGTGAGAACCAAAAGGGGCACCCTGAGCAACACAAGGGGTGCAGCAGTGAGGGGCAGCAGGGACACAACACCAGGTACCACGAAGAGTGCTGCAGGGCTGCGGCAGGGGCAGCGGCAGGGACGTGCAGCTCCCCCAGGCTGGTGCAGTTGGGCCCCATGGGTGGGGCGGGGGGGACAGAGAGATCCCCCCACACCCAGCCTGGCCCTTCCCTCTGGGTGCTGCAGAAAAAGTGACCGCCCAGATCCAGGCTCACCCTCCAGCACCCACCCTGTACCACCAGCTGATGCTCTCCTGCAAGGTCACAGGCGACGCCAGGTAAAGCACTCCCCGCCCTTCCACAGCCTCTGGCACAGCACCAGCATGGGGCAGGCAGCTCCAGTATCCCTGGCCCCATGAGCAGCTGGAGAAGAAGGGGCTGGGGAGGGAGCACCATGATCCCTCCGTGTCCCCCCACCCCATGGCATGGCCACCCCGGGGTGTCCACCCACCTGAGTGACACCTGGCCTGGCTCAGCCCCCAGGAGTTCCTGTGGGAGAAGGAAGGAAGCCATGACCCCCTGCAGAAAGGCCCCGACAACATCCTTCTCTTTCCCTCCTTCAACAAGACCCACTTGGGCACCTACGTCTGCACAGCCACCAGCTCACTGGGCACTGCCGTGGCCACCTACAACCTGTGGATAGATGGTAGGGAGAGGACCAAGGGGATGGCTGGGGACAAAGGCTCTTCCCCTCCTTCCCACAGCTCGTTCTCACCACCCCATGCCCATGGCACCCCATATCACAGCCCACATATGGCCGGTTTTAGCGGTGCAATCCACCTCCGGGTCTGATGCTGGAGGCCACTTCCAGGTTGGTGGTGGCTTCCTCACTGGCACACTGCAATCCTGTTTCCCCTTGGGGGATTTGGCCGGATGCCTTCACCGTGGCAGGAGCAGCCACCTCTTTCTCACCTCTCCCAGACCTGCTGGACAACGTGTTCGTGTTTCCCCAAGAGACCAAAGACTCCCACGTGCTGGTGAGGGCGAAGCCAGAGCAGCCGCTGCAGAACTTCACCGTGTGCCTGTGGTCCTACACCGATCTGACCCGGCCCTACAGCCTCTTCTCCTACGCCACCAAGGCGCAGGACAATGAGATCCTCCTCCACAAGCCCAAGCCCGGTGAGTACCGGTTCTACGTGGGGGGCAAGTTTGTGTCCTTCAGCATCCCCAAGAGCATCGCGGCGAGTGAGCATGTCTGCGCCAGCTGGGAGTCCACCACCGGCATCGTGGGCTTTTGGTTCAACGGGAAGCCCTGGCCCCGCAAGGGGCTGCAGAAGGGCTACACGGTGGGGGCGGAGGCGGCCATCGTTTTGGGACAGGAACAGGACGCCTTCGGGGGTGGCTTTGACGCCCAGCAGTCCTTTGTGGGGGAAATGTCGGTCGTGTACATGTGGGACACGGGCATCTCCACCTCGGGGGTGATGGAGGCCATGAACAACAGACCTGACAAAGCCCCCATCTTCGGCTGGAGAAACTTCCCTTACCAGATCGTGGGCGAAGTCTACCTGAAGCCCTGACGCCTGGCGCCGGGCGTGGGGTTGGTGCACTCCTGCGCTCTCGCTCAGGGTGGCTGGCAAGCGCTGGGCGAGCTGTAATTGCCGTGCGGGCTGCGTCCCCGCTCCTTTCCCTGCTGTGTAACCCCCCGCAAAGCCATCTGGCATCACACAAATGAAGAAATGGTTTTGAAAAGCAGCAACGGTCTTTGCTGGACACACCGAAGCCCACCAAAGCTTGGCATGGCTCAGGCAATTAATCCAGGCTCAGAAAAGTCATTAGGGCGAGGGTCAGCGCGAGAGGAGGAAGGGGAAGGGGCTGCTGCCAGCCCAGGGGCCCCGCTCCCGTCCTGGGGACACTGGGGCCGGGCGGGGGGGACAGAAACAGGCACCCCCTTGCCCAGCGCTGGGGGACGTGCACCCCCTCCAGCCCCTGCACACGGAGGGGGCCTGGGGCACGGGCGAGACTCGGGGGGCCGGGGCCGGGAGGGGCAGGGGCAGGGGCCGGGGCAGCCCCGGGGCAGCCCCGTGTCCCGGTGCCGCCGGGGGGGGGGGGTGTGTAGTCCCGGAGCCCCGGTGGGCGCGGCCCCGTGTCCCGGCGCGGCCCCGCCGCTGGCGGACGGTCCCTGCCCGCCCGCGCCGCCGCTCTTTGCAGACGCTCCCTGGGCCCCGCTCCGCCGCCGCGCGGCCTCCCCGGTACGGCGGGGCGGGGGGGGGGCCCGGAGAGGCCCGGGCCTGCTGGGGGCGGCCTGCGGGGATCGGCCGGGCCGAGGCGGGGTCCCGCCCGGGGCAGGCCGCGGGGGCCGGGCCCGGGCGGTGCGGCCTCCGGGGAGCTCTGGCCGGTGCGGGGCTGCCGGGCGGGGCGGGGCCGGGCCTGGTCGGGGGGACAGGCCCGGGAATCTCGGGCGGCCTGAACTGGGGGTCCTGGGGCCTGGCCAGGGGGTCCCGGCAGTCCCGACGTGGGGGGTCCTGGCCACGGTCTCCCGGGGGGCCTGGCAGGGGATCCTGGGGGGACCTGAACTGGGGGGGGGGGGGGCGGTCCCAGGGGTCCTGGCAATGGTCTCGCAGGGGTCTGGCCCGGCCGGGGTCCCCAGAGCAGCCCTGTCCCCAGGGAACGCGGCAGCGCAGGCCCACAGTACTGATCCCCGCAGGCAATGGGAGCGTCCGAGCCCCCCAACTTCTCGTGGGTGGCGGAGGGGCGGCTGGCGGGCCTGGGCATGCCGCGGGAGCCGGGGCACTACCGGTTCCTGCTGGGCCAGGGCGTGCGGCACCTGGTGTCGCTGTCGGAGCGGGCACCCCCGCACCACGGCTGCTGCCCGGCCATCCGGCTCCACCGGCTCCGTGTGCCCGACTTCAGCCCTCCGACACCCGGGCAGATCCAGAGCTTCCTGCAGCTGGTGGAGGAGGCCAACGCCCGCGGTGAGGTATGGCGAGGGGCACATCACACCGGGGAGGCAGCGCTGAGGGGGTGACGCCGCGGCGGGGTGACACCTCGCACGGTAGGAGGTGGCACCCAGGGAGAGGTTATGCCAAGGGAGGCAACGCCTGTGACACCAAGGGGTGGTGCTGGGGAGCACGGGGGGCTGCGGCAGGGACACTCGCATCCCTCCGTGCTGGTGCCAGCTGACGGTGCGGCGGTGCCGGACAGGCTGTGGCAGTGCACTGCATGCTGGGACACGGCCGGACGGGCACCATGCTGGCCTGCTACCTGGCGAAGGCACAGAAGATGAATGGCAGCGACGCCATCTGGGAGATCCGACGGATGCGGCCCGGCTCCATCGAGACGCAGGAACAGGAGCAAGCCGTGATCCAGTTCTGCCAGCGCGTTCGGTAGGTGCGGCCCTGCAGCGAGGAGTCCTGGCTCTATGTCACTCCCCTCCCTGGAGGGGCTCCCTGTGCCCTGCCAGGGCCACAGCTGGTGGCGTGCTGGGCACAGCGAGCAGGAGGGGAGCTGCGGCTCCCATAGCCCAGCTCACCAGTGGGATCTGCCGTGCCACAGTGCTGGAGAGGACAGCGAGGATGCGTGAGCACGACCGTCTCCTCAGGGCAGCGTGTGCTGGATGGGTTCGATGGAGACTGTCACTCCAAAATGGTGGGAGACCTTTCCCAGCCCCGAGGTTCTGCTGTCTGTCCCTGCATTAAAGGACTCTCCTGTGGCTTCTCTCCAGGTCTGTGTATGGGGAACCAGCAGGCAGCACATGCGCTCGTGGCTCTGCCAGGCTCCCTGCCACCCCGCTGTGCCACCCAGCTCGGTCGGCAGCCACGTCCCGGCTGCAGGGGTCCTGGCTCTTGGGTCTCTGCCCAGGCTTGGCCCTTGGGGAGCGCGAGTGGCTGCATTTCGGCCACCAGCAAGCGGGCCTGAGAGCTGGTCGCCTGCCAAAGCAGTGATGCCACGCAGAGGGTGGCAGCTGCGTCAGCGCACGGGGGCCGGCCCAGGACGTTGATGCTTAAAGTGTAGCTTAGATGGAATTTAGGCATCTCTGTCCAAAAGTCCAATCCTGAAAATCTCTTCTCAGCTGCTCCTAACCTTGGTGGCATTTAAATCCTAAGTGCAAGAAGTGTCACCGTCCCCATTCCGGGGTGTGCGGCACATGGCCGGGAGCGCCTGGCGCTCACTGGGCATGAGCGCCGTGTCCGCGCCCTGGGCTGGCGGAGCTACCGCCTCTGCGAGGCAACTCCCCAGGCCCCCAAACATTGCTCTGAAACACCAAAATGTCGTCATCTTCCCTCGGGAACAAAGCACCAGGGTGGTGGCACCGGGTACCACTGACAAAATGGCTGTGCCCTGCTCAGAGACCTGTCTGGGGGCAACCGACTGCCTTGGGGCGGCTTTGGCACCCCAGTGTCCCCGTCTCCTGGATCCCGCTCCTCCCACAGGGCCTGGGGTGGGACCAGCAGGGACGGAGGAGGTGACTGAGGAGGGGTCTTCACCACAGGCTGTGGAGCACCCCAAAAAGCAGGGGGCAGAAAGAAGCCCCTTGCTCTGCCCGGTGCCCCATGGCCCTTCCCTGGTGGAGATTCGGGAAGTACCCATGGTCCATGAGTGATGCCATGGCTCTGGTGGGCTGTGACACCATGTCAGGACATGGGGCCATCCATGGGTGCTCAACTCTGCCTGCACCCCTTACCTAGGGCACGAGTGGCTGGGGGGGGGGGGGGGGGCAGCCCTGTGTCAGGGGACAGGGATGGGGATGACGGGGACAGTGCAGTACCGTCCAGCCACAGCGCTTAAGCCCATGGGAGCCGCAGGACTCACATGGGCCTGTGAGATGCAGGAAAGCAGCTTAACCGCAGAATTATTTACTTTAACTCCTCTTACTTTAGCTCTGTCCTTAATAGTCTCCCAGGCTCAGGGGGCCGGGCCAGGCCGGGCTGACGGGGGGGACCGCAGACCCCCATGTCCCAGGGAAGGGGGACCGAGACAGGGGCTTTGCCCCAGCATCCCCAACCCAGCGCTCAGTGCCGCACCTGGGACTTGGCAGTGCTGCAGAGCAGGGCCCAGCACGGCACACGCAATCCAGCATGGCCATGCTCGACCCTCGATGCCACGCTCCATGGTGGCAACAGGACGCGGGGGATGTCCCCTCCCCAGTCAGCCCCTGTCCCAGGAGGCTTTCCAGAGCCCCCAGCCTGGCAGGCAGCCCAGCTCCGGCTCAGCCTGGCAGGATGGGGACACCGCACCGGTGGCCGTCCCCACGCCAGGGACACATTTAGGATGGGATTACAGAGGAGACAGCTGGGATAGGGAAGGGCAGGTGGGGAGCCCTGGCAAGACGGCGGTCACGGGGGTGCCCCGTGCCCACACGTGCGCTGCCTCCCTGCCATGGAGCTGTGCGTGGTGTGGCATGGCACAGCTTGGCATGGCACAGCATGGCTTGGCGTGGTATGAAATGGTGCGGTATGGCAGGAAAGGGCTCGGCATGGTGTGGCACTGCACGGCATGGCATGGCTTGGCACGGCATGACTGGGCACAGCACGGCAGGGCTCAGCCCGCAGCAGCCCCGGGTGGGCGCCGTGGGCAGCCGATGCTCCCAGCCAGACAGCGTGCAGGCACACTGGTGTCACACACCGGCGTCACGCACACGCCCCGCGCCGTGTCCCACGGGTGTATCACACGCCCATACCCCGCAGCGGTGTCCCACCCGCGTCCCCCGTCCCTTCCCGCCAGAACTACAACTCCCAGCAGCCCTCGCCGATCCCGCTGCCCCGCTCCACCATTGGCCGCCTCGGGGACGCCCGGCGCCGAGCTCCCGATTGGCTGTCCCCGTGGCAACGGGCGGGGCGGGGGGCGGGGCCCGGGCAGCCCCGCCCGGCACCGCGGGTTTGTTTGCGGCCGCCCGGCGGCGGCGGTGGCGGTTGGAGCGTGGGGACGGATCCGAGCCGAGCCGAGCCTCCGCGGGACGGGCATGAGGAGCGGCGGGACGCGGAGCCGCCAGCGCCCCCCGGCCGGGGCCGGTGCGCCGTGGCCAGCCCGGCGGAGCCCGCCGGTCCGCGGGCCCTGAGGCGCCGGCGATCCGCCGCCGCCGCTCGGTCCCCCCGCCGCCCGCCCGCCCCGTCCCGCCCCGTCCCGGGAGCCGCCTGAGGGGGGACCTGGGCTATGCGGTGGTGGCTGCGCGCCGCCGTCCTCAGCCTGCTCGCCGGCGCCGGCGCTGAGGGTAAGGGGCCGCCGTCCTGCCCGCGGCGGAGGGGCCGAGCCGGGGCGGGAGGGAGCGGCCGCGCTGCCGGCGGGGCCGGTCTGGCCGGTGCCGGGACGCGGGTGGCGGCGGGGACAGCGCGCGTGGTGCCGCTGCCGACGCCGCGGGGCCGGGGGCGGCCGGTGCCGCCGGTTGGGAAGGGGTCCGCGGGCTGCGGGGCTCGGGGGAGGGCAGGGTGCCGTCCCGGTGGCGGGGCTCACCCCTCCCGTCTTGCTCCCGTCAGGCAGCGGCCAGAGCGAGTCCCAGGCCGTGGTGGGGCGAGTCGGGGAGAGCACGGTGCTGGGCTGCGACCTCCTGGACGCCCACGAGGCCCGTCCCCCTCTCTACGTGATCGAGTGGGTCCGCTTCGGCTTCGTCCTCCCCATCTTCATCAAGTTCGGGCTGTACTCGCCGCGGGTGGACCCGGAGTACATCGGTAAGTCCTGCGGCCGGGGTGCCGTGGTGGTGGGTGGTTATGGGGTCCTGGGGGGGGCCCTCCTGGCTCCAGCCTCCGGGCTGGGACTGGCCCGGGGGGTTACCCGAGGCCGGCCAGGCTGACTCCGGTGTCCCATGTCCCTGCTCTCCTTGGCTGGGCCCCAGCCGAGGGCTGCTGCTGTCAGACAGCATTAATCACGCTCCCAGGACGGTGGGGAAGCGTAGGGCTCTCCCTCTGGCCATGGGGCAGCAAGAGGGGACGTTGTGGGACTGAGGAGGTCCCCAAGGCAGGGCAGAGTCCTATCCTTGTGCAGCAGTTCCAGGGATGGCTGGAGTAGGAGACAGAAGGGATGTGAATACCCAGCTTGCAGGGGAGACTCAGCCCCTGGCCCAGCTTGGCAGCAGGGAGGGATCCCCACCGGGGTGGAGGGTGGGAGAAGCTCCCCAGGCAGGAGGCTCCCAGCACACCAGCCATCGCTCCCATCACCGTGGCCTCTGGCTGCCGAGGCCTCCCCCAGCACCACCCGCTTGCAAATGGGGACGGCTGAGCACCTGCCTGCACGCACCCGAGGCGTGGTGTCGTGGTACTGCCTGCTGCGCTGCCCTGGCTCTCCTGTCCTGCCTGCTGCACCGGACTGGGGCCGGTGACAGTGGGATGCCCCGTGCCAGAGGCTGGGGGTGCCCAGGCACTGCCATGCCGCCGCCTTGGCCCATGCTTGAAGGTTGAGCCTGGGGAGGGGATTTTGGCGAAGCCACTAATTGGCGGTGCTGGGCTGGCTGGGATTTGGAGCAAAGCTGTGCTGGGAAAGGGCTGTGGCGTGGGAGGGGGATATTCTCTTTATGGGATATTTAAAGTGAAGCGGTGGCAGAGCAAGAGGGATCCCTGTGAGCGTGGAGGTGGAGACAATGGGAGCGTCCCTCAAGGATGAGGAATCTGGGGAGGAGGGGAAGGGCTGAGCATTTTGGGCTGAGCCTGGCACCAAAAGCCTGTGGCAGCAACACACCAAAATCCTCCCACGGGAAAGGATGGGGAGGGCTGGAGCACCAGCTTGGATCATGCCTAGGTCAGGAGCCTGCCCCCGCTGCCAAAACAGGCCCTTGCCTAAAAAATGCATGGCAGGCTGAGGTTTGAGCCAACCCCTGTCCTGCCTGGCTGCAGGCAGAGAGATGCTGCCTCTTCTGAGCTGCACAGGAGGAGAGTGATTTTTGGGACACACCTGGGTCTCTCCCTGCTGCCAGCCTGTGCCCAGGGACACTTTTGCTCCACGGCCAGCCCTGAGCTGGCTCTGTGGGACCAGTGGTGACAACAAACCCTCTGGTGACGGCAAGGCACCTGCTTTACTGGGAGGCCTGCTCTGGGCTCCTGTTACCTGAGCGTGCGTTGCAGGGCCCCTTGGCTGCAGGAGCTCAGGTTACCCAGAAAGGACCTGCCAGCATCCTGCCTGCGCTGCCCTCGGCCCCCCCCTCGTCCCTGCTGCCAGTGAGGCGTGGGGGGTGGGGGGAGCAGGTTGGGCTGCTCCGGGATCAGTGCTGGGGGGATGTGCTGGGGGAAGGGGTCTGGTGACTGTAATGAGGGCGAGGTGGGTGGGCAGGGGGGCTGGCGGCTGTCACCATGGCAGCGGTGGCGGCTTGTTTTCAATCCTCTGGGGAGCTGGGAAGGGATGGAGGGAAGGGCAGGGGCCGAGGGTGCAGGATAAGGGTGAGGGCAGCCCCTTCTTCCAGCCCTTCCCAGGCAGAGCAGATCAGGTGTCACCCAGAGGGGCCAGGCAGCCCCTGCTGTCACCCACATCAGGCAATTTCGGGCATCCTGGGGACAAGGTGGGCTGTAGCCACCTCTGTGAGAGCCCTTGGGCCACTTGGGGGAACAGAGTCAGCTCTCCCCCAGGTGCCACCATCCCCCATGGTGTCGTGGGCCATCCCTTGCCATTGGCTGGCCTGGAGCAGGGCCGGTGGTCTCTGGCCTGGCCGCCTGCTTGGGCACCTCATCCCTGGCGGCAAGCATGGCGGCTGGGTCTGCAGCCCCCTTTGTGTCCCTCTGAATGACGGTTGCCAGGCACTGGGGGATGCTGGTCCGGAGGGCAGCGTCGGTTTTGTTATCAGCAGGGTGGTGGAAGAGGAGGAGGGGGCTGGGGCCGGCATGGGGGATTAGGGGGAGGCTGGGGGGCGTCCCCAGGGCACTCTGATCCCTTCCAAAGGGACCTTTGTTCAGGAGCCTGCTGCTCCCGCCAGGCTCCTGGGGCTGTGAGCTGGCAGCTGCAGGCAGGGATGCGGTTTCCCCGAGCTGCCCTGCTTCCCAGGGCTCAGTGTGGGAGCCGGCTCTGGGGTGAGGCGTGGGAAGACCCCTTGTCCCACGGATGTTTTGCCATGGCTCCCATCCCTCTCACTGCTTCTGCCACCCTCCTCGTGTTCAAGGTTTGCCTGGAGTGTTGTTTTGTGCTCTGAGTGAGGGGTGCCGCCAGAGGCACCCGGATATGTCCATCTGTCCCTGTGCCTCCTGTCGCAGGAGATTCTGTGGGTCTGGGTCGGAGCTGACTGTGGGGAGAAGCAGGAGGGGTGGGAGATGTGGCAGGTGGCTGCAGTGGCTGGAAGAAGTCTGGGCGCTGTTGGGAAGGGTTTGCACATGTCTGTGTGCTGGGTTTGCACAGGGCTGCACAGCTCCAGCACTCTGCATGTGATCCTGTCCCTCAACCACCCAGCCTCCATGCCCAAACCAGTCTGCCTGGGTCCCACCGCTCCTCTTCCTCCTCGCCAGGCTCGTCTGGCAGGATGCGGCCTCCTGCTGCCAGTAGCACTCGTGCAGTGCCCTGCCTGGGCTCCAGTGGGTTGGGCAGCGTGTGGGACTGCCTGTGACACTGACCTCCTGGGTAGAGCTGAGTTCGGCAAAGCTTGCTTTGTTGGAAACACTTCAGGAAGCTGCTAGACTCGGGGAGCTCTCCGGTGTCGATGGGGAGCGTCATGAGCTATTCCAGCGCCAAGAGCTGCGTGCTGTGCTGCCAGGACTGTGGCAATGGCTCTGATGTGGTGTGCTGGGAGCAAGGCAACCGCAGGCAGTGGCATGCCTAGGGCTAAACCCGCATCCCCAGCCCGGAGCAGTTCTCTGGGCCACGGGTGCCTGCAGCGGGGTCGGGGGCAGGTAGCCTCGGGGGTGCCAGGCCAGTGGGTGCTGCTGGCTGCGCACCCCAGCCGGGGCTGAGCCAATTGCCTGCTGCACGCCTGAGCCGATTATGGCTCTGATAATAGCCCAGGGGATTAAAGGGCTGTGCTCGCTGTCGCTTTGCGCCCTTATCCTCCTCCTCATCAAAGAGGCCGTGGGGCGCGGGGCTGGTGCCTGCTTGGGCCGAGGGCCCCATGGTCCGGGAGAGCACCCTGCTGCTGTCCCCCTCGAGGGGTCTGTAGCACTCATGCCTGCGAGGCGGGCGAGGGGTTCAGCCTCACCCCCTCCGTGCCACGGGGAGAGGGGACGGTGCGGGGGTGCCCGAGGCTTAGCAGGGCTCCTAAGGGTGAGACTGCCGGGGGGGGCTCCTGGGGGAAAGGGCAGCTGAGGCTGCAGGAGAAGGGTCCCTGAAAGGCAAGGGGGAAGGGGGCAGGGAGGGGTTTTGCAGGCAGGCTGGCAGGTCAAGGGGGAGGCAGAGGGGGCAGTGGGACCAGCTCTCTTGCCCAGCTGCTGAGAGCAATGTTCAAGGTGCAGGGACCCACCTTGTCAGGGGGGTCCCTGCCGAGGCCACCCTACACGGGGGCAGGTGGCAGAGCCCACCTCCACGTCCTCTCCCATTTCCCCAACAGCAGCGGGAGCTGTAGTGCTAAATGTCGGTGTGACCAACCTCCACCATGGCGCAGCCACCCTGGCTTTTGTCCCGTGGCCATTCCCAGCCCCCTGTGGCACCAGCCAAGGTGGAAGAAGGCCGAGCATGGCCCGGCCACACTGGCAGACCCTGCCACTGCCAAGGGAAGCCCCTGAGCCCGCAGCGGGGGCAAGTGCTGTGTGGGTGGGTGTCCTGGGGAGGCGGGTGGCCCAGGAAAGCAGCTGTCCCTGAGCCGGCAGCACTGGCTGTGACGGCCACTTCTGGGTGCACAGGTCGTGTGCGGATCGAGGAAGGCGCCTCGCTGCGCATTGACCTCCTGCGTGCCGAGGACCAAGGCTGGTACGAGTGCCGTGTGCTCTTCCTTGACCGGCACAGCACCGACGCCGACTTCCAGAACGGCACCTGGATCCACCTCACTGTCAACGGTACCAGTAGATCCCGCCCTTGGTTACCGCTCTGCCCAGCACCAGCCAAGATCTCTCAGGGCTGGGACTGGATCCACTCATCTTCCAACACCAGTTGAGCTGGACCTGGGGGTAAGGGTCTGGACTTGTCTTTACAGCACCCCCCACTTTCCTGGAGACCCCCCCTGCATTTGTGGAGGTGCAGGACCGGGACGCACTGAGCCTTACCTGCACGGCTGTTGGCAACCCCCAGCCTGTTGTCATCTGGAAGAGGAGCGACCTGACTGTGCAGAGTGGGGACACAGTGCAGGTGAGGACAGCAAACCACCCGTTACCCCCCTGTGGTGTGTCCCCCAGCTCAGCCAGGGTCTTGTGGGGCAGCCAGGCATGCAGAGCAATGCAACTCTGCTTGGCTGGAGAGCAGGCGCCCGTCCCCACCATGGTGGCACCCACCTACTGCCACCGGCCCTGCCACAGTGCCACATTCCTGAGGGTGTCCTGTCCCTTGGTGGCCATGCCACATGCCCGGTGCCGTTGCAGGTGAGGAACGGGACGCTGAGCATTGCTGTTGTGGAGCGCGCCAGTGCAGGCACTTATACCTGCCATGCTTCCAGCAAGGAGGGTACCATCACCCACACCACCCGTGTACTCGTGCAGGGTAAGAGCAGGTGCTTTACCGGCCCTGGCCGTGTGGGCCACCCCACTGGGTGCTGCCACAGGCCACAGAGGGAGCCACATCACAGGGGTTGGTTTGGGGGCAGGTGCAGGTATGATGGGCTTTGGGAGCAGCTGGGGCCATCCCCTGTCCCCAGTCCTCACTATCCCCTCTGCTTCACACTGCAGGGCCACCTATCATCGTGGTGCCACCCCAGAACGTCACCGTCAATGTCTCCCAAGATGCCTTTCTGGCGTGCCAGGCTGAGGCGTACCCAGGAAACCTCACCTACACCTGGTTCCAGGGCAGCAGCAACGTCTTCCACCTCAGGTACAGTGGGAACAGGGATGGCACCGAGGTGGCTTCTGCTGGCAGTGCTGGGCCTGGCGGGGGCTGCTGTGGCCCTGCGAAGCGTGGCTCAGAGTGATGGGCTGGCTGGGTGCATGGCTGGGGGGTTCGCTCATCCCAGAGCAGTGGGGACAGTCCCAGCCACACTGTTCACCACTGCCCTCCCCTTCCCTTGCAGCCACCTCCAGGCTCGGGTCCGCGTCCTGGTGGATGGGAGTCTCTTGCTCCAGCGAACAACCCCAGACGACGCCGGCAAATACACCTGCATCCCCAGCAATGGGCTGTGGAAGCCGCCTTCTGCCTCAGCCTTCGTCACAGTGCTGTGTAAGAGCCCCACAGCCCCTCACGAGCCTGGGCCACGCTGTCAGCAGCTCCGCTCACGGAAAGGCCCTGCTGGGCCAGCCTGTGGAGGTCCCCAAAGGCTGTGGTGGGAAGGAGGTACCCCTTCAGCTGCCACAGGGACCCTGGCCCCTGCCGCCCTCATGCAGGCCCTGGCACCCTGTTTGTCCTCGCAGATCCAGCGCAGGTGACCACCATGCTCCCAGAGACCCACCTGCCTAAGGGGATGCAGGGTGTGATCCGCTGCCCCACCAGGGCCAACCCCCCTCTGCTCTCCGTCAGCTGGACGAGGGATGGGCGCCCACTGGAGCTGGACAAGGTACCACCGCTTGCACCCTCCCCTGCCTTCCCACCCCCCTGAGCCCCTCATCCTGACCCTGTGCCCCAATCTTCCAGCTCCCTGGCTGGTCCACAAGACCAGATGGCTCCATCGTCATTGCGATGGGGAACGATGATGCGCTGGGAGTGTACACGTGTACCCCGTACAACAGCTATGGCACCGCTGGCGAGTCCCGGCCCACACGTGTCCTGCTGAAGGTGAGGCTGGGCAGATGGGCACACTGCCCAAGTCCCTCGCCCAAGCTGCTCCCACCCTGCCGTGCTGAGCAGCCCAGGCACGCTGCGTGCCCGTTGGCCTGCCTTGCTGCAGGTCTGCACCCTGTCCTGCCTGCCACCAAGCCCTTCACCATGTGTGCCTGTCTTCCAGGACCCCCCTGCCTTCACAGTGCGCCCTAAGGAGGAATACTTCCAGGAGGTGGGCCGGGAGCTGGTGATCCCCTGCGCCGCCCATGGAGATCCCCCCCCAACTGTCACCTGGCTGAAGGTAGGAGCCGCCACTCTGGGGAACCAGCTGAGACCTCCTGGGAAGCAGATGCTGCTTTTGGTTTCTGGGGCATCACTCTAGCACAGTCCCCATATCTGTGTCCCTGCAGATGCTACAGGGTCACCTCTCCTGGTTCCTGCAATAGAAGGGGCTCAGGGCACTTTGCTTGTGTTGCCCCTTAAGAAACCAGGGAAAAAGTCCTGCCCCTTGGTTCCTAAACCAGCACCAGGGTGGTGGATCACGTTAGCTGTCCCAGCCCTGGGTGGGGTGGGTGGTTGCCCATGATCGGTGTGTCCGTGCCTTGCCATGCAGGTGGGTAGCATGGGGAAGAGTGGTGCCCAGGTGGATGCGAACAGCAGCCTCATCTTCCGCCCACTCATCAAGGAGCAGCATGGTGTCTGGGAGTGCACGGCCACCAACGTGGTGGCCAGTGTCAGCACCACCACCTCTGTCCACGTGCTGGGTGAGTTGCTAGTCCCTAGTGGGCAGATGCTGTGGGTGCTGGGCTGCCCTGGGGTGTACACCACCAGCCTCCCTGTGCTGGAAGAGATGGAAATGCACCTGCATGACTGTTGTCTAAGCCACCCCATCTGACAGGTCTTCTCTCTGCTTCTGCCACCAGGTACCAGTCCTCACGCTGTCACCAACGTCTCTGTGCTCCCACTCCTGCTGGCAGCCAATATCTCCTGGGAGCCGGGGTTTGACGGGGGTTATTTCCAGAGGTTCAGCGTCTGGTACACACCGCTGTGAGTCCCTGTGGGCAGCGTCTGGTGTCCCACGCCCCCTCTGCCCCACCAGGGGCCCTCAGTTCTGGACTCCCATTTCCCACATTTCCTCAGGGTGAAGCATCCACCCCGGGCCCATCATGACTGGGTGTCACTCTCTGTGCCAGTGGGGGCTCAGCACCTCTTGGTGGAGAATCTGCAGCCAGACTTAAGCTACCAGTTCAGCGTCCTGGCCCAGAACAAGCTGGGCAGTGGCCCCTTCAGCCAGATTGTCACCTCTGTACCCAGGGGTAAGAGGGGGCCTGTGCGCTCCCCAAAGCAGCTCCTGTCCACCCAGAGCCCTCAAGCACTGAGGAGGCTCCTGTTTCTGCCCTGCTGTCCCCTCGCATTAGCTCCCACACCAGCATCCCTTTTCTCCTCAGGCTTCCCAGTGACCACAGTGCCTCCAGAGCCGCCAGCCATGACCATGCGCGTCTTCCTGTCCCCGCCGCAGGCTCTGACCGCCAATGAGACTGTGCGTGGGGTCCTGCTGCAGTGGGAGCCCCCGGCTCAGTTCTCAGTGGCGCTGAGCGGCTATGCGCTGGAGCTGCGGCAGGGCAAGGGTGGCTGGGAGGTGCTGGACCGCTCCATCCCTAGCACGAAGACCCAGGTGCTGGTGCCAGGACTCATCAAGGTGGGAATTTCACCGGGTGCTCCCTGGCTGTGGGGCAGCTCGGGCGACGCAGCAAGGGAGAGGATCAGATCTCCTGTGTCGCTGCTACCCAGAGCTGGGGCCTCTGGCAGAGCCACTCGGCTCTGCAGCTGTGTGGGCTGAGGCTTGGCTGACCACTGTGCCAACAAGGCTAACGGCCCTCTGCTCCCCAGGACGCCTTCTATGAGTTCCGACTGGTGGCCTTTGCTGGCAGCTACATCAGCGATCCTAGCAACACAGTGAATGTCTCCACAGCAGGTAAGGCCTGGGCTGCTGCCCACTTGCTCTTCCTGCCCTGGGGATAGAAATCAGAGGTGTGAAGTGCCCAGCATGGTCTAGGATCTTCCCAAAGAGAAACCCCTTCACGCTGCTCCCACCCCTAAGTGTCCCTGCTGCTAGACCAGGGTACACAGCGCCCAGAGCAGGACCCCCAAAGCTAATACCGCGGGAACACCCATCTCCACATGCAGGTCTGGGGTGACCTCAGTCTCGCGGGCCAGGTAGCAGGAGAGCTCTGCACAGAGCATCCCTGTTCCCTGTGCCTGGCACAGTGGAGGGCGTGGGTCCGCCTGAAGGTAGAGCAGCCCCAATGGGCAAGAGAGCTGAGGCTTTGCTGTTTATCCCTGTGGTGCTGGTGATACGAGGGAGGCGGGCTGGTGTGCCCTGTGGGTAACCGAGCCTCTGATGGTGTCTCCTGTCTCACCCAGGCATGGAGGTGTATCCATCTCGCACCCAGCTGCCAGAGCTCCTGCCGCAGCCAGTGCTGGCCGGGGTTGTCGGTGGGATCTGCTTCCTCAGCGTGGCCATCATCTTCAGCACAATGGCCGCCTGCATCATGAACCGCCGGCGTGCTGCCCGCATCCAGAAGCGAAGACAAGGTAGGAGCTTGCTGCCCGGGTGCCTGGACGCCGGGGCTTCCGGAGAGCTCAAAGCGCCGTGTGCAGGGTGGCAGGACCCGGTGCCCAGGGAGGGGACAGGCCAGCCTGGGGCTGGGAGGCTCCCCTGGGGCGGTAGCAGGGCTGAGTGGGTGCCGCAGTCTCCTCATCATCACTTTGAGTTGCTCGCCGTGTGATCCCCTTGTGTTCTCATGACCTTCCAGATCCACCACTCGTCTTCTCCCCCAGCAAGAAGCTTCCACCTCCACAGTAAGTCATGCCATGCCATGCCATGCTCCCTCCCCATCTCGCTGCGCTCCCTATCATTCACTCACTGCTGGCTGGGGGCAGAGGGACAGGCCAGGGGGCAGCCAGCCACCACCACCACCACTGGCCGAGGGCTGGCCGCAGAGGGGGTGTTAGGAGAGGGGTGCTGGGGTCAGGGCGTGCCGTGGGGTAGGGCTCCCCTGGGGAGCTGCCTCTGGGGAGTTTTGGCTGAAGTAAGATCAGAAAGTGCAGGAGCAGGTCTGTTGAGCCCGCAGCAGCGGTGGCAGGGTCATGGTACCTGCTGCCAGATGCCTGGCACAAGCTCTTCTGGCATGGGGGGCAGCCGCACAAGCCCGGAGCCAGGATGGGGGTGCTATAGCAGCTCCCTTCTTCCTTACAGCAATTCTCATGGCTCTGGTAGCCCAGACAGCACCGTGAAGCTGAAGCTGCAGCCGTCTCCCTACCAGAGCCTGCGCCGGACGCTGCTGTGGGGTGAGAAGGCTGGCACCAGCCTGGGTCTCAGCATCGCCGGGGCCGGCTCCCGGTACGCCATGTATGAGAGCCACGTCGGGGAGCATGTGCCCCTGGAGCGGATCTGCCGTGGCCCCGACGGGCGCTTTGTGGTGGAGACTGACACGCAGCCACAGGAGAGCAGCTTCGGGTCGCTGCCCTATGCCGAGCCAGAGCTGTACCCCCAGCAGGACCCCCAGGGCCCACAGCCCCAGCCCTACCTCCAGCTGCCTGTAGAGGAGGAGGAGGAGGAGCACATCTGGCACAAGGGGGTCTCACTGCGCCCCCGGCCCATGGGGCAGGCCCGCCGGGGAGCCCGGGCTGCCAGCTACCGCCGGGGCCGCTACTTCGGCTATGGCAGCAGCAGCCCCGTGGATGAGGCCGCGGCATTGTGCATCATCAACATCAGCCCCGTGGCCTCCGCCGCGACTCTGCCTTACAGCGCTGTGGAGGAGCTGCGCGACAGCCCCAGCAGCACCGGGCCCTGCCAGAGCACTGCCAGCGCCCTGTGGGACTCGCTGCCCCTCGAGGGCTCCCCCCGGCTGCCTCTCGGCCCCCCGGCTTCCCCCAGCCCCAGCCTTGGGTGCAGCTGGCAGCCGGCCAGCCCCCCAGCCCAGAGTGGGATCCTCCAGTACCTGAGCCTGCCTTTCTTCAAGGAGATGTGTGTCGATGGTGACTGGCCGCCCCCGGAGGAGCCAACAGAGCCCAGCCATGCTGGTGGCCAGCCAGAGCCTGCTGACAGCCCACCGCCCACCCCATCGGAGTCTGGGGGCTCCCTGCAGCACGTGGAGCGGACGCTGTGCCCGGACTGCATCGACACCTGTGCCAACGCCACCTCTCCCCCAGCTGCCACTTTGCTCAAACCCCCCAGGCTGCCGGTGGGTCCTGCCAAGGCCTCGCTGCCTGGCACTGCCGCCTGGTCCAGCTCCCCCAGCCCGGGGGCCAGCCTGCGGCCCCCCACCCAGCTGGCTCACCGCCTCCCCGTTGGTGGCAGCAGGACTGAGGCCATGCCCTCAGCTGGCACCATAGAGCCTGGCTGGGCACCGGGCAGGCCGCCGGATCCCGCCCCCCTGGAGAAGCTGCCACGGGGCAGTTTGACCAGCCAGAGCAGCGGCCGGGGCAGTGCCTCCTTCCTGCGGCCCCCCTCGCTGGCACCATCCCTGGGGGGAAACTGCCTGGGTACCCCACTCGGGGACAGGGGCAGCTGGCACGGCGGAGGCTTGGCAGCAGAGGAGGGCAGGGCAAGGATGGATCCAGCCCTCAGTGGCACCGGAAAGAGGTGAGCCGCAGGCAGGACGCCGGGGACGAGCCGGCTCATGCTGGGGCATCTCTCAGCCTGTCCCACAAGGCTTGGCCAGGGCATCCTGGTGTGGAGCCACCCTGCTGCCTCCCAGCTCCTGTGGCACCCCGGCCACTGCTCCCTGGCGACACCCCCCTATGGCATCCCCGCCGTCCCTGCCCCTGGAGACCACCCCAGCTCTCCCCCCAGCATCCCTGCCTGCCCTCTCGCCCACTGCCTGCTTCCCCCTGCGTCCCACTATCCCTCGCCGTGCCTGTGTGGGGACCGTCCTGACGCACATCTCCACAGGAGGAACACCTCGGTGGACGAGAACTACGAGTGGGATGCGGAGTTTGCCCTGGAGTCGGACATCCTCGAGGCGCTGCAGCTCTACCGCAGCGGGGACCCGGCGCGGCCTGTCTCCACCATCGTCCTGCGCGACCTGGAGCGGCAGAGTGAGTGCAGGACCCCCGCGACCCCCAACCGTCACAGCCCCGCGGGGCTGTCCACCACCCTTCTTCCCACTGCGAGGCCATTGGGAAAAGGGGGTGGCAGGGCCCTTTGGCACCCACGGCCCTGGGGGTGGCCCCGCGGGTGGGTGGGTGGGTGACGCATCAGGGCCGGACGCTGCCTGTCTCCTCGCAGAGCCTGGCGGCGGTGGCTCCTCCCCGGTGAGCTCGGTGTCGGCGGAGGCGTTGGCGGCGGCGGCGGGCGGCCCCCCGGAGCGCAGCAGGGCCCTGCGCCAGGAGCTGGCAGCGTCCCGGCACCGCAGGGACGTGGCCCGGCAGCGGCTGGGTCCCCGCGTGTCCTGCGCCGAGCGCTTTGAGCTGGCCACGCTGCTCTAGGGACCCCCGGGGACCTCCTGGGCTGGGCAAGAAGGATGCTGGGGCGGAATAAAGAGGCCTGAAAGCAGCACCCGCTCCTGTGTGGCAGGCAGGGGCACGGGTGCCCCCCCCACCCCGGGCACCCACTATCCCGTGCCCGAGGGCACCCCTGTCCCTTCAGGGTCCTGCCACTATCCCCCCCCCCATCCTTGTGCTCCCTGCACCCGTGCGAGCCTGGGGCCCTCCCTATCACACCACCCCCCCCCTCCCCCCTCCGTGCTCCCTCCATCCCTCACCGTGTCCCACCTCCTCCTACTCCCGCTGCGTGTGTCATGTCCGTCCGTCCGTCCCCTCCCCGTCCCTATGCCTTGTGCAGGCTCCCCTCCTGGTGCCCCCCTGAAGGGTCTCCCACCCGCAGCCCCCCCCCCGCCCCGTGCTCCCCCTCCTTCTCGGGCTGCGGGCGGGGCGGGGGCTGGCGGCAGCTCCACGCAGGGCGGGGCCTGCGCGCCTCGTTCCCTTATATGGCCATGCCGCGGGAGCGCGTCATGGGGGCGGGGCCTAGAGCGCACTACGTCACCCCCGGCCCCGGGCTGTTCCGGGGGTCGCTCGTGGGCTGTGCCCCGGGTCACGTCGGGTCGCACCGGGCTGTGCCCCGGACCCGCCCCCTCTCCCCCCCGGGTCCCGCCCATGTGTCACCCCCGTCTGCCCCGCCAAGTCGACCCGTGTCACCCCGTTCTGCCCATCAGGGTCGCCCCCAAACCTGGGCTGCATCACATCGTGTCCCTGGTCTGGTCTTGTGTCCCCCTCGTCCTGCCCCACGTCCCTGGCATCAGCCCTGTCCCCCCGATCCTCCCCCGTGTGCCCTAGGGGTCCTGCTTGGGCCACTCCTGCATTGTCCCTGGCTGCAGTCCCTGAGCATCCTGCCCTGTACCCCCCCACCTCCGTGTCATCCCCCGCCCTGTCCCCCCAGATCCTGCCCTGTGCTACCCCATTCCACCCCCGGGGGTCCTGGCCCCTGTCACCCTACCCCCGTGCCCTAGAGCTCCTGCCCCCCCTTTGCCCCCACACTGCCCCCAGGGGTCCTGTTCCCCAAAGCACCCTCTGTTACCCCCTGCCTTCCCTGGCCGAGTCCTTACATGATCCTGCCCCCATGTCACCGTTTTCCTGATTTCTGTGTCATCCCTACAGGACCTGCTCCCTGTATCACACCCCTCCTGCTCCTTCTGTCACCCTGGGCCTCCCCCTTGCCCCAGGGTGCTGTTCCCCAGGTCCTGCCACTGTGCCACCCCTATTCCTTCACCTCCATGTCACCCCCTGACCTTGTCCCCCCTATGTCACCCCTGTCCCATGGGTCACCCTGGTTCCCCATGTCATGTGCCACCCCCTGGTCCCCTCATCCATGTGTCCCTGAGCCATGCATCCTGGTCACTGAAGCCATGGGAAACCCTACTGGAAATCCCCAGGGGACACCCACAACTGGGGGGGGGCAGGTATGGGGGATAACAGGGACAACATGCAACCTCCCATGTGGCACCTATGGGTGCAGGAGGTGCCCTGGCCACGGGGGGGGAGGGGAACACTCTAAGGCTGCTCCTCACCATGATGGAGTCCTCACAACCGAGCTCCAGAAGACAGTGGCACCTTGGGCTGGCTCAGGAGGGTGGGTGCTGAGCCCGGGACAAATTTTGGGTGCTGAGGGGTGGGTGGGGTCACAGGGACGCCACAGCGGTGGCCCTGCCACCCGTTCCAGAGGCGGATGGTGGCTTCGGGCTGAGGTTTTGTTTGTTGTTTTGGTCGTGCTTCCCATGGAGACGGGACTTGTGCAAGGGCCATCACCCCTCCCTGTGCTGCCAGGGACACTGTGGCTGCTGGGGCGGCTGTGTTCCTGTGGGCCCTGCAGCCGCCTGAGCTGTCCCCCTGCCACCATGGCCAGGCCCTGGCGGTCCCCACCCCCACAGCAGGGCCCTGGCACCCACCACGTCCCTTTCCACTGTGCTGACTGTATCCCCTGCTACTACAGCTGAGTCCTGTCCCCATCACAGCCTTGTCCGCCACTGCCACCGTGCTGGGCTCCGTCTCCACCTTGGTCATCGCAGCCCCCATATCCCCCTGCCACTACAGCCACCCTCTCCCCACCAAAACCCTGACGTCCCTCGAACGCTATGGCCAGCCTGTCCCTGCCACCACGGCCACCCTGTCCTCACCTTGGCTGCCACGGCCACCCTGTCCCCACCACAAGCCCTGTGTCACCCTGCCACCACGGCCACCCTGTCCCCACCAAAACCCCCGTGTCCCCCTGCCACCACGGCTGCCTCGTCCCCACACAGCCCCTCTGCCCCCTCCACGACCCCCCTATGTCCCCCACCACCACGGTCCCCTCCCCGGCCCGGGCCGGAGCCCTCTCCCCGCGGGGCCGCCGGGCGGGGCGGGGCGGGGCTGCTCGGGGTGCGGTGGCGGCGCGGCCCCGGCCCCGGCCCGGCGGACCCGCCCCGGGAGCGGGCGGTACCGGGCCGCCCCCGGCCGCGCTGACATCAGCCGTGAAAAGGGCGCGGGCGGCGGCATCCGCCACTGCCGCACCGGGAGCGCGGGATAGGCGCCGCAGGTAGGGAGGGGCGCGGGCAGCGCCCGCGGGCACCGGGCGGCAGGTGGGGACGGGGACCCGGGATCGGGATGGAGATGGAGATGGGGACTGGGACGGGACCGGCCGGTCTGCCCTAAAATGGCCGGGGCCGCGCTGCCCCGGGGTCCCGGAGCGGGACCGGTCCCCCGGGGTGCCCGCCCCGCCCCGCCGGGGTAACGGCTCCGGGCAGTGCCGGGCGCCGCGCCCGCGGAGCCGCAGGGACACGCGGCCGCGCCCGGGAAGCGGGACCCGGGTGCGGCTTCCGGCCCCGCCGCTCCGGGCGCCCCGGGGGCGCGTCCGGGAGTCCCGGGACTGCGGTCCCTCGGAGTCGGCGCGGCGACCCCGGCGCCCTCCTCGCTGGCCCCCGGGTGGCCGTGTCCCCGCCAGGCTGGGTCCAGTCCCCTCCCCGGTATCGCCCCGGTGCCCCCCCGGTGCCTGCGGGGTCCCCAGGGTGGCCCTGTCCTCCGTACGGTCACCTCCCCGCCGACCCTGGGCTGGCTGCGGGGTCCCCAGGGCGGCTGTGTTGCAGCCGGGCGTCTCCTCCCCGCTGGCCTCGGGGGTCTATGGGGACCCCAGGGTGGCCGTGCCCTGGGTGCAGTCCCCTCCCTGCTGGCCCTAGGGTGTCTCGGGGGTCCCTAGGCTGGCCCTGTGCTGGCTGGGGTCCCCTCCCTGCTGGCACTGGGAGGGTCTGTGTGGTCCCCAGGGTGGCTTGGTCCCAGCTGGGCTGGTTATAGTGCCCTCCCTGCTGGTCCTCGGAGACCTATGGGGTCCCCAGGCTCTCTCTGGGGACACCCGGGTGGCTGTATCCCAGCTGGGATCCCCTCCACGCTGCCCCCGGGGCTGCGATGGGCTCCCCAGGGTGGCCGTGCCCCCGGCCGGGCCGGGTGCAGCCCCCTCCCGCCGTGTCCGTGGGGTCCCCAGCGCGGCGGTGGCGCAGCTGGGCTGGGTCCGGCCCTCCCCTCCGTCTGGGCAAGCCCCAGCTGTGTCGGGAAATCAGCCCTGTCTGCACCAATTTCAGCTCCTCTTTGTTTCCCAACTGGCTTGGCCCCCGGCCGGGCGCTCCCCGCGCTCCGGGGGAGCCGGCTCCCTCCCTGCAGGGGCTGCCCGCGCCCCAGCCCTCGCCCCGAGGAGCCCAACAGCGACCGACGGCTTTGGGGGGGACACACGGCTGGCCCCGGGCAGCCTGCGGCCACGGGGTGGCTGCAGTGCTGGGACTTCGGACGGCTGACCTGCTGCTCCCGCCGGCTTCCCCGGGGGCTTGGGGTTGACTTTTGCTCCTGTCCCCATGAGCCAGGGTGGCTTATCCCCCGGCTGCTCCTGGTGTCAAGGAGCCCCAAGCCTGAAGCCAAGCATGTGACAGGGTCAAGCTCTGTCCCAAACTGAGTCTGGTCCCCCCAGGTATGGGCTGGGCTGCCCCAGGCCAGCAGCTGTCACACATCCCTATCTGGGACATGGGGACACGGGCACCGGGGCTGGCAGGGGCACCCGCACCCCTGAGGGGAGCAGCACATGCTCCCGCTTCTGCGTGCCAGGGTGCCCCCAAACGCCAGGGATGCAGGACTGGGCGTGGGGGCAATGCACAGCCCGGGCAGCCTGGCATACCCACTGTGTCACTGGTGGGCAGAGGGGCTTCAGACCACCCCAGGGCTTGGAGCACCCCAGCTGCATGGGCAGGGCAGTGCTGGTCCACTCGCTTCCCCCTGTGGGCACCTCGCACAACCTCCATCCTTCCTGGCACCGGTGGCACTGGTTCCGGTGCCACCTTGGCAAGGGCAATGCCTGGCCACAGGGCCCGCCAGGTCGGGTCCGGCTCCCCTGCCAGAGCGAGGGCATCGCTGCCGGCAGCCCCAGGCCCCGTGCTCACGAGCCGGTCCCGGATCTGGCACCCGGCCCAAGCAAATGGGTGAGTTCACAAACAAGCTTCGACCGGCAGCGAGCACCTGCCAAGTCTCCACGCGCTTGGCGGGGCTGAGCCGCGGGGACAGGGATGCTCAAGGCGGGGGGTCCAGCCCCGGCACTGAGGGGCCATGGTACTGCACCCCCTGCCCAGGGCCAAATTGCCCCATCACCCTTGGTTGGGCACGGACCCACTGCCCACTCCTGGCTGGCTGGGCAGGAAGCAGGCAGGGCAGGGCAGAGCCCGGGCAGTGCCTGGCACGGGTGATAAGGCTCCGTGCCGGACATCCAGGCAGCCTGGCCGGGCAGGATGGGGCCCTGCCATGGTGCTTGGGGAGCAGCTACTGTGCCTGCTGTCACCCACTGTCCCCGAGGGGCTCTACCATGCTGTGGGCACAGGGCCATGCCTGTCTCATGCCGAATGCCCCAGTGCCACCAGAGCCGCTGACAGGGGTCTGGTCTCTGCAGACCCCTCCTGCCGTCAGCATGGCAAACCGGGGACCATCATACGGCCTCAGCCGGGAGGTGCAGCAGAAGATCGACCGGCAATATGACCCCGAGCTAGAGCAGATCCTGGTGCGGTGGATCCTGGCGCAGTGTGGCGGGGACGTCGCGCAGCCAGCACCTGGCAGGGACGGCTTCCAGCAGTGGCTGAAGGACGGCACTGTAAGTACCCCTGGGGCTGGCCAGGGCAGGGGGCTGCCGCACCGTGCCGCCTGACCCCCGGGGTCCATCCCATCCAGGTGCTGTGCCGGCTCATCAACAGCCTGCACCCACGGGGCCAGGGGCCAGTGGCCAAGATCCAGGCATCCGCCATGGCCTTCAAGCAGATGGAACAGATCTCACAGTTCCTTCAGGCAGCCGAGCGCTACGGCATCGCTGCCACCGATATCTTCCAGACCGTTGACCTCTGGGAAGGTGAGTGGCTGGGTGGGCGTGGGGGACAGGGCTGGGGATGGACAGGGACAGGGCTGAGCCTGCCTGGGGCCTTGCAGGGAAGAACATGGCGTGCGTGCAGAGGACCTTGATGAACCTGGGCAGCCTGGCCGTGGCCAAGGGCGACGGGCTCTTTGTGGGAGACCCCAACTGGTTCCCCAAGTAGGTGGTGGGTGCTGGGGGGGGGGGGTGCTGGGCCGTGGGGTCTCACGGAGACGCTGACACCCACCGTGCCCACAGGAAGTCGCAGGAGAACCGGCGCGTCTTCTCCGAGGACAAGCTGAAGGAGGGCCAGAGCGTCATCGGGCTGCAGATGGGCACCAACCGGGGTGCCTCACAGGCTGGCATGACCGGCTACGGCATGCCCCGCCAGATCCTCTGAGCGCCCACGCCACCCCCCGGCTGCCGCCGGCACGGCCCCCCCGGGGCCCTGCCTGTGAGGGGTCCCCCGGGGCCAGCCCCCAAACTGCCTTAACCCCCCCGCCCTTATGGACCAGCCAGCTGTTCCCCAGCCTGGGCGCCTGCCCCCCTGCCAGTATTTCCAGGACCAAAGTCTTTTTTTATTATTATTATTTTGCTGGGCACGTGTGAGGGAAGGGGGCTGCTGCACTGCCCCCCCCCACCGCTGCACCTGCAACCCCCCAGTGCCTTGGGGGCCGTGGTGCCACCCCAGCCCTGCCACCGTGCTGGGGGGGGCAACCCCCCCCTAATAAACGGCTCCTCTTCTTTCCAGGCCTGGATAGTCATGATGGGGGGAGGGGGACACACCTGGGCTGGAGTGGGGAGGGTGAGGGGAGACCCCGGGGTGGACGGGGGTGGGGGGACCCGGGCCCAGGGGTGGTTGAGGGGACCCCAGCCTGGGGGCACAGGGATCCCACTGCCTCGCTCCACAGCATGGTGGCAGCCGGGCCACGCGGAGGGGCGGGGCAAGGGCCGAAGGGGCGGAGCTGAGGGAGCAGGGCAAGGGCTGAGAGGTGGGGGCGAGAGGGGCGGGACAAGGGCTGGTGGGCGGGGCTGGCTGGCGGGGGCGGGGCAGTGGCTGACTAACGCGCGCCTGAGCCACCACAGAGCGCGCCCTCCCACCGTCCAGCGCGGCCGTCCGGCCTCAGCCCCGCCCCCGTGCGCGCGCTCGGGAACGCCCCGCCCGCGCGGCGGTTGCCGGGGGAGGGGGCGCGTTGCCATGGCGACGGTCAGCGGCTGCCGAGCGGAGCGGGATGGTGAGCGCGGCCCGTGCCGGTGCGCCGGGCCCGGTCCCCCCTCTCCGGGTCTGTCCCCCCCGCCGCAGCCCGTTCACGGCCCTTGTCCCCCTGCAGCCCGCCAGCGTCCCCGCACCCCCCGGCCGTGCCCCCAGCCAGCCCCGCAGCCGGTACAGGAGGAGGGCCCGGAGCACCGCGGTGGATGAGCTGCTGTTCGGGGAGAGCCGGGTAAGGGGGCCGGGATACCGGGGGGCACCACCCGCTGCCCGACCCCTCTGCACCGGGCAGTGCCACGGAGAGGAGGGTGTGGCCGGGACCTCACCAGGCCAGAGCCGGCCCCATTCCGCCCGGGGCACCGTGGTGCTGGGGTCCTGCCCGGGGTCCTCAGCCCGGCTCGGGCACCCTCCGGGCAGGGAGCGCTCGGTGCCTCACCCCCTCGCACCTCATCTGCCGGCCCTCATCCCGCCCTGCTCACCCCGGCTCGCTCGCCAGAGGCTCTTCTCCACCATATTGCCTCCACGGTCCCTGTTTTCCAAACCTCCCGGGTGAGGGACGCTGTCGCACCCTTCGCCAGCCCTCCCCGGGCCCTGCCACCTCTGCGCTCTTAATGCCTTGCCTGCTGTGGGAGCCCAATGTTCAATTCCTTCTGGGAGAGCTCAAAATCCACCCCCGCCTCCTGGGAGCGTGCCAAGGGACCAGACCAGACCAGGGACTGCGTGTGCCTCTGTCCTCCTTGATGCACACTTCTACTTTTCACAGGGTAATTAGTTAATTAGTGAGATAAAGGAGGCTCAGGAGGTTAGACACCCTGGTAAAGGGGAGGAGCTGGCATTACCAGGTTTGTATGTTAGATAGTGGTTATTTCATGTGGGATATAGAGAGAGTCCTTGGAGCAGGGGCTGGAAGCTTCCAGAGCAGCTTGTTGCCAACATATTTAGACTTTCATCAGGGAGCTACGAAATCGGTCCCCTTGGAGACGAGGCAGAATTGCAGCAGGTCTCTGACCTCCTGGCCGGATGCCCTGGCCATTGAGAGAGGAGATAAACAGAGAGCAACAGCTCTTTCCTCTCCAGGGTTGTAAGGAAAAGGCTGTCTTCCTCCACGCTCGTCCCTCAGCTGTCCCCGGCTCCTGCAGGAGAGCCCAGGGGAGAGCTGCAGCCACTGTCACCGAGATGGATGATGGCATTTTCCAGGCAAGGGTGATGCTTTGGATGTCCTCCTCCCACTACTACTTCCCCCACCTCCTTTATCAACTCTCCCAGGTGCTCTCCCCATAGCAGGTTGGGTTTATGGCTGCAGCCGTTGGCTCACCCCACACTTTGCGTCGTCTTTGACACAGATCGAGGTACAAGGGCCAGGCTGGAAACCACTGGAGTTTGGCCCATCTCACGCTTGCCATCTCTTCAGCTGTTAAAACATTGGAGGCATCTCCACTGGGGCTGCGGCAGGCGGCTGGCTACCATGAGGGGACCACGTTGTGTTTGAGGCACTTGTCCCTCCATGGGGGTGTGTGTTTGTGGCTGTAATTTCCTCTCCTGGGTCTTATTGTTTGAAACAAATCTGTCCAAAAAGACTTGCCAAACCCATTGGCTTTTCAGAGGAGAGGAAGGAAGAGTGTAATGAAGATTGCCTCCGCTCCCAACTGGAGGCTGTATGGATGGTTTGCCTCGTGGGGCAGGAGGTTGGGAATGCTCCCGGCAAGCAACCTGCTCCGAGGCTGCTGGGTCTGTGTGCCTCGGACACCCTACAAGCTGAGGAGCCCCAGGCAGGTTTATGATCTGTTATCTCAGAAGCCTTCAGGGCAGTTAGATAAAAATGTTGTAACGCTCCTATGGGTGATAATTGAATTCCCTGAGATTAATCCAGGTCTAGTCCAAGGAGTTCTGGCTATGGGGACAATGTGCGGGCTGGCTGCAGTGAATAACACTATTATCTTTGTTTGCACGGGTGTTTCAGTGCCAAACCCTTTAATTCAACAGCTCCCACTTGGGGCTCCCAGTGGCTGAGAAGCTGCTCTGGTACCTGCCGTGCTGGACTGCGGGAGAGCCTGTGGTTTGGGGCCATCAGACCTGTAAAGTGTAAATATTGCAGACCTGTAAAATGGAAATATTGCCAGCAGCAAGTTCCCAGGGAACTGCTCATTGCCTGGCCAGCTGTAGGATTTGTTCCAGCAGTTGTTTAGGATTTTAAAGCTGAACTAGTATATAGAAGTCCAGGGGAAACCACACATCTGTGTGTACCTTAGATTAGCTCTTGTGGTTCCCTGACCTGGGCAAGTATCTCGCTGGGACGCCTGCGCCGTGGTTGGGCTCGGGGAAGTGACCCTGGCATCGGGAAGTTGAACCTGCCCTGCTGGGCTCGGGTCTTCTGGCCAGGGACCATCCAGCTCGGCTGCTGGAGGTTTGCTCTGCAGACCAGTGCCTGCTCCGAAATCCCCCTTCCCGTGGGGGGCTTCACCCCGGGCTGGACGAAGAGCCTGTTCCTGCCCATTGGAGACCCTGCGGCCTGATCGGATCTTCCCGTGGGGCGGCCCCACGAGTGCTCGGGACACCCCTCGGCTTCTGCCGCCTCTCCGGGGGCACCCAGCGCCCACCCTGCCTGGGGAGTGCGGAGCGGGGTCCCCGAGTCACCCCGCAGCCGGGTGACGCTTCACTAGGTGGCAGTCTCGACTCGAGCGAAGGGACCAGCACCGGTCCGGGCTGGACTGGGAGGACGGGTTTCTGCCCAGGGCTGCCTGCCGTTTGATTGGCCTGCAAGGCCAGACCTCGAGCTGTCCCCGCTTCTTCCTCCCCAGGACCCCCCTGCCAGCTCCCAGCCAGTTTGGGTCAGTCTGGGCTGGTTTCCACCCAGTTTTTCCTGAGGCCGTGGGGCTCAGCAGGACAGAGGTGCCGGTGGCCATGGTGAGGAGTGGGGCAGTGGGCAGCCGCCGTCAGCTCGAGGTAGCCAAGATGATGCTTGAGCATTTGTGAGGTCTTGCCCTGAGCAAGCAGCTACCAGATCATCATTTACTTCAGATTCGGGTGAGAGACTGATGCCCAGACTTCTATAGTAAAACCAGTGCCATAGGGGTATTTTTGGTTCTCCCCATGTCCTCATCAGGCCTTCGGAGCTGAGGCTGCTGAGGCAAAACACCCTTCTCATGCCCAGACGTCACTGGTCTTGGCAGTGTGAGAGGGTGTTCGTCAGAGCTCAGGGGAACCTTGCGGCCTCTCGTGCCCAGAGCACCTCTGTGCCCAGGAGCGGGGGGTAGAGAGCTGTGTGCGGGCTAGTGGCAGGAAAGCCAGAGTAAACATCATCCTTTCTTGCAGAACCTGCAGCAGTCGTGCTCCGGCAGCCCTGTTGTGATCCTTCAGGATGTGCAGACTGCCCCAAAAGCGTCACCCTCTGGCAGGCACAAGCCCAAGACCACCCGTCTCATCACCAAGGACTTCATCCGTGACCTCGTGTAAGTCTGTGCCCGAGTGGCAGCTCTGAGGAGCTTTTGGGGCTCTGCAAGTCTGTCACAGCACCGTCTCAGCACATGGACCTTGTCCAACTGTTTGCCAGGACATCTCAGGGTAGGAGGGATGGGCAGCAGCGCCCCGATACACCCGGTTTGGGCAACAATGGAGCCAGTGAGCACTGAGCACTGAGCATTTTACAGAGGCACTGAATCATCATAAGAACCAGTAAAAAGCAACATAAAAACTTCTCAGCAGCCAGAAAAGCTCTTTCTGGGCTGAACAGCCCCCCAGGGTAGCACCTGCCCCCCAGCATATATCAAACGCTGCCTCCCGTGCCCCAATACCAAAAAGGCCCATGTGAGAAAGGCAGTGGAGTGTTGCCTGCAGCCCCTACACACCAGAAGCTGTGTGTTTCTCTACAGGGATGTTTTATAAGCAAGACTGAACTGTAAGAACCCTGGCCCTAATTACTACACCTCATTAAAAGCCTGCAGCACATAGACAAGAATAGGGCCATTATCCCAGCCAGCTCCAATTTAGCCTCATTTTGACCTCCCTAAATATTCCTTGTAGTTGTCGTTCGGTGTGAGGTTCATCTTCTCTTCCTGTTTTGAACTTCCGTGTAATGCTCTTACACCCTGTAAAACGTGACACCCGCCCTGCGGATGGTTCAGGTTTGGGTTTGGGTTTTGTGGAGGGTGAAATGGCATAGAGGCACAGGTGCAGGCTTTTGAGGCTGGTTCAGGCTTTCAAGGCTGGTACCTGGTTTTATACTTTCACATTCTTATTTGACCCTGCTGCTGAAGCTGAAGGCCAATTTGCAGATGTGTCGCACGGCCACAGCTCCAGCTGAAGCTAAGGGAAACTGTGCTGGTTTAATTCCTGAAAATCAGGCCCTAGACATCCCAGGCTGGTCACCCAAACACTGGGACGACTAAAGCAGTGGCCACTGTATCATTACATTTATTAGTGCCGTTGTGACCATTAGCCATTCTTTAAAGCGTCCTGGAATCCGATGCTGTGATGCAGCTCTCGAATGATCATTATGCAGGTATCTGTTCATATTCACAAGGGTGGATGAAAGGTGACACACAATAATAATGAGTAAATTCTTAGTCCTGAACATCTTCAAAGTGCTCTATGCATTTGGTTAATATACGCTCCTACACCACACGCGTCACCATGGTATCTGAGTAATACAAAGAGTAATTAACTCCTTACAACTCCCCTGGAAAACAGCCCTATATTATTATCCACATTTTTACAAGTGGGGAAATGGGGGCACCAAGAGCTTCGGTGATTTCCTCTAAACCACAGCATGAGTCACAGGCAGGGTTTGTGGCTCTGCAGGACACTGCAGAGCCAGGGTGACGGCTGGAGGGACACCTGCCAGCACTGGGAGGGGAGAGGGTGCTCTGTGTTTGGGCAGCGCGGCGTTTCCTCATCTCGTGCCGGGTGGATTCCCAGGACAGCAGAGCCAAAGCTGAACTGTGCTGTGCAGATCTGGAGTCTGAGCAGGCTGAGTATCATTAAACAGAGTGAAAAGGCAGCTTCTGCTCCCCAAAATCTGTCTGCACAGAACAGAGGTTTCCATCTGGCACGCAGGAGCAGTGACAGTCAGTCTGGGGGACAAGGCTGAGCAGCTTGTCCTGCTGGAAAAGGGGTGAGGGCAGTCGTCAAAATTTTCCCAAATGAGAGCTGGGAGAGCCAAGTTGGACTGAAATACTTTCAGCATTTTTTTATTGGGGCTGACTAGGCCCGTGCTGAAAGTTTTGGGGTTTTCCCAGGAGGCCCCTGGCCACCCTGCTGAGCATCCTGTCCCCCATGCATCACAGTGTGGTGCTGCTTTCACTGCACTTTCTGTTTCTTCCTCCCCCTGACCGGGAGAGTCGGGTCCCCACAGCTCAGGCACTTCCTGCATTGCTCTTGGGTGACTCCTGGTCGCAGAGCGGCTCCTGCTGCCCCTGGTGTGGGGAGCCCAGGCAGGTCCTACAGCCAGGCAGGGAGATCAGCAGGGCAGGGAATGGAGGGAGCCATCAGAGGCTCCATGCCACTGACTGCTACCTCTCTGTGCCCCACTCCTGGTACCACCAGCATCCCTGCAGAGAACCCAGCAGCATCCCTCATTATCGGTCAGGAGGATTTCCAGCGCATTAAAGAAGCAGCTAGAGTCCTGACCAAGGAGGAGCGTGAAGCCAAGCTGACAGCCCTCAAAGCGGAGAAGGAAGCCATTCTCGTAGGCATTTCCCCCCTGCCCCTTCTTTCCTTGCTTGCTGACAGGTCTCGGGCTGCGGGTGGAGGTGGATGCACCCAGGTAGAGCCAACCTTGTGGGTCAGAGATGTGCCAGCTGTGGCTGTCCCCAGAGCTCTGCTCAGGGGCCACCACCTTCATCCCCCTTTCACCCACATTTTCGTGTGCCCATGGCTACCAGGGCAGCGTGCAGGGGAGACAGCATGGCAGTGTGTCTTGGGTCTCCTCTGATCCCCAGCCCAGGAGGGGCTGTGAAGGATCCCTGGGTTTGCCCGGTCCATGGGTGGGGAAGGAGTCCCACGCTGATTGCATCCAGCATTCCCACACCGGTTGCTCCCCCAGCCCGTGGTGACCTCGGAGTCTGTGACAAAGCCTCTTGTGCTGCATTTCTGCCACCCTGCAAAGGGAGTGGGGTGTCTTAATAGAAGTGTGGGAAGGGGCTACCTAGCCCCTGTGCCAGTGCTGGAGGAGCCTGCCATGCCCCTCAGCTCCATGCCGGGGATGCAGTGTGGTGAAGCATGCCCCTTGTGAGCCAGGCTGCCTGCCCCACAGCACCCTTGGACAGGCTCAGCCTCACAGGGCTGCCCCGGGAGTGCATTTGGCTTTTGGCAGCCCTGCCTGTCCCCTCAGGAGGCAGTGAGTGAGCGCAAGAGTGCAGCGAAGCAAAAGGCCATCCTGCAGCAGCAGACAGGGAAGCTGAGCGAGCTGGAGGAGGAGGCGCGGGAGCGGGCCCAGTACCTCCTGCAGCGGGCGAGCAGGATGCGCATGGAGCAGGAAGACGAGATCAAGGAGTTCAGTGAGGTAGGGCCAGGGGCTCCCCAGCATCACCCAGCACCACAGGGCCTTCTGCCAGCATTAAGACCTGCCTGTGCTGCCTGCTCGGACAGCCTGCTAAGAGCCCCCATGAGCTTCACTTAGGTGTTCTAGACCTCAACCTTACTCTACTTGTTGCTACCCAGGGTCTTCCTCTCCTTCCCTTTTCCCCCTCCTCATCTGTGTGTCTGTCCCTGCTGCCACTGCCAAGTCTGACTTGGAGACCAGGGAGACCTGTTGTCCCCACAGCTGATCCTTGGTGCCAAATGCCACATGATCCGTGACATGCAGATCCTCGAGAAGCAGCTCATCGCAAAAGAGCTGGAGGAAGAAGAGAAGCGCCTGGCCAAGATGATGGAGGTGGAGAGGAAAAAGGCTGACGAGATGCAGGAGGAACTGGAGCGCAGGAGGAAGCAGGAGTTGATCAGGTTTGCAAGTGTCCCTCTTCCCTGCAGAGGCATCCTTCCTCTTCCCAGGTCTTGTGCGAGAGCTGGGGTAACCTCCAGCTGCCGGCTTCGCACCACAGCACACCTCCCAGTCACTGCAGCTGGACCAGGCAGCATGACGCAGCAGACACACCACCTGATGTCCATGCCGGCATTTCTGCTTTTGGGAGTGGGACAGAGCCAGAGGGAACCCTTCCACTCTTTTCTTTCCAGAGGGAGGCAGGAGCTCGTAAAGCAGATGGAGCAGAATGCGGAGGAGCGGGCTCTGAGAGCTGAGCAACGGGACCAGGAGGCACAGAAGCTGCTGGAGTACCTGGAGCAGCTGAAGATGGAGGACCTGAAGGTGCGACTGGTGCCCCACTGGGGAGCAGGGGGGACTGGAGCTAGATTTTCACCTTGTTGGAAGGTTGGAAGGGTGACCCAGTGCTGAGTAAGTCGGACTTGGTGTGTGGAGTCAACAGCCATCAGAATTAAAGCTCTGGTCTCTTGGGGAAGTTGAGGCATCCTCAGAAAGTAACCTAAGCTGCTAAGCCCTCCCTTGTTGCGAGTGTGCTTCTGGGCCCTCAGGAAGGCACATGGGGAGGAGCAGAGGGAGCGCTTTGTTCTGCGGCGCTTGCCCTGTCACCCTCTGACCCTCTGCACCATTTCCAGGACTTGGAACGGAGACAGGAGCAACAGAAGAAAGTCCAGGCTGAGATTAAACACATCAATGATGAGAACCAGAGGTGCAAGGAGGAGCAGCGGGAGCAGGAGAGAATGGCAGATGAGCAGGTGCTCGAGTACCAGAGGCAGAAAATGGTAATAGGACTGAGCATGTGTGGCAATGGCATAGGTTCAGCAGGCAGCAGAGGTGCTGCAGGAAGCTGCCACAAGGCTCTGTCCCACACAGGAGCGTGAGGCTGTGTTCGAAGCTGAGCAGGAGAGAATCCGTCGGGAGAAGGAGAAGGAGATGGCACGCTTGAGAGCCATGCAAGAGAGGGCCCGGGACCACCAGGCAGAGCAGGTGAGCGGCTTGCTGACATGCAATTTGCTCCTGTGCTGGCTCACTTGCCACCTTCCTCATCACCACCCCAGCAAAGTGGAAGCTCCCCTGGATGTGGTGGGTCTACTGGGGCATTGCAGGTCTGAACCAGCACCTGGGGCAAGGTGATGTCCTGGAGCAGAGCTGGCCGTGGTGCTGGGAGAGAGGCAAAACCATGGTCAAGTGCTTCCATACCTCCCCCCGAGGGAAGCCCTCCATGACCCCTCCAGCGTTGCCACTGTCCCCCTTTGTCAGGATGCGCTGAGGGCGAAGCGCAGCCAAGAGGCTGCTGAGCGAGAGTGGCGGCGCAAGGAGAAGGAGGCAGTGCAGAGGAAGGCCGAGATGGAGCAGATGCTGAAGAGGAGCCACCTGGAGCAGATTGCCCAGCGGGAGCACAGCATGGCCGTGCAAGTGCAGCAGGACCGCCACGAGTTTGAGAGGATTCTCAGGTGAGAGGGACAGTACTAGGAGCTCACTGGTGAGATGGCTGGCCCCTGCCTTGTGAAATGGGGCTGAGGGATGGGTGACACAGTGGCAGGGGGGCTGCCATGGGGGCTCCCAGCGTCAAGTCAGCAAAGCCGGTGGCTCTGGTGCTGGCCAAGGCCCTGTGGGCAGGTTATCAGCACCTGCAGGGGATGGAGCAAGGCCTCTCATCCGCCCCGAGCTCTCCCGCAGGGCCCAGCAGGAGCAGATGGAGAAGGAGAAGGCAGAGGAAGCACGGAAGGCAGGTCTGCAGCTCGCCCATGCTAATGACGTCAGGCGCCAGATGCGGGAGCGTCAGCAGCAGCTGGCGCAGGAGCGGGTCGCCGCCTTCAAGGAGTGCCAGCGGCTGGAGGAGGAGTCCCGCCAGCGCAGCCAGCGCATTGCCCAGCTCAAGCAGCAGAAGATGCAGGAGCTCAGGTGATGTGCTGCCAGTCGCCACTTACTTGCCTGGTTCCCTGCATGTCCCTAAGTCCTCCCAGGCTTCCCACCATCTCCTGACCCCTGGGCCACATCACAGGTTCTTCTGCATACTCACCAAACAGGATCCGCTCCAGGCCCATGGTCCTAAAGCTTGGCTCCAGTGTAGTACAGCATGCCTGATGATTTCTTTCCTCTGCAGATCCTCCGGCATCCCTGAGAAGTACTGCGCCCAAGTGGAGCGGAGGGCTCTGAGCCAAGCAAGCACAGCCCCTGGCCAGGCTCAGCCCCATGAGGAGTGAAGCTCCGGTTCCCCAGCGACTTAGGGGTTTCCATTAGGCTGAGTTTTCAATGAACAGAGATGTTTATGGAGCAGACAGTGTCTTTCATCCTTCTCTCACTTTGGATTTATGGGCCGGGAGCTGCCCTTGGGGTTTGAGTAGCCCAAAGGCTCATTGTCCAACCTGCCCCACTCCCGGGACCAAGGTCACCCCTTGCCCATCTCCCCACATCCACTGGGTGAAAGCTGTCAGAGGTGGCCCGTGTCCTTGGAGGAGCCAGGAGCATCCCCAGGCCCTTGGCATGGCTCAGTGTCACCACCAAAGCAGTGTGGGTGTTCCCAGCCCACGCAGGGTAGCTCAGGTAGAGTCCCCATGAGCCAGACAGGCTCTTCATGCACACAGCCCTGGCCCTGGCTGCCCACAGCTGCATCAGCCCTGGCAGTGCCACCTTCTCACCAATGTGTCACCTCCGGGCCCTGTGGCAGTGGCCTTCTGCAGGGGCAAAGCAAAGAGACTGGAGCATGATGCAAACATTTAAAATCCATTTGGATAGGGACTGGCAGCTTCAGAGAGCCAGGTTCCCATTGGAGTGGCTCTGATTAATTGTCAGAGCAGCTGAAAAATAAGGAGAGCTGGCACAGGTGAGACTGCCCAGGGCACAGGGACAGCTCAGGACTCTGCTGTGAGCCTGAGCCTCCTCTAGGCTGGGTAAATAGGAAGGACAAAATGCCGTAGCCTCTTGTTATCTGTCCCTTCTCCAGCTGCTGTGTGTCCCTGTGGTGTGACATCCCTTCTGGGGCATGGGCTGAAATGCATTACTGGCTCTGCAGGGCATCTGCCACCTCAGACCTAACCCCGAGCAAGCCCCTGCAGCCACCAAGCTCTCTGGGACCCTTGGGGCTTTGGCACCGGTGCCCAGCCCACAAAACATCTGCAGTGCTCTGTGCCAGGCTCAGCTGTCCATCCCCGGTCCCCAGCAGCCACATGCTGGTCGTGTCACTCTCGGTCACTGCCTCGGCCAGGCAGTCACAGCCTTGTTCTAGGCCAGGCTTAGCCCAGAGGGTTTCAAAGCCACCGCGCCAGCCACACCGAGGGGACTGTGACCACCGGCGGGCAGCCAGCTGGGGTGGAGCAGCTTCCCCACCCTTCCTGCACGAGCAGGGCTCCCTACGCCGAGGAATGCAGGAGTCACTGGCTGGGGAGCCAACGCCGCGCCGGCAAGGAGCCCCGAGCCACGGTGAGCCACGGGCCCGTCACGGCGGGAACGGCCACGTGGGAACAGCCCCGGCAGGCGGCACCCCTTGCCACGTCGGTGCTGCCCTGGGGCCAGGCCACGCACAGGGGCCCTGAAATCACAGACGCGGCAAAGCACGTGCTGGGTTCAACCCCAATTCCCAGCACAGGGCCGGTAAGGGTTAACTGGCAGCAGTGAGCTCAGCTTGGGGCCAGTAAATGGAGCAACTCTTGGCCTCAGGGAGTGTTTGGGACTGGCTGGGTGGTGCTGCCGAGCCAGCTGGGGCAGTCATGGTGTGGAAAGTACCAGCATCGCTGAGCTGTGCCGCGGGGCAGTGCACAGGTGAGCTGGACATGGGGCCTGACCCTGGCCACAGCACCAGAGCAGCCCAGTGTGGGGGCTCAGCCCCGCCAACAGACATGGGCATGGAGAATGCCCAAGGCTGGGGCTTGCCACAGGGCTGAGCATCCCCTGTGTGGCTCCCAAGACTTGCTGCAGAGCGTCCCTGTCCCAACTCCTCTATCTGCTGCCGAGCATCCCTGTCCCAGCTCCTCCATCCGCTACTGAGCATCCCTGACCCAACTCCTCTATCTGCTGCCGAGCATCCCTGTCCCAACTCCTCCATCCGCTACTGAGCATCCCTGTCCCAACTCCTCTATCTGCTGCCAAGCACCCCCGTCCCAACTCCTCCATCCGCTGCTGAGCATCCCTGTCCCAACTCCTGCCCTCAGATCCCAGCAGGTTTCAGCCCTTCTCTTCCTCCCCTCCAGCTGTCCCAGTCTCCTCCAGCCACACTGCTTGTCTCCTCCGCTGTGCTGAGCATGACCCAGGGTGTGCTGCCCCTGTTGCTGCCATGCCACAGTGTCCCCATGCAGTGAGCCATGGCCTGGAGCATGAGCCAGGTCTCTGCACTGAATTTCAGCAGTACCACCAGCACCAGCGTGAGCTTGGTGGGTGCCATGGTCCACACATGGCTGCATCTCCGTGCCCGCTTGCTGAGGGGGTAGGACCGGAGGAGGGCTCTGCAGGAGCTTAAGCTCATGATCAAACCACACCTTTAAGCTCTTCCAATTGCCCTGAGTCCTGCCCCAAGACCAAAATCCTTTCGGGACCTGCATGGGGCTAAGTTGGCACTTCCATGCAGCCACAGTGCTCAGCCATGTTCCTGCAGGGTCCCAGGCAGCCTTTTCCCACCAGCCACACTCATCCCACCAGTGCCCACATCAGGGTATCAGCCACTGGTCACCATGGGTTCCACAGCCCCCCTGATCCCTGCTCTGCTGCTCCGGCTGCCCCAAGGGTGTGCTGGTGCCTCCTGCCCACGGTGCCTGCAGTGACCCCCCAGCCCGGGTCCGACTGGATGGGAGGCCATACCATGGCGATGTTTAATTACCAGGTAGGGAGTGGAGCAGGGCGGCATCGCTCACGCACAGCTTGGAGCCACTCAGTCATCCCAAAGGCATCCGCCCCACAGGGAGGAGCACCCCGGCCCAGCATGTAAAAGCAGCCCCGCACGGCCGGCTGCCTTGTCGCCTCGGAGCCTCCTCCGCTCCCGCTCCTCCTCACCACCCGGCACGGCTGCAGCGTCATGGCAGGGCACGGCGCCAGCCTGCTCCTGCTCCTGGGTCTCATGCCAGGTAGGCACTGATGGATCCCTGCACTTGGACCTGCCTCTGCAGCAATGCCGCCGAAGATGGAGGGGTCCCTGCCCAGCCTTGGGGAACCCCAGGGTGCTGGATACGTCCCTGGTTCTGCCCTGACACGCACCTGTCTTGGCCAGAGCCAGGCGGGTGACATTGAGCCCGCCGAGTCCCTTTGTCCCCGATGCAGCTTCACAGGATGCAGATGGTGCCAGCCCTGATGGGTACTCAACCCCACCAGGACACCCAATCCCTCCAGGTGCCTGGCCCTGGGAGATGGCTTCCTGCCCCATTCCTGCTCCCTGCAGGTCGGGGTGCTGCCAGGTGTGGGGTTGGGGTGCATTGTGGCACAGGTTTGGGGTGTTCCCAGCTGGTGCGATGGGTGCCGTTCTCTCCCCAGCTCTCCTCCTGGCTGTCAGGATCAACAGCAAGGGCCGGGAAGTGCTGTACCTGGCCAAGGGTGACTCGGTGAAGCTGGGCTGCCCCTATGTCCTCGAGCCTGAAGACAACGGTCCCCAGGGTGTGGGCATCGAGTGGATCCAGATCACGCCCGAGCGGCCCGGACCGGAGAATGTGGTGAGTGTCACTTGCCCCAGCAGCTGCCATCCCACCGTGCAGGCAGGGCAGGCAGGGCTGGGATGGACCAGATGGAGCCCAGCCAACCAGGCAAGGACAGGCAGGACAGGCAAGGTCTGGCAGGGCAGGGAAGGACCAGGCAGGGCAGGGAAGGACCAGGCACAGCAGGCAGGGCTTGGAAGGACCAGACAAAGCCCAGCAAAGCAGACAGGACAGACAAGGTCTGGCAGGGCAGGGAAGGACCAGGCAGGACAGGCAGAGCAGGGAAGGACCAGGCAGGACAGGCAGAGCCAGGCAGAGTCTGGGATTGCTGGTCTGGGAAGGACCAAGCAGGGTAGGGAAGGGCCAGGCAGGGTCTGGCAGGGCAGGGAAGGAACAGGCAGGGGCAGGCAAGGGCAGGCAGGCACCGGGCAGTGCACTTCCTTCCCCAGCTGGCAGCGCCAGGTCCCCCGACCTGGACCAGCCCTGCCCAGTCTCCCCGCTTGCCCCCCCCAGTTCCTGTCTTACCAAGACCACCACGTCAACTACGGCAGTGGCTCAGGGCTGCAGGACCGGGTAGCCTTCGTGCAGAACGACCCCAGCCAGTACGACGCCTCCATCCGCCTGGCCGACCTGCAGGTCTCCGACACTGGCACCTACCAGTGCCGGGTGAAGAAAAATACCGTGGCCGTGCACGAGGTCATCGTCACTGTGCAAGGTGAGCTCCCCCCTGCCCCATGCCCCCCTCCCGGGTGCTCCAGCTAGCCCCCAGTGGCCCTGGTGGTGACACTGTCCCTCTCCCTGCAGAGAAGCCAGCCACCCCGCAGTGCTGGACCGAGGGGGAGGTGATAGAGGGGAGCAGCATCCTGCTGCGGTGCTACAGCCGGGGAGGCACCTCTCCGCTTGCCTACCAGTGGGCCAAGCTGGCTGATGGCTACGGCGGGGGACGCCTGCCCTCCGGCACCATCCAAGGTGGGTTCTGGCGGGGCTGTGCCCACCCAGGGCGCTTCCCCGGGGGACTCTGCTGGGTGCGGGGGATACTCGTGGGTGGGGTGTCCCTGTCTGTGAGTGCGTGTGTTGCTGGGTGCCCAGGGCTGTGTGCACCGAGATACGTGGGTGGCTGTGTGCACCTGTGTTCGTGGATGTCCCTGTCTGTATGTGCCTTGACCCTGTGCACCCGTGTCTGACGGTGGGGCTGACGGGGCTGTCTCTCCCCACTGCAGGACGTGCTCCTGGCGACCTGTTAATCCGTAGCCTGTCAGAGGTGCACGCCGGCATCTACCAGTGCCGCGTCGCCAACCGCGTGGGCTACTCTGTGTGCCAGCTCAACCTCAGTCTTGTGCCAAGTAAGTGCCACCGTGGGCAGGACAGTGCCGGCAGGGTGCTGCCAGGGGCTGGCTCTGAGTGCCAGTGTGCCACCTGGGGCATGGTGACCAGTGGGCAGCCGGTGGGGAGGCCGGCGGTGACAGGCTGTGCTCCTGCGGCAGGAGGAAGGCAGGCGGGCATCATCGTGGGCTCTATCCTGGGGTCCCTCCTGCTCCTCAGCCTGCTTGGGCTCCTCATCTGGGCGCTGATCTGCCGCTACCGCCGGAAGGAGTGCCAGCGAGCCTGCAGCGACTGCAGGTGAGGGGCATGGGATGGGTACAGGGCTAGTGGGCACCGGTGGGTGCCGCTGGGCACTGATGGGCATCACTGGGTATTGCAGGGGACTGGTGGGCACCACTGGGTACCACTAGGGGCTGATGGGCACCGGTGGGTGTCACTGGGTGCTGACAGACATCACTGGGCATTACTGGGGACTGATGGGCACCCACAGGCACCGCTGGGTACCACTGGGACCTGATGGGCACCCATGGGCACTGCTGGGCGTCACGAGGCACTGATGGGCACCATGGATCACCTATGGGTACCACCAAACAATGATGGGGACTAACAAGCACTGATGGGCACCAATGGGTGGCCCTGGGTGCTGATAGGTACCACTGGGAACTGCCAGGTACCAATGGATCCCAGTGAGCACTGGTGGGTGCCATCAGGTAGGTACTAATGTGTGCCAGATGGCACCAATGAGCTGATGAGTGCCACCAGGCACTGGCTGGCAATGATAGAAACCAATGGGGTGCCAATGGGTGCCACTGGGCACTGCCAGGCACTGCTGAGCATCCATGAGCACCAAGGGGTGCCACCAGTCACTGATGGGTGCTGATGGGTGCCACTGGGCACCACTGAGCACTGACAGGTGCCACTGGGGCTTCCCTCTGCCCACAGGAGCAGCACAGGTGGCACCATGACCCGCACCTGCAATGTCTGTGCCCACCACAGCTACTCACCCCACGGCATCAGCTACATGCAGTGCCAGCACAGCGACGGCGACGAGCGGGCAGCTGCCCTCATGTGCAACGAGGGCATCCGGCACCAGGTCGCCTGCCCAGCACTGTAACCCCCCACTGGCCCCATGCCCACCCCCGATTCGGCTCCACAGGGGGAGTGACCGCAAGCCCAGAGCCGGCAGCACCGCCGGGATCCGGTGCCAAGCGGTGCAGGGCTGTGCTGCCGGGGCTCGCCGTGCAAATTGAAGTCAGGAATCCAGCTCCTTCCTCCCCCCCGAAACAGCCCCGGGCTTCCAGCAAACTTCGTTTGGGTTCATCAGTCTGTTTTGTTGGTTTTCTTTTTTTTTTTTGGCCTCTTTTTTGTATGTCCCCCCCAGCCACAGCCCGGCTCTCGGGGCGGCTCCCGGCCCCGCTCCTGGAGGCATCCCTCGCTAGTGCAGCAATATTTATTTCTCTCCAGCCCGTCCCCGGCGTCGAGCAGGGACGTGGCAGCCCCGAATTGCCCAAACTGGCTGCCGGGCAGCCTCCCGCCTCTGGCCCGGCGCCACCGGCGCCCCCGCATTGACTTTAGCAATTGGGTGTTATTCGAGACGAGATGCCATTGGCACCAGGATTTGCAGTTTGGAACAAGAAAAAAAATGAAAAGAAATAAACTAAAGTGAATTCAGCGCTGTCCTGTTGCATCTCACCCCTCCCCGGCTGGGCAGCCCAGGGAGGAGGCAGCTGCTGGCCCCAGCACTGCGTTCGGGAAGGTCCCGGGGAGTCGGCAGCACCGATTCACCGGAAAGGTGGAGGGAAGCTCGTCCTGGGATGGGTCCCATAACGCCATGGCAGTGGCAGGGCACCCGGCACATTCCTGGCAGCGCCCGTCCCAGTGTCCCGGCGTGGACGCTGCTGACACAACCCCACAGCACCCATGGGTGCTTTCTGGGGCTGCTGCCAGGGCATGCTGCCATGAGGCCCCAGGTGCCCCACGCCAGCCAGGACGCCAGGCGAGCTGGGACATGTTGGGGAGCCATCGCCTGGGGGCTGCTGTGACATCTGGCAGGAGATGAGGAGGCAAGACGCAGCCACCTCAGACCCCGAGCACCCCCCCCAGTGGGTGGGAGGGAGAGCCTCAAAAAAGGAGCGAGGGCAGCCCCATTGGCAAAGATGGCCAGACCCGGGGTGCCCTAACCCTAATCTTAATCCTAACCCTAATCCAGTGCTGCCTGTAACCCTAACCTTAATCCCCAGCCTGACTCACACCCTAAACCTGGCCGTGACAATAACCGTAACCCAACAATAACCCCTACCCTAACCCCAATACTAACGCTAACCTTAACTCTGACCCTAACCCGGACCCTGGCGCTAACCCTAAACCTCATGTCAGCCCTAACCCTCACGCTAACCCTAACCCAGGTGCTAACCCCAATCCTAATCCAAATCCTAATGCTAAACCTAACCCTACCCCCACACAGGCCCCAGGGCTGCGAGCGAGCAGGGCCGTCCCGCGGGGCGGGGGCTGCCCCCGCCGACCCCCGCCCCAAGGGCTCAGCCCTAACCCGACCCCCGCCCCGCAGACACCCCCCGGCCCGGCCGCAGCCGTAACTCCCGGCCCTGAGCCCGACCTCAGCCCTGGCTCAGCCAGAGCCTGAACCCGAACCCCGGCCCTTCGCTCCCTTACCCGACCCCGCCATCGCTCCAGCCCCAGCCCGGGCTCCCCCCCCGCGGTGGGCACCGGCACCGGGACCCGCCACCTCGCCCCGGCCGCGGCGCGGAGCAGCTGGCGCGGACGTCACGGGCCACGCCCCCGCCTGCCCGGCCCCGCCCCGCCGGCGGCGCCCGTCGCGGCCGCTGGGGGGAGCGCGCGGCGCGACGTCACGCGGGGCGGTTGCCAGGAGACGGCGCGCGCGGCGTATGGCGGCCCGCTACGGCGCGGGGCAGGTGGGGGCGCGGAGGGGGCCCGGTGCCGGTGCCGGTGCCGGTGCCGGTGCAGGCTCTCACCGGCCCCGCTCTCCCCGCAGTACGAGGACGCCTTCAGCCCCCACCGCCTGCAGAACTGGAGCGTGCCCCGGACCGGCCGGCAGGTACTCCCGGCCCGGCCCGGCCCCCCCGGGACCTCCCCCAGCCCCAGCCCGGACCCCTAGGACACCCCGGGACCCCTTCAGCCCCGGCCTGGACGCCAAGGACCCCCTGGGACCCCCCTCAGACACAGCCCGGACCCCCGGGACCCCCCTTAGCTCTGGCCTGGATGTGCCCTGGGACTCCCAGGACCCCCTTTGGCCCTGGCCCGGACCCCCAGGACCGCCCCAGAACTCCCTCCAGCCCCGGCCTGGACCACCAGGACCACCCGTGACCCCCCTCAGCCCTAGCCCAGACCCCCGGGACCCCCCTCAGCTCTGGCCCAGACCCTGCCTAGGACTCCCAGGACCCCTCTCAGCCCCAGCCTGGACCCCCCAAGACCACTCAGTTCCAGCCTGGACCCCCAGGACTCCCTGGGATCCCCTCAGCTCTGGCCCAGTCCCCCCTGGGGCCCCCCTCAGCCCTGGCCCAGACCCCTGGGACCCTCCCAGCCCTGGCCTGGACCCCCAGGACCCCCCCCAACCCCACACTGGACCCCACCCCCCAAGACTCCTGGCCATACTTCCACCCCCTGCTCCCCCAGCGCCCCTTGCTGCGGGAGGGCTCCACACTGATCATCGCGGATGACCGGGGGCACCTGCTCCCCACCGTGCCCCGCTCCCAGGTGAGCCAGATCCACGGGCAGCTGTGGGGGGCCGGAGGTGACACCTCCTGCCCCTCAGCCTGCACCCGGGCTCCCTGGAGCCCCAGCACCCTCCCCTCCCCCTCTTCCTCTTAGGCCTCCCCATGGGGCACATTTGTGGGGACCTGGGACATGCCGCCGAGGATTCCCCCGGCCAGGCTGGACCTGACCTCCCGCTCGGCCACTGCTGCCGCGCAGCTCATGGACAGGATCCGCCAGCCCACTGCCCTGACCCATGCCTGCAATGGCCTCTGGACGGAGATCACCGGGAAGGTAGGAGCCCGCTGGGGCTCCAGTGTGGCCCACAGACATCTCCCAGGGTGGCTTCATGAGCTGGTGCAAATCACGGTGGTCCCTGCGCTGCAGGAGGCGAATTCTGGGAGAGGGTTTCTAGGGCTGGCGATGGCCCACAAGCAGATTTCAGGGGTGTTTTGTACAACGAGGCAGTGCCCAGTGCTTGGGCCACCACCTCCCCTTGCTCTCTGGACGGGGCTCCCTCCGCTTCACCCCAAATCCAGGCTCCACTGCTGGCAGGGTGCCTGGGCCACCGCGACTGATGCAGCGCCGGCAGGAGGAGCTCACAAGCCACCGCTCTCCTCCCATAGAAAAGCATCCAAGAATAGGGACTGCCCTGATGTGGAGGGGTTCCTGGACCCCCCAGCACTCCTTTTCCACTCCCGGCTTTTCCCTGGGGACTGCAGCAACAGCACCTTGTCCCCGGGCAGACCAGCCCTTGCCCCAAGTGCTTGGGTGAGCCCAGCACAGAGCCTGGCCCTGCAGCGAACCCCTCCACGGCAGCAGGGGCTGGCCCAGACCCACCTGCCCCAGCATTTCTGTCTGGTCCAGTCGCTGCCCCCTTCTCCCACTGCCCCCCGTCCCCATCTTTGCACCACGAGCATAGCACACGTCTCCCTTCCACAGCCCCAGGAGCCTTGGTCGGACACACAAACTGCCAAGGAACCTTCCCAAAGGAGCAGTCAGTCATCCAGCCAGGGTATCCAGCCTGCTGGGCCCCCACCCAGGGCACCGCTAGAGGAGCCACCTGGTCCGGGAGCAGGAGCCGCGGCATTGCTCTCCCACAAGCCCGGCTGCACAGAGGTCCAGCTGAAGGCAAACACGTCCCCAGAACCCCCAGCTGCATGCCAGCCTTGCTCCGGGCAGGCCAAGCGTGAGGGACAGACCCCACGCTCCCACCAGTCTGCTGTGACAGACCTCCGACGCGGGGACACCGGCTTGCCCAAAATCCCAGCCTTGATCCACCCTGCTCTGAGGGAGGCCAGCCCTCGGCAAGCCACCCTGCCACAGGTCTGTGCTTCCAGCCAGGGGAGCTCCGCAGAAGCTGAGCCCCAGGGGGGCAGATCCCCCAGGCTCAGGGCATCACCTTGTGCGGGATGGGGAGAGGCCAGTCCTGGAGGAAGCACCGCAGATGCAAGAGCCAGGCAGCCATCTCGCACTGTGCTGTGACCTGGCTTTGCTCCCCTCCCTTCCCCTCCCCAGCTGCTCCCAGCCTCTCCTGCCAACCATCCACCCCTTTGGACACGCATACCAACAGAAAACACCTTCCTACCCCCAAGGGTGAGGAAGGGGAATGCGTCAAAGAAGCCTGAGTGAGGCTGACACTGGGAGACCACATGGCCTGCACTTGTGCTTTCGTGGCAATTGGAAAAATAGAGGTTTAAAGAAAAATAAATCCTTGTGTTTGGTTTCAGTAGATCAGGGCAGAGCCCCAGACCAGTCCAGGCTGTGTGAGTCTGTGCGGTGCTTTGGTGTTGGGTGTGGTGCCCTCTCTGGTTATATCTCAGCTCTTCCCATTTAATAGCACCTCATGCTGGAAGCATAGGACCAGCCGGAGGACTGGAGCCGCACACGGCTCACCCGGCCTCTCCCCAAGCCGAGCAGCAGAAACCCTGCCATTGCAGGCTACTTTCATCCATTCTTTTACCGGTCTCTTGAGGGGGGGGGGGCAGGCAGGCAGGTCTGGTGTCGTTTCCCATCTGCCCCAGCCATGGGGCAGTGCTGCCAGCCCCCTGCCACTGCTCACAAAAGGGAAATAAAGTCTGTGAAGCACAGCTGACAGACGCAGCAAAGTCTAACTTTGTTAGCAGCTGGCATACACCACAGAATAGCTCATTAGTGAGCAGAAGTGGGTTCCAAATAAAAGCCATTTCAGCAACTGCAGGAAGTAATTGGTTTAAAGCTAAAATACATTCATTTTCACCCAGGAGAAGCTCTCTCCTGCTGGGACATGCAGCTACACCAAACAGGATTCAGCAGTAAGTCTTCTCCCTCTGCTACGCTGACAGCAGACAGTTTTTCCTCCTTCGTGATTTCTCATCTCTGAGGTTCCACATCCCCTCAGGGCTGCAATGCCTTCTGCTAATTAAAGGAGTGGCAGATTTGTTAGGTCCAGCAGGCAAGAAGAGGAGCTGAGTGAGCGGGAAGGACGGGGCTCGGATCAGTGGTGGAAGTAAAAGCAGTCACGTGGAAACAAGCCTGGCCAGTGTGAGGGATGTTGCAGCACGTTATTGGACCAGCTCCCCTCCTGCCACTTCAGGTCTCCATCAAAAGCCCAATGAGGAGAGCAGATGTTCCCCATAAAGCTGACGTTTTGCCAGCTGATGATGTGAGTGAGGATTCTTCCTGAAACAGAGCCAAGACCCTCGCTGGGGCAGGAAAGTGGGACAAAGCTCCTGATGGGGACTGTCCTCTTTGCAAAGCTTTGCTCCCAGTGGAAAATGTTAAAAATTGGCCAATTTGAGCAAAAGCTCCTGGACCTCACGCAGGTGTTTGTACCAGCACAAACAACTGCAGTCCAGGTAGGAAACTCCTTTCTGCTGAGCTGGCAGCATTTCACAGACAAGTCAACCCTGCACCCCCAGCTCCAAAGGTCAGGCACTATACCTGCCTCTAAATGCTGCCAAGAGTTTGTTTTTCCATCACCCAGCTCCTCTGGGAAGTGGCAACTCCTTAGCTCTCAAAGCAAAACACCCTTTCCCGGCCAACTTTGCCTCAGTTAAGTGTCAAGCACAGACAACAAACTCAATGGTTCAGTGTGAAGGATCAAGGCTGCTTTATTGCAAAGACAGAGGAGTGACAAGTGCTGAAACGAGAGCTGGTGGCAACACACAACTGGAAAACCATGTCCCTCCCACTGTGCCAGACACAGAGTAACTTCCTAACAGGGGAAAATTGGACATTTTTCACTGGCAGGGGCTCCAGAGCCCCAAAGCTGGCTGAATTGTGACAGTCAAGGATAAGGAGTGGGGAGTTGAACCTTTGCAGGTCTGAGCACCCCATCCCAGCCGGCTCATGCTGCTGGGCTCAGAAAGTAGAGTCCCATGGCCAGTACGGCACCTGGACACCACTGATCACCCATTCCCCTCACGGGTGCTGGCGTTGGCAGCTCCGCCTGCTCTCCCTGCCCTGGCACAGGCTGCCTCAATGGAGATGCTTGTCCTGTGCTGGGCCTACACATGCACAACCAGCCGTCCCCAAGCCCACTCAGACCTGCAGGGACACAGATTCAGCATTGTCTCAAGCTTGGGGACAGAGCAGAGAAAAGAAACGCCCTGGAGTTTGCCTGGAAGAAGCTAGGCAGCTCTCTGTGAGCGACTGAACGTGCCAGGACTGGCTGTCAATTTGTGCCTGGCTTTCTGTGGCTGCTCGGGCGTATGGCACAGCAGGAGACAGCCTGCCCTCTACCCCCCACCACTAAGAGGGGGTTAGCACATCACCCAGGCTTATGAAAAGCAACTCTGATCATCCACGAGATTTGCAAGGAGGGGAAGCACCACCTTCCCCAAAGATTTGTAGTTACTCAGGAGCCTATCCTCCCGCCTCCCTCTCCACACACGTCTTGAGGTGGGCCAGGACGGAGCAAATCTTCCAAAAAAAAAAGGGAGGCCATCAACCGGGAGGTACCTTCACATCGCTGCAAGGCCCGCGGAGGAAAGCAGGGTCAAGATCAGGACCAGCACCCCAGACTGGTTGACCTGGGGGATCTTGAACCCCTTCCCCATGTCCCATGCCTGCGGGAGAGAAGAGATGCAGCAGGGTTAATTCAACAGGGCTGGGATGGTCCCTGATGGGGGATGTGCCAGATGCAGGCAGAAAGGCACCATCTTTCTGATAAAAGCTAGCAAGACCACCCCAAAAAACAACCTTTGGACCACCAGGTACAGACTGGAGGGAGGGCTACAAGCATCCATCGGTGCAGGGCAACAGGTAGGGGGCTCCCTGGGTGCAGGCACACGCATACCATGCCAGAGGAAGCTTATCCCCCACCAGGCCCCCGCACCTATCAGCAAAGCCGCCTGTGAGCTCTCCCTAATGCCCAACAGCCGCAGAGCACCAGGTTCACTTCAAAAGCAGCAGCTGCTCTCCGCTTGCTTCTCTCCTCCTGACAGAAATAGGTTATAAAGCACAGCGCAAGCTGCAGATGTGAGGCAGCACCAACATCCCCATGGGCAGAGCCGAGCAGGCGGGGATGAGCCTCAGCCCCCAGCCCCTCTGTGTACACCCCTGGGTATGGTGTGAGCTGTGGAGGCCAGGCTGAGCCCGGATGGCAGGGAGGGATGCTGGAATGGTACCCTGGTGGGTGTCCTCGGTTCCCTGGTATCGCAGGTGGGTTTGCACCTCTCACCTGACTTTGGCCAAGCGAAAGTGGGATGGCTGAGGGCAGCCTGGGGAGCACACGCCTCCTCCCAGCCTGCCACCAAGATCCAGGGCTCAAAGCAGAGAAGCACCTGGGGCAGAGGCACTAAACTGAACCCGCTCCCTGTTGACTCCCCTTCTGTCACTGATGGGCTGCGCTGCCGAGCACAGCCAGGGGCCAGTGCTGCTGGTTTCCTTCTCAAGACAATTTAATTGGCATCCTAATATATACGTGCAGTCAGAGACTTCAGCGCACATTCGACTCATGACGCCCTGAACAAGCAGCCAGTTATGACTGCTCCATTTGCCCAACAGCATCTCCATGAGCGAGCAGGGCTCAGCCAGCTGCAGGCCCCATGCCCCAAGACCTTGTCTGACGCCGAGTACTTGAAAAGCAGGTAATGAGCGCTCGCAGCACTGCCAGCCAGTGAGCATCTGCCCCAAGGACCCACAGAGGGGGCTCCTCTCACAGCACATGGCTGTTGCTCACCACAACAGCTCAGCCAGGCGCCTCCCGGCACTCTGACACGAGCACCTCGTTAATGGCTGCTCCCGGGTAGAGGATACAACATCCAACAGTGCTTGAGTCTCATGTTTCCATGCTGGAAACACTGGGAGCCATCAGCACCCGCAGCACGAGCCCACATCTGCAGCACGGCTCCACACGTGATACTCCCCCCACCCAGAGCAGAAGGATCGTGTCATGCTCTGGGCCAGCTGCCTTTGCAATTTGCTCCCGTAAAACCTAACCTATTTGGAGCTACAGAAAACACAAAATCAACCTCAAAAACCAGCACGTCTTGTACTGTTCCCAGCAAGAAACTCTCAGCTCTCTGGCTCTTTCATCAAACACAGGAAGCTCAGCTGAACGGAGCTGCTTGTTCCTCACTTCAGCCCAGTGCAAACATCACAGGTTACTCTCTGCGCTGGCAGCGCCATCTCCAATCCTCTGCCACACATCTGGGCTCATTAAGTATTATAAAGCATTGGAAGATCACAGCGCAACGGCTGCATGATGAGGGTGAGATAACGAGCAATGGGAGGCACCTCTGCAGGGCTTACACCCACAGCTCTGCAGACACATCTCCTGGCTGTAACACTGCTCCTGCCACGCCTCGTCCATCTCCTGCAGCCGAGCAGACGCGGCGGGATGCTTCAGCCAGCTGTGCCGCCTGGTGAAGTACCAGCGTAGCAATGCTCTTTGCAACTTAAATGTACCCAAAAATAGCACTGAGGTTCTGAAGCACTCGAGGTGACTAATTTCCATTTCCAAGGGCACCTTCCCAGACGCCGCACCCGGCGCTCCCGCAGCCAGATGCTTCCCTTCCCTCACACCCTTGGCCCCTTGTGGAGGCTACTCACAAGGTGTCGGACTCCATTCCAGGTGTGGTAGGAGAAGGGGAAAGCCAGAGCAAACTTAGCAGAGTAGATGAGAGCAGGCCCCAGGCTCAGCGACTTCACCATGGCCAGGTAGTGGGGAAACTGTTCCGGGAGCAGCAGGGCAGCCAGACTGAAGAGGGAGACTCCTGAGGAACACAAAGCCCACAGGTCAAGCCCGCAGAAGCATTTCCAACCCGTCACTGCCCAGAGAGCCCCAGGCCACCTCTACGTCTCTGGTTTGGTGACCTGGCCTGAACCACCATCAGCTCATGGTGGCCTGCGGAAGAAGAAGGAGGGAGAAGGGCTCTGCCCACCTGGTGGCAGTGCCAGCTGCACTGTGACAGTGTATCCTGGGGTGCTGAGGACTCAAACTGGGGCAGCAACGCTCTGAATCTGGGTCCTGCACTGTGGGCTGCATTACTCATACAACACCCAGAGACCAAACTGGTGCGACCTCATGCAGTTGCAGCCAAACCAGCCCAAATTCCGTGATAAAGGAACAATGAAGTTCGGAAACGTAAGGTGGCAGCTCTTCAACGAAGTCCCCAGATTGACATCTTGGGACAGAAACCCCTCCGCTGCCAGCCACTGACAGAGGCAGCGATCTAGCGAGGCTGCCTCGGTGGAGACCAGCAAAGGAACCAGCAGACAAAGAGGTAGCCTGACACATGTGGCTGCGCTAGCTGCAGGAGCCACGGCAGCTTCTCCTCCTCATTTCTAGGCCAAGAGGGTTCCTCCAGATGGTGCTGCCAGAAGAATGGGAACGACAGCAGCCAGCAGTCAGCCAAGCTGCGATTCAGCCTCCGCTCAATAGTGCCTGATTACATTGCAGCACACTAACTCAAGCACCTCGGCTGAGGCCGGCGCTGGCAGCACAAGTCAGCCAGCTGCTTCCTCACTCAGCCACTTCTCTCCTCAATGGCCTTTGTGTTCACCCTGCAAGAAGCGCAGGAAGTCAGAGGCTCCTGTAATTATAGGCCTTGACAGAGAGGAGTTGAACACTTCCCTCTCCTTCTCCTGGCTGCTGAGCTGTGGTCAGTAGAAGCGATGTTCCTTCATGCTCGATCGGCCTAGGAAGGGGACGATTTCCCCTCCAGCAGAGGCTGATAGCTCGGAGCAGAAAGGCAACAGTGAACCTGCCAGCTCGGCCTGTCTGACAGCAAGCCGGATGGGGACCACAGCAGGAGGACACATGGGTGCCCTTTTCTAGGAGCTCAACTCCCAAGCCCTCACGGGAGCCAGGCTGGGAAGGGCAGGCTGCAGCCCTCGCTGCTCCCTCTCACTCTGCCAAGTAAAGAACACAAGCCCTCAGTCCTGCACATCTTTTCTGAGTCCCTTCACTCTCTGCCCTTCTGCAAACACCAACCCAGCTCCGCCCCCCCCAACAGGGAGCTACCAGAGAAGCACCTTCCTGCTGCCATGAGAGGGCATTAATGGAAATAAAACAGCCTTTCACAGTTAGATGTCCTTAGTCAAACCATGCAAGTCAAATTGCTGGAGGGAGTTTATTGGTTTTAATGCTGTTGCCGCCTTCTCCCCCACTAGGATCTCTAGGAAAGCAGCAGCCACTCCCAGGAAGCTGAAAAACTCCACCTGTCCTAAGGAAAATCCACTACGCTCTGCCTGCCTGACAGTCTTTCCCTCGCACAGTGTCTCCTGTAAGGATAAACCAGAAAAAATAGCCACAGAAGAAAAGGGCTGAGACCTAGAGCAGCTGATCAGCCTTTTCCAGGCTGGGGGAGGCCCAGAAGAAAGCAGCCAGGCCAAGCCAAGTGCTGCAAAGGCTTCGAAGGCTTTTATGTATGGGGGAGCATCGCTGCCTTTGCAGGACTGGAGCCACTCAGAGCACAAGAGGACCTGGGGACAGAGAAATGGGGATAGGGAGATATTCAGGGGACAGAGAAAGGCAGAGGACAAAGCACAGGTTTCCCAGGAGAAAACCCACTGCTGAAGCTGGGGACAGAGGGGAGAAAACATCTGCCTGGAGTCACGTCTCTGAATCAGTCACAGGGGTCTTCCCTCCTGCAGCCCCCACCCTCCGTCGCCACAAGCACGTGGGAGACGCACGCACCTAAGCTCAGCGCAACGCCGGTGCCCCGGTGTGTGATGGACATCGCCATGGGCAGGGACCACCTGCAAAACAACCAACCTTGTCAGCAAAACAGGGCACAACACCAGGGAGGCCTCCAAGGCTGCAGGACAAAGCACAGCCCATCTATTCCTAGACAGCTCCGTGTTGCTGGGCGGGTATTTCTGCACTCAGAGTTATTCAAGGAATCCAGCCAGAGCAAAAGGGGAGAGACACGGGAATTTGCAGAGGCAGCTTGGGAATGGCAAATGCCACTGGCACGGGTTTGGGAAGGGGAAGGGCGTCTGCTGAGAAAGCTTAAAGGGAGATGAAACAGGAGAAGACTGTAAGGCTCCTGCAGTTTAGGAAGAAAAGGGCAGCGTCTGGGCATCCAGGCTCATGGATAAACAAGAGAACCTGGAAAACTGACGGAGGTGGCCCCAGAGAAGCAACCACCTCTCTGAGGAGGGAACACAAGACCCCCGAGTTCGCCTCCTGCCTCCACCCCAAGGACTGCCAACTCTGCAACGGGACACACCATTCTGTCCAACCACCCTCCGCGGAGGCGACTGCCTTTCAACAAAATGCTGCTCTGCCCGAGCACCCTGAGGTGCAGCTCTGGGGGGACTGTACCCCTCTGCAACACCCTGTATGAAAACAGTGAGTGTCATCACTCCATGGCGGAGACTGCGATTCCCCCACACAGCTCAGATGGTTCACAGCACAATGTAGAGGGTCTCCCCATCCTCTGCCTGAAGTGACAATGGGAACACGCACAGCCCTCCCACCCAAGGGTGCCTCCAGGGACGGGGCTGTTGTGTGCCAGATCCCAGAGGTGCCCCAGTGTGAAGCTGAGGAGGCCAAGAGGCTCTTACTTGTAAATGGTGATGTGAGGGGACAAGGGACGATTGGACTTGGTGTTCTTCTCCCAGAAGCGGGCCATCTCCTCCTTGGCTGTCGTTCCCATCGGGACAACACTGCAAAAGAAGAGGGAGACGGGAGGTGCAGGGAGATAGCCAGCATTTTACCCCTGCCCGCTCCACCAGGCTTTGCTGCAGTAGCTTTCCATCTCACAGGATGTGAGCTCCTGGCTGACCTTGACTACAGCAGCACAAAGAACGGCTCCAGCTGTGCATGGACCCGGGTGAGGAGAGGATCGCTGCCAGCTCTCACGAGTGAAAAATAACATGCAGGATGGGAAGCTGCCGTGCTGGAATCCACTCAGCCAGCAGAGCTGAGCCAGCCCCCCCAGCACCACCCAAATCAGGGTATAGGATATCAGATAACACATTATATAATACTGATAACATGCAACCTGCTCTTTACTGCCACGGTAATTGCACACTGTACCAAATAAAGAGCTTGTAATTTAATGTTCCTGAGATTACACAGCAATTACACTTACAGCTCAATTTAGCAGAAAATAACTATTTCTGCCTAAGCCCGGCAGCACGAAGCACAGGAACAAGAGGGCTTCTGCAGCTCCCATCCCTTCTTAGGTGCAAAGCTGTCGCACAGAGCAGCACAGAGGGGCGACAGGGGTACGGCCACCCCCACTAGAGACCCAGGCCCACCTCAGCAGCCAGCCAGGCTCTCCCTTCACTCCCAGCCACAAGTCCCAGCCCCTCTGCAAATAGGCCGTGCCTTCGTGGTGGCATGAGGTGGTAAGTGCCCAGCCAAAACACAGCGTTAATCGACCAGAATTACTAAGTGGATGGAGCGCACACATGCCCCAAAGCCTTAGATGGGATCCCTCCAGGAAGAACTTAATCCCGTTACTCTCAATAAAACCTCGGACTCACTGTCGCACAGAAAGGCTGGGGCCAAGCCGAGCCAGCAGGCACCGCCGACCAACACATCTGCAAAAGAGAACACAGAAAGGCTTTGTGAGTGCCAAATAAATGCCTGAAAATGCCAGCAAGATGGGGCCAGGGAGGGGATTCGCCACTTCAGCGGTTCATATCTTAAAATAAATCTTAACACGAGAGGTTCTGGGCTGTTCCTCGACAAATCTCTCTCCTACACTGAGCTCTTAACTAGAGTCTCTAGACTCTGCCCGGGGGTTCATTCTTTACGACACCCTGCAATTAGTCTGCTCAGCTGTAATACCTTGTTTGTAAGACAGACATAAACAGCACTCTAAGCTCACAGCTACGCTGAGGCAGTCCATTTTTCACTTTCACTATGGCAATTATCGGGGCGGGTGGCACACATCCCCAGAAAGGCGCATCTGCCAAGCTCCGCAGAAAGGGCTGATTCAGGCCACAGCTCTCCGCATGTCTGAGATGAAGACATCACCTCCCCCTCCTCCAAACACTTGTTTTCATTACAGCATTTCACCGTCGCCACTCGTTAAGCTCCAAGCACCCATGAGATGGGAGGTCACTGCCACAGCCCAGAGCACACAGCATTTCAGCCACGCCGAGGCCCAGGGCAGGAGGTAAAAAGGGATTTTGTGGTGCCCGAAGGAGTGGGAGCCACTCTCTGCAGAGCGATTGTAGTAACTGTGACTCTGACATTCAAGGGCATCTCTCCAGGAACAGGGAGGAACAGGCCCCCGGCCCAGTGCAGCTCGAGCGTTTGCAGATGTGGGCTGGAATCTGCGGCTCCCGCTCCTCTTCAGGACAAAGTGTAACAGGCAGTGCTGCCTTTCCTGATGACACGACAAGAACAAGGTGTGTAATAACGTTTGGCACGCTCATCTCCAGCACAGCGACAAACACTAATTAATCTTCTCAAACACACAAGCATCTGTACCAGCATCTCCTGCTGTTTCATTAACAGCCATAGATAAACGAAGCTCTGCTGCTCTTCAGTTGTCCTACAGCTGGTCTCAAGGATGCGGTATGAAAAACATCTGGAGGTCAGCTCTTCACCAGGTGTAAATGCAAAACAAAAGTCATTATTATTAACCACTCCGAGTTCCTGTGTAAATGATCTTTAGGATGTTTCCTTTCAAAATCCTCCCTTGTGTTCAAAGGCTGGACTTGAAACACAGCAGGTTTTAGGAAGGCATCCCACCTGGATGCATAAATTTTCGGCAATGCAGAATCCACCCCATGCTACAGTGCAACATTTCTGATTGAAAACCCTTCTTTGAACCATCTCTAGTTTATCAACGCCCTCCCTGAAGTGCAGCCTGACAGCTGAACCGAGAGCTTCACAAGGACACAGCAATGGCTGAGCCCAGCCAAACCTCCACCAAGCCCACCATCATGTCCGAGAGCAGCCAACAACAGATCCCCAAAGAAAAGTCTCAGGAAACACACGGGAGCACCCCCCACCATGTGCAGCTCACATACTTCCTGAGCCAGTGGGTTTCAGTCCATAACAAAGGGCCTTTTCCACCATGAAATCACATTGTCACCTCCCAACCCCCCACCCAACTTTCAGCACGAATTCTCACAGCTTAACCAGATGCAGAGAACCAGCTCCCTGCTTGTCCTGGCCCCTGCAGACCAGCGCCGGCCGCCACCTCCCACTTCTTGGGCAGGAGAGAGGAGGTGAACGATAAATCTCTACACACAGACCATTAATGATTTACACCCCTCGCTCATGCCCCCTCAGTCCTCTTTTCCAGATTAAAAGGCCCAACCTACTTCATCTCTCCCTGTGCAGAAGCCAGTCAACACCTCTTCTGGGGGCCAGGGTGGTGGAAGAGGGAGGGCTGGCTCCTAATCACACACAATATTCAAAACAAGAATAAAATCCACAATGCATTTGCATTTTTTCAAAGCTAAACTCCCCAGCAAAAACTCCCTATCCTCTTGGCTCAATTTTAATATTTTAAGATGCAAACCATTACATCTTGCTTCAGTATTACTACTGCTTGCAAAACACAGCCCTCCAGCTAAGCAATCAAGGTCACTCTGTACCAAGGACCTGTCCTCTTCATTATTTATCATTTTCTAAATTGTTGCACCTTCTCCAGCTCTCCATCCATTAACTTGCACTTTCTTCCAGATCACAGACAAACATGGTTTTTTAAAAGGAATAAGCCCTAAAAGAGGATCCTCTGGACCCCTGCCGAGAGCTTCCCACAGCACCCCAGCCAACTCCCGCTCTGCCCTGCACCTGAGGACAGTGCAAAGACTCAGGGGACCCCCAGATAGTGTTAATTATTGAGGACTTCACAGACCGCAGCTGCTCACGTGGGGCTGGAGAAGGACAAGTGTAAAGCAGCAGCTCAAATGAGACATCTATATAAACACCTGGCGGTGGAACAGCACAGGCTGCGCACGCCCCACCACACAGCTCCATTAGCTCAGGAGGAGAATTTCAGGAGTCACAGGGGACAGCTCTGGAGCAACATCAGCTCAGTGTCACGTCGATAGACATCATTAACATTTATCCTGCAAGACAGGTCTATAAAAATCACTCAGATTTCACCATGGAGGAGGCAAATGAGAAACGATTATATATGCTTTTTCATCTGACAAGCAGAAGCAGACACGAGATGAAGTTATCAGATGCAGGCTTCAAACCAGAGCGAGCAACTCCTCTCTTGTTTTTCAAGCAGCAGCTGCTGGGCGCCCGCTCCAGCAGGTATCGGAGCCCCCCACCTCTCCCGCTGCCGGCAGATCCTGCCTTTAAACAAAGCCGCACACGCAACAAAGAGCTTTCCACAAAAGCATGACGGCTCTGACTGCTGTTAGAACAGAATAAATTAAGAGAATGAAATCCCAAACACTGTCTCCAGGCTGATATCAAAGAGGAGAATAGAGGAGAATGTCAGAAACGGGGCCTGGGAGGGGGATGGTCACAGCCTCAAGGAGGCACAAAACTTTCCAGTGTGGGTGGCAGATGGGAAGAGGTACCTTCAGGCCAAGTACACACAACACCCTTCCCTATGGCTGCTCAGCACCACAGGCATGGCAGGACATGCTCCCGCACAGGACCGCTGAGCTCCCACGAAGCCACCAGCACCCTGTTGGGCGGCCCTGTGAGGTGGGGGACAGCCCCCCAGCACAGGCTGGGTGGTAAAATGGACGTCTGTCCACACAGAGCCCCAAGAGCAAGGGACGGGGAGCAGCTGCAGGCAGGGAGCGGGAAAGAGCACGACTACCCTTCTCCACATCCCCGCCGAGCGACCCAGCCTCGGCTCCCCTCCCGCCCGGCTCCGCACTCCGCCGTTCGCAGCCCGGGGCTCGCCGCGGCGGGGGCAGCGCACGGTTCAGCCGCCCGAGGGGGGATGCCTCACCGGCTCCCTGCAGCCGCCGGAGAGGGCGCGGGGCGGTGGCGAGGGCAGGGAGGGACACGGGCCCCGTCCTCCACCTTAACCGCACCAAGGGACGGGTCACAAAGCGTCGGCGCTTCCGAGCCCCTGGGAGACGCAGCGAAACGGCCGTGCCCGAGGGCGCAGGGACCGGGACCGCGCCCAGGGGCTGTCGCGGCTGGGGCGGCGCCGCCCGTCGGCACACCGGGGACCGTTACCCACCGCCGGGCTCGGGGCAGGGACCTGTCCCGGGATGGGGCACCCCACGGCCCGGCCCGGCCCGGCCCGGCCCAGCCGGGGCTCCGTGCGCCGCTCCGGGGCGCTCCCGGCCCCGCGACGCCCCTCCCCCCCTCCGCCGGGCTGGCCCCGCGGCACCGCCGGGACGGGTCGGGACGGGACGGGACGGGACCGGACGGGACGGGACAACCGGCCGGCCCGTCCGTCCGCGGCGCCGCGCAGCCGCTCCCGGGGCCGCGGGTCCCGCCACGGCGCCCGGCCCGGCCCTCCCGGGAATCACCTCAACGCCAGCGCCGCCATCTTGGAGCGCCCTGCACACCGGAAGCGGCCGTGACGCACTTCCGCCCCCACCGCCCGGGGCAGCCTGTTCTTCCCGGGGCTGCGTGATACCTGCGGGCTGCCCGTCGCTCCTGGGGCTCTGCCCGTTAACCCGCGCCTCGTTACCCCTAGAGCTGCCTGTTACCACCGGAGCTGCCCCTTCCCCCACCCAGGCTGCCTGTTACACTCACCGGGGCTGCCCGTTACACCCACCGGGGCTGCCCGTTAACCTGCGCCGGGGGTGCCCGTTACCCCGCAGAGCTGTCTGTCACCCCCTGCCCCCTTACCCCCAGCGTTGCCGGTTACCTCCCAGGGCTACGCGATACCGCCGGGGCTGCCCGTTACCCCCTCTTGTTAGCCCCAGAGCTGCCCGTTAACCCCCCAGGACTGCCCGTTACTCCCCCGTGTCTCCCCCCGAGCTACTGGGGAGCAGGACGGGGGGTCCCCAGTTCCCCGGCCCACCAGGACCCTCCTGCCCGCAGCTGCAGCCTGTGGAGGACGTTGAGGCAGGAAAATCTCGCAGCTCCCGGGCGAGTGCCGTCCCCATCCCCATCCCCGTCGCCTGCCCTCCCTTCCCCAGCCACCAGCTCTCTGGGAAACTCGAAAACCTTCTGAGGCAAACCCCACTTTGGAGCTTTTCACCCCAAAACACCACTTGCTCCTCGGCCGATGGCAAAGCAGCTGGAAAGCCCTTGTGCAAATTCCTGGCCTGTGCTCTGCACAGGGTGGTGGGACTTTGGTGGCTCCCCACTTTGCACCCCATGGGGATGGATGTGCCTTTGTCCATCACCACCCTCTCAAAGCTGTGTTTTCACCTCGAAATGAAGTTGGAGTAGAGGCTGCTGGGAGCACACTTGGCCGGAGCTGGCAGTGCCAGCCAGGGAGCCCCACACAGTGGGGCAGGAGCAGGGACCACACCGGAGGGTGCCGGCAGCCAGCCGGTGGCTGCAGGACAGGAGGGGACACACCGGTGGCCTGTGATGTGGTTGGCGTGAGACCCCAAGCCCCGCCAGATGGGTCCGTCCCTGGGACTAACCGGGGACTGCGGCCATACGCTGGTGCCCTCCGGCTCCGGCCACATTCCTGCTGAGCCGCCTCCGCTGCGGGTGGGAATGCGGCTGGACAAAGGGTGCTGTGTGCTCAGCCCCCCCCGCTGCATGCTTCCCCCTCCTCACCCATTGCCAAACTAAATGCCCCCTTTCAGCCCCAGGCACCCAGCACTCCCTGGCCCCCACCGCCCCGGCTGCCTGGCGCCCATTGGCCCAAGGCCGGGGCGCCGCCGGCATCATACGGCGCTGCTTGCTCTTAAACCTCGGCCCCCGTCCCGCCAGCACCCTTCGGCACACCACCGGGCCTCGCGCACTGCTAGCCATCCATGCGGCTCGGAGCCAGCCGGTGACAGGCAGCCACCATGTCACAGGGTGCTGGGGGCAGCAGCAGCCTCCTCCTCCTCGCCGGGCTCCTCTCGGCGCTGGGTAAGCTGGGGATGGGGATGGAGAACTGGGGCTGCTGGTCCCAAAATCCTGATCCCAGATGCTGGGGGGTATTGGGGGGCTCCAGACCCCTGGGAGGTGGCCGTGGGGCTGGCGGCCACCCACACATCTGCTTTTGGGACCGTCACTGGTAGTGGCAGTGCTTGGGGACTGTATCGGCTGCCATGCTCCGGTCCCCATCACAGGGCTGCAAGGGGAATCCCAGCACCAGCCACCTCCCTGGGGACAGGCAAGGGGTGCTGGGTGCCAGACCCAGCCCTGCCGGCATCCCCGGGTATCAGCCAGTGCCAGGACATGGTCCCCTTTGAGCCAGCCATGGGGACACCAGGGTGGAGGCTCCCCGCAAAGTCACCAGTGGTGGCACAAAGAGCCGCTGTCCCTCACCAGCCCTTCTGCTTTCTCTGAGGCCAACAAAAGCCCTTTGGCGGCAGCACGGGGCTGGGCACGGGGCCAGCACGGGGGCGCAGACCAGTCAGCAGCCCCGGTGATGCATACCATCCCTGTGCTGGGGTCCCCTGTGGGGCTGACGGGTTTGTGCCCCCTGGCAGGGCCGTCCCCGACATCGTCCATCCACGTGTACACGCAGCGGGAGGTGCATGGCACCGTTGGCTCCCACGTCACCCTCTCCTGCAGCTTCTGGTCCAGCGAGTGGATCTCCGAGGACATCTCCATCACCTGGCACTTCCAAGCTGAGGGGTCTCGCGACAGCACCTCTGTAAGCACCTGCTCCACTTTGGGGGTGGGGGTGGTCCTGCTGTGCTCGGAGCCACTGTGACCCCAATGTCCATGTGTCTGTCCCCATCGCTAGATATTCCACTATGCCAAGGGACAGCCCTACATCGATGACGTGGGCAGCTTCAAGGAACGGATGGAGTGGGTGGGCAACCCCCACCGCAAGGATGGCTCCATCGTCATCCACAATCTGGACTACACCGACAATGGCACCTTCACCTGCGATGTCAAGAACCCCCCTGACATTGTGGGCAAGTCCTCCCAGGTCACACTCTACGTCTTTGAGAAAGGTACGGTACCGGCAGTCCCCTCCCCACCTCGGTTTCCCTGCTCCAGCTGGGGTGGCTGATGGGGCACTTGTGTCCCCACAGTGCCCACCCGCTACGGCGTCGTGCTGGGCTCCATCATCGGTGGGGCTCTGCTGCTGGTGGCCGTGGTGGTGGCCCTCGTCTATCTCATCCGCTACTGCTGGCTGCGGCGGCAGGCAGCCCTGCAGCGACGGCTAAGGTGAGCGCCACTGCCCAACTGGGGCAAAACCACCCCAAAATGGGGCTGCCAGCAGGACTGGGGGGGGGGGATGTTGGCCTTTCTGAGCCACCTTTTTGCCTTTCCAACCCAATTTCAGTGCCATGGAGAAAGGGAAGCTGCAGCGATCGGCCAAGGACGCATCCAAGCGCAGCCGGCAGGTGAGCACCGAGGGGTTGTGTGGGTAAAATGGCCCAGCCGGGGTGGGGGTGATTCCCTCTCCTACCTTTTGGTGTGGGAGGAGAGGCTGCGGGGCGAAGTCTCTGGAGCAGGGGGGTACCACGGTGCTGACACTGCCCTGTCCCCGCAGGCACCCGTGCTCTACGCCATGCTGGACCACAGCCGCGGCACCAAGGCGGTGAGCGAGAAGAAAGCCAAGGGAGCCCCGGGAGATTCCCGCAAGGATAAGAAATAGCGGTTAGCGGGCAGGGAAGGTACCGTGGGGGCAGGCGCCGGGGGCCCCCAGCACCCCAAAGTCGTCATGACCATCGAGATGGAGCTGCGGGGGGAGGCCGCCGAGGCCACCCACCCCCCGGCCACCGTCCGCTCCCCCAGCAAGGGCAGCCTCAAGAATGCCCTGATGAACATCATCAAGCCGAACTCGGGGACCTGACACCCAGCCGCTGGCGGAGGGGGGGGTGCCAGGACACAGCCCCCCCAACTCCGGGAAGCGGCCGCCCCGTGGCATGGGACCCGGCGAGGAGTGGGGTGTGGTCCTCGCCCCTGGTCCCCCAGCCTCGGGGATGCTCCAGCGTCCCCCCATCCTGTCCTGAAGCCCCTTGGTTGGTACCTTCCTCTGCGCAACCGCTGCCCTGCCCAGCCCTGGGCACTGATGTAATTTTTCTATTTGAAGATGCAACCACTGAATTTTGGGTCTGTCCCCCCCGGGCTGTCTTGGTCCCCCCCTCCCCAGGGACCTGCGGGGTCCCCGCGGGACCGTGCCGCCCTCATCCCTCCCCGTCACCCCCCCTCCCCCCCCCAAATCAGTCTCTGGGAGGGTTTCTCTGGCCCCATTGTTGCTCGTTTTCTGGCCGTTTTCTCGTCTCTCCCTGCAACTGAGCTCAAATGACGTTGCGGGGTGGCCCCCGCCCCATCCCCTCCGTCCCACTCCCATCCCCCATTAACCCTCCCACCCTGTAACCCCCGGCTCCCCTGCATCGGCCGGAGCCTCATGGAGGAGGAGAGGTTGCGGCCAGGCTGGAGGAGCTGCCAGTGCCCATCACCCCAGAGCCGGGCGCCGCTCCCCAACTTGTTTTTCTATGCCCTGTCCATGTCCCCCCATCCCCACGGCGCCATTAATAAAACTCACATCTCCAGGAGCCCAGTGTCTGCCCCAGCTCGTCATCGTTCCCTGCTCGAAGTGGGGGTGTTTGGGGGAGGGAGGGGGGGCAGAGCGTGGCTGAGCACTTGTAAACTCATTGCATGGAGGCCCACCAGCTGCCACAGGGAGAGGGGCATCCCTGCCACCGTGCCAGTTTCCCCAGGGGTGAGGTCATGTCTTGAGGGCATCCTTGCGGCACCCTAGGGACCCCCCTCAGGTGGTGGGGGCTGTCCCTGAGGCCACCCATTATGGCTGCACCCCACCCTAGGGCCACCTTCTGCCTCATCCCCATCAGCTGCTAATTAAAGCTCACACCAATTAACACAAGAGGCCAAGTCTCAGGTCCTGCCCTGGGTGCACAGCCCCGGGCACGGCCATGGGGTGGACAGGGATCTCCCTCCGTGGCCATTGCTCACCCAGCAGTGACTGTCACCATCCTGGCAGCAATTGTCACCATCCTGGCAGTGGGGCTCAGGGAGGGACCACGGCCCCCGCATGGGGTGGGTAGTTGGGGCGCTGGGCTGACTCTGCGCTGGAGCGGAGCAGGAGCACTCCCACGCCAGGTCTTGGCGCCAGCCCACAGCCCCATCCTGCCACTGCACCATCCGACTCTGCATGGGAGCAGACAGGGAGCGCTTGCTCCCACACCGACACAGCAAAGGCTGGGAGGGAGGGGGCCCTGCACTGCCCCCACAGCTCTGCCACCAGGGCTATAATTATCTTTTCCCTAATAAGTCTGCACAGCGAGTGGGGGCCGAGCCCGACCCCGGTGCCCCTGGGCCCTGCCTTTCCCTTGGCCACCGACACTGTTTTTCTTTCCAGGGAGCTATTTCTGCAAACACACTGTGGCTCCACACCGGGTCCCGGTGTCCCCGGTCACCCCACAGCACTGGGCACCGCAGAGACCAGCCCTGCAGCTGAGTGTGCAGAAATTCCCATGCAAATCCCCCAAATAGCTTTATTTCAACCACCCCAAAGCACTTTTTTCTCATCACCAGCAGGTACCTCCTGCAGCTGCTCTTGGCAGTGCCGTCACAGGAGCCGGGGCTGGGAACCGCTGCTGAAACCAGCCCTGAGTAAAACTTAGATGCCTGGAGGGACATGGCACTACAAGGCCTTCATCCCCCAAGGAAGAGGAGCAAGTGGCAGCATCTTTCATCGCTGCTGCAAAGAGCGGTGTGATGGGAAACGAGGCCACGGCTCCAGGGGCTGAGACCCAGCAGATGATAAATTAAGCAGAATTTCATGGGAAAAACCCCAAATCAGAGGGTGACAGGAGATCCCAGGGTGATGAAGCCATCCCCAAAGCACCAGCTGAGGAGCCCCATCCCAACTGGGGAACACTCCACCCACATCCTGCGACCACCCCTGCCCACACCCCCCCCAGCAGGGACAGCCCCAGGGATCCGCAGGGCTGCTTTTAACAGGGGTCTCCACCCGCTCCCCTGGAGAAGGGGGACCTGGGGGCCCTGCCCAGTGGGGGACCATCCCCACACTCCCTCCCACAGACCACACGCCAGACTGGCTCCTCTTCCTGGTGGTTTATTCTTTACACATGCTAAAAGCCCCCCTAAGGGAGGGGACGGTGACAATGACAAGAGCATGGGGAGGGGGGCAGTGCGAGGATGGGGAGCACTCCGTGCCAGGGGAGCCCTGTTTTCCCGTGGTGGGCTGCAGCCAGCAATGAGACCTGTCCTCCCCACAGTGTCCCACCTCCTGGGACGGGACAGGGGCTTCCCTTGCTCAGGGGACACCAGTACCCCCCACGTTTCCCCAGCAGCCAGCATCATTGCCACAGACAGGGAAATGGAGGCTGGCCCAGAGAAAAGGGCATTTCCATGCCACCCCCTCACACAAGGGCCACCTCCACTCCAGGGAACATAGAACTCAGCGATGTCCCCCTCACATTGGCCCCCCAGCTTCACCCAGGGTCCTGTCTCAGGGGTGGGCAAGGGGTAGGGAAGGGCCAAGCCCCCCCCAACCCCGCTCACAGAGGATGGGGCAGCCCCAGCATGGCAGAGGTCAGGATGGGACTGTGCCCATGTGCGAGAGCAGGGCGCCCGCCACCAGCCAGGGGTCCTAGGACCCCAGAACCGCTCAGGGCCCCGACTCCTTCTTCCGCTTCTGGAAGCGGCGGAATTTGTCCTGGATGGCAAGCGCGGCTTTCTCCGTCTCAGGTGCGCTCAGGTCGATGTCGATCTCTTCCTCCTCCACCTTCTTGGGGTCACCGGCTTTGGCTGAGGGGGGCGACAGGACAGGGGCTGCCCTCGTTACAGCCTGGCACCCCCAGGCTCACCCCAGCACTCAGTGAGCACCCTGAGCCCTCCCCCCCACCAGCAGCAGGGTACACCCAGGGGGGCATCCCCCCCCCAGGGGAAGGACAGAGCAGGTCCCCAAATCTATCCAGGTGTCACCTCCCCCCCCCATGGTGGGGGCACAGATCCTGGAGGCTCTGGGGACAGGAGCAGCCAGCAGGGTCCCAGGCACCAGGGCAGAGCAGGAGTCCCAGGAGGGCATGGGACAGAGGTGACACCAGTGACGGGGCACCCCACAGGATGCACCCCACCGGTACCGGGGGTCCTCACCTTCCTCCTGCCCGTCGGGGGCCTCTGCCGCGGAGGGGGACTCATGGGGGCTGCGCTGCAGAAAGAAAAGGGGTGCCCGGGGGTGACACGGGGCCCCCAGCAGCAAACCCGCATCGGGGGGGGGGGTGGCACAGGCTCCGCTTTGTCGGGGACCCCCCGCAGCCACCGGGGTCCCTCCCGCGTCCAGCAACCCCCCCGCCCCCCCCCAGCCTCGCCATTCCCTTGGCTGACTCTCTCCCGGCCCGTTGCTAAAAATAAACGGAAAAAGGAAAACCCCGTTGCTGTGTGCTGCCCGGCACCGGGCCCTCACCTCGCTCATGGCCGTCCCGCTGCCGCCGCCGCTCCCGGTGTGCGGCGCCCCGCGCTCCGCCACCGCTTTTATAGGGGCGCGGCTGAGTGACGGCAGCGGGCAGCCAATGGGGCACGGGGGCGGGGCCGGGTGGGGACCTGCCCCCCCGCATGTCTCACCCCACCCCCCCACCCCCACCCGAGCCTCGACGCCCCGCGGAGCCAGAACCGGGGGGTCTCGGGGGGGCCGTGGCCGTGGTCACCCCCCGAGCTGCCGTGGTCCTGGAGCACCCCAAGGCGGGGGGTGACACCCCCAGGGGGGACAGACGCTGCCCGAGGGTCCTGGCAGGGGGCACCGCTGGCACCTCCCCATGGAGGCTGGTGACAGGGACCTTCCTCCGGGGTCACCGATGGCAGAACAGCCACTGCCGTGGTCCCCATCCCTTCTGGGCTCTGTTGCCCCAAATGCCTCCTTCAGCACCCACGTGTGTTCCCCTGCCTGCCCGGCCCCATGTCTGCCTGTCCCCTGCCTGTCCCCTCTGTGCCTGCCTGTCCCCTTGCCTGTCCCCCCATGCCTGCCTGTCCCTTCCATGCCTGCCTGTCCCTGCCTGTCCCCTCTGTGCCTGCCTGTCCCCTTGCCTGTCCCCCCACGTCTGTCTGTCCCCTGCCTGTCCCCCCATGTCTGCCTGTCCCCTGCCTGTCCCCTCTGTGCCTGTCTGTCCCTTCCATGCCTGCCTGTCCCTGCCTGTCCCCTCTGTGCCTGCCTGTCCCCTTGCCTGTCCCCCCATGTCTGCCTGTCCCTTCCATGTCTGCCTGTCCCTGCCTGTCCCCTCTGTGCCTGCCTGTCACCCGTGCCTGCCTGTTCCCCCACACCTGCCCATCTCCTGCCTGTCCCCCACGCCTGCCATGCCTGTACCTGCCTGTCCCTGCTTGTCCCTCCCACGCTGCCTCTTCCTCCCCTGGCCCCGTGCTGCCTGTCCCCGCCTGCCGCTGCCTCGCTCAAGTTCAAGGTTCAAACTCCACAGGGCTCCTGCTGGGAGACGGCGGGGACAAGCAGGGGCTCGGCAGCCCCTCGCTGCGTGGTGGCGAGCACTGGGCACCAGCCGCACCAGTGGGTGCTGGATCCCAGGTACCAGCACCAACGGGCACCGGCCACCTTCGGGGGCATCACACGGGTGGTTCGGTGGGAGGTCACGGTGGCAGGTGGGTGCACGAGGGTCGTGCGCCGTGGGGCGTGGGGGACACTGTGGCTTCAAGCGGATGGGGTGCAGGAGCCAGTGTCGGGTGTGTGCCGGGTGTTGCTCAAGTGGGAGCCGTGGTGTGTGTAGACACACACGCACACCCTGCCACCCGCCCCGTCCTGCAGGCTCTGTTCTCGCTGCGGTCCCCCCGGTCTGCGTGCTGTCACCCGCGTCACCGGCCATGTCCGTGCGGAGCCCCTCGGATATGGAGAGCAGCCCCTGCCTGCTGCCGGGGCCCTGGGGCTCCCGGGGGGAGGATGTGGAGCCCGGGGAGGAGAAGGTCTGTGCTGTGTGTGGGGACCATGCCACCGGCTACCACTTCCACGTCATGACCTGTGAGGGATGCAAGGGCTTCTTCAGGTGGGGGCTGCCATCGCGGGGGGACCCATGGCTGCTCTGTGGCACTGGATGGGAGCCAGGGGACGGGGTGAGATGGGACAGAGTGGGGTGAAATGGGATGGGATGGAAGAGGGGGGCAAGACAGGATGGAGCAGGACAGGATGGACTGAAATGGGACACAATGGGATGGGATGGGACAGGGTGGGATGGGACAAGATGGGATTAAATGGGACAGGATGGGGTGGGACAGGGCAGAATAAGTCAAACAGGATGGGACAAGACATAGTGGGGTGGGATGGAACAAGATGGTCCCATGGACAGGGACTGGGTAGGACAAGACAGGATGGCCACTCAGGCCACCTTGCTTCTCTGGAGCACAGCGGTGACAGGGTCCTGGGGGCTGGAAGTGGCCCCCACCCTGGGAGATCCTGTCCCCCAGCCCCTGTGCCCCTCTGCCCCCCTCGGGGGGACACGGTGACAGTCCCCATGGACTCATGGCAGGGGCCCGTGCCTGTGTCCCCCCAGGCGCTCCATCAACAAGGGTGTCCGCTTCACCTGCCCCTTCACCCAGAGCTGCCCCGTCACCAAGGCCAAGCGTCGGCAGTGCCAGGCTTGCCGCCTCCAGAAGTGCCTCGATGTGGGCATGCGGAAGGACAGTGAGCACAGTGGCACAGGGACAGCGGGGAGGACACGCGGGGAGAGGGAATGGGGTGATACAGGGGAGACCTGAGGGGAAGAGGGGGACGTGAGTGGGACGACTTGGGGGAAAGGGGATGAGGGGGACTTGGAGGGGACACGGGGAGACATGGGACAGAGAGGAGCGGCCTGGGTGAGATCATAGGGAAGGACACGGGGGCAGAGGGGATGGGGCAGCCCAGGGGCAAGGGGACAGCAAGGGACGGTGGCATAAAGGTGACAGCAGGGGGGGTGTGGGAGAGAGGGGACAAGTGGGACCCCCTTGGGGTGAGGGGACCACAGGGCAGTGGCGCCTCTGAGCACCCGGGGGGCCATGGGGGGCCTGTGCCACCAGCGACCCGGTCCCCGGGCCGGGGGTGACGGTGGTGGCGTGGCGGCAGTGATCATGTCGGAAGAAGCGCTGAGGCAGCGGCGGGCACTGCGGGGGCAGCGGCGGCTGGCACGGGAGCAGCCGGGGGGGCTGACAGCGGAGCAGCAGGAGCTCATCGGCATCCTCATCGCAGCCCACCAGCGCACCTTCGACTCCAGCTTCTCCCAGTTCATGCACTACTGGGTAAGTGGGGCCCTCGGGACCTGACTGTCCCCACGGGTGCCCCAGCACGGTGCTAACGCCCCAACTGCCACCGCCGCAGCCCGCCGTACGCCTCTATGTTCCCAGCCCACGGCCGCAGAGCCCACCGCAGCCGGGCACCCCTGCCGCATGGACACCATCCCTGCAACCGGACTGCCTGGAGGAGGACGTGCTGCCCGATGTCTTCTCCATGCTGCCCCACTTTGCCGACCTCAGCACCTTCATGATCCAGCAGGTCATCAACTTCGCCAAGGAGATCCCAGCTTTCAGGTCTGTGGGGAGGCACTTGCGGGAGACCACTGCCCTGGCCCTGATGCCTCCCCTCATCCCCCCCCCCGCCCCAGCAGGAGTTTGCCCATCGACGACCAGATCTCACTGCTGAAAGGTGCCACGCTGGAGATCTGCCAGATCCAGTTCAACACAGTCTTCAACACAGAGACCAATGCCTGGGAGTGTGGGCAGCACTGCTACACTATCCAGGACGGAGCCCTGGGTGAGGGGGGGAGGAATGGTGGCTCCGGGAAGCAGGGGACAGCCACGTCCCCATCCTGGCTCGCCCATCACCACCACGCTCCCCCCAGCTGGTTTCCAGCAGATCTACCTGGAGCCGCTGCTCAAGTTCCACATCAGCCTGAAGAAGCTGCAGCTGCACGAAGCTGAGTACGTCCTGCTCCAGGCCATGCTGCTCTTCTCGCCAGGTAGGGACCGTGGGGACCGCGGCGGCAGGGCATCCCCTCGGCCCCGCTGATGGCCGCCTGTCCACCCTGCACCCCCAGACGATGCCAGCATTGCCCAGCGGGACTTCATCGACCAGTTCCAGGAGAAGGTGGCCCTGACGCTCAAGAGCTACATCGACCACCAGCACCCCATGCCTGAGGGCAGGTATGTGCCGGGGGGGTTCGCACAACTGCGGTCCCCTCCGCCATGGCGACAGCAATGGGATCTGAGCTGGATGTCCTGTTCCCCCCACAACCAGGTTTCTCTATGCAAAGCTGCTGCTGCTCTTGACAGAGCTGCAGACGCTGAAGGTGGAGAACACACGGCAGATCCTCCACATCCAGGACCTGTCCTCCATGACACCGCTGCTCTCTGAAATCATCAGCTAGAGCCCAAGCTGGTGGTGCCCACAGCATCCCCTGGCCCCCGGCTGAGCACCGGGGCTCACCAGCTACCAGTGCACTTTAGAGGGCAGAGTAAAGCTCCTTTATTTTTCCAGGCTCCGTGCGTACGTGCACACAGGCACCGCCAGCACCTCCAGCCCCCACCACGGCCCGGAGCCACCCCCTGTGCCGCCAGAGGGAAACTGAGGCAGAGCAGGGGTGGGAGCAGAGGGAAGCGCGGCGCTGGGGCAAGGAGGGCAGCACGGGCAAACATCAGGGCCGACGGAGGCCCCCAGCCCCAAGCAGCAGCTGCTTCTCAGCCCAAAAATGCTAACAGCCGCCACGCGCTGTCACACAGTGTCCCCCAGCCATGAGGGACCAGGTCCCCCCTCCGCAGGCTCCCCCGGCACCACGGCATGAGAGCAGGGCCCAGCCAGCGCCCCCGCGACACGGCACGGCGGCTCCCTGAGCAGGACGGTGGCATGTGCCGCCCGCCTCTGCGGCCCCTCAGCCCACGATGACACTGAAGCCGCAGTGGAAACGGTTCTTCCAGTGGTTGAGGAAGGCGCCCAGAGCGAGGGTGACAGGCAGGGGGGGCAGCTTCTTCTCCAGCACCCCCCCAACGCTCCAGTTACTGTCCAGGAGCCCTGCGGGGAGAACAGGGTGAGTGCCCAGCCAGTGCCACGGCTGCCAGGTGCCAGCGTGGCTCCTCGCTCACCTCTGAAGACCATGTTGGCTTGTGGCAGGTTAAGCTGGTAGCCGAAGGCAAAGGTGGTGTCCTGCAGCCGCGTGTTGGCCTCCAGCTCCACCCCGACCTGCACCTGGGGGGCGGAAAACGTGAGGCCCTGGGGGGGGACAGGGACACACAGGTGACGGGGACACACAGGGGACGGGACACTCACCTGCTCGTTGGCTCGGTGGTAGTAGCTGGCATGGGCACCACCGTACCCCACGTTCAGCGTTGCCACCCACTTCAGAGCTGGAAGAGAAGAAGCAAAGCGGAGGGCGAGGGGAGCCGGGGCATCCCCCCAGGGCCAGCACAGTGGGTGGGACCCCCAGGGCCATGCCCGCAGCCCTCTCGAGCGTGGGGCACCCGCGTACCCGTGTATTTGCCCGCCAGCGTGAGGATGGCTCCCTCCTCCCCTGGCCGCCGGTGGTAAACCATCTCCCCGCCCAGGACCAGGCGGGAAGTGATGCTCTGGAGGAAGTGGGCCACCAGGATCACTGTGGGGACAGCACGGCCCTCAGCACTCGGCCCCCCTGGGCCCGGCAGCTGGGGGAGGGTACACCCCGCTCACCAGACTCGCCAAGGAGGTCGGGGTTGCCCAGCGTGATGGTGGCAGTGCAGTCATCCCCCCGGTACTCGCTGTCAAACTGCCACGTCACGAACTTGGCCTGGTGTGTCTGCAAGGGGACGGGCACCATGGCGGGTCCTGCCACCGTCCCCACCACCACCTGGGGGTGACGGAGATGCCCTGGCATCCCCCCGCCTGACCCCGGGGTCCTCTCCCGCCCGGCCCCACCTGGAAGACAGCTTTGGTGCGGATGCGCTCGGCCACGAGGTGCAGCACTTGGGCGTTGAGGCTGCCACTGTTGTCCATGTCCCCGACCAGCGTGGGAAAGGCCTAGGGACAGATCGGGGGGGGTCAGCTGGGGGGACAGGGCCACCCCCATCCCCTGGCTTGAGCCACAGGCTGGGACCCCCTCGCCCCCCAGGTAACCCCCACCCATTCTGGTGCCATTTCAGAGCCTTTCGGCCACCCCAGGGCCACCCACTGTCCCAGGGCCACCCCAGGGTGCAGGCTCTCACCTCGGTGGGACCGAGCTGCCGGTCCCCCACGAAGGTGGCGTTGAAGTGGTAGCTGGAGGGGCCGAGGGTGCTCATGTGGACCGTGTGCGTCACCTGCGGGGACGACGCCTCAGCGGGGGACAGGGGGACAGCCCGGGGGTGGCAGCGCCCGCCCCCCTGCAACACGGTGTTCCCCCCCCCCGCGGGTCCCTGCGTGTCTCCCTGACCTGGAAGTGGCTGCTCAGGGTCTTGGTGACGATCAGCTTCACCCCCTCCATCTGCTGCGGGAAAACCTCTGGGGGAGAGCAGGGACTGAGCGGGGCCTCCGCTGCCGCCGCCCCACCCCCCCGGCCAGACTGCCGGTGCCACCCCTCCTCTCCCACAGCCACCCTCCCGCTGCCCACCCCGGTGCCCCGCCGGTACCAGCCCGTCCCCCGGCGCCGCCAGGACCCCCCCCCCCCATTGCTGCTGGGGCCACCCGGGGGCCTGGCCCCGGTGTCCTCTCGGCCCCCGTACCTCCCCCGCCCGGCCCGGCCCCACCTTTGCACTGCCGGTGCAGCTCATCGAAGCTGCCGGGGCTCCCGAGCGGCTCCCCCCGGCGCGGGGCCCGGAGCGCAGCGGGGCCCAGCACGTTGCCCATGGCCCGGCCCGGCCCGGCCCGGCCCTACGGCCGCCCGCCCCCCCCGTCCCCGCCGGGCGCCGCCATCGCCGGTGCGGGCACCGGAAGCGGCTTCGCCGGGTCCGCACCCGCCCGAGGCCGCCGCCGCCATGGCGGGCGCGGGCAGCGCTCGCCGCCCATTGGCCGAGCCGGCGGGGCGGGGCCGCGGCGGACAGTGCTCCCCGGCCCCCCGGCCCCGCGCGGCGCCGTTCCGGGGCTGCCGCGTTCCGCCCCCGCCGCGCTCAGCCGGGGCCGCCCCGCGCACGCCGCCCCACCCCGCCGTGTGTGTCCACGCGTGTCCCGTGTGCCACCCGTCTCCTCCCTGGCCTCGCCCCCCCATCCCGTTTCCCCCGTCGTGTCCCGTGTCCCATATCCCCCATATCCCCTCCCCGCATCCCTGGACCCTCCTGGCTGTGTCCCAATTCCCCGCCACCCTGTGCCCCCCAGGTCCCCTCCCTGTGTCCCCCCCTCCGTCCTGTCTTTCCCCCCCATCTCCCCTGCCCTGTGTCCCCTCCACACCTCCCCTGCTTGCCCCATATCCCCAGTCCCACACCCCTCTCCTTGCCCCGTGTCCCTGGACCTTCCCCATGTCCCCCGGTCCCCGTCCCCTGTCCCTGCTGCCGTCACCAGCAGCTTTCCTGGAAAGGGCTGGCACGAGCAGGGGCTCAGGAGGGGAAGGGGCCCCAGTGGCCCCACTGGTGACCCAGGGGACAAAGAGTTTTTGTCCTCAGTGCGGCCCAGGTGCCCTTTGGCCCTGTGTCCCCAAACAGCACCGGAGTTGGCCCCAGGCCTGGCCCTGAGGTAGGGTGTCCCCAGGGTCCCCCCCGATGGGTGCCTCCTCTGGGACCCCACGGGGACGGCCCCTGCCTGCTCCAGGCTGAGTCACACCGTCACGTTGGCAGCCGAGGGTCAGCGATAAGGCGGGCGACGACCTTTGCCCCGCAGGCACCGGGGCCGGCTGGGCTGTGCAGCCCCACAGGGTACCCCCGCCAAGCCAGGACCCCGGGGTGGGGCAGCCGCTGAAACCCACGGGGCTGGGGCAGAGGGCCTAGTGGGTGCTGGAGTGGGGGTATGGGGCGGCTCTGGGACTGGGGGGGGAGCCCTGGGGCTGGGGGGGGAGCCCTGGGGCTGCTCTGGGGGTCCCGCTATGCTGCAGGGCTACAGCATGTTGCGGGGCTGCGACACGCCACAGGGCCACATGTGCCACAGGGCTCCCACATGCCACAGGGCCGCTGCATGCCATAGGACCACCAGCCAAGCCCCTGCCCTGGCAGCCCCGGCTCCCAAAGGCCCCCCCAGCCCCAGTCCCTGGGCCATTGTCACCTACCACCTGCGTCCTGCCTAGGGCTGTGGGGCATTGGGGACACAGGGACAGGACCCCTGGGTGCGGGGCCACCCCCGGCTAGGACAAGGAGGGGCCGTCCCCCGCAGCGACCCTTACCCCCACCATGTTTACCCAGGCTGTAGCAGGGGCCAGCACAGCCTCCCTGGCCCAGGGGCGGGAGCTGGCCCGGGGGATATAAGCAGCCCCCGAGGGGTCACCCACAACCCCACACCCCCAGAGTCCTGCCCAGGTGAGCAGCAGCCAGCACCCAGCGCCCAGGCAGGACGGGGCTGTGGGGCAGGGACGGGGCAGGATGGGGATGGAGGTGCCGCGGGGTGGGATGGGACAGGAGAAGGACTGGATTGGTGCCAGTGGAGCCATGGGGTCGGGATGGGGTGGGAGTGGGATGGCAGGGCTGGGGCAGGAGGGGAACCGAGGTTCGTGGGGTGGGATGGGGAACAATGGGGACGCTGGGGCAGCAATGGGGCAGGGATGGGGGGTGGGAAGGTGCTGTGGGGTAGGAGGGGACAGCAGATCCGTGGGGCAGGCTGGCCACCGCTGACCCGGCCCCGCAGGCCCCCAGCCTCGCCGAGATGAAGGTGCTGGTGGCCGCCCTGCTGCTGCTCTGCGCCTGCCGCCTCCAGGCCGCCCTGGTGAGGCGCGAGGTCCTACCCGAGGAGCCCGCCCCTCCAGCCGAGGACGACTTCTTCACCCGCCACTTCCAGTCCTTCTCCGACTTCATGACCAAGGACCTGGCCCAGAAGCTGCAGGTGGAGGAGCTGCGCAGCCAGGCCGAGTACAGGGGGAACAGGGGAGATGGGCGGGGGGGGGGGGGGGCTGCCCCTCAGCTGCCCCTTCATCGTCTGCCTCTCCCCCAGGGCCTACCTGGACCGAGCCAACAAGCAGCTGACACCGCTGGCCCAGGAGCTGCGGAGCAACGTCCTCGGCCTCTTCTCCTCCCTGCTGGAGCTGGGCAAGGGCGAGGGGCAGCCCTGAGCCCTGCTGTGGCAGCCCCCACCCCCCCCTTAACAATAAAGCCCTGGAGCTGCTGCTGTGTCCCTGGTGCTGTGGGACCGAGGTGGGGGAGGGGGGGACGAGGCGGGGGGGGGGACACACTCTCCGGGGAGGGAGGACGCATGAGCACGGCTGAGACCCGACAAACTCAGTTCTGCCAGCACTAAAGATGGAGGCACCGGGGCGGCGTCGCGCCCTGCCCGTGCCCCTAGTAAAGATGGCGCCGCCGCCCCCGCCCCCCCCCCCCCCCCCCCCGCTACACCCCCACCCCCGCCGTCGCGTCACGCCCCTAAGCAAGATGGCTGCGCGGGGGGCCCAGCGCCTCCCGAACGTCACTTCCGCTTCGGGCCAAAATGGGCCGCTTCCGGCGGCGGGGAGATGGCCGATGAGGCGGCGCGGCGGGCGGTGGCGGAGCTGCCGCTGCTGCGGACGGCGGCGGGGCCGCGGGACCGGGAGGGCTGGGCGGCACGGCTGAAGGAGGAGTACCGCGCCCTCATCCAGGTGCGCCGGGGCTGGCCCCGCCGGTTCGGGTCCCCCCCCGTCCCCCCCGGTTCCCGGCCTCGCGGCGGCCCCGCTCACCCCCATTCCTCCCGTGTCCCCCCCCCAGTACGTGGAGAACAACAAACGCGCCGACAACGACTGGTTCCGCCTGGAGTCCAACGCCGAGGGCACCCGGTGGGTGAGCGGGGGCGGACTGGGCCTCCCCCGCCCCGGGGCCGCTCCCGGTGTCCGGGGGCTGGGAGGGGGGAGCCGGGACTGAGGCAGGGCGGGGGCCGGCCCCCCCCCCCGGTGTGTTGCAGGTGGTTCGGGAAGTGCTGGTACGTCCACGAGCTGCTCAAGTACGAGTTCGCCATCGAGTTTGACGTGAGCGGGGAGGGGGTCAAGGGGGGGGGGGCGGGCGCGGGGCTGGGGGGGGCCCGCGGGGCCGCTGACCCCCGTCCGTGTCCCGTCCCCCGCCCCAGATCCCGGTGACCTACCCCTCCACCGCCCCTGAGATCGCCATCCCCGAGCTGGACGGGAAGACGGCCAAGATGTACAGGTGGGGGGGTGGTCCCGCGCGGGGGTGGTCCTGGGCTGGGGGGCGCCCTAGGGGGACTGACGGTTCCCTCCTCCCCGCAGGGGGGGCAAGATCTGCCTCAGCGACCACTTCAAGCCCCTCTGGGCCAGGAACGTCCCCAAATTTGGCTTGGCCCATCTGATGGCGCTGGGGGTGAGTTGGAGATGTCACGGGGGGGGGGGGCGTGTGACACCGGGGGGGTGTCACCCGCGGGGGGGGGGGGTGTCCCTGGGGGGCCGCTCACCCTCTGTCCCCACAGCTGGGCCCCTGGCTGGCTGTGGAGATCCCTGACCTCGTCGCCAAAGGCATCATCCAGCACAAGGAGAAGTGAGGGGCGGCGGTGGTGGGGCCGTGGGGCTGTGCAGCCCCCCCGGGAGGTGCTGCCCCCCCCACCTCCGCCCAGCTGCTTCCCCCTGCCCCTTTGCTGCTTCTCCCTAATAAAATCTTCGGCCCCGGTCTTGCCCCTGCCTGCTGCTCTGGGGCGTCCTGCTGGGGGGACGCCCCTCGGCCCACCCCCCCCAGCCCTCGGGGGTTCGGCCGCCCTACAGTAACACTTTATCGGACGACGCTGTCGCTTTAAGAAGACCGAGTGCGGCGGCTCCTTTAAGAGCGGGCGGGGGGGCAGGACGCCGCTCGGTCTCCATAGCGACGCGGAGGCGTGCGGTGGGGGCGTGGCGCGGCTTCAGCGCAGGCGCAGTGCGGCGTTTGAGGCTGTCGGGGGCGGGCCGTCGGGCGGGAGGAACAAAGATGGCGGCGGGTGCTGCGGGAGTTGTTGCCATGGCGGCCCGCGGGAGGTGCGGCGGCGGCGGGGGGCGGCGGGCGGCAGCCCCGAGAGGGTGGGGGGGCACCGGCGGGGCGCGGGAGGGGGGCGGCAGGAGGGGAAGGGGCTCTGCGGGGACGGGCGGGCAGTGAGGCCGGGGGGGGCATCGGTGTGTGTCGTCCCCCCCACCATGGTGTTCCCCGGTACCGGGCAGGGGGTGGGACACGGGTGGGGGGCGGGGGATGGTGACCGTAGGGTGGGGGACAGTGCCCGGGGAGAGGGGGGTGGCCAGAGCAGGGGACAGTGGCGAGGTGTCCAGGGAAGGGGCCAGCGCCTGGGTGGGCCATGCGGCGGGGGACAGGGCCGGGCAGGGCGGGGGGTCCCCGGAGCACGGGACGGGCAGGGAGGGGAACGGAGGCCTTTGCCGTCGGCACGGCCGACCCTGCGGGCCCTTCGCTCTGGCCGGCAAGCTGAGGGCTCGGGGCTCTCGCCGTGCCAACAGCCCCCACGGCTGCACCGCGGCCATCATCCCCCGCCGGCGCTGCACCCGCAGCGGGAACGCTGTCCCTCCCTCCCTGCCTGCTGGATCCGAGCTGGCGAGGGCCCACCAGGATCGAGCCCTCCCCCCAGAGCCGCTCCAGCCGCTCTCCGGGGACAACCATCGCTGCCGAGCCCCTTCCCGGGGTGCGTCGATTGCCAGCATCCTCCGTGTGGGGCCTGCACCCCCCTGGTGCCGGGTGCCCCCATGGAGCAGGAACCAGGAGATGGCTGCCTCACCGCACCTCGTTGCCTGGGCACTCTGAGTGGTGTTTCGGCAGAGCCTGGAGCGGGCAGGTGGGAGGAACCCGCTCCCGGTGGTGCCAAGCACCTGTGATTCACCTGCCGTCTTGGGGAGCGCGGGACAGCGCTCACCTCCCGCTGGTGCCATGGCAGCTGGGCGAAGGGGGCTGTGGGGTCTCGCCGGGGCCGCGCTGTCTCCCAGTACCATCTGGTGACCCAGAGCATCTCTCCTTGTGCCACAGGGCCCCTGCCAATGGGACTCTCCGGCCAGCCACTCGCTGCGGAGGGCTGTGAGTGGTGCTGGCGGGAGGAGGCACGGAAAGAGAGGTGGGTGCACACCCTGGTGCCCCTGCACACCGTCCCGGCGCCGCTGGCATCAGCCCAGTCCCTCTCCCCACAGGGCTCCACTCTCGACCGTCCCCACGATGCCCCAAGCCTCGGAGCACCGTGTCAGCCGGGCCAGGGACCACACCGTTGTCACCTCCCAGCCCAAGGCTGCTGCCAAGCTGCCCAGCGGGCACCGGGCCCTGAGCCAGGAGCGCCATGCTGCCACCCTGGCCTCCACCGCTGCCAACGGGCTCTCCCCAGCCCCCAAGCTTCGCCTTCTGCCACCCCGGCCTGGCCCGCTGGACGACCGCGGCAAGAAGTTGGAGCTGGACCGGGGTCGGGCCTCGAAACGTGGAGAGGCTCTCCGTGGCTCGGCATGCCGGCGGGGGCCTGTGAAGGCAGACCACGCAGTGCGGGTGCCCGGCTCTCCGCAGGCGGGCGCCGTGCCGGGCAGCACCTCTTTCTCCCTGCCTGCCGGGGCCTCACTGGCAGGGCGTGAAGCGGAGCGCCGGCGGAGCAACCTGGCCCGCTCCAAATCCATCAGCATTGGAGACCTGAGCCAGGGCAGCGGTGGTGGCCGTGCTGAGGACGTGGCAGCGGTGCTGAGCCGGCTGGTGCTGAGGGACTGTGGCCACCAGCTGAGCGCCGGCTCGCTGGCGCTCAGGAGGAGCTCCTCTCTCCGAAGGGTCAACGTCTCCCCAGGGCTGGACGGGAAGCCCACCGCCCCGCTGCTCTCTGTCCGGCCCGAGGGCTGCCCGAGGACTCGTACTGCCCCCGACACCCCATACGCCCACAGCCCCAACGTTCTGGTGCCCGGCAGCCCTGCCCTGGGCAGAGCCCCGGCAGCCGGCAGGACCGAGGAGAAGACAGCAGCTGTAAGAGCCTTGGGATTTGTCCCGCTGGTGGGACAGGCCCTGGCCCCCAAGTTGCACCCGGTCGGGGGGCAGCAGATTCATTCCCATCGGGGTTGGTGACACCACTGGGGTGGCACAGTGGTGCCGGTCTCACCTCTCCCTGCTGCGAAAGGGTCGAGTCCCCTCGGCTCCGGGGGTGCTGGGGGCTGGCCAGTACTGTGCCCGTTTCCGCATCCACCTTCTTCCCGTGGAGCAGCCAGGCCCTGTGCTCCGCTCGCCCTGGGACACGTGTGCGGATTAGGTGCCCTGAAATCCCGGGGCTGGGCCTGCACTGGTGGGGGACGGGGACATGGCTTGGCCCCCGCGGCGCATCTGGCACCAGCGGCATGAGGCGTGCCCCCGGCCTCACCGGGCTGCCCTGCTCCCTGCACTGCTCTCCTGCACCTCACCGGCATGGCGTGAGGCAGGCGGGTGTGTTTGCCTCTGCTCCCCGTTCTCTGGGCACCCACTGTCCCTGAGGTGGCTCTTCCGCTAATTAATCCCCCCGAGATGAGCCTCCAGCAAGGCCCAGAATAGCCGGGGGAAATCGGATCAGCTAATGAGCTGTGGCTTAGAGAGGCAGAGGGGGCCCGGCAACGCTGGTGCCGCAGTCCCGTCCTGGCACCCGGGCGGTGCCACAGCCATGCCAGGGCTGCAGGGAGCCACGCTGGTGGAGCTGCCGCGCAAGCTGCACCGCACCCTGGTTACCAAGCGGGAGCTGCAGGGCCGTGGCACTGACATCTCTGAGTCGGTGGTCCACACGGCTATCATGGGGCTGCTGCTCGTCAGCGGCGAGGTGAAGCCTCTGTGGCCGGGGGGCTG